>NC_064646.1:414867481-416117481 GCF_023864345.2 Schistocerca serialis cubense
TCACTTAAACCCCATTGAGCACGTGTAGGATGGTTTGGGGAGACGCATTCCATTACGTCCACATGCTCCGACAACCATAAAACTGTTGTCAACTGCGCTGGTGGGAAAATGGAATGCCCGACCACATAAACTCCTTACCTACCTTGTGGATAGCATGGGAGAACGTTGCAGAGCATGCACTGGCGTCTATGATGACCACACACCCCATAAAGAACTATGTTCCGCCATCATGAATCTCGGTGACTTTGGTGTAATTATTGTCTCTGAATAAACGTGTCATTCCTGTTCGTCTCATTGCACATTTCTTTCAGTTATCTTCTGTATTCTACTGCATCAGTTCTTTGTAACTATGGTCAAAGATTCATCGAGTTACTTTTGCTCTTAAATTTTGCACCTCTGTGTACTATACGTATCCCTCTCTGTAGCTGAGTGGTCAGCATTGATAGCCACCATGCGGAGGACCTGGGTACGATTCCCGGTACTGCAAAGAAGTTCTCCATGGTGGGAGTGCAATCAGCCTCCTGATACCAGCTGAAAAGCTACTTGAATGAGGAGTAGCGGCCCCACATCCTAGACAGCCGGAAAAATGGCAGGGAGAGCAGTGCATTCAGCATATGACCTTCCTTACTGCATCTATATGATGCCATAGGGCAGAATGTGACTCTGCAGTCGGTTGACATCCCTTGACCATTCAAGGTCTGGATGAGGAGCTCTGGCTACGCATGATTCAAGACCATAAACAACTATAAATGAGTAGTTTAGTGAACAATAAAAAAGAAAATAAAGACATTGTGTCTGCAGAAAAGGTGACGGGATTGAGTGTGAAAACGATTAATTGTCTGTGACATATGGAAATGCTGAACTTTTCGAAACCCTGTCCCAGATTTTTACCACTGCCAGGAGAGTTATCGCTGAGATGAACCAAACTGTCTGTTTTACAGCTGCTACTGCCACGACTGCTCGTACACCAGGTACTTGCAGAGAACAGTTTCCAATAAAATATCGCTACCCGAGGGTTGAAAGCATGTCACTGGATTTGACAAGTCTAGTTTATCAACAGTCTTATATCTGGCACTGCAGCTCTCCTTGGACCTTGGTCGCCTCAGCAATCTGTCTGCAAACTTCTCTGTTCTCTGCTTTTGTATTCGCTCCTCGGATCTTAGTAAGGTCAGCAAGCATACTGTCCAGTCGATTTCCTCTCCGTCAGTAGAATTCTGTCTGCCTTTTTCTATTATTCATTCTCGCATCAGATCATCTGTCATTCTCTTTATATTCTCTATGTAACATATGAGACTAAATTAATTTTACTACGTCATCTCCTTGTATAAGCGGTTATATTTCATAGCTGCAAGAAACTTTGGTCGAGGGGTAGCGTCTTTGACTAATAATCAAAACGATGGGATCGTGGTTTAGAACCTATCCACTCCTTACATTTTGAATAAAAATCATCGGAAATAACGACCGAAGACTTCCAGCATATGACTCTCTCTACCAACGGCCTTGTCTACGAGTGTGGAGGAGCAGACAGAGGTTCAAGACACTCTCTTACCCTCGGGGCAGAAAACTGCCCCAAATAGGAGGAAGAACCAGAAATGACCAACGGCATGAGGTAGTAGAAAGCAGTGGAAACCACCGCATTAAAGACATATAATGTGCATCCCAGGG
Organism: Schistocerca serialis cubense; assembly: GCF_023864345.2. Classification (NCBI taxonomy): domain Eukaryota; kingdom Metazoa; phylum Arthropoda; class Insecta; order Orthoptera; family Acrididae; genus Schistocerca; species Schistocerca serialis. Next base: position 414,869,147 of record NC_064646.1, read on the forward strand.
ACGTATGACCTGTAATTGAAAAAGTGTCGTGATAACCTTTCCACTAGCAAAAGATTCCGGATTAGGCCCCCATTCGGATCTCCAGGAGGGAACTGCCAGTGGGAAGGGACCATGAGAAAAGGATGGAACGAGTCGGAACGTGGCATGTCAGAAGTTTGAACGTGTTAGGGAAGCTAAAAAATTTGAAAAGATAAATGCACAGGTTCAGTCTAGATACAGTGGGAGCCAGTGAAGTGAAATGGAGAGAAGATATGAATACAGGAATACAGGGTAATATCAACAGTAGCAGAAAATTGTATAACAGGAGTAGGATCCGTTATAAATAGGAAGGTAGGGAAGAGAGTGGGTTACTGGTTCAAATGGCTCTGAGCACTATGGGACTCAACATCTTAGGTCATAAGTCCCCTAGAACTTAGAACTACTTAAACCTAACTAACCTAAGGACATCACACACACCCATGCCCGAGGCAGGATTCGAACCTGCGACCGTAGCAGTCCCGCGGTTCCGGACTGCAGCGCCAGAGAGTGGGTTACTGCGAACAGTTTAGATTCGACAGCAAACCAACGTCGACAACAATTGTTCAGATATGCACTGATCAGCCAGAACATTAACACCACCGACCTACTATCGATATGAACCAATCCAGACGGTAGCAGCGTCGCCTGGCGAGGAATGACTGCGAACCAGACACACGCACGGTGCATGTAGTGCCAGTGACTGTCATGTCTATATTTAGAATTGGGAAGCCACACGATGTATCTGAGTTTGACCGAGGGCAGATTGTGATATCCCGTAAGCTCAGCACTAGAATTTCGAAAACTGCACCTCTGACGTTTGTGGAGTGAATGTCTTCAACACGTGGTGAAGCCAAGGTGAAACCATGTCCAGATGGTGTAAAGTTTGGCGCCCACCCCTCATTACACATGTCGGACGTCTAGGCTGGGCACTCTGGTAAAACAGTACAGGCGGCGAACTGTGGCGGAACTAACATCAAACTTTAATGCTGGGCAGAGTACAAGTGTGTCGGAACACCCAATACATCGAACACTCCGAACGATGGGGCTCCACACCCAATGACCCATGCATGTACCATTGTTAACACCAAGACATTGGCAACAACGACTGAAATGGGCACGTGATAATCGGCACTGGCTTTGGTGTAGTGGGAGAGTGGTGATCCCCGACACCTTCTTCGCCATGCCGATGGGAGGGCGCGAGTCCGTTATCCTTGACACCTCTACTGCGGGATGTAGAAAAGCTGGCAGTGGTTCTATTGTGCTCTGGGGAACTTTCACGTGGGCACCCATGGATCCAGCGGAGCTCATGCAAAACACCATGACGGCCAAAGAGTATCGTAGACTGGTTGCAAACCACATAAACCCCTTCACGACGATCACGTTTCCAATGGCAGTGGCATTTTTCACCAAGGTAACACGCCATGTCACAAGGCCAGATGATAAAGTGGTTAGATGAACACAGTGGCGAGTTCCAAATGATATGCTGGCCCCTCAAGTAGCCAGATCTGAATCCGATGGAAGTCATCTGGGATTTGATTGAATGTGGTGTCAGAGTTCATTGGCCCCTCCCAGTAATTTACGGGAATTAAGTTCCTTGTGTGTGTAGATGTGATGCCAACTCCCTCCAGCGAGCTACCAACACTGAGTTGCTTGCATGCCACGATCCATCGCCGCAGTTATCCGTGCCAAAGGTGGACATGTCGGCTGTTAGGCAGGGGGTCATAATGTTCTGGCTGATCAGTGTACATGCCGACGTCGCAAGCAAAAGCTGAAGACGGAGGAAAGTACATGAGGTTGCCGAACGGACAATTCTGTGTGTAAGAGAGATATTAATCTAATAGTAACGGGTGACTGGAATGCGGTTGTGACGGAAGGAGTATAAGAAAGAGTTACGGGAGAATAAGAGCTTGGTGGTAGTAATGAGAGAGGAGAAAGAGTAATTGAGTTTTGCACTGCATTTCAGCTAGTGACAGCAAATAAGAGGAGGGAATAAACTTAGAAAAGAGCCAGAGAAAGTGGAAGATTCCAGACTGATTACATCACGGTCAGAAAGAGATTCCGAAATCAGATATTTTTTAAGGCGCAGTCACGATCAGATATAGCTTAGACTCAGATCACAATTTTGTAATAAGGAAGACTGAATTGAAGTTAAACAGGATCCAGAATGAGAGATTTTCACTCTGCAGCGGAGTGTGCGCTGATATGAAACTTCCTGCCAGATTAAAACTGTGTGCCCGACCGAGACTCGCACTCGGGACCTTTGCCTTTCGCGGGCAAGTGCTCTACCAACTGAGCTACCGAAGCACGACTCACGCCCGGTACTCACAGCTTTACTTCTGCCAGTACCTCGTCTCCTACCTTCCAAACTTTACAGAAGCTCTCCTGCGAACCTAGCAGAACTAGCACTCCTGAAAGAAAGGATATTGCGGAGACATGGCATAGCCACAGCCTGGGGGATGTTTCCAGAATGAGAGATTTTCACTCTGCAGCGGAGTGTGCGCTGATATGAAACTTCCTGGCAGATTAAAACTGTGTGCCCGACCGAGACTCGAACTCGGGACCTTTGCCTTTCGCGGGCAAGTGCTCTACCAACTGAGCTACCGAAGCACGACTCACGCCCGGTACTCACAGCTTTACTTCTGCCAGTACCTCGTCTCCTACCTTCCAAACTTTACAGAAGCTCTCCTGCGAACCTAGCAGAACTAGCACTCCTGAAAGAACGGATATTGCGGAGACATGGCATAGCCACAGCCTGGGGGATGTTTCCAGAATGAGAGATTTTCACTCTGCAGCGGAGTGTGCGCTGATATGAAACTTCCTGGCAGATTAAAACTGTGTGCCCGACCGAGACTCGAACTCGGGACCTTTGCCTTTCGCGGGCAAGTGCTCTACCAACTGAGCTACCGAAGCACGACTCACGCCCGGTACTCACAGCTTTACTTCTGCCAGTACCTCGTCTCCTACCTTCCAAACTTTACAGAAGCTCTCCTGCGAACCTAGCAGAACTAGCACTCCTGAAAGAAAGGATATTGCGGACACATGGCATAGCCACAGCCTGGGGGATGTTTCCAGAATGAGAGATTTTCACTCTGCAGCGGAGTGTGCGCTGATATGAAACTTCCTGGCAGATTAAAACTGTGTGCCCGACCGAGACTCGAACTCGGGACCTTTGCCTTTCGCGGGCAAGTGCTCTACCAACTGAGCTACCGAAGCACGACTCACGCCCGGTACTCACAGCTTTACTTCTGCCAGTACCTCGTCTCCTACCTTCCAAACTTTACAGAAGCACTCCTGCGAACCTAGCAGAACTAGCACTCCTGAAAGAAAGGCTGTGTCTATGCCATGTCTCCGCAATATCCTTTCTTTCAGGAGTGCTAGTTCTGCTAGGTTCGCGGGAGAGCTTCTGTAAAGTTTGGAAGGTAGGAGACGAGGTACTGGCAGAAGTAAAGCTGTGAGTACCGGGCGTGAGTCGTGCTTCGGTAGCTCAGTTGGTAGAGCACTTGCCCGCGAAAGGCAAGGTTCCCGAGTTCGAGTCTCAGTCGGGCACACAGTTTTAATCTGCCAGGAAGTTTCATATCAGCGCACACTCCGCTGCAGAGTGAAAATCTCTCATTCTGGAAACATGCCCCAGGCTGTGGCTATGCCATGTCTCCGCAATATCCTTTCTTTCAGGAGTGCTAGTTCTGCTAGGTTCGCAGGAGAGCTTCTGTAAAGTTTGGAAGGTAGGAGACGAGGTACTGGCAGAAGTAAAGCTGTGAGTACCGGGCGTGAGTCGTGCTTCGGTAGCTCAGTTGGTTGAGCACTTGCCCGCGAAAGGCAAAGGTCCCGAGTTCGAGTCTCGGTCGGGCACACAGTTTTAATCTGCCAGGAAGTTTCATATCAGCGCACACTCCGCTGCAGAGTGAAAATCTCTCATTCTGGAAACATCCCCCAGGCTGTGGCTATGCCATGTCTCCGCAATATCCTTTCTTTCAGGAGTGCTAGTTCTGCTAGGTTCGCAGGAGAGCTTCTGTAAAGTTTGGAAGGTAGGAGACGAGGTACTGGCAGAAGTAAAGTTGTGAGTACCGGGCGTGAGTCGTGCTTCGGTAGCTCAGTTGGTAGAGCACTTGCCCGCGAAAGGCAAAGGTCCCGAGTTCGAGTCTCGGTCGGGCACACAGTTTTAATCTGCCAGGAAGTTTAAACAGGATCGTCTGAAAGAACCGGTGTGGAAAGAAGTGGAATCTGAAGTACTGAGGGATGATGAGAAGCGTTTGCATTTCGCTGAAGCAGTGGATACTGCCTAAGGGCCACCACAGTAGGTAGTACAGATGAAGAGGTATGGTCATCTCTAAAAAGATAAATGTTGGACGGACAAACAGAGGTGCAAGGAAGATAACTGCGAAGAAGCCTTGGGTAAGACGAGAGTGACTTAAATTGATCGACGAAGGAAGGATGTACAAAAATGTTCAAAGAAAGACAAGTATACAGAAATATAAATAAATTAGGAACGAAATAAATAGGAAGTGCAAGGAACTCAGTGCAAATCATACATTTCTTAACTTGGACTGGAAAATTGCTCCTGGAATTTCAGAAGTAAGACAATGCGAGGCAAGGTGCCTTATTCCAGAGTCTCCCGTTATAAAGTGTAGCGGCAGGGCTGGGTATCGGTAAGTGAACATTGTTCTAATATTTTACAATATGTATGAATTCTTAGTTTACAGTAAATTCTGAACTTACATAAAAAAGGACCTTAAATCACCCACCAGAGTAGAACATAAAAACAAATATGTAGTAACAGACCAAGGTTTGCTCAGTCAAGGCAAGTGGTTACAGGAATAATCAAAATGCAAGGTGGTAGAACAAACCCGAAGAATAATGGTGATAATAACCACAGTATTATAAATGAGACCTTTTATTTGCATTGAGCAGAGAAACGGAATGGAAACATTGCAGAAAGAGTGTACAAGATTTATAATACGCTCAAAGCAGATGGAACCACAGGGCTAAATAAAATCACACAATATTATAGAGACAATATTACCGAAATCACGGAAAGACATGACGTCAGAGTTATCACTAAGCCTAATTTACGCAAAGCAATTTTGATAACCAGATACACACCGATCACTAATCACAATTAAAATTTGGTTGACGGAATACTGCCGCATAAATCGTCTGAAATGATTTTAGACCATGTACTCAAAAGAAAGCGTAATCCATTACTCACAGTTGAATTAACAACTGCGCAATAATCATATAGTCAGCCTTTATACAGAGCAACGTCGCATATGCGCCACACGCTACTTATGTCTACTCTTTGCTGCAAACACAGGATGTTCCAGGAGGAATGGTAAATATTCAGGGGTATGACAAGAAAGATCATTCGAAAGAAAAAGTGTAATATACGAGGGCTCCAAAATGAGTGCCTTAAGAACTATAAGCACTTATTCTTTTTCGAAATCGTGAGACAATTCCCTTGTACTGCAAACTCCTCGCTTTCCTTGTTTATGGAGGAGGTAATATGATCTAAACAAAGAAAAAAAATGGACAGTAAACGTGGACTTCAAATCCATACCTTGAGGAATATGAGCAGTTGTTCAGTAGGAGAGATGCGTTTCAAAAAATTGTTCAAATGGCTCTGAGCACTATGGGACTTAACAGCTGAGGTCATCAGTCCCTAAACTTAGAACTACTTAAACCTAGCTAACCTAAGGACATCACACACATCCATGCCCGAGGCAGGATTCGAACCTGCAACAGTAGCAGCTGCGTGGTTTCGGACTGAAGCACCTAGAACCACTCGACCACCGCGGCCGGCGATGAACAAGTGCTCATAGCTCTTAAGATATCCATTTTAGACCCCATTGTTATATGACATTGTCTATTCGGAGGATATGCGACACGTTACGCAAATATATGCGGATAAAAAAATCCTAGATCCATATCGCTAAAACTCCTTTATTTAATAGCTAGTGTCAGTACATTGACGAGCTATCATCAGATCTAAAATACAGAAAACTGCATAACAGTAATGAACAATAGCTTAACACATTTTATATTTCAACTCCCATTAAGTGACAATTTCCATTAAAAATTTTATTACTTAAATTTGTAATTCTTTTTTTTCCCTTAATTGAAATTCGATTCGCCCCGAAGGGGGGCGGGCTGGCAGCAGCTTAGTACGCTGCTCTACAGCTTACAGACTTTTTAAAACGTAAGAAGAAAAGGAACAATAAAAGCAGGCGATAAAACGGTGACTTAAATTGTAAAACGGCGGAAAATTGTGGAAAGTTAAAACATAAAGCAAAGGGGTTGGCGATGCTAATAAAATACACAGGAATCAGACAGATAACATAGTAGACACACAATTAAAAAAACATGGTGACAGTCTGGTTTCTGTTCGCAAGAGATAAAAAATCACACCCAGCGACAGTATGATGTCCGTTCGCAACACTTCCCAAAAGACACACAACACTGAACACTCACTGTAAAACACTGCACGAAAATGTCGGCACAAAGATGACACTCCCTAGTCAAGGGCAGATGGGAGGGGGGGGGGACCTGGACAGATGTGGGGGGAAAACAAGGAGGGAGGAGAGGAAAAAACGAAAAGGGGGGGGGGGGAACCAAAGGAGGGAGAGGACTCATAAGGGGGGAGAGGGGCAGGGCAAATGCGAGAAGGAATAGCAAAAGGCAGAGGAGGGAAATGCAAAAGGACTCGGGGAGAGAAGGAGGACAGAGAGAGGGTAGATAGGGAAAAAAATAGGATGGAAGGGGGGAGAGTGAGCCCAGGAAAAGGACAAAGGAGGGGGAGTGAGGATCAGATTTGATAGGAGGGATAAATGGAGGGAGAGAGGGCATCATCCAGGAGAGGTTGATGGAAGCCACCTTGGGAAAGGAGATGAAGCATGTAGAGATGGAGAGTAGGGGGGACACAACAGTGAAGACGTGGCAGGGGGCGGGGATGGGAGAGGTGGTGAAGGGGATCAAGGCGGCGGGAGATATAGAGTATGCATATATGTTCGAGGAATAAGAGCGGATGGGGGGAAAGGAATGAGGTCATAGAGGTTCCACGTGGGGGACGGGAGGCGTATACGGAAGGTGAGGCAGAGTGCATGATGCTCAAGGATTTGGAGGGAATTTGGGGTGGGGGGGGGGCAGATATCCAGGCGGGACTGGCATAACAGAAGATGGGACGGAATAAGGATTTGTAGGTGTGGGGGATGGTAGAGGGTGCAACCCCCATGTCCGGCCAGACAGGAGTTTGAGAAGTCAGAGGCGGTTGTGGGCTTTGGATTGGATGTAGCGGAGATGAGGGATCCAGGTGAGGTGATGGTCAATGGTGAGGCCAAGGTAGGTGAGGGTGGGGGTGAGGCGGACAGGATGGGTGCAGACAGAGAAATCCAGGAGCCGGAAGGAGCGAGTGGTACGACCTACGATGATTGCCTGGGTCTTGGAAGGATTGATTTTCAGGAGCCATTGGTTACACCAAGCGGCAAAAAGGTCAAGGTGATTCTGGAGAAGCTGTTGGGACCGTTGGAGGGTTGGAGCGAGGGCGAGGAATCCAGTGTCATCGGCGTATTGCAAGAGGTGTACTGGAGGGAGGGGTTGGGGCATATCTGTCGTGTACAGGAGGTAGAGGAGAGGGGAGAGGACAGAGCCCTGGGGCACATCTGCAGAGGGGTAGAAGGTGTGGGAATTGGCATTATGGATGGCAACACAGGAAGGGCGGTGGGAGAGAAAGGAGGCCATTAGACAGATGTAGTTGACAGGAATGGCATAGGTTTGGAGTTTAAACAGGAGACTGGGATGCCAGACACAGCTGTAGACCTTTTTGAGGTCGAGGGAGACAAAAATGGCGGAGCGACAGGAGTTAAGCTGGAAGGAGAGGAGATGAGTGAGGCGGAGGAGTTGGTCATCGGCAGAGAAGGAAGGTCAAAATCCACCGGGAAAGGATGGATTCCAAGAGCTTGCTGAGCACCGATGTGAGGCAGATAGGACGATAGGAAGAGGCATGAGATGGAGGCTTGTTGGGTTTGGAGAACATCAGGATACGGGAGGTTTTCCACAGGTCAGGATAGAAGCCAGTGGCAAGGATGACATTGTAGAGGGTGGCAAGGACTGAAAGGAAGAAGGGAGGGCAGTGTTTGAGGTGGCGGTAGGTAATGCAGTTGTGGCCGAGAGCAGTGTTGCGTTTAGTGCAGAGTGTGAGGCTGATGTCCTGTGGAGTGATGGGAATGTTAAGTTCAGATGGTGGTGTGTGGCCCAAGTATTGGAAGCTAGGAGCAAGGGGTGGAACAGAGGTATTCGTACAGTCCATGACGTCAGGGAAGAGGGAATAATCAAAGTGGGGATCAGCTGGGATGGAAAAAAAATCAGAGAGGTGAGAGGCAAGGTGGTTGGCCTTACTGAGGTTGTCAGGAAAGGGACGGTCATCAAGGGGGAGAGGGTACTGGGGGGTGGGGCGGTTCCCAGTTAGGCAGTGGAAAGCAGACCAATACTTGGAGGAGTTTATAGGGAGCGTGATGTTGAGTTGTGTAGATGTCTGGCGCCAGGCACGGTGTTTCTTCACAGTACGCAGGTTGCGGATGTGTCGTTGTAATTGCCGGTGGCGGATAAGTGTAAGACGTCGGGGAGGTTGAGGCTGACGAGGAGAGGATGGGGTGTGGTAGGGGGTGAGGGTTGCATGTTGGCCAAATTGGATACATCGGATGCGGGAGAGGAGATCGGTGTGGAAGGAAGCACTGGGAGATTTAATGAGGACCAAGTCCTTGCTAGGAATCAGATGGGGGCATTGGGGTAGTATTTCCGGATGGCTAGGGTGAGGGAGCAGGCATCTAGGTATTGAGGGTCAGGATTGGAGAGGAAAAAGGTGTGGGTGGTAGGCGTGCCAGGGGTGGGGGTCGGGGTCGGTGTCGCGTCCACGTGGGTGCGTGGGTCATGGGGATCGGGGGTTTTCTTTGAGGAGATGTCAGGGGAAGGGTCAACATTTGGGCACTTGGAAGGTTTCGTGGTCACGACAGGGTGGAGAGGGGGCTGGGGGACGGGTTGCAGGGGTAGATGGCGGGGGGCAGTACCACCCTGAGCAGCGGACGACGCAGAGGGAGGGGGCGTGGGTGTCATAGAGACTGTGGAACGTCGAGCCGAAATCCGTGCTGGCTTGGAGCCTGTCGGAGGCGGTGCAGGGTGCGGTGGAAAGTCGGTAGATGTCGATGGGGCAACAGTGATGGGGGAGGGCGAGTTGGGGGTAGTTACAGCCGAAAACGGCGCAGGAGTGGGGTGGACAGGGAGAGAAGGAAGGATGGGAAGGGGGGTGGAGGAAGAGCTCCATGTGATGGTGGTTGGAGCAGCGGAGGGAGAGGTGAAAATGATAGTGGTGGTGGGTTGGGACATGGTGGCGGCGCGCGAGAGTGGGGCGAAGACTGCGGCGACCAGGCGGCGGCGGCGGCGGCGGCGGCGAGGAGGACCGGACGGCGAGCAGTAGTGACGGCGTGCAGTAGTAACGGCATGCAGACAACACGGCAGGGAACGTTGGTGCTCTTCCACGTCGAAGATACACCTTGAGAGTAGCCCAGGTAGTGCGAGCCTTCGATGAGGAAGTGAGGGAATCCAACCCTCGAATGATGTTGAATCTGTGTATACTAACCACCACATCGTCATAATCTGTTCAGCTCAATCGCTTTTATTGTCATGTAAAAAGGGAAAAATTCTGTATTGATCGTGACAAAGGAAGGACATGCAAAATGCATTTGGTAACTGGTATATAACTGTGATCTTATCTAAAGTAGGTTGTCATGGTAACATACAGTCTATCTCTAGCCACGTGTGTCACTCGCAATGCTACAGGAGCAAGAAAGCAGCTACATGATGGCTGCCAGAGAAATAGTTACATATTGCTTCACGAAAGCACAATGAGATGGCGTTACTAGCCAGCGCAGTTTTATGAGGTCGTGCCTCTATAGTCATAAACAGAATGTCAGCGAATTTTCTACTAGATTTACGTTAATTACATTGTAGGGAACTATTTATGCTCTTTGTAGAGCATTTCGAGGACATCGCCTTGAATATGGCTCCTGCAAATCGCAATAGCTTTTATCGCTACGTCAACGGTACCTTCGTCATGTGGCCTCAAGGACGTGAAAAGCTCGAAGAGTTCCTGAAACACATCATCAACATTTATAACCACGCACTCTTGCGGATTCATGGATAGCTCTGCAGGATTCATGGTGACAGATCCCTCCAGCACTACTTCATACGTTAGTCGAGTTCATGCCACGTCGTGTTGCGTCACTTTTGTCTGTTCGCGGGGGCCCTACACTATATTTGGCACGTGTGCCAATTTCTTTGGCTCTTCAGTGTGTATGGTGCGGGACAAAACACCAGTGACGTCACTGGCGACGTCACACCTATATACGAACGTCAACCACTGGACAATGACAGAGGAGGTCTCCGCCGAAAGGTCGTGGGCAGTTATCCACTTCACGCGGCTTGAAACCCGAAAACATTTTATCAGAGAATATCGCCGGGAGAGCATGCATTCGTACGCGTAAGGGGCTACGTTCCAGTCCCACAACCTGTTGTAACCACATACCAAATATAAGCTTATCGTTATGTAGCAACGAACAGGAAAATATCAAAAAGAGATAAATAAAACGGTCACAATTGAAAGCAGTACAATATTTAAAACACAGGAAAGTATGCACAGTGCGAATGATCAACAACTATGATGGAGAATAATGAAGCGAGTAATACTGTAACTCAAAGTCTATGTGCCAATTACAATCAGTGCGATAAGTGGTTCTAATTACAACAGTAAATGGATGGATAACCGAAGCAGTACAATGGAACCACTAGGTGTTACATTTAAAATCCCAACAAGGAATTCTCCTACAAAAATATATTTATGCTTGCAAGGTATCAGCAGTTTTTGCGCCAATGTCGTGGTTTGAATACCAAACCTCTCCGCAGTGTCTCATGAAGTTAAGGCATGTGACTATTGATGGTGATCCGGCCGTCAGATGGGGACTTCAAGCTTGGCGGCCCTGTTGGTGCTATTCTAGAGAAGTAAGGGTTTCACCCTATCCCTTCTCTCATCATCATCACCATCATCATACGACGCAAGCATTACACTCCATTCCACACGCACACAACATATACCGGTAGTACTTCAAAAAGTTGTATTGAAGCAAGCTGCAAATAAACACACATCGTCCCATTAAAATGTCTTTGCTTCAGTATCTAGATAAACGAAAAGTTATAAATATGAACGATACACCAAAATACTCACCGTTTTTTTTTATAAGATTGTCGAAATACGAGTGTGGTTTGAATAGTTCTCGGAATCACCACGAGAGTTCAACGCTAGCGCATCGAGTTCTTCACGTGATATTCAGTGGACTCCTCTTCAGTTGAAACTTCCGGGCTGAGAGGCCCATCAACGGGGTGGCGGTGGGAAGCCCTCTCAGTCCAGCTGTTGCCAATTTATTTATGGAGATCTTCGAACAGCGAGCGCTGCAGACTGCCAGTAAAAAGCCAGCTAAATTTACCATTATGTTGATGTCACATCTGTAGTGTGGACTCATGGTGAAGAAGAGCTGGATGTCTTCTTGGTGCATCTAAACAGTATTAACCCGAAGATACAGTTTACGATGAAGAAAGAGAGCAACGGTCAACTCAATTTCCTGGATGTGTCGGTAATTAAACGGGTGGATGGGACGCTGGGCCACAAGGTACATAGAAAGAACACTCACACGGATCGATACCTCCACAAGGAATCAAACCGTCATCCTAGGCAAAAAAGAGGTGTCATGGGAACCTTGGTGGACAGAGCCAACAAAATCTGCGAGCCGGCTTACTTACAAGATGAACTAAATCACTTTGGTCAGCCTTCATGAAAAACGGATATACCAGCAAGGAAATTGACCGAGCCTTCCTTCAAAGAAGAAAAGATGCCAGAAGTCCAGAGCAACAACGGTCACCTACTGGAAAAGTTTTCCTACCGTTCATTAATAAAGTCACGGACCGTATCGGGAAAGTTCTGGCAAAGTATGGGATCGAAACAATCTTCAGACCACCAAGAACATTAAGGAATATTTAAGAACTGCAAAAGACGCCCGACACCCCCTAGCAACACCTGGGGTATACAAAATTCCGTGCAGTTGTGGACAAGTATATACTGGAACAACGAAAAGAAGTGTAAACACCCGCTTAGCCGATCATAAAAGAAACTGTCGCTTAAGACACATCGAAAAATCGGCTGTAGCTGAGCATGTTTTTCGATATGGGAACCACGAAATTAAATTTAATGAGACAAGTGTTCTAGCACGAACATCCCACTATCATGCGCGCATGTATAGAGAAGCAATAGAGATTCACAAACACCATAACAATTTTAATAGAAAAGAGGAAGTTTTAAAGTTAGATAAAATATGGATGTCGTCGTTGAGCCAGCAGAATGACAATCGATTACTCTTAATCCAGAATGATGACGCCTTCCAAAGATGGGCATACCGTCGGCATCACGTGACGAATGGTGGTGCGCTCTATAAACGCGCGAGCACCTGGAGCCTCAGTGGCAGTAGCTGGACGACCTCAGAAGATGTCTCCCGCAGATGGAGACGAAACGTTAGGTGGAAATTTTATACATCGACCACGGCCTCTCAGCCCGGAAGTTTCAATTGAAGATAACACCGGGCGTGAAAGCCTACAATTTATCATTCATTGGAATGTTGCCTGTAAACACGTGTCACATCAGAGCTCTTGGAAGAGAGCTACAGCGGTGACGTTGTTCTGTTGTTGTTCCCGCTTAGTGATTTGCGAAGATGGAAGAAATCGAGATTCGAGCCGTGATTAAGTACTTTGTAAAGAAAGGTATGAGAACAAAGGATATTCATGCGATTTCCAAAATACACTGGGGACTCTGCTCCTTCATATTCAGCTGTTGCCAAGGGGGCCTCGGGAAAGCTTAGATGACGATCCGCGCAGTGGTCGGCCAAGATGTGTCACTACTCCAGAAGTCATTGCAAAAGTGCGCAAAATGGTCACGGAGGACCGCCGATTGAAAGTGGGTGAAATTGAACACGCTTGTCAGATGTCATATGGAGGGGTGTATCACATTTTAACTCAAGAATTAGAAATGAAAAAATTATCTGCAAGATGGGTGCCGCGACTCTTGACGCTGGATCAAAAACGCATGGCGCCGCCATTGCAAAATTACACGAACTGAGGTAGGAATTGTTGCCACACCCTCCATATTCACCTGATATGGCTCCGTCAGACATCAATCTCCTCCAAAAACTGAACATCCTTCTGGTGGACAGGTTCTCTTCAAACGAAGAATTGATAGCCGGAGTTGACAACTATTTGCAGGCCTGGAGGAAACTCATTTTCGAGATGGGAGCAAGGCACTGGAACATCGTTGGACCAAGTGCATTAATCTACAAGGGGACTACATTGAAAAATAAAAAAAGTTTCAGTGGTGTAATTTTTTTCTGTTCCGTTCCGAGAACTTGTTTCTCAATACTAATTCCCTGTATGAAAGACCAGAGGTATGCTACACGAGATGAAACGAACTATTTAGCTTCCAAAAGTACTAACCGTGGTGCTATAAGCGTCTAAAACTCTTTTATTTTCGTAACAATCGATTTGTAAGCATGCGTCTGGACGGGTATCGATTTTAAGGAGCACTGTTCCAGATGCACCGTCGTGAGGGGATCAATTTGCGGCCATCGTGAGGGGGCTAATGACCAGGTACAGCCGACACAGAGCGCCACGCGCCGACACAATGAGGGCTCACAATGCAGATGATATCGCGTGCCCGGCCGTTAATAAAACCTTAATGGCTCAATAGCTGGCGCGTATCTCAGCCTGCTTGTTTCGTAGCCCGCGGCCATCAGGCGTAAATGGAGCATAAGAAATCGACTGTCCCGCCACCGGAATTGTGTGCTTGAATTGTAGCCCAACTGTGCTCCCAACTAAAGGAGAATATCCTATCACGTTTCGCATAAAAGTTGTAAATATTTAGCTTGGGAATATTTCATTCAGAAACTGAGTTCCTGAGAATGAAGAAAATGAGATTATGCAGCTTTCCGTGCTACGTATTTGTATCATACAGAACGAGAACCTCACTGAGATCTATCTTATGGCAATAAGTTCATGTTGACAATCCAGTCAACGCGCTGTAATATATCTATGACTACAACTTTCAATCTCAGAATTCGTCTGACATTTCGTAAAACTCAGTCGTGTCTACGGCGTAACACCACCTGCACCTAACTAAATATGTTTTATTTTTTCCCGCGACTCTAGCCCAATAACTTTGGCAAAAATGAATGTCGACTCCCATCCGTATTAATTTTGTTTGGCAAGACGAAATGCAGCTAAAAGTATTTGAAATTTCTGTAAAGTCAGTACGGCCATCAGACTGCTTTTTATTTTTTGTTTTAAAAAAATAAAAAGCAAGCACTCCGTCTTCAAGCCACGAGTAACCTGCCGGGACAATCCGACTGCCGTGTCATCCTCAGTGGAGGATGCGGATAGGAGGGGCGTGAGGTCAGAACATCGCACTCCCCGTCGTTATGATGGTATTCTTGACCGAAGCCGCTACTATTCGGTCGAGTAGCTCCTCAATTGGTATCAAGAGGCTGTGTGCACCCCGAAAAATGGCAACAGCGCATGGCGGCCTGGATGGTCACCCATCCAAGTACCGACCACGCCCAACAGCGCTTAACTTCGGTGATCTCATGGGAACCTGAGTATCCACTGCGGCAAGGCCGTTGCCTACTGCTTTTCATTTGCATCTCTTCCGAACAGCACGTTGCAAGGCATCAAATATATGCTCAATATTGTTCAATAATGTTCATGTCTGGAGAGTCTGGTGTCCAGCGGATGTGTTTAAACTCAGAAGAGTGTTCCTGGGGCTATTCTGTAACAATTCCGGATGTGTGGGGTGTCGTATTGTCCTGCTGGAATTTCCCAAGCCTATCGGAATGCACATTGAACGTGAATGGATGCAGTGGATCAGACAGGACGCTTACGTACTTTTCACCTGTCAGATTCATATCGAGACGTATGGGGGGCCTCATATCGTTCAAACTGCACACGACCCACACCGAGCCTCAACCACTTTTAACAGTCCCCTGGTGACATGAAGGGTCAATGGAGGTTGGCTCCACATCCGTGCACGTCCATCCACTCGATACAATTTGAAACGAGATTTGCCCGACCAGGCAACATGTTTCCGGTCATCAACAGTCCATAGTCGGTGTTGACGACCCCATCGGGGCATAAAGTTTTGTGTCATGCGGCCGTCAAGGGTACACATGTAGGGCTTCGGCTCGGAAAATCCATATCGATGACGTTTCGTTGAATGGTTCGCACGCTCACACTTGTTGATGGTCCAGCACTGAAATCTGCAGTAATTTGCGGAAGGGTTGCACTTCTGCCACGCTGAACGATTCTCTTCCGCAGTCGTTGGTCCTGTTCTTGCAGGATCTTTTTTCCGGCCGCAGCGATGTCGGATATTTGATGTTTTACCGGATTCCTGATATTCAAGGCACACTCGTGAAATAGTCATACGGGAAAATCCCACTTCATCGCTACGTCGGAAACGCTGTGTCCCATTGCTCGCGCACCATCTATAACACGACTTTCAAACTCACTTAAATCTTGATAACATGCCACTGTAGCAGCAATAAGCGGTCTAACAACTGCGACAGACACTTGTCTTGTACAGACGTTCCCGACCGCAGCGCTGTATTCTGTCTGTTTACATATCTGTGTGTTTGAATACATGCCTATACTTGTTTGTTTGCGGCTTCAGTGTAAGAAGAATGCAGTGATATGCATCAAGGGTGTGACCATGTTGTGTCTTTACCGTGAAGACGACAAACACTTTCTCGATTTTTAGGCCTTCCTATTGGAACGATTCACTCGTCTACGACGCCATCGGCGCTATCGCCAATACTTTGTTAATTATCTGGGTAGTATGTTCCTGGACCTTCCCCACAGCTGGTTCATATGGCTTTAAGCACTATGGGATTTAACATCTGAGGTCATCTGTCCCCTAGACTTAGAACGAATTAAACCTAACTAACCTAAGGACATCCCACACAGAATGAAAATTTCATTCTGCTTTCATGTAGTTTATTGTTATCGTGAAGTATAGAGAACAGTTGTCCAAAATAATGTACAATACGTTACCAATAGAAAAATGCTCCTATCGAAATGCAAAAAAGGCGAGTATATTCCTCACACTAAAAGACTCTGAAAACTTGGGCACCAGCTGCCTAGTTCTACCTTCCTCGGAACCTTTAAAAATTTTCGCGAAGCTATTGCTATGCGAACATATTCGCGGTCTATTTAACATGCAACTCACGTTTCACTCCCACGAGCTCCCCGAGCTGTAACTCGGTCACACCCACTGTTCGATAAGTCTCTCGTGCCCATACCCCCCCCCCCTCCCAATTGCCCATTCCTAGTCATTCATACAGTCCGAGTTATCATTATCTGATGTAGGTCTCAAACTATCACTGTCTAATCTCTCACAGTTGCAGTCGACTTCGTTCTATCCTACTACTACTGTCGTCTAGTACTGTCACTGTCTTCCTCTTGTTCTCCTTACTACTACTATCTCATTCATTCCTTTTTACTGCTACTGTGTCTTCGCATTGTCACTATCTTTCTCTTCCTCGTTGTCATTGTCATAGCCTCTCTATTATCACTGCCTCTCCCTCGCTTCCACTTACTTCTCTTTATTCCTCTCACGCTGGCACTGCCTCCTTCACTCTTTTCCCAACACTGTTCTCTTACTGTCTACTATGTTCGGCTGTCCCCCCCCCCCTCTTTCTCTCACACTGCCTTTGTCCCTTCGCTCTTTCTATACCACAACCATTGCTTGCTATCTTCCAGTATTTATTACTTCTCTGTCTCCTTTCCGCTGCCACTGTCTCCTTCTCTCTCAGCATAAAAAATTCGGAATGTGCCTGCATGCCAATATTTCTGTGAAAAATTTTAGAGGCGTTGAGGAAGGTAGAATGAGGTAGCTGGTATCCCGCTTTCCTGTCAGAATTCGCCTTTTTTATGAAGTGATAAGAGCGTTTCCTGCTGATTCGCTTCTTTTCCCTGCCACAGCAGGGCATGTCACTCAAATGAAAAGAACTTCAGACGTCATTAGAATTTTCAGAGTTTACTTATATGAAACTGAAATAACGCAAAACTAATTGGTAACGGAGACACTTCGCATCATATTTTTCCGTGTTAAGTCACGTTATAAATAGCGTTTTCGCCTCACACCGCATTTTACGTTTGTATTTTAAGGGCGTATTTTACGTGCACAAGAAGGCTCAGAGCACTATGAGACTTAACATCTGTGGTCATCAGTCCCCTAGAACTTAGAACTACTTAAACCTAACTAACCTAAGGACATCACACAACACCCAGTCACCACGAGGCAGAGAATGCACAAGAAGGGTAAATTTGAAACTCTGTATCTCGGAAACGGATAAAGATAACTAGAAAATTGTCCAGGTATTAGAGGCCGAAATCTTAGGAATATATCGTAAAAGTTGCTGCCATTTGCTATGCATATCCATCCTGGAATCCGCGACTGGATTTTGGTCCGCTGCTGGCGGCGGAAAATGGTAAAAAATGCGTTTTGGGGATTTCCTCAAGAACCAGTCACGAATTATCGCAATATCATTAATTCATTCATTCACGGGTATAGACTTCAGTTTAATTGTATCATAGGTTTATCACGGGTATATCCATCGTCAATCAATTAATTTAATTTTTATATGCAAGTCTTACGTGTACGAATAGCATGACTTTGGACCTCTATATCTGGGAATGGAATACAGATGTTAAGAAAAGTTTCAAGACTGTTGGAGATCGTAATCTGCAGAATGTACCGCAAAAATTCAGCCATTTGCTTTCCGTAGCTACCTTACAGTCCTCGACTGGTTTTTGGACCACTGTCGATAATGTAGAAAAAAAAAACTGCTTTTGGGGAGGGGTTTCCATGGAACTACCCATGAGTTAGTGGTGTCGCCGTAAGTCCCATTAAGCCCACCGTAGACCACATCAAATGCAAAAGGAACCGACTTATTTGTTCCATTTGTCTAAGCAGGAGGAAGTGCGTAATGTTCATGGTTTGACTCTGTACTGTAGGATAGTAACACTAAGACGATACTTGTGTTGGACATACAAATGGTCCTTACCCAAAGAACAATCCAAAACATTGGACACTACGTTTTTGTCGCCATAGAACCCGAAATATGAGCACCGGAAAATACCGTTTTTATGCGTGGCGACGCATACGGACTATGAAGTACGAGTGGCAGCCCTAACCAACACGCTGTTAAGCAGGTGGTCATAATGATTTGGCTCAAAAAGCTATACGTAGAAGTTTAAATGAATGTTGAAGGGCAGTTTTGTGCGTGTAAGCGGGTGAGGAGGGGTTACAGAGCTGCCTAGCTTCTCCGGCACTGGAGAGGTACCGTTGGACCGTTCGCTGTGTAGCGCGGAGCGGCGCGTGGCCCATAAGGCACAGCTGTTACGGCTGCTGACTTGCAGAATGCGGCCGCCTTGGGAGACGCGTGCAACATAACGGCTCCATGACGCAGCCGCCTCGTGGAGCACCCTGCCGGATATTCCGAGCACGTGCCGCGAGCCGCTTCTCATTCCTCACCTTCTTTTCACTTGACGGCTTTCTGACGACCACGCTTTAGCTAGATCAGCATCAGTGCCATCTACAATACTTCTCTGCGTTACACACTGCTCTCGTAAGGCTGTTCTTGCGTCTTTGAATTTGTTCTATTCTTGAAAGTTTACAGCTTCTCAATTTCGCCTCTGGTGTGTTATTCGGTGTAATTGTTTCTAGAATATTTTTCAGAATTCCTCTTTAGGATCGCATCAAATTTTAAATATCCTCTTATTGTTTTTTTTTCAGTATTCCTGTTTTAGAATTAAGACATGAAAATCAAGATCTTTTTGTAAGATAAGAACTTAAATTTATATAAAACTTTACATTTATCTTTAAAACTTTTAAAATCACTTATAAATATTTCACATTTTAATTTGTTGTATTTTTCGGCTTTGTGAATACTACATTGGGTAATGAGCAGTTTGACTGAACTGCTGAAAGCTCACCCTGTCCACATGGGGCGAAATAATAATTTAAAAAAGTATTCAGCGCTTCAGATGCTTTCTTCAGCCGTTTTGGTTTACGTATAAAATTTTACCGGAGTTCAAGCCGCATGAGGTCCGACAAGGAAACAGCACCAATTCGAGGTCATATTTTAAAATATGTAAGTTATTAGACCCAGCAGTCGATCCCGCTCTAAAATTTGGTCCATAATTCTGGAAGAACACAGTTATGTCTTCAGAATGAACAGCCTTTACACTTCGCTCGCGCCAGCTGTTTGCTCCACCTACTGCATCCACCAAATGCCTGAGCCCTAAGCACTGTATAGCGGAGTGATAACGTCGATGATACAAATAAGCGGTGGCGTTTTGTTGATTGTGTCAAAATGTGCGGTTTCTAACCTGTAGCTGGTGCCAGAGATCTATTTGCTTTGAACGCTTCCGATTCGAAAATGCGTCTACCTTAATGAAATGAATGAGTGTATCGTTAAAGACGTAGTTTACTGCTATTTAATTATTAACATGGCTGTTATGCGTCATTTTCTTTGGATTCCAAAGCTGATACTGTTAAAGTACATTTGCAGAAATAGCGCTACTGTTGAAGGTGATGAAATGATTGTTGTTGTTGTCGTGGTCTTCAGTCCTGAGACCGGTTTGAAGCAGCTCTCCATGTTACTCTATCCTGTGCAAGCTGATTCATCTCCCAGTAGCTACTGCAACCTACACCCTTCTGTATCTGTTTGGTGTATTCATCTCTTGGTCTCCCTCTACGATTTTTACCCTCCACGCTGCCCTCCAATACCAAATTGGTGATCCATTGACGCCTCAGAACATGTCCTACCAACCGATCCCTTCTTCTAGTCAAGCTGTACCCCAAACTTCTCGTCTCCCCAATCCTATTCAGTACTTCCTCATTATTTATGTGATCTACCCATCTAATCTTAAGCATTCTTCTGTAGCACCACATTTCGACTGCTTCTATTCTCTTCTTGCCAAACTATTTATCGTCCATGTTTCACTTCCATACATGGCTACACTCCATACAAATACTTTCAGAAACGACTTCCTGACACTTAAATCGATACTCGATGTTAACAAATTTCTCTTCTTCAGAAATGCTTTCCTAGCCATTGCCAGTCTACATTTTATATCCTCTCTACTTCGACCATCATCAGTTATTTTGCTCCCCAAATAGCAAACCTCCTTAACTACTTTAAGTGTCTCATTCCCTAATCTAATTCCCTCAGCATCACCTGACTTAATTCGACTACATTCCATTATCCTTGTTTTGCTTTTGTTGATGTTCATCTTATACCCTCCTTTCAAGACACTATCCATTCCGTTCAGCTGCTCTTCCAAGTCCTTTGCTGTCTCTGACAGAATTACAATGTCATCGGCGAACCTCTAAGTTTTTGTTTCTTCTCCATGGATTTTAATACCTACTCCAAATTTTTCTTTTGTTTCCTTTACTGCTTGCTCAATATACAGATTGAATAACATCGAGGAGAGGCTACAACCCTGTCTCACTCCCTTCCCAACCACTGCTTCCCTTTCATGTCCCTCGACTCTTATAACTGCCATCTGGTTTCTGTACAAATTGTAAATAGCTTTTCGCTCCCTATATTTTGCACCTGCCACCTTCAGAATTTGAAAGAGAGTATTCCAGTCAACATTGTCAAAAGCTTTCTCTAAGTCTACAAATGCTAGAAACGTAGGTTTGCCTTTTCTTAATCTAGCTTCTAAGATAAGTCGTAGGGTCACTATTGCCTCACGTGTTCCAATATTTCTACGGAATCCAAACTGATCTTCCCCGAGGTCGGCTTCTACCAGTTTTTCCATTCGTCTGTAAAGAATTCGCGTTAGTATTTTGCAGCCGTGACTTATCAAACCGATAGTTCGGTAATTTTCACATCTGTCAACACCTGCTTTCTTTGGGATTCGAATTACTATATTCTTCTTAAAGTCTGAGGGTATTTCGCCTGTCTCATACATCTTGTTCACCAGATGGTAGAGTTTTGTCAGGGCTGGCTCTCCCAAGGCTGTCAGTAGTTCTAATGGAATTTTGTCTACTCCCGGGGCCTTGTTTCGACTCAGGTCTTTCAGTGCTCTGTCAAACTCTTCATGCAGTATCATATCTCCCATTTCATCTTCATCTACATCCTCTTCCATTTCCATAATATTGTCCTCAAGTACATCGCCCTTGTATAGACCCTCTATATACTCCTTCCACCTTTCTGCTTTCCCTTCTTTGCTTAGAACTGGGTTTCCATCTGAGCTCTTGATATTCATATAAGTAGTTCTCTTTTCTCCAAAGGTCTCTTTAATTTTCCTGTAGGCAGTATCTATCTTACCCCTAGTAAGATAAGCCTCAACATCCTTACATTTGTCCTCTAGCCATCCTTGCTTAGCCATTTTGCACTTCCTGTCGATCTCATTTTTGAGACGTTTGTATTCCTTTTTGCCTGCTTCATTTGCTGCATTTTTATATTTTCTCCTTTCATCAATTAAATTCAATAATTCCTCTGTTACCCAAGGTTTTCTACTAGCCCTCGTCTTTTTACCTAATTGATCCTCTGCTGCCTTCACTACTTCATCCCTCAAAGCTACCCATTCTTTTTCTACTGTATTTCTTTCCCCCATTCTTGTCAATTGTCCCCTTATGCTCTCCCTGAAACTCTGTACAACCTCTGGTTTAGTCAGTTTATCCAGGTCCCATCTCCTTAAATTACCACCTTTTTGCAGTTTCTTCAGTTTTAATCTACAGTTCATAACCAATAGATTGTGGTCAGAGTCCACATCTGCCCCTGGAAATGTCTTACAATTTAAAACCTGGTTCCTAAATCTCTGTCTTACCAATGTATAATCTATCTGATACCTGTCAGTATCTCCAGGCTTCTTCCATGTATACAACCTTCTTTCATGATTCTTGAACCAAGTGTTAGCTATGATTAAGTTATGCTCTGTGCAAAATTCTACCAGACGGCTTCCCCTTTCATTTCTTAGCCCCAATCCATATTCACCTACTATGTTTCCTTCTCTCCCTTTTCCTACTGACGAATTCCAGTCACCCATGTCTATTAAATTTTCGTCTCCCTTCACTATCTGAATAATTTCTTTTATTTCATCATACATTTCATCAATTTCTTCATCATCATATAAACTTGTACTACTGTCGTAGGTGTGGGCTTTGTATCTATCTTGGCCACAATAATGCGTTCACTATGCTGTTTGTAGTAGCTTACACGCATTCCTATTTTCCTATTCATTATTAAACCTACTCCTGCATTACCCATATTTCATTTTGTGTTTATAACCCTGTAGTCACCTGACCAGAAGTCTTGTTCCTCCTGCCACCGAACTTCACTAATTCCCACTATATCTAACTTTAACCTATCCATTTCCCTTTTTAAATTTTCTAACCTATCTGCCCGATTAAGGGATCTGACATTCCACGCTCCGATCCGTAGAACGCCAGTTTTCTTTCTCCCGATAATGACATCCTCCTGAGTAGTCCCCGCCCGGAGATCCGAATGGGGGACTATTTTACCTCCGGAATATTTTACCCAAGAGGACGCCATCATCATTCAACCATACAGTAAAGCTGCATGCCCTCGGGAAAAATTACGGCTGTAGTTTCCCCTTGCTTTCAGCCGTTCGCAGTACCAGGACAGCAAGGCCGTTTTGGTTAATGTTACAAGGCCAGATCAGTCAATCATCCAGACTGTTGCCCCTGCAACTACTGAAAAGGCTGCTGCCCCTCTTCAGGAACCACACGTTTGTCTGGCCTCTCATCAGATACCCCTCCGTTGTGGTTGCACCTACGGTACGGCTATCTGTATCGCTGAGACACGCAAGCCTCCCCGCCAACGGCATGGTCCATGGTTCATGGGGGGGGGGGGGGGGGGGGGGAGGGGGATGACATGATTAATAATCGAAAATTACTATCGCCATTTCATAATAATGCTTCATTTGCTTATTTTTATTAATATTGTTTGATATTTATTGGACAAATATTTGACATATACATCACATATGTGTTCAATGTATCAGTGAATAGGAGGGCTCTGGTTGTCACTCCGGTGTAGAGTCGGGCGTGAGGCAGACAACCGACGAGCGCGAAGTTCGAAAGCTGTACATTATGACGGTCATAACCGCGTACTGTCACCATTATTGTCCAAATTTTCGTGTGGTATTAATTGCCAGGGTTGATATCTTGCAAGTGTCCTTTGCGCTCCCGAAAATATGAGGACGAGGTAGCGATGTCTCCTTGTGAGTTACAGCTCGAACTTTCGAAGATAGTATCTTCTTCATCGGAGGCCAAGTGTCTGCCACAATCAGTGTGCGTCTCTTATACAGGATGTCCTAGGATAAATGGTCAATATTCAAGTATATTACAGGAACGCCCATTTGAAGTAAATAAACTTCAAGCTGTCATCTGCCCTATTGCGAATAGTTACCGAGACAAAACACTTTCAACGTAAATTTGCTTTTGATATTGGAACGCTCGTGTGTCTTCCCCACTCAGCGTCTTTTGCATATTATTCTAGCCCAACCTATCTCGTCGCTTTCATCTTCTTTTCTCGGAACATCTTTCTGCCAACAAACTACCCCGATGAACGCACAATTGTCCAAGGGGTGTTGTGAGTAGGGTCGCTACCTGTCCTTCATTATGAAGTGAAGTACCTTGTTTTGAACAGTTCTCCTCTATACTTTATCAGAACAAAAAAGTAAGCAGAAAAGCTTTATTTCACATAGTTTGAGGTCAATATTGTCAATATCAAAGTTTCAAACGAGAAACCGTGAGAACCTGTTAATGTCCTGTTCTTTAAAACTAGTAAGTACTGCACATGAGTCTCCTAGACTGAAGATAAACATGGATCTTCCCGTCTGGAATAGCTGACGGTCTGCAAAGTACTGCTCGTTACGAATGGGCGCTACTCGTTAATTATGTGTCCACACAACTGCTTCGGCAGAAATAGGACCGGTGACTGGAGAAGTCGTTCGTGCATGTGTGTGTTGTGTATACGTGTGTGTGTGTATGTTTTGTTATGGCTTTGGTGGTTGGCTGGACTGGTGGTTGGTGGTGGTTGAGGTGAATAGCTTACTCTTGTCATTTTGAGATTAAGCAACACCTCGAAATAATGA
This sequence comes from Schistocerca serialis cubense, assembly GCF_023864345.2. Classification (NCBI taxonomy): domain Eukaryota; kingdom Metazoa; phylum Arthropoda; class Insecta; order Orthoptera; family Acrididae; genus Schistocerca; species Schistocerca serialis. The sequence goes on from NC_064646.1 coordinate 414,893,429, forward strand.
ATCATGAATCTAAATCAGAACTGAAAAAAATTATATGGAATGCTTGAAAAATTTCCGGACTCTGCTTCCACAAGTTCATCTTGCAATGATGAAGCAAATGTTACCGCAGCTGAACTAGCTTTATCATATCACACTGTAAAGTGATTTGTCCTGCAACTGTGTGGACACTATTGTACAAATGATTAAAATTAATCCAAGAATAGTTTTAAGTATTCGTCCTCTTGGAACCAAAATGGAAGCTCTAGTTGCACAAGTGTTGGGCTAATATGATATTCTAAATGCAATAGATGATCTAAATACAGACAACTTATTTTACTGCCTCAAACTTGTGAATCGAACAAGAAAAACATGAAACTGTTTCCATTAGTGACACAATATTTTATAGCAGAAAATGGCAATCACTATAAGTCACCAAATTTTTACGAAATTAGTAACGAGTCTGCTAATGGTGTTACTCAAGGAATTCAGAAGTCAGATAAAAATACAAATTCGCTTTATGTACTGTATCTAGGCTGTGCTGACAACGCAGACAATAATTTTAGTGTTAACCATTACTCATTTACAAATATGAGAGATTTGGTACCAGATGTGATTAAGGGAAAATGTCGTACACACAAGATGCATAACTACATGCCTTTTTATTATAAGACAGAGGGACGGTAATTTTGAAAATTTATGCTCGTTTTTCCCACTCGGGCGTAAAAAGCGAGAAATAAAAATAGAATCAGTGGGTGGAGATATTCATGAAGTGTAACGCCACGTGAGAACAAAATATATCTCTCTCTTTTGCTGTGCATAGATACAATATTATTAAACTGGAAAGCCATCAGAAGTTATTTTGTAAGCTTAGAACAAAATTTACCAATGATTGTGCAAGCCGAATTAGTGCTTAACACTGACACAGACTTGACTGAAATTTACTTGCATTTTTGTAACCACATTTAATTTATTTAATAAAACTATAAAATTACCAGAAAATGACTGCATAACCATCCTGGATGTGCATAAAACCATGAATAGTCTTAAAAACAGACTAAAAAAATGGTTCAAATGGCTCTGAGCACTATGGGACTTCTGAGGTCATCAGTTCCCTAGAACTTTGAACTACTTAAACCTAACTAACCTAAGGACATCACACACATCGATGCCCAAGGAAGGATTCGAACCTGCTACCGTAGCGGTCGCGCGGTTCCAGACTGTAGCCCCTACAACCGCTCGGCCACCCCGGCCGGCAACTGACTAACAAATCAAAATTTCTTATTTGGATGTAAAATAGGCAAAATATTAAACTGTTGTCTTCACCTGAACTGACTAGAAAATTGATAGTTTTTTTATTATTTGTTGAAAAAAAGCTTTGATTTTAGTGACACAAACTGGTTATCGACACTAAGCAATATAAATATTAAAAGCAGTCATGAATTTGACCATTTTGTTGACATAATGGAAAATTTAAAACTGAAAAGACTCAGTTTTAAATATGAATGACCTTTATAGGAAAAGAGCGTTATTAAACAAATTATATAATCAAATATACAATTATGGAGGTTTTGTAGAAGTAGCCAGAGCACATTAATGGCCACAAATATTTCATAACACAAACTAATAATATCGTACTAATTTGTACAAATTAATTTAATTTTTTGAACGTGCTGCCGAGTATCGTTATTGCAGAGAGTACGAGGATGAAACGCTTACGTCCGGAAAAAAGAAATAAATGCTCTGTGATAACCTATACAGCTAAATATATATATATATATATATATATATATATATATATATATATATATATATATATATATATATATACTGCCGGCCACCGTAAATGCAGCACCAAGAAAGACAAGAGGTAGCACAACAAAATTTATTTTGTAGATAACATGTTGACCAAGTATCAAATGATTACGTTTACAGACGTCTGTGACATGTGGTTCCTGCCAGAATGAGTAGCCAGAGTAGCCGCCATTGTTGGAGATCACCGCTGCCACACGTCTCGGCATTGAGTCAAAGAGACGTTGGATGTGTTCCTGGGGTACAGCAGCCCAAGCAGCTTCCACACGTTGCCAAAGATCATCTGGTGTGGCAGCTGGGGATGTAATCTGGGTCACTCGTTGAACAACCATGGACCACATGTTTTCTATCGGCGAAAGATCAGGAGAGCGAGCCGGCCAGGGAAGCACTTCAATCTGGTTACTGACGAAGAACCTTTGGACAATGCGTGCCACGTGTGGACGCGCATTATCCTGTTGAAATATGGCTGTGGCCGAGCCCTGAAGGTAAGGAAGGACAACTGGCTCCAGCACCTCGGATATGTAGCGCCGGCTATTTAAAGTACCGGCAATGCGTACTAGAGACGTGCGAGAGTAATATCCAATACCGCCCCATACCATAATACCCAGTGCAAGACCAGTGTGGCGGTGCATAATGCAGCTGTCCAGCATCCTCTCTCCACGATGTCTCCACACACGAATCCGACCATCGTGGTGTTGCAGACAGAAGCGTGCCTCGTCAGTAAAGACAACGTCATTCCATTCTACCGTCCACATCCGTCTGTCATCACACCATTGGCGACGGAGACGTCTGTGGTTCTGCGTCAATGGTAGACGAAGCAATGGACGTCTTGCGGACTGACCACTCTGCTGTAAACGGCGTCGAATGGTACGCGCAGACACTGTATGATGCGTTACAGACGCAATGTGCTGTGCTATGGTTCGGGATATCACTGAGCGATCCGTCACTGCCATGCGCACAATTTGCCTATCAGCACGTGCAGTGGTGCACCGAGGTGAATGCGATCGACCACGTCGGTCCCTCGTACCCTCCTGCATCCAACGGTCACATATCCGCATTAGAGTTGTTTGGTTTCGTCCAACACGACTAGCGATTTCTCTGTATGATAACCCACAATCTCGGTAAGCCAGTATCCTTCCTCTGTCGAACTCGGACACTTGATCAAACGATGTTCGCTGTTATCTACGAGTCATAACTGATCGTCTTGTGAAACAACCACAAGGTAAACACACGTGCCGAACGTACAGTCGTCGAAATCGCCAAGCCTTAAATGGCGCTATGAGGTAGCGCCACAGGCGCGCGTGATGTGCGTCTGCGCTGAAATTCTAATCAGTTGCATATCTCATCGCTGCAAACCCATGGTGTAAATTTCACTTGATTCGGATGCCTCCTTCAGGGTGTTGCATTTACGGTGGCCAGCAGTATATATATATATATATATATTGTGTGTGTAACTGAATACTGTGGAGACTGTACGACTAACTAACGTCAAATAAAAACAGGTTACACTTCGTTTTCGTCTTCAGGCCACAAGTGGCCCATCGGGACCATCCGATCGCTGTGTTATACTCAGCTGAGGATGCGGATAGGAGGGGCGTGTTGTCAGCACACCGCTCTCCCGGTCATTATGACGGTTTTCTTTGACCGGTGCCGCTACTATTCGCTCGAGTAGCTCCGCAATTGGCATCACGAGGCTGAATGCACTCCGAAAAATGGCAACAGCGCATGGCGGCCCGGATGGTCACCCATCCAAGTGCCGAACACGCCTGACAGCGCTTAACATCTGTGATCAGACGGGAACCGGCGTATCCATTGCGGCAAGGCCGTTGCATAAAAAAGAAAAAGGTTACAGCAATGGATAAACTGCTAACCACCTACTCTCCAAAACATTACGCAGTTGCTCCACTGCTGCCCAGTGCTTAACTTAAGAAGAGACTACTTGCTGTAGGTATGACATCTGTGTTTGGCTCATAATAACGTTATACCCTATGCTTTCTACACTTTAAGCTTCCAGAGCTCTCAGTGCAAACAAAAGTAAATTTATTGCACAATTAGCGAATCACTTTTGTAAATTTTATTGTTTTCTTAGACCAGTCTATTATCTTCATCAACAACGGTATATTTTGATGAAAGTTAACACTTTTGGTCACAGTCCACTCAGACATGTTAGGAGAAATGAAGCTTATTTTGGCACCAGAGCAGCCCGCTTTCCGCTCACTGGAGAATCTATTCTTCGAGGTCGAGCACGAGAAGTAGAGCGGTTAGTATTTGATCAAAACTGCTGTGATACTGAGTTCATGCACTCGCCTATGTTTTTTACCTTTATCAATATGAGTAATTTTGATAAATCGTAACCCTTTTATTCACAGTTTACAGAGGCCGCTTGGCTGTGAGCGTGCACATTTTGGCCGACAGTAACAACTATTCGCCACTCTCGACAAAATGGTCTTCAGAGCCAAGCACTATTCAATCACGTTGGCCGAGTCGGAGACAATTTTGACCCGAGGTGGCCAGCATTTTACTCTCTGGACCATATGTCCTTCACATTCGAGCACCATTAGTAGACCTGTGAGTATATGTTTCTGTCTGCTGTGATACTGTGTCCTTTTTATCGTTCATATTCTTTACGTTCACTGATAAACGTACATTTTGATGAAACTTAACCATTTTGCCCACGATCTACATAGGCACGAAGGCCATAAAGGAGCTAATTTTGGTCCAGACAGCAAGTATAGAGCTTACGAGACAAACAGCCCTCCGACCTTATGGATTTTGGCAGCAAAGAAGCTAATTTTGTCCCAGAACGGCAAGCATTCTGTTTGCAAGGCAAAACGGCCTCCAAGTACAAGAAGTAGAACGGCGAGTGTGTGATCCAGTTTGTTGTGATTTCGTGTTCTTATATTCGTTTATATCTTTCAAATTAATTGGCAAACGTACATTTTCATGAAACTTAACTACTTTCTCCACAGTCTACTCAAGCCAGTTGGACGGGAAGGAGCTAACTTTGACCTGGAGCAGCAAGCTCGGTAAATGAATCGGTCTTCAGAGACAAGCACATCTCAGACGTGTTGGCCAGGAAAGGAACAAATTGTGTCTCAGCCTTAAGTCGTAACACTGTTCTTGATTAATGTGAGGCCTTCAGCTGAGTCCTATGGGAAAAGTTTACGTAAGGCTTTCAGCCTATTACTGAAGATAAAAACCTCCAGAAGAACTCCTGTACCTCAATTCCTTGCTTAGGCCTTGTGCCTTGGATTTTAGATGTGGCCTTCAGCCGATCTAAATTAAATCAAAGGCAGTCTTTCGTTAAAACCTGGAGGGTTTTGATTCTTACTAGTGTGATTGTGTGCTTTAAGAAATAAAGTTTATATGTTGAGTGCAACTGGCAGTATCTTATTTTGGCCATTTTTCACTAATTAATCGCACCCGCTCTGTTCTGCTAGCCAGGGATTTCAAACAAATGCTTGAGTCATGATGTATGATACACCATAACCTTTGTTCAGTTAAAGTATCTCGATCTACGTGTGGTACTGCCAGCAGCAAAAATATACTTTGAAGCACGAGCCAAAATTACTGCCTGTGAAATGAACCAATACAAAGCTAGGCTGAAGAGAATGCATTTTCTACAGAAGATCCCAGTAATGGAGAAGAAAGCAAACCCCACACGGGTTTGTAAAGTTTGTTCAGAAAGGAGCAAAGCACATACTGGCAAGTCAGGAAGGAGATATGTTGGTGGTGTCAAGAGTGTAATGTCGCTTTGTGTACACCAGAATGTTTCAGGGAATACCACACAAAAACAAATTATGTGTCTTACAATTAATGTTTGCCTTTTTTTTCAAAATCTGAAAATATATATGTAGTAATCTTTCTTGGCATCAAAAATTTGTTTCTTTCTATCGCCTCCCACAACCTATTTCAATGACACATCAGTCTGCAAAAACATAAAAAGTTTTTACCTCTATCATTACAGCTTAAAAAGGTATTGAATTCTAAAAATCATGAAAAATGCTCAGTTAGCTGGGCACAAGGGTCAGCATTGGGCTCAGGTGCGAAAGTGTTAACTTAAACCACAAAACCACTATTCATACATAAATATTTTGAAGTGTTGCTTCCAATATCTTTTCTTAACCTGTATTACATCTCGTTTTCACTTCATTTCAACCTTGTCATTTTGCCTGTATTTCAAAACCCTTTCACAGTGATCTACTTTTGGAATTTGATGTTCCACATGATACATTCATGGCATTCTGTATCTACACATTGACTTATTTCACCTATTCTCTTGCCATTTAAATAACTTCCCTTCCAATGACTTCATAAAAAATTGTCGGATTACTATGCACACACGTTTTAAAGACTACCAACAACATGTTAAACAAAATAGGAAGAGTTGTCAACAATGAAAGGAAGCATTGTTTTACTCAGCCCAAGTTCACACAGTTGCCTCTCTGTAAAGTTTCTCCCACACCAAGAAGTCCCTTGCACTTTACCCAGATCGCTAAAAGGTAAATGGATCATGGAAGATAACAGGACAAGGAAAGGAAGAATTATTCTAGCTAGCTCGAGTGAACACTTGCTTCATTATAAAGCTTCCCATAGGCCAGGAAATCTTTTACACATAATGCCACCTCCGACATCGTCCCCTCATCTACTTTCCTCTCAACTGCTCCTGGTTTCCCTTCTAGAGGCTAGCTGAGAATCCTTTTTTGCTTGCCTTCGTACTTGAAAATCATCTAAACGTACATTTCACACTTCTTACTTGTTATGGCATTCAGCCCTATGCTGCAGAGGTTGTCGTAACTGGCTCCCTTTGCTACAAATACAAAATGACTACTGCCTTTTTCTGTATGTACATTTTATATAATACAACTCAGAAATTTACATCGCAACAATACATACTCAAAAACCAATACCTGTACTCTTGTTAACACTTAATTTCTGAATGATATAAAATTGGTGCTCTATAGCCACATGAGAGATAATGTGACTTCATGCCAAATGTCTTTGGACATGTTCCCTCCAACACCAAAAATTTTGACAGTGGAGACTGGCTGGACTGCCATGTCCAATTTGCTTGGCGGTATCACTGAAATCTGTGAATAACTTTTGCCCAATAAATCACTTTTCAAACTACGAACTACAGTTTACATGATCAGACTCACGTCAGCTGGAATGGGCACTGGCTCTCATCAACATAATAAGTCTTTATTTTTGGTTTCTCTACCAAAACGTGGCTTAGCTATCGAATTTATCGTGTCACCTTGAGGCCCCAAACGCAGTTTTCAAATGGAAGCAGTACTACTTATTAAGTATGTTATGCCAGCATGTGGAACGAATAATGTCCCGTGCAGTGGGGCCAAAATCAACTGGATTTCATATCATCCAGTAAAAAGCCCACCAATGGTCAGATGAGAACTTGTTTTAAGACTTGGGAATGCCAAACCGCCTGTCGAGTATCCAAACTCTAGAATCACTCGGCCTTGTACCGTCTCGACCACACGATATTTTAGATGTGAGTGTGAGATGACAGAATCCTACCTACTGCGTGCCACATATTTGTGTATGCAGGTTTGAAATTCAGTCGCGAGAAGAATGCAGACGCGGCCGTCGAATGGCAACGACAAGTACTTGTCGGACGAACCATGCAAGTTTTAGTGAAAGTGTACGGGAGAACCATGGAGCTTCTATGTTACTCTGTGCTAATTGTGTCAGTGACCATTGTTATAATAACGAGAACAGTTATTAAGGTATTCTTGAGAAAATCTCCTGTCTTAGCCTTGTTGAAGGGAAGACATGTATCCTGATTCATGTTGAGAATGGACTGGGTCGACATAAAAGTTTTCTGGGTTTGGTATCGGGTCATAATGTAAACACTACTGCTGCTTTAGAAAAACTAACGTTTCGGCCACAATTGCAGCGGCCTTCTTCTGGGTTTCGTGGCCGAAACGTTGGCTCTTCTATAGCAGCAGTAGTTTTTACATTATGACGCGGTACCAAACCCAGAAAACTTGTATGTCGACTGACTCTGGCCGCGGAAGCCTACGCAGTTATAATGGACAGGGTGTTTAAGCCACCGTTCGGTACATTAGTTTGTGTCGGAGACACGAGAGACTTACTAAACAGTATATTTTTATGTGAAGAGTGGGATTTGAAAAATGTCTGAAGTTCAAATATACGTCGTTAGTTGAAGCAAATGAATCTTTGGATGTCTACTTATTTTTATAATCAGAAAGAGTCTTAAGAGATTCCTGTGCCTAGCAGCATACTTCAGAGGAGAAGAAGAGAGTTTACAGCAGCAGGCTAGCCAGCAAGGAAGGTCGGCCGAGCATCTAAAGTAGGTCATCTCGTAAAAGAAGTGGAAGCTTGGGTATCTACTTCGCACTTAAATCGTCGTCCAAGTCCGTTAGAACTTCTGTGCTGCCTAGATTTCCCTTCACTGTAGCCATGTGAATTACACTTTGTTTCACCTTGTTAAGTAGTATCTACTGGGTGTTCCTCAGTATACGCCACTGTGTCCTGTAATATTGCTGGCGTGCTCAACAGTTAATAAAGAATCTTAGAGCTTACCTTTGGAGGCATTAGTTGTCACGTGGTCTGCCACAGCACCCTGTGTAAGGCTGAATATCCACGCCTCTGCTCCACGCTGCCCTCCCCCGGCACTGGCCGTTCTTCTTTCTGCCGCCTGGGGCCACCTGTGTCTACAGATATGAGCCCGTTGGCGATGTTATTGGTGGCAACCAGAGTGCCTGACCCGTTACTTCAATCTCTATTCCTGACACAAGCAGGATGGCTTTTAACCCCCAGCTGATACTGCTAACTGTTGCATTTGCAAGCTCAAAACTTAGTTCTGGAGAACTTCTACACCATACACATTCAGTTAGTAATTATCCAACAATATTCTATACTGTTTCCCTGCACTGCTTGCAAAGAACGTCTTACTACTTAAGCAATGTTCCATCTCAATTTCTGGCGATGCAGCACTTTTTAACGTTGGTACAGGACTTGACGTCCTATCTTCAGAGACTGCGCCCTTAAGTCCAGCCACATAATTTCGACCGATTTATCCCATCTATCCTTACGTCCTGCACTCCTATCTGCGCACATGCCTGAAACTTGCCTGAGTATGGTAACACTTGTAAAGTGGTCGGTACACCATCACAGAAATAACAATCTGGCAAATCCAGATAGAGTGTCCAGACCCATTGACCTCCAACAAAGTTGGTACACAGAATTCACAAAAATTATGCGAAGTTGACAACGCACTAAGTAGAATACCGGGAGCTTATGAGAGTGAAACTATTTCCGACTGACAAAACATTTCCGGCCTACCGAATTTAGTAACATTTGTCATTACCATGACTTTACCGTTCTGCTATGTGAGTCTCAGACGCAAATAGTTTCTGCGTCTGCCAGCAATAAGATACTCAATTTCTCCATGATAAAACTGTGTTAACAACACTCCTCTTAACCGCACAGTCACACAGACATTATATAGCAGTGCTGATCCAGTATACAACTGAATCTTTAGTCTCTTCCCAAATACCACTGGAGAACACAGTTCTGCGTACCATTAACTGCAGATGCTAATTAATGACACGATGCTAAAAATATCAGGGAACACCTTATTATAGATGAGACAGTCCATAACGCTTTCAAGCTCAAAGGTTTTGTAACCATCTAGTAAAAGTCGTTTGCCTGGATCAGTGGTTTTGTATGACTTGTTAATGAACCAATCAACAGAAAAACTGCTATTGGCACTCTGTGGAAACCTCACTATCAACAACGTATCACTAGTAATATCACTGTTTTCATGTGAAGCGTTGATCTATGGGCAGTTCCAAAGTCACTTATCACCCGACTTACCTAACGCAAAGATATATAAAAAATGTAAGTTACTCATGACCAGCTAGTTGTGCAAAGGTATGTACTTTAAATAACATGACGAACTGTTTTGTCCTGGATGTCAGTTCAAATACAACATCTCTAACCAATGTAAACTAAGAAAAGTAATCGTGCTTGACTTAGGCTCGAACACAGCACTCATCGCCATTGGTGACTTGGCGGAAAAAGATGTGTTATACCTAGATTTTAAATAGTATCACTTAGCAAATCTGAACTGGATATAATAAGACGAAAATTTTTGTACTGGACCGGGACTCCTTTCCGACAACTAATTTCCCTGGTAACAATAACGAGAGATGTAGATCATGCTTTCATTCACAACAAGTAACAATGATATGATATGTAAAGGTGTGTGCTGGAACAGGAATCGAACCCAGCACTTAAATGGAGTGTTACCTACGTACAATCAAATTTCAGATATCGAATTTCCTCTGCAGTATCGAGATATACAATTCACATAAATTTTCTCAGCATGTTATAGTCTTAGGTGGAGATTTCAATTTACCAGATATAGACTGGGACACTCAGATGTTTAGGACGGGTGGTAGGGACAGAGCATCGAGTGACATTATACTGAGTGCACTATCCGAAATTTACCTCGAGCAATTAAACAGAGAACCGACTCGTGGAGATAACATCTTGGACCTACTGATAACAAACAGACCCGAACTTTTCGACTCTGTAAGTGCAGAACTGGCAATCAATGATCATAAGGCCGTTGCAGCATCCCTGAATATGGAAGTTAATAGGAATATAAAGAAAGGGAGGAAGGTTTATCTGTTTAGCAAGAGTAATAGAAAGCAGATTTCAGACTACCTAACAGATCAAAACGAAAATTTCTGTTCCGACACTGAATGTTGAGTGTTTATGGAAAAAGTTCAAGGCAATCGTAAAATACGTTTTAGACAGGTACGTGCCGAGTAAAACCGTGAGGGACGGGAAAAACTCACCGTGGTTCAACAACAAAGTTAGGAAACTACTGCGAAAGCAAAGAGGGCTTCACTCCAAGTGTAAACGCAGCCAAAACCTATCAGACAAACAGAAGCTAAACGATGTCAAAGTTAGCTTAAGGAGGGCTACGCGTGAAGCGTTCAGTGAATTCGAAAGTAAAATTCTATGTACCGACTTGACAGAAAATCCTAGGAAGTTCTGGCCCTACGGTAAATCAGTAAGTGGCTCGAAACAGCATATCCAGACATTCCGGGATGATGATGGCATTGAAACAGAGGATGACACGCGTGAAGCTGAAATACTAAACACCTTTTTCCAAAGCTGTTTCACAGAGTAAGACCGCACTACAGTTCCTTTTCTAAATCCTCGCACAAACGAAAAAATGGCTGACATCGAAATATGTGTCCAAGGAATAGAAAAGCAACTGGAATCACTCAGAGGAAAGTCCACTGGACCTGACGTGATACCAATTCGAATCTACACAGAGTACGCGAAAGAACTCCCCCCCTTCTTACAGCCGTGTACCGCAAGTCTCTAGAGGAACGGAAGGTTCCAAATGATTGGAAAAGAGCACAGGTAGTCCCAGTCTTCAAGAAGGGTTGTCGAGCAGATGCGCAAAACTATATACCTATGTCTCTGACGTCGATCTGTTGTAGAATTTTAGAACATGATTTTTGCTCGAGTATCATGTTTTTGGAAACCCAGAATCTACTCTGTAGCAATCAACATGGATTCCGGAAACAGCGATTGTGTGAGACCCAACTCGCTTTATTTGTTCATGAGACCCAGAAAATATTAGATACAGGCTCCCAGGTAGATGCTATTTTCCTTGACTTCCGGAAGGCGTTCGATACAGTTCCGTACTGTCGCCTGATAAACAAAGTAAGAGCCTACGGAATATCAGACCAGCTGTGTGGCTGGATTGAAGAGTTTTTAGCAAACAGAATACAGCATGTTGTTATCAATGGAGAGACGTCTACAGACGTTAAAGTAACCTCTAGCGTGCCACAGGTGAGTGTTATGGAACCATTGCTTTTCACAATATATATAAATGACGTAGTAGATAGTGTCGGAAGCTCCATGCGGCTTTTCGCGGATGATGCTGTAGTATACAGAGAAGTTGCAGCATTAGAAAATTGTAGCGAAATGCAGGAAGATCTGCAGCGGATAGGCACTCGGTGCAGGGAGTGGCAACTGACCCTTAACATAGACAAATGTAATGTATTGTGAATACATTGAAAGAAGGATCCTTTATTGTATGATTATATGATAGCGGAACAAACACTGGTAGCAGTTTCTTCTGTAAAATATCTGGGAGTATGCGTGCGGAACGATTTGAAGTGGAATGATCATATAAAATTAATTGTTGGTAACGCGGGTACCAGGTTGAGATTCATTGGGAGAATCCTTAGAAAATGTAGTCCATCAACAAAGGAGGTGGCTTACAAAGCACTCGTTCGACCTATACTTGAGTATTGCTCATCAGTGTGGGATCCGTACCAGATGGGGTTGACGGAGGAGATAGAGAAGATCCAAAGAAGAGCGGCGCGTTTCGTCACGGGGATATTTGGTAACCGTGATAGCGTTACAGAGATGTTTAACAAACTCCAATGGCAGACTCTGCAAGAGAGGCGCTCTGCATCGCGGTGTAGCTTGCTCGCCAGGTTGGGTGGCTTGCGGAGTATCAATGTAGATGCAGATATTTGAACCTGAAATGACGATACGAATGAATAATTTTTGGATTCCTTGGACTCGACCCCAGTACATATCGCCGTTATTGTCTAGCCATGAATGGACATTAAATACAGGTTCTTTCAACAGTAGCGACATTTGCTCATGTTTGAACTAGAAACAACGTGACAAACAGTTCACGCTGACTGGAAAACTAACGCCGTACATGTGGGTGTTGCCTACACAAGACGACTCGTTAACTACAGAATTCTTTTCCACCAGTAGATGATAGTGGCGTGTTTGAACTTTAAATGATGTGACGAACAGACCTGTGTCTCACTAGGAGTCGAAACTGCTACATATCGTTGTTACTGACAACGAATGAACAAATGTTAAAAACCAAAATTATTTCCCCCTTGCAGTACGGTGTTCTTACGCTAGAGCTTAAAAAGATATGATTCAAAATGTTTGTGCCGGATCAGGATTCGAACTCAGACACACTCCTTACGTGGAAACCTTAAGGAGTTTGGAATCTTGCTCAGGCAAGGAAATGAGGGGCCCATATCTTCACGAAGGGATCGAATCTCGCGAAAGGGGAAGATTCGAGTTAGACTCACAGCCAGAAAATTATATTCAACATTTCAAGCTCAAATAAAAGGTGACATAAATGCCTGTGGCCTTATATGACGTTTTGTTCATTATCGAAAGTAGAATTACTAGTGGAAGCCAAGTTCGGCGAGAGAGCTTTTATATCCTTTGCCGTGTGCCAATCTAACCTGCCGTCGGTAGCGAAAGGACGTCATCTTTAATGCGAGTCTGGAGCCAACGTTCATCACTTAGTGGAACCATAAAGTGGGAATCGAATCTGGACCCTATGCAGAAGCCTAGCATCATACCATCATCCCACCGTACTCCGCATGGGAACGTATCATGATTTTGTTGTAACACTGGTGCACCATAGTGGATGAGAATTCGCTCTGGCGCCGTGAAGTGGATTATAGCATGTTCAATACATTTATTTCCTTGTCTGATGTAATCGCATTTAACCAGCTTCCTCGGCCACCCAGGGCATACATTCGACCTGATTTTGTAGACACGTATTAACATCACATAACGGCCATTTATCTGATCGGCAAACACTATAGGATGGCGATGTTTCCACAGAAAATGTTGCTTCCACCTGCGCTACTCTGCTGCACTGTCTGTTCGTCGTAAACGTCGTGTAGTGCAAAGGAAAAGCAGGGTTACAGAACCCACTTCTTCGGCAATTTTTTAAACAGCGCATCGTCTGTCGATTTGTTGGCAGCTCAGAGACAATGAACTTCATTTTATAACGTGCTAGTAACAGCAAAACCTTGCAAAAATATTGCCTTAAAAGAGCTGGTGGCTGCCTGTTCTGATCAGAACAATATTTACTCCACCGACCTATGGCCGCCTGACGTTTGCCTCTGTCAGCCTCCTTCTGCGAGGATAATTGGGCCTTGGCAACATTGTACCCTACTGGCCATTAAAATTGCTACACCACGAAGATGACGTACTACAGACGCGAAATTTAACCGACAGGAAGAAGATGCTGTAATTTGCAAATGATTAGCTTTTCAGAGCATTCACACAAGGTTGGCACCGGTGGCGACACCAACAACGTGCTGACATGAGGAAAGTTTCCAACCCATTTCTCGTACACTACCAGCAGTTGACCGGCGTTGCCTGGTGAAACGTTGTTGTGATGCCTCGTGTAAGGAGGAGAAGTGCGTACTATTTCATTTCCGACTTTGATAAAGGTCGGATTGTAGCCTGTCGCGATTGCTGTTTATCGTATTGCGACATTGCTACTCGCGTTGGTCGAGATCCAATGACAGTTGGCAGAATATGGAATCGGTGGGTTTAGGAGGGTAATACGGAACGCCGTGCTGGATCGCAACGGCCTCGTATCACTTGCAGTCGAGATGTCAAGCATCTTATCCGCATGGCTGTAACGGATCGTGCAGCCACGTCTCGATCCCTGAGTCAACAGATGGGGACGTTTCCAAGACAACAACCATCTGCACGAACAAATAAAAAAAAATGGTTCAAATGGCTCTGAGCACTATGGGACTCAACTGCTGAGGTCATTAGTCCTCTAGAACTTAGAACTAATTAAACCTAACTAACCTAAGGACATCACAAACAGCCATGCCCGAGGCAGGATTCGAACCTGCGACCGTAGCGGTCTCGCGGTTCCAGACTGCAGCGCCCTTAACCGCACGGCCACTTCGGCCGGCTCTGCACGAACAGTTCGATGACGTTTGCAGCAGCATGGACTATCAGCTCGGAGACCATGGCTGTGGTTACCCTTGACGCTGCATCACAGACAGGAGCGCCTGCGATGGTGTACTCAACACCGAACCTGGGTGCGCGAATGGCAAAACGTCATTTTTTCTGGTGAATCCAGGTTGTGTTTACAGCATCATGATGGTCACATCCGTGTTTGGCAACATCGCGGTGAACGCACATTGGAAGCGTATATTCGTCATCGCCATACTGACGTATCACCCCGTGTGATGGTATGGGGTGCCATTGGTTACACGTCGCGGTCACCTCTTGTTCGCAATGACGGCACTTTGAACAGTGGACGTTACATTTCAGATGTGTTACGACGCATGGGTCCACCATCATCCGATCCTTGCGAAATCTTACATTTCAGCAGGATAATACACGACCGCATGTTGCAGGTCCTGTACGGGCCTTTCTGGATACAGAAAATGTTCGACTGCTGCTCTGGCCAGCACATTCTCCAGATCTCTCACCAACTGAAAACGTCTTGTCAATGGTGGCCGAGCAACTGGCTCGTCACAATGCGCCAGTCAGTACTCTTGATGAACTGTGGTATCGCGTTGAAGCTGCATGGGCATCTGTACCTGTACACGCCATCCAAGCTCTGTTTGACTCAATGCCCAGGCGTATCAAGGCCGTTATTACGGCCAGAGGTGGTTGTTCTGGGTACTGATTTCTCAGGATCTATGCACCCAAGTTGCGTGAAAATGTAATCACATGTCAGTTCTAGTATAATATATTTGTCCAATGAATACCCGTTTATCATCTGCATTTCTTCTTGGTGTAGCAATTTTAATGGCCAGTAGTGTAGAATATGTCTGGCAACGCACTGATAACTCCCTGGAATGACACAGAATTATCGTGCTAAATCCACTTGATATTTTCTTTGTATTTCAATCAATAATTCGCAAATGGTGTGTCATCTATCTATCAAGCGTACGTGTTTAGTCAAGGAAGGGCATATCATAGATAAACTACAACCACTTTGGCATTTTCCACTGCGAGTTATCCGTCTTAGCCACCACCAGGACAATGAGGGAGGATGAACGCCGCCCTTGCTCGCTAGGTCGGTCATTATGTCGTGACGCCGTTAAGCGGAACTGCTCTGGTTCTAGGTTACAGTCTCACGGAGGGCAAGCGTTTTACGTCTTACGTGACGGAGCTATAGCCATTAGATTCCCTAAATATAGCGAATAAATCACGTCATAAGGATCCTACATGGAGCGAGAAAACCACTTTCTGGCGTGTTTTCTCGAAATTACTCACTCCATAGACGGCACAAATGTTTCAGTTTTTCCCAACTGCTTTTAACCCCCTCTAAAGTCCAAAAATAACAGAATGTCACAAGCTCTCCATTTTGTGGCCGTGCGGTTCTGGGCGCTACGGTCTGGAACCGAACGATCGCTACGGTCGCAGGTTCGAATCCTGCCTCGGGCATGGATGTGTGTGATGTCCTTAGGTTAGTTAGGTTTAATTAGTTCTAAGTTCTAGGCGACTGATGACCTCTGAAGTTAAGTCCCATAGTGATCAGAGCCATTTCAACCATTTTGCTCTCCATTTTCTAACCCATAAACGTGCCGGCCGAAGTGGCCATGCGGTTAAAGGCGCTGCAGTCTGGAACCGCAAGACCGCTACGGTCGCAGGTTCGAATCCTGCCTCGGGCATGGATGTTTGTGATGTCCTTAGGTTAGTTAGGTTTAACTAGTTCTAAGTTCTAGGGGACTAATGACCTCAGCAGTTGAGTCCCATAGTGCTCAGAGCCATTTGAACCATTTTTTTTCTAACCCATAAACAACACTACTCACAACAGTTTACGTTTCATACGACTTGTAGAGTAGTAAAAGTCAGCAAATGACATAAGGACTGTCCTGACTCACTACTGTGTGATATTAACTTTTGTTTCCTTCCTGTTTCGATTAAACTGCCATTATCGGGAGACCCGGTACAATGTGGGTGACATTATTTCCATTGGACGTATTTATGTTATGGTGGAATATTGAGCATTAATTGCAGCTGTATATATCGTCTAGATGGACTGACACACATGTAACACAATCGACAACTGTATTTCAACTGTCGTTCTGTATTTGTAGAATTAAGGTAGTAATTTGTTATGACAGTAATTTTACCGTTTTGGATCTATGATGTCAAATGTTATCCAAGTGCACTATTATACAGATGACATTTTCACTGTGTATACATTATACAAGTTATTTGTTTGCACGTGTATCTGTTGTTGCTGTATGTTTGTAGTATCTATGTTTATAGCCATCGTAGTTGCTGCTAATTTATAGTTGCATTGGGTAAGGGTTTTTCATTTGACGTACTTCACTTAACGTCTGTTGTCGATAATTTTTCGTAAGTAACTGTGCCGAAAAAAAACTGTCAATAAAGAAATGTATGTAGTCCATTTCCGTCCAAGCAAAAATTTAGAACCACTTATTTTCGATCACATTACTAAATTAAGTGGTAGTTACATACATTTCACAAGTCTGCAAGTTAGCTATTTTCATAACAAGAAGTTCAATAAGCTCATGGTTATCTGGTTATCCAACAACACGGGAAACGTTAAGTAAAAGAGTATCTATGTAAGTTTGACTCTTACCCAGAAATAAAGAACCCTAAGGACATTTCGAAACTGAGTTGCGTAACAAAAGGCTGAAACAACCTAGGTTCAAATTGACCTATTTGGGAGTCAGTCAGTTATTGTCTACCACGAAAGATGCTCTGGACACATCCGACCGCTCAGAGGCAAAAATGAGCTCACAGTGAACTTAACAGGTGTAACTTAGAAGGAATTACATAACCAAAAATGTAAATATCAGTCAGTTTCAGAATGTAGAACTCTAAAAAGCATAAACCTCAAATTTCGACAAATTATGCTTTAGCTGTAAAAGCTGACAAAGGAAACAGTTTCGTCGTTGCGTATCACACTGATTACACAGATAAAGTTATGTCTTCCTTTTAAATGAACAATATCACCGTACTTACCTATACCAAACTAATAGATTTGTAGCAAAGACAAAAAGGTCATCAAATCCTCTACTGCAGTTTTAATTGACTGAGAAAATATCTTGCATGGTTGTGAACCCTTGCTTGCGCAACCTAAGACACACAAGCCTTCAGTTCCTATACGCCCAATCGTTAACTGCATTAATTATCTAAAAATTACTTCAAATTTAGTAATGAAATCTATACGTAGGTTGATGGCGTGGTTCTGGATAAGGGTACTGCGAGTACAATTGTGGATATTTGCCTCAACAATCTAGATCAAAAGTTCGTCATTCCTGATTGGCCTAAATAAAAAAATCGTTGTGAATTACTACAGATTCATGGACGATATCATTATGCTAGTTAACAGCATTCACGCATATATTCAAGACATTCATCATGCGTTAAACAATCTACTTACAAAAATCAAATTCTCATGGGAAATATACACAAAAAATGCTATAAATTATTTGAATCTTACGATCAATACAAAATATGATTACCACAAATGTGACATTTATAGAAATCCTACCTTAACGGACACCATCATCAATGCAAACTCCTTTCAACCAATGCTAGAAAATCTCGCATATTTTCGCTTCATGCTTCACAGACTGAAAAATCTACCACTATAAGCAAACACAATTCGAAAGGATATAGACACAATGCAACAAAACACTTTCGACCCTAACATCGTCATAAATTATACAGTAAACACATGATATCCAGGCCCAACTCAGAACACAGCCAAATAAGACTAATCAAAGAAACAATAACAAAAAAAAAGAATGCGCTGACTACCTACATATTGTAGATCCAGTCTCGGACAAAATTGACGTATTATTCAGACCTACGAACATACGGTTAGCTTTCTGGACAATTAGCAACCTCAAACTGATATTACGATAAGGTAGCACAAAACCACCAAGCTGTGCTACCCCTGGAATATACAAAATCACACATAACTGCTGTGATAATTTCTACATTGGTCAGACAGGAAGAAACTTCCTCACTTGGGTTAAAGAAAACATTCGAAATAACGATAAATAACCAATCAATTTTTTTTCTCCACTTAAACGACCGTTAACACACAATAGATGCAATTGATCACACATTGTAGGAGCTTCATAAAATTCCGAAAGGTCTTACCATGAAGATTCTTGAAATTTATATATACATAAGAAACTAACCACAACACATTTTAAGTAAACATATGGATCTTAAACATCAATACCATTTTTAAAAATTTACTGAAATACTCGACAAAACGGATAATTTAAAAGCACAGCGCATAGTCAAAGATGACTAATGAAAACTTTTACATCATTGCTCATTCGAATGCTCTGGAAACACAGTTCGTACGAGAATATCATAAGCTACGAAAACATATTGACAATAAAAGTTAAAAGCGTACATGTCAAATAGAAAAAAAAGCGCCTATAAATTAACAGCTCATACCATTGCTATAAACAGACTACTACAAACATACAGCAACAACAGATACTTGTGCAAACAAATAATATATAATATATAAACAGTGTACTTTGCAAACATGATATAACTCCAAAACGGTCAGAGTACTGTCATAATTAATTAATTACTACCTTCAATCAACAAAAACAGAGCGACAGTCAAAATACTAGTGCTAATGATGTTTGTATGTCAATCCAGTTAGAGAATATACACTTAAGTATCAATCCATATTCAATATTCTACCTTAACATAAATATGTATAATGGAAATAATGTCACTCACATCGTACCATAGATCACTTGATAATGGCAGTTTTTGCCGAAACAGATCTGTAGTGAAAGTGGAAGGAATTATCACACAGCAGCGAGTCTGGACACTCCTTATAAACCACTCAAACCTTCAAATATTCAACGTTCAAGATGTCATTACAGGAAAAATACAACACTAAAAAGAAAAACGAAAAATACGATCCATAAATACACGTATAGGAACCTGCGTAGCAACACACCATACAAAATCTCTATGAATTTATTCACCAGCCTATTTTTTGGTAATTTAAAAAAATTACTGAAGAAGTCGGTTCAGTAATTCAGCTTTTCTATTGATTTGCGTGACGTTTAGCACTAACAGCTTGTGCTGCAGAGTAGCTCAAGTGGAATGTATCGCTTTCGATGCAAGCTTCCGCATCTTATAGTGCAAGGAGTTTGTGCAGAAGGCTGGTATGTGATTTTATTTCAGTGATTAGAAAATCAAGTTGAATGTACGAAGACAGGTGGTTAATAAGGATTCGAAGGAACTATGAAATTAATGTACTGAACAGTGAGTCAGGGAACCAGAACTGTCATCCAGTGTGGCCACATGAGTTATGAGAAAATCATGCTTGACTCACATGTGGTGTTCGGTGGGGTGGTTCATTGATACTAGGCCGATAAGAATAGGGTCTGGGTTCAGTTCCCACTACAGGCGACGATTTTGAATTAGCACAAACAAATCCTGTTCACCTACACTAAATGAATGTTAGGCTGCACCTTGGTTCGAGATTCAGATTGGAGATTGGGCTGGGCCACTGCAGAGATAAAAGTAGCGGCATGTAGAAACTTAACACTAACCTTTGTTACACTGGTAATTTTATTTTAGTGACCAAAATCTTGTAAAGTCGTAGGGCATTTATTCCAGCTTCTATTTGAGCTTTCGGCCTGGAATATATTTGTTATGAAATGGGATTCGAAGTCTATCATCTCTTTTGTGGGAATTGATTCCTTCCTGATGGTGCGACTCCATTTCGTTGTTTGGTCAAGATTCCAAACTCCTAAAGGTCTGGGTTGGAATCCTGAACCGGCTCCCAAATTTTCCGTATGTCTTTTCAAGCCCTAGAGTGAGCACACCTAACTCCTGGTGAAAACTTTTGATTAGTTACTTCTCTTCTTTCTTCGTCAAAAGTAACAACATGAACCGTTTAGACTCCCAGTGAGGCACAGAACATTTCTTCATATCACTTCAAGTTCAAAGATGATACTCCCAGTGAGACGCGCTGCTAAACCCGCAGGGCAGGACAAGTAGTAGGAATTGTGGAAGGGGGCCAGAATGAGCGGCTGTCAGTTACACTTCAAACATAACACTTTATTTAGTTGCCCAAACATTACAGCGCGACCTCTAAGTCTGACTATCGACAGAAAACGTCTTTAATTCTAAAACGGCTGAAGACCCATGAATTAAACACAGCTGCCATAATACTAATAATAATATACAGGATCAAACAATAAACACCAGATATTACAGCAAGCATATTATTAAAGATCCCAATACCACAACAGATAAACGCAGACTTTGCAAACAACAAATAGAAACAGTAGATCACATCACAAGCGGATGCACAATACTAGCAAATACAGAATACCCGAGAAGACATGACAATGTAGCAAAAATAATACATTAACAACTTGCCATACAACATAAACTGATAAAACAACACGTTCCCACGTACAAGTATGCACCACAAAATGTACTGGAGAATGATGAATACAAATTATACTGGAACAAAACCATTACAACAGATAAAACACCACATAACAAACCTGACATCATACTCACCCATAAAAAGAAGAAATTAACACAACTAATAGAAATATCCATACCCAATACAACAAATATACAGAAGAAAACAGGAGAAAAAAAATTGAAGAATACATCCAACTGGCTGAGGAAGTCAAGGACATGTGGCATCAGGATAAAGTTGACATTATACCAATTATACTTTCAACTACAGGAGTCATACCACGCCATATCCATCAGTACATCAACGCAATACAGCTACATCCAAATATATATATACAACTACAGAAATCTGTAATTATTGATACATATTCAATTACCCGAAAGTTCCTAAATGCAATGTAACATATACCGTACAGTTAAAAGGAAGTCACGCTTGATCAAGGTCCGCGTCACTTTCCACTTTTAACCATACATAACGTCTGAGAAAAGGGTAACAACAATAATAATAATAATAACAATAACAATAACATACATAATAACATAATATACATTCAGACATAACGCCTGAGAAAGAAAAGAAATAATAATAATAATAATAATAATAATTATTATTATTATTATTATTATTATTATTATTATTATTATTTTTGAGACAGAAGGCTCTAGGCTTTAAACGTAAATAGTATTTAAGGCCAAGCGATGTAAGACCCGATAATTAAGAACCCAAAACTTTAAAGCGGCTGAATGCCCATCTTTTTAAGAATAACAACTACAATAAATTTTCTACAGGCAGAAGGCCCACAGCTTTATCTTGAAAGAATGTAATACTTGATAAGTAGGATCCTTAAAACTTAAAGCAGCTGAAGGCCGATACTTTTAAAAACAATACAATAAATTTTCAACAGGCAGACAACGTAAGACTTGCCCAATTTAGAAAAACTTACTTTTAAAACGGCTGATGGCCTTTATTTTTAAAAACACAATTACAAGCACTCAAATTCCAACCATCGGCTATGGACCATTAAAAATACACAATTAAACGCTAATAAGAAGGCAGTATAGCCAATGGCGCTCAGAAGTTTCCAAGGGGCTTGGTCTGCCGTTGGAATCTTAACGTTCGCTTTGGTGAGACAAGAAGTCGGCCCAACTAGATACGCCGGCAACACAACCAAGAGACAGTCAGGGACCCACCACCGACAAGACGACTTGCTAACCACTGCCCAGTAAACGAGAATTCCAAAGCCGAAACGTTACAGACATAGCCGCCGACAACCAAAAATACACTAAGCTGTCAAAAACTACACACCATGGTGGACATCGACAACGGGTGAGGAAAGGACAGTGCCTGAATTTACGTCAGCGACCAGGGCAGGTAACCCGAACACTAACGATTGGTTGGTTGGTTTGGGGAAGACCAGACAGCGTGGTCATCGGTCTCATCGGATTAGGGAAGGATGGGGAAGGAAGTCGGCCGTGCCCTTTCAGAGGAACCATCCCAGCCGGCCGCGGTGGTCTAGCGGTTCTAGGCGCGCAGTCCGGGACCGCGCGACTGCTACGGTTGCAGGTTCGAATCCTGCCTCGGGCATGGATGTGTGTGATGTCCTTAGGTTAGTTAGGTTTAAGTAGTTCTAAGTTCTAGGGGACTGATGACCACAGATGTTAAGTCCCATAGTGCTCAGAGCCATTTTTTGAACCATCCCAGCATTTGCCTGGAGTGAGAACACTAACGACCACAAGGCAGAAAATTCCGCTGGTGCACTTGAATTTCAAACTGACAAATATAGTTAATTCCACCACACTGTGGCTAAATCTTCACCAACTAGAACACTCGCTGTTGCTCCCAGGAATACCGCCAACAGCGAACCACCAACCAAGGGGACAACGTGAACAGACGTGGCTTTGCTAATAAAATCACCACTCAACTTTCATGTCCTGGGTCGGTGAGTCGAATCTCGTAGCACTCGGAACAGCCACCACACGCTCCGACACTGTGTAGAAACCGCCAGCGAGCCAAGCCGACTGCGCCGTGCGGAGACTTGCTTGCTGATCCGCTCCAACCAACCGACTGGCTGCACACCGCCAAGCCGGAACTATAAGCATCAGTCCAAAGATGGTATACGGTACAAATATCGATAGACACTGCTGCTGCCACACATAGAAAGAGGAAGAACCACGGCTTAACCGCAATAACCACGGGAAACCAAACGCAGAGTAACAGCCAAGTTTGAAAGCAACACATAAGCCAGGGTCAGCACGGCTCACCCAGCTACTGTTGAAAAAAAATTAACTAATTATCGTCTCATCGTATGTAGTCAACGAAAATATGTGTGGAGTTCGATTCCCAGCAGTACTGAACTCTTCTTCAGGCTATTTCTAGTTTAAAAGTGTACACAATTTGTTACTGACAAAAGAAACCTGTAGAGTAAGTCAAGGAAAGCTGGACTACTGTTTTTCCTTCAGTATAAAACTTGTGGATTTATCAACTTTTTTGTTTTACTTCCGGCAGCATGTTCGTATAGAGTGTCTTATAAAGGTAATGGCAATGTATTATTAAGGCACTGCCACTTGAAATGCAAGAGATATGATCAAATGAAAATATAGACGAGTGATCCATCTCACCCCTAGGTGTACGACTGAGATGGACCAGTGTACTGGGAAAGATGGATCGTAGAAAAATGGCCATACGTGAAGAAAAGGGTCAAATAAAATTTCAAATTTTTGTCTGGGGTGTGTCGTAATGAATACAGAACTATATTATTAAATATTTTAATCCAAAAGAGTTTTATCAGTTTATTATAAATCTTGATTGAGCACTGGCTTTTCTATTGACTTGTTGGTTTTGTTCAAGCATTATGTGCCATGAAAGACATCACGGTATGGGAAGATCAAAATGTCATGACGCCCAATTACGACAGCAACAAAACACAGAGGTTCTTGCTTATACTGTTCTAATACATGATCATGGCGAAAAGGGCGAAACTAACAAATCACTTACGAAATAGAATATTTGTTTCCAATTCAAAGTGTCAGCCTCACACTTGGAAAGTGACTTTCTTCGAGGAACTTTCATACATGATTTACATGTCGCTCTACTCTTTATTTGTAAGAACTTCGTGTTTTGGCATACGACTCGAAGAAAATTGATATATCTCTCACATGACATAGGCTGTTGGTTGTCCACAGAGGTGCTCTGTTGTTGTGGACGGAGTAACCCAGTGACTGATCAACTGGCACCGACAGGGTCATTATTATCAGGGTGGACACCCACCTTCCGCGCAACATGGACCACCCATCACCGATGATGTCATTCCTATTGGGGTGGACATCCGCCTACTGTAAGCACAGCCGACGCATTCGCCGCCACGACATGCTGACGTCATGAAGACAGACAGGACACCACCTTGTGGCTGGAGAAACTGCCATTCCGCTGCTACAGAAGCGTTACATCATTGTGACAATATCATCATTATAGTCATCAGTGTCTGCCTCGCATTTAAAACAGATTATTGTTTACAATAAACAAATTATAATAGCTGTAAAGAGGATATTCACTGAGTGTAAAATATCATTGTTTAAAACTTACTGTAACAAACTTCAGTGAGACAGATGTAAAGTGTGCACTGGAATAGTGGAACATCAGTTATATAACGATATATCTACCACTATCTATCGTTTGCGTCTTTGTCCCGCACTGTGCGCGGGGCTGGCGCGGTTAAATCGTATTTGGCATGTTAATATGAAGGGGTGGCCAGATGCCCTTCCTGCCGCCACCCCGCACCCTCCAGGATGGAATCGGAGTACCCCATCTGTCTGCGTCCAGTGTAAATCATGGAAAAGTGTGGATGTGTGCCAAATGTCTGTGAGTCGTGTAATTGAGGCGGGACGTGGGGACCAGCCTGGTATTCACCTAGGGGATGTGGAAAACCGCCTAAAAAAAAGCACATCCAGGCTGGCCGGCACACCGGCCCTCGTCGTTAAAACGATGGGCGGATACGATCTGCGGCCGGCGCGCCTACCCGAGTCCAGGAAGCAGCGCATTAGCGCTTTTTTTTATGAGTGTTCAGTTATGAGTAGGTGGAGACAAGGCGGGCAGGGGTCGGAACCCGAGGCCTGGCCGCGATGTCTCCCCCATTCCCGACCCTGAATCATTCCCTCAAAGTGGCGTTTTGATTTATTTTTATTTTATTTTATTATTTTTATTATGTTTTTTTTTTTTGTTTCGCCAGGAACAGGGTAAATGAACAAAAGATCTTTATTGGTACAAAGTTAAATACAACAGAAATGCCATCCTTCCGGCGAAAATAAGACATTATACTCGTACAAGGCGAGCAATTTTTTTTATGAACAAGGTGTAGGAAAAAAAAGAATAATCATACTGATGTAAGCTAAGAGGTGTGAAGCAATATACAGTGGAGTGAGGGAAAAACCAGTGTTTTCTGGTATAGTGCATAAAAGAAAGGAGGCGCGTGTCCATGCGCCTACTCCACTGTGGGTTACAATGTAGAAAGTAGCGGGGGGGAGGCTCAGATGTCAGCAGGGGGTGCGAGAGTGCTGTCGGCGTGTGGCACCATCCAACTGAGCGGGGGTGACGTAAAGTCGCATGTAGGTAATTGGCGAAGACGGCGCGGTAGCGCGGTCGGTGTTCGACTTCACTGTGGGCGGTTTGTAAGTACTGCCAGAAATCAAGGCGTGATTTGTCGTCATCATTATACATGTAGGTGATCGTCCGTCCCTTGACCCATACAATCGCATGGCGGGGAAATAAGTAATCTCAGGATGGATAAAAGACCATGGGTCAATCGAGTCCGGCGGAACGCGGAGGTAACAGGCAACGAACTGTCGGGCTAGTTTCCAGACGTCACTGGTGGCAGCACATGTCAGTTGATGGACATCGTCATCCACGAGGTGGCAAATGGAACGAAGAGGAGAGTCTTTTAGTCCGATGGCGTGAAGGCGATGATTTGTGGCGAATTTTTCATTAGCGACTTGGTACCATGTTGCCCGGACGTTGGAGGGAAGAAAACGCTGGTGGATATGACGCCAAACCGTGGGCCACCGCGTGGACGGATGTCTCAGTTCGATATTGTTGCTGGATATGAAACGATGGAGTGGGGTATAAAAATCTTTAGGTCGAGGAGAACGCGTGGTCGGTAAGTGTGTGTGAGCATAACTGAAGTCGACGATGAAATCATAAATGTGCGTCAGATCGTACTTGATGTGTCCGACTGGTACTGGTGGTGTTATGGTCGCGGGCACAAGAATTTCCAGCAAGCTGCGCGTAAGGGAGGTGCCCTCGTGCCACTGCTTGTGCATGGTGGACATGTACAAGGACGCCGCGCGGAGTTGCACATTGACAAGGCCGAGGCCTCCCGCTCGCGGGGGAAGGGTGAGCGTGTCGTAGCGGACCTTAAAGAGCGTACCGGCCGTAATGATGTATCCGAAGGCAGCCTGGAGGCTGCGTCCAATAGTTGATGGCAGCGGGACGACCTGTGCAGTGTGGACCATTCTGGACGCCACATGTTGATTGAGGTACTGGACACGTTGTAAAGAATCGAGTCGACGGAGAAGATTTTGTCGCACCGTCGTGCGGATAGTTTGGAGTGCACGCCGATAATTGATGGCAGCGGAGCGGCGCACGGTGGAGGTGAAAATGATTCCAAGGTATCGTAGTTTTTGTACACACGGGAGAGGTGCTAAGTCGTCGTGTGAGAGGCCGCGTCCAATGGGCATCGCCGCGGATTTAGCCACATTCATGTTACTGGCCGCTGCAGTGCCGTACGTTGATATCAAATCAAGTACCGTGTGTGTTTCACTCCGTGAGCGGATCAAGAGGAGGAGGTTGTCCGCATACGCAAGACATCGAAAACTGTGCTGTCGCAAAGTGAGACCAGAAAGGTGGCTCGTCAGACTCCCGATGAGTGGCTCCAGGCTTATGGCATAGAGTAGGGTCGAAAGTGGGCAGCCTTGCCGTACGGAACGCCGGATCGCCACTGGTCCCGCCACACGGCCATTAACCTGAATCAGCGATTCGGCGGTGCCGTACAGGCGCCGGATCACGTCGATCAAGGCTGGTGGAAAACCCATGCGGTTCATCACTGAGAACAGAAAAATATGCCGCACTTTGTCGAATGCGCTGTCAAAATTGTAGTGTTGGCAGAAGAGCCAACACCGTATTGCTAGAGGAGGCCGAAATGCACGCTTTAACTCACGCAGACTGGCGTGAGGTCTGGAACAGTTAAGGGAATTAATAGTAGCAAATAAAGTACGTAGTTGATGTAGTACTTAACTTTAATCCACAATCGGTGAACATCTCTCGTTACTGTACAAGCTTCACAATTTTAATTATCAAATGCTATGGCGCCTTGCTAGGTCGTAGCAAATGACGTAGCTGAAGGCTATGCTAACTATCGTCTCGCAAATGAGAGCGTAATTGTCAGTGTAGCATCGCTAGCAAAGTCGGCTGTACAGCTGGGGCGAGTGCCAGTAAGTCTCTCTACACCTGCCGTGTGGTGGCGCTCGGTCTGCAATCACTGACAGTGGCGACACGCGGGTCCGGCGTATACTAATGGACCGCGGCCGATTTAAAGGCTACCACCTAGCAAGTGTGGTGTCTGGCGGTGACACCACAAAAATCAATGGCAACCACTGCGGCGCGGAGTCTGCACGCCGCTGCCAGTGCAATTAAATCGCGACATTCTCCTGTGACCGTTTGTATATTAACTGAGCCGCCCGGAGTTGTCTGTTCCGGGGATAGAATGCTCGGCAGGATCTTGCGGCATCGCGTTGCCAGTAGGCGTGTAAAAATTTTACAGTCTGCGCTAAGCAGAGTTAGGGGACGGTAATGTGCTGTCGTCACACCTGGTGTTGGTTTGTGGATGGGTATAATAATTCCCGTGACGAAGGACGGCGGTACGGCGTTCCCCATCGTCAGCTGTTCATGAAACATCGTTGTCCACCGTGACGCCATTAGTGTGAAGAAAGCGCGATAAAATTCTATCGGCAACCCGTCGACACCAGGTGACTTATTCAGAGCACCTTTTTTGATTGTATCGTGGATTTCGTCACGTGTAATTGGCTCCATCAGCTCGTCCGCTTCGTCGCTGGTGAGGGTGCGAGTTACGTGAGGTAACACAGACTCTTCAGCGTGGTTGTTGGTACTCTCCTCCTGGTACATTGTGCGGTAGTGGTCGACAAAGGCACTGACGATTTCGGCCTGGCAAGTGACGTGCTGGCCGCGACAGGTGGTGATCTCGGTGATGAGTTGTTGTCGTCGATGTTTCCTATCGGAGGCGATATGATGCATGGTCGGATGTTCTTGTTCCGCCGAATCGCGACATCGGGTTCGCACCATAGCCCCTTGCAGTCTACGGCGTGTCAAAGTTACAATTTGCGCCTTAATCCTGCTGCGTTCCCTCTGGGTGTCGGGGGTGGGCGGTTGGGCGTCCAGGTCGCGGAGAATGGCGTAGAAATAGTCGGTAGTGTGCCGGCGCCACGTAGCAACTTCCTTTCCATCCTGATTCAAAGTACGTCGAATGGCAGGTTTGGCACATTCCTGCCACCAGGTCAAGGTCGTGCAGTATTTAGGTAAGCGACGTTCACAGATGGCCCATGTCTCGGTAACACGTTGAAGACATTAGGGATCATGAAGATGGGAGATGTTTAGCTTCCACGGTGCACGACTACGCCAGACCACTTGCTTGGGGAAGAGAATGTTGCAGATGTAGGCACAGTGGTCCGAAAAGGCCAGGGGCCAAAGTTCTGCACCTTGGACTGCAGGTGTGAGTTCCCGAGAGACGTAAATTCTATCAAGGCGGCTCGCGGAGTGACTCGTCTGTTAAGTATGTCCAGGCGCGTCGCCGTGCTGAACTTCCCAAGTGTCGCGGAGCAACAGATCTCGGACGACAAGACGCAGCTCTTGACAGGTGTTGTAGTGGGGCACTTGATCTTTCGGGTGCAAGACACAATTAAAATCACCCCCAAGCAGCGTCCAAGAAACAAAGGAGCGATTTCTTCCGAATAGAAGAGTGCCCTGTCGCGTCTGCGGGTGGAGCCTGACGGAGCGTAAATGTTGACGATACGCGTCCCCATGACGGTGACGGCCATGCCTCTGGCAGGTGGAAGGTATGTGATATCGGCCACTGGAATGCCTTCTCTTGCGTAGATGGCTATGCCGCATCCCAGGTGGTCACCAGGAGAAGGATAAGTGTTATATCCCGCGACGTCTGGAAGTGTGGCCAAGTGTACTTCCTGTAGTAGTGCGATATCGACGTCCGACGCCCCTATCATCCCTCGCAGCCGTTGAAGTTTCACGGGTGAGCAAATGGTGTTAGTGTTGATCGTCGCTATTCGGTAGGTTTGGAGCCGTACCCCGCCGTGGAGGGGAAATCCACCGGCGGAGGATGAAGAGGGGCGAGGCAACGGCGAGTCGTGCCGTACGCCACCTGACGGCGTTATCAGCGGCATAACGATGCTTCCGTCTGGGGTAACTCTGTCCCCAGCGTGTGGTCCGGGTCCTCGTCGACGTCCTCACTCCACATCATTGAAGGCGTTGTCGTTGTGATGGTCATACGTTCCTCTTCGGTCGTAGAGGCGGAGGACGTCTCGGCGGCAGTCGCAACGGTGGAGTCCATTGGTTCAGGAGCACCTGTGCGAGCCAGTAAAGTAGGCATCGACACAGCCACAGTCGGCGTTATGTTGTCGTCATTCGTGTCGTCGTGCAGGTTCTCCGAGGCCTCGTCGGGTCGGGCGGCCTCTGGAGCATCAGGGGGAGGTGACCCGTCTCGTTCCGAGACCGTACGGCGCCTCCTCTTGCGCCTCTTAGGTGAACGTTGTTTGCGGGTTCGTCCCTCCTTGTCGGAAGACGGAAGGGAGTCGCGTCGCTCTTGAGAGGAAGGCCGTCGCGGGAACGTCAAACATATGTTCGGGCGGGTGGGTGTCGGAAGTCGTCGCTGTTGGTAGTGGCGCCGGAGTAGCGTCAGGCTTTGAGCGCGACATGTCGGCCCCGGCGGTATCCGTAGCAGCTGGAAGCGTCACCGGTACATGATCCGAAGGGGCGGCGGTCGGTGGGAGGAGAAGAGAGCGCCGATGCGTAGGTGATTGGTAAAACCGTCGTCGGAGCCGGAGGTGCCACGGTAGCGGCTGGCAGTTGGGAGATTCGTCGCTGAAGACACTCAGATCTGAGGTGGCCTTCTTTACCGCACCCGGAACAGGTCTTGGGTTGGCCGTCGTATATGACAACCGCGCGGCACCCGCTAATTTGCAGGTAAGATGGCAAGTGGCGATAGAGGTCGATGGTGATCTGCCGTACACCGTTAAGAACGGGGTACGTTTGGAATTGCGCCCAGCTTTCGGCAGTGTGGCCATGTACAGTGCGGAAAGCCGCGATAACGTCTTCCGCCGGAAGCTCGAACGGGAGTTCGAAAACTCGTATGGTGCGCATTCCTAAGCCGGCATGGTCGACAGTGACCGCTCCGACATTGCCGTCGGCGTGGCAAAAGCGTAATTCATGGTTGGTGTCACGAAGTATTCTTTCACATACCGCGTCATTGACGACTTTGACGTACACCGTACTGCTTAATATGGACAAATGGATGCCCAAGATGTCGGCAGCTGGGATCTTAGCAACGTCGCGTAGGAAGCGTTCCACTTCCAAGGCCTTCGGTCGTGCGTATTCGTTGCAGAAGTTGAATCGTAATGTTGATTTTCGAAAACGGTTTTCCATGATTCTAGTGCACGTAAGCGACACGTAAGTGACGCCCGCTGAAATGTAAACAACAGCGAGCGCGCGCGCTCCGCGGGCGGAAACAACAACACGTCCGCACTGCACGGCGGCGAAAGCCGGACCGCTCTCGGCTAACCTGGTGGGTCAGTTATATAACGATATATGCACTGGCATATTGACTTACAGTCAACGTCTTGTTGTCAGGTATTTT
This sequence comes from Schistocerca serialis cubense, assembly GCF_023864345.2. NCBI lineage: Eukaryota > Metazoa > Arthropoda > Insecta > Orthoptera > Acrididae > Schistocerca > Schistocerca serialis. The sequence goes on from NC_064646.1 coordinate 414,924,442, forward strand.
AGCACACTGGATTTTCATCCGGGAGAAAGTTCAATCCCGCGTCGGGCCATCCTGGTTTAGGTTTCCCGTGATTTCTCTAAACAGCGTAAGGCAAATGCCGCGATGTTCCTTCGAAATGGTATGGCCGCTTTCCTTGTCCACCCCAAACCCGACCTTGTGCTCCGTCTCTAATGACCTCGCTGTCGACGGGTCGCTATACTCTAATCTCCTCCTCCTCCTCCTCTGTCAGGTATTTGACAGCACTGTTTCAATACTGCCTTTACAGTCAACTACTTACCCTACACTTACTAACATATACACTACTGCACATTAAAATTGCTACACCATGAAGATGACGTGCTACAGACGCGAAATTTAACCGACAGGAAGAAGATGCTGTGATATGCAAATGATTAGCTTTTCAGAGCATTCACATAAGGTTGGCACCGGTGGCGACACCTACAACGTGCTGACATGAGGAAAGTTTCCAACCGATTTCTCATACGCAAACAGCAGTTTACCGATGTTGCCTGGTGAAATGTTGTTGTGATACCTCGTGTAAGGTGGAGAAATGCGTACCATCACGTTTGTGACTTTTATAAAGATCGGATTGTAGCCTATCGCGATTGCGGTTTATCGTATCGCGACATTGCTGTTAGCGTTAGTCGAGATCCAATGATTGTTAGCAGCCGGCCGGAGTGGCCGTACGGTTCTAGGCGCTGCAGTCTGGAACCGAGCTACCGCTACTGTCGCAGGTTCGAATCCTGCCTCGGGCATGGATGTGTGTGATGTCCTTAGGTTAGTTAGGTTTAATTAGTTCTAAGTTCTAGGCGACTGATTACCTCAGAAGTTAAGTTGTATAGTGCTCAGGGCCATTTGAACCATTGTTAGCAGAATATGAAATCAGTAGGTTCAGGAGGGTAATTCGGAACCCCGTGCTGGATCCCAACGGCCTCGTATCACTAGCAGTCGAGATGACAGGCATCTTATCCGCATGGCTGTAACGGATCGTGCAACCACGACTCGATCCCTGAGTCAACAGATGGGACGTTTGCAAGACAACAATCATCTGCACGAACAGTTCGACGACGTTTGCAGCAGCATGGACTGTCAGCACGGAGACCATGGCTGCGGTTACCCTTGACGCTGCATCACAGACAGGAGCGCCTGCGATGGTGCACTCAACGACGAACATAGGTGCACGAATGGCAAAACGTAATTTTTTTCGGATGAATCCAGGTTCTGTTTACAGCATCATGATGGTCGCGTCCGTGTTTGGCGACATCGCTTTGAAGGCACATTGGAAGCGTGTATTCGTCATCGACATATTGGCGTATCACCCGGCGTGATGGAATGGGGTGCCATTGGTTACACGTCTCGCTCACCTCTTGTTCGCATTGACGGCACTGAACAGTGGACGTTACATTTCAGATGTGTTACGACCCGTGACTCTACCCTTCTTTCGATCCCTGCGAAACCTTACATTTCAGCAGGGCAACGCACGACAGCATGTTACAGGTCCTGTACGGGCCTTTCTGCATACAGAAAATGTTCGACTGCTGCCTGGCCAGTACATTCCAGATCTCTCACCAATTGAAAACGTCTGGTCAATGGTGGCCGAGCAACTGGCTCGTCATAATACGCCAGTCAGTACTCTTGATGAACTGTGGTATCGTGTTGAAGCTGCATGGGCATCTGCACCTATACACGCCATCCAAGCTCTGTTTGACTCAATGCCCAGGCGTATCAAGGCCGTTATTACGGGCAGAGGTGGTTGTTCTGGGTACTGATTTCTCAGGACCTATGCACCCAAATTACGTGAAAATGTAATCACATGTCAGTTCTAGCACAATATATTTGCCCAATGAGTACCCGTTTATCATCTGCATTTCTTCTTGGTGTACCAATTTTAATGGCGAGTAGTGTATTGCGTGGCACCAGCCTTGCAAGTTCAACACAGCAGAAGTCCCCACACAGACGCAGTTTGCAGAGCCTCGTGTTTTCGAAACGATCTTCAGAGTTTAACACTGGCAGATCGAGAGGTAATGTTTGAGAAAAGAAATTGATAACAGGAAGAAGTTTGTGAGTTGTTATCAATGCATTTTAATTTGTTGTAAAACTATTCCGTTCCACATTCCAGAAACCTTCTTCATATTTGTTTGCTGATGCCAGACAAGATATACCCGGTCGTACTTAATAACAGTAGCGAAAACCGGTAGAAAATCTATATTGGTAAACGGAAACGAAGTAATAGCGAGAATCGCAGACGACGGCGTAATTAGGTACTAGAGCAATCCCCATATTGCAGCATCACACAGAACCGGCAGACAAAGAACTAATGGACCTACCTATTCCTCTTCTTTTTCCGGTAAATCTTAACTGTGATGCTAGAGTACATGCTTAAATATTCCTCATGTATTCTGCAAGAGCAATGGTCACATATGTGTTGTTAGTGCACTGTGTTCTGTTGAGGCGTAACCAGAAGCACCGGAAACGAAGATGCAAAACGCAAGAGCAGATTAGGCGGTGAGGAAACGCCGGCCAATGGTGCGCGGAATTGGACCGCACCGCGCCAAGAGCGAAACCTAGATGAAGTGAATATAAACGCCGCTCCTGCTAGACCCGGCCGCTCAGATCGGCCTAGTCTGCAACGAGATTAGTGTTACGCTCTCAGATTGTCGTGATCCCTACCAAGTGCTTAATTCTACTCCGTGTATAGCAAGAACTTTACTGTTTTCATGTCGCCTTTCGCTAGCGACATTTGCTGTAATGAAAGTTAAGTATTGTCAATTTGTTTTCAAAAAATAAAAACTACTAATGTTGTTTGTTTGAATTTTTTTATAGTATTCCGAGAACGCAACATCCTTGTGCACCCTACAAGCAACGAGTGGGCAAGATCCCACATGTTCACTCACTTTATCAAAGATATTTCGGGCGGAAACTCACACTATATCTCTAAACAATCAAATAGAAGGACATGTGCAGAGAAACTGTCCTAAGTGCTTCATCATCGCCTGGTCCAAACCGCTAAGGACAGAAGCTTGAAATTTGAAGAGGATGTTGATCTTATCTTGTAGTTATTTTCCGAAATTTCAGCCACAAGGGTATGAAACAGGGGATGAAAGGTTTTTTGAAAAGATGTCGCTGATAAAGCAATTAGAAATTTATAATTTGAAAAGGGTGTAGATCTTACGAATATATTGTAGGCTTTGTTTGAGAAGGGATTTTTAGAAATTCTGTCTTTAATTGGGTAAAATAGGGGATGAAATGTTTCTTGAAAATACGTCGCTATTAAGGCAATTTTGAAGCTAGAACTATGTTGCACAATGTGTTGATTTGCACATGAGCGATGAGCGTAACAACATAAAAAGTCGATTAAATAACACAAAAAAGGAAGCGAAGCAGCGGTCGCTGAGCTAGTTAAGGAATAATTTCACGCTTGTCACTAGCTGCACATCATAAGCGCAGGTGGCGATGTGTTGTGACCACCTGAGCGGGTAGTGGTTCCCGTCAGGTGGCATCCGGCTCTGCTAATCAGCATCTGCCGTATCGGGGGCAAACTATAGAGCAAAAAGTGTTTCGAGTTGAACAGATTGCCACAAGCTCCTTCGCAGAAAGGATTTTGGATAGTTTTGCTACTACTGACGTCAGAAAGTGAATTAAACTAGTCTCGTTTTTCCATTAGTCTGACAACTTTTAGCTTACAATGGAAATGACAGGACTCGAACGCTCGCTCGACTTTGAGTTTACATTGTGCGACTTCAGCTACTAGACTTCTGGTACACAGATCTCTGTAGCAGCTAGAGTAGAAAACGACAACTCCTCCAGAAACGTGCACCTTACGTAGTTGCCATTTCATACAGAGGTCGAAAGTTAGTGTGATTGCTGCTTGCTGCTTGTTTAACTAGCAGCAGTTTAAGGTGTCCTCTCAGGTCAATACCTATTCACATCATCGTGAAATTACGAATTTTTCAGAATCAATAGAAAAATATTCGTAATAAGCTAGAAAACAAATATCGTTGCTGGTCGATGATTCGAGAATTTCTGTATAAATTATAGAACCACTCAGCCTTCTACCGTCTCGAACACACGATATTTTGAATATGAGTGTGGGATGCTAAAATCCTACCTACTGCGCCTCACATGTTTGTGTGTGCAGGTTTAAAATCAGTCGCGGGAAGAAAGTAGACGCTGCGGATGAACGGCACCGACAACTACCTGTCGGGCAATCCATGGATAAACATCTAGGGAGTGAGTAAGGAAGAACTATGGAGTTTATGAAACTCTGTGCTTATTGTGTCACTGACTACGGTTATTAAAACAAGGACAATGAAAAAGAACTCTCGAAATCTCTTGACGTAAGCTTGCTGTAGGCAAGACTTTTTTTCTGATTCATGTTAAGAAAAGTTATGGTATTTAAGCCAACTTTCTTTTAACTGTAACTCAATTTGTTTCTGACTTCACCAGTACGAGAGACTTACAGGACGTTACATATCTATGTGTAAAGTGAAAGTTTTATTATGTATGGACGGCAAATACATTGTTAATTGACGAAAAGTAAAGTTTGTATGTCTACTTATTTCATAAGTAGAATGAGTCTAAAAATTCCTGTACCTAGCGTTATTCGACGGAGAAGAAGTCAAGAGAGTTTCCAGCAGCCGGCTACCTAGCAAAGAAGAGCGTCTGAAAGTTCAAAGTACGTCACCTCGTTAAGAAATGGAAGGTGGTTCGAGGGAATAAACCGATATAACCCAGATTCACACTCACACTTTAAGTCATTAGAACGTTAGAAAGTCACAAAATCGAAGAAACTCATTCCTGAGAGAGCATTCTCCTACATGTAAATAACACCGAATACTGCTGAACATACTTCTATTACATAAGCAACAAAGAACCAGAATCTATCACAAACTCGAAAATGGAATAATAAATTTTGCATGTAACAGAATGCCGTCATACTTCCTCCATCACCATAACCAAATGTGTCTAAGAACAAGACCACGCGATTCACATACTTCAAAGGTTAGCCTTAGTACTGTTCATCTTAGGTTCTCAAGGCTTTTCACCGCTGATGTGTCGTTAACTGACACATAATTGTAACAAATCGTACCAAGTGTGATATTTGTGAAAAATCTTCGATGCACCATTGTCTTGAAACGGCGTACTGTCATAACACACAATTTACAATAAACAACAGAATACGATGAAATCCAATATGGAGCCTCCTAAGTATGTATCGACGTCATGTGACCCGACCCGAATGCCGTGAAATGCTACTGGTTGTTCGTGTTTCAGGCCAAGACGTCCCTAACGATAAGTCGTAAACTGGGAGTGTCTTAGTTCTCTCCCTGCGTCCTTCTACGTAACAGACGTTATCTTTGCCTGACCATCTCACTCTTTACAGACGATGTATCCTGTGTTAAATGGTCACTTGTGTTCATATGCGCCAACGTCCTTCATGACATAAACCCAAAAATTGGAAACATTAGCTAGGAAAGAATTTATAGTTCTTTCTTAGTCCTGTATTCAGAAATTACTCGAAAACTACTGATTTTTCTGGATGCCATAACAATATTTAATACTGGTGCTCGTCTTATCTATCCTTTACATAAGAAGCATCGATGAGGTCATGACGCATTAGTTCGAATAGGATGAGGTTGAAGAAAGAGATGAATCGAATCCTTTTTAAAGGACTAATCTGGGAATTCTCAACTGATTCAGGGAAACCACGGAAAATGTGACTATTCCGAAATGCAAGTCCAGTGTGCTAATCACAGAGCCACTTCATTCGCTTGTCCTTAGAGCTGGCAAATTAGATTGTGGTCTGTCTCCAGTATTAACATTAATGCCTTCATCTTTCATAAGCGTCTCTTATGTAGTTATTTTCACATCAAGATGTATAACATTCTACATTTTAAAATGTCTTTTGATGTTAACAGTACAGGGGTGTGGTTGGTGACTGACGTTTCAGAGGATTAATATTTCATTAGTAATGTTTCTGACAAGTTGTTGCAGTAAATGCAGCCAAAGAAAATGTGGTTTTGGTCTTCCTTTTCACCCCTGTCGCACAGGGAAGAGATAGTGTGATATTCATCCCAAGTGCGGGTTTTTTTAATCGACTATGATTGATCGTACAAGCACAAAGCCCGTCATATGACGACCCTATGAAAGAATGCCATCACTTCGAGACGAAACAAAGTTTTCTGAGCTATTAACTATTATTTACGACGAGTTACAAAATATAATTCAGCCAATCAACCTTATTCCATTTCTTCGTTTTCTGAAGATGCATTTTGAGTAAAGCAACATACACACTTGATTGAAATGATCAATTCGTGTAAGATTTCTTCTGTTTCTAGTCTGTCGATTAATCATTAAAGGAAATAAAAACATTATAGCAAAACGAGATGGTACAATAGCTTAATGACATATGTAATCGTAAAATAAAACTGAACGCCTATAAAAGTGACTCAACCACCCGTCACACAGTATGGAAAAGCATTTTTTACTATTGACCATAACTAGATGTTCCCTTTCAAAATGGAGATGTATAAATGCGTTCGCGGTTGTTAGATAAAATAAATTGTATGTTGTATATGAAAAGTTATAACGTGCAAAAATTTATAATTTGAAAGTTAACAAGCAAAGAAATAGTAATTACGTTGTTACTGACAAGAAATTTCCAAAAATTCTCCAAAATAATGTTAAAAATCCTTTAAAATTATTTTGAAAATGAATAAGGATTCTTCAAGGCCGCATTGGATGTATAGAGGTTTCTTTATTAGGTACCACAACTGGTTTCATATCATTATGACTTTTCGCTTCATAAGGCTAGAAAGGGTGTACAATGTCGTAATGATGAAGTTGTAAACCGATTAATTACGTAACGTCTGAAAAGGCTGATCAGCGGAAGGTCGAACTCGGAATGATATACTGTAAGACGAACGTCGGTCGAAAGCTCCAATGAAACACCAAAGATGTGTTGCAATGAAGTCAGGGTCCAAAAAAAGCTGACTCCTTATTAAATGTGATCCTAAAATGGAGTCCCCATTGAAAGTGGAATAATATTAGCACACACAAGGTCTCCGTCATATAGGTAACACCATAGAAGTCACCAATAAAACTGTGCTAAGCTCCTTGTTCACAGCACAAGCACAGTATCACATGTTCATTTTTTATTATAATTCTGCCGTAGCATTTATAATACCAGATGTAGAAATGCAAAAAGAGAAAAGCAACACTTCACAATCCTGCCGGTTATGCAGTACAAGGAGGTGATGAAAATCAAAGAAGAGAAACGGAATATTAAAGAAAATGCAAATATCCGTAAACAACAAAAAAATACGAACAAGGAAGCGGGTCCTGTTAAGAGAACACGTACAAATTGATGACAATGAACCAGATGGTTTGAAATAAGATATTTTTTGATCGTATGAAGAGCTGAAAAAGACGGAGACGTTTTGTACAGAGATTATTCTGCTCGTATTGGAGGTGTTCAAAATGCAAGGACAGTCAAACTTGTTATTTGTGTAACGTTCTTACGCAAACATTGCATGTCTCATGGTTTGATTGAAATTATTCAACACTGGACTTAATACTTTATATCAATAGCTTACATTATTGTGTTTTGATTCTACATTACTAATTTTAGCAAGATAAAATGAAAGAAACTTAAAACCGTGATAAACGAAAGACTACCGACTTATCAAATAAATAGAAAGCGATATTCTGCCTGCTCTACATGAGCAGGGAAGTGGGGAAAAGATTGTTGAATTCAACTTACGACGTCAATTTACAGGAGGTAGAACGGTCAGAACTTGTTAAGTGGGCATCTAGGGTTGCCGTTAAATGGCAGAACAGAAAATTAGGTAAAATACAGAGAATATATTTCAATGTACGGAACATAAAGGGCGCGCAAAGGGTCGTAAGTTACCAGACTTGGCCGGTCTAGGAGGTCGAACAACTAATTGAAATGGGCAGTGCAAGGGGAGGCCGTTCATGTTAATTGATGTTGGTGGCCGGTCATGGAACGCAGAGCTAGAGGTTCTGCCTCCTAAGAATGATGTCTGTCGCCGGCCGGAGTGGCCGAACGGTCCTATGCGCTACAGTCTGGAACCGCGTGACCGCTACGGTCGCAGGTTCGAATCCTGCCTCGTGCATGGATGTGTGTGATGTCCTTAGGTTAGGTTTAAGTAGTTCTAAGTTCTAGGGGACTGATGACCTCAGCAGTTAAGTCCCATAGTGCTCAGAGCCATTTGAACCATTTTTTAATGATGTCTGTCCTGCTTGAGGTCAGGACCACAAGAGAACGAGGCAACTGTGTACTGCAATGCAGAACCATCCAACGCCCACACACATGACCTGTATCCCACTCATGCTATTGGCTAAAACCGATGGCGTGAATACGCTAGCAGTTTCAACAGAGAGCACAAGACCTCTCTTGTCAGCAGCTTTAATTGGACAGAACTGCGTCGGTTCTGAAGTGCAGGCAACTTGTATCATGTGGGCACAGCCAGAGTTGCTCTGGGAGAAAACTTGCAGAGATTCGACTGGGCCTTTGAAATAAATTTTTTAAACCAATTCCCTAAAATATTCCTTGACTGGCTGCCACAATTTACACTTTACTATTGATAGATATCTAATTGAATAGCACACACTGGCAGACAACCTTCTCTGATATTGAACTGCATTACTTTTTCTACATAAGCAGCATAAGTGTGCACACATACTCAAACAATCAAACCACGCTTACAAAGCGTAAAAGCAGATACAACAACTGAGGGGCTGAGAGCACAAGCGTACAAATAAAGTTTCACAAGAAACTGGTCTTCAGTCCGGAACCGCGCTGCTTCTACGGTCGCAGGTTCGAATCCTGCCTCGGGCATGGATGTGTGTGATGTCCTTATGTTAGTTAGGTTTAAGTAGTTCTAAGCCTAGGGGACTGATAACCTCAGATGTTAAGTCCCATAGAGCTCAGAGCCATTTGAACCATTTAGAAGAAAATGGTCTGACTGCGCATGTGGTAAAACTAAGTAAAGATTTCCTTCAAAGTTCTGCATTCTGTGATAGTAAATTTTAAGATATAAATCAGCGCTTGGACTGCATTTAGAATACAGCTAGCACATGTGCAACGACGGGCAGAAGGAGAACTGCTGCTATCTTTAATCAAGCTTCAGGTACATTGTGTTTGAAAGCACAGTTATAGTGTACTGTACAATATATGCTTTTAAGAGTATCTGTAGTAATATTTAATATTTAATAATATTTAATGACGTTTCAAATTTCTCATGTTTTGAAATACTGAATGACGAAGGCAAAATTAACATCTTAACATATCACATTACGAGTTTCTTGAACTTAGGTCACCAGAAAGTTTTCAGTACCGGAAATGAAAACAGGAAACTTGCTTCAGTTACAGCCATGGTTGACGGATCAAGCGATACATGTGCCAAAGTCTCTGTAGGAAACAATGAATAATGGAGGAATGTTAGAAGGAATCGAATCAGCGAAGAAAATCCCCTAACAGTGAAGTTCGAGTAATCAGTAAACAGTGACCTTGCGTTTATGAACGAAGATTTTAGAAGGCACAATATTAGTCGCCCATCGATACCTCTTCTGCAGCCTTTGCATCAAGATGAATTTGAAATAAATTTTGAGAAGTGGAAAAATCTTTAGAAGATAAGGAACTAAATCCCTCCAATACCAGGAGTTCTGTAAAATTCCCAGACAGGAGTTGCCATGGTTGTGAGAAGAGAAAGTGGAGAAAGCATAAGCAGGACCTTCTGTAAGAGAAATCAGAGAAGGAAATGATTCCTTTTCTATCGACGCTAACTGTCAGGGCTGTATAGAAAGGGACTAGGAATAATCTTTCGTATATGTTGGGATGAGGCTAAATGAATTCGTTTTGATATTTTTATTTTATTTGCTATATACCTAGTGTTTTTCAGCGTGTTATATGATTTTGCATTAATTACTTACTTATCCTTGTTTAATAATGAACATGGTGCATATCAGGTGTGTCGCACCAAAAAAATCTTCAAAATAAGTCGCAGTAAATTAAATGTTTTTGCACTTGTATCTGTTTTACTTTAAAATGTTCGAAGTTCCAATGAGTATAAGTACTTTTAGTATATCATAAAAAATAATACCCCTTCATGAACCGTGGACCTTGCCGCTGGTGGTGAGACTCGCGTGCCTCAGTGATGCAGATAGCCGTAACGTAGGTGCTACCAGAACTTTTTTTTGTGGTGGTGGTGCTGAAGTCTGATCAACTTCGTTGATTTTTACTTCTGTAGGGAATGGAAAGGGTAAAAATTTTCTCTTTATTTATTTATTCCTCTTTCAGCTTTAGTTTGGGCTCACAGAAAGGTCCTTTAACTCGCTGCTTTTGGTGTGTGTTTGAAAACATGTGTGTAGAAGTGTTAAAGGACTTTATGTCCTTAAATTATGGAGAATTACGTAGGGATATCATTTACGGAGGCTCAAATACTATCGCCTTCGGTACTTTATATTTGTGGTTGCGTAAGGGTTCTACCGTACCTACTGTGGTGAGTTGTGGTGTACTGTCACGTATCATGTCCAACTTCCGAAATAAGGTTCGTGCCTTCTCCTTGACCTTGTCTGAGAGGTAAGATTCGCTTAAGGCTCGATGAATATCATGATTTCGGATCCACCATTGGGCTCCAGTGATCCATCGTAGGCATCTGCTTTGTACAACCTGTAACTTCTTGTAGTTAGTGGCACACGTAGTACCCCAAGAGGTCGATCCATACAAAATAGATGGTTCGACTGTGGCGTGGTACAACTGGAGTTTCGTGCGTTGGCTGAGGTACGAGCTCTTCAGAAATGGGAGGAGAGCTCCCAGCATTTTGAGACCAGACGTCTTCTTCCCCATAATGTGATGACTATACAGCAGTTTGGCGTCCAGATGCACTCCCAGGTATTTTACAGTTGTTGCCCAGGGGAGTGGCTGGTCTGATATCCGTAGGCGTTCATTGACGATGGGTCTTCGACGTGCGAAGACAATAACTTTGGTTTTCTCTGCATTGACCGTTATTTTGTTCCTGTGGGTCCAGTGGTCCACTAAATCTAGTTGGCGCTGCATCCGTGTGACGAGGTGGTCCATTCTGGTGCCTGCAGTCGGGAGCGCTGTGTCGTCGGCATAGAAACTGGCAGTAACATGTGGCACCATAGGGAGGTCGTTAATGTATAAATTAAACAGCAGTGGAGATATGACCGATCCTTGTGGAAGTCCTTCAAGGACAGGCCGTATTGTTGAATTCTTGTCATCAATGCGAACATATAATCTGCGATCCTGAAGAAAATTGTCGAGACGTTTTAAATAGCAGTCTGGTAGGGGAGTGGTACGTCGGAGCTTGACGATCAAGTTGCGTCGCCATACTTTATCGTAAGCCTTCTCTGTATCGAGAAAGACTCCAATGGTATGTTTCTTCTTGTTGAAATTGACTTGGATAGATTCCGTGATGCGCAGTAGTTGTAAATCAGCCGATAGCTTCGCCTGGAAGCCAAACTGCTCCGGTCGGATGATGTTGTGTGCCACAAGGATGTCCAGCATGCGTTTCAATAGGACACGTTCCAGGACCTTTCCCAGCGTCGGCAGTAAACTTATGGGTCTGTAGCTGTCAGGGTGTGAGAGATCCTTGCCCGGTTTTGGTATTGGCATTATTCTGGCAATCTTCCATGCCTCTTGGAAGTATCCAGTCCTGAGGCAGCTGTTCACTATCCGGGTGAGAAGCACAATAGGCTTTCTCGGTAGGTGTTTCAATTCCGTATTGCTGATTCTATCTGTTCCAGGTGTTTGCTATACTTGATAATCCTCCGAATTTCCTCCGGCGTTGTCAGCCGGGGCATAGTGTTAGTCGGGGCGTCCCGGATAGCTTCCCATTCCGCCGCTGTGTCCTCCTCTGCACGGTGGAGTGCATCATCTCCATCCTCCGTGGGGGGCGTAGTCGTCTGTTGTTGTTATGTATCCGCATACAACTCCGCCTGCGCCAGTGAGTCGTACAAGAGGCCATGGGGTCCTCGAATTGCCCTTTTGAGGGGCTGTTGCTGTCTGAGACTTTTAACTATTCACCATTCATCTTTGGTGCGTAATAGAAAGTTGTCCATTCGGAGTTCCCACGTGTGTTGCTTCCAGTCCTGAACCTTCCGCCGGAGATCTCGGGTAAGTCTGTGAGTCTCCCGTCTATCATCCGGATGGCGGTAACGGACCCATCGTTTCCGAAATCGATTGCGCCTTGTCTTAAGTTCCTGCAGTGGTGGTGGAAACTCGTCATAACTGACACCTGGTTGCAGGCGCTCCGTGAGTGCTCGTTGTTTCACACTGTTTATCTTTTTCGTGAGTACTGCGACTGCCACATCAATCGCTTCTCTGGTAGTAACAACCTGGGTTGGTCGCACATTGTTGTCGAGGTACGTTTGGAACTGCTGCCAGTCGTAAGTTCTTGTCGTCGGCAGTGGGAGTTGCAAAATAGCCCTCTCTATGTGTCCTAACACCGGTCTTTGGTCCGACGAAAGATCATCCAGCGTCCGCAGATGGAGATTCGGGTTGATGATTATGGCGATGTCTAGAACATCAGGTTATTGTGTATGGACGTAAGGTATCCTCGCCGGTTCCCGTGAGTCATGGACTGAAACATGTAAATTCTCAGCCAGTGCGAACAACATATGTTCTTTTGGGTTAGTCTAACGGGAATTCCAGGCAACATGTTTGCTATTAAGATACCCTCCAAGGAGGATCTTGTCGTAACCCTCTGTAACGGCGTAAAGATTTTCTGGGTGGAGAGGCTTCTTTGGGCTAAGGTAAGCCGCAATACAGGTAATGTTTCCGAGCGTCGTGTGGATTGTTACTGCCGTGGCCTCTAAAGTCTGGAGTTGGGGTAAACGGTGGTGACGAATGCATTTTTTGATCAGAACTGCGGTCCCTCCACCCCGTTGGTCCCGTCTGTCCGTCCGGTAGATGTGCATGTTCCTCAAGCGGAGGTCGGTTGACTCGCGGAGATGTGTTTCGGAGACAAATGCTACGTCCATCCTGTGGCGATGTAAGAAGTCCGTGAATTCTATTTTCTTCAGTTTCAGGCCGTTGGCATTCCAAATGCAGAAGTTAAGATTCCTCGTGTGATGCCGTCTATCCATTTAGGGCGTTTGAAAAGCTGTCAGTACGCTTTCTTCAAGCGAGATGATAGACGTCAGCTTCTGCTGGAGGGCGGTGCGTAGTTGAAGAATATCTGTTAACGCTGGTGTAAAGGTGGTCGACCAGGCAGATGATGTCTCCGCTGGTGTTGGCGTCGGTGGTTGGGTATGTATTGCTTCGGAGTACGAGCGCTGTTGTCTTGTCTGTCGTAGAGTCACTCTGGGTGCCGGTTGTGGTCGAGAGGCGATTGTTTCCACAGGGAAAGGTGCCGCTTGTTGTTGGGTGGCCGGAATCGCTGCCATGGCCGAGTTCGTCACAATTATAGGCCGTTGTGGGGTCGACTTCTTCGGTGTCCTTCTAGTATATTTCCGTAGGAGTTCTTGAAATTTGGGGCAGCAACGGAAGGTCGCTGGATGTTCTTGTTCACAACTAGCGCACTTTGGGGGCGCCGTCCTAGGATGGGTACAATTTGATGATTTATGGGAGCCACCGCAGCGGACGCAGCGGGCTGGCATGCTGCAGTAGTTCGCTGTATGCTCGAAACGCTGGCAATGTCGGCACTGGACTGGTCCTTCTTTACTATTGTAGGTTTCTATTATCACTCGTGTGTAGAGCAGGTATTTCACATCATATATCTTGTCACTGTCTTTTCCGGATGGGAGTGTGACTCGGTACACAGATTGCGGTATTAGTTGTTTCGTCTTCTCGTCGCGTTCCTTAAATTGGTAGACTTGTAGCACTTTGAAGCCTTTTTCCTTGAGGACATAGTAAAGTTGTTCTTTGGTAACTTCCGCCGGAAGGCGTTTGACAACTACTTTCAGTTCCCTGTCGTCTGGTGCTTGATGCGTAAAATAGGAGAAGCTGTGGTTCGTGAAGAATTTTATTGCACGTCTTTGGTCTTCGAAGGACTCAAAGTAGTATTTGATGCGGTCCTTTTGGTATATAGCTTTAAGGTTGCCCTCTAGAAGTCCGTTGAGCGTTTCATTGAGGTGAACGTAATCCTTTGTGTAATAAATTGTGACTGGGGGCACTTTGCGAAGCACATTCTTGTCTCTGTCCACGGCTTCTGCGGCATTAGAAGTTTGTGCCTGTGGCTTGTTGGTGGGTGATGGAGGCGCAGCTTGAGGTGTCAGTGGGGCGAATCGCTTCGTCGTGGGGATGGTCTCTGTTCGCCTCTTAGCCGGGTTGGCTGAGTCCTTGGCTAATGCGTTGCTTCTGCACCGTTTGTTGTGTATGAGCGTAAAGTCCCCCTCTGCGTGTTGGGAGCCGTTGTCGTTTTCTGCTGGAAAGGCCGCTGCCATCTCCGCGTCTTCGACCGTTTGGTGCGAGTGCTGTGATTCGACATCTGAGTCCAAAGATGGAGATGCCAGACAGGTGTCGTTATCCTGCTCTTGCGTTTCCCGCGAATAGCGGATAAGGCATTGTATGTCCTTCAGCGTTTCTTTGTCCTCCTCTCGACATATATTGAGTCTTCTGGCGTAGTCCTGGCGGTCGTCTTCATTGCTGCGTCCGTCGTGATGTGACGTATGGCCGACGTCCGAATACGGTTTCGTCGTGTGGTGTGTAGTCTTCTGCGGTCGAATAGCGCCTGTCGATCGTCGTTCTTGACGTTCTATCCTGTCACGAACCGGTGCCGTAGCCTGGGTCGTCAACCTGGGATGCGTCCTGTGTGGAGCGGCCGCTGGGGCGTCCGGCGGGCCAGGCCCAACCGACCGACCAGCGGCCGACTCCGGCGCGTCCGAGCAACACCGACTCAAAGGAAGGCCTCGGCGCTTGCTGGTGACGTCACGTCAGCTAGGCACGACGAACGCCAGGTCTGTTGCAGGCAGAAACGCCTGGGCGTGCTTAGCACTATAAATCTCTTATTTTTTGACAAAATGTTTGGTATTGTTTTGGATTCTGCAGTTTTATTTAGATGAAAGATTTTCTTACTATCGTAAAGCTACAAATGAAGATCATAGTTCTGTATTACTGAATCCTGTCGAAACAAACGTAAATCAATATGAGAAGATGCTTTGCCTCATTGCAAGCTCCGGAAATTTTACATTCAAGTAACTATATTTACTTGATCCATTTTGCTATCGAAACTTACCCTACCCCCTTACAATCAACTCGTTTCTTTTATTTATTTATTTATTTTCGTTTGACATCGTCACTGGAAATGTGAACTAACTTACATGTGTAAATGTCCAACTGTTGCCAGTCATTAGATTACAGTCGTTTTCAACGAAAGGAATTCTAAACAGGAAACAAAATAGCTTCATACATCGAAAATACTGTTGTGCTTAAACTTTTTTAAAAATGAACATTAGGAAAGATAAATATTCCCCTCTTGCAACTGAAAGGAGAAACTTTATAAGATAAAAAAATTATATTTGATAAAACAAGTATCTCTCTTTTGCCTCTTTTTCTGTCCCCCACCCCCTCCCCCAATGTGTACAATCGGAAGATATTTCATTAACATTCAGTGCTCCTCACCCCACAGTCAACCAAGATACCTAAAGAAGAGCACCAATATGATTACAGTTTCTTGTAAAAGCAACCCAGTACAAACGTACCTTCCTCAAATTTACAAATAAGGTAAAGAAGCACGAATTCTGTTGCTGCTGTACCATGAAGTTGTTTTTGTATGTCAATCCTTAAAACAGGTGGAAATTTAAGTTCAGGAGTACACTACAGGATGATTCAAAAAGAATACCACAACTTTAGGAATTTAAAACTCTGCAACGACAAAAGGCAGAGTGGTATTCTTTTTGAATCACCCTGTATTTGTTAAGAAGTGTAATGAATTGCACAATTAATTGATTGCAGAAATCTCTCAGAACAATGTGTGTTGAACTACCGCCAATAGTTTCACATTGTCAGAGAGGGAGACATCACCATTATGAGTATGCCTGCAACAGACCTGGCGTTCGCCGTGCCTAGGTGACGTGATGTCACGAACAAGCGCCGAGGCCTTTCTTTGAGTCGGTGTTGGTCCGAGGCGGCTGACCCGACTGCGCGCGCATCGTCTTCGCTCGTCGGCATCGCGAACTCCACTGCAACCAGAACGGAGGGGTATCTGCTGAGAGGCAAGAGAAACGTTTGGTTCCTGAGGAGGAGCAGCAGCATTTTCAGTAACTGTAGGGGCAATAGTCTAGATGATTGGCTGAACTGGCCTTGTAACATCAACCAAAACAGCATTGCTGTGCTGGTACTGCGAACGGTGAAAGCAAGCGGAAACTACAGCCGTAAATTTTCCCGAGGACATGCAGCTTTGCTTTATGGCTAAATGATGATAGCGTCCTCTTGGGCAAAGTTTCCGGATGTAAACTTGTCCCCCATTCGGATCTCCGGGCGGGGTCTACCCGGAGGACGTCGTTAACAGGAGAAACAAATCTGGCATTCTACGGATTGGAGGGTGGAATATCAGACCCCTTAACGGGGCAGGTAGATTAGAAAATTTAAATAGTGAAATTTATAGGTTAAAGTTATATATAGTGGGAATTAGTGAAGTTCGGTGGCAGAAGGAACAAGACTTCTGGTCAGGTGAATACAGGATTATAAATACAAAATCAAAGGGGGGTAATTCAGGAGTAGGTTTAATAATGAATAAAAAAAAATTAGGAACGAGGATAAGCTGCTACGAACAGCATAGTAAACGCATTATTGTAGCTAAGACAAACACAAAGCCGACGCCTGCCACAGAACTACAAGTTTGTATATCAACTAGCTCCGCAGACGATGACGAGATTGAAGAAATGTATGACGAGATAAAAGAAATTGTTCAAATACTTAATGGAGACGAAAATTTAATAGTCATGGGGTATAGTAGGAAATGGAAGAGAAGGAAAAGTAGTAGGTGAGTAAGGACTGGCGGTAAGGAAAAAGAGGAAGCCGCCTGGTAGAACTTTGCACTGAGCATAATTTAATCATCGCTAACACTTGGTTTAAGAATCGTGAAAGAAGATTGTATACGTGGAAGATACCTGGAGACTCCAGAAGGTTTCAGATTGATTGTATAATGGTGAGACAGAGATTTAGGAACAACGTTTTCAATTGTAAGACATTTGTAGGGGCAGATGTGGACTCTGACCACAATTTATTGGTTATGAACTGCAGGTTAAAACTGAAGAAACTGCAGAAAGATAGGAATTTAAGGAGATGAGACCTGGCTAAACTGAAAGAACTAGAGGTTGTAGAGTGCATCAGGGGAGGCATTAGGGAACAATTGACAGGGAAAAGGAATACAGTAGAAGAAGAATGGGTGGCATTGTGGGCGATATACTTGAGAGCAATATTATGGAAATGGAAGAGTACGTAGATGAAAATGAAACAGGAGATATGATACTGCGTAAAGAATTTGACAGAGCACTAAAAGACCTAAATCGAAACAAGGCCCCAGGAGTAGACAACATTCCGTTAGAACTACTGATAGTCTTGGGAGAGCCAGCCATGACCAAACTCTTCCACCTGATGGGCAAAATATATGAGACAGGCGAAATACGCGTAGGTGCTGACAGGTGTGAAAATTACCGAACTATCAGTTTAATAAGTCACGGTTGTAAAATACTAACACGAATTCTCTACAGACGAATGGAAAAACTGGTAGAAACCAACCTCAGAGACGGTTACTATGGATTCCGTAGAAATGTAGGAACACACTAGGCAATACTGACCCTACGACTTATCTTAGATGCTAGATTAAGGAAAGGCAAACCTACCTTTATAGCATTTGTAGATTTAGAGAGAGTTTTTGGCAAAGTTGACTGGAATACTCTCCTTCAAATTCTGAAGGTGGTAGAGGTAAAATACAAGGAGCGAAAGGCTATTTACAATCTGTTGAGAAACAAGGCGGTTATAACAATCGAGGGGCACGAAAGGGAAGCAATGGTTGAGAAGGGCGTGAGACAGGGTTATAGCCTATCCAAGCTGTTATTCAATGTGTCCATTGATAAATCAGTAAAGGAAACTAAAAAAAATTGGAGTAGGAATTAAAATCCAGGGGAAGGTCGTTATTGACCTTGAGGTTTGCCGATGACAATGTAAATCTGTTAGAGACAGCAAGGGACTTGGAAGAACAGTTAAACGGAATGGTCTGTGTCTTGAAAGGAGGCTGTAAGATAAACATCAGCAGAAGCAAAACTAGGGTAATGAAATACAGTCGAATTAAATAAGGTGATGCAGAATGTAGGTTGCAGCACTTACTCGGAAATGAAGAGGCTTGCACAGAATAGAGCAGTTTGGAGAGCTGCATCAAACCAGTCTTTGGACTGAAGACCACAACAGCAACAACAACAAAAAATAATGCAGAGATTCTACGATCTCCAGCCATAACTATAAATATTAAAAGACTAACTGACCATTAGAAAAGAATATCTGATGTTTCGATTGTAACTCATATAATTTATAAATTTAGTAGAAAAGTTTAGTAGAATGTAAATACTTTAGGATTACTGGAGTCCACTCACCGAAAAGTAGAAGCATTGATTCGTCGATAGGCATACACAAAAGAAGAAAACTTCCTAGCTTTCGCAGATATCTTTTGACGAGCTAGAGCACACACACACACACACACACACACACACACACACACACACACACACACACACACACACACACACAAACACACACACACACATTCAAAACACACGCTAGCACACACCTATTATCCTACAAGGTGCCGGCACCATGTAGGGTCATAGGATTGTGTGTGTGTGTGTGTGTGTGAATGTTCATGCACTCTAGCTCGCCGAAGGATAACTCCGAAAGCTAGCAAGCTTTCCGTCTTTTGTGTGCGCCTATCGACGTCCTAGCGCTTCTGCTTTTCGGTGAGTGGTGTCCTTTAATCGTAAAGTATAAAGTGCCATTCACTTTGGCAGTCATTAAATCAGTTTGCTTCAGTAAGTATTTGTACCATTCGTACTCTCAGCCCTTGAATTATGAAATACGAACTCAATTTCCTCTTTTGGTTGTGTATCTATAGCTTTGATTCTGATCGATAGCTCATGTAAAATACGATGAAGACTACATGTTAGTTGAAATTGTTAAATGAATAAGTCGCATTACAACCGCGACAATGTAACAACAAAACATTGTCGATCAGTCTGACAATTACACAGCGTCTGACCACTAAGAAGAATTGACCGAATAATAACAATCAGAAACACGGATTTGACTTGACAGTTGTATACTGGAATGGTAGAAAACCAACTGCGAGTGCTGCTCCACAATGCAGCAAGTTAACTTATTTCATACTGTTAGAGTGCTCTATATTTCACAATCTAAGTTCAATTGACTCCGTTGCTTCAAATTTTTTTTTCAGTTTACTAGCCGAAACTACCTTTGCGAGATACAATGATCATATTTCAGTAAACAAGTTGTATTATTATCACCGTCGGGCAAAGATAAACTCCGGAGATTCTTCTAGGTATGGTTGTAGAGCATCTTCTGTCCCTGGATGCTGCGTAGTATATCGCTGGAGAGATCTGGCGTCCCAGAGTTGAGATGCCTGCGAAAATGGTCTCATCCGTAGTTCAAATTATCAAAACTAAGCTGATAATCAATACATTCAAACCCCGCTCCAGACAACAGTTTGGTGAACACAAAACCTCTTGACTAATCCAGGGAAAACTTCAGTATTGATGCGAATGTGGTACCTTGGCAAAACACAAAAGTTGTTTTCTAACAGTGAGCACTCGCACTATTGATATGTTAGGAGTTGCAAAGTGCACTCTCCATAAGCAAAACGCGTACTACGCCATCAGAAACGATGAAAGAGTTCTTATTTCCAAATGTTAATCTTCTGTGCAAAATTTAATATATCCCACAGAAATACAGTCGACACACCTTCTCACAATTAATGCATACGACTTCCTTTATACTGACAAATGAAAGTATCATTGGCTGTTTGCTGTTACATTTTCCTAGCACTGCTTCCACCGTCGCCTCTTCGAGCCCGAAAGTTATTAACCTTCTTCAAAACTTGATATAGTTGCTGACCGCCATTAAACAAATCCCGATATCTTCTGTTCTTGTCTTCTTTCTTGAACATCTTTTTCTTCGTCAAATTAATTCGCCTTCTTCTTTCAACGGTCAAGCCGCTTCTCTTCTTTTTTAGTCCACCTCTGTGGTCTTTAATTTATTTATAAGCGTAATGCTATGAGTAGCAGTTCACCAACAAGCTCTACACGACGCCATTACAATCGCCGACCACACACTGTTAGACGGGATAATTCTCGAAACATCATCACGTTATCTCCTTCTGTTGTTATGTTTACTTCTGTACAAGTCACGTCACAGTCTAAACATAACTTCAAAACTTCAAAATACTTCTCCTTTACTACATTTCACGACCGATCCCGCACAAGCGTACTTTCGTTATCCTCACTACACACTACCAAACGTTTCCTGTCTCCTACAAAATATATAGATGTTAATTTTGACCTTATGAACGTGATATGTAAGTACATGTATCATAATGAAACTTACTGGCAGATTAAAACTGTGTGCCCGACCGAGACTCGAACTCGGGACCTTTGCCTTTCGCGGGCAAGTGCTCTACCAACTTTTTTTTTTTTTTTGACCTTTGCCTTTCGCGGGCAAGTGCTCTACCATCTTTTTTGTATATATAAGTGCTCCACTAAGTGTTTTTTTAAGAAAACAAATAAAAACCTCTTGTTGGGTATGAAAATAAAAGACGACGTTCTTCATAAATAACACAATATCCTGTGAAAACGTAAAACATAAAAGGTAGCTATTTTCCGCAACGGCCTTCTTTTGTATTTGTATGCGTTTTGTTAACATAAATGAGTATACAGTCTTCTCACCATCACCAGCATTTTTTTTTTTTTTTTTGGGGGGGGGGGAGCACAAGAGAAAGAAAACAAATAGGGTGCAGATAGAGAGCTATGTGTGAAAAGGATAAACATGTGTAAAGAGAAAAAAAAACTTAGAAGAGGAGGAGAAAAGAGAACTGAAATAAAATAGGAATAATTTCCGCGCCATGCTCCACTTTGGCGCGCCAGCAGAACAAAATGCATTCTATCATTGATCATTGAAGGGGAACGTGGGATTGTCCAGCCTTGGCTGGCACGGTTCGTTGAGATTCCAGCTTTGAGGCGGGTTGGTGAAAATGCTCTGTAAATAGTTTGCGAAAGTGGCCCGATAGTGTCGATGCCGGCGAAGGATGTGGTGATGTACTTGGAGGCGCGTCCAAAAGTCCGCCGGATCGACGATGTCGTCCCGGAAGAGGTAGTTGACAGCCATGCCACTGATCCATGTGATGGCGTGCCACTTAGCCGATGGAAAGTAGGTCGTGTCGGGATATATCATCATAGTGGGAGAAACGTGATGTGGTGGTACTCGGAGGTAGAAAGCCACAATCATTCGTACGAGGGTCCAGACAGCTGCTGCTGGCCCACACTCAAAACGATGTAAATCGGTATCTTCGACATTGCACTTGAGGCACAGGGGTGAGTCCACCAGTGCGATGCGATGCAGTTTCTGTCTTGTAGTATACTTGCCGTTGACGAGAAGGTACCACATAGAGGTGGTGTCAGTGGTGTGATATGGTTGATGGATCGTTTTCCAAACTGTAGGCCATGAAACCTGGGGGTGACGTGTTTCGACGGGGTTGCTGGGTGGAGACTTTCGGAGAAGGCGGTAGATGTCGCGGGTGGTCGTCTTCCTGGTCCTGGGGAGCTCGGTGCATATGTAGCTGTACTCCAAAAAGAAACGGCCGATATGTGACAACGGAGGTGGGATGTGTGCCAAAGACGTCGGTGGGCGTCTCGAAACAGGCGCGAGCTCGGTGGTCAACATTCCAGTAAAACTAGCATTTTGGTTTTTCCATAACCGGAGCATAGTATTGGTGTAAAGTGCCGTTGTCCTGGCTCTCACATTAACCAGATCGAGGCCACCATCCCGCTTCGGTAAGGTGAGAGCTTCATACTGGACTTTGAAGATGTGTCCAGAACAAATGAAATATCCGAAGGCCGCCTGTAACCTGGCCGCCATTGTCGCAGTGATGGGCAGAATCTGCGCTGTATGGGGTATCTGAGCTGCCAGATGGGTATTGACGAAGGTGACTCTCTGGCACATATTCAGCGGGCGTAGTATGTGATTTTGTATGTTGGCCCGGATGCGTTGCAGCAGCGCCCGAAAATTGATCGGCGAGGTGCGGCGAATGTCTCGCGTGTACACCAATCCGAGACAACGAATGGTGTCTACCAGTTGAAATGGAACTACGCTGTCTGCGGGAAGGCCGCGGCCGATCTTCATGGCGCATGATTTTGCCACGTTCAGAGCGCTCCCTGCCCCTGCACTGTAACGGGTAATCCACTGCATCGCAGCTTGTACGTCGGCCGCTGAACGTACGACGAGGGCCAAGTCGTCCGCGTAAGCTCGGCAGCGGAACATATGATCCCGGAGTGAAATACCTGTCAAACGTCGCCGTAATCCGCAAATGAGTGGTTCCATCGCAATGGCATAAAGTACCGTCGACAAAGGGCAACCCTGCCGTACTGAGCGTTCAATCCGTATAGGTTCTGTAAGTCTGCCGTTGACGAGAAGTCTGGACGTTGCTCCACGAAGGAGCCGCATAATCACTTGCGTGAACGTCGGGGGAATTGCCATTCGGTCCATCACTGCGTCGAGGAATGCATGATTGACGCGGTCAAACGCTTGTTTGAAGTCGATGGAGATTAAAGCGCCTGGCAGTCGCGAGTCTGTTGCCACAGCGATCACATCTCGATATTCACTGAGGGCCGTCTGTATATTACGATCGCCGCCTAAGGATGTTTGTTCGTGGGAAACAATGTCCCGTAAGACATGTTTGAGTCGCACTGCTAGAAGGCGTGTGAAAATCTTGAAGTCCGAATTGAGTAACGTGATCGGCCGATAACTGTCGAGTCGTGTTCCTCCTGCAGGTTTCGGGACTGGTACAAGTAAGCCTTCCATGAACATTGGTGGCGGGTTCGCCGCGCCGGACAAAAGTTCCCAGTACATGTCCCTCCATCGTGGCATCATCAAATCTTGGAAGGTTCTGTAAAATTCGAGAGGTAAACCATCCGGGCCGGGAGATCGATTCAGAGACCCCTTGGCCACAGCGCCTTGGACGTCGTCGGTGGTCACTTCAGCAGTCAGGAGGGTTGCAGCTGCTGCGTTTAGAGTACCAAGTGTCTCATGGGCAACCTCAGCAATGGCCTCTGCACCGGCAGGTACTTCTTGATAGAAAAGTCTATAGTGCGTTGTGAATGCATCCGCAATGGTAGCTTGCGAAGTCAGCCGTCGTCCATCAGGTAAGTTTAAAGTTGTCATTAAAGCCTGTCGGCGTCGACGAACATTTTGAACAATATGATGCATAGAAGGTTCTTCACCATTAATCCTGTCTTGGCTGCGGGCTCGTACAATGGCTCCCTCTAGACGGCATCTGGTGAAGGATAAAATCTTTGCCTTGATGCGTTGAGCTTCTTTGAGGCGATGCGGGGATGGAGGATGATCCATGAGTTCACGTAGAGCGCTATAGTAGAAATCAGTTGTATGGTGATTCCACCTGGCTTTGGCTCTGCCATAGTGTGTCAATGTGCGTCGGATGGCCGGTTTGGCGCACAGCAACCACCACTGCAGTGTGGTCTCGTAACGCATAATGCGTTGAACACAGGTGTGCCACGTGTCGGTGACCTGTTGTCGACATTCAGGGCCCCGCAGTAGCGCGACATTGAGTTTCCAAGGTCCTGCACTGCGCCATATAGATTGTCGACGTAGGTTCATGGTACAGATATAGATGTCATGATCCGAAAAGGCAGATGGCCAAAGTTCCGCGTCGAGGAGAACTGATTTTAGAGCGTTAGAGATGTATATTCTATCAAGTCGGCTGGCGGAGTGGCTCGTGATGTGTGTATACCCCGGGCGGTCGCCGTGTACCACTCGCCAAGTGTCGAGGAGACGAAGGCGGCGGACGAGGAAACGAAGTGCGGGACATGTGGTGAAATGGGGGTATTGGTATGTGCGCTCGAGAACACAGTTGAAATCTCCACCTACGATGAGATGATCGTATCGACCGAGGAATAAAGGCGTGATATCTTCTGCGTAAAACTGGGAGCGATCCCTCCGTTTGTCAGTGCCCGATGGGGCGTAGAGATTTATGATTTTGAGTCCTTCAACTGTTATGGCCACCCCTCGCGCTGTTGGGAGGTATGCGACATCGGAAACTGCAATTCCTTCTCGGAGGAGGATGGCTGCGCCTGTGTGTTCCATAGCTGCTGGGGCGGCGTACGTCTCATATCCATAACACCCAGTCCAAGTCGCTGTCCTCAGTTCTTGTAACAGGGCGATGTCGATGTCCGCTGCTCTGAGCGTGTCACGGAGCAGTTGAAGTTTAGCATGGGAGCCGATATTGTTAGTATTGATAGTAGCTATTCGGTACGCCTGATGGGAGATCCGTGCTGTTGATAGGTTCGTAGCTGGTGAAGATTGTTGTGGGGGATGCTGGAAGTCCATAGAAGTCGCAGGATTCGCCGTAGAAACTTCCCCCATTTTAGTTTTGGTCTAACGGAGAAACAGATCTCATTTCCGCATCAGATGGAGGCGGGAAATCCGTGCCATCCGCCCATGAAAGGTGTCCGACAGGTTTGACATCGGCGAGAGGTGGCAGCGCTGGCCGAGTCGGCTCAATGGCGTCGGTGACAACAGGCGTGCTATGTTCCATGGCTTCTGGGCGCGGGGCTTGCGCACGATCTCTGTCGGACGGTTCACCGTCTTGTGGATGACGCGTCTCCGTGGCAGAGGAGAAAGTGTTATCGTGTTCTCCGTCGGAGTGATGTGGCATCTCTTCGTCCTGCGGAGGGGGCTCAATGGTCGAGTCTGATGTCTTGCGGCGTTTTTTTCGTCGTTTGGGCGACTTCTGCTTTCGGCAATGAGTTTCGGTGTCTGAAGAAGGAAGAGATTCACGTCGTTTCGGTACAAAAGCCACGGGTACTATGATGCGGTCTTCATTCTCCAGAACACTCTCATTGGTATCCTTGTGATCTTCTATCGTGGGTGTGTCCGGCTGTTGGACATGTTCACGGGCGGCATCGCCGGTGTCAAGGTGCTGGGACGCCTCCGGGTGTATCGGACCAGAGAGACGTTCATGAACGGCGCCTTATGAGGGCTGGACGTGCAGTGTCGCCGCATAGGTGACTGGAAGGGTGGTCGTGGTTCTGTCGGTGTTCGTATCGTCGGGCCTTAGTTGTGTGATGCGGCGTTGCAGGCATTCATTACGGACGTGGCCTTCTTTGCCACAACCGGAACACGTTCGAGGTTGTCCGTCGTAAATGACCACCGCACGGCAGCCGCCGATAGAAATGTACGATGGAACGTGCCGTTTGAGATCTATTCGGACTTGTCTCACACCATTAAGCACCGGATACGTCGTAAACTGTGCCCATGTCTCGGCTACGTGGCTCTGGACATTTCCGAACGGGCTTAGCGCCGCGATGACTTCATCTTCAGTCACCTCGAAAGGCAGTTCGAATACACGGATCGTCCGAAGGCCAAGTCCTGCATGGTCGACATCCACAGGCCCGACGTTTCCGTCGGAGTGGCGAAATTTTAGTCCATGTCGCG
The DNA here is from genome assembly GCF_023864345.2 of Schistocerca serialis cubense. NCBI lineage: Eukaryota > Metazoa > Arthropoda > Insecta > Orthoptera > Acrididae > Schistocerca > Schistocerca serialis. The sequence goes on from NC_064646.1 coordinate 414,950,162, forward strand.
TCCTTTGAATGATCTCGTTGCAGGTAGCGTCGGAAGTCATCTTAACATAAACGACGCTGCTAATGATCGATAGGTGTATGCCGATGAGTTCGTCACGCGGGATCTTCACGTCTTCGCGTAGGAAACGTTCGACGGCCAGTGCTTTGGGTCGGGCGTATTCGTTTGAGAAGGTGAACTTAAGAGTGTTTTTCCTGTAAGAGTTGGCCATTACAGCTTGTTCGACTGAGAAGCGCGGTGAAGAGGAAGTAAACAAAACACTCCGCGCGCGCAGCGGCGTGGACGGCCGAGCGCGGTGCGCACTGCTGCCCTGCCGAACGCAGACTGCCAACTGAGCTACCGAATCACGACTCACGTCCGGTACTCACAGCTTTACTTCTGCCAGTACCTCGTCTCCTACCTCCCAAACTTTCCAGAAGCTCTCCTGCGAACCTAGCAGAACTAGCACTCCTGAAAGAATGGATATTGCGGAGACTTGGCTTAGCCACAGCCTGGGGGATGTTTCCAGAATGAGATATTCACTCTGCAGCGGAGTGTGCGCTGATATGAAACTTCCTGGCAGATTAAAACTGTGTGCCCGACCGAGACTCGAACTCGGGACCTTTGCCTTTCGCGGGCAAGTGCTCTACCAACTGAGCTACCGAAGCACGACTCACGTCCGGTACTCACAGCTTTACTTCTGCCAGTACCTCGTCTCCTACCTCCCAAACTTTCCAGAAGCTCTCCTGCGAACCTAGCAGAACTAGCACTCCTGAAAGAATGGATATTGCGGAGACTTGGCTTAGCCACAGCCGGGGGGATGTTTGCAGAATGAGATATTCACTCTGCAGCGGATTGTGCGCTGATATGAAACTTCCTGGCAGATTAAAACTGTGTGCCCGACCGAGACTCGAACTCGGGACCTTTGCCTTTCGCGGGCAAGTGCTCTACCAACTGAGCTACCGAAGCACGACTCACGTCCGGTACTCACAGCTTTACTTCTGCCAGTACCTCGTCTCCTACCTCCCAAACTTTACAGAAGCTTTCCTTTCAGGAGTGCTTGTTCTGCTAGGTTCGCAAGAGATCTTCTGTAAAGTTTGGGAGGTAGGAGACGAGGTACTGGCAGAAGTAAAGCTGTGAGTACCGGATGTGAGTCGTGCTTCGGTAGCTCAGTTGGTATAGCACTTGCCCGCGAAAGGCAAAGGTCCCGAGTTCGAGTCTCGGTCGGGCACACAGTTTTAATCTGCCAGGAAGTTTCATATCAGCGCACACTCCGCTGCAGAGTGAATATCTCATTCTGGATGTATCATAATATTTATACTGCCTTCATTTAGAAGAAACCAATATATTTGCATATAAAGTTTCGTGTGACAGGACACATTCACTGACATTTTATATTCGTGTGAACAAAAATCGGTAAATAAATATGTAATAACTTTATAGTGCCAAATTAACACACAGAAATTACGTAAGACAAAAGTCTTCGTCAAAAAATATATGAAAGAGAAAATTAAACATCTTACAATTACTGTCATTTTTCTCTCCATGTTCGCATAAAATGGTACAATGCAAATATTAAAATAGACATGGAATCATAAAAGAAACTGGACCTCCAAACGTCATATTATCTCAGGACCGAGTTATAGCCTAGTGGATGTTTAGGAACAAACTGCATGACTTCAAGAATGTAATCTGTAGATCAATTATAAAATTCCCTTTTTAGAGTTCTGTACCTCAATCTGTAAAACCGGACCCCAGGATCGTTTCGTTGTCCGTTGTCTGTCTATTTGTCCGAATGTTAAGAAGCCTTTTTCTCAAGCACCGGTAGACGTATCTAGTTGAAACCTGAGTAAGATACTAAGGTGTGTGGCTACTTGGCGTTGTAAAAAATATAAGGTTCCAACTCAGTGCAATGAAAAGATACGGCCATTTGTCTACTAATATAAAAGGCCTGACTGACTGACTAATCATCGCCCAGCTCAAACCGCTAAGAAGAGAAACTTTAAATTTGGAGAGGGTGTAGATATTATACTGTAGATGTCATTTAAGGAGGGGATTTTCGAAATTCTCGCCCTAAGAAGCTGTAATAGGGGACGAGATGCTTTTCGAAAATACGTCCATTGGAGGATGCTTGTCATCGCTGCAACAGGTGGAAGCATTGGTTATCGTAGAGAATTCCCGAAGCCCTTCTATTCGACCTGAAAAAAACTAATTTTGTATAAGTCGTTTTCAATACATTGTCTATCAGCATACACAGCATAACTAAAAAATATTAAGTTCTAAGAAAGTGGTGACGTATTGAAACAAACGTCATATTTTTCGCCCACAAAATCGAGGCAAAAGCATGGCCCGAAAATAGATTTCGAAGATATCGCAGAAACTACTTACACTGATAAAAATTTCCATTTAGAATGCTGGCATCTCAGGTTATGTTTCCCACCAACTTGAAAAATAAGGTTGCGAGAAAAACTAGTTTAAAGTTTTGGGTTAAATTTTTTGTACTTACGTTAGACACACCTTTAGTCAGCAATGACTGGACCATACAACTTCCCTTCCACATCCAAAAGGAGTTTCTCATCCATCTTCTCCGTGGTCAGTGTGGTCCTGCGGACCTCTTTGCCAGCCTCTGCCACCTGCTGCTCTGGCTCATTCGTTACGCAATCGTCGGCTTTTCTGCAGAAGCTGTAACAGGCCCGTCCGATCTCAGCATCGGGCACGTTCATAATTTCCGTAATGCCTGTCAGGCATTCGTTGAAACGACATACCGTCACACTGGCTGTGCCGCCGACTACGTTTTTCCTCATGTGAAAGGTTTCGGAGAAACTTTTTCACATATCGCCTTCTAAGTCGACAACAAAGTCTCTGGTAAACTTGGGATGAACATTATAATAAAATCGACAACCTGAAGAATATTTTAAGCACAAAAAGGTCATCAACATCTATATCAAGGATTTTGATCCCTTCCTCTTTCCTTCAAAATTTGTCAAGCCATCTCTTCATTCATCTTCCTAAAGATCTTTTGCCTCTTGGTTTACATTGTTTCACGGGTTTAGCGATTCTTGCATCTGGCGTAAGGTCTATACGTTCTTTCCACCTTAACTGATATTATTTTGTTATGTCAATTATGTTTTGCATATTCAGCTCAGCTCGGATGTCATCATTTCTCATTTTATCCATCAAAGTATATCCAGCCACGTCTTTAAAGAAATTCATTTCATGTTTATATTTTTTTTTTCATCTTTACTCTTAGAGTCCAGTTTTTGCATCCATAGAGCAGTGCTGGTATAGCCATTATCTTATAGAACCTTAATACGGCATCTCTGTGGAATTTCTTTCAAATGTTCTATGTAAGGTTCCACAGAAATAGTTAGAGAGGTGTAACTTATTTTTTATTTCATTGTTGTTCTGTACGTAACACTGCACCCTAAATATTTAAATGTATTAACTTGTTCTATCCTCTGCTTGTCATAATTATTTTCAGCCATAATGGCTATGTTTGTGAACCGTGACTGTGTGGGAAAATGATTTATTTCAAGTTTCTACTACCAGTCACTTTTTATTTTATGCTTAAATAACTCTGCTGGTCAGTTTCAATCTTAACTCACATTGGCTGGCGTCCCAAAAATGCCATTGATTTTGTCTTTATGATGTAGATGTTCAGACTGTATTCTCTGGATATTTTACTTAAAGACCGCTTCTTATAAGTTATTTTCATCCTGACTAATAATTAATTGATCGTCAGCAAAAGGTAGTGCACTAACATCCATATCGTTAATTTTAAAATGTTTTACTGTCTCTAATAAAGTCTGGTTACACCTTTATATTATTACATATTAAAAAGAGTGGGTGAGAAGGGACACCCTCGTCTATCTGGTTTGTTTATTTCAGCTATATTATTTCTGCTGCCTGCTGTTTCTGTTTGTATTTTGTTATTCATATACAGGGTGACTCAGTAAATATTGCCACCTAGAATAACTGCGGAAGTATGATAGGAGCTGAAAAGTTTGTGGGACAAAAGGTACATGGGACAACGGGGACAATAATATGACGCTGGTTTTTGTTGCTAGGTGGGGTCGCTTCAGAGATAAGGTCAACTTTGTTTTTCTAAATGGGATGCTATAGTTTGGTACTTATTTTCTGATAGCGGCTATCGAGACGAATCCAATAATGTGTAACAGTAAGGTCTTTGAAGGCCAACGGAGGTCAAAAAGATGGCATGAACGTCCATTTACAGAAGGTGTTCGAAGTGACGACCATTGGTATGAATGCAATGCTGCAATCTTCTTCTCATGGATTGAGTGGTATTCCTTATCACTTCTGCACTTATCGTAGCACATGCTCTGACAACTGTCTCTCGTATATCGTGCAAATAGGTACGTATTCGCCGAATACGGCGTGTGCATCTAACGTGCCATTGACATGTAAACTCCATTCGACGGTTTCGCAATACAACACTAACAAGAACGGGAAGACTAGTATCGCTGAATCAAGCGAATGTGGATGATGTATTTCTTCGAAGAACAAGTCGATATGCTTCTCATTTACAGAGAATGCCAACGAAATTGAGTGAGAGCTAGAGACTTATACGCTGAAAGATATCCTCAACGTACTCACCGTACACTTATATTTGTATGATAAATTGCGAACAACTGAATCTGTAACGCATCGGAAACATATCTGGCAAAGGAAAGTTACTAACTAGGAAACGGAAATTGGTACTCTTGCAGTGTGGTTGGAGATCCTTATGTTAGTTCGCGTCAAATGGCAAGGGAATCTGGCATGAGCCAGAGTAGTGTTGTTTGTGTTCTGCATCGCCATGAATATCATCCTTACCATATCAATCTCCACCAAGAATTAACTGATACGGATTGTATGGGTCGCATTGGATTCTGCCAATGGGCTCAATTTCAGATTCAGAGGGATGGCACATTTCTTAATTTGATTTTATTTACTGACGAGGCTACATTCACGAACCATGGAAATGTTAAGTTGCATAATATGCATTATTGGGCAATTGAAAATCCATGTTGGCTGCGGCAAGTTGCACACCAAAAAACGTGGTCGGTGAATGTAGGGTGTAGGATTCTGGAGAACAGAATTACAGGCCCTTATTTCATCGAAGGAAATCTTAATGGTATGAAGTACTCTACATTCCTGCAAGAAACATTAGGTCTGTTATTGGAAGAAATACCTTTAAGAAGAAGGAACAGAATTTTGTATCAACACTATGGGAGTCCGGCACTAGAAATGAGTTGCAGAGACAATTCCCAAATCGTTGGATTGGACTCGGAGGAGATGTGTCGTGGCCGGCCCGTTCTCCAGACTTGACGCCTCTGGATTTTTTCTTGTGGGGATTCGTAAAATACATTGTTTATAAAGACTTTCCAACTACACCTGAAGATATGCGAGAGAGAATAATTGTCAGAGCATGTGCTTCGATAAGTGCCGATGTGATATGGAGTACCACTCAATCCATGATAAGAAGATTGCAGCACTGCATTGATACCAATGGTCATCACTTCGAACACCTTCTATAAATGGACGTTCATTCTACCTTTGTGGCCTCCGTTGATCTTCAAAGACCTTACTGTTACACATCATTGAATTCGTCGCGATAGCTGCTGTCAGAAAATAAGCACCAAACTATAGCATCCCATTTAGAAAAACAAAGTTGACCTTATCTCTGAAGCGACCCCACCTAGCAACAAAAAACCAACGTCATATTATGGCACCCCTTGTCCCATGCAACATGTGTCTCACAAATTTTTCAGCTCCTATCATACTTTCGGAGTTATTCTTGGCGACAATAGTTTGTGACTCACCCTGTATAAACCTCTACAGCTCTTTTAGTATGAGATAGAGTCCCTCTGTTTCTTAAAATTTCCCACAGTTTGTTTCGATTTACTTTATCAAACGGCTTTTCATTAATTATGTAATAGTGAAAATACAGTTGGAGCTTAATCTCTCTTTTCAAAAGCCATGTTGGGCACCATATAGTACAGTTTCAGCGAATGGTGATAGTCTTTGCTAAAATTCCAGCATACAATTTATAATATGTATTCAGAAGGCTAATAGCTCTATAGTTCCCAGATTCATGTCTGTTCCCTTTCTTTTAAATTGGGAATATCTGGGCTATATTCCAATCTTCAGGTATATAACCATTTTTCCTGCACGTATTCACAAAATCGAGTATTTTTATTCTTACAATATTTGGTGCATATTTTATCATATCTGTATCGAGTTTCCCACACCCTGGAGTCTGGTTATTATTGCTAGACGTTACTTCATCCTGTAGTTCCTCCAACTTCATTAAGTCTACGTTTCTATTTGGTTCAGACAGAACCACTTGTGTATCCTGCACGTACTTTCTGAGTATTTCATAATATTGTAACTAATTAGATTTAGATATTGTGTTTATTTGCAGATTGTCCTTATCTTAGCCGCGCGGGATTAGCCGAGCGGTCTGATGGCGCTGCAATCATGGACTGTGCGGCTGGTCCCGGCAGGAGGTTCGAGTCCTCCCTCAGGCATGGGTGTGTGTGTTTGTCCTTAGGATAATTTAGGTTAAGTAGTGTGTAAGCTTAGTGACTGATGACCTTAGCAGTTAAGTCCCATAAGATTTCACACACATTTGAACATTTTTTGTCCTTATCTTCTTTGTTTAAATGTTTCATTGTTTTGTATGCCTTGTCTTGTCTTCCTCTTACATGATGTTCAATATCTGTAATAAATTTTTCCCAAGTAAAGCTTTAACTTGTCTGACTTTCCTTTTGACTAGAGCTGATTTCCTCGCCTATAATCTAGTCTCAGATCTCGATCGTTTGGGGGATTCAACACTTTTAAGCAGGAGAGCGTTTTTCTTGTCCTCAGATAGGTTGCGTATTTCACAGATTCAGTATCGAAGAACCCTGCAAAAACGTATTATGAAGAGAGACAGGAATAAAGAAGTAACAAATTAAAATGCCATGCCTGATGCGTAAGTTTTACTGCATGAACGGCGAAAATATAGTAAGCAATAAGCTTTCTCCTTTTATCATTTTGTGGGGGTGTTAGCAAAGAAATGCCTCATAAAGGTTTGAAACTATGTGTAAAGTTTCTTGAATGTCACCAAGTGCTTTCTTTCTAAAACCCGGGATGAATAAAATATCGGTATTCGCGCGTCATGTGGGCTGTACCCCCCCCCCCCTCCCCCAAATCCTTTGATAGGTAGGTGGTTCTCACCCCCACACAGCGGTTCTTTCTTTCCAGGTACCAAGTGATACGTGCACCAAGTTTGGTTGAAATCGGTCCAGTGTTTAAGGAGGGGATGTGAAACATACACACATACATTGATCAGCCATCGATATGAACATGTCCAGATGATAGCAGCGTCACCTGACTGCCAGTCAGGTACACGAACAGTGCATGTGGCATCGATGACCGTGCTGTCTTTGTGTAGAAGGGGGAAGGCGCGCGATCTATCTGAGTTTGACATGTCCCGAATGATCGGCACGATCATTCTGGAGCCTGCACAACTTTTCGGGTGTTCGAGGAGTGCTGTGGTGAGTGTCTTCAACACGTGGCGAAACCAGGCTGAAGCCACGTCCAAACGTCGTAAGGTTGGGCGGTCACTTATTGAAGATGTCAGACGTCGTAGGCTGCGCAGACTGGTAAAACAGGACAGGCGGTGAATTGTGGCTGAACTGTCAGACTTTAATGCTGGGCAGAGTACAAGTGTGTAGGAACACTCACAGCACCGATAATTCCTAAAAAATTGGCCTCCGCAGCCGACATCCCACGCATGTGCCAAATTTTAACACCACGAAGTCGGTAACAAAGATTCAGGTGGGTACGAGACTATCGGTAGTGGACGTTGGTGCAGTGGCAGAGCATTGCATGGTCTGGTGAATCGCCACACTTCCTCAGCACGCCGACAGGAGGACGTGAATCCGTCGTCTTCTAGGGCAACAGCTCCTTGATATCTGTAACTGGGGGCCAGAGAGAGATGACGGCGGCTCCATTATGCTCTGGGGAACTTTCACGTGGGGATCCATAGCTCCAGTGGAGCTCGTGCATGGCACCATGACGGCCAAGGAATATCGTGCATTGGTCGCAGACCACGTACACTCTTTAATGACGATCATGTTCCCCGACGGCAGTGGCATTATTGAACAAGACAGTGCTCAATATCGCAAGGCCAGGAGTGTCTTCGAGTGGTTCGAGGTACACAGTGGCAAGTTCCAGTTGTTCTACTCGCCGCCACCTCGCCAGATCTGAAAAGATCGAATACATCTGGGATATGGTTGCACGTGGTGCCAGAGCTCATCGCCCTTCTCTCCTTATTTTGCGGTAATTAAGTGACTTGTGTTTGCAGATGTGGTGTCAGCTCCCTCCAGCGGCCTACCAAGGCCCCATTGCTTCCATGCCACGACGCGTCGCCGTTGTTATCCGTGTCAGAGATGAACATACCTGTTACTGGGTAGATGATCATAATAATCTGTCTGATCAGCGCACATACGCACATTTTACAACATGTATGGATTGTGTCCTATCTATTTCGTTTAATTAAGCAACAATGATTCTTTCGAGTCTAAATTCAGTGATTGCATCTACGAGGGAACAGCCTCGATGCGCCGTTTTTGGCTATAAGCTAGAAGTGTACACGTTATGTAACTTTCGGGCAGGGTTTTTTTTATATAAGTGATTACTTACTATTTGATAGTAAGCTCAGATATGCGTTTTCATCACCATTACGCTGTTATTAACTCTATGTGAGTGTATGTGTGTGTGTGTGTGTGTGTGTGTGTGTGTGTGTGTGTGTGTGTGCGTGTGTGTGTGTCTGTGTGTGTGTGTTTGTTAGTGACTACTATTTCGTCAATCAGCCGTGGTCAGATTGTGTTTCCCGTTGAATTCAGGGGCATGAACATCCATAATACCGCATAGCTTAATAACTGAGGGCTTTATATAATACAGCATACGCCGCTTACAACCTTTCGCTCTAATTCTTCAGTTCAAATCTAATAAGTCCACACAATTTTCAACAACCTGCTATGCTACCAAGTTGCTTTTCTGCTTCGAGCCTTCACTTGTCCACACTTCAGCCCAATACAACTCTGCGCAAATAAACGGTTTATGATTCCCCTTTCTCAATAAAGTGCTATATTTGATACAATTATAATACCGGGTGATCAAAAAGTCAGTATAAATTTAAAAACTGAATAAATCACGGAATAATGTAGATAGAGAGGTACAAATTGATACACATGCTTGGAATGAATGGGGTTTTATTAGAACCAAAAAAATACAAAAGTTCAAAAATGTCAGACAGATGGCGCTTCATCTAATCGGAATAGCAATAATTAGCATAACAAAGTAAGACAAAGCAAAATTATGTTCTTTACAGGAAATGCTCAATATGTCCACCATCATTCCTCAACAATAGCTGTAGTCGAGGAATAATGTTGTAGACAGCATTGTAAAGCATATCTGGAGTTATGGTGAGGCATTGGCGTCGGATGTTGTCTTTCAGCATCCCTAGAGATATCGGTCGATCACGATATACTTGCGACTTCAGGTAACCACAAAGCCAATAACCGCACGGACTGAGGTCTGGGGACCTGGGAGGCCAAGCATGACGAAAGTGGCTGCTGAGCACACGATCATCACCAAATGACGTGCGCAAGAGATCTAGCAATATTGGGTGTCTTTTTTATTTTATTTTTTTTTTGTTCTAATAAAATTCAAAGCATGTGTGTCAATTTTTTCCTCTCTATCTACATTATTCCGTGGTTTATTAAGTTTTCAAATTTATACTGGCTTTTTGATCACCCGGTACTTTTGACTAAGAAAATTTTTTTCACGTCCATCACTGCTTGCTTGTAGGCTTTCTTGATCAAGTAATGTTATGTCGAGCTTTCTCAAAATGTAGGTACAATTTGTAGCCCTAATAAAGGGTGAGTATTATTAAATTATATGAAAAAATGTAAATTAGTTACAAACTACGGCGTGCATACACTTTATTCAACATGTAAACATCACTACACATATTCGGATTTAGGTTTCAATATGTTCGATATGCCCGCCACCACTGGAAATAATGTGGCGCAGATGAATAGCGAAATTCTGCATGACCAGTTGAAGTACTAGAACATCGATGCTCTCGACGACCTCATGAATGGCTGTTTTCAGCTGAACAATGGTTTTGGTGTTATTGGTGTATACCTTGTCCATAATATAGCCCTACAAAGAGGAGTCGCATGTGTTCGGATCCGGAGAATATGGCGGCCAATCGAGATCCAAGCCAGTGGCCACTGAGTACCCCACAGCCAGAATGCGGTCCCCAAACTGCTCCTCCAGGACATCACTCCCTGCTTGGTTAAGGTCAAGCTCCGTCTTGCATGAACACTATCTTGTCGAAATCAGGGTCAGTGTAGATAATGGGGCTGAAATCGTCTTCCAAAGCTATCACGTAACGTTCGGTAGTCACCGTGCCATGAAGGGTTACCGCACCGATTATTCCGTGACTGGACATTACACATCACATAGTCACCCATTGAGAATGATCGCCAAATCTGGATTCTCAATCCCCCAAATGCGCCAATTCTGCTTATTGACGAACCCGTCCTATATTTGGATGGGCTTTGTCGCTAAGCCAAACCATACTAATCGCAATCCTGTCCCGTGGCCAACCGTGCAGTTTGAACATCCTAACGCAAACCTTTCAGAAGTTATGACGGTTTTATTTGATATTGTGCAATAATTGTCACCCTGTACTTGTCTTACTATGTTAAACTTTTAACATAAGGTTATACATCTTAATGTATATTTCAGATTTTTAAATTCGGTCATTAACTTTATGAAATATTGAAATTAAAAGAGCCGGCCGCGGTTGCCGAGCGGTACTATGCACTTCAGTCCGGGACCGGGCGCCTGTTACGGTCGCAGGTTCGAATCCTGCCTCGGGCATGGATGTTTGTGATGTCCTTAGGTTAGTTAGGTTTAAGTATGTAAATCTGCAGGCTTTCGTGGCCGTTGTCACTGAAGTTGAAATCTTCTGGGTTATTAGGCCGAGTCATGTTTCTTCTAAAATGATCGACGTTTCGACCCCTCGGCTGGTATCTTCCTCAGGTTCTTCTGGTGTCCACTACTGCTAGAACAGTCTTCTATTAGTAGTGGACACCAGAAGATCCTGAGGAAGATCCCAGCAGAGGGGTCGAAACGTCGATCATTTTAGAAGAAATATAACGCGGCCTAATAACCCAGAAGAATTTAACTTCAGTTTAGGTTTAAGTAGTTCTAAGTTCTAGGGGACCGATGACCTCAGATGTTAAGTCCCATAGTGCTCAGAGCCATTTGAACCATTTTTTGAAATTAAAACATTTGTTGCTCCTGTAAGCCTTTAGATAGGCAACCTGCAACTGGCATTGGGTGCCATGAACCGAGTTAGCCATTTAATAATATAGACTCTTACTCCCTCATCCCACTGCTGGACTTCGATTTTTTCATAAAACGTATGGTTCCTCATAATCTCATTGTCGCCGTTCAGATGCCAGATGGCACAGCTCTGACAACTCACACAATTTTGGCGCTGCCGCGTGAACGGAAACGATCGCTCGTGTCAGACCAGAGAAGGGAAATATTACTTCGGAGGCGCTGCAGTAGATTTACCTACCGCGAGTAGTCGACTGAGACAAGGAAGTCGCTCGTGTAAAAGGATTTTATGCGCGCCAAATTTCCCTGCCTTCCTTCACCGTGCAGTTCAAATTCGCGACGCGGTGGGAGCCGCGGAAGTAATCCAGTTCGGCTGCACAGGCATCAGTATCGCTAGGGGCGAGAGAAAAGCCGGCAAAGAGTGATCACTGACAGTGCGCGGCGGGAGAGGAGGTAGAGGGGAGTGGTGGGAGAACGCCCGCGGCTGGCTGCTCGTCTGCTGCTGCGGCGTGTCCAGCCAGTCAGTCCACGCGACGCCGCCGGACGAGCTGGTCCCGTTCTGGCCAGCATAAAGTAGCACGCCGCTAACATCCAACACGCCGAGGTGCTCAACACACGCTGACAGCGCCTCCATAGCCGACAACCACTGATACCACACTTCTCGTAAACGGTGCCAACACGATTGCCATCGGCGACGACCGTCGATTAAAACTAGGTGACCTGTACGAATAGTGTTGATAGAGTCGTGTAGGTCTTTCAGCGAGTGTGGAACTTCCCGACTGACGTCTGATCGGCAGTCGGAGACAGTCCGCGTTGTACGGCGCCCAGTTACATGTGCCTCTACGTGTCGAGAACGTCCGAAACTGCATCATTCAGCTGCGCGATATCTGTGTGTTGTTTCCTGTGACTCTAAGTCGTTTTACGGCTGTAACATCGGACGACAATCCGGATGTCAACACACAGGTAAGACGGCAGTTCCTCGCTCTAGCTGATGCATAACTGTTGCTTCCTCAAGCTCTGCAATTTTCCAGTTTCAAATTATCTTGCGATTTATTTTACATCCATAACGGTCATTAATTCGCCCGTGAATCCATACATACTATAGAAATGTATATATTTATGTGTGTGTGTATGTGTTCGTTCCACATCCCCTGCAAAACCACTAGTCTGATTTCAACCAGACTTGGTACACATATCGCTTACTGTCAGACAACAATCGCTTTCGGGGTGAGAACCACCTATCTGTTATACTCAGGAGATATGTTATCGACAATGACATGTGGGAAAAACTATCACATCATCCAATACCTTTAAATTTATTACTTCTCTGCTACTAACTACATTCGCAACATATTTCGCAGACGTACCCACATATGCCTTTACAAGTATATCATTGACCGACATATACTTCTACAGATATGACGTCATAATTACTGAGATGTGTGAGAAAATACCGTATCATGCGAGAAGTTTTAATACATTTATTACTGACCACTAAGACACTCCTACAGTCCAGATAACTTAAGAAAAAAAATGGTTCAAATGGTTCTGAGCACTATGGGACTTAACATCTGAGGTCATCAGTCCCCTAGAACTTAGAACTACTTAAACCTAACTAACCTAACGACATCACACACACCCATGCCCCAGGTAGGATTCGAACCTGCGACCGTAGCAGCAGCGTAGTTCCGGACTGAAGCGCCTAGAACCGCTCGGCCACATCGGCCGGCAACTTAAGAAAAAGGAACTCATTGACACATGGCAGCGGTTTTGACACCTTTCAGCTACGAAGTGAAAACGACTGTAGCCGAGGACAATAGCCAACTATACAACTATTAAGAGGGTTGCCACAGAGCCTGTACTTATACATTTCTGCAAAATGTATATTAATTTGTACCACTGTTTCATAATTTCAAAGGTGTTTTCATGAATATATGGAAATTAAATTTTTTCGGTATTGTACTAGAAACACAGTTCATTTTTTTGTTTTCGTTTCTGATAGAAAACTTCACGGGCTCTCGGGTTCGGTTCCCGGCTGGGTTGGGTATTTTCTCTGCCCGGGGACTGAGTGTTTGTGTTGTTCTCATCATTTCATCCTCATCCTCATCATTCGTGACAGTGGATCGATTGGACTGTGTAAAAAATTGGACTGTGACCAAATTGGGACTTTGTATGGACGCTGATGACCGTGCAGTTGAGCGCCCCACAAACCAGACATTATCATCATCATCATCTGATAGAAAACCAGCAAAATTAATAGTCATACAACGCCCGGTTAGTCAGCGTGTTTATTAACGTTTGAAAATACACATATAAATAATCTGAAATATTGCTCCGTGGGTTCTGTTTAATAATATTATGCATCTCTTCCTCGCTAATGACAACAGTATCGGCGGGGATGAGTCGTACAGCGAAGCCAAGACTGTCCAGAACAGACCCTCTACAAATGGATCCCCTGCATTTTCAAAGAATCAACAAGACCTTAGCATAATAAGGCAGCATAGTTTAACAAGTTAAACAGTTCCTCCAGTAAAACTTTGCATTTTGCAGTTAATACCTGGTACCACATTCAGTCTATTGACATATTATTTACATGTTTTCACGAAGTGCATTTTTTCGTCTCAAGTGCCGATGAGGATACTAAAATCGATTACCGGCGTGTAAATTTGTTGACTGCTAACGACCTACCCCAGCTTCGCACGGGCAGTACTATCTACGGCATGACGATTTGTCTGACTTAGCGGTAATAAATTGTACATACAAACCTTCCTCGTGAATCAGTCTGTTTATTAGTGAAAACTGCATCGAAGTCCTTGAGATTAGCCTTCACATGTAGACAGAAAGAAACAGCTGGGAACTAATTCAGTAATATGTATAAATGGAGAAATTTTTCTTGCAATAACTACTTTATTTACTCTTTTTTTGTTTAGAGTACATTCGGTCTCTAAATATTGCATTTTCAAGCGTATTCAGTCGTAAGTTTACCGTGGTCGAAGGAATGAGGCTGCTACAACGGTACTCACACATGACAGTGTGCGGAAGCGCGTTGCAGATTCCAGTGTGGCGGTTTTGTTACAGCATAGATATTACGTGTTCCATACCATGATGAAGAGTACTTGCAAGAGTGACAGAAATACAGACTCATCTTTTAACAATATGATTTTCTACAATCCTGAATATTTTCTCACAGTTGTATAGGGAAGTGGAAAAATTTATATCACTGTGTACATTTTTATATAACATCTTTAGGAATTCTAGTAACAACTTGGGTATTGATTACATTCATTATTCATATTTATTTCTTGTATATATCTATAATTATTTTTCTGTTTTATAGTCTAACTATTTTTCAGAATTTCCGTTAGTTTGTTCCACTCGATAGTGTAAAATACTTTCCTGATTCCTGTGATAAATTTATGAAGTTGTGTATTGGCTCTGAAGCTCTCGTCTGTTGTAATCCTGCCTCGGGCATGAGTGTGTGTGATGTCCTTAGGTTAGTTAGGTTTAAGTAGTTCTAAGTTCTAGGGGACTGATGACCACAGTAGTTAAGTCCCATAGTGCTCAGAGCCATTTGAACCATTTCTCGTCTGTTGTAGGCCTACTATGAAGCCTTCGGATAGTTTTTCTTTTCATTAGCCGAACTGGTCCTCTTCTAAATTAACTGCAATGTTCTTCTTCGTGTGTCGGTGTGTTTGTGTGCATATGTGTGTGTGTGTGTGTGTGTGTGTGTGTGTGTGTGTGTGTGTGTGTGTGTGTTGGTTGGCTGGTTCGGGGAAGGGAACCAAACAGCGAGGTCATAGATCCCATCGGATCAGGGAAGGATGGGAAAGGAAGTCGGCCGTGCCCTTTAAAAGGAACCATCCCGGCATTATCTGAAGCGATTCCTTAATGGATAGCTTGTACTGTGGAAGCAACAACATTATTCAGCGATGTGTAATGCTGCTTCATTTTTTGTGTGTCACATTTGCAGATTTAACATGCAAACTGTGTCAGTTAATTTAACTGGAATTTGAGTACGTGCATCAGAGATCGCGTTCTGAAATTTGGCAGAAGCTGTTAGATCCCCATTTAAATCCAGTAAGCCTTTCAGGAAGTTCACTTATTTCGGCGATAGCTATCTGATAGCCTGATTTGTAAGCTGTTTCTTACAGTCTACTATTCCAGTGCATAGCAACTTCATCACTGGTACAGTAATTTTTACTGGTTATTTCACTTCTTCACTCTGCCTATGACTCCTATTCCTGGGTACTACATAACAATATAAACACATGTTTTCCTGTTGACTTAGGCGTTTCGGTGTCAGGGCCTAGGCCATCATTTCCTGCAAACATTTCGTGCTTGATCGCGGTAGGTGTCGATGGAGGCTACGGAGATATATGTTTAAATTCTCGGTCGTTAACCGCTAAGTAAACTGATTCCGCTTAGAACATACGAGTTCTAGAAGCAGAGAGAAATACCTTACTGTTTATTCACATCTAGGCCATGGCATCGCGTCATGAAGTTCTCCCAATCTGCCGAAAGTCCCTAAGAAGTTTTGACTTTGTTAAAATCACTAAACGAATAAAATCATCTCTTGATTCGCTCAATGATCATAATGGCGCCAAAACGAGAGTTTATAGAAGGCCACAAATCTGACTTCGCTTTCCCGAAATTCGTTCACTGCGTAATATATGTTTTTACTTTCAGTCGTAGCTCAAACGAAGCAATGGTAGTTATTCGGATAAATGATCAAAGGACAGAAAATAAAAATTTAAAAAAATCGCTGAACCGCCGAAATGCAACTAAACCTGATGATACACATGTGGTGTTTTATACAGATCGTCCGAAGGAACTGCTCCGTTTCCAACAACATTTTACGCAGATCACCAGAGCAACGAAAGCTTCTGGGTAACTGGAGGAAAGTGCAGCACATTCTCATTTTCAAGAAAGGTCGTCGAACAGAAGCATGTAGCTATAAACCTATATTGTTGTCATCAGTACTTTGTGGAACACATTTTTCGGGGAGTGGACAATCTAGACCAAGTTGGCCATATACGTTGCCATCTAGGTTGATGCTCTGGTCCTTGATTTCTGGAAACCATTCAGTAAAGTTCCACACTGTTGCTTTGTGAACAAACTTCGAGCTTACAGAATATCGTGTCAACTTTGTAAGTGGGTTTCCAGACAGATACAGTCCACAAATCGCCATTCTTAATGGGATGAAATTGTCGGAAGTAAAAGTAACTTCCGGAGTTCCCAAAGGGGAGTGTTATACAAGCAGTTAATGTATCTCAAAGGGTACACAACAACTTTAATGTTTAACGGTATCAGAACTAGTTAAGATATTAACACTACTTTTGGCTTTGTGACACACCATCTCACAAAGATTTTGTGCCATTCAGTCAGTTTCAGTACGTGCGCCTCTGGTGGTACGCACAACATCCAGTCTATTTTCAAGCTCCATCTACACTCGGCACAACATATCCGCATCAGCTGTGGCAACCGCAGCAACGATTCGGTTCTTTACATAACTGATATGGTTGGTAGGCGTTTAGTAGACTATTTCCTTGACATACTCCCGTAGAAAGAATCCATCGGTGTAACGTGAGGCGACCTATGAGGCCATGGACTATCCTGGCCAATCCAGCGACTTGCAAACACTTGGTGTAGAACATCTCGTAGTCTGAGCCCAATCTTGTTGGTAAACAACTATGTCTTGGCGGTCAAAGAGTTGTGGTAATGCAAACAGTTCGAGCATATCAAGGTAACTGATAGAGTTAACTATTGCTCAGAAAAAAGGTGGTTCCAGTATGCGATCAACCATAAAAACAACATCACACATTTTGTGGGCTGCCACGTACGTCTTCCGTCACAGTATCCGGAATTGTTGTGCCCCAGATGTCAACACTGTATTTGTTTACCTTTCCACGTGGATTCTTGCTTCGTCAGAAAATGGTAGGTTGTTTCCAAGATTTCCATCCTCCTCTAAATGGTGAAGTACGTCCACAGCGAACCGCACACGTTTCGGCTTGTCGTGTGGTTTCAATGTCCGCAACAGTTACAGTCGGTATGAATACATCTGTAAACGTTTCCGAAGGACCTGGTGTACGGTCGCCCTAAGAATTCGCAGCTTCTGTGATGCCCTCGGAACAGAATTCTGCGGTGAACGTTGAAGACCCAACCGTATCCTTTCTGTGTCGGCTTCACTTGCTCTAGGTCGTCCAGTATGTTGCTTTACATCAGCGTTTCTTGTTCGCATAAAATGCCTGTACAACCACCAAATCGACGTCCACCAGGGTGGTTCCTTTCTATACAATGTTTGAAAGTTCCTTTGAACCTGCGTGTTCGAATTGGTCTGAATAAAACATTCCACACATGGTGCCTTTTCTTGAACCGTTGTCATTATGCTTCACTCACGACAACCTAGAACACAGACAAAAAAACTTTATCAATTTATCTGACGCATACGCCAAACATGACGTGAATATCTCAGTTATTTTGGGTACTACAGCACTACAACTTTTATATGCGGTTGATAACGTAAGATAGTGAGGCTGTTCGCTGATGATACTGTTGTGTGTAGGAAAGTCGCAACGCAAAGAAACGAGCTAAAAGCCTGAAGATGTGCTGAGGACAGAAGGTGAGTGGATGTATTGGCAGTAAACCCTCACGGCAAATGAATGTAGCTCAGTGCACATGTGTCGGAGGAAGGACTATTAGTGCAGTTGCAATCTGCAGCACCAAAACTGGAAGGGCTACCCAAAACTAGTAGCAGAACAAGCATAAACTAGGCTAAGATAGTTGGTGAAGCACTAGGAAATTTAATTTATCCGCGAAAGAAGACGCCTGGTAAACACTCATTCGACCCATTCTTGAGTATTGCTCGTCAGTCTGAGATGCTTAATATAAAAGATAATGAAGATAAAAAAGAAGAAACAGGAACGGTTCGCATAGTCACATTTTCGTCTAGTAAACGCGAGAGCAATCTAGAGATTATCATTAAAGTCTAGTGTTACTTCCATTTTCTGTTACAGAAAATTTTGCTGTTAGAAATCTGTATTCATACATTCCAGGGAGAGTAAGGTAATACATTAGTTCGTACAACATATATCTCACCATATATTTCATGAAAACACCAAAATCAAATAAGCTTGAAAATGAGTTTACAGTCTGTCCATTTTCCCAAACACCATTCGTTAAAGGAGAAGGAAAGGAATGAAACTGTAGTGTTGCCAAATGTACCATCCGCCTTATTTTTAAGATGAGTTGTGTCGCTTACGGCACGTTTCACAATTGCTATTACAGAACCCTGCGGATTCTGGTAGGGGACTTAGTAGATGAAGTTTTGAAGCTATGTCTGGTAACGCATTGTTTGGATGTAAAATAAGTTTGAAGGTCGGATCACCTTCAAATCTCCTTCCTCAGGATATGCGCACAGTAGAGAACTGCGGGCTCCACAGGAGTCCGTGGCATGGGCAATGGTTCGACTACTCGTCATCGGGTTCTTTTCCACGTAACGTAGCTAGTCCTGCGTAGGTACCAGTTTCTCGCAGCCGTTGTGATCGGAAGAAAATGGTATTCGATGTGACAATTACAACAGCGACTGACGACGGTACTCTCTTCGCACTTTGTGTGCATGTCATGAAGTGGAAGACATAAAAACGATGCGATCTTGAGACTTATTTTATATCCAAAGGACACATTTACTGACATGCTTTCCCTATTCAGACATTATCCACAAAAACCTTATACAACCCGTAAAAGTTTCTAATATCATTTGTAAATCACTCAGTGTATATAATGCCGCCAAGAAGATCGAAAGTGATGTTTGGTGTTCGTTTGATTTAGTAATCAGTATTATTTGTTTTTCTGAGTCCTTCCGCTGTCCTGTTATAATTCCCACATTTTTGAATTTATATGGCTTCTCTAAACGTATTAGAGCAACAATAACTTGACCAGAACCTAACTAGTCCCCGATGTCTCCTCTGGAAGATAGGACACATTTCATTTACCCATTTTGCTTCGGTGACAATTTCCACAAAACTTTACGTAGTATTCTTAGATTTTTCTTGTTCATTGTGCAGACAGATTTACACCGCGCCTAATCATAATTTCAAAGCCGTAGACTGTGACTAATTACACAGGTAGATAGATGTAGGACGTATCGAAGTGCTGAGGTACTCTCTCTCCCACTCTCTCTCTCTCTGTGTGTGTGTGTGTGTGTGTGTGTGTGTTCTTCTTCTTCAGAGTAGGGTATCAAGTAAGAATAGAGATTGTGTTTTCTGTACACTGCAGAATAATATTTTCTTTACTGTGATGTTTCCAGATGTAGAAGGATTGAAACGTTATGGACATGTGCTCAGATGTTTAAGACCGGTACTCTGTTCCCTTCCTTCTTTAGATTAAAGAACGAAAAAGATACATTCTTCCACCTCCAAAATTTGGAACTAGCCTAACCTGGATGGAACAGCCTGCGTAACCTAGTCTGCTAACCCACGATGGTGTGGTAGCGCTCCACCTGCAAGTAATTAATTTGAGATTTGGAAACATATGAAAGAATGTCACCGCCAATATTGCCCATTGCTGCTAAACACCAGACTTTGCGCCAGTGTTCCATCTAAAGTCCCAAGCTCTCCTCCGTGTTCCAAGGAGTGATATCGTCGCTGGTGCTCATTCCTTCGGATATAATTTTACGACTCTGACAGATGATACGTACGTAAGCATCCTGTCTGATCACCTGCATCCATTCATGTCCATTGTGCATTCCGACGAACCTGGGCAATTCCATCAGGGCAATGCGACACTCCACACGTCCAGGATTGCTACAGAGTGGCTCCAGTAACACTATTCTGAGTTTAAACACTTCCGCTGGCTGCCAAATTTCCCAGACACGAACATTATTGAGCATATCTGTGATGCCTTGTAACGTGCTGTCCATAAGAGATCTCCACCCCTCGTAGTGTTACGGATTTATGAACAACCGTGCAGGACTCATGGTGTCCATTCCCTCCAGCACTAGTTCAGACATTAGTCAAGTCCATGTCACGTCGTGTTGCGGCACTTCTGCGTGCTCGCGTGGCCCTACATGATATTCGGAAGGTGTACCAGTTTCTTTGGCTCTTCAGTGTAATATTCACTGTCTGATCAAAAGTGTACTGACACCCCTATGTAATGAGGAATTGACCACCAGATGTCATGAGAAACGAACCAGGCAGTATAAATGTAGGCGGGGGAATAGTGTGTCTGTAGAAAAGTAATAACAGCAGAGTGGGTCGATCAGGAGAGTTCATTGACTCCTAACGCGGAATAGTCATTGAATGTCATGTGAGTAACCAATTCATCAGGGATATTTCAACATTTATAAAGCTGCCCAAGTCGACTGTTAAAGTAACTCTGAAGCGAAAAACGAGAAGGAACAAGTACACTAAACAAAGACCAGGCAGACCTCATACACTGACCAACAGCGACCGTCGAGCATTGCGGACGGTGATTGTAAGAATCGGATGAAGTCTGTGGTGTCACCGACAGACACCACACTTGCTAGGTGGTAGCCTTTAAATCGGCCGCGGTCCGTTAGTATACGTCGGACCCGCGTGTCGCCACTATCAGTGATTGCAGACCGAGCGCCGCCACACGGCAGGTCTAGTCTAGAGAGACTCCCTAGCACTCGCCTCAGTTGTACAGCCGACTTTGCTAGCGAAGGTTCACTGTCTACATACGCTCTCATTTGCAGAGACGACAGTTTAGCATAGCCTTCAGTTACGTCATTTGCTACGACCTAGCAAGGCGCCATATTCTTCAAGAATGTATTCTAAACAGATAATATTGTGAATCATGTACCGTCAAGAGCGACGTTCATCATTAATTGATTACAGTTAAGTATCAAACTAATTACGTCCGCTTTCTGAGTTCTAATTCCTTGTCATGTTCCAGACCTCACGTCAGTATAGTCCTTCCCTCCCCACGCCAGCCTGCGTGAGCTAAAACGCGTGCAATTCGGCCTCCTCTAGTAACACGGTGTTGGCTCTTCTGCCAACACAACAAAATCAGCTGAAGAAATCACTCTTGAGTTCCAGCAGACTGCTAGCACAAGGACTGTGGGTAGGGAACTAAAAAGAATGGGGTACAGCAGCTCCTCATAAGCCGCACATTTCTGTATCCAGTGACGGTTGAAGTGACTTAAAGAGCTGTACGCTGTGGCAGTTCGGTGGAAGGATTGGGGTTTGGAAAAAAAAAAAAAAAAAAGAAGCGTGGAAAGTGTTACGTCCCATCACGTGTAGTGTAAAGAGTGAAGTACGAAGGAGGTGATGTTACAATAGGGGGGCGGGGGTAGCTGTTTTTCATGGGTAGTGTATGGTCTCCTTCTTGTGCTTAAAAAGTCCCTAAATGTAGAAGAATATCAAAACAGTTAAAGCACTGTGTACTGCGTGCAGTAGAGGGAAATTTTGAAAACTAGAGGATGACTGATTGTGTCAGCATGACAATGAACCCAACTTTTCATAAAACAAAATCTGTAAGGCAATATTCCTGATATGGTCTGGTTTGCCCAGAAGTCCAACCCTGACCCCAACGGAACACCTTTGGGATGAGTTAGAATGTCGATTTCAATGCAGACCCCAGCTTTTCTGGTTCCGTCTCTTGAGGAGTAATGGGTCGCCATTCATTCACAGAAATTCAGGCATATAACTGAAAGTGTCACTAGGGCCGTCGAAAGAGCGAAAAGCGGACACACCCCATATTAATGTCCACTGATTGGTGTTCGGATAACTTTGATCAAATAGTGTCTAGGACAGCACTGCAGGATTCCTCCATTGCCTCCAGCGCTCACAACCTGAATAGGAACTGACTTTGACTTTTTCACCACTGGCTCGACCGTCACCGCACAAGAGTGCACATGCGACCTTGGATACGGGAGCAGGCTGTCTTCCATTATCCCCGGCTTGAAAGAAGCCAGTCACGGAAACGAATGGAATGCTGTGTGGATAATTTATGCCTTCGTTACACTTTTTTTTAAAGTGAAGATTTCGTTTGGTTCCGAAGTAATTTAACATACTGTAGACACCTTTCTCAGAAGCGACGGCACCGTTATTCCAAGGACAAACGGAAAGTGTACAGCACGATCCTGCCATTGTGAAACATGATGCTCTTAACTGAACCGATTTTATTCCCGTGTGTTAGGGCTAATCCTTGAAATTTAAATGTGAATTGTTTCTAAAGTCTGATAACGACATGATTGTTTGAGTACATACACCAAATAGCTGCTTACAATAATTAATCTTTATTTCCGACAGACTGAAGACTGTTTCGGCTTAATCGCCATTTTCAAGTACCTGCTATTACAATTTTGGTGAGAATTTCATTCGTATTTAAGTAGCTGTACTCACGTCTAGATTGATGAGACGTCCATATTGCGTTGTTAGTGGACTGTTTTGTAACTGTTACTGCTTTATTAAGCTCGTAAATACGTCAAGATATTGAAATTGAATGTTAGTTACAACGTGACAGCAGCTTGACAGTTCCACTCTCATGACGCTATTTGTTTACAAAGTCGTGCAGATGAACAGCGATATTATTTTACTAACTAAAATTTGTTACGCTTATCTTTGGTTGTTGAATATGTTACTTCTGATTTATCCTTTTTCGTGTTCTAAAAGTTCACTAAAGTTTTTAAGGAAGTACTTGTGTCTGAATTCCGTATGTACATTTGATATTTTTTGTGGGTATTTTCTCGTGTAGATATAAATTTCTAATTCCTCAAGAATGTTCATTGCAAAACCTTTTCGTATTCTGTGCAAAATCTGTAGTGCGTTTTGAATAGTATCAGCAGTGTGATAACATACAGCATCACACACGACAACCCACACACGAATATGAATCTGATTTTCAGTTTTACCCATGTTTAGAAAATTTCACAAATATAGAATTACGAGTAACGAAACAAATCTCCTTAAAAAAAGGTCTGAAATACAACATAGCCCCAACACTTCAGAAAAATACTGTAAAGCATCTGATACCCACTGCTAAAGTTGCAATAGATGTAGCTAACCTCTCATACAGAAAATAATATGAAATTACAGTTAATATAACAAACATTATAGACAAGGAATTAAGCAAACAGAATACGACAAATACTAGCCCAAGACGGAACAGAAAATTCTGAATAACATAAACCATAAACTGCTATTGAATGATGCTATAGCATTATAAGCCTATGAAGAGAATAGTATGGTCATACCTAACAAAAACGACTATAGAGATAAAGACATGTCATTTTTTGTTGCTAAAGTATTATTTATGTTAATCTCCGCATCACTATTCGCGCTTTTCTACGACTGAAAAATCGGGATACTGAGCAATAAGCCAATAAGTCCCATAGACTCATATTTACCTTCAGGAGCGTCACATACTCTGCCGGGGATTTCTGTCTGATGTCGTATTGATTAGCTGTTAATTACTACGGAAGCGAACTGAAAAGTAATGTCTCAGAATTTTTTATGTGAAAACTCTTATAGCTTGTTTAAAAAATAAAACAAACTTTATTAACATTCTATATCTTTATTCTTCATGTCTACATGTTTATTTCTCAACATAGTCATCACGGCGACGAACGCGTTTCTCACAGCGAGAAACTACTTTGTTGATTCCGTCACGGTAAAATGTTTTACTTTGTTGACGGAGTCACAGCTTCACCTCTACTTGCATCCTTTCATCACAATCAAAGAGAAATCTTCGAAGATGTTCTTTAAGTTTGTAACCAGATAAAAATCGAATGGGGTCAACACGGGACTGTATAAGGAGGATGATCGCTGACAGTGAACCCAAGGCGTCGGATTGTTGCAGAAGTCACAGCGTTCGTGACTGGTCTCGCATTGCCATGCTGAAGGAGAGAGTGCTCAATCTGGGGACGAACTATCCGAATTCGAATGTCTATTACAGCACTCTGTTTCTCAAGCACTGACATACTGTAGTTATATTACATGTTACAATCTGGAGATGTCTAGCGAGAGAGAGGACCGCAAATATGTAGACATGAAGAATAAAGGTGCAGACTATTAATAACTTTTATTTAAAAAGCTTTAAGTGTTTTGATATAAAAATTTCGAGGCATTATTTTTCACCACGCTCTCGTAGATTATCTTTTGCCTTTGTTTCCACAAACACTTTATTGTGCCACACTGGAAAGGAAGGCAGTGTTGTAACAGAATTAATCCCTCTCTTCTCCTTCTTTTCTCTCTCTCTCTGTCTCTCTCTCTCTCTCTCTCTCTCTCTCTCTCTCTCTGTGTGTGTGTGTGTGTGTGTGTGTGTGTGTGTGTTTATGTGGTGCGTGCCTCCGTGTACAAATATCTTTTAAAGTTAAATCTTTCTTTACCCTGGTTGATAAAATCGCCAAAATCGTTTATTGGGCGTGGTTGTATTACAAATGATACGTCTTTTCCTTCGTCCAATCGTCTGAGTTACCTTACCAGTTATAGGGGGACCTAGTGTTTATTGTGTACTCCGAAGCATGGTGCAACTTGTCATTTCTCATAATAACAAACAATCCTTTTGGAAGAACATCCGCAACTAAGCGTTATAGCAGAGGTCGAAAATACCGCTTCAGTTGTAAATTTCTTTATTTTCACACGGCCGGTTTCGGACTGTTATAAGCCCATCTTCAGGTGTCGTGGCTGTGCTGTCCTTTTGGAAGAACATCTGCAACTGAGTATTATAGCAGAGGTCGACAATACCGCTTCAGTTGTAAATTTCTTTATTTTCACACGACCGGTTTCGCACTGTTATAAGCCCACCTTCAGATGACGTAGCTGTACTGTGGTCCCCGAGAGCCGAGTGTACCAGGTGCGGTGTGCTGCCTATGTGCTCATAGGCAGCTCACCACGCCTTGGTACACGCGGCGCTCAGGGACACATCACACCTGAAACAGACAAGAAAATTAATTTCCTAGATATCATAATAAAAAACAAAAACTACCAGCGTCAGTTCTCAACTAACAGAAAACCAACAACCAGTACACTAACACACTACAGATCTAATCACCCACAGAACATGAACAAGCCGGACTTAGATAATTTCGACACAGGCTGAACAGAATTCGAATGGATAAAGGTAATTGCAGACAAGGATTCAACATTATGAGATTGGCACAGAAAATGGTTATAAACCAAATACAGTAGACATACTGAGCCATAAAATGAAAACAAAACTGACACAAAATACACACAACACTACTAAGCATGACACAACAGTGATGATCATGCAGAAGGGAACAGAAATTACGCGATAAGAGGATGCCACAAACAACGGGGACACGTGGCATTCACTAACATTTGACAAAAAAAAAAAAAAAAAAAAAACAGATGCTCGGATAAAATATTTTAAAATTGAATTAAAACAATCTTGACCGCAATAAAATATTTATTAGCAGTGGTAACTGGTTTCGGTCAAATTGTGACCATCTTCAGATCATATTACATCATCATCAACTGCAGCCAATAAATGTTTTACTGTGGTCCAAACTATTTTAATTCAATTTTAAAACCTTACGAGATTTTACCAACGCCCGTAGGCTATTTGCAAACATAAGATAACACGTTTAGCAAGCAAATAATAATCACGTGCAAGTCAGTATAGGTCAATTATAGCAATGGCAAGTGTTAAAAATCAGTTACTATTTTACAGAGTACATAGTTTATAGGTTATATTCCAACAGAAATTCAATATACACGTTGCTCTAACATTCCCTTGTTGTAGGTGACATAATTCTGTTAGCAGCCACAGGGCACACATTATATAAAAATGTAAAATACAAATGTAATAGAAACAGAAAAAAGTCTGATGGAAACATATTCCTAATCAACATAAAATTTCTATGTACGTATTTCAGAGACAATAAAAAACACTGATGAAACAACTGTGGTGAAACATGTTTGAGCGTTAAACAAAACAAAACTTATGTTCTTACAAGAAGGCAGACCCTCTTTAATTCATTAACATTTATTTATATTTGCCATCTGATGGCCAGAGCTACATAGATTATCGTTTACTGTAAGTATTCACTTTTTTTAAAGTAACACCTGCGTTACTTATAGACACTGCCTCAACTGCTTACCACAGTTACTCTCATCACCAGATGGCCTGTTCTGCAACACAGTTGTTCCATGACTGGTTCAAATGAGTAAAAGACAAAACAGACAAACAGCGGCAAATCATGAAGTCAAAAGGCCTGTGTGATTATTTACCCGTAAGACAGTGTTTGATCTTAAATGGTTTATTTTTGTTTTCTTCTTCCTTCTTTTTCTCCAAAACCTCTTCTTTCTATAAATGTATACCTCTTATCATTGCTCTGTCCGTATTTTCCGTGTTTTCTTTCTAACTTCTATTTCAAAATGGTTCAAATGGCTCTGAGCATTATGGGACTTAACATCTGTGGTCATCAGTCCCCTAGAACATAGAACTACTTAAACCTAACTAACCTAAGGACATCACACACATCCATGCCCGAGGCAGGATTCGAACCTGCGACCGTAGCGGTCACGCTGTTCCAGACTGAAGCGCCTAGAACCGCACGGCCACAACGGCCAGCTCTATTTCAAATTTTGTGTTATTTTGTTTCTGAATTTTTCTCTTTCCTTACAGAGTCTTGCTTGTTTTAGGTCTTCTATTTATTGAAGTCAGCTGGTTTTTTAACTGAGGTGTTTACTACATCGAAAAAAAAATGGCTGTGAGCACTATGGGACTTAACATCTGAGGTCATCAATAGAACTTAGAACTACTTAAACCTAACCAACCTAAGGACATCACACACATCCATGCCCGAGGCAGGATTCGAACCTGCGACCGTAGCAGCCGCGCGGTTCCGGACTGAAGCGCCTAGAACCGCTTGGCCACTGCGGCCGGCCTACTACATCGAAAGCCCTCTTTATAAGTCTGTTGTTATGCATTCTGTGTATGTGTCCATAGAATGTTAGTTGATACGTATTTTGGCTTAGAGAAGTTAGCACAAATATCACGATTTGCCAGATAATATGCACAAAGCAAATCATAGCATACACTTCCGACCAAATTCGTGAAAGAAGTGATGTGGCATTTCAGTCACTACAACATCTTTACAAATAACATTAAAGACTGTAAGCTACTCTTTTGAGAATTCTACTCTAACTTTTAATGACAAAAGATTGCCCTTTGAAAGCTGCGCATGGTTCCTAAGACGTAGAAGATAATCCGCCTAACTTTCACTTGCGGCTTAACGTCAGGCAGTCGGGTCTCCGTCGCCCTTAAAAGCATTCTGAGGAAACAGCCGCATCACCAGCTGTAATTAAAGCCACTCACTAGGCAGCCGGGTCCCCAATGACTCTTGCGCTGTCAAGAGAAATTAAGCTTACTGTGTCGTGCAGCGTGGCGAGGTTTTGAAATGTAGCCGACAGTTCTAGGAAAGCCTCAGGTCTTTGTGGTTGGAAATTTCTTTCAGTCGAATAACCGTGGTCATTAATGGCTGGAATCCCACAGAGCGAAGGAAATTCTACATTTCGCCCTCGTTTTATTAATAAATAATAGTATCGGTCCAGCTCCGTCAAGAAGCCGAACCCACTGGCGTTATGACAAGAAGTCGAATAAATCTTCTGTTTCATACACGCAGTCGTTGTGTCGCTCGTTGTCATACAGGTCAAATCGTCCTTCAGTCCTGCTGTGTGTTTCATGCAATACACTTATTGTAATACGAGGAGACTTCATAAAATAAGCTACACATTGTTATGGTGGGCCAAGTGACTTTCATTGGAAGCTGCACTATATTTCAAAGTGCCTCAGATACACGGCACTGTTTTTTTAACACAGTCACAAAGTCTCTGCAAACAACGATTGGAAAGCTTTACCCATCGTCCATTTCCTCGACGACAGAAATCTGCTGCATGGAAACGGAGTCAAGAACCACCGTGTGAACGTCCTTATCCTTAGAAAATCTCTTTCTATTCTTTAAACTTTCCGAAATCACATGGCGCAAGACCTAGATTTCCCGATCAGCGTCCCACGTCTGTGTGGCATTAGTCAAGTTCTACATCTACATTTATACTCCGCAATCCACCCAACGGTGTGTGGCGGAGGGCACTTTACGTGCCACTGTCATTATCTCCCTTTCCTGTTCCAGTCGCGTATGGTTCGCGGGAAGAACGACTGTCTGAAAGCCTCTGTGCGCGCTCTAATCTCCCTAATTTTACATTCGTGATCTCCTCGGGAGGTATAAGTAGGGGGAAGCAATATATTCGATACCTCATCCAGAAACGCACCTTCTCGAGACCTGGCGAGCAAGCTACACCGCGATGCAGAGCGCCTCTCTTGCAGAGTCTGCCACTGGAGTTTGCTAAACATCTCCGTAACGCTATCACGGTTACCAAATAACCCTGTGACGAAACGCGCCGGTCTTCTTTGGATCTTCTCTCTCTCCTCCGTCAACCCGATCTGGTACGGATCCCACACTGATGAGCAATACTCAAGTATAGGTCGAACGAGTGTTTTGTAAGCCACCTCCTTTGTTGATGGACTACATTTTCTAAGGACTCTCCCAATGAATCTCAACCTGGTACCCGCCTTACCAACAATTAATTTTATATGATCGTTCCACTTCAAATCGTTCCGCACGCATACTCCCAGATATTTTACAGAAGTAAGTGCTACCAGTGTTTGTTCCGCTATCATATAATCATACAATAAAGGATCCTTCTTTCTATGTATTCGCAATACATTACATTTGTCTATGTTAAGGGTCAGTTGCCACTCCCTGCACCAAGTGCCTATCCGCTGCAGATCTTCCTGCATTTCGCTACAATTTCCTAATGCTGCAATTTCTCTGTATACTACAGCATCATCCGCGAAAAGCCGCATGGGACTTCCGACACTATCTACTAGGTCTTTTATATATATTGTGAAAAGCAATGGTCCCATAACACTCCCCTGTGACACGCCAGAGGTTACTTTAACGTCTGTAGACGTCTCTCCATTGACAACAACATGCTGTGTTCTGTTTGCTAAAAACTCTTCAATCCAGCCACACAGCTGGTCTGATATTCCGTAGGCTCTTACTTTGTTTATCAGGCGACAGTGCGGAACTGTATCGAACGCCTTCCGGAAGTCAAGAAAAACAGCATCTACCTGGGAGCCTGTATCTAATATTGTCTGGGTCTCATGAACAAATAAAGCGTGTTGGGTCTCACACGATCGCTGTTTCCGGAATCCATGTTGATTCCTACATAGTAGATTCTGGGTTTCCAAAAACCACATGATACTCGAGCAAAAAACATGTTCTAAAATTCTACAACAGATCGACGTCAGAGATATAGGTCTATAGTTTTGCGCATCTGCTCGACGACTCTTCTTGAAGACTGGGACTACCTGTGCTCTTTTCCAATAATTTGGAACCTTCCGTTCCACTAGAGACTTGCGGTACACGGCTGTTAGAAGGGGGACAAGTTCTTTCGCGTACTCTGTGTAGAATCGAATTGGTATCCCGTCAGGTCCAGTGGACTTTCCTCTGTTGAGTGATTCCAGTTGGTTTTCTATTCCTTGGACACTTATTTCGATGTCAGCCATTTTTTCGTTTGTGCGAGGATTTAGAGAGGGAACTGCAGTGCGGTCTTCCTCCGTGAAACAGCTTTGGAAAAAGGTGTTTAGCATTTCAGCTTTACGCGTGTCATCCTCTGTTCCAATGTCATCATCATCCCGGAGTGTCTGGATATGCTGTTTCGAGCCACTTACTGATTTAACGTAAGACCAGAACTTCCTAGGATTTTCTGTCAAGTCGGTACATAGAATTTTACTTTCGAATTCACTGAACGCTTCACGCGTAGCCCTCCTTACGCTAACTTTTACATCGTTTAGCTTCTGTTTGTCTAAGAGGTTTTGGCTGCGTTTAAACTTGGAGTGAAGCTCTCTTTGCTTCCGCAGTAGTTTCCTAACTTTGTTGTTGTACCACGGTGGGTTTTTCCCGTCCCTCACAGTTTTACTCGGCACGTACCTGTCTAAAACGCATTTTACGATTGCCTTGAACTTTTTCCATAAACACTCAACATTGTCAGTGTCGGAACAGAAATTTTCGTTTTGATCTGTTAGATAGTCTGAAATCTGCCTTCTATTACTCTTGCTAAACAGATAAATCTTCCTCCCTTTTTTTATATTCCTATTAACTTGTTGGCACCATTCAGCTCTGGCCAGCTGTGACATCGCATTACGTGCACATACGCCCAGAATTTCAGAGTTGATCTGTGTGCAATTTAGACATTTTGCTCACAATAAATGTACTGACCATCAGACTTCAGCTTCGTGGTACGTGTCCATTGTCTGCGCCATCTCAGTCACACACTATGTTGCACCTGCAGCACAACTGCATCTGCTGGAAACCCCATAGCATGTTCTCTCTTCCGACAATGCGCTACTCTTGTTGCGCAATGGTCTTAGCGGGGGACCACATGTGTAACTTACTTTCTGAAATCCCCATGTAGCTCGACTGCAATTATACGAGTGTTATTCAGAAAGGTACGATCGGTCGCTAAATGGAAAATACAGTGAAAAGGTTTGCATAGATGCGTTGGGCACTGTGTCTAGTACGCCGGTCGATCGCATCATGTCGCTCTTTTCAATTCTGAGCTGACATTGAGAACTTAACTTGCGTATGAGGGCCTGGAGAAAGATTTCGCCTGAAGCTATGCAATCCACGTAACTTAACTGTCATGCGGTTCGTTCTACACAATTCTCGGCCGCACTCTGCAGGGGCAATGAAGATGACCCTGCAGCGTTTTCGATGACAAGTGTTTGATCACCCACAATACAGCCCTTAATTGGCTACCCCTGAGGTTCATCTCTGCTCAAATGAACTGCTGGCTGTGAAGACAATATTTTAACACAAACAACGAGCTGCATTCCAGAGTAGAAAATTGTCGAAAAGCACTGGCGGCTGTCTTCTGTAACAAGGGAATTGTAAAGTTGGTACAACGCTACGACAGGTGGCTAAGTCTGAGCGGCGACTGTGTAGAGAAGTAGCTGGAAGGTGTGGCTAACCGTTGCAAATAAAACAGATTTTCATTGTGGTTTCCATTTCCCGATCTATCGTTCTTTACTTTCCGAATGGCCCTCGTATCATATTCTTATAAGTTATAGTGTAGTGTGTATGTGTATTAGGAGTAATTATTTAAAAGTCTTGTTAAAAGGGGCTTCATTTTCGAGTGGACCTAATGTTTCAATTACCCAATGCCTCAGATACTAACAAGGGAAACTCGTCATCGCACCCCACTCAGATTTAGTGATAAGATAGCCCAGTGGATATCCCGTCAAAAACTGAACAAAGATCAAGCATGAGAACAGGAAGATGTACTGAACTGTGAAAAGAAAGCAAAATAGGAACAGTGAACGGTCGAAGGACAGGAAGTGCAACAAAAAGCTGGCTGAAAGCGCAACAGGGTTGTGGGTAAGTGGCCATGGTGTTACACTGACGAGGGGACGCACCGTGTTCATTACTCCCTCGTGCCGTATATTTTCCACGACATTTTGAACTGTCCGTCCAGTCATTGATATGTTTGTTCTCTTTCTGTAATCTTGACAGTTGTCATACTATACGTTACTTATAGAATATGACTAATATGATAAGAACACGTTACCGTCGCAAGTAAATGTGATGAATTGTGAGAGCAGGCGAGATACCACATAGATGTCGCAGAGAAATGAAATCAACAAATAAAAGGGTGTGAACTATGTTTCAATAAATGATTTCAAGAGTCAAGACTTCCAAAACGAAACGCACAACTTCAAAATCGATAAAAACATATTTTTTGATAGGGCACAAAGAAACTGTGCAATTATGAAACTGTTCTTTTCGTTTGTTGCAGCTTCTGTGCAAAGACTATGCTTTCATCATTTCCTTGAGATTCACATTCACATCCATACGGTCACCTAAGTATGTCAAGGAGGCATATCTCACTCACTTACCAGTCGTACAAATTAGGTGCGTCGATAAGAGATTCCTATCATATGACACACGTATTGTCACTAATGCCGTGTATGATACACCAGAGGTGCTTTCCGGTGGAAGATTGTGTTGACTTGTCATCTTATCATCAAACGTTTGCGGTTCCCATTCTTTTCGGCTGCTAATAGAGTAGTTGTGCAGAATCAGTTGTCATTATAGGACCCTACGTTACAGCTCGATGTAGTAAACAGACGTTACAGCACGAAGCATAAAGCGAACAGCGGAAGAAAAAAATTGGAACGAAAGAGGTTTGAACAAGGATCGCAGGTATAGCAGTCCAACGCCGTAACCAGTTATTCACGACGCCATTTCTTTCTCCAACTGCTCTATATCTCACTTCTTGTTCTTGGACCGTTCGCCGTTTCTATTTTTCTGTTGTTTTTTTTTTTCACAGTCCCATACGCCTTCTTCCTGTTTTCATGTCCGCAGCTCGTGGTCGTGCGATAGCGTTCTCGCTTGCCACGCCCGGGTTCCCGGGTTCGATTCCCGGCGGGGTCAGGGATTTTCTCCGCCTCGTGATGACTGGGTGTTGTGTGATGTCCTTAGGTTAGTTAGGTTTAAGTAGTTCTAAGTTCTAGGGGACTGATGACCATAGCTGTTAAGTCCCATAGTGCTCAGAGCCATTTGAAACATTTTTGACCCTGTTTTCATACTGGATCTGTGTGCAGTTTTTGATGGGCTGTCCGCTGAGAGCCATTTTAGAACCACTCCTTACATCGTGTCGGACGTTATTTTGCTCGGCGCAGTGCAACAACTCGATGCGTCATTGATTCAACAACTCCTTGGAAGTTCAAAAATGGTTCTAATGGCTCTGAGCACTATGGGACTTAACTTCTGAGGTCATCAGTCCCCTAAAACTTAGAACTACTTAAACCTAACTAACGTAAGGACATCACACACATCCATGCCCGAGGCAGGATTCGAACCTGCGACCGTAGCAGTCGCGCGGTTCCAGATTGTATTGCCTAGAACCGCTCGGCCACTCCGGCCGGCCTCCTTGGAAGTCCCTGCAGATATGTTGAGCCATGATGCCTTATAAACATCCATAATTGTTCGAATTGTCCAATATGTTCTTCAAACCAATCGTGAGCAACTGTGGCCGCGTAACATGGCGCAACGTTTTAAGGGAACATCAAGCCCATGAATGGCTGCAAACGTTTTCCATACAGCCGAACACAGCCATTTGCAGTCAACGATCGGTTTCAGTTAGACCAGAGGACCCACACCATTGCATGCAAACACAGCTCATAACATTCTCTATCTTCCACAGTACCTTGTCGACAACTTGAGTCCATGGCTTCGTGGCATCTGCGCCGCACTCGAACCATACCATCAGCACTTACCAACTGAAATCGCGACTCATCTGACCAGACCACGTTTTTCCAATCGTCTAGTGTCCAACCGACATGGTCACAAGCCCAGGAAAGGCTCTATATGAAAATCACTGACTGTGCTGTGTGAAGTCTGTGGCTGGTTTGCATTGTTGGAATATTTGCTACTGTAGTGTTGGGCAGTTGGGTGTGAACAGCGGTCAGCGCGTAACGTTGTGCAGTTGGAGGTGAGACGCCAGCAGTGGTGGATGTGGGGAGAGAGAGGGCAGAATTTTGAGAGCGGCCGATCTGGTCGTGTGTCCATCAGAAAGAGTAAATTTGTAATACTGGATATCATGAGCTGATATATATATTATTTTTGAATATTATTAAGGTAATACATTGTTTGTTGTCTATCGAAATCTTTCATTTGCCAACTATGCCTGTCAGTAGTTAGTGCCTTCAGTGGTTAGAATCTTTTATTTAGCTGGCAGTATTGGCGCTCGCCGTATTGCAGTAGTTTGAGTAACGAAGATTTTTGTGAGGCAAGTGGTCCATGAAAGGCATAGTTTATTGTTAGTCAGGGCCATTCTTTTGTAGGGATTTTTGAAAGTCAGATTGCGTTGCGCTAAAAATATTGTGTATCAGTTTAGTGTTGGTCAGAATAAGTAAAGAGCGAAATGTCTGATTACGTTCAGTTCTGCTCAGCTGTTTGAAAATCAAATAACGTAAGAGGTTTATCAGCACAGCAATTCAGTAATTTTTCTAAGGGAATGTTTCAAAGGTTGCGTCGGTCGTCTGCTGCCATAACCTACCACGCCAAATTACGCAACCCTGACCTAACGGATACGTTCTCCATACGTCCCACATTAATTTCTGCGGTAATTGCACGCGGTGTTGCTTGTCTGTTAGCACCGACAATTCTGCACAAACGCCGCTGCTCTCGGTCGTTAAGAGACACTCGTTGTTCGCGGTTAGAGGTAATGCCTGAAATTAGGTATTCTCGGCACACTCTTGACACTGTGGATCTCGAAATATTGAATTCCGTATCGATTTCGGATTGTTTAATGTCCCATGCGTCTGGCTTCAATTACGATTGCGCGATCAAAGTCTGTTATATCCCGTCGTCCGGCTATAACCAAGTCAGAAACCTTTTCACATGAATCAAATGACAGCTCCGACAATGCACTGCCCTATTGTACCTTGTGTAAGCAATACTACCGCCATCTGTACATGTGCGTATGACTTTTGTCACCTTAGTGTAGTGCACGTGAAGCTGACAGCGTCTGTGTAATTCAGCAAATGGTGTCTATCCTGCCTAACCACACACCAGAGCATTAAAAGCTCGGTCGATAACGGTCCGATGCTTGAGAAACGCCTGCCTCAACGTTTTACGGGCGCAAATTTGCATAAGCATTACAAGCAGGCCTCTTTGTACCAATTAGAGGCGGAATCTCGCTGTGCGTAATACTAGGCCCTAAAACCGGCAGGTTACGTTTACTCTCGCAAATCGGGTGCGACGACCTCAGTTGCCACCCGGCGGGGCATTTAACGTCGCATTATCAAAGCCTCCCATCTGAACGGTTTTCACTCCGCGTTTAAGGTAGCAATATAAAATGGCGAATGAAACTGTGATGGTCCCCTGTATGTGTATAGAGGAGCCATTCTTTGCAACTCACGTGACAGCTAGACGAGCTACAAGTGGCTTAATCAGGCACTGATTTGAGTAGCCCAAAATGAGTGTTTAACGTCCCGTCGACAACAAGATCATTAGAGACGAAGCACAAGCTCGGATTAGGGAAGGATTGAGAGGGAAAGGGGCCGTGCCTTTTCGAAGGAACCATCCTGGGATTTGTGTTAAGCGATTTAGTCAAATCGAGAAAAACCAAAATCAGGATGGTCGGACGCGGGTCTGAACAGTCGTCCTTCCGAATGCCGTACCCCGGTTGGTAGGTTCTGTTTTGACTCCACTTGTATCTGGAGATATACTGTGTACATTGCTTTCCACAGCTGTTGATAGATTAGCACAAAGAGTGACATAGTGGACACAACTATCAATCTGATCTCGCGTATCTTCAGCTGCGGAATGGAAACTTAGGTGCCAGAGAAGTATATATGAAGTCCTGATCGTGCACTATTGTATTGTTTTCCTGTACTCTTAACGAATGGCACGACGGTTTATGCTGCTCCAAAATCACATAACTTCCAGCAAAAGTGAACCATCATTTTTGAGGATCGTAGTCTTCCAATATGGAGTCGTAGTTAAAGCGTTCAAGAGCACCTTCCACATGCAATAATTACCCTACAAAACGCCACTGAAATCTTACGAAGACTATGACACTGCCTCTGACGGCTTATATTTTTACAGCAATGGTTGCAAAGTTTTCCACGTTTTTCATCAGCTGCGCGACATCAATTCGCCCTAGCGTAATGCAACGCTGGCTCTCTTGATGCATCTAGCCGCTTTCGTTGTTTCATGGTACTCTCGATTTTTCCTCATAAACAGAAAGGAATATTTGCGTTGTTAATCTTGTTTGAACAGTAATGATCCGAATACAGTTTTATCTTCACTGTATAGACGAGATGGATTATCCGCTGGTTTGGTACAGTATCTGAGGGTGTTGTAATTGTGTAATGAATCACTTGTACCATTGTGTCTTTGGCCTTTTCTTTAGTTATAGCGAGCAACCAGTTAACTCTGTACTTGTGACAAATCATCTTCAGCCATTTGATATCTTCTGCTTCCTCTCGCATGTTCTCTAAGGTAATTTCCCTGTCTTACACTAAGTCACCGTTCGCACCCGTGTTACTTGGGCCCTCTACCTCAACGGCGGGCTTCGTGCCGACCTTAGGACCATTTAATTCTCATTGTGGTAAAAAATAGCTATACCTCTGCATTCTTCTCTGATTCATTCGGTTATTTACTAGTCTCTCTGAGTAATTACAACGTTGTTCATTGATCATCCCCCAGTTTTTGCGTTAAATCTGTTATTATGTCGTAAATCAAAACAGGTAATACATGGAAACTGTAAATTTTCTTTTACAGGCGCATCAGAAGCATAGTTTTGAAATAACTACTTCTGTTTATTTTTATTGTTATCCTTCCAGTAATTGTCTCCATCTACCCTACATACAAAAACGAAGCAACTGGAACTCTGACTTGGTTGTTGAAGTATTCTATTTCTTTTTCAGCATGTTGGATGCATAGTGTTTTACCTTTATTCTAACTGATTGTTAGGCCTACTTTCAAACTTGTTACATCAAGTTCTTACTTTCAACCTTGAGGTTATTCAGCACCAGAGGCAAACAGTACAGTGTCATCAGACAGAAGTAGATGTTTCAGATTTGTTCCGTTAACATGTGTTCATTCTCCGTTTTCCCAGTTCAAACAACGGAAAACTTCCTCTGCGACTAACGTGAATCGTTTTTATAATATGCAGTATCCTTGTGTATCCATTTTTCTATTTTGAGTTTCATAATAGCCTGATGATGTGTAACGGAAGCTATAGCACTGACATTTACAATTCATCAGTCAACTATTACAGGCTGAATCAATGTACATCTACACCTGTACTCGTGTAAGCTCAAATCTCTAACTACTGCTTTTACCTCGGTGGTTTCTAGCGAGACATAACGCAGGAGGGAGCAATATAGCTCGCAATAACTGTTCTGGGACGTACGCCTTCGGAATTTCAACAATAAACTACATAGCTGTGCACGCCGCCTTCGTTGTAGCGTCTGCCATCGGAACTAGATTGCTACCACTCTATGATCGGTAAAACAAATTTAGCTTCACGTCACACATACTGTAATACTAAGCAGTTTCTTTCCTTGAAACATCCTAACTTACTTAAATTTGAAGAGTTTATTTATTAATTTTTAATTTTTTAAGGCAATAAATGAAGGGAGGCCAGAAGAAAGCAGGTATGTTTCTTTCCCCGAAAAGTGAAATTTTTTCGTGTTCGTCCATATATATGTTTTGAGTTTAAAGAAAAGAAGTATAGCACTGGATAAAATTTTACGGGGACCACAGTACTCTTTCGTGTCAACGGGTGCCGGACGGAGTGGCCGAGCGGTTCTAGGCGCTACAGTCTGGAACCGCGCTACCGCTACGGACGCAGGTTCGAATCCTGCCTCTGGCATGGATGTGTGTGATGTCCTTAGGTTAGTTAGGTTTAAGTAGTTCTAAGTTCTAGGGGACTGATGACCTCAGAAGTTAAGTCCCATAGTGATCAGAGCAGGAGGCGTCTGGCAGCTCGTGGCTTCCTGGTATGAACAGTGATTGACGGCTCACGCCGCCGAGCGCCTCCCGCGTTACACACTGGGGCCAGCCGCTGAGTCCAGCGCTTACCGTTAGTCAGCAGTGAGCCACGTATGCGGTCCATGCATGACGCTTTGCAGGAATTCATCTTTATATTTAAGCTATCAGTCGTCCGACTCCTTTAACACCATCATCCATTTCTCGGGATTTAGTCTTAAACTTTCCTTCTTTACGTACCTGAAATACCCGACATCATCAGCACTCAGTTCAGGGTATCCAAAACTTCAAATATTTGTATAATTTTGTCACTGTACTTAGCCTTGCTGCCGCATGGCGGTAGGAAGAAAATCATTTATGAAAGAAAAAACAATTGTGTGTTAAAAACTCTGTTCTGAAATTATTAGTTTGGAGTGTCCGACCCCGGTAGCTGAATGGTCAGCCTGACGGATTGCCAATCCTCTGGGACCGGCTTCGATTCCCAGCTGGGTCGGGGAATTTTCTCCGCCCAGGGGCTGGGTGTTGTGCTGTCCTCATCATCATCCTATCATCCTCATCGACTACAGGTCGCCGAAGTGGCTTCAAATTGAAAGACTGGCACCCTGTAGCCTTCTACGGAACTGGAAGATGTATAACAAGCATTCCAGATAAGATGATGCAATTCCTTCTGAACTCGCCGCTCTTTTGACAAATCCGAGATTTATTGCACCACTCGGTCTATTCGCTAGTCGATTGTTTTAGATGAAAATTCTTTCCTAGACCGTAACCTAAATAACTAAGTAAAAGTAGATTCTGATGCACTTTCGGCCACTACACGCCAAACTATTGTTATATATTATTTACTTACCTTTATCACTTTTCTTCGTGTATTTCAAGTTTTCATAATTTGTTTCTATTTTCGTAAATTTTCCACAGCTTCACTAACTTGTATTGGAGATCAGGAGCAACTATTATCTGCACTGAAATAATAGATTTTTTGGTGGACAGCTTCTATTAACACATTGTCCCTGCAAAACCTGACATGAGGACACGGCTCATCTTAGTTTTAGCACTTTTTTAGGAAAACATGTTGAAGGAATTGATATATTTCAATCAAAACATGAGGTAAAATGACCTCGATTCTGATAGTTTTGCATAAAAGAGGACGTTTCAATTACTATTACTATTTAACAAGAACTAAGAGACTACGATAACTCTCGTGATATCCTAGAAAAAGACCAATTTCAGTTTCGTAATCCGCTTATCAAAAGGAATGGTCTGATACATCACTTTGTCTGTCTTTTATTTTGGCATTTTTAGCGATTTTGTTTTAATTTATTTTTAGTACTTCCACTCCCCTCCTTTGAACCCAACTCATATTGTAAACATAATTTAGATCTGAACTAAAGGCACAATCTGTGTAGTATTTGTAGTATCCTTTAAATCCACTGAATTATCCGTATTTGTCGTACGTCCATTAATTTCTGAGGCTGATTTTATTCCTGGCGTATAGGTGACATCAACGCAGTAACTGTGCTCGCAGCTTTAACTAACAACTGTAAACAACAGATGTGCACTGGGAAAGTCAGTTGTGAGAAGATTGTGTTACGTAGTGAACTTTCGGTCGTAGTGTGTCGACAATGTTTTCTCATAAATCTTATTGGGACATCTCTAAATCAAAAGAAGTGCGTGCATGGTTTGTTCTCCACACCTAGATACCTGAAGAAAACAATAATTCGTCGACATAGACTATGAATCTGTTCACAGGGTTGATGCTGATTGCAGTTGTAACGTGAATTACGCTACCTATCACAGCTTTTATAGATTCACTTTGTAATTCGTGTTACGATATGAGAAGTGTCTAATTGACGGTTTTATAATTTGACAATAACAACTTTGAACATTAACAGAAAAAATCGCAACACCAAAAAGTGATTAATGTAGACGTATGAAGTTCATAGAATACATTTGTCTAGGTAAAATATTTAAGTGATTAAGATTGCAAGATCGCAGGTTAATGTAAGCGCGAGATAAACCATTGAATGTGTGAAATGCTGGTACATTAATAACCGGTGTAACAGCCGGGACGTTGAATGCGAGCATGCAAACGTGACTGCATTGTGTTGTATAGGTGTCGGATGTTAGTTGTGGGATGGAGTTCCATGGCTGTTGCACTTTGCCAATACTGGGACGGTTAATGCTGTTTGTGAATGACATTGGAGTTGTCGTTCGATGATCGCAATAATGTGCTCGATCGGGACAGATCTGGTGATCGAGTAGGCCAAGGCAACATGTCGACACTCCGTAGAGCATGTTGGGTTAGAAAAGTGGTATGTGGACGAGCGCTATCCTGTTGGAAAACACCCCTGGAATGCTATTCTTGAATCGCAGCGTAACTGGTCGAATCACCAGACTGACGTACAGTTTTGTAGTCAGGGCGCAGGGGACAACCACCGGAGAGCACCTGCTGTCATACAAAATAACAACCTAGACCATAATTCCAAGTATAGGTCCAGGGTGTCTAGCACGCGGAAGGTTGGTTTTGGTTGCCATCAGGTGGTATCCTTCTAACCAACACGCGGACATCAATAGCACCGAGGCAGAACCAGCTTTCATCAGCAGACACAAAAGGCCTCCAATGAACCCTCGCTTGACTCCAATGAAGTCGGAAATGGCTGTGGTTTGGATTCAGTGGAAAGCACGCTCCAGGACATCTGGCTCGGAGCTGTCTTTGAAGTAACCGATTTGTATCAGTTCGTTGTGTCACTGTGATGCCAATGCTGCTCAGATTGTTGCTGCAGATGCAGTACGATGCGCCAGAGCCAAAAACCGAACACGATCGTCTTCCCTTTCGGTAGTGCCACGTGGCCTTACATTCTCGTGACCATCGCTGCCAGCAATCGTGTACAGTGGCTACATTCCTGCCAAATCTCTCTGCAGTGTCGCAGAAGAAACATCCAGTCTATCGTAGCCCTATTACACGACATCTTTCAACCTGAGTGATGTGTTGAAAATGGCGTCTTTGTCGCCTTAAAGGCATTCTTGACTAACATCAACTCACCACCTCCAAAGTAACTTACGCTCACGACCATTACACCGCATATTTAAAGCAAATCACATTTGCGTCCTAATAGTGGTGCTACTGGCGCCGCTCTTATGCTACTGGTGAGAATTCTGAATCGACGTCATCTTTCGGAATACAACCATGCCTACCAACATTAGTTTATGTAGCACAACTCCGTGTTGCGATATTTTTTTTCGTGTCAGTGTATTTCGCCTAACACGAAGCTGTGAATACTTTTATGAACCTGCCGGCCGCGGTGGTCTCGCGGTTCTAGGCGCGCAGTCCGGAACAGTGCGACTGCTACGGTCGCAGGTTCGAATCCTGCCTCGGGCATGGATGTGTGTGATGTACTTAGGTTAGTTAGGTTTAAGTAGTTTTAAGTTCTAGGGGACTGATGACCACAGCAGTTGAGTCCCATAGTGCTCAGAGCCATTTGAACCATTTTTTTATGAACCTGAA
The DNA here is from genome assembly GCF_023864345.2 of Schistocerca serialis cubense. Classification (NCBI taxonomy): domain Eukaryota; kingdom Metazoa; phylum Arthropoda; class Insecta; order Orthoptera; family Acrididae; genus Schistocerca; species Schistocerca serialis. The sequence goes on from NC_064646.1 coordinate 414,991,603, forward strand.
AATGGTCAGTCGACCGAAACTGGTTGTGTAAATAAACGATTTTACTAGCACCTCAATTTTTCAAATGTATGTGAGCTGTGGGGCACCGCCTCTCTGTCCGTATTATTTGTGTGTCGATTCTTAAATTTTTCTCTGCCGACATACTGAATGATGCGTCTTCTTCGACATGTTTAAACAACGCTTAATGCCGCAGTTCATGGCGTAAGAGGAGGAACATCATTAATTCCCACTAATTCATAGCCAAACCTCGTTAGCATAGAAAACCTGAGAACAACAACTAAGCGACGAATTGTCCCACTTCGTCCACGGAGAACAACTTCTCCACAGGACTTTCCGCTTACTGCAATGTGTGGTTTCTTCCTGGGGAATGACATTAAGAACCAATTGCACATACTTCCACTTCCAGTGACGTTACTGGAAATCAGAAGGTACGTAATCAAAAGCATCTAGAACATCACACGAAATCGGATTGAGAGGGCTTAATGTCACTACTTTAGTTCTGTCATACTTTACAAGGGATTCACAAGCTCGGCACCTCTTTGACAGAGTGCTAAGATACTTTATGTTCAATGCATCTAAAAATATTACCTTTTGCAAGGGTCCTATACTTTTCAATAACTGTGGGCAGCTGAGAATAGTGAAAACGCAGTTAGAAGAATAGGTATCTCATTCCGTGTAAACTCGAAAAATTTATGGTCAGCGAACAAGTCAGACATAGTTTCTCATGCAAATAAACGACAAATATCATCCGTTACATAACTTCACGCAATAAAACGTACTTGGTAACGGTGATAACTTCCCAGTAAACAAATGTTAAATTAATTAATAAAAGAATTAACTGTCAGCATTATATATTGTCAGGTTAAAATACAAGAACTGATTTTATTGAAACGTGTTATCACTGACTATTTTCATTATTTATAAACACTGTTGAGACTGTGCTTCTAGGAAGAATTACATGCGTTACGTAAAATACTAACCAATCCTTCTGTCGTTGATTTTACTGTAGATAATCATCTCTTTGATCACCTCATTTGCTTTGATGATCAGTTCATTAAATGCTTGGCGCTTGACACACGTAAACAATATCCTCATTTCAACTAACAGTAATAAAATATCTGCTAGCGTAAAAAATATTATTGAAAGTTAAGTGTTTCTAATATAGAAATTCAGTTATTTTAATGGTCTGGTATATTATTTAATAACTAGAGCATATTCTTTTTTTTACCTTAAGTATATAAATAGCCTATATTACACTAAAGACCAGTGCTGAAAATTGAAGAGAGCTGTTTTCACACTTCATGAGACTAAGTCTATTGGTCCCTCCCAGTGCTTTCTCACGTAAACACTTCACATAAATTATGGTACACGACAACTATGTCTCAGTGACACTTTCTCGCTGTGATTGGGCATCTTAAGGACGAAGTTGTAGAAGAGCCAGTCCTGTCCTCGCAGGACACACACACACACACACACACACACACACACACACACACATACACATACACATACACACACACACACACACACACACACACACACACACACACGTGTGTGTGTGTGTGCGTGTGTGAGAGGGAGAGAGAGAGTCTGCTGGTGTGTGTGTGTAACAGAGATGAATCAGTAATTCACGCGCGCGTGCAGTAATAATTTTGTCTTGGACATATAGTACACGAATATATGGCAAATAGCTTCAACTCCTTAACTCTGATCGAGGTTCTCGGTAGGTACCTTTTGGTTGTAAGGCAAATGCTGGACCGGATAACTCTTCGCAGTACTTCCAAGTGGGAACTTCTCAGACCCAATTCCAGTTTACTGGCATTTTACTGTAAAAGACGGGTCTCTACAATCTGCCGTATTGAAACAGCCCACCTTGCCTTAATGGAAATGAAAATTGTAAAAGAAAAAGATACGCATGCTTCCGTAAAGCAATGGAAAAAATTACACGAAGGTGCGATAGTAGGAGATGAAACTTAGCAATAATGTAGAATGCATCTTCTCATAACTGTTTGGACTGCCTTCTCTCCAATCTCCCATCATCTTTATAAATACCTTCGCAGTTCGCCTTGAAACTAAGCCTTGACGCCATTCGGCCTATTTCAGTACTGTCTATTGGTAATCTCAAACACAGATGTCTCATACATGTATCAAACTATGGCCTGGGGTAGTTTTGGGCAACAGTTTTACGGTCAAACCACTCAGCTTTGCAACAGCTGATTTAGATTTTCTCGTGTATTGTGACAGTGCCATAATTGATGAAAAACCAGTTCGTTCACATCCTGCGATGCCATTCGAGACTGAGAGCTGACGTATCAAGATGGATACTAATGCAGCCAAACTATTTATGTTGAATCTAAAGTATTTCTTCCAAAAAGAACTCCTGTAGTGGAGATTGAAATTGTAAGGGGAATCAAAAGCCTGTATAGATAAAATAAGACATTAACCTCGTTAAAACGGAGATATGAACAGTTGGACGTAAATTAAAAATGGGAAGACCACGTCGACATAATGGATATATAATTGTATAGAGTGACTAGTACACGAAGAGTTCGAAAACGGACCATTTTTCTTATTACATGATATCATTTCAGAAAAGACTCGAAGAAAGAAATCGATTTTACTTGCTTTTCCATTTCACACCAAACCATAAGTTTACCCAGACTCATGATTCTACTATAAGGAGCGCAAACCACCGTAACTATCCCACGCCTCATCCTACCATTTTACATTTGAGCCTTAGTGTGACTAGAACTGGGAATCCACAAATTATGTGGCATGAGTACATCCTTACACATGCAAGTGTCTTGCTTGACTCCATTCTTTACAAGGATTTCGCTTGAGGTGGCGCTGTTTTCTCGCCTTCCATAGCAGAAACACGCAGAACAGTCGTCGAACAACATTTTCTACATTCCCCCAGCTAGCCAAGGTAGCTTAAATAACGACGCTCGTGCGAAATCCGGTTCCTCGCTCATTAATCGTTACTGTTCCCTCTGCTACGCTTGATTAATGCCGTTTTGTCAGCCACTTACAGAGCTCCGCAAGCTTTTCTTTTTCAAGTTGCCAACTAGCCGCACGGCGTCCATTTGTCGGCGCATTACACTTCTGCACCGTTATTTCGTTAGCCCACCATCTTCTTGAAAGATTACTACTGAGTGTGGCCCGAACGAATTCGGTTCAACCACCGGCACAGGTGTGAGAGGTTCTACTGCCTCCATATTCCACCCCCCTCCTTCTCTCTCTCTCTCTCTCTCTGTCTGTCTGTCTGTCTGTCTACTGTACGTAGTCCGTACAAGATAATATGAATAGCTCCGTATAAATACCTAATTTCCAGAACCTTTTTGCTGATATACTTTTAATGCACTGTTCTTATTTGTGTGGTCCCGGCGGAGGTTCGAGTCCTCCCTCGGGCATGAGTGTGTGTGTTTGTCCTTAGGATAATTTAGGTTAAGTAGTGTGTAAGCTTAGGGACTGATGACCTTAGCAGTTAAGTCCCATAAGATTTCACACAAATTTTAACTTTTTTTTAACACCTTATTTGTGAACACTGAAACTAACTCTTTAATTATTTTTTTATTCAACACTGACCTACAGAATTTTCCCTGACAAAGACAACTCAAGCTTAACCTATTCATTTATTACCCACAATATACAAGCCCAAAGCAATCTGACTGCTATACATTGACAACATGACTTCCAATAATTAACACAAAAGAATGGCCCTAAATTGCAAGGAATCTCAACAATAATAGAAATCAAAAAAATGTGATATTAAAGAAATATGAAACTACCTCCAACTCTGTTTATTGCATAAACTCATTTCAATCGCGAATCCCGAAAGTGGAAACCCCATTCTTTTTCATGAGTCACTTACCTCACAGAAAATCTTCGTAACACGAACTACAGGAATATATCAAGTAGCAAAAACGGCCAGCTAAATAAAATTGTTCTAACTACTGTAGACTACTAGGAGGCGTATGGTTAGCAAAAGAAAGATTTTGTTGAAGAGCAAACAATGTATTTAGAAAATTTTTCCTTATTCATGTGATATCCAGTTCCAAAAATTATATAGTTGTCAATGATTCCACTCAATGATTCCACTACCCAAACATTATCAACGACATTCATCATCATACATTTCATTGCATATTTTCTTCTAAAGACATCAGTTTATCACACTTTACATTGCGTGTCCTACCAACACAGAGTCTCCACGAAGAAAACTATGTCCATACACTTCCGCATCCATTCGCTAACTGCTAGTCCGTCCAACAACAGAATCTCATGCCGAGGGCGTCGCGCTGTCAGCGATATTAACACAAATGGTTCAAATGGCTCTGAGCACTATGGGACTCAACTGCTGAGGTCATTAGTCCCGATATTAACACAGTCTATAGAGCTGCCAACACACGAACAGGCTACTTACGACACTACTGCGCAAAATTCACGGGCGAGAGTAACTTTCGTATGAGGTCACTACCACGTAACACAGCTCGAAGAAAAATTAAAGAAATGTAAATAAAATAAAGTTTCCTTGACTCTGCTGTATCAATGGAGTATTCTTCCAGCCGGAAACGGAGAGAAATATCTTCTTTAATAGGTATCAACGATGAGTGACTATAGGACAAGATAAAATACAGAATTTCAGTTGGTGTGGGAATAACAGCTTGCTCTAAATGGAGGATATTTGTAAGTTAATGCAGATGAGTAGGAAAAACGATCCTGTAACATTCGAAGTAATTCAGAGGTAGGCTGCTGGATTTGTTACCGGTAGCACGAAAGCATAATGGAGATTATTCGTGAACTCAGGTGGAGAAACCCAGGAGGGAAGGCGACGGTCTTTCCGGGAAATGCTATTGGGAATATTTAGAAAACCGGAATTAAAGGTCGACTGCAGAAGGATCCTACTGCCGCCAACGTATGTGCAATTTGCGTAAGGACCACAAATATAAGATGGGAGACGTTAGGGCTCGTACGTCCCTCGCTATATTCGCGAGTAGAACGGGAAAAGAAATGCCTACTAGTGGACAGTACTAGTGTTACTCTGCGCCATGCACCGGTACGGTAGCTTGTGGAATATCTATGTAGATGTAGCATTTGACAGTTGATTGCCTGGCCTTTGGATATGACCTCTCATTCATTTTCCTGATTCGCTGCAGAATAAATCAATGAACTGAAGGAACGGACAGTAAAGGCAGGACACTGGATCTCCGTCGAGGAAAGTGAATTAATTACAAATATCAAGTCTCCACTCAGAATGCATGAATTGGGTGAAGGGGAAATTAAACGGTCGGTTCCAATATATATGAGAATAGAGAAACAAACACATCTGAAAAAGAAGCCATTAGTTAACATAACTGCTAAATGGAATCAGCCTGTCAACTAAGCAAAGTGTCAGCAACAAGAAGTCAGTGCCAGTCAGTGCCAAGATATGACATTACTGCACAGTAACACAAGCAGATGTTGTCAATGCTTCATAATACCTTATTACGAATAGAAAATCGAGACATTAGCAATGAGACAAAGAGATCTTTCGAAAATCTCCGTCACAGAAAATGGTGAATTCAGGTGACGCCACAAACAAGAATTCTATGTACATGTATAAAAGAGCACGGACGATATTCGTAGGAGGTGGATTGTTTTCTATGACCACATTTCCCATATGAGTCCTACCAGGTTAAGAAGTTGGCTCTTCCGTTACTTTATGAGCAAGAAAAAAAAGGCAGGCGTGGTTCACCGAGGTAGAACAAGACCTACAAGAAAGGATAACGCTAGAGGATATCTCCAGACGTACGCTTAGAATAAAGTCGATGAACAGTTCGGCTTACAAGTAAAACCAAAACTAAAAATTGAGAAAACATGGGCTGCAAGCGAGGAACGAACACTGCGGGAAGCGAATACGGAAATAAAAGGAAAAGTGTAATTGATATAGCGTGGTCGTGAGCTGGCGAAGTACTCGATCCAGTGTCAGTAATGTGGCGGCTACATATATTCGATGTCAACGTGAAATAACCAATCACAGACGGCAGGTGGTGGCACTAGCTATATAAAGGTGTCAGGGGGACGCAGGAAACTGTGCATTCGTTGACGTAAAGCGGAAACGTAGTGATTCATCTGACGTCCTAAAGGGCATGATCACTGGCTTTTAGGCCATGGGTGGGAGCATTTCCGAAACGGCTAAGTTCGTAAACTGCTCGCGTGCCGCCATGGTTCAAGTATACCGTGCATGGCAAAATGGTGCTATCCAAAACCGGCGCCGAAGCAGCTGTAGTGAACCACGGAACAAAGATGAAAGGGATGAACCACGCCTGCGGAGATGAGCACGGGTGAACAGACCTGCAACCATTGAGCAACTGACAGCACAAATGAACCAAAGTCCTACCAATAGTGTCTCCTCCACGAGCGTTCGGCGAATGTTGCTCCGTATGGGCCTGGTTGAGGCTCCCATGCTGACTGCTGTTCATCGGTGAGAAAGGCTGGAATTTGCACGGCAGTACTGCAACGGAACATTCACTCAGCAGCGATAGGTAGCCTTTTCAGATGATTCATGTTTTATGCTCCGTCCAACTGGTGGCTGTTGGCCTGTACGGCATTAAACGTTTGAAAGCAAATGCCCTACAACAAGAGTTGGAAGGGTTCAGTCCACAGGAGGGTGGGTTATGGTCTGCGGAATGTTTATGTCATTCTGCAAGGCACAATGGATCAACATAAATATGCATCTAGCACTGTCCTCCCCTACGTGCAGTTTAGTTTTCGTTGGTGTGATGGCATCTACCAGCAGGATTCAAATGGTTCAGATGGCTCTGAGCACTATGGGACTTAACTGCTGAGGTCATCAGTCCCCTAGAACTACTTAAACCTAACTAACCTAAAAACATCACACACATCCATGTCCGAGGCAAGATTCGAACCTGCGACCGTATCGGTCGCACGTTTCCAGACTGTAGCGCCTAGAACCGCTCGGCCACCCAGCTGTCATACCAGCAGGACAATTAAATGTGTCTCACAGCTCTTAGTGTACGCGTGTTGTTCGAAGAGTTTATCGTGTATTCCCCTGAGTACGAAACACACCGGATTTAAATCCAATCGCGTATCTGTAGGACCTCCTCGATGGGGTTGTTTGTGCCATGGATCCAAAACCGAGAAATCTAGCGCAGATGGTCTCCACGCTAGAGTTGACGGGCTCCACATCGCTGTTGGTACTTTCGACAACTTCAATGACTCTCTTCGTGCACGTCCCGCAGTGGGCCGCGCTGCAAAAGGTAGCCACCTCTTCAGGCGTTTGATAGATGGTCACATTAATGTTACAGGACAGTGTAATAATGAAAATGATCGTATGGCAGTTATTGGCCGGGATATCTTCTGGGCTCAGTCGCCGTATTACAAGTCTTTTTAGTTGACGCCACTTTTGCAGCTTGCGTGCCAATGATGATGAAGGACACACAACACCGAGTCCTCTGCCGGGAATCGAACCCGTGCCCCTTAGAGTGGTAGCCTGTAACGCTACCGCTGCGCTACGGAGGTGGACAATGTAATAATAATGAGTCTGAACTATCCTGACACCCGTCCATTGCAAACTCAAATCAAGATGACCACACTAGATAAGAAAAGCATGAAGTCCCCTTACGTAAATAATTTTCTGTTCCTTTTAATGCCTGTTAATCAGTTACAACTAACAAAATACAACGAAGCAGCTTAAAGCATGCATCCTCTCAATTAATTCCATTGTCCGTCCCGATAGCTGCATGGTCAGCGTGACGGATTGCCGTCCTGAGGGGCCCGGGTTCGATTGCCGGCTGGGTCGGGAATTTTCTCCGCTCAAGGACTGTGTGTTGTGTTGTGTTCATTATCATTTCATCCCCATCCGGCTCGCAGGTCACGCAATGTGGCGTCGAATGTAATAAGACCTGCACCAAGGCGGCCGGACCTGCCCCGTAAGGGGCCTCCTGGCCAATGAAGCCAAACGCTCATTTCCATTCCAACAACGCAAGCGAAATGTTGACATGCAATGGTTTCGTAGTTTCTCTACGATTATGTGGTAATTAATTTATCCATCGAATTATTCCCTGGGATTCCATCATGATTGGAATGATGCAAAGATGACTCCAAATTATTTTCATCCTCCGAAATTAGAATTACAAGGATTAAGATTTGTGTTGTACACAGACTTCTGGTTGTACTCCGCGTCCATTAGTGAGAGGTCAGAAGATCTGCAGCGGATTGCTGGCTAGGAGCTTAACAGAGCGTGACGGAACTCGTTAACGCCGCTGTCATCTAGCCGGTCTACTGCGGCTGTCCTAGAAAAGTGAAACCGACCCTGTCAGGGACACCTAGTGGTTGTCGAGTGAACAGAATCAAACAGCGCAGCCAACAAGTGTCAGAGCAAACTGCACTCACTCATCTAAATTCCACTTATTAACTGAAATGCTGACAAATTAGCAATTGTTTCATCTTTTCCTCAGCACTCATGCTCCGTAAAGGAGAATGTAGACACAACAATAATGGAAACTATAAAGTGCACCAAGCTTAACACTTTTTAACATTGCTAAACAGAAATCGACACTAAAACACACTATAATTTACTAGCCTGTTTTCGCCCCTGCGAATCTCAAAAAAATGGTTCAAAAATGGCTCTGAGCACTATGGGACTCAACTGCTGAGGTCATTAGTCCCCTAGAACTTAGAACTACTTAAACCTAACTAACCTAAGGACATCACACACATCCATGCCCGAGGCAGGATTCGAACCTGCGACCGTAGCGGTCTTGCGGTTCCAGACTGCAGCGCCTTTAACCGCACGGCCACTTCGGCCGGCTGCCAATCTCACATATATTAGTGTGAGGAGAGATCCAAGAGTAGCTGTAATTGTTTAAGTGTAACGCTGTGCATTTCACAAATTTATAGAATGCACCGTCAAGACAGTGTTTGTCGGATTTAATACACTGGTATTAGTCTTTCACCCACTTATAATTCATAAAATCGTCCCCAGTTAGGTCGCCTATAGACTAGTGAGTCTCATGTGACCTCTCGAGAGACGTGAAAAAACCCTCATTTTAGGTCATTATCTTGACATAGGCTACAAAAACTGCGAATTTATTACAGCTTAAAATCTTCGATTCTACGTCGGCTGTTTATTACTTTATTTGCAAAGATTTATTCAGTGAATATGCACGAGTAGCATATTTCGCCCACATGCACCATTATCATGTGCAATAGATATGTAATAAATAGCTGAAGTGAAAACTATAATTTTATCCCTTTTAGAGCTCTCGTCATTCTGTGGAACAGGGAAAAGCGCAGGAGGCCAAAGGCGGTGAGTTGAATCGATACGAAATGTTTCCGGTCAAAAACGCCTTTCGCCGGCCGCTGTGGCCGAGCGGTTCTAGGCGCTTCAGTCCGGAACGGCGCTGCTGCTACGGTCGCAGTTTCGAATTTTGCCGCGGGCATGGATGTGTGTGATGTCCTTAGGTTAGTTAGCTTTGTTCTAAGTCTAGGGGACTGATGACCTCAGATGTTAAGTCCGATAGTGCTTAGAGCCATTTGAACCATTTGAAAAACGCCTTTCAAACCAGAAGCTTTCCGTAATGAAAAAAAAAAACGAAAACAAAAAAACAAAAAAAAACTAATATTGGGATCGCCGTAAAACAGAAACTTTTTCCGCCTGGTAATGATATATTTTTTTTCGTGTTAATTTTAACTTTTCTGGATGGAATTATACACTGAGGTGACAAATATCATGGGATAGCTCCTAATATCCTGCCCGGTGTACTGCAGCAACTCGACGTGGGATGGACTCAAGTCGTTGGGACTCCTCTGCAAAAACACTGAGCACAGCTGCGTCTCTAGCCGTCCATAATTGCTAAAGTGTTGCCGACGCAGCATTTTGTGCATGAACTGGCTTCTTGATTATGTTCCATAAATGTTCGGTGGGACTTATATCGGGCGATTTGGGTGACCAAATCATTCGCTCTAATTGCCCAGGATTTTCCTCAAACCAATAGCGAAAAATTGTAGCGTTGTGGCATAGCGCATGTCATCCATAAAAGTTCCATCTTTGTTTGGGAACATGAAGTCCGTGAATGGCGCGAATGGGTTCCGGGAACCTACAACCAGCTTGCACACTTCCTTGGTGACAACTTGGGCGCACGGCTTCGCTGGATCTTCACCACACGCTAACCCCACCATCAGCTCTTACCAACTGAAATTGGGACTCATCCGGTCACAGTTTCTCAGCCGTCTAGCGGTCAAATGATTTGATCACGAGCCCAGATTCATCTGTTGGTACCCACACTGCAACCGAGGGAATACCAACATAAATTCTGCCCTTTTATTTGATTCTTCATTTCTTGAATGAAGCAAGACCTTGACCATAATCGTGAGGGTTGGGAATTTGTGATTATGTTGCAAGTATCTTGGCAGTCGATGTTACTGTAGTTTCTTTCGAGACGCTGTCCTTGTCCGAGTGTTGGGGTGCTGACTTGGTCATTATGCCCTCGCACATTCTTTACAGGTTTCTGATTTCCTTTGTATTCTGCTTTGTCATTGTTGTTAGTACTTCGGCGATGCATTGTCTCTACTATAATCCGTTCATCGTAAGAAGAAACCTGGTGTAAACATTGCATTACGTATTCTTCCACGTTTGCTGGAACCTCATTGGATTTCAGTTTCACGTGGGACTGCAGCCAAGCTGTCGCGAGTACTGTCAAGTACGATTATAAGGGTACGTTTTGCGCTGTGCGTTACGTGCACATCGACTTAGCGATAATACGAGACAACAGCATTTCCGGCTCATTTAACTTAGCACTGGCCGGTCAGTTGACGCAGCTAGCCTGCAGTGACGTGGCAAGCAGCGGTTCACACGTAAAACGAGACGAGCAGAGGAGCAATACAGTTTCGAATGTCATTTAATTTTTAAGCAGCATGAAATAATACGCAGAAAATCTCCCACAATACGTTCCTTAGACGAAAACCGCAAAACGTTATGGTTTTCAGCTGTTGTTACTGAAAACAAGAATGTTGAAAATTCCTGACTTAAACACAGGGCAATTTTTCTGCATAAGCTGTGTGTAACGTAAGAGAGTATTTAAAGATTTCGCCGTATATTGAAGCCACTGAAGGTATTACAGTTAGTCGTCTGGTAATCTCTTAGCTCTTTCCTTATCCGAATCCGAGAAATAAATTTTATGTCTGGAAGTGTCACCTGCTACGTGGATAACGAGCCTGTCAACAACAGAATCCACGAAGCCAACCAGGCGCAGCATTTGCTCTTCTTTTATGACGAGCCATTCTTTTTCCCGGCAGCGTTTGGCAGTGACGTGTGCAAAACCTGCGTGCGTTAGTTTATGGGCGTCTGGCAGCTTAACAGTCTTGTTACTTCTCAGGCCAAATCCCGCACCTTGGCTCCCGATCAGTTCTGTTTGGTTCCTATTGTAATGGTACAGTTGCAAATGAAAAAATGCAACATTTGTATGATGTGCTCGATGCTGGTAAAATGATTGTTTTTCATGTTTTTACGATACTTATCTACCTCTGCATTCTCAAACGATGGACATAGTCCAAATAAAGAGGATTTGGTTTTTCATTTTTGCCTTAAAATTAAATGGTTATGTTTTCTTAATTTAAACAACTTTTATGGACAGTCTTTCACAAAACATCGATAATTAAGAATTTGTATTTGAAATGGAAAAAGGAATTTCGCGTCCACTATGTAATTAGAAACAAGAAGACGTGCATTATTCATAAAAAATGATGAGTTTCATAATTACGAGTGGTAGGTATTTCAAATTGAACGAGAATAAAAAAAAATTACTGGGGAAATTTCAACAAATGAACGAATAACCGCCTTTGCTTTGCATTCCATTACGCTACGGACTGCACTACACGTTCAATCTGAGTTTGTTTATCAATTGCATTATATACAATGTTGGGAAGTCTTCAAAGCCGATTATGTCCGCAAATTTATGAAAAAAAATTAAGAACAGCCTATTTCTCGGTAATTTTTAACCGTGTTCCACGCGCGTGTTTCACTACGGAGTAGAAAGCAGCCTCGGCCCTTTTCATCCTGCGCATTAACAGCGCGACAATCAGAGCACAACGCTGATGGGGCTGAGACTGTACACAATTTTTTAAATAAACCCTATGTGGCTAAAGCGTGATTAAGAAAAAAGTTGATGGTTGTTAATACATTTGAATATCTTGACGTTTATTTAACGTAACTTACTAATAAGTAGGACCTATTTCCAAGTGCTTAACAATACCAGCGTACGTGTGCTACGGCTTCTGACCAATCATGGCGTTTGTGCTTGTTTACATATGGTTTATTCTTATTATGAACGGATTTTAATCGGGTTGCCTCCCTCCCTACACGCCCCCCTCCACCCACTATTGATCCACACTAGTTCATTAGAGGGACGAAAATTTTGTGGAAAGTCGATGGGGTCTCTCTTTAATTTGAAGCAGCAGGTGGTTGTGTTTGGATGCTGTATACAACGAAACACCGCCACATTGGTAACAACAAGAACAACAAAAAAAAACAAGTTAAGTATACGACAAATCGTATTTGTTACTCGTGGGTCGCCGAACTATAGAAAAGTTGTAAGGCTGTTAAGGGATTTTGAAATTCAAGTGAAGTCTAATATATTTTATTTGCTTTTTATGATGCACACACTTCATATAAAACTGACATTGAGCAACGTTCTCTAAAATCTCAATAGAAATTACACTTCATGATGTGAATACTTTGGGGGTGGGTACCAAATTTAATGGAAGACTGTGCGGAGAAAACAGCTGGGCAGAACTGGTGATTAGGATTGTGGAAAGGGCCAAATAAAGTTGCGGTCAGTTTCACCTTAAAATTGTAATTTATTGTAATTTAATAACACATTTACATCCAAAGCGGCACATAGCCGAACTTATACACGTTTACAAGTTTCAAATTCCAAATCTTTCACGGCTGAAGGCCTCCAAACAAAAAATCTTAAAAATCAACAAGGTAAATTTCAAGTGACTGAAAACACGCAGTTACAATTATATATATATATATATATCACAGCTAGGCTGAAAACCTCAAGGCAATGGTGGATAGACAAACATAAACAAGATGCAATACAACGGCTGAAGGCTGAAGGATCACAATAAAATTTTCAAGATTTTAAAATAAATTACCATAACATTTCAAAGGCAGAAGGCCGCAATGTTTAACTTGAAAGGTAATTTTAAGAATAAGGTTCCAAGCCGCAATGTTTAAGCTTGAAAGGTAATTTTAAAAATAAGGTTCCAAGGCTGAAGGCCCACAATTAATTTTCCAAAATTAAAAAAAAACATAGCCATGAGCCTTAAGTTTTAAGTAGCTGTAACTGGACTAAAGGAAAAGAAACACAACGGCAATAACCTTTCAGCAAATACCCACTTGCCGGAATCCAAACTTACTTACAGAAAACACAGTAATTTTTTTTAATCATTGGCTATGATAGCTTGTAAACAGACAATTAAACACTAGTAAGGAAACTAGTAAAGACAACAGCACTTAAAAGCCTCCAGGGGGTCGGTCTGCCCCCATTCACTTAGGTGAGAAAGGTGGTGAGCCCAACTACACTTGATCCGTCGGAACTCAACCAAGGGATAGCCACGGACCGACCAAAAAACGACTTGCTTGCGACCAATCGGTACATGAGAATTCAAACACAAAATGTTACGGGCGTGATTATCCACAATCAAATATGTATATGTATTAAGCTGTCAAAACTACACACCGTGTTGGACGGCGACAACAGGTGAGTAAAGGACACTGCCAGGGCAGGTAACCAGAACACTAACAGCCACAAGGCAGAAAATTCCGCTGGTGCACTTGAATTATAGCCAACCAATATAGTTAATTGCACCGCATGGCGGCTAAATTTCAGCAATACAAACACTCGGTGTTGTTCACCACACAACATGAATGGACGTGGGTGGGATACTTGAAACCACTAGTCAACTTTGACGTCCTGGGTCGGTGAACCACGAAGCTCGTAACGATTGGACAGCTCCACACACGCTCCCACACTGCGCAGAGACTGCCAGCGGACCCAGCCTACTGCACCACGCGGAGATAACTTCCCTGGTCCGCAGCAACCGACCGACTCTCTCAGAACGCCAACAACATAGTCACTAAGCACGCACGAAGGCAAATCGGCAGTCGATGCGCGCGCACACACACACACACACACACACACACACACACACAGCTGACTCATGAACGATCGGCGAGCCAAAACGTGTCGTCCGGTAGGACGACCGACCGACGATCCACCAAGAATGTGACCCGGCTCAAGGGATGGATGCGTGGCGGCAATGGTTGGGCGAGCCATGTCGAGGCAGACCTCACTGCTCCAACCCGACTGCACCAGTGCCGCATTGCAACTCCCCGACTGGCAAGTCCGGACGGCGCTCCAGACAAGTTCCAAATGACTGGCAGCCCAAACTCGCGACCCGAACTCGGTTACAAACCAAGGAAGTAATAGCAGTCGAGCAAAGATACTACTAGAGGGGATATATCGATACGCGCTGCTAGCGCTGGTCACGGCCAGGAAAAGCAGCAACTGAGTGACAGTAGTGATCTAAATTAACGTAGTGAGGTGGAAGTACGTTAAAAACAGGGTGTAAAACACATTATGGCGGGAACACGAGCCACGCACGGCTCAACCAAACTGTATAGAAGACTGTGCGGAGAAAACGGAGTAACATTTCCTCATCTGGGCTGTTCGCGAATTCAGACTTAACGATGCAAGAGAGGCCACTAATTGTAATGAAGTAGACAACACAAGTTGCGTGGCAGAACAGGTAGACTGCAAGCTGCTCAGAATACAGACTGCGCTACTGCAGTTGCGGCAGTTACATTTCTGCTAGTATCAGCTGCGGTGCCCAAGTCAGCACCTGATAGCATCCGGGAGACAAATTGCCCAGAAGCTACATTCTCCGCCCTCAGCTTCCTACTTTCAAAACAGACTTCACATGGAAGTGACAGTTCAATGCTTTTGCCAATGTGAAAAATCAGACTACTGCTTATTTCACGAAAGAACAGGGGACTACAGCAGAAACTTACTATCCATTGGTCAGTCTCTTCACACCGAGCATGGTGGCAGGGACGACTCACTCGACTGGATGCACCTATTATTTGAAGCGAATGTAACCACATTTCTCACGCTGCTCAGGCACCTCCAAGACGTTCTTGACCTTTCATGTCCATAACGAAAGGAGAAACTTCATGCTCGATTATTTTCTGGGGGATTGGCAGCGGCGGCATGGCAGTCTCTGCCCTCAACGAGGAGAAGCGCCGATTATAGCCAGCAAAAGCATAGATTGGGCCGTGGCCCCAATTCCGCGAACCCCCAGGGGTGCTCTCCCCTCCTAAAGACAATCACTGACTGCTCTCTGCTGCATTTAGAGACCACATCGGAAGCACTCCTTTGCAGCGAGAAAAATGCAAATCTTTCCTTCAATGCGAACATCCCTGTATACACAATAAAGTAATCAGAAAAATGGAAACCATATCACATAGCTAAACGTGGCAGTCATATCACAATGTTAAATTATCATCCTGTGATTACCTCGCTGTAAGTATGATTTTATCAATTTCACCTTTCTTTTTTAAGCTTTCATCATCGTTTGGAATCTGTGGATTCCGTGATATGAAATGCATATCTACAGTAACTGGCCATTATAGCCGGCGTTGCTACTGACTATCATAAATTCTTATTTCCTCACTCAGCTACTTTGCCTCAAATATTCGACTTGTGATATGTGTTTAAAAGTTTGCTTCTCGTCGGATTAGGCCTAATCCCAGATTTTCGTGTGTGAACCTCGAGTATGGGAAGGTAATCGGCGTCGATTAGAATGGCTCGTTATTGCAAGGTCGTAGGTGACTTCCAATCGAAGAGCTCTATACGAGCTTCAGCAAACATTGCGTGGTCTACTATCAGCTCGAAAAATCAAGCTCTGACCATGTCACGTGACTCTGATGTTACCCCTCCTCCACATATTCGCCCGACAATGAGACAAATTTTTCCTAACGATGGATGACTTGGCGGGAACCTTGGTTGCAGATATTTTAGTCGGACTGTTGGGGAAACGTTCCACCTCGAGAACCATCTCCTCATAACTCCATAAATGCCTGCCACACAGTGCTTTCTTCGCCGGAGGTAAAACGAAGAAGTCACCGTGTGCCATGTCAATAGAAACAGGAGCGGGGGGGGGGGGGAGTTCTAAAATGGTTCAAATGGCTCTGAGCACTAAGGGACTTAACATCGGTGATTATCAGTCCCCTAGAACTTAGAACTACTTAAACCTAACTAACCTAAGGACATCACACACATCCATGTTCGAGGCAGGATTCGAACCTGCGACCGTAGCGGCCGCCCGGTTCCAAACTGAAGCGCCTAGAAACTCTCGGCCACAACGGTCGGCGATGAAAGATTGATAGCCCAAACAAGCAGCACATGTGACAGTGACACGTGTAGGATGACCTCGATCTTGTCATGGAGCAAACACATCCCCTTGGACAGATCCTCACAAGGACTCGTCAGGTTCAGCAGTGAGCTCCTGTGACGGTTTACGAGCATGATGTCATACCACCACACGAAGACAGTTCAAAAAGCGTTCTGCGTCACCTTGCCCGGTGGTGCTTGGTTATTCACCATTTTCGGCGAGATTGAAATCTCATTTTTCCAGTGCTTGATTTCTTCCTTTGTCTCGGGGCTGTCCATGACTTTTGAGGCTAAAGACGTCATC
This sequence comes from Schistocerca serialis cubense, assembly GCF_023864345.2. Classification (NCBI taxonomy): domain Eukaryota; kingdom Metazoa; phylum Arthropoda; class Insecta; order Orthoptera; family Acrididae; genus Schistocerca; species Schistocerca serialis. The sequence goes on from NC_064646.1 coordinate 415,008,367, forward strand.
AGGATCGGCGTGACACATTTCAGTTGCTGCTCTGGTAAGTCAGGCTTCACAAGTGGATGTGGGCAGCAGTGGAACCGAACAGGCGGCGACCTTCGTCATCTGCAAAACGTTCACGATGTTAAACACTAATCCTTGAATGATCTTTTCCACTACTGCCTCGATTGTCAACGCCCGTCTTCTAGCACCAGAGCCGCCTCCTGTTTCATTATTCCCGAATCGTCAAAGAGTACTGGTCTGCCACTTCGTTCTTCGTGATTCAGACTTGTCTGGTCACACTTGAAGCGCCACCTAGCCACTGTGTCATACGATGGTGCACGTCCTCAAACGCAGAACTGTGACTTCGCCTGAAGATGGCAAGTAAGAAACTTGCTGAAACGTTGCCAGAGCCGACGCATTTACTCGGCTCTCAACCCAAGAAGATTTTATCGAAACAGAACTGATTGATGCATCTCGTGCCATTTCAGCTATTGGCTTTGATTTGAATACTTCCGACCTTCAGTTCCCGAGCGACAAATTTGCTGATTAACATCAATTCTGCCACTGTGGCTCGGGTTAACCGACCATAATATGGGCCTAACATAAAAATCCACTATCATAGCAACATGTCCAGTACATAATGTCCCACTGGGACCTTAAACTTGCGATCTGACTGCATATTCTGACCGACTTCCTACGATGATAAAAGTTCCACCGCTTCGGACGTATAATAATCCAAATTGTGTCCAGTATTAATTCAAAGAATACGCAGATCTCCCTACATCACGTGGTAGTCATTAAATGGAAAGAAAAGTTACACTGCCCTGTAAACTGGTAAAATAAACATCACACTGTCACTCGCACCTCCCATCACGTAAAAGGAAAGCCATGGATTACTGAATCAAAAGCAGTAATCCTCCCGGGTAGCCACGCGCGTCAGCACGCTGCCTCGGGGATCCGGAGAGTACGCCGGTCCCGGATCGAATCCATCCGAGGACCGACGTGTCGGCCAGCCTGAATGTGCTCTTTAGGTGCCGGCCGCTGTAGCAGAGCGGTTCTACGCGCTTCAGCCCGAAACAGAGCTGCTGCTATGGTCGCAGGTTCGAATCCTACCTCGGGCATGGATGTGTGTGATGTCCTTAGGTTAGTTAGGTTTAAGTAGTTCTAAGTCTAGGGGACTGTTGACCTCAGATGTTGAGTCCCATAGTGCTTAGAGCCATTTGAATCATTTTTGCTGTTTAGGTAGTGTCCCACAACTCACTAGGTGAACATCGAGGTAGTATTCAGCCTCAGTTTAGCGATTAGCACATACTTCGAAAAACGCCCATTTTCACATCGTATAATACCAGACGCGGACAAATGGGTACACAAATTCCGTCTCGATGCTTGAGAAGGGGGGCACAGGAGAGATGTCCAGCTACCGTGTACGAATAACATTTTCAAATCCAGAATAGCATGCCGGACCCTTAAGATACGGGATAAAGCAGGAAAAATATAGGCACGTATACGGGATGAACCAGAACTCCAACAACAAAGTATGAGAACTGGTAGTATGGAACAATACAAGAAAAAAATTTCAAGCGAACATGGGTTCTAGAATGCATACGTTAAGAGCTATGAGCATTTGTTCATCTTGAGTATTGTGAGACATAGCTCTTCTACTGAAAGCTCTTTGCTATCCATATTTTGTGAGATGGTAGTATGGATGAAAACAAGAAAAATATATCCAGTTAATATGGCGTCTAAAATGCATACCCTGAGTATTTGTCCATCTTCTCTACTGTGAAACACTTCTGTTCTACTGAACAAGTTTTCATAGCTAAGGAGCCCAGGTTTACCAGTTTTTTCTCGTTTCGGTACATACTATCTCTTGTCAATGTATGGAAAACAAAGAGCGTGCAGTAGATGATATGCATTTCACAGTATCGAAGAAGTTCTCATAGACCTTAAGGTTTGCTACTCATTTTTTCTTGTTTTCGTCGATAGTATCATCTCTGAAAGTTTGTCTGTGGAGTTCTCGTTCACACCATATACTAAAACCTTAATTACATTGCCAGTGCCTCCTAATATCTCTTTAAATGAAATTCAATCAAGATTAGATTCAGCGTCCTGGTGCACGCAAAGAATTGTGTCAGACCGGAGAGAATACAATACCAACACAGTTGTTAACGATTAATTCAAGTCTTCTTTTAGCTCGGTGACAGCATCTGTAAATTCCGTGAGGTCGGGTCCATTGGTACTCTGTTAACTCACTCACACGACCTCCGCACAGGTACTCTGTCCACCGGTTTGAAACCTTGCGTGGCGGTTCGTAAACTCTGATACAATAGATTTTCGGGAGCAATATTGATAACACGATTATGCCCCACTTGCTGCAATAATTCTGTCACTCGTCAAACTTTTAGCTAACACTTTACCGCGGGGCAGAAAAAGCGCATGTAGACTGCGGCGAATATAACCGCACCGTTACAAAGGTTGTTCCCCTTCAAATGCATAAAACAGAAATATAACAGAATACTCCTCTTTTATCTGTGGCCTGCGCCATTTAGACTTGTTCCTCTAGCGGCGTACTACGATGCAGTGTACTTGCAAACAGATGAAACATTAACCATGTCCACCCCTCGTAAACTCGCGAAACACGGCAGCGCGCACGGTGCCATTTCTGCGGTAAACGTCCCGCGAGGTGTGCGATACGGCTGCCGGCTGTGGGGTCAGCGACCTTGCGGGAGGAGGGGACAGCCGGGGGAGGAGAGGACACTCGGAGACTCGTGCTGCTGTCCTCGAACTGCGCCAGCAGACGTCGCCGCCGCCCCACTGCCGACACAACACCCGCCGTCCACCATTCGCGGCCTCTTCACCCGTCTGCCACAAGGACACACCTCTGATGTGACTCACTGCGAGTCCCAAACTTTTAGGTCAAAATTATAAGCTCGCAGAATGACACAAACTGCCTGATAAAAAAAAAATAAAATACTGCGGCTCTCCGCGTGTCTGCATGGGCCGCCACGGCTCTGCCGCCGCTCCGTAGCCCTGCTATTGCAGGCAGCCAAGACCTCGGAAGCTTGTACCCGAATAGAGGGGACGGGTACAAGCTTCCGAGGTCTTGGCTGCCTGCAATAGCAGGGCTACGGAGCGGCGGCAGAGCCGTGGCGGCCCATGCAGACACGCGGAGAGCCGCAGTAGTGGTCGCGAGCACACAAAGCAATGGCACGCCGCAGCCGGCTTCTGGACAGCATGGAAACAGTGTGACGTCACAGCCATCACCTGTTCGCTATTCGTCCGTCTCCTCCAATGGGGTGGATTAATATAAAGACCAATAGAAAACAGCTATTTCAGCCAATGACAGATAATAAAGGAAACACCAATAAAGCATACCTTTCACCCCTCCTCCTCCTCCTTTTACAGCCAATCAAGTAACGACACGGTTTTCTCGTGCAGGTATTTAAGGAACCAAGTGTGTTCATTTAGCAGTTAACGTAAGGCCCTGATGAAGGCTAGCTGCAACGCTGGCCGAAACGTTGGCGCATTTTAAACTATGACGATGCGGTCTGATACCCTGAAGAATTTTATTGAAGAAGACAACGGCGGCGGAAGCCTACGCTTTCGTTTGAAGAACATTCTGGACGACGATCCTCTCTTGTGGTGCTACAGATGGTGTCCACTGGAACCTTGAGGATGAGCAATCCTGCCTTCACGTTCCCGTGCAGTCCAATACCTGGCCACTGTAACATCCGAATGTGCCACAAATCTGGGTAATGTACTGTTCGACCACCCAGCTAATTGGAGATCCACAATGAGTTCCTTACCTTCCTTAAGAGAAATACCGGGACAGTTGCTTTGAATGGAACACATGCCTTAGAACAGGAGAAGGCGAAACGCATATAGGATAAATAAAGTAACTAGCAGCGAGAATCGTTAAGTTTACTACTCCACATTTTATTCAAAGGAATTCGTAACATAGAGGTTATGCGTTAGTTAATTAGAATTACTGTATCTCCAGTGATATGTTATACAACAAGTTAAGTAGAAAATATTCTGTTTTATACGCTACCGCAGTAGTAAATTGTACGAGGGTTTAGTAATCTAGGGTTAATTTAGTGGTTCTCTGAAAATGGATTTTCCGTAACTTTTGAGAAGACACACAGAAAGTAGTCTTACCAAAAACTTATTTGGTACACTGAAAGGCAGTCAGTAAACAGGGTAGAAATCTCTAAATTTTTCAGTGTACATATTGTTGAGTTGCTCCAATAATTAAGTTCAGTTACTTTTATTCTTCGTATAATTTCTAGTTTTGGAAACAAACAAAGCAATCTCCTAATACCTTCTATATATCTATGAAAGGGGGGGGGACTGTAACAAACTAACTGTAAGTCTGAGGGAGACAGCAGGCTTTATCGTATTTCTGCTAATGGAGTTATTCGCATAAACGGCGAGTCCTCTGTAATTATCTACGTGTCCAAGATGGCATTGCTTCTAAATTGGTCCATTAACTCTGTAACCGATAATCAGAACAGTGGACTGTTGCGGTTAAAACACCTTACGTGTGAAACCGTAATTACTTCTACCTGCTAAGCGGCGTTGGAAATGGCCAACGGCGTCGTAAGGTAATTTGCTGACCGTCGTTCCTCTTACATGGGCCTTCCGTACTGAAACTGGCTTCTTGTTGTATTTAACGACGATGTATGTCACTGACAGGAATTAAAATTTCAAAATTTCTCATAAAGGATATTTGTGTTATTGAAGGTCAAACCAATCTTTGCAGCGACTCATATATTGCTGGCCGTAAATCTGACGCAATGAATACCATGGCATCAAAAATCATATCCTACAAGTACATTGACATAGAAGTTTGCATTGTGATGGATTGCTAATTAACCTGACAGAGTTCACAGTGCGTAAATCAAATGTGTTTCACTTGTGTAAAATTTAACATAACCTGCCTTCATACAAATTCAACAGTGCTGATATGAAGGCAAGTGCGAAGTATCTCAAAAGTAAAGTGAAATACTGGAAAAATAAGTGTAGCAAAAGGAACAGAGGGTTCCTAAAAGCCGATAACAACTGATAGCGATAGTTTAGTCGAGAATTCCTTTTCGACTACTACTGCAGCTAGCAAAAGCGAAAAATGTTTTGTCTTCAACACATGAATAAAGTATCAATAAGCACCGTAAAACGTCAATTCGTAAATAAATTGTTGTTTTGTGAGCTTATGTTAATTCTCGCTGTTCACAAAGATAGGCAGTAGTTGTACTAGTATAGCATAGAGGACAGCGATACGTGACTCAGTTAACAGTACAAACATTAGGCTTTCAGCTCTTTCTTGACGTTCGAATGGAGTGAAACCACCGTACCTGTTTAGTGCCTTGGACATGTCGGTTTTGTTCCCACAAAACAGCATTTTCGAGAAATGCTAAACCTGTGTTTTTGTCTGTAGAACTCAATTGCGGTAGGCCATCTCATGGTAGTGGAAGCGTATGGAGAAGGTTCTATGTCAGAAACAGCGTGCGGAGACTGGTTTCAACAATTGAAAGACAACAGTTTTGAAGTGTCTGACAAAATACGTCCTGAGCAGCGTGATGTACTATGATCAGTTGCAGCTGGGCAAACGGTGAATGCTGAATGCTACGAAGCGTGGTTACTCAGTTTTAATCGCGCACTTAAAGACAAACGCCCGCAATATGCTCAGAGACATGACAACGTCATTCTGATTCGTGACACTGTCAAACCACATGCTGCGAACGAAGTCAAGGAAACCTCCCATAAGTTAAGACTTCCTTTGAATAAAATATGAAGTAGTAAACTTTACAATGGTTTAGTAGCAATGTTTTTTGAAGTGATCCACTCATGGTGCCAGCTTTCGAGATCCTTAAAAGACGTGAACTGTCTTTCAGAAAGGTCATCTTGCATGGACGAAAGTAAATGTAGCAATGTAACATCCCCCCCCCCCCCATTTTTAATAGTCTAGGGTTAACAATCTCTTCTCTTTCTTTCCTTCTAACGGGATTTATTGCGTCATCTGCAAGGAGTAACAGTTCTGTTTTGATTAATATTAAGAGGAAGGCCCTTCACGAATATAAGGAATAGAAGTAGATCCAAAAATTGAACCCTATGGGGTTGCCTTTTTGATTTGTGCCCAGTCACTAAAAATTTTCTCTCCTCTCAACATAATTTGAATTATTCAGCCCAAATTCGTGTCAAATTAAAACTGTTTGTGCCGGGCTGAGATTCGAACTCGGGACCTTTGCTTTATACGGACAAGTGCTAACTGGCTTTTCCTCTTACGCTTACATTTTTTACCGCTTTTTTGTGGACATATTTCCTTACCTAAGTTTAATCTGCAAAAAAGAAACGAAAATCAAATCTACTCGTACTTGGCACCGCCATTTTTACCCTACTGCTAAAAATGAGCTAACCCTCTTCAGGTACTGCCCCTAATGATTGCTAAAAATTCTCCAAGTGTCTACATTTCTCAACGTGTCTATAATTGTTTTTTATTTTTTATTTTATTACAGTATTATAATTAGTAAAAGTTACAAATGAATATTCTGTGAAACGGAATGTTACAAACAAATGTGATTCAAAGTATAAACTAAATTAACTCTGTATATTACGTGAGCTACTTCAGCTACAAGACTCTTTCTTCAAGAATTGGTGCAACTGGAGTTTACTTGTCCGCTGCCTCTGGGGTTTTCTACCTCCAACAGACTCAAGCTGCATTGTTAATGCCTCAATTACTGCAGCTTTTCATGGATCAGCCAGTCTCTTTCCTTCCCCACTGCGTACAATTCAGGTTATTCTGTCTTCGATGTGATGCTGCACGGAACGTCACACTGAGTCTGGAACTCCCTAATTAGAGGCGATGGTTACGAAAACACTTCGTAAATTATTTGCAGAGAGTGTACGTTAGGTGGCTGTGCTTTCAATGGCGGTGTGAGCGTTTTGCAGGTACCACCACTATTCAAGATCCACTTTCTCCCCTTCGCCGAAAGTATAGTCGATGGACATTCCCTTGAACCCTGTAAGCACATGACATTTTGCGGGAGGAAAGTCATAGTCACCCGGTCACAGGACGGTCGGAGGTTCAACCACGTCAGGTGTGACGCGGAGGTGAGAAGCCGACTGAGCTACTCAAGCACAAGTCACGACACAGTCTCACAGGGGATCTCAGGTTGATTCCATATATCTGGATTTAAGCTTTTGACACCGTTTCTCATAAGCGACTTCTAATCAAGCTGCGGGCCTATGGGGTATCGTCTCAGTTGTGCAACTGGATTCGTGATTTCTTGTCAGGATAGTCGCAGTTCGTAGTAATAGACGGCAAATCATCGAGTAAAACTGAAGTGATATCAGGTGTTCCCCAGGGAAGCGTCCTTGGACCTCTGCTGTTCCTGATCTATATAAATGACCTGGGTGACAATCTGAGCAGTTCTCTTAGGTTGTTCGCAGATGATGCTGTAATTTACCGTCTAGTAAGGTCAACCGAAGACCAGTATCAGTTGCAAAGCGATTTAGAAAAGATTGCTGTATGGTGTGGCAGGTGGCAGTTGACGCTAAATAGCGAAAAGTGTGAGGTGATCCATATGAGTTCCAAAAGAAATCCGTGGGAATTCGATTACTCGATAAATAGTAGAATTCTCAAGGCTGTCAATTCAACTAAGTACCTGGGTATTAAAATTACGAACAACTTCAGTTGTTAGTATAGTATAGATAATATAGTTATTATAGTTAGTATAGTATACATAATATTGTGGGGAAGGCGAGTCAAAGGTTACGTTTCATTGGCAGGAAACTTAGAAGATGCAACAAGTCCACTAAAGAGACAGCTTACACTACACTGGTTCGTCCTCTGTTAGAATATTGCTGCGCGGTGTGGGATCCTTACCAGGTGGGATTGACGGAGGACATCGAAAGGGTGCAAACAAGGGCAGCTCGTTTTGTATTATCACGTAATAGGGGAGAGAGTGTGGCAGATATGATACGCGAGTTGGGATGGAAGTCATTAAAGCAAAGACGTTTTTCGTCGCGGCGAGATCTATTTACGAAATTTCAGTCACCAACTTTGTCTTCCGAATGCGAAAATATTTTGTTAAGCCCAACCTACATAGGTAGGAATGATCATCAAAATAAAATAAGATAAATCAGAGCTCGAACAGAAAGGTTTAGGTGTTCGTTTTTTCCCGCACGCTGTTCGGGAGTGGAATGGTAGAGAGATAGTATGATTGTGGTTCGATGAACCCTCTGCCAAGCATGTAAATGTGAATTGCAGAGTAGTCATGTAGATGTAGTAGTAGACAGAATTACTTCCGCGAGTACCTCACTTCCTACCTTTGTACTTTATTTGTTAAGTACGATCCTAATCAGAAAACAGCATGCACAAGCTATCCTCACTGGCAGATCGCGGGAAGACGAGTAATGGACTCGTTTCAATATTCTGTGTCATCCCACAACAATGTTCGGAGACTAGCAGTTGTCGGACTAGGGAATTACCGCCCAGTGCGTAGGTTGCTGTTAATATCACAACATAAACGGCTGCGTTTGATGTGGTGCTGTGTCCGGGACTCCTGATGAATGATGTCGTATGGTGTTCAGTGAGATCTACAAAGAGGTCCTCACCTAGTTTAAGGCAAACGCCAGAATGTTTGCTTTTAATGGAACACGTTCGGTGTCTTTTCAATGCTTGCCTTATTCGGACTTCTGCTCAGTTTCTGTTGTCTACGACATCAACATACTACACCCATTTACATTAGAACTCACTAACATAGTGTAGCCTTCTTTGATGTACGTGGCGTTGTGCAGTAAACCGTGGAATGCATTGAGAGGTGTTGATTCTGACTGCCATTAATACTGCTTGAGATACAATATTAAATTTAATTGCGGGAAGTGGGGAAAGGTTATAGCTGTCGAAGGTCGCTAGTTTTAGTAAATTATCTTACACCATTCTACTAAAATAAACATGTGTTTTTTGCTCACGAACAGCGATAGTTAGTCCAAGCGCTCAGTAGTTCTAAAAATTCTAAATGTAAAAACGTATTGTGTATACAATATTTACAGCAACATCACTCATCACGAAAATGTGTCAATAACAGCGGCATGCATTTTGTGTAATATTCTTAAACTTCAATACGCTTAAGCCAAGAAGCAAGTAGTTCTTCTACGAGGGCTGCGAAGAAAGTAGTGGTGATGTAATCCAGATACACGCGAGAGACACGGCATGCGCAGATAGGATATGTGAGGGGTCATTTGGCGATGTTGTCGGCATTTAGTGTGCATTTGAAAGACATCCATTTGGGAGTATTGTTTCAGTGTGACGTTGGAACAAAGACTGTCGATTACACCGTTCTAAAACATGTTTTCAAAAGCTGATGAACGTTCATGTTTCAAGGTTTCCCGTGGCAAAAACCGCACCAGAATGTTATTGAGAATTACGTGAAACCTACGGCGGGAATACATTACCGTATAGGAAGGTGCGCGATCGGTCAAGGCGATTCGTGCGAGTCGGAATGAGATTATAGATTCGCACCACACAGATCGGTCGTCCGTTTCCTCAAGATCGGATTGACATTCGTTTACGTTGACAATCCGGGAATCATCTGTAGAGGCTGGTCTCAGTCATAAGACGGTGCAGCACATGCTGACGTAACGTCTTAACAAGAGGAAAACTGCGTCCCATTGGGCTCCACATCGACTCGTTGAAGTAAGGAACTGGCACGGTGCGCACTGGGTGGCATACACCTGGACAGGTACCGCAAATAAGGAGACGCATTCCTGCAGCATGTTGTCACCATTGATGAGAAGCGGGCACGAGCTACAGGACTGACTTTAAGCTTTATCCGAATGAACGGCGTCCGTTGGGGTTCGCCACGTCCTCAGAAATTTCTGCAGGAACCCAGTCGGGTGAAGCTTACGTTGATTGTGGCATACGACTACGACGCTGTTATTCGCACGCGTGCTGTGCCTGAAGGACAAAACGTCAACAGTGACTATCATTGCCGATATCTGGAGCGACATCTGCTTACGGCTACGCAGCGCAAACGTCCGCGTTTACTGCGAGACGATCGCCCTATCTTGTTGCATGACAACTCACATTGTGTGGTGGCTAACAATGTCAAACTCTTATTAGGACGGTGGAATTAGGAGGTCTCGGAACATCTTACGTACGCACCACTCAAAATTACTAAGAAAAGTTGTTAAAAGCATCGAGGAACATATACATACTGTCATAAATCAGTAATTCCGACAACAGACTTATGATTATACGAAATGTATTTTAACAAGAGGCAGAACATTATAAGAATACTATTGAACTGAATGGAAGGGCTATAAAGGACGAGTCACAGGAAGTAAATGTGGTTAATAATCACTTCTTAAACATAGTAGGAAGTACAATGACAAAAACTTCAAGGGAAAAATCACAGCAGTATGTTGAAAAAGCAACATAAAATTCAGTAATATGACTGCGTCACCAACTTCTCCTTCTAAAATTAAGAAAATGATATATTCTCTCAAAAATAAAAGTTCATCTGGTATTGATGGCGTTTCCAAAAGAGTACTAAAGATTTCTTCCAATATAATAAGCTCTGTCTTGTTTGAAATGAAATATGTAATGCATCACTAACTCTAGAAATTTTTCCAGAGAGACTGACATATGCCGTTGTCGAACCACTCACTACGAAAGGTGATAAGAGAAATGTCAAAAACTACTCACCTGTCCCACTGTTGACATCATTTTTCAAAAATTTCAAAAGGTGATGTATTCTAGAATAGTTCCTCACCTGAGCAACAATAATATTCCCAGCATCTCCTAGTTTGCATTTCTAAAGCGTTGCTTCACTGAGAATGCCATTTACACGTTCATTCATCAAATGTTAAAAGCATTAAATAACAAAAGAGCGCCGGCTGGTATTTTGTGCGATCTGTATAAGGCGTTTTACTGTATGAATCATAATACTCCCCTAGATGAACTAAAGTTCTAAGTGATCAATGGCATAACCAACCAATGGATAATGTCATACCAAACCGAAAGAATGCAGAAAGTTGTGCATAGTGATTCAAGCAATGTAGTCCGGGGAAGTTATTCTGACTGGGGAGAAGTCACGTATGGGTTCTTAGGTCCACCTCTGCTCATCATATATGTAAACGATCTACCGTTGCCGGACGGAGTGGCCGAGCGGTTCTAGGCGCTACAGTCTGGAACCGCGCGACCGCTACGGTCGCAGGTTCGAATCCTGCCTCGGGCATGGATGTGCGTGATGTCCTTAGGTTAGTTAGGTTTAAGTAGTTCTAAGTTCTGGGGAACTGATGACCTCAAAAGTTAAGTCCCATAGTGCTCAGAGCCATTTGAACCATTTTGAATTTGATCTACCGTTTAGTATACAACACGCAGAATTTATTCTTTTTTGTAGATGATGCTAGTATGGCAATAATCCAAGCATACACGTAGCCTCAGAGGAAATAGTAAACAATTATCTTAAAAGTATCAGTGGCTGATTTTCTGCGAATGGTCTCACCTTCAGTTTTAAAAATACACAATAGATAATACAGCTCTGCACATCTATGGGTACTACACCAATGGTAAGTGTAATACATAATGAAGAAATAGTACATAGGGTGGAAACTTTAAAATTCTGAGGTGTCCATATTGATGAAAATTTGAACTAGAAAAAACACATTTTGGAACTCCTAAACTAACTTAATTCAGCGACATTTGCACTTCGAATCATTGAAAATCTTGGGGAGGGACAAATCAGTAAATTGGCGTATTTTCTATATTTTCATTTCACTAATGTCATACGGAATCATGTCATGTGGTAACACATCTTCAAGAAAGAAAGAGCTTCCTGCTTGAAAATGTGTAGTAAGAGTAACGTGTGGTGTTCACCCACGATCATCTCGTAAACATCTGAGTAAGGAATTAGGCATTCTGACAACTGCTTCAGAGTATATTTTTCCCTAATGAAGTTTGTTGTAAATAATCCAACGTAGTTCAAAAGGAACAATGAGTTACATAATTACAGCACCAGAAGCAAAAATTAGACTCATTACTCCACATTAAGGTTGTCTTTAGCAGGAAAAGGGATACACAACGCGACAGCTACAAGTTTTGATGACTTACCAAGTGATATAAAATGTTTGACAGACAACTAAGCAAAATTTTAAAACAAACTGAAAAAGTTTCTCCTTGATAACTTCTTCTATTCCTTAGAAGAGGTGGCGGATAGGAATTACTAACTCACATCCGCAAATGAAAAATAATTTGCGATGTAAATGTGAAATGACTCGTTCCACATCATTAAGATTTAACCAGCAATTGATTCATGGAACATAAAACTAATTTTATATATATATACGAATGAAGATGGTATCTGTTCTCTCGGACATGTCACCGGCTCACCTTCCATTTGACCATCTTCTTCTGTGCGGATTGCGGATGCATAAACAGTGCCCGAACTCTTGCGGGAATCGGCGGTAAAGCCGCAAGTAATGGGTTTGATGGGCAGGGGCACTATGAATATAGTGGGAGACAATACGTTGCGAATGTGGGTCTCACGGGAGGCGTGCCAGAGATAAGTCCCTGCAGTTGCACTAGCCTATGTGTCCTCGGTGGCTCAGATGGTTAGAGCGTCTGCCATGTAAGCAGCAGATCCCGGGTTCGAGTCCCGGTCGGGGTATCTACATCTACATCTACATCCATACTCCGCAAGCCACCTGACGGTGTGTGGCGGAGGGTACCTTGAGTACCTCTATCGGTTCTCCCTTCTATTCCAGTGTCGTATTGTTCGTGGAAAGGATTGTCGGTATGCCTCCGTGTGGGCTCTAATCTCTCTGATTTTATCCTCATGGTCTCTTCGCGAGATATACGTAGGAGGCAGCTATATACTACTTGACTCCTCGGTGAAGGTATGTTCTCGAAACTTTAACAAAAGCCCGTACCGAGCTACTGAGCGTCTTTCCTGCAGAGTCTTCCACTGGAGTTTATCTATCTTCTCCGTAACGCTTTCGCGATTACTAAATGATCCTGTAACGAAGCGCGCTGCTCTCCGTTGGATCTTCTCTATCTCTTCTATCAACCCTATCTGGTACGGATCCCACACTGCTGAGGAGTATTCGAGCAGTGGGCGAACAAGTGTACTGTAACCTACTTCCTTTGTTTTCGGATTGCATTTCCTTAGGATTCTTCCAGTGAATCTGTCTGGCATCTGCTTTACCGACGATTGATTTTCTATGGTCATTCCATTTTAAATCACTCCTAATGCCTACTCCCAGATAATTTATGCAATTTGCTTCCAGTTGCTGACCTGCTATATTGTAGCTAAATGATAAGGGATCTTTCTTTCTATGTATTCGCAGCACATTACACTTGTCTACATTGAGATTCAATTGCCATTCCCTGCACCATGCGTCAATTCGCTGAAGATCCTCCTGCATTTCAGTACAATTTTCCATTGTTACAACCTCTTGATGTACCACAGTATCACCCGCAAAAAGCCTCAGTGAACTTCCGATGTTATCCACAAGGTCATTTATATATATTGTGAATAGCAACGATCCTACGACACTCCCCTGCGGCACACCTGAAATCACTCTTACTTCGGAAGGCTTCTCTCCATTGAGAATGACATGCTGCGTTCTGTTAACTAGGAACTCTTCAATCCAATCACACAATTGCTCTGACAGTCCATATGCTCTTACTTTGTTCATTAAACGACTGTGGGGAACTGTATCAAACGCCTTACGGAAGTTACGAAACACGGCATCTACCTGGGAACCCGTGTCTATGGCCCTCTGAGTCTCGTGGACGAATAGCGTGAGCTGGGTTTCACACGATTGTCTTTTTCGAAACCCATGCTGATTCCTACAGAGTCGATTTCTAGTCTCCAGAAAAGTCATTATACTCGAACATAATACGTGTTCCAAATTCTACAACTGATCGACGTTAGAGATATAGGTCTCTAGTTCTGCACATCTGTTCGACGTCCCTTCTTGAAAACGGGGATGACCTCTGCCCTTTTGCAATCGTTTGGAACGCTACGCTCTTCTAGAGACGTACGGTACACCGCTGCAAGAAGGCGGGCCAAGTTCCTTCGCGTACTCTGTGTAAAATCGAACTGGTATCCCATCAGGTCCAGCGGCCTTTCCTCTTTTGAGCGATTTTAATTGTTTCTCTATCCTTCTGTCGTCTATTTCGATATTTACCATTTTGTGATCTGTGCGTCAATCTAGAGAAGGAACTACAGTGCAGTCTTCCTCTGTGAAACAGCTTTGGAAAAAGACATTTAGTATTTCGACCTTTAGTCTGTCATCCTCTGTTTCAGTACCATTTTGGTCACAGAGTGTCTGGACACTTTGTTTTGATCCACCTACCGCTTTGACATAAGACCTAAATTTTTAAACTGTCCCCGTTGACGTACATCAACACCTGTATGCAGCTAAGGGTATTTATTTCATTGTAATTTCATAAAGCTAACTGGCCAAACGTGAGTCCTTCCGAAGTCAAAGGAATACATACGAGATCGCAGACTTCCTGATGTTCCTCGCGGTAAGATACTCCGTAGCTGTCAACAGAGAACGCCTTGCAACAGATTTCCAGCAGTTTCGCAACATTTTGCGGAAGGTAATAGTCTTCGCAGTTGACTATACTAAATGCATGAAATATTACTGGTTGAAAACAGTCTGGGTTGCAATTTTAGTTTTTTTATTTATCAACTATGCATTCCACCTTATTTACGCATTTTCAGGCTGATCTTAATTTGGTATTTCTTCGGACGATCCATTCGACAGTGTAGCTAAACGGCATCGTCGAGTACATTCAGGCCAACATCGTCTTCGTTAACCTCAGTAAATATTTTCTCTATGAACGTGAGTGACTCCAAGACCTGCATAACGCGTTCACGTGATCGTCCATCTAGAAAGTATTTACTGAGGTTTACGAAGGCGATGTTGGCCTGATGTACTCGACAATGCTCTTTAGCTACACTATCTAATGGATCGTCCGAAGAAATACCAAATTAACATCAGACTATAAGGTGAAACGCATAGTTGATAAATAAAAAAAACTAAAATTGCAACCAATACTATTTTCAAGTAATACTATTAAACATTGGTTTGCTGATTCATGCCACAGATGGATTGGAAGAATTTCTAAATGCATGTAACGCAGGTGTACATTTTTGTTCATTCTATCAATGTAGTCACTATTTTATTTACAGCCCTTGTACAAGGGTGTTCAGTAAGTAATGCAATACATTTTTACTCTCGGTCAGTTTCGTTTTCAGAAACGCGGAGTTTGCTGTGGAACATTGAAGAATGTTCACGTTTCGGCCCTATAGTGTCATGAAATTCCGGTAGGAGGTGGCACTATACGTGGCATTCAAAATGGCGTCCGTAATGGTGGTGCGTTCCAAGCAGAGAGCTGCCATTGAGTTTCTTATGGTGAAAAACCAGGACAGATATTTGTAGGTGCTTGCATACTGTCTACGAAGACCTGGCAGTGAAGAAAAGCACGGTAAGTCGTTGGGCGAGACGTCTACCATCATCCGCACACGTTGGACTGTTCTTCCTCACCCACCTTGCAGGCGGCCGGAGTGGCCGTGCGGTTCTAGGCGCTACAGTCTGGAGCCGAGCGACCGCTACGGTCGCAGGTTTGAATCCTGCCTCGGGCATGGATGTGTGTGATGTCCATAGGTTAGTTAGGTTTAATTAGTTCTAAGTTCTAGGCGACTGGTGACCTCAGAAGTTAAGTCGCATAGTGCTCAGAGCCATTTGAACCATTTGAACCCACCTTGCAGCCCGGATTTCGCACCTTACGACTCCATCGGTCTGTTCCAATGGAGGATACACTCCGCGGTAAGCAGTACGTCTATGTTGGAGGGGATACTGCAGACGTTGGCTCCGACATCGACTAGTAGAGTGATACCAAGAGTGGTACCATGAGTGCATACAATGTTTCCCAGTAAGGTGGCATAATGCCGTCGCATTGAATAGAGATTTGTAGCCAAAAGAATGGGGAATAATATGTTGTATTGCAATCCCAAGTAAAACCAACCTGTATTCAGTAAAAACAGTGTTGGGTTACTTATTGAACGCCGCTTGTATAAGAGCTTCTATGACAAGTGGCCATCCAAACAAGTACCCTAAGAAGTTTTAGCATATTGCAGCCCCGTCTGCAACCGTGATAGGCTAATATATTGAATGAACCGCCTCAGTTGCGAGAATTTTCTTGTCTTTACCCAGGTTTCGGCTAGAATAATCTAGCCTTCTTCAGAAGCATAAAATTACTATAACATGCCAGAGTAAGGCACAGTCAACATTAAAAATTAAAACCTATAGAACCGTACCTATAGTACATCGACAACCATATTTCTGTTTAGGTCGCCGCATACCATGTTCAGACATCAAGCCTCGCGCTTCCCTTTCAATTTAAGTTTGGCTCACTACTCTTTCACGAAAGTTTGGATGCCATTACAGTTGAATTTAACAATTATGCAACACAGTAAAGTAAAACTTAGCTGCTTTAAATACTTCCCCTTTCAATGGTACCGATAACATTACACGCATATCGCATTACTTACAATGTTACCTGTGGAAGATTATTCCCGTCAGAGGTACATTGTAGATTAGATGTTAGTACACTTGACCTATGTCGGTCAATAGCACGTAAGCGTGATGACGGAGACCTTGTACCCTTCGCCACACTTTAATTAATATGCTTTGACATATGTCGGTCAATAGTAGTTAAGTGTGATGACAGGGGTGTAGTACGTCCAATTAAACCCTAATTAAATTACAGATAATGATTAAAGTTTTAAATAAGTAAGACAAGTAATATGCTCGCTATTAGTCATGTTCGGTGGGGTACTTTACACGATGACCATATGTGCATAAAGTCGTAAATGTAATCCTTAAACTTTATACACCCAACCAAGTAAATTTCCTTCCATTTAATACAATTTGCGTATAGCTAATACACATAGGGACTTCATCTACATAATGCTTAGTTTTCTTACAATTACGGTTATCAGACTCCAACACGTGATATACAGACAGCCAATGATATACAGCCGTGACTCTCCGTATGCGCACGCGCACGAGTTGCTATGTGCTCAGTGCAATTCCGCGTGTAACGGTCGCTGCCAACGTAGTTGCCGCTGCCAACCGACCGTGTGGTGAAGTGATTCAGGGGCTGGACTTCAGTTAAGTAGTTTTAATGCGACATGGTACCACGGTACTATAGGTTTTAATTTTTAATGTTGACTGTGCCTTACTCTGGCATGTTATAGTAATTTTATGCCTCTGAAGAAGACTAGATTATTCTAGCCGAAACCTGGGTAAAGACCAGAAAATTCTCGCAACTGAAGCGGTCCTTTCAATATATAAGACAAGTGTGTGATCGATTTCGTCAGGTTGTGGCACACAACTCATTCCCTGCACATCATTCCTACGCGTTGTCGGTCGCAAATTACTTTTGCAACAGCTTCTTCGGCACATCGAAACAAAATTGTCGGTTACATCCTGTGCACAAAACGGGGAAAAAGTCGTTCACAGCAGCTGTGACGACTGCCTGACTGGTAGACCGTCACCCCCGTTGGACGTAAACGCAACGCAAAAAAATTAGAAAGTTAACTGCATGCAGACAATCGCGGAAGCAATGAGGAAGCGACTACAGTCCGTAGTTAATGCACATTTGCATTGTAGACGCGTCGGCAGAAGATACAGTTGCCGAGTTCTGCGGGAGGATCGCTTCTGAATTATTACCTGTCGACGCAGTCCATCTCGCATCCAGTCCCAGAGGGGAGCAAAATTGCGTGATGACGTAACTGCGGACGGACAGGCAAAATATGCGAAGCGCGGATGGTGCTGACGTGTGCGCGTTCATCCATGCAATATCTGGACTTCTTGGAGTTTTTGCAACGCTGTACACGCTTCGTCATTTCAGCTTCCAGTTGTCGCTATTACTAGTGTACCAAATGATAGTTTCGTAACTTAACATCGTATCTCATAGTTTCATAATCTAATATGAAACAATGCCTCCCGATGAATTCCACTGCACTCCACCAGGTCCTCAGTTCGACTCGGATTTCCTCAAGCAACACAAAAAATTTCGGGCAAATCGGAGTAGTAGAATATAAAGAGACTCCAAAATATTTGGGAATAGTTTTACGTATAACATTATGGATATTACAGAATATGTAATTGTATTAACTGAATACACAGTGTCTTAGGGATATAAATGCTGATATCGTGATCATTGGTTTCTTAATGTGTACCCTCTTCAGTGTGTTTGTTGACTTTTTTCTCTGTGTCTAACGGTCTTCCCGCAAACACGTCACATAATTTACAACCTAATGGGTTCTGCAAAGTCGTAACCGCATGAGTAAGTGAACTATACTTGTCAGTATAGAATAAGAGTTTTGCGTCCACTCGTCTACAGTTCAACACTTGACGTGTTGCCCAGGGGAAAATAAACATTAATGGCTTGCTGTTACCACATGTGCTTGGAAGTACTAAGCAACCAAAAAACATAAGACATACTGCTCGTAATAGCTATAGTTATTAGTCTTCAGTTGAAGTAAATACTGATGTTAGGTTGTTCAGTACACTGTCTTTAGTCGCCAACAGAAATATCTACTCTAACACCCTGTAAACACTGATAGCTGCATGCTGCAGCTTACGTAATATTGGTTCATGTCCATAAACTAGTTATAGAGAGTTTTCAGGCTCATATTCAGGTATGACTAAGTAACAGATGACAGTTATTCGTTTTAACATTCATTCGTATAAATCACGTAGGGAGGCAAAAGTTGCCTACTTCTAGTTTTCCTCTGCTTTCTATGGCATTAGGCGTCAGTGCTTGTCACTGTTTCGGTCACTGTAATTTATCGAGCTTATCTGATCTCCGAGTTACAATTCATCTTCTTAACATATAAATCTCTCAAGTACAGATTTCACTTAAATTTTGTTCTCCATAACGTTCTATTACTGCTGTTTCTTTGAGTTACGATATTCTTTTCCTCAGATATGTCAGCATTTCATACTTTCTTACACTTATTTTTCCTTCGATGACTTTCTGTACATACTTTTTCCTTTGAATTGGTTCAGTTCAGTTTGCTGTCCTCTTTCAATAATACTTTGACAAAGTTCTCGTTTCATTCACCATTTCAAATAAATCATCGTCTCTTACCCTGTCCAGCATTTTAAAAATTTTTTTGATTCATCTCCACAATCAGGGTCTATGCTTTCAGACATCTCTTCAAGTTCTTCCTTAGTGTCCAAGTTCCTAAGCCATTTATAAATGAGCTCCAAATAAAGCAACTTATAAATCTACTTACTCAGTTCCTATCATTTTTATTGACAGTAGTCATACTTTTTTCAAGACTTCTTTTCCATCTGTTATCCCTCTTACTTCTACTGTATACATTTTTATCTACAGTCCAACATCCTACTAAGTGAAGGCGTTCGCTTTAAGTTTCTTTGCCTGGTATGTGTTTTTTGTTAATTTTACTTAAATTGTGTTACGTATGTTTATGCATGCTAGCTCCTCCTGTTTTACTCCATCTGTATTATTCAAGGCTTCATTCGAGAGACTGTGTCCACAGATTTTTAATAGTGTTGCAGACATGCGGCCATGTTACGTCTCAGTTCTCTTAATAGTAATTAGTTACCAGTTTCCAACTCTTTCATTCTCACCTTTGCTCTGTCTGACTTGGGGCATAGCTCTGGTATTAATCTCCTGACCAACCGATCTATTCCTCTTTGTGTCGCTAATTTAAACCTCTTTGATGTAAATAATTTCAGATATCTCGCCACATTCATAACTTACGTATTTGGTTTTTTCTATCTTGCTACAGCTAAGCGGTCCCAATCATTAAAAGTGTGTACCATCTGATGGTCAGTCGCTCGGTGACTTGAAATCGGTCGTGGTGTAATAACAACTGAACCGTCAAAAAAGGTGATTGGTTGTAATTATTTTTGAAAAATAGTGGTTCATATGTTGTTTATTTACAATTGTTCTCTTTATTGCATCTTGCGATTTTTCGCGAGATATTTATCAGAGAAAGCTACACTTTGGTTATTCTTCTCGGAACGTACGCTCTCAGACATTATAAGTAAGCCACCCCGTAACGCACAATGCCTATCTTGCATCGTCAGCAACTGGAGAAAATTTACCATTGTAAGTAGCCTGTTTGTATGTTGGGAGCGCTATAGACTGTTAATATCACTGACAGCGCTCTGCGCCTTCGGTAAGAGATTCTGTGGTTGGACGGACTAGCAGTTAGAGAGTGGATAGGGAAGTGTATGGACGTGATATTCTTACTGGAGACTCTGTGTTCGTAGGACAACATTGTAACGTGAGATGAAATGATGTGTTTATAAGAAAATACACAAGGAAATGTATGATGATGGGTGTTTGGTTGATAATGTTTGGGCAGTGGAATTATTGACAACTATATAATTTTCGGAACTGGATGTCACATGAATAAGGTAAAAATTTCTAAATATATTGTTTACTCTTCAACAAAATCTTTATTTCGCTAACCATATGCCTCCTAGTAGTCAGTCTATAATAGTTAGAATCTTTGTACTTAGCTGGCTGTAGCTGCTACTTGCAGTAATTGCTGTAGTTCGTGTTGTGAAGATTTTCTGTGAAGTAAGTGACTTAGGAAAAGGAATTGAGTTTGCACTGTTGGGATTCGTGATTGAAATGACTTTAGGCAATTAACAGAGTTGGAGGTATTTCATATTTATCTAATTTCATATTTTTTGGATTTGTATTATTGTTAGGATTTGTTGCAATTCAGAGCCATTCTTTTGTGTTAATTATTGGAAGTCATGTTGTCAATCTATAGTAGTTAGATTGCGTTGGGCTTGTGTATTGTGGGTAATAAATGAATAGGTTGTCTTTGTCAGAGAAAATTTGTAGGTTAGTGCTTAGCAAAAAAATAAATAAATAAATCAATCAATCAATTAATTAAAGAGTTAGTTTCACCATATCCGTGACGCTTTTGAGCTTACTAAATGACTTGTCTACTAAAGTAACAATAATGATCAACATTTTCCTTGTACGCACTCGTTACCCGTGTACGTCCTTCTTTCCAGCCAGGGCTTCCTCATTCTCCAGTATTCTTAGCAGGCGCAGTCTCCTTAAATTTCCTTTCTCCAAAATTTGCTGTATCAGTAAACTTCTATTTTGTACACCTATAAATTATTTTTGTATCTGCCACTATCATTATTGTAATTATTGCTATTGTTATTATTCTTAGTATTATAACCATTGGCGACAGCTGCAACATTAAGTACTGTCCGTTTGTGACCAGTATTATTTACTCACATTACACTACAGACATTCGAATGATTTTCATACTATTATAATTGTTATTTTTAGAAAATTGTGATGTAAAAAAAGATAAAGTGTGTGTAAAGCCCAGATCTGATGTAAGAGGGTCAGATGGCCCTAATCAGATTAAATAAATGAGTAAAATAAAAATACATGAACGCGTGACGGAACGCGTTGCTCTTCTTTGCATCTTCTCTGTTTTCTCTACCAATTCTATTTATAAGGGCCCCACACAGACAAGCAATACTCAAATATCGGCCGGGCGAGTGTTCTGTAAACTACCTCCTTCGTCGGCGGTCTACATTTCCAGAGAATCTCACACGTCAGTCTGGCTTCGGTCTTCCCTGTCCTTCCACTTTAAATCGCTTCGTTCCCGTGCTCCCAGGTATTTAATGGATGGGAGCACTTCCAGTGACTGTTAACCAGTCGTACAGTCATACAATAACGGGATTTTCGACCTATTTCAACACTGCACGTTACATTTGTTTATGCTGAGGGTCAACTGCACTCCTTGTACGAAGTGTCGATCTTCTACACGTCTTCCTGTATTTTGTAGCATTACGTCTTCTCTATACACAATAGCATCATCCGCGAAAAGCCTCATGGAACTGTATCTACTAGCTCATTTACTAATATCATGGAAATAAATGATCCTTCAGTACTCCCTTGGGGTATTCTGGTCAAATTCCGCGAGATAGTATATTTTTCATTATGTTGCAGTGCGGAATGGAAAGAGTTGTAAACAAAATTCGACAGATCTGGATGGAATCCCAGTTTGGTTTTACAGGGTGTCTTGTGCCCGACTTCTTGTACATTGAGGTGGCTAGTAATAAGTGAGTTAAATTGAACACTTTGAATAAGGAAGACTTTATTAATACAACAAAACTGATCTTTGCCCCCCAAGTCTCGGAGGTAGCTATGAAACTGCACACATGGACTTGTGGTTTAGAACACACTAAATGAGCCACGATTATTACTGAGTGGCGGATTGATACAAGTTCAGAATGTCCATACTGTAGCTTCACTACCGTCAATAGAAAGCAGAAATTCGTGGGCACAGTTCTGACAGTGTTGACGCGTAGGCACAGTTCGCGGGAAGTCTCTTCATTCCCCACTGGTTGACACGGGCTGTGTCACGGCGACTAGGCAGCAAAACGATGTTACTCCGTCAAGAAGTTCCTGAAAGTGGACAGTATCCGATCTCGAACAGAACTGCCCTCCTGACCTCTGGCGACGTTATTCCAGGGCAGAGGCGCGGCGGTGGAGATCGGAACTGCTGAGACATGGCTTCTTCCCAGCATTGCTTTGGCGCCTCGTGATATCGCTTTGCCGTGCAGTGTCTCTGCGGTGGTCGGTGCCACTTGCTCCTCTCTCGATACTCGACGATACCGCAGAGAGTGCTGTACGAACTATTCCCGTACATAGCTTGTATTTATCTCGAATCTCTCGCCAAGCGCAAAGTCCCAAGTGACTGGAGAAAAGCGCAGATGACTCCTGTATGTAAGTAGGGTAAAAGATTGGACCTGCAAAATTACAGACAAAGATCATTAACGTCAGTTTGCTCCAGAATTCTTGAACATACTCTCATTTAGAATATTATAGATTTCCTTAATGCGGAAAAGCTTTTATCCACAGATCAGAGTGAATTTTGGAAGTATCTCTCGTGCAAAACACAGTTTCCCCTTTTTCTCACCTGATATCCTGCGAACTACGCATGAAGGGCAACAGGGAAATTCTATATGCATAGATTTTAGGAAAGCATTTGACACGGTGCGCCGCTGGAGACTTAACGAAAGTACGAGCATATGGAATAGGTTCCCTGACATGTGAGTAGCTCGATAGCTTAAGCAACAGAACGCGGTACGTTGTCCTTGAAGACAAGTCTTCAGCAGAGACAAGTGTATCATCAGTAGTGCTTGTGGGAAGGGTGATATGAGCGGCCGGCCGCTGTGGCCGAACAGTTCTAGGCCCATCAGTCCGAAACGACGCGGCTGCTACGGTCGCAGGTTCGTATCCTGCCTCGGGCGTGGATGTGTGTGATGTCCTTAGGTTAGTTACGTTTACGTAGTTCTAAGTCTAGGGGACTGATGACCTCAGATGTTAAGTCCCATAGTGCTTAGAGCCATTTGAACCATTTTTTGATACGAGTGCTATTATTCCCTATATACATAAGTGATCTGGCGTACAGGGTGAGCAGCAATCTGTGACTGTTTGCTGATGATTATGTGGTGTACGGAAAGGTGTAGTCATTCAGTGACTGTAAGAGTATACAAGATCATGTATAAAATGCATATTTGGACCATCAGCTGATTTTATTTTAAACCCAAATTCTATCGGTTTCATTCTTTGACCATATTCACGGATGAAGGGTTAAAATGATTTAAGCCGCCACATTGTGTTAGTCCACCGAAACCGGTAGAATTTGGGTTTAAAATAAAAACAGCTGATGGCTCAAATATGCATTTCATACATTACTTAACGGCTGTTGGCAGTCATCTTCCAAAATTGTTTATACAAGGTCACTTGGACAAAATTTCTGGTTGGTGTGCAGAATGGCAGCTTGTTCTAAATTTAGAAAATCGTAAGTTCACTCAGATCAGTGGGTAAAACAATCCCATTATTGTCGAATACACCATTAGCACTGTACTGCTTCAAACAGTCTCATCAAAATGGCTCTGAGCACTATGCGACTTAACTTCTGAGGTAATCAGTCGCCTAGAACTTAGAACTAATTAAACGTAACTAACCTAAGGACATCACACACAGCCATGCCCGAGGCAGGATTCGAACCTGCGACAGTAGCGGTCGCTCGGCTTCAGACTGTAGCACCTAGAACCGCACGGCCACTCCGGCGGCCAAACAGTCTCACCGATTAAGTATCTAGATGTAACGTTGCAAAGCAATATGGAATGGAACAGGCACGTAACAATGGTAGTAGGAAAGTAGATTACAGTTTATTGGGAGACTTTGAGGAAAATCTGGTTCATCTGTAAAGGAGACAGCTCATAAAATACCAGTGCGACCCGTTTTTGAGTACTCCTCGAGTGTTCGTGTTCCGCACTAGGTCGGATTAAAGGAAGGCTGGCTACTTGTTTTGTTATCGGTTGGTTAATTCCACAAGCGAGTATTACGGAGATGCTTCGTGAACTCAAATGGGAATCTTAGGAAGGTAGATGGCTTTCATACAATGAAGGCTTTCACGACCGGATGTTTCAGCTGCCGAGAATTATTCCGGGTTTTATGGCCGTGGTCCATCTCTTCTATCCCTGGCCTTAAACATGGGGATAATTTTAACAGAAAAAAAGAAGCTATGAAACTCAGCGATATATGGACAGTGGCGCTACAGTATCAATGAGAAGTTTTTACTTTTGACGTACTATGATAGATAGTTATATTTTATCCTTGACAATGTTTATCTCTGCTATCACGTGAAATCCAGACCACGCCCACTTTCCACTGTATTAAGGCCGTTCTTCGACGTCCGAATCGTCAGTCGGCAAGACTTAGCACAACCAGGAGCAATTCCGAAGATGTCCAACGTAGCTTTAGACGAAACGTCGGGGATAGAGTTCCATGGACCACGGCCATACAAGCCGGAAGAATTCTCGGCAGTAGACGGATTTCTTTTCGCGAAACGCTATTGAGAAAATTTAGAGAACCGGCATCTGAAGCTGACTGCAGAACGATTCTGCTGCCGCCATCGTACAATTCACGAAGATAAGAGAAATTAGGGGTCATGCGGAGGCATACAGACGTCGTTTCTCCCTCGCTCTATTTGAGAGTGGCAACGGCCGTGCCACAGTGGATACACCGATTCCCGTCAGATCACCGAAGTTAAGCGCTGTTGGGGGTGGCCGACAGTTGGCTGGGTGACGATCCGGGCCGCCATGTGCTGTTGCCATTTTTCGGGGTTCACTCAGCCGCATGATGCCAATTGAGGAGCTACTCTACAAAATAGTAGCGGCTCTGGTCAAAGAAAACCATCATAACGACCGGGAGAGAGGTGTGCTAACCACACGCCCCTCCTATCCACATTCCCAGCTGAGGATGTGGCCAGAAGATGGAGTGCTTTTTTGTTTTCTATTTGAGAGTGGAACTGGAAAGAAAATCACTAGTAGTGATAGAGGGTACCCTCCGCCACGCATCATACGGTGGCTTACGGAATATGTATTCGTATGTAGACACCTCCTGGAAACAAGACAAACAACATCAACCTGGGCGCCGTTATTTACTGCCCTCTGAGTCTCGCGGACGAAAAGAGTGCGCTGCTTTTCACACGGGACATTCCAGAGGGACAGAAAGATGAAGCACCAATAACGGTATAAGACATCCTCTGCCACATACTGCGCAGTGACTTGTGCAGTATTTATGCAGATTCAGATGTAGCTGGCGCCACCTCTGAACCTCACCCGGCACACTGGACGGGCCTCCATTAGCCGCAAATATGCTGATAGGTATGTAGCCCTGGCTGGCCCTCCAAAATCTCCTGTCGGAAGGCGCACTTCGTAGAGGTAATCTCTTCCACAAGACGAAGCCAGCCATCAATCACACGGGTGTCCGAGGCAGTTACCCACCAGCTTCAGGTGAAAACCAACATGTTCCGCGCAGGCACCTTCAATTTATTCTTCATTAACGCCACCCATATCTCATCGCAATATTCGGTGCTACGGGTGCGCTTCGTAATCAGCTTTGCGCGCGACAGCAAAAAGTACTTCTGTGCATCACTTCTCTTATTTCATCTTTTAGTCTGGCCTTTCCTTTCATCACTCGTTCTTTGTTTTCCGGACTCAACGACGAGACGGAGTGCTAAGATACTGGAAATATATTTGGCAGTAGCCAGAATGAAAACCAGACCCATTCTGCGAGAGCCTGCAAAGGCTTTTTTAAATCGTACTTTATTTGAGAAATCTAAAGTAATGCGTGTATTAAAGTATCAATAATGTTCTGAACAATATTTTAGAAAGTAAGACTGCATTTCGACATATTCTAGTAACAAATCAGAGGTATTCTATGATGTTACTTGCTAGATGTTGAACAAACCTGTTACACACACTGCCCGAGAAAAAAAAGTCAGGCACCCAGAAGGGGAGGAAGAAACGAAATGAAACTTCACGGTTTGAGGGGATATATGGCGCTATTTCAGTGATTACAAAATCGGGTAAAATTTACAAAGGAATTGTCAGTATGATGTTGCACCACCTCTGACCTAGACGAATGTGCAAATTCGGTTGGAAAGGGCTCCATGATGTCATTACACGTTCTGCAGAGGCCAGCTGGCCCGTAATTTTTATAACTAATACTTAATATGCTTGATACTGGTACTGAAACAGTGTCGACTTCCGAGCTACTCCCGCACATGTTCTAACAGGGACAGATTTTGTGATCTTGTAGGCCACGGAAGTACCTGAACATGACACTTCATAGAGCCACGTGCTATGTGAGGATGAGAACTGAAAAACTGCCTTCTTGAAGAAGCGGCACCACGATGTTGGTGTGTGAGGGAGATTATATTATTACGTCTCTATGCTCATCGTCAAATGTGTGGAGTCTAGGAATCCTACGTACTCGGTTCGCTAGGCAAACAATTCAAACAAATCGTATTAATGAGTTTTATTACAAAAAAGTAAGTGACAATAAACACTGAAAATTACACAGATGTATCTCAAGCAAATGGCGACATAGAAAATAAGCAATCTCTTCAGTATAACAAATCCCAAGTCTGTGTTACATAGACTGTACAAGCGAAATAACGGGCGTTGACGCTTCAATCCAATTCGCTAGTCTTGAAGCGGCTTTTCAACTGGGGCGTCAGCAGTCTGTCACGGCGCTATCTCCTCTTCACACAGGGGCCGCTGCTGTTGCGTTGTCGTCCTGGAGATGGGTCAGTCAGCGTGCGATTGGCTGACATTTACTCACAGCAATCTCTTCTCTGTAGTTTCCGACTGGCGTGCCGGCGCTTGACTTTACGCCGTAACACATATGAAGGAAGTCCATGACTTCAGATTTCCCACAGTCACTATCAGCCGTGACTTGAAGTCGTACTCGAGGGATCCCTACACCATGTGACACAGCTGTGCGCCTCCAAAACAGCATCGCTGAACGTAATGCGACTCCATACATCAGCAGTCCTTGTTTGTTGCGTACGGCATCACTCCGAAACTAGCATAATATTTTGTGGGATTAACGTTGAAATTGGCTAATTTGTCTTTGTTGCATGGTAATTTATATTTACTGGTATTTTATCTGTGTGGTAATGTGAAGTTGAACTCGTGGACAGAGAAGTAGTTTAACTCGTTAAGCTCTTCTGTTACATTTAAGAGAACTGCTCTGACTGCGAGAAAAATATGAAATATAAATAACTACCAAAAATGTCCTCTGAAAAGTACATCACCGTTCAAATGTTAATTCTATCATACGTAAATTACAACTGGCCTAGCAGTTTGTGCAATGAATAAATGCTGTGCTTCTGTATCTCTGAACTACTATGTCTACTGCTGCTATGCCAGTTAAGAAATAAAAATTCAAAGTACTAGCAATGCGATGTGCAATGCGTGCTTTAAACTGTAGAGACAGCCACTAAACTTCTGTGCGAATAAATCTCATTACTGCAGTGATCATTGTCAGTTAAAGTTCTGTTACTGAGAAACTCGGGAAAACAAAATGATTTGTGTGAAACTTGAAACAAAGAGACTAATGCTGATTGATGGAAAAACGATAAAGTATCTGTATTTACAAAACTTTACATCAGTAAGGTAAAATATTTTAACACTTGAAATATTGAAAATTCACTGTACGTTGATAGTGCAAAAACGTTAACAATTCCTCTTTACTTTCTTACAAATACGTATGCTATCCATCTTTGAAGAAAAGTCAGTAAATCACACATTGTTATTATAAAAACCTCCAATTTTAGATTCCTGACCAAATTAATTACTACGCTTGGACGTCTCGGCAAATCTGCTATTACAGTACCTTCTGAAGTCTTCTGAATGAATTTACAAAATATCTCTCCATAAACGAAAATAATACAATAAAATTATTGTATTAAAAACACAGCACGGCCTAAACACATCTTACTCCATCACAAGATACATTTCGACCCCCCCCCCTCCTCTCTCTCCCTCTCTCTCTCTCTCTCTCTCTCTCTCTCTCTCTCTCTCTCTCTCTCTCTCTCTACACTCAGAAGTAAAGGTTCTACTAAAGTCTCTCGCAGCGCAACCTCTTTGGCAGAGATGTTGCCCACTAGTACTCAGTTGCTTCTGAAGCTTTACTTTTCCACGTGACATCCAAAATATTAAAAAAAATTACAATTTTCTGTATAAAAACAAACCCCTTACTACGTCAGCCTACATACGGTAATTCCCTAGCCTGGCTGCTGCTAGTCTGATCAATCATGCGGGATGACACAGTGTTACGGGAAGTCCATTACTTGTTCTCAGATGGCAGGCGCGGATTCGAAGGGGGTTACGATGTGTTTGGTGCACAACTGAGTGGTTCTTCCTTGTGGTGGTCAGTAGTGGTCAACTGTAACCTTGACGACCAGTATGTCTGCCCTCATGTTCACGGGGCCACTGTCGTATCAAAATTCCACAAAAATCTGGACATTGCACGATTCGAGCAGCCGACCAAACGAAGACCCAAAATGAGGCCACTTTCAAAGTTTGACAGGTTCTGATAACGTTGTCTCACACTAACGCGTGGCATATCCGTGTCTTTCACAGTGATCACTCAACATCTGTTGCTATTCACACTCCTTATACACCCGACCAGTCCTCTTGAAAATCTAAACACAAATAACACTAATGCACTGTGGTGGTCGTTTTATCTGTTACAGAGAATTTGCAGCTATAATCGTTACATACGTACGTGTACGAAGAAACCTTGACGTCTGACCTGGTGTTTTGGGTGTTTCACTTTCTTTGCCAGGCAGTTTCTTTTGTTCCATCTCATAGCTCCCGATGAGGCAGATCATGAGGTTATATTAAGACGGCGGGAAACCGTTAGTACGGAGTACTCTCCCTTCGTATTGATCCACGGATTCCGAGGTGTAAGAAGATGCAGCGGTCTTCCAACGACGAGTCATCGGTCATCGGGCGCCCTTGAGGACACGCATTAATCAGCCTTGTCTCCCACTCGTACTTACTTCCTTACCCGGCTGTTTTTACCGGCTTTGTCAGATGCCTATACTTTTGTCACGTCATCCTCATCTCAATCGTGCCATATGAGATGGAATATCATGTGGACAGTCACTGACAAGGACTGACCGTCTGAAAGACAGATTGTTGAAATTTTTTTGTGAGTGAAATTCGGGAACTGTGCACGAATTTCCACGAAGTTACTTTGTTGGGAAGTTTGACATCCTACAGGAGGTGGTAGCAGTGGTGGTGGTTTTGTCAGCAATTTTTGTTTCTCACACGACCTTTGCATATAATGCTACTATGATTTTCGATTGTTTGCATTGTTATTACTTTCAGATCCCCGTACAGGGATACCACTTAAGCGATGTTTTGCGATATAATAATATGTCTATTAAATTTGGTTGAAAGTATTCACGTTCCTGCAATACATGTTGTTCGTATCCCCTCCTCTACCACCGGAGTCATAACCACCCTTATCAGTCAATCAGTAGAGCATCATTTCTGTAACCTTGCTTCAAAAGCTTATGCATTTTCGTCATTTTAAGTAAAATCCCGCATTTCATCGTTGCTGCGGTAATACAGGCACGGCAAAAAATCGACAAGAACATTGTATCACTTTTCGCTCAAGTATCAGTAACTGAAAAATCAAACACGATATGAGAAACGTGAAGCAGTGTTTACTTCAAGTTTTTCAGTACATACAACACTACCAGCCTCATGTTACTAGGATTCCTTGTAACCCTATAAAAAAATTTTTGTTATATTATTGACAGACCTCGTACAAGCGCACTACGGAAGCAGTAAAGTGGTGGTTCACTGAGGCAGTTAACATAAAACGAATTGTTAGGTGAAAACATTTTACTGAGATACTCTCGAATAGTGTTCGTCAGTTTAATTAAGTTGGACTGAAACTCTCGCCATAAAGACTGATGAACGACCTTGTGTCGTGAACAAGTTTCGTAAAATCTAATTAAGGAACTCATTCAATAACTACCTGCAGCGAGAAACGCCGGTTCTTAATTTTCCATTTGGAGCCATGGCCACCAAATTACGCCTCTGGTGGTCTCAATAGAAATGTAATGAGAGGTGTTTGGGGGACATGAATGTCTTGTAATGGGTCGCGACCTCACAGCACGAAATTAGGTTTCGAAATTGTCCGGAAGGACATCCACCTCCAAACCCACTTAAAGACAAAAATCGCCTTTAATGTGGTAAACACGTTTTACTTCTCCGGTTGACTTTTCCCAGAGAAGACATAAGAGATAAATGGAACTAGGATTACTCCTTGCAACCACACAAAGCTACCAGTACCTACCGAATCATAAACAGGGTTTGTTAATCCTGTAGTGTGATTCTCCAAAAAATTTGCATTCATCGTTCAGGAAAGGAAAAAGCGAAGAATTTAAGCAATCTATAACTTCCCTAACCACAGCAATCACGGAAAGGTACTGGTGAACTACATATTCCTCCGAAAAAGAGAATAATTTTAACCCTTGCCACCCGAAGACAACGCTCACCAACAAACAAAATTGTGTATAGGCGATGTGAGCTTTGACAGCCATTTTGCTAATTCCTCTAGACAAGTGGTTAGCCTGGTAAAGTGACGTTTCAGATTGTCAGGCAGACTACATACAAAGAAGATCAAAAGTATCTTTTGTTGCACACTGCGTTATTCGCGCAATTAAGTGTCAATCAGACGGGTCGGTGATGATTTCGACGAGGATGTGAACATTATAAAGCAGGATAATAAGCAAAGTTTTAGTGTTCCTAGGAAGCAGACGACGACTGATGCTTTAATTACTAATGTGCCCTGCGAACCAAGCGCGTGTAAAGAGGATGCTCTTTGTTACTTAGTGCACAGAGCGGTCAATGCGCTAATGACCAAGCAGGATAAACGCTCAGGATTAAATATTATTAGAAAGATTGCAGTTAACAATGGTTACAAAGTAGATACCATTAACAAACTGCTGCCAGAAAATAATATGAAACTGAAGAATAGTGTGCAACATTCTTGCAAAAGGTAGCAAACATTTTTAAGAACCACGTCTTCAAAGCAATGTTCTAGACGAATAATCTGGTAAGGTATAGCTTGAGAAATGACAGCGGTAACAGGCTGAACAAATGTGAAGGATTGCGATTATACAAAACACAATTATGAAAAGAAATTCGACAGAGTGGGTAACGTGCAAGTGAAAGACAGCGGAAGGGGATTTATTTAACAGCTTTTTAGACTTTTTTTTAATGCAGTGTCTATTTGATACGTCGTTCAAGCAATAGCCATAGGCTGGCAATCTTACAAATCAGCATTTAAGCATCACCTTTGGGAATGAGGGAAAAGTAGATAATCGATGGAATAGTATTGTGGTTTAGGTAGAAGCTGCGCGCACGCTGGTACATCGGGCGTAGCAGCTTCTAACACACACCGACTCAAGCAGAAACGTCAGCTGGACATTCCTGGTGCAAACAGCTGATGAGCCCACGGTCAAGTGCGCATTTGCGGAGTGTGATTCCACATTCAATAGAGGGTTTATCTGGAAATGCACGGGTAGTTGTAATCTGACGCAAAGTTTGCTGTTTGAGAGGTCACAACCAAATTTTGCACATGTTGTCATTAGGGTATTCGCTATAGTATGCAATTTTTTTGTTTTTTTTTGACGTTACTGGATATTTTTAGAACACATGCGACCACATGAACGTCTTTTCAAAGATTACTTTACTTATCACTCTCACAATGAGATAAGTTGTTCTTAGTGATTTTGCCCGCCTCTGGTGGTCGTGCGGTAGCGTTCTCGCTTCCCACGCCCGGGTTCCCGAGTTCGATTCCCGGCGGGGTCAGGGATTTTCTCTGCCTCGTGATGGCTGGGTGTTGTGTGCTGTCCTTAGGTTAGTTTGGTTTAATTAGTTCTAAGTTCTAGGCGACTGATGACCTCAGCAGTTGAGTCGCATTGTGCTCAGAGCCATTTGAGCCATTTCTTAGTGATTTGATAACTGTGTGCAAGTTTTTTAATCTCATTCTTAGAACTCTCTCAATCAATTTTAAATGTATGTATATGATACATATCAATTTTTATTTCACCAAATTTTGAATAAATTTGGCAGTAGCGCACTTTGAAAAATTTTAACCCACAGAAAATTTTGTTACAGTGTTTAAAAAGTCTGTAGCAAATTTCACCTTTGTATCTACAATGGTTCAGTGTATTTCCTTATACAGTGAAAAATGTAAGTTAAGGGAAATAAAACAAGATTTTATTAGGTATTAAGCCATAAACAAGCACCTTAATGTCGGCCCTAAAGATACATTTGATCTTCTTCGTTTTCATGTAGCTCTTTTCTTCTAGTTTGATCCTTCTGATTTGCCCTTGTGGCACTACGCTTCACTGGTATTTCAGAAGTAACAATATGCACGTTATCTTATCTTCGTCAATATGTTTTCAGTGAAGCAACATGCTTCAGATCATAGGCTTCTTGTTTTACCACCATTGAACGCAAGACAAACATCGTACGAGGCAATTTTAAGAACTGTAGGTGGCAAGACATTGCCTTTGGTCGTCGCTTCCAAGCTTTCGTTCCGGTTCTGTGTTCCACAGTAACAACAGGCAAAGACAGCTAACGGGAAGCAAAAATGACGCATCGTGAACTGGCTCACGGCTTTCTATACTCTTCAGATGCTTTTCTGACAGCAGGAAATAATAAAACATCGCAAACAAGGACAGAGTCGCGTAGAAAAGAGGCCATGACACTACGCGTTGTTTGAAACAAGATAGCTTTTACACCGTTTGCAGTAAGAATAAACCCTGAAAATTGGAGACATACTTTCTAACATTCTATAGAAATAAATATGACAAAAAATTTGAACATTTTTGTCCAATTTTGCGTACATTTCCCTTAAAGACAGAAATTGACGATATCAAAGTAAGACGACGACCCTAGTTCAATGTGTATTTTATTTTATGAACGCTGCAAATGTGTCAGCATAGTTTTAGTATTTTAACCACATGTGGTTTCAGTGTTGATAACCGAATGAAGAGAGCAGTGTCTTTCGAAACATGTTGTTGATTTGTGTTAAATTCGGCTGAAGTGATTGAACGCTACCGGTTATTAGTGACAAAAACAGGATGTCCCAGGAGAAATAGTCGAAATTCAGGGATGTGACTGGAACGATCATTCGAAGCAAAAAACTTCTAGTAAACATGAGCTCTAAAATCCATACCTTGGGAGTTACGAGCAATGGTCAGCAAAAGAGATGTGTTTCGCAGGAACGAAGATGAATAAGGGCTCGCAGATCTTAAAATATAAATTTTAGACTTAGTTTTTACTAGATAGTTTTTGTCTTGTTTTGGTCCGTAACGTAATTAACTGAGTAGTAGTGTTTTTAAAGTTGAATAACAAGTAGACTGTTCCTGTTCTACCGATTTTTGTTTGTTTCTAACTAGTATTCGGTTTACTGGACCATCTTCAGGAAACACCTGACTCACATCCGGAAGGGAGAGTAGTTCTTAGGTTACCAAAGATTGTTAGTAAAGATACAGCCTAGTTGCATAGAATGTTGTGCACTGAACTTTTTTTAACGTCTTAAATTATAGAATGACATTTTCACTCTGCAGCGGAGTGTGCGCTGATATGAAACTTCCTGGCAGATTAAAACTGTGTGCCCGACCGAGACTCGAACTCGGGACCTTTGCCTTTCGCGGGCAAGTTCTCTACCAACTGAGCTACCGAAGCACGACTCACGCCCGGTACTCAAGGGTAACCGGAGCCATGGTCTACTCTTAAATTATAGTTTACGCAGTGGACAATATTAAGCGCTATAAATAATGAAACTAAAGAATTTTACACTATTACATGTTATGAAGGACGCAGATAACATGTCCACACGAGTGCTACATAAAACCAACAAAGGAAGCAAACTGTGCCTGTTAGAAGCACTTGAGGCAAATAATCATTTAACTCGAAATCCCCAGCTGGTTCTAAATGATCAACTGCAGCTGAACATATTCCCAGTTTTAGGTTTCGCGTGATGCAGCCACATACCCACAGACCGTCAGAATGACAGATACTGCATATCCCTTACCTTGCTAATCTCATAAACTTCAACAATATAGCAACATAGCTAGCAGTACTGCGATATTATGTATGTGAATGGTGCACTGTATCTAATATTGTCCACAGCGTAAACTGTAAATTACAATGTAAAACATATTTGTCACACACCGTAAGTGACTAGTGCTCAGTTAGACAGTTCTCAACCAATGTCACGACGTCACAAGCCTTGCCATTATAAACACTTAATTGTAATACTGTAATATTGTCCTGCTTAACTATTTATTGCTTTTGATACTGTTCATTGCGTAAAGTGTAATTTAACGTAAAAAAACAAGTTTGGCGCGCAGTATTGTGTGGACTGTATCTTCGCTTATGAAGTTTGGCGACCTAAGTACTAGTGTCCCTTGCGGACTCTAATCAGTTGTTTCCTGAAGATGGCCCAATAAGTCGATAAACAGAAATTAGCGAAACAAAAGCAGCTTACTCGTTATTCAACATTAAATGAGGAACTGTTCTATCAAAAAGTGTCGGGATAAACCATAAATAAACCTTATAGCGTGTTGGTCCACCTCCGAAACACAATACAGCAGCTATACTGCCTGCCCTGTGTTCGACAAGACCTACGTAGGTACCGGAGATACACCCGACCAAATGACTACGTAAAAGTAGCGCAGTTCCCTAATATACACTACTGGCCATTAAAATTGCTACACCAAGAAGAAATGCAGATGATAAACGGGTATTCATTGGACATATATATTATACTAGAATTGACACGTGATCACATTTTCATACACTTTGGGTGCATAGATCCTGAGAAATCAGTACCCAGAACAACCACCTCTGGCCGAAATAACGGCCTTGGTACACCTGCGCATTGAGTCAAACAGAGCTTGGATGGCGTGTACAGGTACAGCTGCCCATGCAGCTTCAACACCATACCACAGTTCATCAGGAGTAGTGACTGGCGTATTGTGACGAGCCAGTTGCTCGACCACCATTGACCAAACGTTTTCAATTGGTCAGAGATCTGGAGAATGGGCTGGCCAGGGCATCAGTCGAACATTTTTTGTATCCAGAAAGGCCCGTACAGGACCCGAAACATGCGGTCGTGCATTATCCTGCTGAAATGTAGGGTTTCGCAGGGATGGAATGAAGGGTAGAGCCACAGGTCGTAACACATCTGAAATGAAACGTCCACTGTTCGAAGTGCCGTCAATGTGAACAAGAGGTGACCGAGACGTGTAACCAATGGCACCTCCTACCATCACGTCGGGTGATACGCCAGTATGACGATAACGAATACACGCTTCCAACGAGCGTTCACCGCAATGTCGCCAAACACGGATGCGTCCATCATGATGCTGTAAACAGAACCTAGATTCATCCGAAAAAATTACGTTTTGCCATTGTGCATCCAGGTTCGTCGTTGAGTACACCATCGCAGGCGCTCCTGTCTGTGATGCAGCGTCAAGGGTAACCGCAGCCATGGTCTACGAGCTTATAGTCCGTGCTGCTGCAAACGTCGTCGAACTGTTCGTGCAGATGGTTGTTGTCTTGCAAACGTCCCCATCTGATGACTCAAGGTTCGAGATGTGGATGCACTATCCGTTACAGCCATGTGGATAAGATGCCTGTCATCTCGACTGCTAGTGATACGAGGCCGTTGGGATCCAGAACGGCGTTCCGTATTACTCTCCTGAACCCACCAATTCCATGTTCTGCTAACAATCATTGGATCTCGACTAACGCGTTACGATAAACCGCAATCGCGATAGGCTACAATCCGACCTTTATCAAAGTTGGAAACGTGATGGTACGCATTTCTCCTCCTTACACGAGGCATCACAACGTTTCACCAGCAACGCCGGTCAACTGCCGTTTGTGTATGAGAAATCGGTTGGAAACTTTCCTCATGTCAGCACGTTGTAGGTGTCGCCACCGGCGCCAACCTTGTGTGAATGCTGTGAAAAGCATTTGTATATCACAGCATCTTCTTCCTGTCGGTTAAATTTCGCGTCTGTAGCACGTCATCTTCGTGGTGTAGCAATTTTAATGGCCAGTAGTGTATATATGCAGGTGGATACTGATACAAAGCTGGCGATCGATAGCGTCCCACAAATGCTCCATCGCCTTTGTATTAGGCGATTTTGGGTGGCCAAAACATCAACGAGAGTTCACTACCACGCTCCTTAAACTTGTTGAGCGACTGTGGCATTCTGACATGGACAGTTATACTACTGGAGGATGCCATCGTCCTTGGAGACCACATTTAAAATGAAGGCGTGGAGATGGTTCGCATTAATGATCACACTGTCCACAGTTGTCACGATGCTTTCTATTAGTACAATATGTCCCGCTAGAACTCGTATCAACGTCTCTCGTAGTGTAATACTGCTCCCATTGGCCTGTGTCCGCAGCACGGTGCATGCTCGGAGCATCCGGTCGCCTGGACACGACTCGTGTAACGAGAAACGTGGTTCATCAGACCAGGAGACACAGTACCACTGACCTACAATCCAGTGCCCAATAGAGTCGTAATTCACGATAACTTTGGGTTAACATGATAACACATAGCGGTCGTCTGCTGCAGCGTCCCATGTTGTCCGAGGAGTATTCGAAGAACTAAGCAACACTTTTTTCCATAAATCATGTTGGTTTTATACGGGATTCCAATACATCATATTGATCCCCACTCTCTTGGCTACAAAGTCATATTTTTCAACATAATTTCCGTTCAGTGCGATAGCCTTACACCACCTTACCGGGAGGATCTATATGCCTGCATGGTACCACCACTGATCGACGTCGGAGCCAACGTCTTGCTGCGTCAATAACCTCCCCATCATCCTCGTACTGCTTTCCGCAGAGTGCATCGTTCTTTGGGCCAAACAGAAGGTGCGAGATCCGGGGCTCTAGAGTGGATGAGGAAGAATAGTCCAATGAAGTTTTGTGAGTTTCTTGCTGGTGTGTCAGCACTACCAACAGGGACGTACAGTTGTGTAGTGAGGTGTTTGTTTGTGATCCGTCGATCACCTCTAATGGGAGTGTCTGCGCATTCCATCGTTGGAGGAGCTACAGCTGTGTGCAGCTAGCCGGCACGGGCGAGATAGCACAGGTTTGCGCGACCTTGTTGCAATGATGACCGACACCTCGCCCAACGACTCACCGTGCTTTTATTCAGTGCCTGGTCTCTATAGATATTCTACAAGCGCCTA
Organism: Schistocerca serialis cubense; assembly: GCF_023864345.2. NCBI lineage: Eukaryota > Metazoa > Arthropoda > Insecta > Orthoptera > Acrididae > Schistocerca > Schistocerca serialis. Next base: position 415,046,073 of record NC_064646.1, read on the forward strand.
CGCCAAAAGATACTGACATGTCTCTCCTTGGAACGCAGACGCAATTTTGAAGGCTACGTATAGCCTTCATGAATCTATAGGGGCTGGGGCGGGAATATTTGACGGACTCGCACAACAAATTGCGCCGAGAAAAAAGGATTGCGTTACTTATTGAATGTCCCTCGTACAATGTGCGCTGAACGGAGCGCTGCAAAACTCTTGTACCCCTTTGTCGGCTCTGCCCCAGACTGCCACCTAGAATGATTTACAGGACGGAAGAGTCCTACCTCCGTGTTCTCTGATGAGGCATTGACGTCCAACACCTTCTGACCTAATCGTGGTTTCAGCTTTCTTTCCATTCATGTTCACAACAGTAACGCGCGAACCGCCGACTAGCTTCGCCGTTTCCGACATGCTCGTTCCCTGGTGCCGGGGAACAAGAATAGTCTGCATTTTGTCAAAGGCGTTTGCCGTTGGAACTCCCCATTTGTGGATTATCTTTGTGACTTAACACCCCATTCCTGACTTTATCCACCCTATATATCCTTCGCAAAGGATGTGTGTAACGAATAGTATGTCTATCAGTTTATTTGTTTACCTATCTTACACATGATCTGAATCGTTCATACTTATACTATTTATTTGGATACAAAAGAGCTTTGAGAATGTCTCATTTTCACGTCTCTTACAGGAAGAGAAGATTTCACTCTGACAAAGAAGCGAAATATCCATGAACCTCGCTGTCAGATAATTGCCAGTCATATACAGATTAATTCTGACAGTCTCAATTGTTGGTGAGCCAATTTCATGGCATCATTTGTACTACAGGCACGTAGTTTCGTTCATTTCGGCTGTAGCTATAATGAAGCATGCAGTTGCCCGGAAATGAAACCGAGAGATTTAAGTGCTCAGCTGCGGTGAAGACAATTGCGTTAAGTTCCACTGTGATACTCAGAAGAAAGCGAAAGGTGCGAAGTAAGTGGAAACAACGCGAACCTGCGTAGCAGTTTCGGTATAATTAGAAGCTTGGGAGAGTTTCTCCCACAGTTTAATTAAAAATTTCTCACTAAATTGGCGTACCTGGACGGACGCCGAAGTCAGATATCATTAACATACAGCACGCTCCTCGTGCATGAAGATGTGTGCTACAGGAATGTTACTGGTGTTCTCGATCAAAGGTGAGGATCTTGGTAATAACGGAAAGAGTACAGAAACTTATCTTTTGTTGCAGCAATTCTATTCGAGGCACTTCTATACGCGCTGGACAAAAATATCCAATCTTCGTTGATCCATTATGGATCGTGGTACGACGGCTGGCATGGACTTCTTGATGCCATAATTTACCAACAGCCGTACGATTTGTAGAAGTTTATTTTATTTTATGAACTTCTGTGTGCTGCTACCAGTTTCGGCATTACATTGATGGCATCTTCAGGTCCCATTCGTCATAGTCGTAAAATCGCTATACACGGAAGGAGCCATATAACTGGATCCGTGAATCAATCGTCCTGCAACAGCTGTTGGTGGCCAGGCCTGGCCACGATTGATTCACGGATCCAGTTATATGGCTCCTTCCGTGTATAGCGATTTTACGACTATGACGAATGGGGCCTGAAGATGGCATCAATGTAATGCCGAAACTGGTAGCAGCACATAGAAGTTCATAAAATAAAATAAACTTCTGCAAATCATACGCTTGCTGGTAAATTATTGCATCAAGAAAAACATCGAAACACCAAAAACACAACACATTATCATGCCTAATACGGTGTAGAAAACCGTTTGGCATTCAAAACCGTATCCGGTCGTCTGAATAAATACAGATCCTATGTGGTTCTCTGCAAAATAGTGTCAAGTTCAGTAACGGTGATACAGTGGACAGCGATCACGCACCCTTCTTTCCAAAGTAGATGACAAAGGGTCACAAATGTTTAGTCTGTTGTCTCTGGTAGCCAGAGGAGATGTAACAATTCGTCCTCGTTCTCAGAATTCCAGTCCTTGAGGATGCGAGCCGTGTGAACAAGGGGGCCTGCCTTCGAACAGACCATCACCATTGTGGAACAAACGTGGTACTGTGTGATGGATCTCATCAGCCAAAATGGCCACATAATCCTCGTCAGTAATGCGACTTTGCAGAGTGGGCCATGTTTCCGTCTTGGAACATTAACTAGGTCAGAAGTCGAAAACGGTGTGAAACTAGACTGATCCGACCAAATGACGTACTTCCACTGCTCCAAGTTTTCTGGCTTGGGTACCACGTCTTCCTGTTACAGGCATTAGCATCACCGAAGAGTAGTTTTAGAGTTTCAACGTTCTGAAAATCCCTGTTTGTGGAGCATTTCCAGCTGCTCCCCCCCCCCCCCCCCCCCCCCCGCCCCCGCGCCCAAAGTGTTGTGTAGGTGCTGCAAGGGTTTACCAGTGCTACAGTCCGTCTTGCAGTGACTTTTGCAACCGTCATCGCCTAATTTTTCGTCTCAGTCCTCTTCAGTGGACGTCTGTCACGATCTCTCGTGACTTGACGGATTATGTGTTTCCCGCTTTACCTGTATGCGGTATAAAACTTCGATACTGTTCCTCTTAAAACATTAAAATTTTCCCCTGCCATGGTTACGGAATCGCCCACCGAACAAGAACGAACAATTTGCCCTCATTGGAATTATCTCCGACACAGAGCACACTACTCTGACCATGACTGACGTATTAAAGACATTGCAAGGAGGAGGTTTGTGGTGAAGCTTTGCATCACCTCGGTTCCCAGAACTCTTGAAGAGAGACGTCGACTGTGGATATTGTATCACACACAGACCCTTTTACTGTTCAGAGATGTCACTAAACTCGCACAAAGATGAAAACAACAATGCACGAGCAGCGCCTATTAGGAGGAGGAGTCCGATAGCCGATCTGTTCCAGTCATTCCACCAGGAAGGAGGTACATGGCTCATGTCTGTAGTTCAACCATGCCTAGACGGTCAATACCATGGTTCGATCGCGTCCGCTCTTTGTGCCAAGAAGGGCTCTCAGCAAGGGAAGTGTCCACGCGTCTCGGAGTGAACCAAAGCGATGTTGTTCGGAAATGGAGGAGATACAGAGAAGCAAGATCTGTCGATGACATGCCTCACTCACGCCGCCCAAGGGCTACTACTGCAGTGGATGACCGTTACCTACGGATTATGGCTCGGAGGAACCCAGACAGCAACGCCACTATGTTGAATGATGCATTTCGTGCAGCCACAGGACGTCGTATTACGACTCAAACTCTGCGCAATACGCTGAAAAATGTGCAACTTCACTCCCGACGCTCATGGCGAAGTCCATATTTGCACCACGACACCATGCAGCGCGGTATATATGGGCCCAACAACATGCCGAATGGACCGCTCAGGATTGGCATCATGTCCTCTTCGCCGATGAGAGTCGCATATGCATTCAACCAGACAGTCGTCGGAGACGTGTTTGGAGGCAACCCGGTCAGGCTGAACGCTTTAGACACACTGTCCAGCGAGTGCAGCAAAGTGGAGGTCCCCTGCTGTTTTGGAATGGCATTATGTGGAGCCGACGTCCGCCGCTGGTGGTCATGGAAGGCGCCGTAACGACTGTACGATACATAAATGTCATCCTCCGATCGGTAGTGCAACCATGTCGGCAGCATATTTGCGAGGCATTCGTCTTCATGGACGACAATTCGCGCCGCCATCGTGCACATCTTGTGAATGACTTCCTTCAAGATAACGACATCGCCCGACTAGAGTGGCCAGCATGTTCTCCAAACATGAACCCTATCAAACATGCCTGGGATAGATTGAAAAGAGCTGTTTACGGATGACGAGACCCACCAATCACTCTGAGGGATCTACGCCGAATCGCCGTTGAGGAATGGGACAATCTGGACCAACAGTGCCTTGATGAACTTGTGAATAGTATGTCACGACGGATACAGCCATGCATCAATGCAAGAGGACTTGCTGTTGGGTACTAGATGTACCGGTGTGTACAGCAATCTGGACCACCACCTCTGAAGGTCTCGCTGTATGGTAATACAACATGCAATATGTGGTTTACATGAGCAATGAAAAGGGCGGAAATGATGTTTATGTTGATCTCCATTCCAGTTTTCTGTACAGGTTCCGGAACTCTCGGAACCGAAGTGATGCGAAACTTTTTTTGATGTGTGTGTTTTCAAGCATGGATTTCTCGCGGTGCTTTCGTATTTTTGTCCAATCCCTGTATCTCTGCCTTCCACTGCTACTGAACCAGTCTCATAACGGGTGGTTATAGTTAAAGTGCAGCTACTCATTGACGTCCATTGTGGTCTGTAATTATCGTATGACAGCGAAACTTGGTAAATATGCTAATGTTTTTTTTTTTTAAAAAAATCCACTTTTGACCATAAGGTGCTGTATACTATGCTGTATACTGTTTGTATTGCCGTCATTTGGCAAGCCACAATAGTCAATAATAAATTATGCCTTTTTTCAGTGGCTTGACTTTCTGTGCCGACACCCTGTTCCTAATCCATTACGTAAGGAAACATTCCCATATGTTTTTCGTGCATTCCCAGCGGCAGACTTTCTGGTGGCCGAATTGGAACTAATTTTTTTCCACATTAACGCAGTGACATATCTACTAAGACTCATTGCCGTACGATAATTACAGCTCACATTGGACCTCCATGAGGAGCTGCACTTTATCTGTAACCAACAGGTACCTGCCGCTATCACTTGTGCTCAAATTGGAGATGAACATTAGACATCCAGAAAGTCTACAAAATAATTGAATCAGTCGAGTACGATTTTCGCTGACAAGACAAAACATGACGACCATCTCGCAGCGCGAGACTCGATGCCGCCTGTTTGCGCAGCTGTCACGTAAAGTGATACGCAAAATCGATAAGTGGAGAAGACAGGAAGTATGATTAACTTTTTTTTTGTTTATCATTAGTTTCCATTGACATTCGTTGAACGGTGCTGAACTTTTCCATGCTCCATCTCCCGTCCTTCCTCGGTCAGAGTCTGAAACCAAACAATGAGAAAAGAATAAATAGAATTATTCACAAACATCACCCTCCCGTAACTTTTGGTCCATCCTATAAATAATGGCACAAAATCAGAAAGACATACCAGGTATTTACAAAAAGTAAGATGTATGTTGACCCTGTCACGTTTTCCTGTGGCTCAGTCTGCTTAAATGGAAAATGTCCATCTCCTTCCTCTCTCATTTCTCCGTCCATCTTCTCCTTCCCGTTTTCTATCTCCTTTCCCTCCCAACCTCTGTCCATCTCCTCTTCCCCCCTCTCTGTGGCCGTGAGCCTCCCCTCCATGATTTTAGAAATTCCGATGGAATGTTATCTGTCCCTTCTGCCTTATTTGATCGCAAGTCATCCAAAGCTCTTTTAAATTCTGATCCTAATATTGGATCCCTTATCTCTTCCTGTCGGCTCCTGTTGCTTCTTCTGTCACGTCATCAGACAAATCCTTCCCTTCGTAGAGCCCTTCAACGTACTCCATCTACCTATCCACTTCTTCCTCTGCATTTAACAGTGCAATTCTCATTGCAGTCTTAATGTAACCACCCTTGCTTTTAATTTCACCGAAGGTTGTATTGAGTTTTCTATATGTCGAGTCAGACCTTCCGAGAATCATTTCTTCCTCGATTTCATGCAGCTACTTTGCCTTGGTTTCCCTACACTTCCTATTTATTTCTTCCCGCATTTCTGTATCCCTGAAATTCCCTGAACATTTATGTACTTCCTTCTTCCGTCTGTCAACTCAAGTACTTCTTCTGTTATCCATGGTTTCTTCGCGGTTACCTAATTTGTATCTCGATTTTCTTTCTATCTCCTTTGATTGCCCTTTTTAGAGATGTCCATTCCTCTTCACCTGAACTGCCCATTCCTTACCGCAATATCTGTAGGTTCAGAGAACTTAACGCGCTTTTCTTCATTCATTCGTTCTTCCGTGTCCAACTTCCTTGCGCATTGATTCTTTCTAACAAGTCTCTTAAACTTCAGTCTAGTCGTCATCAATACTAAACTCGTATATCTCTTCCTCTTGTGATTCTTGAACAAAGTATTCGCTATTACTAATCGATATTTATTGCAGAACTCAATTAGTTTATTTCCTCTCTCAGTCTTCCATAACCCGTTCTACTACACCTTTTCCTACAACCGCATTCCAATCCCCCGTGACTGTTAGATTTTCATCTCCATTCACGTACTAAGTTACCCTTTCAGTATCATCATATACATCTCCATCTTCTGCTTGCGGACTCGGCATGTGTACATGAACTATTTTTGTCGGTGTTGGCTTGCTGCCGATTCTGATGACAACAATCTTATTACTGAACTGTTCACAGTAACTCACTCTCTACTTTACCTTCCTATTGGTAATGAATTCTACTCCCGGTATATCATGTTCTGCTGCTGTTGACATTACCCTATACTTGTCTAACAAGAAATCCTTTTCTTCTTTCCGCTTTCCTTCGCTGACCCCCACTATATCTAGACTGCGTCTTACTATTTCCCTTTTCAGATTTTCTAGCTTCCCTATCACATTCAAACTTGTGACATTCCGTGGCCCAAATCGTAGAATTTTACTCTTTCGTTGGTTATTTAGTCTTTTTCTCGTGGTCAGCTCCTGCCTGAGAGTTCGGTCCCGGAGATCCGAATGAGGCACTAGTCCGAATCTTTTGCCAATGAAGAGATCATCATGACACTTTTTTCAATTACAGGCCACGTGTCCTGTGGATACACATTATGTGTCTGTAATGCCTCATGAATGATCATTCCTTTGATCATTGCTGTTTCTTCCGTCTTTAGGGGCCCTTTACTAAGGTCAAGAGAGTGCTTTCTTTGAATATACGTATGTTATAAATCATATATTAAAGAGTTATGTACCCAAATCACACGCGTATCACAATTAAATGTTGTCAGAATTTCAAAGCAATCGGTCAAGAAGTTTCGGAGACACACGATTCGAACAAACGAACGTTTAGAATCCTGTTTATGTAAATGATTTCAGTCTATAGAGGCCTCTTTTGGGTGCTACTGGCTCTATAACAGCAAATGGAACTAGTAGAACAAGGTTTTGGAGGATACTTTTAAATTTCTTTTACAGCTTTTAATAACAGTCTCCTTATCCATGCTTCGTATGTTACATTTAGCAACACCTTTTATGTGTTCTATTATTCTACGGTGGGTGGTTTAGAGCGCTACAAACATTCCACCACTTAGGACCCCTATAAAAAATTGAAATTTTTGGTAAATGTTTTATAAATTTCTTTCAAAATATTGTAATATTATTAAGTTCCACATTTCCATTTTACAAATACTTACGAGCATTTTTTTTTATGAATTACATCAGTCCATTCTCTAGATATAGACGGTGGCTATCAGCGCCGCACATTCGTGCATAAAGTAAAATAACTAAAAATTCATAGCAGGCTAGGATATGGTTGACTGGCAGTGAACTTTCGGTTCCACACACTACAGGTTACTCTGTAACTGTAACTAATGGTATATTGCTCAGGAGTTGTATTTGTAACTACGAAGGTTGCCCAGAAAATAATGCACGGCATTTTTTTCTCAGCCGAAAACAATGCTACGAATGCGAAACGTTACGTGTGTATTATCTGTAGTCTCCTGAGTGAGCGCGACAAGTTCACGTCACTTCCGACAGATAGCGCAGCTGCAGGACATTTTCAAAATGGCGTCTGTAGGTGATGTACGTTACAAGCAATTGAATTTCTCACTGCAGATAAAGAAACGGTGGGGAATATTCACGAACGCTTGTGCGAAGATTGTGGAGCATCTGCTGTCAACAGAAGTACAGTTTAAGAAATTTTAACATGTTGCAACCCTGACAGCAACAGTGATAAATTAATATGTCAAAAATCCGCCTCAGTTGCTAAATGTTACTGGTCTTTACCTAGGTTTCAGCTAGAGTAATCTAGCCTCCTTCAGAAGCGTGCCTTATTCTGGCATGTACTAATTTATTTTATGCTTCTGAAGAAGGCTAGATTACTCTAGCTGAAACCTGGGTAAAGACCAGTAACATTTCGCAACTGAGGTGGACTTTTGACATGTTAGAAGTATAGTTAGTCGCTGGGCACGGAGGGTGAGGTCGTCGGAAGGCGGTTCGGCGGAGCTACACGATTTGCAGCGGTCGGGGAGACCATCCACGGCTGTCACATCTGACACACTAGATCTAGACCCCTCGGAATTCCACTTGTTTGGGCCATTAAACTATGCCATTCGTGGAAGATATTTCGAGGATGATGAGGAGGCGTTTCACACAGTGAAGCACTGGCTCCGCCACCAGGACAAGGATTGGTACCTACAGGGCATTCATGCCCTTCTTTCGCGCTGGAGGAAGGCCATAGAACTGGATGGAGACTACGTGGAAAAATAGGGTGTGTAGATAAAACAGCATTCTTTCGTGTGTGTAGTTCTCATTAAAGAATAGTTGAAGAAAAAATGCGGTGCATTATTTTCTGGGCAACCCCCGTTTTATGCAGGATTTTGAAGCTTTCTAAACATAAATCTGAAATCGTTTATGATTTGAACCAACTGGTATTTAAGTTTTTGTAATACATCTGAAGATTCGCAGCTGGCCCGAAACCAAGCATGTGGAAATAGAGAAAAGCTACCTGGAGACTGTATTTGGAAGGTTTTGTGACAAAATATCCAAAGAGAAATGTACCGTGACTTATGATGCTAATAGACCTACAGACATGTTCCAAGTCTGCCCTCTAATGACAACAGTCCGTTGTGGAATATGATCGGAGATCCTCGTGTATGGCCAGTGTGCGCTGTCGCACATTGTAGAAAAAGGGCGCCCGTGACCCGGTAGACACCGTTAAGTCAGCCAGAGAAGCGACGTGCGAAGAAATAAGGCAACAGAGAGCGCAATGGTCGCCGGCCTAAACACTGTAGTTAGTCGTCGGCGCGCGAGGCCGCCGCCCAGCCCGTAAGAATAGCCCCGCGGAACAAAGCGTAACGGGAGGCGGCGAGCCCTGCACGAGCTGGAGGACAGCTCACGCCTCCGGCTTTGGGCGTGATGCACGTCTTTCTCAGTCCCCGGCGTGCCCACACCAACGTCCGCGACTCTTTCTTGTTTCCCGTAGCTCAATAAGTAGTCGACTGCTTGTCACGCATTCGTCGACCAATTGCTATTCTTTGGGCCAGACTGCATTCCGTGAATTAGTGAATATGTAAGAATAATAACTCTCACCAACTGCGACATGGTCGCGTATAGAAACAGTGATCCAATACTGCCAATTTTTTTTTTAATTTCAGTACAATATGAATTCTTTAGACGATGACAGGGTTCAGACCGTAATGACTATCCTCAGATCTATAATATACAAATATATACACCTAGTGAACAGTGTGTCTTTCAACATAATACAGCGATACGTATCACAATATACTATCATACAACCAGGTAGATCTACAGAAAACATGGTAAAACGTACCTTTTTTACACTATGTCCTATAGTGATAGGGCCATAATGCCATCGTCAAAACATATAAATATAATCAGCATAGCACCGTCGTATAGATCTAAAATAAGGTGTACAATAGGCCGCATCGTCCACACAGTCATTATTGTAACTGAATACTGAAGTACAGTAGCTACCGACCCAACAGAGGGCGCTTATCATTGATATGTCCTTTTTCAGCTGTCATATAGACATTTTATCTTTCATAGGCAATTTATAGGTTGCTACAGGCAATGTAATACGTATATTAATTGTTGTCCGTAAATACACCATAAAAAGGATCGGTCCTATTCTATTCATATATTTCCTTTTAATTATTTTATGTGGGTAATTGTATTTGTCTTTTAATGTATCACAATTTAGTTTCTATGATACTTATCAATTTTAAAAGTCTGCTACATGTATTTTACATAATGTGTTTTTATCAGATTATGTTTTTTGCGTAAATGATGACTACATCTAAGCTGACAGTAGCGACATCTAGGGATGATGTAGGCAAACAGATTTCTTGTAGTTACTGTACTTCAGCAACCAGTTGCAATAATGACTGTGTGGACGATGCGGCCTATTCTACACATTATTTTAGATCTATATGACGATGCTATGCTGATTATATTTATATGTTTTGACGATGCCATTATGGCCTTATCACTTTAGGACATGGTGTAAAAAAGGTACGTTTTACCATATTTTCTGTACATCTCCCTGGTTGTATGATAGTATATTGTGATACGTATTCCTGTATTATGTTGAAAGACACACCTCTCACTAGTTGTATATGTTTGTATATTATAGATCTGTGGATGGTCTTTACGGACTGAAACCGGTCATCGTCTAAAGAATTCATATTGTGATCAAACACTGAAATAAAAAAAAAACATTTTAATAATAACTCTGATATTTCAGGCAAACGGTCGTTGCCACACGTAAGTTATTTGACGAATTTAACTGCACGAGGTCTGTTCAAAAAATTTAGGAACTTTGTCCAAAAAAATTTCTACGCTTACCTTTTACACATTCCGCATGGTCTCCACTTTTGTCCACAATTAATATACCACTGCCGATGCCGTCTCCACTTCTAGAAGCAATCTTGATACTCCTCTTGCAGCGCCCTCTGCGAGTTTTCTTTTATCTACTCTATCATTGGAAATCTTCGTCCTTTCAACGGGGTTTCAACTTTGGAAATAGCACAAAGTCTGCAGGGGCCAGGTCTGGAGAGTACGAAGAATGGCGAAGTACAATAACTTCGTTCTTTGCGCAATAGTCACGCACCAACAGGGATGAATGTGAAGCTGCGTTATCGTGATGCAAGAGGCATGAATTGTCTCGCCACATTCCACGCCGTTTCCTTCTCACATTTTCTGGCAGGCGTTGCAGAACGTCCCGATAGTACCATCGATTACCAGTTTATCCCTGTGGCACGAATTCATGATGAACTAATCCAAAGTCAAAGAAAACTGCCAGCATGGCTTTGACATTTGACCTGGCCTGACAGGCTTTCTTTCGTCGTTGAAAACCTTTCCCGAGCCATTGTGAAGACTGAACCTTCGTCTCAAAATCATAAATGTAGACGCACGTTTCATCATCAGTCATGATTCTCTTAAGGAACATCTCGTTCTCATTTGCAGGATCCAAGAGCTGTTCACAGGTTGCGAGGCGGAGACTCATGGGCCTGCCTCGGGCATGGATGTTTGTGACGTCATTAGGTTAGTTAAGTTTAAGTAGTTGTAAGTTCTAGGAGACTGATGACCTCAGATGTTAAGTCCCATAGTGCTCAGAGCCATTTGAACCATTTGAACTCATGGGCCATGGGACGAACTTGGCGGCAACACGATGCATTCCAAGATTCTGTCAAGATATCATGATGTGATCCAGCTGAAATGTTATATTCTTCTGCAACCTCTCCGACAGCCAGTCTCCAATTGGCACGCAAAATTTCGTTGACGTTCCTGACATGAGTATCGTCGAAGAGTGTCCTGAACGAGGGTCATCTTTAACTTCCATCCAGACCATTTTTAACCGTGTGAACCATTCGTAATATCGACTATGGCTTACGCACTCACCACCGTAGGCTTCCTGCTTCATTTGGCGTGTCTCTGTAAAGATTTTCTTGAGTTCCACTCAAAATTTAATGCAGACACGCTGCACCTCTAACTCTGCCATCTCGAAATTCGCAAACTGTGAGACACCACGTTTACTCAATGCAGCACTGAACAGTAACTAATAGGCGTACAACAATGAAACTTCCGCAAATTACACCGAGCGAGGTGGAGCAGTGCTTAGCACCTGGTTTCGCCTTCGGCAGGACGACGGTTCAAACACGCCTCCGGCCATCCAGATTTAGATTTCCTATGATTTCCCTAAATCGCTACAGGTAAATGTAGGGATGGTTCCTTTGAAAGGGGAAAGCCGATTTCCTTCCCCATACTTTCCTAATCCGAGCTTGTTCTCTCTCTGTGATGACCTCGTTGTCCGCGGGAAACACTGATCTCTTCCTCCTCCTCCTCCGGCAGTTAAATTTAAACAATGATGTGTGCACGGATGCCAACCGCAATTCGCTCAAGCACACCACTGGCATGAAATTACGACTTCCGGAATTTTTTGAACAAACCTCGTATGTACAACAGCGTGTGACGGTACAGCCCCCAAGAAGGCACCTTATGTACTTTGGGAGCGGCCGAGCGTGTGAAGTTTGTTATGCTGTGTGTGACAGAGTTGTTGACGTGCTGGCTAACGTTTGACAGAAAAGAGGAGATGGTAGCAAGTGACGTGATGGCTGAGCTTGGCTGTCCAAACCAGCAACAGCTTTGTTTGAGTGTAATCCCAAACGTAAAGTCTCCTATTTTTTTATAAGTACATATATCTGTTTATTTCCACAATGGTTTACATCAGTTTACAGCTTGAACATTTAGCTATTTTTCGACATAATCAACATTTCTGTCGATGCATGTTTGTAGACGCTTTGGCAGTTTTTGTATGCCCAGGTCATACCAGCTCGCCGCCATGCTGTTCAGAAAGTTATGAACCTCTTCTTTCACCTCCTCGTCGGAGCTGAATCGCTTTCCGGCCAAATGTTCTTTTAACCTAGGGAACAGGTGGTAGTCACTGGGCGCCAAGCCATGGCTATATGGTGGGTGGGTGATTATGTTCCACTTAAACTGTTGCACGAGAACAACGGTTTGCCCAGCGATGTGTGGGCGAGCATTGTCATGGAGAATGTGTACGCCCTTGCTCAACATATCTCTTCTCCGGATCTGAGTTGCCCGTTTGAGTTTTTTCAGAGTCTCACAGCTTTAATTGTGATCCCAGTGGGCACAAAGTCGACCAACAACACCCCTTTCCCACACCAAAAACGGTTGTCGTGTCTTTACCAGCAGACTGTGTTTGTTTGAATTTCCGCGACTTTGGCGATGAAGGTTGCCGCCACTGGCGTGATTGTTGCTTGGTCACAGGTGTAAAGTGGTATGCCCAGGTTTCGTCACCCGCGAGAATTGAGTCCAGAAAGTTGTCCTGTTCGGCTGCAAGGCGGTGAAAAAATGCACGCATGTGATCCTCAGTCAGCATGCGTGGCACCCATCTTGCACACACCTTCCGGTAGTTCAATGTTTCCGTTAAAATTCTGTGAGCGGTGCTTCGGGAAACCTCAGGAGCCAACGTGTAGAGATCATCCAGGGTGATCCGCTGATCTTCACGCATGCTTTGCTCAACCTTCAACACTGTCTCCTCAGAAATTGACTGTCTCCCGCTCCTTTGTTCGTTTAAATTTCGGTCTTACCAGTTGCAAACTCTCTACACCACTTGCGAACACTTTTAACATCCATGCACGACTCACCATACACTTCCGTCAATTGGCGATGGATCTCAATCAGCGCAGTGCCCTTTGCGTTCAAAAACCGAATAACTGCGCGCAATTCGCACTTGGTGGTAACATCCAACGGGAACTCCATTCTCAACGGCTGCCAAGCCAAGACAGAGCGCCTCAGAGCGGCGTACGCATGTTTACACACAGCGCGTGAAGCACTCTTCATAACAGTGTGACTAACTGCCACACAAACAGAGTTCTGTAGTTATGAAATAATAGGAAACCTTACTTTTGGGATTACCCTCGTAGTTCGTCCGCGGATGTCGGCGGTCTTTGAGCTCTGCTATTGGAACGAACACCATGTATGAGAAATTCTGATGCTAACAAATTCACTCTGAAAGCGCGTGGCCGGTATCTCCAGTACTCAAAAGCTGTTCGGGTGATCGAATGTTTCCCACTTGAGTTGGCGTAGAATCTACGTTACGAAATTTGCGATGTGGGGAAGTGCGTTATTATGAAGCAGCACCACCACAGGTGACACGCGTTGTTTCGACGGACCTGCTGCCCCAGACATATTCATCATTTTCCGATGGCTGTCTACTGGCGTTTGTGTTTCGGTAGCCCAGAAAACAATAACAGCACTTCTGTCCTATTTGGACGCATTTGGTAATAACGTCGCCATAGTTTAACTTTCGGCATTTACCGCATGCACGCCAGAAAGATACGAATGCCACACTAATGCCTCGCCTACATGTCGGTGCATATAAACCCGCATCGGAGTCATGGTACGTTTCATATACGCTGCAGCAACGCAATCAGACGGAAACTTTTATGGATCTAAATTGAGGGATTAGAGCGAATAGGTGAAGCAGGCCTACTGAAGACCCGTATCAGGAGAAGCCACACATAAGTGCTCCAGGTAATAAGGAATCTAGGAATAATTCGCTTGGCCATGAAGTGATCTGTAGAGAATATTTAAAGTGACACATGAGATTTCACTTGAAATTTACAGTCTGTGAGGACGTGACGGATCTATAATACTACTCACAACGTTCCTTCCCAATCTCTGAATATGTCTCCCACAGTTGAGGCCGAAACGTTGGTGAATAGGTTAATACATCGACCACACTTTCTCAGCCCGTTATGTTACTGTAGTAAAAACCGCCAGTGAAATGCTTCATTGCATTGTGACCGAGAAAAATTGGTTTATGTTGTACATATTACTATGTAGTACGTGTCCAAAGAAAATAGTGGCGCAAGATGTAAACAAGATAGCGAGTCAGAGATGAAATGAATTGAGTGAAGAAAAAGAAAGAGAGAGAGAGAGAGAGAGAGAGAGAGAGAACCAGGAAGAAAGATCATAGTACTTCTTGCACACATTAGCGGTTGAAAAGCCAAATACAAGACTTCCACCTTCACGGCTTGTAAGCTCATTGGTGCATTAAAGTTTCAGCGTCGCGCACGGCCTCAATACTGCGACCTTGCAGTTTGTCGATCTCGCGGGAGTTTGGCGGGGCAACGACTCGGTGGGCGAGAAATATAGCGCGGAAAACCGGTCAAATTTACGGGACATGCGCCGGTCAAGAAGACCGCTAGCCCTAATTTCACACTGAAGCGTGCAGTGCCTCTGCTAAATTATTGCCTTCCTTAATGACCTGTCTAGTGAATTCTAGTTTGTGGGACAGATATTACCGATTGCTGTCACTTAGACCTATGACTCAATTTTAATCTCCGAAAGTGTGCGTTAGTGTCGCAATATTTGTAGAAGGAAGTTAAAAGAATATAAAACTTCGCGGCAGTTTTAATGTGTTCGCAGAGATGTTACACTCGTCCTCACAGCGCTCAAACTCCAGCGGTCTTATTTCCTGGACTTCTGTTACAGGTGCTTACCGGGTATCTTTATATGCACAAGACCTAATCTCAGCTAACATGAAAAACTAGTTCTTCACCTTTTTTCATTCCTCACAAATAAATATCTGATTGCAGACTGGCCTTTGGGGAACATATTTCAACTGTCATCTCGTACTGCAGATATAATTAATAGATTATTAGCTGTGTAAAATTAGTCAGGACAAGTACTGGAAGTTCCTGCCAAGCCAGGTTGGAGTCTAGGTCGAGCACATGGTTTTAATCTGCCAGGAATGTTCAAATTAGCGCACACTCCGGGGCAGCGTGAAAATTCATTCTAAAAACAAGTACTAAGTAAAGGTGAACGGTGGCGCGAATCACGTCAGATTATGCACTGGTAAGCCATGTTTGTTCTTCATGATTCCGAATTATAAATACAAGGTTTCCTGTGGAGCATCTCACGCACATTCAACATAATTACTGTATGCAACAAATAACGTTTCAAAGAGTGTAACAATTAGGTCTGATTGCCCAGTAATGGTATTTGTACAGTAATTTACTATTTGATGTTGACCCATTTCTCGATATTTTTTTTCGAATACCCGTTCATTGTTTTCGTAGTACGGAAAGACGGAAGCCAAAGCCATTCAACAAATCACACAACCTCTTGTGTACAGATAAGAAACAGTTTTATTGGTTTGGACAGTATCTGTCATTAAATGAAAAGATACATCTATGTGTACACTTTTTCACGCTTTCCGTCAAATTGATTTGTTGTCTTTCTTTGATGTCCTAAACAATATTGTCTTTCTCGTTTTTCTTCCGTTTGAGTACTCCGTTTCTCCACGTTTCTCCGTGATTTTCGTCGATACTACGTAAAGACACCCTAGCGGTTAGGCACTGAACGCTGAAAAGCAGTAACTGACAAAACATTTACGACTTGTGTGTGTATGGTAGTGAGTGATAACGGGACACAATGGCATACGAATTTACTTTTATTTATACATTTTTTCTCGAAGTTTCTTGTAATTATACAGCGGGCTTCAAAGTTTCTGCGAGCAATGTCTAGGGGTTCTAGATTACGTCGTGGAGAACAACTTTTGTTACAGACTAAATGTTCGCTGATTCTTCCCGGGGACATTAGGCGTCTTCTATTATTTATATATATCGTGTCTTTTCTGTTGGACGTATGTCCGACGGAACAGATACCACTGATGGTACAGCGGGCGTATAGAACAAAAAAAAAAAATGGCTCCGAGCACTATGGGAATTAACTTCTGAGGTGATCAGTCCCCTAGACCTTAGAACTACTTAAACCTAACTAAGGACATCACACACATCCATGCCCGAGGCAGGATTCGAACCTGCGACCGTAGCGGTCGCGCGGTTCGAGGCTGTAGCACCTAGAACCGCTCGGCCATCCGGGCCGCGGGGTATAGAACATATTATTAAGAGAAATCAGGTCCTCATGCCCTACAGTGAAAATTTGTGCCAGACCGGAATCCGAACGCAGATGCTCCGCTTCTCTAGAACGGATGCCTGAATTGTCTTGGCCATCCGAACATGTTTTCCGTCCGACTCAAATTCTCAACCTGTCACGCGCAAGTAGCGCTCCCATTCATTGCCCCACTGTTCGTAGTATTCTCAAAGTCCCCCAGAGGTTCGGAAGATACGGGGCATCAGCACTGAAAGTACCTGGAGCCGTCCTCTTCGTCTTAATTTTGCAAAGCGACAGTCGGTTTTGTGTAATCTGAAAGCTGATTTCACTTGCAACCCTATTCGGTAAATCACGTCCACTAAGTTTCCTAACTCCTTGCTGCATGTGGCATCCTCTAACCAAGAAATTGACTGGCTGAAGGTACGTTATTCTACGACTGAACTGTACTTTCACTCGTGTTAGTCACATTAGTCACTGACCTTTTTGTGATCAGATGAAATTTAAGTGATGGCTGTAGGAAGCAAGTACGTTTTGTTTCATATACGTCGCTCCTAAGTCTCAAAGTGCAATGTTTCTCAAAATCGCGCATATTTCAGGGAAGTTGAAAGCGATAACATTCGAAGACGTTGTGGCCCAAAACATGCAGCTCCGGCATGTACCACTTTAGTACCTGCTAGAGACATGACTGGTCGGAGTGGCCGAGCGGTTCTAGGCGCTACAGTCTAGAACCGAGCGACCGCTACGGTCGCAGGTTCGAATCCTGCCTCGGGCCTGGATGTATGTGCTGTCCTTAGGTTAGTTAGGTTTAAATAGTTCTAAGTTCTAGGGGACTGAAGACCTCAGAAGTTAAGTCGCATAGTACTCAGAGCCATTTGAGCCATGTTTTGCTACAGACACGCAGTTTGTTCCATTCGATTGTAATACAAGTCTGCTGCCCTCGAAACCAGCCGAGCGCCGTGTCGTTTACGAGTCTCTGCTTCAACAGTCAGCTCTTTTCAGCGATGTTGCTGATATTTTTGTAGAGAAATTGTTTAGTTTACCGAAGAATTCTTTCCATCCACTGCGGACTGGACACTCTAACAGTAATTTCTTATAGACTGTATGCCGTACTGGGACTGAAACTCGCTCACTTACCTTTCGCACGCAATGCTCTTGCTAACCGAGCTAACATCGCTCATCTCACTGCTCCAGTCGGCCAATACTTTACATCTACTCTCTGTTGGTAACGCAGACTTCTTTAAGGAACCTAATTCGCGCGTGTAAAACAGCTTCAAACTTCTATTTTACAAATGAGTTAATGTGTTAACTATTTGATAAATAAATAAATGCCGTGTGACTAGGGCCTCCCGTCGGGCAGACCGTTCGCCGGGTGCAAGTCTTTCGATTTGACGCCTCTTCGGCGACTTGCGTGTCGATGGGGATGAAACGATGATGATTAGGACAAAACAGCATCCAGCCCCTGAGCTGAGAAAATCTCCGACTCAGCCGGGAATCAAACCCGGGCCCTTAGGATTGACATTCTGTCGCGCTGACCACTCAGCTACCGGGGGCGAACAACTATTTGATGTTAAGCATAGAAGTAAGAAAAGGTCTGAAATTATGGCTTGAAGCTGTTGTAAGTCGTTAAATCCCCTCGTTAGATAGCGATAATATCTGCTACAACGATAAAAGATAGCGAGACCAGAGTTGATTATTAATGAGCAATCCAGCGCGCACTATTTAATTAGTAGCTGTCTGTCTGTGTTGAGATCTGAAAAGACCAGACGCATATTGTAACTTGTTTAAAAATGTACGCACGCCGAGTATTATTAGCCGTGTGAATGTATTACGTAAAGTTGTATGTGAAAATATATTCGGCACCATTTTAAAAAGTTCTTTGAATATTTTTTATTATTCCACGAAACTACACCGTAATAAACGATTGGACGATCGTGAGGACCAGCAATAATGGACCAACGTGTCACCGCAGAGTTGAAGAGGTATAAGAAACCATTTCAAGAAGGAACATAAGAACATTTTTAATTTTTATGTCTGTGTACTCATATCTTGTTGTTCAACTTTTTTTTCAATACCTACGGTGAGTGTTCGGATAGCCGAAACCCTTCCTTTATCCGATAATATATTCCAGAATAATCTTAAAAATCATTTAACCCCTTAAATAATATTTCCCTTATCAATAGGTTTTACGCTCCGTTTTATGGAACAGCTAGTTTTTCACGCATCTCAATGTTTACGACGTCACATGTCGTACAAAGATAAAGTGTTGTAGGTAGATTTAGCGGTATGTGTAAATACTATCTGCGAACTGTGTTGCGAATAGAGTTAGTAGTAATGAAGAAGTAGATTAATACGTCACGCCTAGTGCGGCAGTTTTACTGCACGAACAGCGATAATGTAGTAAGCGCTAAACTTCTCTTGCTTTCATCATTATAGGTGGGATGTAGCGAGAAAAAGTTTCTGGAAACATACCCCAGGCTGTGGCTAAGTCATGTGTCTGCAATATCCTGCTAGTTCTGCAAGGTTCGCAGGAGAATTTCTGTAAAGTTTGGAAGGTAGGAGACGAGATACTGGAAGAAGTAACTCTTTTAGGAGGGGACGTGAGTCGTGCTTGGGTAGCTCAGTTGGTAGAGCACTTGCCCACGAAAAGCAAAGTTCCCGAGTTCGAGTCTCGGTCCGGCACACAGTTTTAATCTGTTAGGAAGTTTCAAGTTTCGTAATGGTTTGAAATTATGCGTAAAATTTGTTGCAAATCAGTAAATGCTCAAATTTTCGAATGCTGGATGAATACAGTCTGGGTATTTGCGAGCCATGAGTTACACTGTTCAAGTTATATACACCGTTTCTACCTGTAATACTTGTCTTACTGCGTTAAAACTGTAGGACAGACTTATAGCTCTTAACGAGTAGATTATGAAAGCGTTTTAAATTCTGTCAATAATTATATGAAACACTGAAACCAAATTTTTGTTCCTCCTGTAACCCGTTCTGTATCTAGATCTATACGGATACTCTGCAAATCACATTTAAGTGTCTGGCACAGGGTTCATCGAACAACCTTCACAATTCTCTATTATTCCAGTGTACAGCGCACGGAAAGAACGAACATCTACATCTTTCCGTATGAGCTCTGATCTCCCATATTGTATCATGGTGATCGTTTCTCACTATGTAGGTCGGCGTCAACAAAATATTTTCGCATTCGAAGGAGAAAGTTGGTGATTGGAATTTCGTGAGAAGATTGCCTTCCAACGAAGAAAACCTTTGTTTTAATTATGTTCACCACAAATCCTGTATCATTTCAGTGACACTCTCTGCCCTATTTCGCGATAATACAAAACGTGCTGACCTTCTTTTAACTTTTTCGATGTACTCCCTGAATCCTATCTCGTAAGGATCCCACACCGCGCAGCAGTATTTTAATTAGATAGGCAACCTGAAACTAGGACTGTGCTCCATGAACCACGAACAGTGTTTGCCTTTTAGGGATGTAGATAGATATGTAAGAGTTATGTGAAAGTTTCATTCTTTGTTTCAGAGTGAAAAATTAATTTCAGGAACACTCCTAGGCAGTGGCAATATTATCCCACTCGCTAATTTTAGTCCAAGAAGGTATGTCAAAATAGTCTTTTGTCAATTATTTATCCACTTCGATGAGACCAAACGAACCAGAGCCAGCTGGTCATACAGCGAGTCAGTACGCAGTTTACGGAATGCTTATTAGAAAATGTACGACGGCTATTTGGACAGTAAGGAACGATCGGTCTCGAAATGGAAACGACTGTGAGAGTCAAAATTGTTTTATTTTCAACGCTTAGCTGCATAGTCTACACAGTCGCCGCTTCGACTTAAACATCTGTCGTGGCGTTATACCACCTTTCCAATATTCTCGTCATAGAAGGTGGCCTCCTATGCTTTTGTTTGCTGCCTGCATCTCGTGGTCGTGCGGTAGCGTTCTCGCTTCCCACGCTCGGGTTCCCGGGTTCGATTCCCGGCGGGGTCAGGGATTTTCTCTGCCTCGTGATGGCTGGGTGTTGTGTGCTGTCCTTAGGTTAGTTAGGTTTAAGTAGTTCTAAGTTCTAGGGGACTGATGACCATAGATGTTAAGTCCCATAGTGCTCAGAGCCATTTTGTTTGCTGGACTGCAGCACGCTCTCTGTACCAAAATGTTCATCTGAGCAGAGATGAAAGCCAGAGGGAGCCATACATGATCAAGCAATTCACATTGAAAGTGTGTCCTCATTGCCCCTGCAACGTGCGGCAAACTACCATGAAGAAGCAAGTGCATGACAGGTACATTATGTTCGGTTGCATAAAACCAGGTGAAATCTTGCAGGAGCCTCCTCATTGCCCTGCAACGTGGGGCGAACCGTCATGACGAAGGAAATGCATGACAGTTACATTACGTGCGGTTGCATAAGACCAGGTGAAAACTCGCAGGAGAGTCGTCATTCCCCCTGCAATGTGCGGCCAAATGTCATGAAGAACGAAATGTATGATATGTGCGGTTGCATAAAATCAGGTGAAATCTCGCGGAAGGCAACCATACTTGGTGGGAGACACAATTTTCTAGGCGTCTTTGCGCGTTCACTGTGCGATCCGCACTGAGAATACTAGATACACTGCCCAACACATCTGTGCAAAGCTTCATCCGATTTTCGCTGTACATTTCATTTCGTGACCGATCGTTCCTTACTTTCGCAGCGAGGAACTAAGAAAACACGAAACATAGTCTACAAATGTTGTTGTGGTCTTCAGTCCAGAGACTGGTTTGATGCAGCTCTCCATGCTACTCTATCCTGTGCAAGCTTCTTCATCTCCAAGTAACTACTGCAACCTAAATCATTCTGAAACTGCACAGTATATTCATCTCTTGGTCTGCCTCTACGATTTTTACCCTCCACGCTGCCTTATGATACTAAACTGGTGATCCCTTGATGCCTTAAAACATGTCCTACGAATCGATCCCTTCTTCTAGTCAAGTTGCGCCACAAATTCCTCTTCTACCGAAGTCTATTCAGTACTTCCTCATTCGTTACGTGATAATAACCATCTAATCTTCAGCATTCTTCTGTAGCACCACATTTTGAAAGCTTCTATTCTCTTCTTGTCTAAACTACTTATCGTCCATGTTTCACTTCCATACACGGCTACACACAAATACATTCAGAAAAGACTTCCTGACACTTTAATCTATATTCGAACTTAACAAATTTCTGTTCTTCAAAAGCGCTTTCCTTGGCGTAGCCATTCTACATTTTATATCCTCCTTGCTTCGAACATCAAACAGCAAAACTCGTCTACTACTTTAAGAGTCTCATTTCCTAATCTGATTCCCTCAGCATCACCTGATTTAATTCCACTACATTCCATTATCCTCGTTTTGCTTTTGTTGATGTTCATCTTGTATCCTCCTTTCAAGACATTGCCCATTTCGTTTAACTGCTCTTCCAGGTCATTACAGTGTCATCAGCAAACCTCAAAGTTTTTATTTCTTCTCCATGGATTTTAATTCCTACCCCATATTTTTCTTTTGTTTCCTTTACTGCTTACTCAATATACAGATTGAAAAACATCGGGGATAGGCTACAACCCTGACTCACTCCCTTCCCAACCGCTGCTTCCCTTTCATGCCCCTCGACTTTAATAACTGCTATCTGGCTTCTGTACAAATTATAAATAGCCTTTGCTCCCTGCATTTTATCCCCGCCACCTTCAGAATTTGAAAGAGATTATTCCAGTCAACATTGTCAAAAGCTTTCTCTAAGTCTACAAATGTTAGAAACGTAAGTTTACCTTTCTATCTTCTAAGCTAAGTCATAGGGTCAGTATTGCCTCACGTGTTCCGACATTCCTATGGAATCCAAACTCATCTACCGCAAGGTCGGCTCCTACAAGTTTTTCCATTCGTCTGTAAAGAATTTGTGTTAGTATTTTGCAAACCGTGACTTATTAAACTGATAGTTCGGTAATTTTCACACATGTCAGCACCTACTTTCTTTGTGATTGGATTTGTTATATTCTTCTTGAAGTCTGAGCATATTTCGCCTGTCTCATACATCTTGCCCACCAGATGGAAGAGTTTGGTCATGGCTGGCTCTCCCTCCCAAACCTACCAGTAGTTCTAACGAGATATTGTCTACTCCTGGTGCCTTGTTTCGATTTACGTGTTTTAGTGCTCTGTCAAATTCTTCAAGCATATCTCCCATTTCATCTACATCTACTTCCTCTTCCATTTCCATAATATTGCCCTCAAGTACATCGCCCTTGTATAGACCCTTTATATACTACGTCCACCTTTCTGCTTTCCCTTCTTTGCATCGAACTGATTTTCCATCTCAGCTCTTTATATTCGTAAAAGTGGTTCCCTTTTTTCGAAAGGTCTTAATTTCCCTGTACGTAATATCTGTCTTACCACTAGTGGTATATGCCTCAACATCTTACATTTGTCTTCTAGCCATTCCTGCTTAGCCATTTTGCACTTCCTACCGATCTCATTTTGAGACCTTTGTATTCCTTTTTGCCTGCATCATTTATTGCATTTTATATTTTCTCCTTTCATCATACAATTTTTCTACTTATTTGAGTTCTGCTGGAAGTCTATTGAAAATCTGCAAACAGAACCTGCTGAAAAGTTGCTACACTCCTGTAAAACGCCTACGAAAGTGATAACCAACTCCATGTCGTTTCCAGAGTACCAAACTGTTTAGGTCATCGGTCCCTAGACTTGCACACTACTTAAACTAACTTATCCAACGAACAACACACACACACACACACACACACACACACACACACACACACACACCCATGCTCGAAGGAGGACTTGAACCTTCAGCGGGAGGGGCCGCGCAGTCCCTGACATGACGCCTCAACAACAGACAACAATAAATCCTATAATGGAACGTATGCACATAGATTGCAGAGTTTTAATTCCTAGCTACCTGAACAACAGCCTACACGAAGTTTCGTGAAGTGACGCCGTAGACTGCTGACGGCCCATTTCTGGGCAAAGAATATTCTATTTGAGTGAACAGTGCTGCCCCAAAATTTAACACACCACGAGATAACAGAGTGAAAGTAAGCGAAATGTTTCAGTGGCACAGTGGAGATCATTCTCAATTTCTGAACAGTGTCTTGTACGTGAAACTTACAGGAAAGCCTGTCATCTACCATCAGTCCAAAGAATGTATAATGATTGACTTCACTGAATGAACATCTTCAGAAAATTAAATTTCACTTTCGGTGACAGAAACTGTATGTAATGCGTTTTGTTGCAGTTAAGCGTTAATCTGTTCTCTGATGTTCAACAAGTAATGCAAGACATGTTTTCCTGAAAGCAGGTTGGCTTTATTCAGTATTCATACACATCACATTCTTGCCCACTCTTTTCGCTACAACATCCTATTTTTCAGATTAATCTCCGTTGAATGCCACGGCCTTATGCCTCCTTATTGGGAGGCCCTGTATGGGCGCATGGCCAAAGGCCTTGACGCAGTGGACACACCGGTTCCCCTCAGATCACCGAAGTCGGGCTGGGCTAGCACTTGGATGGGTGACCATCCGGTCTGCCTAGCGCTGTTGACACGCGGGGTGCACTTAGCCCTTGTGAGGCAAACTCAGGAGCTACTTGATTGAGAAGTAGCGGCCTCGGTCTCTTAAACAGACATACGGCCGGGAGACCCTCCCCCCATATCCGCATCCAGTGATTTTTTTGTATGCCCGCATGATACCGTTCTACTGGTCGACGTCGGAGCCATCGTCTTGCTGTATCAATAACCTAACCTTCATTCACGTACTGCTTCCCTTGGAGTGCATCCTCGACTGGGATAAACAGATGGAAGGTGCGAGATCCGTGCTTTAGGATGAATGAAGTTTTATGAGTTCCTCTCGTGTGTGCAGACTTGTTTGGGGCCTTGCGTTGTCAAGGAGGAGGAGTTCGTTTGTATTTTTGTGACGACGAACACGCTAAGTCCCGAGGATAGCACAATAGACTTCAAAGTTGATTGTTGCACCATGAGGGAGGACATCGAACAGAATCACCCCAGGATCCCAGAAGACCGTCGCCATGACTTTACCGCCCGAGGGTTCGGGTTTGAACTTTTTCTTCGGAACAGAGGTAGTGTGGTCAACTCGATGGATAGCCGTTTTATTTCCGGTTCGAAGTGATGAATCCATATTTCATCGTCTGTGACCGTGTTTGCCAAAAAACATTTCACGATCAGCCTCATAACGTGCAAGCAATACCACAAAAATTAGGCTTCGAGATACCCAGCAGGCACACACCTCTGAGTACCCCAACTGGTGGATGAGTGGTGAGCACTACCAACAGAGGCGTCCAGTTGAGCAGTTAGGCGGATGGTTGTGATCCTTCTATCACCTCAGATGAGAGTGTCCGGACGTTTCAACAGCTGCAGCAGTCGCAGCTGTGTGCGGCAGTCAGGCACGCGGGGGATTGGACAGGTTTGCCACAAATGCCTCGCCCAACGACTCACCGCGCTTTTGTTCACTGCCAGGTATCCGTAGACATTCTGCAAGCGCCCATGAATATAATGGGTAGCTCTGGTTTTCCGCCAGTAGAAACTCAGTTACAGCTCTTTTCTTAAAACACAGTTCCGTTACATACGTCATTTAGAAGACAACATATAGCGCCGCCAACTATCGGAACTTGACGAAACTGTGTTGGGTAAAGCGCTCATATCACACGATGTCTCACAACAAATTCCGCATTTTTACAACCGAAATTCGCGGAGAAAGAGATCTGTTGCATTATTTATTGAATGTCCCTCCCATATACGTTGTTCAGAGCGGTGGTCAGAAACAGTCCGAAAGTTTGCAGCGGTTTGCAAATTAGGTTGTGCTGAAAAATAACTGTTGAGAAAAAATTAGATATATTGCGGCATTACCGAGTTAGTTAACACTGAAGTTTGCCGATCAGGCTGTTTCGCTAGCAAATTCAAGTGGCCCGCCAGATGCAATTAGTTTCAAATTTTCTCAAAAAGGTGAAAATACGTGTAACTGCTCAGCCCTTAACTCGTGTTCGATTCCTACTACCGCCCCATGTTCAACTTTTGTATCGCTCTCTTGTTCGGTTTTAGGAAACCAAACGGAGAACATGTTTGGCGTCATCGTTCCTTCTGGGTCGATAAAATTTGCGTGCACAACGGCCTGATTGCCTAACGTCAATGTTAAATTACTCGGAAACGACGCGATAACCAAGTTTTTCTTAACAATTAATTCTCAGCACGACCTACCCTGCAACACCCTTACAAACTTTTCAGACTGTTTCTGACCACCCTGCATATCTCCCTTTTAAACAGTGACGTCAAGCATGTGAACTGGCGGAACAAAAAAACCATGAAAAGATGCGAATAAAAATGGTTCAAATGGCTCTGAGCACTATGGGACTAAACGTCTGAGGTCATCAGTCCCCTAGAACTTAGAACTACTTAAACCTAACTAACCTAAAGACATCACACACATCCATGCCCGAGGCAGGATTCGAATCTGCGACCGTAGCCGTCACGCGGTTCCACACTGAAGCACCTAGAACCGCTCAGCCACACCGGCATTCTAACGATGCGAATGTGGACCTCATAGAACTGGATTTATAGGTATTAAATAAGACAGATAAGATTACCATGCGCGACAGTTGGGAACGGTTGCGAAATAATATAGATGTTAAGTTGTTTGGCAAACTGGTATAGGTAATACGACCGTCATGAATTGTAGTAGATACCATCACAGCAAATGATCACAATATGGTAATCATTCCCTCCTAAAATGGGCCGTGACAAAGACGCTAGAGTACTGCCCACAGAAGCCGGTTTAGAATGCCCACTAGAAGGCATTGGAACCCGTTTAGAGCACAGATAAAGATCCAGATTTTGATTTACAGATGGTCGTTAAGAACGGTGAAGATCTAATAAGCACCGTATTGTTTGAGGGAAACACGCTGACACAAGGTGTTCACCATGTTATAACAAACTACTAACAAGTGAAATTAGAACACAGTTAATTTACATGTAGATACTACAAACTCATTGTTTTCGACTGTCATACAGCGGAGAATAAATGTGACAAACGATTGCGGAAAATCGTGGTTGAACATGTTTCAAAAATAGTAATATGTGGATCGCTAGTATTTAAATCTTTCGTTTAGTACCAAAGACATACGACATAATTATGTACATGTCGATGTTGATTTCCACTAATCAATGCTTTTCGCTTGTGATATTGAAGGTTAACTGCTTTTCTCTGTGCCGCAGGTGGATAAAGACGCTTCATCTGTTCTCATCATATATTAGCAGGCTTGATTATTTTCCAGCACGTATAAAGACAAGGTAACACAAGACATAAGCCGGCCGCTGTGGCCGAGTGGTTCTAGGCGTTTCAGTCCTGAACCGCGATGCTGCTACGGTCGCAGGTTCTAATCCTGCCTTGGCATGGATGTGTGTGATGTCCTTAGGCTAGTTAGGTTTAAGTAGTTCTAAGTCTAGGGGACTGATGACCTTAGATGTTAGGTTCCATAGTGCTTAGAGCCATTTGAACCATTACATATAAAAATTCCGACATACTCGTATAATTAATTGGAAGGACAATGACCGAAGACATGATTGACTACAGGAGTTATGCAAAAATTAAACGCCGCGCACCTTTTCGGCTGTACTCTGATTTAACGGTCGATATGGACGTGAAAATTACAATCAACAGAAATGTTTCTTCCGTCCGTACGTCGAAGCTTTCATACGCCCGGCGACGGCTGGAATCCAAGAACTCTAGTCGAAGCGTAGCGCTAGAGAAATTACGCGACGTCGTTCCTACAGATTTCTTCGTAAGCTTTTATTGGCAGATCCGGATTAAGTCTCTGCATCGCCACACTCTCAAAACGTCTAAATAAGGGTCGCAAGCCTCAAAATGACTCACGATACAGGATTAAAACTTTTCAGTACTCAGAAGTCAATAATTAAATCACTGTAGCGACCCATCCACGTTCAGTAGGAGTCAGATGATCAACCAGTAGACTGGAATCTGTACATTGTTAACAGTTCTTCCACAATCCCCAGATGGCTCCCAACATCTTCCACCGATAAACTCCCTACAATAACCTCAACAGATGAGAGGCAGCTCGATCTACTGGGACACCTATTAAACATCTAGGGGGTATGCGTATCGATCGATCTAAAGTGGAACGACGGGGAAGAGGGTAAGACTGAGATTCATTGGAAGTTTTCTCAGGAATTGTAATCAACCCAAAAGGAACGCAGCTATAAAGTCGTCGTTCAACCAACGGTTACAAATTCCTCATCAGCCTTGGATTCGTAAAAGATAGGATTGGTAGAGAAAATAGAGAATATACAAAGAAGAGCACCGTGTTTCCACACATCTGCATCTACATACATACTCAGCAAGCCACCATATAGTGCGTAGCTAAGGACTCCCTGTACGAACTTCCAGAGTCCGGAATTGCACTGCTGCTACGATCGCAGGTTCGAGTCCTGCCTCGGGCATGAATGTGTGTGATGTCCTTAGGTTAGTTAGGTTTAAGTAGTTCTAAGTCTAGGGAATTGATGACCTCAGATGTTAAGTCTCGTAGTTCTTAGAGTCATTTGAACCATTTTTGAACTTCCAGCCTGCTGGGGAAATTGCAGAACTTGTGTTAATCACTGCATCGGAAAAATAGTCAAAGTTACAAATCCCACTTTTATTTACCTGCCGACTTGTTTCTGGTCGGAACCCATTCACAGGTCATCCAGATACTCAAAATAGTATTTCCCAAAATACAAAAACCATGTCAACAAAACAAACATAGCGGAAATGAATAGTTAGAGCATACAGATATACGCTATGTAACTGTTAATTTGCACCTCCGTTATATGTATATGTTTTTTATCTTGACATTGCTCATATATTTTGGGAAATACCATTTTGAATATACGGATGATTTGAAAATGGGCCCGACCCGAAAACAGTAATTGCAACTTCGGCTGTTTTCCCCTTGTGTTACTCAATTCCTTTCCTATTCCTTTAGCAAAGAGAGCGAGGCAAAAACGACTATCTACATGCTTCAGTATGAACCCGAATTTATCGTATCTTATATTCGCGGTCCTCACACAAAATGTGTAGAATCCTTCTGCAGTCAGCTTCAGATGCTGGTTTTTTAAATTTTTTCGATAGTGTTCCTTGGAAAGAACGTCACCTTCCATCCAGGGATTTCCATTTGAGTGCCCGAAGCATCCCCTAATCGCTTGCGTGTTGTTCGAACATACCACATCTAAACTGCTTCGATGTCTTCCTTTCATCCGACCTAATACGGATCCCAAACACTCGGGCAGTACTCAAGAACAGCTCACACTAGCATCCTATATGTGGCCTCCTTTATAGATGAATCACACTTCCCTAAAGCTCTCCCTATAACCCGAAGTCAACCATTCGCCTTCAAAAACTGTTTCAAATGGCTCTGAG
The DNA here is from genome assembly GCF_023864345.2 of Schistocerca serialis cubense. Taxonomy (NCBI): domain Eukaryota; kingdom Metazoa; phylum Arthropoda; class Insecta; order Orthoptera; family Acrididae; genus Schistocerca; species Schistocerca serialis. Next base: position 415,075,100 of record NC_064646.1, read on the forward strand.
CACTATGGGACTTAACTGCTGAGGTCATCAGTCCCCTAGAACTTAGAACTACTTAAACCTAACTAACCTAAGGACATCACACATATCCATGCCCGAAGTAGGATTCGATCCTGCGACCATTCACCTTCCCCACTACGAGCTTCACGTGCTCGCTCCATTTGACATCGCTCTGCAGCGTTACGCCCAGACAACGTGACTGTGTAAAGCAGGACACCACTAATACTATATCGGAACACTATAAATTTGTGTTCTGTTTATTACACATCCGAAGTACGTTACCTTTTTTCATTTAGAGCTAGTTGCCATTCATCACACCAACTAGAATTTTTTTTTTTTTTTCATTTTATGTCTTCCTACAGTCACTCAACTTCGACACCGTACCAAAGCGTTATCAGGAAACAACCGCAGATTTCTGTCAGCCAGATCATTTATGATATCTGTATATAAAATAATAGCGGTCCTCACACACTTCTCTGGGGCACTCCCTCTCTGATGATCACTGGCTGTCACTGCACACTCGACCACTTGAGGCAACGGAGGGATGGTACTGTCACTTATCTCACAGCCGAGTTCATACTGCATTTGCGTCGAAGTTAGATTACGTTCAGCCTAGGTCAAGAGGGCGTTAAATGAATAAAACGACAAGCAGAGATTAGCATTTATTTATTATTATTATTATTTTTCTGTAGAAGATACGAAAGAAAAATGAGAGCATAAATAAACAGGTAAGGATCTGTTAATGTATTATTATGTTCATTGCTGCCTTTTCTATTTCAAATAGTTGTAACCCTGAAGCCCTTGGCGACAGGTCTTATTTTGATACTTTGTTTACCCCTTACAATGAAGCTGCCAGCCACTCTGGACCACCCTAGATCAGCACAGCCGATGAAAGGCAGTCTAATGACTTACTCCAAGGTGCTGTTTTTGTGGTCTTCAGTCCTGAGACTGGATTGATGCAGCTCTCCATGCTACTCTATCCTGTGCAAGCTTCTTCATCTCCCAGTACCTACTGCAGCCTACATCCTTCTGAAGCTGCTTAGTGTATTCATCTCTTGGTCTCCCACTACGATTTTTACCCTCCACGCTGCCCTACAATACTAAATTGGTGATTGGTGATCCCTCGATGTCTCAGAACATGTCCTACCAACCGACCCCTTCTTCTAGTCAAGTTGTGCCACAAGCTCCTCTTCTCCCCAATTCTATTCAATACCTCCTCATTAGTTATGTGATCTACCCATCTAATCTTCAGCATTCTTCTGTAGCACCACATTTCGAAAGCTTCTATTTTCTTCTTGTCTAAGCTATTTATTGTCCACGTTTCACTTCCATACATGGCTACACTCCATACAAATACTTTCAGAAAATCGATGTTAACAAATTTTTCTTCTTCAGAAACGCTTTCCTTGCCTGTCTACATTTTATATCCTCTCTACTTCGACCATCATCAGTTATTTTGCTCCCCAAATACCACTTTACGTGTCTCATTTCCTAATCCATTCCCTCAGCATCACCCGACTTAATTCGACTACATTCCATTATCCTCGTTTTTCTTTTGGTGATTTTCATCTTATACCCTCCTTTCAAGGCACTTTCCATTCCGTTCAACTGCTCTTCCAAGTCCTTTGCTGTCTCTGACAGAATTACAATGTCATCGGCGAACCTCAAAGCTTTTATTTCTTCTCCATGGATTTTAATACCTACTCCGAATTTTTCTTTTGTTTTCTTTATTGCTTGCTCAATATACAGATTGAATAACATCGAGGATAGGCTACATCCCAGTCTCACTCCCTTCCCAACCACTGCTTCCCTTACATGTCACTTGACTCTTGTAATTGCCACCTGGTTTCCGTACAAATTGTAAGTAGCCTTTCGCTCCCTGTATTTTACCCCTGCCACCTTTAGAATTTGAAAGAGAGTATTCCAGTCAACATTGTCAAAACCTTTCTCTAAGTCTACAAATGCTAGAAACGTAGGTTTGCCTTTCCTTAATCTTTCTTCTAAGATAAGTCGTAGGGTCAGTATTGCCTCACGTGTTCCAACTCCAAGGTAGAAAACATGAAATTTAGGACGAGAGAGTGGCAGATCTGCCGTGACATGGTGCAAGGAACAAAAATAAGCCTACTGAGTTTGTACTGGCCGTTTATCTGAGTAACACGCGCGAGCAATTCTTTTCTTCTATTTGCGTTGCAACAGAGTGCATCAGGTACCCGTAGCACCTAGAAAGCCGAAATTACCTCGCCGGCGATGGCTGACGCCAAGGGCGGCAGATCTGGGTCGGCCAGTGAAGACAAGTGCAGCATGTGGCGGTCGCAGCGCCACTGGGCGCCGGCGGCGCTTCGCGCATCTGACGGGCGACGCCAGCTGGGTAGCCCTCGCCACTGTACGCCCCACTTTCTCAGCACAGTCCGGCACCGCGCCACGCACCAGATCGTTCGCCGTGCAACTGACACTTGATCGGCGTCCCGTCCTCAAGTGGGAGGACTTTCCCTGGCTCGCCACGTGTTAGTACACGCTCGCGTCGAAGCCTACGGGTGAGTGAGGTCAACCCCCTACCTGTTTTACATTCCACAGACTCGATACCGACAACAATATTTCCAATGAATCATTAATCCTACTACTCTGCCACACACACTTCCTTCCAACCGCAAACTTGGCCATCCTCCACGTCCTCTTCCAATCATAATGGCTCCCAGTTCCTTGCACTGATATTCGTGATGATATCTACCTTTCCTACCCCTTCTACGGGGGAGATCATACATCATAGCGCGACTCCGATGCTGAGTCCATCGGCGAATGAAAAAAGTGTATGGGGCAGCATGTCTGCGGAAAACTGTGACAGGGGGGAGGGGGGGTCACAGTTGCTGCTTCATGATAACGCACGTACCCATATGGCAAATTTCATAATGCAGAACTTAAAATTCGAATGGGAGACACTCCTCCATTACCCCCCCCCCCCTCCTCCACCCCTACAGTCCCGATTTCTTCCCATGCGGTTATCACGCCTTCGGTCCTTTAGAAAAGGACTTCAATGATCGACGATTCCTGTCGGACGAGGATGTGCAGCAGGCAATTATGGACTTCTTCACGCAACAGGACAGGGTGTGTTACCAAATGCCTTCAATCAAGTGCATAGGTGGGATAATTGTCTCAGTGTTAACGACGATATCGATTTTCCATGATTGGCATATGTACTCTGGACTGTATAGCGTTCGAACGGAGCCGCCCGCAGTGGCCGAGCGGTTCTAGGCGCTTCAGTCTGGAACCGCGCGACAGCTACGATCGCAGGTTAGAATTCTTTCCATGTGTGATGTCCTTAGGTTAGTTAGGTTTAAGTAGTTCTAAGTTCTAGGGGACTGATGACCTCAGATGTTTAGTGCTCAGAGCCATTTGAACCATTTTCTTCGAACGGAAACATTTTTATCATCGTTTAAACTTCAAGACTCGTCTCTGCTTCTCGCCTCCCCCTCTTCGGTTGGGATCCATTCATTTCCTCTTCTAAACAGTCTCCCAAATTACTCTTACATCATCTTCACTTCCGTCACTCCACAAGTCCATATCTCAATGCACAAAGTTTCAGTCCCTTTTCCATCTCCGCCACTCCACACGTCCATACGTCAATGGCATAAAGTTTCACTCTCTTTTCCGTCCGTACCTTGGTGCAGGTCATTCTCATTAAAGCCTCTGGTAATTATCAGACTCTGTTTGAAGAGTAGAGCAATTGTTCCGTAAAGTTTGATGCCGCTATGATACCGCTTTCCTAGAGAGGCATGTAAATCTAAACACACAACCATCAGTAGTAACACTCACAGGCACCAGCAATGGTTAATGCCTGAGAAGCAGGCACCATGGAAGGAACGACCAAGATGGTGTAATTGAAAATCATTTACCATGACATTTTTAACTTAATTATTGTAAAGTGATATAACTGAGCTGAACATTCAAATGTAATACAATTTTTCTTTTAACGCTGGTATGTATTAAAGGTGCCATACAAGGAATAGAAACTAGATAACTGTTTCCTGTTAATCAGAGCCACCTTTATGTGCGCAACAAGGCCGTAGATCAAAGTGAAAACATAAAATTGGGCACCCACCGAAAAGCAAAGCAACAAAATTACAGTAGTTGCGAGATGCTGGGGTGGAGAAGAGCTTGTACCTCTTTAATTCTGAAGAATCTTGTGTGAGAACGAGACATGTACGCGACCCCCTCCTTACCTACCACCCAATTAACTATGCGCACAACGGTAACGAAAGGAAATGATGGTGAACCCTGCTAGTTGGTAAATTAAGGAGTGCACACTCATAATAATTTAATAAAAATCGTAATCTACTCAGAGAAAAAAAAGGAGAACTTTATCGTAACAAACAACAGGAAATGGGGTTCTGCATATATCTACGAATTGATATGCAGATTAAATATTACAATATTTATTATGCATCATAACATAAAGTCACAAGATTATCGACACAAACAACAGGTTAAAGGATAGGGTGTACTGAACTATTATGAGAATAAGTGTTGGCTCGAGAACAAGGGGCTCCTACTCTGTGATGCAACAGACTGACGATAATGACTAGAGATCCTAATCAATCAAACATTACTCTCCCGAGTAAATTGCAGTATCGCGGTTAGTAGTGAGAGCTCAAATGGGATCGTGGAGAAACAAGCAAGGTGCTGCTGAGGGATTCAGCATAAAATTTGATACGTCCTACAATGCCGAAGCCGCAAAATACTGTACCAGACGTGAAATCTGCACCATGTCGTCGGTAGGTAGCGTTCTGATGATGTACGCGCCGACTTCTTCAGCGCAGAAACTCTGTTTCAACCCCTGGCCTCGAAGGCTGTCCGAGAATTCTAAGTTCTGCTGAAAAAGTGTGACTAAGTCGCAAGACCGTCCGCCTCCGACGAAGATCAGATCCCAAATAACTGCCGGCCACGGTGGCTGAGCGGTTCTAGGCGCTTCAGTCCGGAACCGAAAGACTGCTACGGTCGCAGGTTCGAATCCTGCCTCGGGCATGGATGTGCGTAATGTCCTTAGGCTGGTTAGGTTTGAGTAGTTCTAAGTTCTAGGGGACTGATAACCTCAGATGTTAAGTCCCATAGTGCTCAGAGCCATTTTAACCCGCATAACTCTGTGCCCGCCCAATGCAAGAACGAAACCAACATTGCTCAACTCCATACTATCCTAGAAAACCGCGAATCAGCATTCAGTGCTGAGTCGCGCCAATAGCGACCATTCCCTCCAATTTCGAGCAAGGCTTTATGACGTCAACTAGCCTCAGTTTAAGTTGACCAGTCATGCCTCTGCTATTCAGCTGAGGGCACTTCACTTGCCATTTGACCGGTTACGAAAACAACATGCCTAGACACCAGCCATCCAGCGCCAAACAGTCGCACCCAGCAGAGCACAAATGGTTCAAATGGCTCTGAGCACTATGGGACTTAACATCTTTGGTCATCAGTCCCCTAGAACTTAGAACTACTTAAACCTAAGGACATCACACACATCCATGCCCGAGGCAGGATTCGAACCTATGACCGTAGCAGTTGCGCGGTTCCGGACTGAGCTCCTAGAACCGCTAGACCACCGCGGCGGGCCAACAGAGCACAGTCCACAACTACTCTCAGAATCATGAGGACAGCGCCAGCAGTCTTCGTTCTGGACGTGCTGGAACGGTAAACACATAAACTGCAGCGACACTCAGACGTCCCGCAGGTCGTTTCGCCCTGCACACAATAGGCGAAACTCGACTGACGTTCCGCCAGGCGCTTAAGCCTATTGATGTACGACCCTTTCAGTATTTACAGAAGTGCACTCCCCAACCGCAAATGCAGTGTACCATGACCTCTGGTGCTCGTCTCGCACGAACCTCCCAGGGAAGTAACCCAACATGCATAGGAATCAAGTGAAAAGTATTTTGAGCTCTCAGTACAAATACTCTCATTGCAATAATCTTATTCGGCCTGTTACCACCATGCAACGACATAAAACATTAATAAAACTGATGAAAATGAGAGGCGACATGCAAAAGAGGGCATGGAACCTATCATAGTTACAACACTCAAGAAAAACCTTTACATTAACATAAGTAAGCAATACAAGTGGATAACATGATTTAATAATGCTGCACTTAATGGTGCGTCCACAAGCATTGACGAGGGCTGCACCGTCCGGTACAAAGACTGGACTACACCCACGCAGCACTCCTGTCAGCGTAGGATAACGAACAGCCCAAATGGGACCCCCCACACAATCGCCGAGCCAGAACAGCCACAGACCAAATTACAGTTGAAGTCTATAACATAAACGCATCACCAGTTAGTTTCTAAGTGAATGATAATGAGGATGATTAGCCGCGCAGATGAATGCATAACCAAGTGACTCCATAACCTCCATATACATAAGGGATAGCCTACAAAAATTTACTAGCAATAAAGCAGCCTGCAATAGGAGGAAACTATTTTGAACCGCAAGGCTTATAAGTAAAAACTTGTTTACACTTATTTTAAAACAATCGGCGGTAGTCAAGAATAGGTCGCACTAGAGGCTTCTTTATGTTTTCCTCTGACGACGAACGCAGTTCACCAGAAGTTTCCCATCAACTCTAAACGTTCTGTTGCTCATCCGTTCTACTGATTTCTCGTGTTTTTCCATTTCATGTCGATATGCAGCATTGCCTGTATATATTTTGACGTTATGACGCGCCAGAAATTTTCGAAAGCAAGTACAACCATATAATTAGTGTTTCTTGAGAGATTACGGTTGGTTCAAGTGTGTACATACCAGAGGCACATAGCGCAAAACCTCGTCATTACTGCCCATCCGCTCAGGGGAATAGAACTTTTGCTGTATTTTACGTTCCGTTGTGCCAGCAGCAATGTCAGTATAAGATATAATAAAAACGAAAGCTCCAAAATTAAATGTAATAAGGTAATATATTTTCAATATTTTGCACGACAGGCCTGTTACGGCTTATTGCTGTCATCAAGTGGCGTCTAGTTGGAAGTGGCTGTAAGTTCCTATTGGACCAAACTGTTGAAGTCATCGGTCCCTAGGCTTACACACTACTCAGTCTAACTTACGCTAACACACATACCCATGCCCGAGAGGGGAGGAGGGACTCGAACCTCCATCGGGCGGAACCGCGTGAACCGTAGCAAGGCGCCCAAGACCGCGCGGTTACCCCGCGCGGCTTATTTGGAAGTGACGAGTACATTGCAACAATAGTAATTTTTTTCTGAAAGTATTCGTATGTATAATATTCTTATGCTTACGTAATGTAACGTTTCTCACAGATATTTTGAGAGTAGTAAAGAATTGACATAATACTAAACTGTCAAAATGTCTGTCACAAACGTATTTTTACTTTTCGTAATTATAAAAGATATTATACTTACCAAGACTAAACAAAAAACAATTACTATAGATTCAATACGGCTGTCACTTTCAACTAGTCTTCACTTAATTGCAATAAGCCGAAACAATCCTGTCGTGTAAAGTATTAAAAATACATTAACTTATTGCAACCATTTTGGGAGTATTGATTTTCAATTTTTGCTACGTTGTGGTCTCCCTCGCCTCACCACCCTCTCTTTCACAGCTCTCTCGTATGTCGTTACAGACAAATGTTGGTCGTTACTAGCAGGGAACGTTAATTTACACGCTGAATAACGAATTCTCGACGATAATTAGGCTTTTTTTTCTTTTTCCACTTTCATTGATCGAGAGTAAAGGTCGAATGTGCTGCAGTTCACTATTCCAAACTTCAGCCATAAAAAAATTTAAAAATAGGAAGGCTAATTGAAATTTTATACTCTGTTACTAAATGCCTACGTTCAACTAACCCCACTTGCCATTTGTCTGTCTAAGGCCTTCCAGAGACAACAAAAACTTGCTTTTCAGTACTTTATATAATTACTGACCGAATTTAAATATTTAAAATGCTGTCATAATGTCCACATCAGAAGAGATAATTTTAGATTTAATGCCATTTGTATATCAAAAATTAAAGGTCAAACTGCGTAGGTAACTCAAACTATATTCATCCAGTACTCGAGAATGAGAGCACTTAGCGACTACCAGCAAGGTTTACACGTAATTTCAAGCCTTTTAGAAACTTTTTCTCGCCGAAACTTACCCCCTCCCAAAATAGTGAACCGAAAAAAGTTTATTGCTTACCATATTTTCGTTGCCCATGGAGTGAAACGTAAGCATCACCCATGAAGTTCCAATTTATTCCTTCTTTACCACTAACTCTAAGCGCAGCACATTTTAAAGACGGTATCCGCATGTACCATTTAACGGAACTGCAAAATTACACGATCAAGTCACGTTAATGGGCCCAGCTATCGGAGGATGTGGAAAACAGTGCAGTCGTTGTAATGCGGAAACGGAGTTCAAAAATGGTTCAAATGGCTCTGAGCACTATGCGCCACAACTTCTGAGGTCATCAGTCCCCTAGAACTTAGAACTAATTAAACCTAACTAACCTAAGGACATCACACACATCCATGCCCGAGGCAGGATTCGAACCTACGACCGTAGCGGTCACTCGGTTCCAGACTGTAGCGCCTAGAACAGCACGGCCGGAAACGGAGTGATTTATCTGATGTCCAAAAGGGCAAGCATTTCCAAAACGGCTAAGTTTGTAAACTGTTCGCGTGCCACAGTGGTTTAATATATCGTGCATGGCAAAATGGGCGCTGCGCAAAATCGGTGCCAAAGCAACTGTGCTGCACCACGGGCCGTAGATGACAGTAATAAACGACTGCTGCGGAGATGCGAATAGGCATGCAAGTGTTGATCTACTAACTGCCCAGATGAACCAAGGAGCTACGAATAATGTGTCCTCAACAACAGTTCAGCGAATGCTGTTGCGTATGGGCCTAAGCGGGAGACACCTGCTTCATGCACTCATTTTGACTGCTGTTCAAGGACGACAAAGGCTGGGATTTGCACTCCAGTACCGCAACTGGACGTCCACAGGTGGCCTTCTCAGATGAATCACGTTTTATGTTCCAACGGACAGAAGGTCATCGGCGTGTTCGTCGTGACGCGTCTGAAAGAAAACAGCTTGAAACCAAGAGGGAGCGTTATGGTCTTAGGAATGTTTTCGTGGCATTCCATACGTGATGTCACAATTCTGATCACAGTGGATGAACACAAGTGTGCATCTGTCCTTGGGGGCCACGTCCATCCCTATAAGCAGTTTGTTTCTCCTCGGTACGATGGCATTTACCAGCACTACAATGCAACGCATCACACAGCTCACAGTGTACGAGCGTGGTTGGAAGAGCACCAAGATGAGTTTATCGTGCTGCCCTAGCCACGTAACTCCCCGGATTAGAATTTGTGAGACCATTACGCTCGCGCCAATGATCCTCACTCGAGAAACCATATCTGGCCACGCAAGAGGAGTCGAAAGGCTCCACAACCCTGTCGGTACATTCCAGAACACGACTGACTCTCTTCCTGCACGTCTAACGCTGAAAAATGCGGTTATTTAGGCTTTTGACATGTGACTGAACATTGTATACCGTTGTAAGATACGTAGTTCGAAAGATATAACGTCATTAGCATTGCAGTTGAGTTCATTAAAGAATCACTGAAGAGTATTACTGGTAATTAATAAGTTACGTTACAGCGAAGCGAGAAACCTAAACTGTACTTAATTTTATGCTACTCGAGCTCAACAACAGATATTTCCGATCTTGTGTGCCAAAGTTGTAATCAAGTGGCTCTCTGCTGCTAGCGCAAAATAAATGCCTGCGCTGGCAGCGAATCAGCTGCCGAACAACAGTTAACGTCTTGCAGACGCAGCCAGCGGCAATGTCAGCAGCCTATTAACTGAGGAAATGTGTGAGGCGCTGGTCCTTGGGTTACGCGGCCTCCGCGTACTTGTGTGTGGGCCTATAGGCAAATACTTGGCACGCTTCCAGCGCTGCGGTACAGCACTGCCTTCGTCGACTGTCGTACCACCTATTGGTGGGCCAGACACTGGTTGTCTCTCACTTGGCTTCTGAGGCTGCACAATGCACAATGCACAATGCACGCACTGTTGGCAAAGCTCTCTAAACTACACATCAAAAAAAGTTTTGCTTATTCCAGTCCCCAGAACTCCTGAAGGTAGACGTTGACTGTGGATATTGTATAAAAGACACAGTCCCTTTGAGTACTCAGAGATGTCACTAAGCCGGCCGCTGGTGGCCGAGCGGTTCTAGGCGCTACAGTCTGGAACCGCGCGACCGCTACGGTCGCAGGTTCGAATCCTGCCTCGGGCATGGCTGCGTGTGATGTCCTCAGGTTAGTTAGGTTTAAGTAGTTCTAAGTTCTAGGGGACTGATGACCTGAGATGTTAAGTCCCATAGTGCTCAAAGCCATTTGAACCAGCCAGATGTCACTAAACCCGCTCAAAAGATGTAAACAACCATGCATTATACAGAGGGGTTCCGATAGCCGATAAGTTCCAGTCATTCCACCAGGAAGGAGGTACACGGCTCGTGTCGTCTGTAGTTCAACCACGCCTAGATGGTCAATACCGCGGTTCGATCGCTTCTTTTTACTTTGTGCCAGGAAGGGCTCTCAACAAGGGAAGTGTCCAGGAGCCTCAGAGTGAACCAAAGCGATGTTTTTCTGACATGGAGGGCGATGTTTTTCTGACATGGAGGAGATACAGAGAGACAGGAACTGTTGATCATATACTTCGCTCAGGCCACCCAAGGGCTACTACTGCAGTGGATGACCGCTACCTACGGATTATGGCTCGGAGGAATCCTGAGAGCAACGCCAGCATGTTCAATAATGCTTTTCGTGCAGCCACAGAACGTCGAGTTAAGACTCAGTGCGCAGCAGGATGCATGACGCGCAAGTTCACTTCCGAGGTCCATGGCGAAGTCCGTCTTTGCAACCACGACACCATTCAGCGCGGTACAGATGAGCCCAACAACATGCCGAATGGACCGCTCAAGACTGGCATCACGTTCTCTTCACCGATAGTGTCGCATATGTCTTGAACCAGAATATCGTGGTACACGTGTTTGGGGGCAACCCTGTCAGGCTGAACGGCATAGACACACTGTCCAGCAGCAAGGTGGAGGTTCCCTGCTGTTTTGGGGTGGCACTATGTGGGGCCGACGTACGCCGCTGGTGGTCACGGAAGGCGCCGTATCGGCTGTACGATACGTGAATGCCATCCTCCGACCGACAGTGCAGCCACATCGGCAGCATATTGGCGAGGCATTCGTCTTCATCAACGACAATTCGCGCCCCCATCGTGTACATCTTGTGAATAACTTCTTTCAGGATAACGACATCGCTCCACTACAGTGACCAGAATGTTCTCCAGATATGAACCGTTTCGAACATCCATGAGATGATAAGGCCTGTTTATGGACGACGTGACTCACCAACCACTCTGCGGGATCTACCCGAATCGCCGTTAAGGAGTGGGATAATCTGGACAAATAGTGCCTTGATGCACTTGTGGATAGTATGCCACGACGAATACAAGCATGCATCAATGCAAGAGAACGTGTTACTGGGTATTAGAGGTACCGGTGTGTACTGCAGTCTGGACCACCACCTCTGAAGGTGTCGCTGTATGGTACAACAATGTGTGGTTTTCATGAGCAATAAAAAGGGCGGAAATGTTTATGTTGATCTCTGTTCCAATTTTCTGTACAAGTTCCGGAACTCTGGGAACCGAGGTGATGCAAAACTTTTTTGATGTGTGTACTTCAAGTGCAAACAAAAGAAAATACATTCCTGTAATGGTGCAACCGAATGAGATGTGACAGTGTTTAAGACATTCGTCCGTACCTAGCAAAAATAGGCAGCAGCGAGATTGCTGCAGAGATTCAAATGAATCCGGCGTTCATAAACTTCGCTCAAGGAGACTAAGGGCTTCAACGCATACCAATGACCTAAATTGCTGAAATACGCCCAAAAAGAAGGAATTGAAGTCCACTCCAAGCTGTATTCTGCAATTGGTCGGCAGCCAACAGAAAAAAAAACGTATTGACCAAATCCGAGTAGGACCCGCATTCTGAGGATTCCGTATAAACGGTTCATCCATCCCGAGATCTAGAATCTCCAGTTTTAGTCCTCTATCGACTTTGATACTGTGACATAACGATTCCGGGAATTCCAAGACGTTGGACAATTTTTAAAATTTTAAGTTTGAAGTCGGATAACAAATGACAAGAGAAATACTTTTTTCGTGTGATATATATATATAAATTAACTTCTTTCAATTTCTTCTTTTAGTTCTACTGTGATACCTTGCTTTTTGCTAAATTTCATTGTTTTAGATCAACAGGAAGTACGTTTTTATGAGTGAGCTTGCGAGTATCAAACATGTATCAAGTATCAAATATGACACAAATGGCCATATGTTCTGACTGCATTGACTTAGAAGCTTCAGTTTTTTTATTTCTCTAAGGAACTAAAGATTATGTGTCATAAATTTCAACTTGATACATCTACCTTTTCTTGAGACAGACAGATGGACAGAAGGACATCAGAGTGGTCCTGTAAGGGTTTCGTTTTAGCGACGAGGTACGAAACCGTAATGATGTATTAGGATACTGCGACTAAAGCCTTCAAGTGAAATCTGGAGGTGGTTGAGGGACCAAGCCGATATCTAGTCCCTGTACATTCGCGGTTGCCTCTCAGCGGAATGGTGTAAGAGGGCGTGCCGAAAAATAATGCCTTCTTTATTCTTCATGCCTACATATTTATTGCTCGACATAGCACATTTCTCTCACCGAGAAACCAGATTGTTGACAGCGTCACTGTAGAATGCTTGACTTTGTCGATAGAGTCTCATCACCTCTGCTTGCAACACTTCATCACTATCAAAGTGAAGTCCTCGAAGGCGTTCTTCAAGCTTTGGAAACAAACGAAAGTCGGATCAGACTAAGCTGCTGACTTTATCAAACCGATTCCGAGGAGTCTCGTCGGTTGCCATCGCGGTCTTCCATTCCAAACACTGTCATAAACGTTGATGTTGCTGCCACCGATTTTTTTATTCTCTCTTTCCTTTTCTTTTTTAGTCATCAGTCTTCTGACTGGTTTTATGAGGCCGATCACGAATCCCTCTCTCTCCCCTCCCAACCTCCTCATCACACAGTAGCAATTGCAACCAGCGTCCTCCATCATCTGCTCGATGTATTGCAATCTCTGTCTTCCTCTACAGCTACAGTGATTACCAGCACGAACAACCTACCGTCGCACATTACTGATGTCGATACAATCATACACAGCTTTCAGTCTTCTATGGATTTCAGATGGAGGCACGTTTTCTGCGGTTAAAAACTCCGTTACAGCTCGCTGTTTCTCTTGCATTGATATAGCTACGTTACACGCCGCCATGTTCCACGCTACAATTCGGAGACCTCTGGCGGTAGAGGCTTGCTATCAGCGTCAGCGAATCGGGAAAGAGGATCAAGTAATATGCATGACATGTGTTATCTCAGTCGATATTGAGAACGCAATATAAACTACGGAGGCATTACTTTTCAGCAGGACTTCTTATTTTCCTCGTGAAAGAATAGTTTTTTAGTGCCAGTTTCATTCATACGATATTATAGATTTTTCTCTTTCAGTGGTCGCAGTGATTTCAACCGTTGAGCTGCACTGCTTCCAGTGTTAAACTAATCAAGTACGCTACGTGATCAAAAGTATCCGGACGCCCCTCAAAACATACGTTTTTCATATTAGGTGCATTGTGCTGCCACCTACTGCCAAGTCCTCCATATCAGCGACCTCAGTCGTCATTTGACATCGTGAGAGAGCAGAATGGGCCGCTCCACGGAACTCACGGACTTCGAACGTGATTGTGAGTCACTCACTCGTGTCATAGGTCTGTACGCGAGATTTACACACTCCTAAACATACCTAGGTCCACTGTTCGATGTGATAGTGGAAACGTGAAGGGAATTCCAAACTACATCTGGATCCACTGCAAGTACTATGATAGTTAGGCGGGAGGTGAGAAAATTTGGATTTCATGGTCGGGCGGCTGCTCAAAAGCCACACATCACAACGGTAAATGCCAAACGACACCTCGCTTGACGTAAGGCGAGTAAACATTGGACGATTGAACAGTCGAAAAACGTTGTGTGGAGTGACGACTCACGGTACACAACGTGGCGATCCGATGGCAGGTTGGGGGTATGGCGAATGCCGGTGAACGTCATCTGCCAGCATGTGTAGTACCAAAAGTAAAATTCGGAGTCGGTGGTGTTATGGTGCGGTACTGTTTTTCATGGAGGGGGCTTGCACCCCTTGTTGTTTTGCGTGTCATTATCACAGCGCAGGCCTACACTGATGTTTTAAGCACCTTCCTGCTTCCACTGTTGAAGAGCTATTCGGAGATGGTGACTGCATCTTTCAGCACGATCGCGCACCTGTCCATAACGCACGGCCTGTAATGGACTGGCCTGCACAGAGTCCTGACCTGAATCCGATAGAGTACCTTTGGGATGTTTCGGGACGCCGAATTTGTGGCCGGCCTCACCGACCGACATCGATACCTCTCCTCAGGGCAGCACTACGTGAAGAATTTTCTGCCATTCCCAAAGAAACCTTGCAGCACCTGACTGAACGTATGCCTGCGAGAATGGAAGCTGTCACCACCATATTGAATTCTAACATTACCGATGGAGGGCACCACGAACTTGTGAGTCATTTTCAGCCAGATGTCCGGATACTTTTGTTCACATAGTGTATGTGTGTTGATGAACTTCATACAAATGAGATGTAATTCAGCGGAAATCTATCACATCCAAAGATAAATGCGTCAGTATGAGTCAAGACAGCGAATCATGTTTTAAATCTAAACAGAAAACATTTCTTTTAGCCAAGTATGTCTGCAGTATAAATAAATTTTAGTATTTTTTGAAACTATAAGTATGTTGTCATCCGTTGTTAAATTTTAGGTACAATGTGCTTATAAATAAACTTTTGCTATTTGATAGTTTCCCCATGAAAAACGAATGATCGTAGGACAATGAGACATGCGGAAGAGGAATAATGAATAATCCATTGAAACAAGCACATGAGACGGTACCATTTGTTAACTGCGTACCATGTTTACATTCCAGGTTATAAACGTGTTCATTGTGACGACCATCTGTATCCACGACAGCCTGAAGCCGCACTAGAGATTGCTCTCCTGTTTTTCGAATAGTGGGCCATGGAATGTTCAGCTATCGTGACACAGCTCGTGCACTGCTTGTAGATGACACTTCGCGCCCATCATTTTCAGCTATGGCAACAGTAACTTCTTTAACAATTTCTCCAGACCCATATTAAAAAAAAATGTCGTGTGACTAGGGCCTCCCGTCGGGTAGACCGTTCGCCTGGTGCAAGTCTTTCGAGTTGACGCCACTGCGGCGACTTGCGCATCGATGGGGATGAAATGATGATGATTAGGACAGCACAACACCCAGTCCCTGAGGGGAGAAAGTCTCCGACCCAGCCGGGAATCGAACCCGGGCCCCTAGGATTGACATTCCGTCGCGCTAACAAATCAGCTACCGGGGACGGACTAAATGTCTGACTACGGCCTTCCGTCGGGTAGACCGTTTGCGGGTGCAAGTCTTTCGATTTGTCACCACTTCGGCGACTTGTGGGTCGATGGGGATGAAATGATGATGATTACGACAACACAACACCCAGTCCCTGAGCGGAGAAAATCTCCGACCCAGCCGGGAATCGAACCCGAGCCCTTAGGATTGACATTCTGTCGTGCTGACCACTCAGCTACCGGGGGCGGGCTGATCCATATTGACGGTCTGCAATTGTAATGCACACTGATGCTTGTGCTGCAAACCTACATCGTCGGAACAGCGACACTAACATGTCAAAGTCATGATACTAACATCACAAAGAGCACAAATCTGCAGCGCACAATCGTAACATCAATCGCTTAAAGTAGGATATCCATATGGTAAACAGTTTTCCGTCTACACTGGTTCCAGTAGCGAATGTTTAATAATAATCATCCTATATTGTGCAAAAGTATTGCGAGTAGAGGTAAGGGTTAATGTGTAAGACTTTTTCTTAATCGGTGACGTGTAGTCATACACACAAACAGTGTTTGCATTGTCTGCACGTGTTCGACGTTCACTCGACAGAAATCGCGCAAATAATACATGGAGCCAGAAGCGAACTTCTGTGTTGTTTCTAAACTGCAGAGCAAACTTGCAGACGTGTCGACTTTGCCACATCTTTTACTGTTTTTCTTGCGCGACTAGTCCTTACCCGCCCAGTAGGTTTTGCAGCCGTTCGTTTGCCATCAGAGACTAGTCGTAAATCCGCCCCAGAGAGGCCGCCGTACCGCCACGCGCAGACGTGACGAGCGCATTAAATGAGCCGTCTCTATACTGACGGTGTCGTCTGAGAGACCGAGACAGCAACAGGCTTCCATTACGCGCATTGGCGCAACGCTTCTTGCGACGCGCCAGCTGCCGCTGTTACGGGATTGTCTTAGGGCGATTACCTTACAGGCGAAAGTCTTCCGCTCAGCGCAGATAGCTACAAGGAAGACCGTTCCAAAAGGTACCTTCTGCTCGTTGAAACAGTGTGATGAAGGACCTTCGACTACGGTGAGAAGGCATCTTCCACATGAGCTATCCGTCCCACCTTACACCACGGCTCAAACCATTAATGATCCCTTTACTGATGTATCACGATTCTATTTTCATTATTCTTCTGACTGGTTTCATAGGCCTGCCTCAAATTCCTCTCCTGTGCTAACCTCCTCATCTCATAACAGCACTTATTCGTACTCCAGTCTCTGTCTTCCTGTACAGTTTTTACTCTCTACGACTCCCTCTAGTACCACCGAACATATTCCCTGATGTCTGAACACACATGCTATCAATCTGTCACTTCCTGCAATCTGACTTTCCGCATATTCCTTTCCTCGCCGGTTCTGCGGAGAACCTTCCCATTTCTTATCAGTTCAATTTATTTTTCAGCATCTCTCTACTCTGTCATCAATGTGACCACCTTGTCCAGCGCGGCCCGCTGCGACACGAGCAGGAAGTGAGTCAGTGAGGTTCTGGAAGGCACTGACAGGAATGTGGAGCCTTGCAGACTCCAGTCCAGTCGCCAGCTGCACTAGCTATCTCGGTTGAGGATCCACGGCCGGCCGGTGTGGCCGTGCGGTTCTAGGCGCTTCAGTCGGGAACCGCGCGACCGCTACGGTCACAGGTTCGAATCCTGCCTCGGGCATGGATGTGTGTGATGTCCTTAGGTTAGTTAGGTTTCAGTAGTTCTAAGTTCTAGGGGACTGATGACCTCAGATGTTAAGTCCCATAGTGCTCAGAGCCATTTGAACCATTTTTTTGAGGATCCACGGTGTGAACAGCCCGATCGAGGTGATCTCTCAGATTCTCGATTGGGTTTACATGCAGCGAGTTTGGTGACCTGGTGCTCTGCTAGGTACGTACACTGCGAGTCTGACTGCTTCATTCTCCTGCTGGTAGAGGCCATCGTGCCGAGGAAAAACAAACTGCATGTATGGGCGGATATGGTCCCCAAGGATAGACACAAAGTTATGTTAATCTATTTTGCCACGAAAACTTTCCCAAGACCACAATGCTCCCTCATCTGGTCTGGACCCTTCCAACGATTGTTGCAGGATGTTTGCCGTCCTACGTTTAACGCCATGAACGCCGATGGCCAACGGTCCGAAGGAGAATAAAACGTGATTAATCTTGAAGGCCACCTATGACCACATAGCAGATGTCCAGTTACGGTACTGGCGTGCAAATATTAACCTTCGTCGCCGATGAACAGCAGTTAGCATGGGTGCATGAACCATCCACCTGCTGTGGAGGCCCGTACGCAGCAACGTTCACTGAATGGTCGTTGAGGAGACACTGTTGGTAGTCCGTTCGTGAATCTGGGCGGCCAGTTGCCAAAAACGTAAACGTTTATTCGCCCAAACACATTTCCACAGCCTTCGTTCACCCCTGTCATCTACAGCCCTCTGTGCACCTGTTTCGGATAGCCATTTTGCCGCGCACGGTATACTTTAACCACGGCAGCACGCAGTCAGTTTACAAATTTAGTCGTTTCGGAAATGCTTCCACCCTTGGCCCGAAAGTCTGTGATCATTCCCCTTTTGACGTCCAAGAAATCGCTTCGTTTCGCATTATGGTAATCACAACAGTATTTACCCGTCCTTCCGAACTTGTTATATGTCCTTCACTGCTAGTGCTCCCACCTGCCTTCTGTGGGTGACTATTATAACTTGACTTCGAACATAGGCGGTGGTCACATTAACTGACTGAGCGTGTAGAAACCGTTTTGGCAAGAATTAGTTTCAAGTCTTAAGCAGAGAACGCTTCTAAACTTGGATAGTAAATACTATTTCGCATATCTGAGTGATCAGTAATACTCATAGACTCCCTAATCACCTCAAAAGACTTGCAGAGCTAAAGATTTTAACAGGATCTTTTTCTTTTGACACTAAGTAAGGGTAATATTAATTAGTCGATTTGAGAGAGAGAGAGAGTGAGAGAGAGCTATTTTACAGATTGTATGCTTTAAATACCTTTGGTTTCAATCTGTGATCACTGGCAAGTAGGGTATCCACATTTTCCTTTCTCAGCCACGGAAGCACGAAACCTGTGTGCTTCGACCTGACAAATGCCATGCAATATTTCATACTGGATGAATTATCAAGTGATTAGAAATAAATAACTTTCGACAGTAACAATGAAAATGAAATGGTGCTACCGCAAAAAGCAGCAGTTTCTTAATGTGGTCGTAGACCATGGCAGCATAATCTTCAGCGAAATTGAGACGATAGAATAAATTTCTAGAGTAGCTCTCGTTGCAGGGATTGTGAGAGCATCAGCGGATTCCAACAAGCGTGAATAAAGCACTAGGCATCAGCTGGTACTAAGCATACATTCCACGAGATAAATAGACGTTGGAATCTGTACGAGTAGTAACGAGAACAGAAGTGCAGAGTGCCACAAAAAGCTAACAATTACTGGTTTACCTGTAGTTTCGCACTGAAGCAACATCGAATAAATATAGTGTTAAATAACTGAAAAAATTGTACTTATGTTAATGTAACATGTACAAGACTGTATCTGTATTAAGAAAATAATTCTGACAAAGATTTTATTTCTGGTAAAAAAAGAGTCAAGCCATTCATTCTACTCACACAGACCTGAGAGTGTAACGTGTGTTTTCAAGGCTCTAGAGACGGCGTTGCTTGTTTGCTTCACTCGATTTTGTCGGAAATCTTCTTCATACATGGTTAGAAAAACCATGGTGATAAATTTCGAGGAGTGAGTGAATAATCGCAGATCGTTATGGTTGAAACATAAAATGCAGTAAACTTATAAATTTGTTGAACAACTGCGGTTCAGATTGTTATTCAAAAGTAACTGAAGATTTCCTATAATTTACGATCAGACACTTATCTTGCCACAGTTCAGTAGCCGAGTTAGGTTCAGTTTGAGTCAGAATACGGATCCGTTTTGGTCGAGTCGCTTTAGAATCCCGCCTCCATGCCGCAAGTTGGGAAGATTCCGTTTCGTTCATTGTTGATGATTATAGCGTCATACGCTGGTGCTCCTTGGGTGTAAAAGAAAAATTTGAAGAGCTCAGAAATTAAATTTCTAAAGTGACCCCTCTGAATTCTGTTGGGATTGAAGGACGGGAGATTAAGTGTGAAGATGGCCACAAAGTGTTGAGCGCCACTTATTGCTTGTGTGATCCGCGTGCGGCAACACGTAATACGGGTTCAGCAGGTGGTTTGCCACAGTAGTGTCAGGACGGTCGACAGGTGCCTGTAGTCGCTTCCGATAGGAACAGCCACACTGGGGGAACCCGTAAAAACTGGCTCGATTATGTCATTTTATGAGAAAAATGATCTCAAAAACGTGATTGTGGCCTCGATGCCGGATCGTCACACACTTCCATTCTTCCACTACCACTGGTTAAACTCTCGGGGTAAAATACTAGTCGCACTTCCCTCTTAAAAGAGTACAATGGACATTTTGGAACCCGTTGTGCCTATGCAGGAAATATACATTTATCTATCCTTACAGAGACTAATGTCCGACCCGCCAGCTTAGCCGAGAGCACTAATGCGCTACTTCCTGGACTCGGGCAGGCGCGCTGGCCCCGGATCGTATCCGCCCGACGGCTTAACGACGGAGGCCGGTGTGCCAGCCAGCCTGGATGTGCTTTTTAGGCGGTTTTCCACATCCCACTAGGTGAATACCGGGCTGGTCCCCTCTTCCCGCCTCAATTACACGGCTCGCAGATAACTGAACACATTCGCACTATTCCATGGATTACACTAGACAGTTGGGGTACCCTAATTCTGTCCTGGGGGGTACGGGGTGGCGGCAGGAAGGTCGTCCGGCCACCCCTTCCATTAACCTTGCCAAATCCGATTAACCATGCCGACCCTATGTCATTGCGGGAAAAAGACTCAAGCGAAAGAAAGAAAGACATAGACCAGGGCTTCCCCAGGGGTCCGCCGGCTCTTTCTCGGGGGTCCGCCGCCACCTTTCACCAAATCGTGTAAAATAATGAGTAAAATTATTGAATAAAAATGTGAAAATCAAATTCAGAATTTTTTTTTTCGTGTGAAAAACACATGTGTACTTTTACTTCAGGTCGTATTCCCAAGCAGCCTTTGCGGTTCCTAAGTGAGAACGCATACACAGTTTAGCGCCGGAGAATGTGTCTTCTCTGATCGACTGTTTCGCAACAATACAAAACTGGAAAACGGCTTTATAAAAGAAGATTTCCAGAATCGATTTTGAAGTGTTTACCTGACCAACCAAAAGTGGAACTGGGACATCGGCTTACGAAATTCGGTTTTGGAAACGCATGTAAACTGGGTGAATGTGTTCCCACATTGCACAACAGATGTCACAACTGTCCTTTAAAGGCAATTCCTTGGCCTCTTTTCTTTCGTGATGTGTTTGTATCCCGAATCATGGGTCTGCCTCTTTTCTTCCCAGGCCGCGCGAAATGGCGGCGCAGTCTAAGGCGCCATGTCGTGGATTGCGCGGCCGCTCCCGCCGGAGGTTCGAGTCCTCCCTCGGGCATGTGTGTGTGTGTGTGTGTGTGTGTGTGTGTGTGTGTGTGTGTGTGTTGTCCTTAGCGGAAGTTAAACTTAGGTTAATAGTGTGTAAGATTAGGGACTGATGACCTCAGCAGTTAAGTCCCATAGATTTTACATACATTTGAACATTTTTCTTCGGATTTCAAGAGAAACCACACACACACACACACACGCACACACACACAAACACACACACACGACTGTTACGAAATATGCACGCTCCTTACACAACAGTAGCCAGACAGTGGAAGTGAACAGACCACAAGCGGCAGCTTGTCAACAGCGAACAGTTTCGACGTGACGTTGATTGCTGTTGGAGGAAGGCAGCTCCAACGTGTGAAATGTCAATTACCAAGTAATTTTAATCAGGCTATAGTGTGTTCAACAAAGGGAGGAAATCCACTAGTAAGCGTCTGGATACAGTAGGAATTCAAATTGGATCGTTAATTTCAAGTTTTTTTCATTCATCTCTAAACCAAAGACGATACTTCAGGGGGTGGGGGGAGGGGGGGTCATTAGGAACATGGCCCTTGCATTAAGAGCTTTCAGTTCCCATGGGTTTCGCTCTGAAATTTAAAGTTATTGTGCTCTTGACTGACTAGGGGTCCGACGAGGTTTTTCAACTGAAGAAGGGGTCCGCCAGCTGAAAAGGTTGGGAAGCCCTGACGTAGACTAATGTCCATAGTTTATGTACTGACAAAGCCAGAGTTATCTAACTATATTATTAGAAACCCGTGAAATTTAATTCCTGAAAGCAGTTATTGCGATAAATTGTTGGAATTGATAATGAGAAGTTACTCTTTCTTTTTGTGTTTGAATGTTTGGGAATTATTTACTTCGCCGGCCGTGGTGGCCGAGCGGTTCTAGGCACTTCGGTCTGGAGCCACGCGACCGCTACAGTTGCAGGTTCGAATCCTGCCTCGGGCATGGATGTGTGTGATGTCCTTAGGTTAGTTAGGTTTAAGTAGTTCTAAGTTCTAGGGGACTGATGACCTCAGATGTTAAGTTCCATAGTGCTCAGAGCCATTGAGCATAGTGTTCACGGAAATTGTTTCTACTTCTAGTATTGACGTCACGAAATGCTTCCATACTAAATTCCATCTTCTAGTTAACCACAATCCCATTAGGGGATCGGCTGAAAACTCTCGAAGACTAGTTAATGGAAGTATCCTAATATAAATGACTGGTCGAGTTATCTGCATTTTCGTTCAGTTGATGTACAGTCACGTTGTATGGTGCAACGGGTTCCTGTTGACTATGAACCCTTGGAAAGGGATATAATTCACAATGTTCGGTCTGCGTGCCGTCCCGTCACCACCACAGCTTCCCCCGATGCTGGACGCAGTTTGACTGATGTCATGAATTCCGCGAATATCATCAACTTTGCCTCATTTGTGGAAAAATATAGTGCAGAAAGTAAAATTCATTACTATACATTCACTTCTAGAAACTGAAAAGTTCAGTAATTGATTTTCTCCGTCTCCCAAACAATCTGCGATGCGCTCAACAAAATCGGTAAATCGCTGTCTCTGCACTAGCTATCGTACTTCAAATTAATATTTTCCAACATTAATAGACTGTAGGATTATTATTCAGGTAATCGGGCTGCTGTTTTTTATAAGCAAACATTTTAAAGCTATTTCCAAACACTGAAACACGAAAATAATCTTTTGTAAATGTGCTCTACGTGTTGAAGTGGTAGAAAACTGAAGATATACGATTTTTAGCACTTCACTATAAAAAATTACTTTTTTATGCCTCTAACAATGTAACTAAAATTTCATAACTGATACAACAAACATAACCTTCTCGGGTATATTGGCTAGAATACATCCTTCACTAAATGTTAGTGATGTTGCATAAAACAACTTCACATGGTGTAATTCCGCGAACGATATAAACGCAATCAAATGGACGGGTAATAAAATGTTTTAACTCTTCTCAAGCGTAGCTCAGTGATAAGCGTGGCTGTTATGCGGCCAACGGGTTCGATTCCTGATACTGCTAGGATTTTTTTCCCTAGCGGGAGGGTTGTAATGGGATGCACGCATCCTTGTGATAACTGAGAAGCTACAAAAAATTCTTCTGTATCCGTTGTTGACTCTCCATCCAAAATAACTGGCTGCGTCCTTCCTACGAAAAAATCCTCAAGCCAGTCCCAGATTTCGCTTAATACCCCATACGATCGCACCTTTAATAATAGGCACAGACTTGATACAGAGTCAGATGTTTTCCGGAAATCCATAAATACCACATCCACTCAACTGCCTTGAACCGCAGCTTCCAGCGTGTCGGGAGGGAAAAGTGCGAGTTGGGTTTCACGTGATCGATGTTTTTGGAATCCATGCTGGTTGGCGTACAGTACCGTCCATCGTACAGGCGAAAAAGCTCTATGTGATACTGCGCAGCTTTTGTATCACTACAGTTGCCCTATAACGTCGATAGCGGATGAAGTTAGAATGTTTCGGTTCTGTTTTTAGAGTGCGCAAAACTTGTGAAAGGGCAGTAGAGTTACCTTGTCGGCGGCGAAAGTGCAGCACCTGCCACGGCCTCTGGTGCCTAGTGGCTTCCTTTCTCCGGTCCAGCGGCTCATGCCTGACCCACCACCTCGCCCTAGCCTCTCCCATTACGCAACGAGGCCGCTCTAGGTCAGCCGCCGCCGACACTCAGCCAAACTACTGTGCGCGTTTCCTCCTTTCCAAGAGAAGCAGTGAGAGGCAGCCGTCGTAAAGATTTGATACGCTGCAGCTACCGCCACCACTTTCGTTTCGCAACAAATCTGTTAGCTCATCGCGGCAAGAGGTATTAATCTCCGGGCTAAGAAGGGCAGCCTGAACAAAAAAACGAGAGGAGAGAAACTGGTGCTTACAAGAGATCACGAGAACTGCCAGCGCATCTTGCAGTGAATGTCGTTGCGGTGTTAGTGGTGCAACGTCAGTTGCGTACAGTCGACCTCTTTCAAGAGGCAATTTAAAGCTTCAGTAAGCCGCTGCTGGGCGGCGAGCGGTAGCAGAATGTCAGAGTGAGAGGTGACAGTTCAAGCGTCATTGACCGACTGTAGGAAAGATGCTGCAAGCATACATCAAGTAATCGTTCGTTTCTGATTATTTGTTTTCTTCTGGGAAGTTAACATGGACGATGCACATTAATAAAACCGACAAACTGCAGGGACAGATTCCTGACTGGAAAAGGAGGAAAAATGTGCAGAGAACATGTGTTCAAATGGCTCAAATGGCTCCAAGTACTATGGGAATTAACATCTGGAGTCATCAGTCCCCTAGACTTAGAATTACTTGAAACTAACTAATCTAAGAACATCACACACATCCATGCCTGAGACAGGATTCGAACCTGCGACCGTAGCAGCAGCGCTGTTCCAGACTGGAGCGCCTAGAACCGCTCGGACACAGTGGCCGGCGAGGTGTCCGAATGGTTGAGAGGCAGCACGGCCATATCAAAACAAGTACTCTAGAACTAAAACAAAGACGAAACTCCGCCATGAAGGTACCGACCGGTCGCCGTGTCATCCTCAGCCCACAGGCGTCAGCGGATGCGGACATGGAGGGGCATATGGTCAGCACACCGCTCTCCCGCCGTATGTCAGTTTCAGAGACCGCAGCCGCTACTTCTCAGTCAAGTAGCTCCTCAGTTTGCCTCAGGGCTGAGTGCACCTCGCTCGCCAACAGCGCTCGGCAGACCGGATGGTCACCCATCCAAGTGCTAGACCAGTCCGACAGCGCTTAACTGCGGTGATCTGACGGAAACCGGTGTTACCACTGCGGCAAGGCCTTTGGCTGACACTAAGAACATCACACAACATTTCAAGCCCTTCTTGGGCGTTAGCATGATCATGGGTCTTTTCACGCGGACGAAAGTGCAAGGTGGCGGCGGACTGTGGGCACACCAGATCTGGAGGACAGCTTTCTATACAGTAAAGAGACTAACCCTGGCGCACGTTCCAAATCTGGTGTACGCAAAGTCCTACGCCTCCCTGCACGTTCGTCTGTCTGAAATGACCCATGCTCACACAAACGCCCCGAAAGGGACTTGTTGTGTGATGTTCTCAAATGGTTCAAATGGCTCTGAGCACTATGGGACTTAACTTCTGAGGTCATTAGTCGCCTAGAACGTAGAACTACTTAAACGTAACAAACCTAAGGACAGCACACACATCCATGCCCGAGGCAGGATTCGAACCTGCCACCGCAGCGGTCGCGCGGTTCCAGACTGTAGCGCCTAGAACCGCTCGGCCACCCCGGCCGGCTGTGAGATGTTCTCAGTGTCTGTGAGAGTACTTGTTTTCGTATAGCTGTGCTGCCTTTCTATCTGCTCGGCCATACACAAAAACTATCTCGGTTTGCCCCCGACATGAATACTGCTGCTTACATTGAGCTGAGACAATCACACAGTCTGTAACACACAAGAAACACATGGCACGTGGTCAGAAGAACTGTAATTCATCAGCGTCACCTACCATGGCAACGATGCGTTTCCGGACATATGTTCATAGGACCTTTACTCTTCCATTTCCAGTCAGAAATCCGACGCTGCAGTTTGTTGTTTTATAAAGTTCACCCTGTATACGTGGCATAAATGCTCTACAAAATGTCATGGTCATTTAGTTGCACTGTAATAACGCTATTTGTCCTGACCACAGTACTTCATTGACTCAGTTACACCTTAAGAGTTGGGCGTTATGCCATTGTCAAAGGATCCGAAAGCATAACATAGTGTTTTATGGATAACAAAAAGCAGAATGTGTCTGTGCAAACAGAAGACGAATAGTTTTCTTGTGGAATAAGTTACTTTGTAACGTATTGAAATCATCTGATGATTGGTCGAAACTGGTAATGATGCCTATAATGATACCGGTAATGACACCTGAAATACACTGGTGTGCAAAACGTAAGCACGAAAGTAACTTTCTCCTGAAGTATCGCAGCTCGACAAAAATTGAACCATTCATAGAGAGACCTGCTACAGTATAGTATAGAATATTACTGAAAAAAATACACAATGAGACGAACAGAAACGACACTTTTATTGAAAGACACTGAAGTCACCATAGTTTATGATGGCCCCCTTGATATCGCGAGACATGGATCTTAAAAGGTTATGTGGTCAGCACGGACAGCAAAGACTGCTCCTACGCTGGGCGCAAGGTTCGCATGGAGTTCTTTTGGTAGGGCGTCTCATTCCTCCACCAGCACGGTTAACAACGGTTAGATGGTGGTTGGTGCATGTGGACATGCTGCGTACTCCTCCCTAACGCATCCCACACCTGCTACATGAGATGGGGAAATGAGCAGGCCATTCACCGAGTTTCCTCTCCTTCCAAAAGCTCCTGCATTCGCATTGATTGATGGGGTCGTGCATTGTGATCTATAAAAATGAAATCAGGGCCGAATGCGTGCAGAAAAGACGTACATGGGAAAGGAGTATAGTGTTACAATAACATTGACCGGTTAATGTATAGTAGTCAAAGATCTAGAGGCCAATACGTCCTTGCGACATTATGTCTCCCCAGACCATAACAGCTGGATCACCACAGCTGTCCCGGGCTCGCTAGTTGTTCCCTCCTCTCGCCATGTAAAGACCCAGAATCACTACTCAGACTGAATCTGCTCTCATCCGAGAACAGCACGCCATCCCACTTATCGTTGGTCCAGTTCCTTTGCTCTCGGCACCACAGCACGCCGTAACGCCGATGTGCGGGTATCAGCGGAACGCAGAGTATTGCTCGTCGGGCACAGAGGCCACTGGTTTTCTGTCTCCGTGCTGCTGTACTCGGCGAGGTTTCGTCTCTTTCAGTCCAGTTAAATGCGGTTGCAGTTGCTCCTGCTGTTTGCCTTGGGTCCCATCTTCCCTGTCTCGCAATGTAGCGGTGATCTGCTACTATAGTTGACCGAGGTAGATACGCCCTCTCCTCTGGGAAGCAGTGTTTTTGCTTAGGAACGCTCCCCATGCGCATGAAATAATGGTGGGCAGTACCAAACTCATGGGCTACACTCAGCACACTTAACCGCACCTTGGGAAGAGTTCTCATTCTTCCAGTGTTTTGGAGGTGCACAGCAGTGTTGCTCCTGGAGCCTTGTCTACACATGGGAAAGTGTCTCTGTGAACTGTCTGCGTGATGTTGAGATACTCCCGTGGGCTGCAAGATCTCCTGATCTGTCGCCGACAGGACATGTGTGGGACCAGCTTGGAAGTCAGAGGATATATCAGCTTTACGGTACCCCTCGGTATCAGGGCATGCATTCAGGACAGAGAGGGTGTATACTCACCTAAGTGAGCTCATATTGCCAAATTCATTGTAAATTGGACTCGATATTGTAATCACTGAAATTACATCTCATACACCATCAACGTGTGAAGTTTGATTTCGTTTCCTCGTTCCGTTCAGGATGCTTCAATTTTTTTTGGTGATCCATGGTAGTACATAACCGCGATTCGTTACTCAACACAATGCGACGCAAGTCATCAGCATTCCACACCTCCCGTTCAAGGCAGCTGTTTGTGTCGTGTTAACGCGATCCTACACATGGGACGGTAATTCCGTCGTCCGGGTGCTGCTGGTATCGGACAGATGATGCATCGCGACACAGAATGTTGCAGGGAATTCATTAATTTGTTCTCGAATGGCAAGTGCAGACGTGTACGGGATGCAATGCGCTTGGTGCATAATACGGCGATCCTCCTTTGTAGTGAATGAATCAACTATGAACTTGAATGGGTGGCATGCGACGTCCAGCCTGAACAAATGGAATGAATAATAACAAGCAAAATGAGATAAAGAAAAAAAAATTGTTAAGACAACCGCTCGCAATAAGCAACAAATCCGGGTTCGAGTCGTGGTCCGGCACAAGGTTTCGTATGTCCCCAGTAGGTAGTACATCGATACCTAACACAGCTGCAGCCAAATTACTGGCAATTGTTGAAGTTACTTCTAAGTAATTTCGGTCGGCCGTCTTTCGTCAACAATGTCTGTTCGTCCAGATATGCAAGTGACTTTTTTTAAACCATTGTATACAGAGTGGTCTAAAAATAAAAGTCAGTAACTTTGTAAGAAGAAGCAGAAATTCAAACTAGGAGAAAAGGTTTCACCACTCATCAGTGAGCGAGTAAGCCATTTATGCACTATGACCACACAAGAGTACCAATCACGTAAATTACGATGTGGAAGATGGCTCTACATTTCAGCGTGCGTGCAACACGCTCCCCTGTTTTCTACGACATGGAACGAGATACATCTGCGGGGAGTTACCGACATGCCTCTCACGTATCAGCACGTCGAACGGCAGCGCACTTTACGGTAGCTCAAGAGTTGTATTTCCGCCGTGCACATCATCTCTTCAAGCCCACTTTTTTGTACGCAGTTCTGTTCTTAGACGAAGCAGTTAATCCGTAATATGTCACCCGTCGGTGGACGTAAATACCAGTGCAATGTAGCGCTTCACGTCGAATGTCTAGTCTCTAAATGAAAATGTAAATGTATCTCCTCGAGGATACTCCACTGAAAAAAATTGGCTAGTATGATATGATGAAGGGTGATAGAAAGGAGATAATTACTTAACACTTAAACCCTGGCCGGCTTGTGAACCTTTAGTACAAATGAATTTTGGACACGTTTCACACTGAATTTTACACCAATTTTCAAACGAAATCCTGGATACGCGATCTGATTAGCAAAACTTCGGTAAAGACGCGATAAAGCGTTCGCAAACGAAGTGGGACTATTTTCTGCAAGACATTTCTAACCAGAACAGTTCGAATGTTACGTATACTTGCTGCTCAAACAGAGACCAATCATGTAACGAATCTTGCTTTACAGGCCCGGTTCGTGAGGAGCAAATGTGCTTGCCATTGCATTTAGATATCACTTCAAAAATACTAAACAATGAGCTGCGGCGGACTTGAAAATTATTAAAGTGCT
The DNA here is from genome assembly GCF_023864345.2 of Schistocerca serialis cubense. Classification (NCBI taxonomy): domain Eukaryota; kingdom Metazoa; phylum Arthropoda; class Insecta; order Orthoptera; family Acrididae; genus Schistocerca; species Schistocerca serialis. Next base: position 415,104,146 of record NC_064646.1, read on the forward strand.
TCTACAAGCTGCTTCTCAACATCTGCATCACGGCCTCCTTACTTCACTTTTGAAAAGTATTACGAAAGTTAGCAGGCGTGCGTATTTCAAGCGAATAGATGCTTTGGTTTCCAAACAAACTTCACAGGAAGTGGAGTTAGGTGTCATGAGGCCACCTTGTCTCAGTATGAATGAGCAAAGTCACAGGACTGTTTGGGAGGATAAAGGAAAATTCTCTACGTCAATAAATAAGCGTACGAAAATCAGAGAAAATGAATGCTGTTTGACAATAAATAGTACACAGCTAGTAGTCGCACATCTGTAGTGTAGATCACCAATAGAACTCTCGAACAGGTTCACAAATGACTGAATCCTGCGATAATATCTATAATGAAAGCCTCAAAATGTTTTCTGCGGTGTCGTGGAGTATCAAGAGTGGTGCAAAATATATCGACCACAGCAGATATACAGTAATGCACAGCAAAGTGGTATCACGAGGCTCCAATGGGATAGTAGGAAAAAGCCGTGCCTCCCGTAGCTCCGAGGCGCCATGTTCAAATGTTCAAATGTGTGTGAAATCTTAAGGGACTGCTAATGTCATCAGTCCCTAAGCTTACACACTACTCAACCTAAATTATCCTAAGGACAAACACACACACCCATGCCCGAGGGAGGACTCGAACCTCCGCCGGGATCAGCCGCACAGTCCGAGGCGCCATCGCCGCCCCTTTCCCATAATAGCGTTGCCAGGAGCGCAGTTCCGTTCGAGGTCGGGTCCTGTCGGAATAATGTCGTTTTGCTGCCTACTGCCGTTGACACAGCACGTGTCAATCGTGGGAGAGTGAAGAAACTTCCGTCTCCTGTGAACTGCGGTTACACTATCAGAACTGTGTCAATAAGTGTCTGTGAATCTGTGTTTTCTAGTGACTCTGGTGAAGTCCACAGTACGGCCATTCTGAACTTGTATCAATTCGCCACTTAGTAATCGTGACCCATTTAGTATGTTCTGAACCGCAAGTCCACGTATGCAGGTTCACAACTACAGCGGAGACTGGCGAGCAAAGATAAATTTTGTTATAATTAATAAAGTGTTTCTTATTCAGAGGGTTCTAATTAAATGTATTATTATTAGCCACCTTAGTGCCCGCGAAGTAGGACACAAAATTTTCAGTGCCTTTACGAGAGAGAGAGAGAGAGAAATCGTAAGCCAGTTCTATTCACGGATAACTGGATATCTTTATTCACGTGTGCACATAGATTCAGATAGCTCACGAAGAAGTCCCCGCAGTAAATCGTCAAACACGCATTTCGAGAAATACACATGATGATTCCGAGACGATGTTACAAAATTTTAAGGGATGATGAGGAAGAGTAGCTGTATCAGTTTGAGGCAAGGGACCCAGATTCGGAAACTACCGAGTCGAAAATCGTTCTGATACCCCTGAGAGTAGAATACATATACCGCTACATGCTGAGATCGTAGGGTAGGCAGCTCACGGAGGTGGTAGTACGGAACAAAATAATTAAAAAAAATGTCCATTATACATGGGTTCAGGGTGATTCATGTTACAAGCTTTCGTACGTGATTACGGCCAGACGATGTGAAAATATAGTCTCTGGGCGTGGAATGATATTTGGAGCTAGACGCTTGGGACATTCCATTTCGTACATCATTAGGGAATTCAATATTCCGAGATCCACAGTGTCAGGAGTGTGCCGAGAATATCACATTTCATTTCAGGCATACCTCTCCCCACGGACGACGTAGTGGCCTATGATCTTTACTTAACGACAGAGAGCAACGTCGTTGCAGAGTTGTCAGTGCTAACAGACAAGCAACACCACCTGAAACAACCGCAGAAATCAATGTGGGGCGCACGAGGGACGTACCCGTTAGGACAGTGCGGCGACATTTAGCGTTAATGGGCTTTAGTAGCAGACGACCCATGCAAGTTTCTTTGCTAATAGCACGACATCGACTGCAGTGCCTCCCGGGGCTCGTGACCATACTGGTTGCACCCCAGGTGACTGGAAAACCGTGGCCTGGTCAGATGAGTTCCGATTTCAGTTGGTAAGAGCCGATGTTAGGGTTAGAGTGTGGGGCAGACCCCACGAAGCCATGGACTAAAGTTGTCAACAAAAGGCACTGTGAAAGCTGGTTTGTGGCTCTGTTATGAAGTGGGCTGTGTTTACATGAAATGGACTAGGTCCTATGGTCTAATTGAACTGATCATTGGTTGCAAACTGTTATGTTCGTATACTTGGAGACCATTTGCAACCATTCTTGCACTTCATGTTCCCAAGCAACGATGGAACTTTTATGGATTGAAATGCCCCATGTCACCGGCAACATTTGGTGGCGACTGGTTTGCAGAACATTCTGGACAGTTCGAGCGAATTATCTGGCCACACAGATCGCCCGAAATGTATCCCATAGAACATTCGTGAGACATAATTGAGAGAAGAATTCGTGCACAAAATACTGTAGTGGCAACATTTTCGCTATTATCTATCGCTATAGAGGCAGCATGGCTGAATATTTCTGCAGGGGACTTCCAACGATTTTTGGAGTTCATGCCACGTCGAGTTGCTCCACTACGCCGGACAAAGAGGGTCCGCCACGATATTATGAGGTACCCCATGACCTCTGCCACCTCAGCGTTCACCTCTTCTGCTGAACAGCAGGTACGCATTTTAAAGCCCATGTTTACTGGGCTTTTTTTTAATATTTTGGTCCATACTACCTCCTTCCAAAATATGGAAAGCAAAGAGCTTGCAGTAGGAGACTACACTATAAGAGTTATGACAAAGGCTTTCACTTTTAATTTTCCGGACCAGGGTCCCTTACCTCATATTGATATATTTACTCTTCTTCATCATCACGGAATCACCCTGTTTGTTTGAAACACGGGACCCGTGAACAGATCGCGAGTGAATGGAGCGGTTACCGCCTGCAGCAAGCAGCAGTCCTACCCAGTTGTACAAAACAGCGTGCTGAAGCACCGAAACACCACAATCTTCCTACGTAAATCTTAAGTTCATCAGTGCAGGAACCGATTCAAGTGTGTAAGTTCTTCTGTTGGTACAACTGAATTTGGCTGCCTGGCCTGTCCATGACCTGTGCCGGTCAAAGTACCTGAGCTGACAAGATATTAGACGCCAAGCAGCACACAGACCTTTGACGCTTGCCTAATCGACCCTACGAGGTACTTTAAGTTTCCCACACAGCCAAGTCGCAGAGGGTATGCTTGGGCCGAGTGCATCAATTGGCATCAATCCTGAGAACAACTACACGGATAAATATGAAGCAACTGAAGTGTAAAAAATTATGTGTCGGGATGAAATGCGAAAACCCTTTCCAGTAGAAGGGGCAGGATAGTTAGAGATCTGACAGAGCAACCAAGAAGTTGACTTGGACCTGCAACGTGCAGCAGAGGGTAGGGGCAGGCAGAGACCAAAGTGTGCGTAACATACTGTAGAAGATGTGTGATCCTCCAGGTCTGTCCATGACCTGTGCCGGTCAAAGTACCTGAGCTGACAAGATATTAGACGCCAAGCAGCACACAGACCTTTGACGCTTGCCTAATCGACCCTACGAGGTACTTTAAGTTTCCCACACAGCCAAGTCGCAGAGGGTATGCTTGGGCCGAGTGCATCAATTGGCATCAATCCTGAGAACAACTACACGGATAAATATGAAGCAACTGAAGTGTAAAAAATTATGTGTCGGGATGAAATGCGAAAACCCTTTCCAGTAGAAGGGGCAGGATAGTTAGAGATCTGACAGAGCAACCAAGAAGTTGACTTGGACCTGCAACGAGCAGCAGAGGGTAGGGGCAGGCAGAGACCAAAGTGTGCGTAACATACTGTAGAAGATGTGTGATCCTCCAGGTCTGTCCATGACCTGTGCCGGTCAAAGTACCTGAGCTGACAAGATATTAGACGCCAAGCAGCACACAGACCTTTGACGCTTGCCTAATCGACCCTACGAGGTACTTTAAGTTTCCCACACAGCCAAGTCGCAGAGGGTATGCTTGGGCCGAGTGCATCAATTGGCATCAATCCTGAGAACAACTACACGGATAAATATGAAGCAACTGAAGTGTAAAAAATTATGTGTCGGGATGAAATGCGAAAACCCTTTCCAGTAGAAGGGGCAGGATAGTTAGAGATCTGACAGAGCAACCAAGAAGTTGACTTGGACCTGCAACGTGCAGCAGAGGGTAGGGGCAGGCAGAGACCAAAGTGTGCGTAACATACTGTAGAAGATGTGTGATCCTCCAGGTCTGTCCATGACCTGTGCCGGTCAAAGTACCTGAGCTGACAAGATATTAGACGCCAAGCAGCACACAGACCTTTGACGCTTGCCTAATCGACCCTACGAGGTACTTTAAGTTTCCCACACAGCCAAGTCGCAGAGGGTATGCTTGGGCCGAGTGCATCAATTGGCATCAATCCTGAGAACAACTACACGGATAAATATGAAGCAACTGAAGTGTAAAAAATTATGTGTCGGGATGAAATGCGAAAACCCTTTCCAGTAGAAGGGGCAGGATAGTTAGAGATCTGACAGAGCAACCAAGAAGTTGACTTGGACCTGCAACGAGCAGCAGAGGGTAGGGGCAGGCAGAGACCAAAGTGTGCGTAACATACTGTAGAAGATGTGTGATCCTCCAGGTCTGTCCATGACCTGTGCCGGTCAAAGTACCTGAGCTGACAAGATATTAGACGCCAAGCAGCACACAGACCTTTGACGCTTGCCTAATCGACCCTACGAGGTACTTTAAGTTTCCCACACAGCCAAGTCGCAGAGGGTATGCTTGGGCCGAGTGCATCAATTGGCATCAATCCTGAGAACAACTACACGGATAAATATGAAGCAACTGAAGTGTAAAAAATTATGTGTCGGGATGAAATGCGAAAACCCTTTCCAGTAGAAGGGGCAGGATAGTTAGAGATCTGACAGAGCAACCAAGAAGTTGACTTGGACCTGCAACGAGCAGCAGAGGGTAGGGGCAGGCAGAGACCAAAGTGTGCGTAACATACTGTAGAAGATGTGTGATCCTCCAGGTCTGTCCATGACCTGTGCCGGTCAAAGTACCTGAGCTGACAAGATATTAGACGCCAAGCAGCACACAGACCTTTGACGCTTGCCTAATCGACCCTACGAGGTACTTTAAGTTTCCCACACAGCCAAGTCGCAGAGGGTATGCTTGGGCCGAGTGCATCAATTGGCATCAATCCTGAGAACAACTACACGGATAAATATGAAGCAACTGAAGTGTAAAAAATTATGTGTCGGGATGAAATGCGAAAACCCTTTCCAGTAGAAGGGGCAGGATAGTTAGAGATCTGACAGAGCAACCAAGAAGTTGACTTGGACCTGCAACGAGCAGCAGAGGGTAGGGGCAGGCAGAGACCAAAGTGTGCGTAACATACTGTAGAAGATGTGTGATCCTCCAGGTCTGTCCATGACCTGTGCCGGTCAAAGTACCTGAGCTGACAAGATATTAGACGCCAAGCAGCACACAGACCTTTGACGCTTGCCTAATCGACCCTACGAGGTACTTTAAGTTTCCCACACAGCCAAGTCGCAGAGGGTATGCTTGGGCCGAGTGCATCAATTGGCATCAATCCTGAGAACAACTACACGGATAAATATGAAGCAACTGAAGTGTAAAAAATTATGTGTCGGGATGAAATGCGAAAACCCTTTCCAGTAGAAGGGGCAGGATAGTTAGAGATCTGACAGAGCAACCAAGAAGTTGACTTGGACCTGCAACGAGCAGCAGAGGGTAGGGGCAGGCAGAGACCAAAGTGTGCGTAACATACTGTAGAAGATGTGTGATCCTCCAGGTCTGTCCATGACCTGTGCCGGTCAAAGTACCTGAGCTGACAAGATATTAGACGCCAAGCAGCACACAGACCTTTGACGCTTGCCTAATCGACCCTACGAGGTACTTTAAGTTTCCCACACAGCCAAGTCGCAGAGGGTATGCTTGGGCCGAGTGCATCAATTGGCATCAATCCTGAGAACAACTACACGGATAAATATGAAGCAACTGAAGTGTAAAAAATTATGTGTCGGGATGAAATGCGAAAACCCTTTCCAGTAGAAGGGGCAGGATAGTTAGAGATCTGACAGAGCAACCAAGAAGTTGACTTGGACCTGCAACGAGCAGCAGAGGGTAGGGGCAGGCAGAGACCAAAGTGTGCGTAACATACTGTAGAAGATGTGTGATCCTCCAGGTCTGTCCATGACCTGTGCCGGTCAAAGTACCTGAGCTGACAAGATATTAGACGCCAAGCAGCACACAGACCTTTGACGCTTGCCTAATCGACCCTACGAGGTACTTTAAGTTTCCCACACAGCCAAGTCGCAGAGGGTATGCTTGGGCCGAGTGCATCAATTGGCATCAATCCTGAGAACAACTACACGGATAAATATGAAGCAACTGAAGTGTAAAAAATTATGTGTCGGGATGAAATGCGAAAACCCTTTCCAGTAGAAGGGGCAGGATAGTTAGAGATCTGACAGAGCAACCAAGAAGTTGACTTGGACCTGCAACGAGCAGCAGAGGGTAGGGGCAGGCAGAGACCAAAGTGTGCGTAACATACTGTAGAAGATGTGTGATCCTCCAGGTCTGTCCATGACCTGTGCCGGTCAAAGTACCTGAGCTGACAAGATATTAGACGCCAAGCAGCACACAGACCTTTGACGCTTGCCTAATCGACCCTACGAGGTACTTTAAGTTTCCCACACAGCCAAGTCGCAGAGGGTATGCTTGGGCCGAGTGCATCAATTGGCATCAATCCTGAGAACAACTACACGGATAAATATGAAGCAACTGAAGTGTAAAAAATTATGTGTCGGGATGAAATGCGAAAACCCTTTCCAGTAGAAGGGGCAGGATAGTTAGAGATCTGACAGAGCAACCAAGAAGTTGACTTGGACCTGCAACGAGCAGCAGAGGGTAGGGGCAGGCAGAGACCAAAGTGTGCGTAACATACTGTAGAAGATGTGTGATCCTCCAGGTCTGTCCATGACCTGTGCCGGTCAAAGTACCTGAGCTGACAAGATATTAGACGCCAAGCAGCACACAGACCTTTGACGCTTGCCTAATCGACCCTACGAGGTACTTTAAGTTTCCCACACAGCCAAGTCGCAGAGGGTATGCTTGGGCCGAGTGCATCAATTGGCATCAATCCTGAGAACAACTACACGGATAAATATGAAGCAACTGAAGTGTAAAAAATTATGTGTCGGGATGAAATGCGAAAACCCTTTCCAGTAGAAGGGGCAGGATAGTTAGAGATCTGACAGAGCAACCAAGAAGTTGACTTGGACCTGCAACGAGCAGCAGAGGGTAGGGGCAGGCAGAGACCAAAGTGTGCGTAACATACTGTAGAAGATGTGTGATCCTCCAGGTCTGTCCATGACCTGTGCCGGTCAAAGTACCTGAGCTGACAAGATATTAGACGCCAAGCAGCACACAGACCTTTGACGCTTGCCTAATCGACCCTACGAGGTACTTTAAGTTTCCCACACAGCCAAGTCGCAGAGGGTATGCTTGGGCCGAGTGCATCAATTGGCATCAATCCTGAGAACAACTACACGGATAAATATGAAGCAACTGAAGTGTAAAAAATTATGTGTCGGGATGAAATGCGAAAACCCTTTCCAGTAGAAGGGGCAGGATAGTTAGAGATCTGACAGAGCAACCAAGAAGTTGACTTGGACCTGCAACGAGCAGCAGAGGGTAGGGGCAGGCAGAGACCAAAGTGTGCGTAACATACTGTAGAAGATGTGTGATCCTCCAGGTCTGTCCATGACCTGTGCCGGTCAAAGTACCTGAGCTGACAAGATATTAGACGCCAAGCAGCACACAGACCTTTGACGCTTGCCTAATCGACCCTACGAGGTACTTTAAGTTTCCCACACAGCCAAGTCGCAGAGGGTATGCTTGGGCCGAGTGCATCAATTGGCATCAATCCTGAGAACAACTACACGGATAAATATGAAGCAACTGAAGTGTAAAAAATTATGTGTCGGGATGAAATGCGAAAACCCTTTCCAGTAGAAGGGGCAGGATAGTTAGAGATCTGACAGAGCAACCAAGAAGTTGACTTGGACCTGCAACGAGCAGCAGAGGGTAGGGGCAGGCAGAGACCAAAGTGTGCGTAACATACTGTAGAAGATGTGTGATCCTCCAGGTCTGTCCATGACCTGTGCCGGTCAAAGTACCTGAGCTGACAAGATATTAGACGCCAAGCAGCACACAGACCTTTGACGCTTGCCTAATCGACCCTACGAGGTACTTTAAGTTTCCCACACAGCCAAGTCGCAGAGGGTATGCTTGGGCCGAGTGCATCAATTGGCATCAATCCTGAGAACAACTACACGGATAAATATGAAGCAACTGAAGTGTAAAAAATTATGTGTCGGGATGAAATGCGAAAACCCTTTCCAGTAGAAGGGGCAGGATAGTTAGAGATCTGACAGAGCAACCAAGAAGTTGACTTGGACCTGCAACGAGCAGCAGAGGGTAGGGGCAGGCAGAGACCAAAGTGTGCGTAACATACTGTAGAAGATGTGTGATCCTCCAGGTCTGTCCATGACCTGTGCCGGTCAAAGTACCTGAGCTGACAAGATATTAGACGCCAAGCAGCACACAGACCTTTGACGCTTGCCTAATCGACCCTACGAGGTACTTTAAGTTTCCCACACAGCCAAGTCGCAGAGGGTATGCTTGGGCCGAGTGCATCAATTGGCATCAATCCTGAGAACAACTACACGGATAAATATGAAGCAACTGAAGTGTAAAAAATTATGTGTCGGGATGAAATGCGAAAACCCTTTCCAGTAGAAGGGGCAGGATAGTTAGAGATCTGACAGAGCAACCAAGAAGTTGACTTGGACCTGCAACGAGCAGCAGAGGGTAGGGGCAGGCAGAGACCAAAGTGTGCGTAACATACTGTAGAAGATGTGTGATCCTCCAGGTCTGTCCATGACCTGTGCCGGTCAAAGTACCTGAGCTGACAAGATATTAGACGCCAAGCAGCACACAGACCTTTGACGCTTGCCTAATCGACCCTACGAGGTACTTTAAGTTTCCCACACAGCCAAGTCGCAGAGGGTATGCTTGGGCCGAGTGCATCAATTGGCATCAATCCTGAGAACAACTACACGGATAAATATGAAGCAACTGAAGTGTAAAAAATTATGTGTCGGGATGAAATGCGAAAACCCTTTCCAGTAGAAGGGGCAGGATAGTTAGAGATCTGACAGAGCAACCAAGAAGTTGACTTGGACCTGCAACGAGCAGCAGAGGGTAGGGGCAGGCAGAGACCAAAGTGTGCGTAACATACTGTAGAAGATGTGTGATCCTCCAGGTCTGTCCATGACCTGTGCCGGTCAAAGTACCTGAGCTGACAAGATATTAGACGCCAAGCAGCACACAGACCTTTGACGCTTGCCTAATCGACCCTACGAGGTACTTTAAGTTTCCCACACAGCCAAGTCGCAGAGGGTATGCTTGGGCCGAGTGCATCAATTGGCATCAATCCTGAGAACAACTACACGGATAAATATGAAGCAACTGAAGTGTAAAAAATTATGTGTCGGGATGAAATGCGAAAACCCTTTCCAGTAGAAGGGGCAGGATAGTTAGAGATCTGACAGAGCAACCAAGAAGTTGACTTGGACCTGCAACGTGCAGCAGAGGGTAGGGGCAGGCAGAGACCAAAGTGTGCGTAACATACTGTAGAAGATGTGTGATCCTCCAGGTACTTAGAGAATTACGATTATTTCCACTCAATAACGTGCTGTGCAATTATGTCTGGGGTAACTCATATTTAAGAAAGAAAATTTTCTTTGCACGAATTCCTGCTGTAAGGATACGCTTCTATCGGTTCTCAGTCCGAAGACTGATTTGATGCAACTCTTCATGCTAATCTGTCCCATGCAAGTCACTTCATTTAAGAATAACTACTGCAGCCTACATCCACTTAAACCTATTGTATTCATACTTTGGTCTCACTCTATAAATTCTATCCCCCATACTTCCCTTCAGTAGCAAATTGGTGATTCCTTGATGCCTCAGAATGTGTCCTACCAACTGACTCCTTCTGTTAGTTAAGTTCTTCCATAAATATCTTTTCTCCCCAATTTGATTCATTAACTGCTCGTTATTTTTTCGAACCATCCATCCAACATTCAACATTCTTCTGTAGCAACGCATTTCAAATGCTGCAAGTCTCTTCTTGGCTGATCCACTTCTCACTTCCGCACAACGCTCTGCCTCAGATAAAAATCTTCAGGAAAGACTTCCTAACCCTTAAATTTACATTAGATGTTAGCAAATTCATCTTTTTCACAAATGCTTTTCGTAATATTCCCAGTCTGCATTTTATGTCCTCTTTCATTTCGGCCATCTTCAGTTACTTTGCTGCCCAAATAGCAAAACTCATTTACTATATTGTCAAATTTCCTAATCTGTTTCCGTCATCAACGCCTGATCTGATTCGACTGCATATCATTGCCCTCGTTATAATTTTATTAATGTACAGCTTTTATCCTTCTTTCAAGACGCTGTCCATTCCGTTCAACTGCTCTTCGAACTCCTTTGCGATCTCTGGCGTAGTTACAATGGCATCACAAAACTCAAAGTTTTCTTCCTGAACTTTAATTCCCTTACAAAATTTATCCTTGATTTCTTTTACTGCTTTGTCAATGTAGAGATCGAATAAGATCGGGGATCGGATACAACTCTGTGTCATTCCCTTCTTAACTACTGCTTGCGGTCTGGTTTGTGTACATGCTATAAGTAAACTTTCGCCTCCTGTATTTTATCTCTGCTATATTTGGAATTTCAAAGAGTTTAGTTCAACCAACCATGCCAAAAATTTCACTAAATCTGCTAGTGATATAAACGTAGCTTTTCTCATGAAAAGTGCAATAAATTTCAATTGCTGTTCAGAACGAATAATCATCTCCACAGCTGCGATACTTGAAACAAAATTCGCTATAGTGAGCTCAGTTGGAACAATAACTTTGATCAAAGAGTTAATAAGACAAAATACATGGCAGATAGTAAAGTTAAGCGCCAGTGCAGAGCAACTTCGTGTTCTTCGCGTAAGAATTTTGTTAGGTCACATGGTTAAAAAGAGTTGCATACTTATTTCTTTCACGAAAGTACATATTTTAATGTGGTTTATAAACATATCTGTAAATCCTAACAGTATTTAAATAATAACGGCTTTTACTTGTCAAGTGGCTCGTTCCATTGCTTTACGATACATAGACATAAGTAACTAGTAACATTTAACACTGTTCTATAACGCTTTATCTGTCTCCGCCCATTTTTTGCCTCGTTTTTCAACACACTGCCTCGCATTATGGTCCACGAGGACAAGCCCCTTCCACTTCCCTCTTTGCATTACTCTTTCAAGACGTTAACATCTGCTAATTGGCAGTGTGCCTCCCATTCATTTACTGTCAAAACCCGCGAGGCCATTTATGATCATATATGCTGAGTTGTAGCAAGTACGCCACCATTCTCGTCGGCTGTAAGCCATAAACTAGTGGTATGTTTACAGAGATGTCAAGAACAGCCCTTTTATAGCTAATTGTACATAAAGCTTTAAATATAGCATAGCGAAGATAAGTAGTTAGTGCAACTATCATCGCTGCTTGGAGGCTTTGATTTTTAACGCCATCAAGTTTTTCTTTTATACCCGTTGTCAGCATAAATACTTGGACAGAGTATCGCACAAGTCCTCTTTTAATGTTACACATGCGAGGAAGCTTACCTCATTAGGACAGTAATGAACCTATAGCATCATCCATCGTAATGTAATTCTCCGAGTTTTGCTAGTCAAAATTTTGTTTGTTTGGAGATCATGAAAATTTATAACTAAGCTGGACTTGGTCTACAGGGATATAAACAGCAATAAATGCGAAAGGTGTGTGGTGTGGCTAGCGAAGCGAGACTCAAAGCACACAAGACTGTGGAAGCTAAGAGGTAAGATGTAATTGCGTTGTTTTTAGTTCCATCCCGATCGCTATCGAAGTGTAGCGCTAAACAACAAAGTGCATTATAGAGTCCGGCTGTAGCCAGAACTAAACGAGAACAAGCGAAATACAGTACAAAATGATGAAAAGAGAGGAATTTTAAGAAAAATATAAATCATAGAGCAAGATGTAGGGCCTACACTAAGAAGGTATTGCATACATAGAGTAACACACACAGGATAGTGGTGGAAATGAAAAGGAACTGTACAAACTATATACAATTTTCTCCACACTAATTTTTCCTTCGTTCGCTACACAAGGCGTTCGCAAAACGAAAAAATCAAACTGCTACGGCCTTCTGCGAATGTGCTACAGAGTGTAACGCAGTCCTCTCAACTTTTTTGGTATCTCTGCCTGACAATGGCATTAAGCTCGCACTACTGACAGCGCAAACAGTGGGAATTTCTAGACGCCACCACAAATGCTGGCCTCGTTGTGGCCGTCACCTCTGGCGGTGAACTACGCCTATAGGGGTCGCTTTCGCAGCTCACAGACGCACCGTGCAACGCCGTAGACCGCATCGCCTGAGATCGCCAGCGACATAAATACAACGGACGTGTCGAGCAAGTTGTAGACTTCCTATACACATAAATGTTTTCCTTTTTTTTTTTCAATCTTTGTCTGGTACCTATTGTCCCAGACTTAAATTAAGAATAGTGTCCATTCCCGGGTTCTGGCCAAGGTTTTCGCGAGGTTTCCCTCGTTTATAGAGCAAATACTGGAGCTGGAAACCCTCTATATATATTTCCAATTGACATTCTCTCCGCATCCCCTGCTGCCCGGTACACTCCAAGATATGAATTAAAAAAAAAAAAAAAATGCACCACGAAGGCATTACCCGACTGAGAAAGATGTCGATAGATGTTATGTACATGTACAGACAGACAAATGATTACAATTTCAGAAGAATTGGATGACTTATTCAAGAGAAGGAGCTAGACGAATAGAACAAGTCAAGAGCACGTTGATCCATCTCTGGCCCTTATCCGAGAAGTTATTCAGCTTGGCATTTGTTGATAGAGTTGTTGAACGTCCTCCTGAGAGATACCGTGCCAAATTCTGTCCAAATGGAGCTTTTGATTGTGAAAATCCCGAGCTGGTTGGAGGGCCCAGCCCACGATGCTCCAAACGTTCTCAATTGAGGAGAGATCCGGATACCTTGCTGACCAAGGTAGTAAGATTTGGCAAGCACGAACACAAACAGTAGAAACTCTCGCCTTGTGCGGCAGGGCATTATCTTGTTGAAATGTATACCCAGGATTGCTCGCCATAAAGGGGACCCACCAGGGTAGCCGAGAGCGCTAATGCGCTGCTTCCTGGACTCGGGTAGGCGCGCCGGACCCGGATCGAATCCGCCCGGCGGATTAACGACGAGGGCCGGTTTGCCGGCCAGCCTGGATGTGGTTTTTAGGCGGTTTTCCACAATCCGCTAGGTGAATACCGGGCCGGTTCCACCTCAGTTAAACGACTCACAGACATTTGAAAACGTTCGCACTATTTCATGACTTACACTAGACACAGACAGCTGGGGTACACTACTTCCGTTCTGGGGGGTTCGGGGTGACGTCAACTAAAGGATTCCTACGATGAAATGCAGAGGCACCCCAGACCGTCGATCTGGATGTCAGGCCATATGGCGGGCGACAGTCAGGTTGGTACTCCACCGCTTCCAGGGCGTCTCCAGATACGTCTTCGGTGGTCATCGAGGCTCAGCTCGAAGTGGGACTCATCACTGGATGCCATTATACTCCAGTCATTAAAATTCCAGGCTGAATGTGACCTACACCACTGCAAACGGCCTTGTACTGAGGTCAATTGTAGTCGGTGCAAGAGTTCCGTGAGCTGAGCCCCCTTTCTGTGAGCCGCTCATTAATGCTCCGTGTGGTTGCTGAAACGCCACTTGCACGTCGGCCCGATGATAATGATGACTCCGGAGCTCTGAGAGGACGACTGTTCGGTTCTCACGTACTGTCGTCTCTCTAAGTAGACCACTTCCTTCTTGACGCTGTGTCTGGCCATGGTTCATCCATTCCTGCCAACATCTTCGAATAATGTCATCGCTCCTCTTCAGATGTTGAGCAGCTCACCAGTTATTCTAGCCGTCTTCTTTGGGCCCAACTACACGTCCTTTCAAATGCTGACATGTGCGTCTATTGTCAGGCACCTGTCTGTGAGGCACAGTTACTCTCCAACAGAATGAAATTCGCAAAGACTTAATGCCCTGGCATCGTCATGCTCCTGTTAACTATCGTTGCCTGCAACGTGGGGTGAAATCGCATTACAGTATCCTACATACATCCACACGCTGGAAAATTTAATAACTCCTTCGTGGTGTGGATGGGTAGTGCGCATGCTCCACGGCGTTTATAGACTGTGCTCCTGCTTAGCTGTGGTAACGTGTTTGCCTAACATGCAGCGGGCCTAAGTTCGATTCCCGGCCGGGTTGGAGATTTTCTTCGCTCCTGGTCTGGGTGTTGTCCTCACCATCGTCTCATCATCGGCGACGCGAAAGCCGCCCAACATGGCATCACCTGAAATAAGACTCGCAATCCGGCGGCCGAACTTCCCAGAATGGGGCCATCAGTGCCGCACGATTATTTCATTCACGTACTGGCGGGACTTATGAACAGCGGCACCATCCTGTCACAACCATATGTCGTTGTTCAACCTTGGAAGGAGGAAGTCATTTAACATTTGCACAGAGCGATCACTAATAACCGTCACTGCACGGCCACGAAGATCCTCAAAAAAAAAAAAAAAAAAAATAAAATAAAATAATAATAATAATACAGACCGGTGATGCCAAACAAAACCACGCCACACCACAGTTATACGTTCACAGTGCAGGGGTTTCTCATGCAGCTGACGAAGAATACCTTGGTTATATGACATCCAGCACCTGCAATTCTAGGCGCTACGGTCTGGACCCGCGCGACCGCTACGGTCGCAGGTTCGAATAATGCATCGGGCATGGATGTGTGTGATGTCCTTAGGTTAGTTAGGTTTAAGCAGTTATAAGTTCTAGGGGACTGATAACCTCAGACGTTAAATCCCATAGTACTCAGAACCATTTGAACTCTCCCAGATTCAGCAAACCCTACGTCCTGTTGGGTCGTAAATCTTACTGTCCTCTGGTTCGCGTATAATCCACCGTAATCTGTTTATTTTCACCTCCGTCTAGACGAATACGGACTTCATCCGAAGTCACTATGTTGCTTCGCATTTGTGGGCCAGCTGCTAAACCTTCAAGCAAGCGCAAGGTTAAGGTTTGACAGACAACTCTGCCTTGTTCGTTTGGTTTTTGTGTACGACCTGCAATTTGTATGGATGCAAGTGCAGATTATCGACGATGCTGAGCCACATGGTACGATCTCACATTGTTTGCGCCAAGAAATGTCTGGCGGCAGAACGGCGAGGACACATCGAATGAGCACTTGATGCATCTCTTCCACTCTTTCCCCAGTGTCCGTCGTCGGCCTGGGGATTCTTTCTTTGCACAACACGCATTAGCCCCAAATTTTTGCACCCACCTACAATCGTTTGGGTTCAACTCCAAATGGCCTCGAAAGAGTCGGTTAACTGTGATGGCATACATCTCGACGCCGAATGCTCGATGCTCTGAACTCCACAAGGCCATAAGTTCGTCGTATATGGCTGTCCTTCTCAATGCAGGTGCAACAACGAAGCCGTACTACGTGACTCACTTGTTCTTATTATGAAAAATTATATAATCTTCTTGTTAGAGAAATTTTATTTGCCCATATCGCAATAATTAAATCTATGGACTACTGCTGCGGTCTGAGCAAATACATCGTCTCTAACAAGGAGATTATAGTTTTCGTATCCTGCTATTCGTTCTACCGAACCCTGTACAAACACAATATCTTCCACTTCCTGGTTAATTAGCGATTCATTAAGACCCACTGCCATGTTCTGGAGGCCGCAACAGTTTCTTAGATGGCCGAAAACGAGCTACACTTCCTCATCGTGCAAGAAGCGAAGTACGATTAGCTGTGAGGACCTTAGATGTTAAAAAGAGGCGCCGGAATCCCTACAGACATCTGGCTTGACAGTCTATTTACGCTCAGGAAAAATGAGCTGTCCAGTCCACTCAGGCAATTTTGTCAGCGGAAAGCAGGCCGAAAGATAAGCTTAATCTTCATACGCCCCTGTCATCTGGCTTCGCGTGGTGTAGAAACGGTGCCTGTCAGAAGTGCAGCCGAATTCAGCTGTCAGGCGAGTTGACGGCCTACTATTAACTGTTACGCTCCTTGCCGATTTTGTACTGACGGAACAATCTCTTTTGAGTGAATACAACCATTCAGAAATGTCAAGTTGGAACTTGATTATACAGGGTGTTACTAAAAGTTACGGCGAAACTTTCAGGAAACATTCTTCACACACAAAGAAAGAAAATATGTTATGTGGACATGTGTCCGGAAGCGCTTACTTTCCATGTTAGAGCTCATTTTATTACTGCTCGGCAAATCACATTAATCATGGAATGGAAACACACAGCAACAGAATGTACCAGTGAGACTTCAAACATTTTGTTACAGGAAATGTTCAAAATGTCCTCCGTTAGCGAGGATACATGCATCCACCCTCCGTCGCATGGAATCACTGATGCGCTGATGCAGCCCTGGAGAATGGCGTATTGTATCACAGCCGTCCACAATACGAGCACGAAGAGTCTCTACATTTGGTACCGGGGTTGCGTAGACAAGAGCTTTCAAATGTCCCCATAAATGAAAGTCAAGAGGGTTGAGGTCAGGAGAGCGTGGAGGCCATGGAATTGGTCCACCTCTACCAATCCATCGGTCACCGAATCTGTTGTTGAGAAACGTACGAACACTTCGACTGAAATGTGCAGGAGCTCCATCGTGCATGAACCACATGTTGTGTCGTACTTGTAAAGGCACATGTTCTAGTAGCACAGGTAGAGTATCCCGTATGAAATCATGATAACGTGATCCATTGAGCGTAGGTGGAAGAACTAAAATGAGCTCTAACATGGAAATTAAGCGTTTCCGGACACATGTCCACATAACATCTTTTCTTTATTTGTATGTGAGAAATGTTTCCTGAAAGTTTGGCCGTACCTTTTTGTACACCCTGTATGTCGCCCGTCTCTAGAAGGAAAGTGGTTTCCTCTCTTCGTATCTGTCGTGTGCCAAGGGAGACAGTAACTGCCTAAGGATGCGATCTGTTAGTTCTGAATATAAAATGATATCTGAAAAACAGAGGTTCCTTCATGAGACGTTTATTTATTTTATTTATTATTATTCCCTTATTTATTTGTTCATTCCGGCTCGATTTCTTGGTAACAACAATTGACCGCTGGACGTCAAAGTTACACGTACGGACATAATTATTATTATCATTTTCATTGTGCTTTTATTTGCTGATAGAAAGACTGAAGCGCCGGCCGCTGTGTCCGAGCGATTCTAGGCACTTTAGCCCGGAACCGCGCGACTACTACGGTCTCAGGTTCGATGTGTGTGATGTCCTTAAATTAGTTAGGTTTAAGTAGTTGTAAGTTCTAGGAGACTGATGACCTCAGATGTTAAGTCCCATAGTGCTCAGAGCCATTTGAACCATATGAAAGACTGAAGCAATCCAATAATACTCTTGTTAACAGCGTGATGCAGCAAAACAAGTCCAAGTTACGTTCCAAGTGCCAGAGAGCTTTTTCGGCGTACGTGACCTTCTACGCAATGTAATTGTGCTATTGGCGACAAAGAGACTGTCAATGGCATATCTGGATCAGTTCTCTAATATACCTGTTAAATGTCTGGTGACAATCGCCAGTCTCACATTGGTCTGTGAGACATGGCTGTAAAGTTGCAATTTGACAAAACTGATTACTACCCTGTTGAAATCCGATTGTACCGTCATGCAGTGGGTTCCGAAACTATTCTTTCAAATTAACACAAGAGTTTGAGAACATTAAAACAAATATTTTTAGATACGGTACATATCGTCTGTAACAGCAGTTACAGGGATGCTTCCATTTTTAGACGTCATTGTTTATAAAAAAACCAAATGGTTTGGGACACAGTGTTCACCGAAAGCCCACACACACAGATTGCTATCTGCATCCTATGAGTTGTCATCCACCACACCAATGCAGTGGGGTCCTTAGGACTTTGGTACGGAGAGCATATGCCATTTCCGACGCGGACAGCTTGTAATGTAGTTGCTTTAATTTGCTATGTAAGCGGTGCTGCTAGACAATAAAATCGGATTAAAAGCTGTGAGCTGTCTGAGGAAGTTAACCTTGCATTACTGAGCAACTGTTTCACCAGGTATCCAGTCTAGCTTACCAAATTCCCAACCAGACTAACATTACTTATAATCTTTTAATAGTCATACGACAACCGGTGATATATATATAAAAAAGAGAATTTAAATAAAAAGAAATAAATCAGTTTATATTTGGAAATTTATTTTAACATTGGTCATTGAAATTTCAGCATATTAAACTTGAGTCGTAACTAAGCTGGTGCCTTATTTAGGATTGTGAAAATGTGAGATTGTAATCTTACGGAACACATCAAATATGGAGCCAAGATTGGGAGACTGCATACAACACTGCATTCACAAAATAACACACGAAGAACGTTGAAACATATGCAAGGGGAAATTAATCACAACCAACCGATTCAATTTTCACCCAAAAAAGTTACGTTCGTAGCGTAATCCTGTCCGTCATGTAATTACCACACACTGGTATACTAAATTCATACTAACTCTCTGTGAAATCTTCCCGAAAAGATTAGCTGAGGGCTACTTTGATGATTACACCACATGCTTCACGCGGTCAACTTGGTTTACACAAAGAGTGTAACTCCACAATAATTTTGATAATTAAAATAAATTAGATCGAAACGCAATTTACAAAAGAAAAGCCTCGAACTGGTTACTATCGTCTTACTATTAACCTGATTGGTCAAACAATTGTATAAGCACGTGGTACTGGTCTCACAAAGTACACCCCACGTGGGTTGAACATAAAGAAAAGTTGCTATATTGAAAAATATTGTCAAGACCAGACGTTATAATCTCACGCACATTCGCATTGAAGATTGATGATGCTAGTTAGAGTTACTGATCAACACGTGGTTCCACTTTACTCACAAAGTAGTGACAAAGCAACTACCGGAATATAATCTGAACTTCACACTCGAATCACACTGCGTTGCAATTTAAGATAACATTAGATATTTTAGAGCTAAACCTGAAATAAAGGTGATTAAATTTTCAGTTAGGCTGAACTTAAGAAATCCATTGTCCTACGGACTTAGCAGACATGCGCTTAGCCGGAGATCTTACCACTTCAGACGCTCGCCGCGGACAGACTGCCGTGGTCCCTTCCTGAGGGGTGCCTCACGAATACAAACGGAAGTGACCAGAGAGGCGGCTTCCTATACCAACATGACAAGGGAGGGACAGGACCATACTAAGAATGGAAACCTCTCTGCTTTTAGAAAGCGTAGCTACCTGTTCCGACGTTGGTCCTACTGTTCTTTAGCAGACAGGCTTGTCTGCTACCCTCAAGCACGCAACTAGAAATACATTTGCTCATTCATCCTGTCACACAGAAGGGAAGGGGGATGACAGTATCTTATCATATACAGTATATAAAAGAAAGCGGATGTAGGTTCCGTATGAGACTGTGTGACATGAATTACATGTAAACTGTTTTTTAAAGTGTAGTAGTGTGACATATCGTTCTTGTTTATGTGTAAAAGTAACACGTTCCACTACTCAGTCTCCTCCCAGATAGTCATAAACGCCACAGTAAATTTAGAAGAGGAATTTATGCTGTAAATGACAACAGATTTAAGAAATTAACATGAAAGGAATCCAACAGAGAACTTGCTCATTTGATGGCTGTTTTTAAGGATAATGGACACTCCGAGAAGCAGATTCGTCGGGCTATGGAGTTTGCACCATCTCCGGAGGTGCATGAAGAGGAACATAGATCGGTGTCCTTTCTTCCTTTGCTGAAGGCATATCGTTTAAGATTGGACGAATTTTAAGGAATTTTAACATTAAGAGTGTGTTCCGTCCACCTTCTAAGATTAGGGCACTACTCGGCTCTGTGAAAGATGATCTGGGGCTTAGGAACCCCAGTGTGTACAAAATTCTGTGTCAATGTGGGAAAGCTTACATTGACCGTTCGATTGACACAGTGCATAACAGGTGTGGGGAACATCGCTGTCATACGAGCCCACAACAGCCGGAAAAGTCGACAGTAGCAGAACGCTGCTTAAATGAGGGACACAGTATGAAATTTGATGAAACTGTGGTAGTTGCCAACATTTCCGGTTTTTGGAACAGTGTCTATAAAGAGGCGATTGAAAATAGGTGCCGGCCGATGTGGCCGAGCGGTTCTAGGCGCTTCAGTATGGAACCGCGCGACCGCTACGGTCGCAGGTTCGTAGCCTGCCTCGGGCATGGATGTGTATGATATCCTTAGGTTAGTTAGGTTTAAGTAGTTCTAGGAGCCTGATGGCCTCAGATGTTAAGTCCCATAGTGTTCAGAGTCATTTGAACCATTTTTTGAAATTAGATTGGTGGATAATTTAATCAACAGGGACAATAGGTTTCAACTTAGCAAGACGTGGAATACTGTATTGTCTCGCATCAAAATTTAACGTTCTTCGGTGCGGCCCTGAGTGCGATACATCGTTGCCAGCAGTGTTCCACTAAGGGCGGCGCCACCTCCCTGTCTTAGAGGGCAACAACAGTGATGGGCGGAGCATGGGCCGTGTACTGAACGGTGGCCTATATAGGACGTCGATTTCAGTTCTCAGCGGAACTCCTCAGCAGAAGCAGCATTCTCCTGAAGATGGCGACCAGTTGGAACGCCGAAATATCGACTCAAGTTGATTTTAGGATCCGGCAGCAAGCCCGAAGAGACTTTCAAGACTTATTATGCCGGGAAAGCCTACACATCAAGTACCTCTACGGAGACGAGATGGTGAAACTTGTACAGAAGTTACTGATGCTAGGGCGGCTTACTCAGAAGGTAGTTTAGCGTGTCAATTACAGCAATGGCATTCAGAGAAACTGCTCGAATGCGCGACCATTGTCCTGTATGCACGCAGTACATCGTCGGACCATTGTTGTTGGCATGTTCACAATAGTACCGGCAGAGACGGCAACTATTGCATCATGGTGTTGTTCTGTTTTCATAACGGTTTCGCACACCAGCTGCTTCGTGGGCCACCGGAGGAAAGAAATCCAGACACGCGAGGTCAGAGGCAGCCGATCCATCGATCCCGGAGGCGGCTCTCACAGGATTCCTTACATCAGTGCTGAAGTGGGATGGCGCTCCATGTGCTGGAAGCGGATCTTCTGTCTAACATTCAGAGGTACATCCAGCTAGTGCAACCAACCATCCGCACACAGCACAGTTATGAATGTCACTAGGCTACATAGTCCCAGTCGGCGACACTGACACAACAGCTTACTTCAGCACCATTAACAAAATGTTCCCTCATGTTACAAGCTGACTTCAGAGTTCTCATATTCCACGACGAAATGTATTTGTTTTGATGTTCTCTACGTCCCGTATTAATCTGAACGAATAGTTTTGTAATACTATGAATATACCACATTTCGACCATCGGACTGGAAACAAACAAAAGTAAGAGGCTACCCTTAAACTCCAACTTCGTGTCTGCTATTTCCTCAGCAATCCCTGAAGAGCATAAAGCCTTTGCAAAATTTTTCGCTGATGTGAATCATGCTCCAATTTCCCAAGGAGCACTAAGATTCATTCCCACTTCAACATTCGCAAAGTCCCTGTTTCCAAACGCCACTCCCTCCAGCTAACCATTAGCACACTGACCTATCAAAAAACTATAAAAATGTTACCTAATTGCATCGTTCGAAATAAATCAGCGAATTCAGAACTGCCTTTCCTCCATTACTATAGGAAAACCGTTGAGTACTTCACAAAATGACTCTGAAAACTGAGGTATTGTACTGGAAGCCTCGGAAATACACTGGTGACAATTAAAATTAAATATCAAAAAGGACACTAAAAACCCAATTTTTACTTATTGCCCTTTATAGTCGATTCGTGATTCCTTAATCGTACCATACTTACACACCATATATTAAATACCATAAAAGAGGAAGCGGGATGGAACCATGGTTGGTAATCACGATTTATAATTAAGACAGTTTATTGGCATTACCCCTTTAAAAAATTGCCAATTACAAATTGTGGCCGAACCACTAGATAAAACTGTGCAAATACAGTTAGAAAACCAGTACGCCAAGCTAAGATGCCATTACATATTATGATAAAACCACTTAAATAAAATGAACTACAACAGGAACACTGATCTTAAAAAAATGTTCACGTTCTCAGCAGAGTTAATAAAAACATTACTAGAAAAAGCTGCACAAGGAACTCAGAAGCTGCTACGCAGTTTAAGGTTTAGCCAGTTGCCAGTCTCTAATATTTAAGAAAACAAGCTCATATACAAACAGGTTACGTATAGTATATACGAGGTGTGGCTAGAAAAGAACCGGACTAGTACTGGTGAAACAATAAAACGAATGCAATAAGGCTGAAAGTCGCGTGGCCTGTCACGTGACTCTCGCTCCGCCTACTGCTCGAGTTTCATCTGCCTCCTGCACTCAGTCTGCCCGTGGCGTCTGTTTTAAGTAGTTGACGTTTTGTCTGTGCGTCGGAAAATGTTGAGTGTACAGAAAGAACAGCGTGTTAACATCAAATTTTGTTTCAAACTAGGAAAATCTACAAGTGAAACGTTTGTAATGTTACAACAAGTGTACGGCGATGATTGTTTATCGCGAACACAAGTGTTTGAGTGGTTTAAACGATTTAAAGATGGCCGCGAAGACACCAGTGATGACACTCGCACTGGCAGACCATTGCCAGCAAAAACTGATGCAAACATTGAAAAAATCGGTAAACTTGTTCGACAATATCGCCGTTTAACAATCAGAGCAGTGTCTGAGTTAACAGGAGTTGACAAGGAAAGTGTTAGGCAGATTCTTCATGAAAGTTTCAACATGAACAAAGTGTGTTCAAAAATGGTTTCAAAGTGTCTCACAATTGAACGGAAGGAACGCCGAAGAATGATTTGTTCTGACATCCTCGAAAACATTGAAAGTGATCCCACCTTCTTACAAAATGTTATTACTTGCGGTGAATCGTGGTTTTTTACTTACGATCCCGAAACTAAACGCCAATCGATGCATTGGAAAACTCCTGGTTCTCCACGACAAAAAAAAGCATGAATGTCAAAATCGAAATTCAAGGCAATGATGATTGTTTTTTATGACATCAAAGGGATTGTGCACATTGATTGGGTACCAGAGGGACAAACAGTGAATCAGCATTACTACATTAGCGTCCTGGCTACCCTACGTGAGCGGGTACGGAGAAAACGGAACGATTTGTGGAGAAAAAAGTCATGGATCCTTCACCAAGACAATTCCCCAGCTCACAGTGCGTTGTCAGTGAAGACGTTTTTGGCAAAACACAACATTCCCATCTTAGATCATCCACCCTACTCACCTGATTTGGCCCCCTGTGACTTTTTTCTTTTCCCTAAAGTCAAGTCAACTTTGAAAGGAACTAGATTTGAGACTGTTGAAGCAGTAAAAGAAAAAGCGACGGAAGTAATGTATGGACTTACCGAAAATGATCTGCAGCATTGCTATGAACAGTGGAAAATTCGTATGGAGCGGTGTAGAGACCGAGGAGGAGAGTACATTGAAGGAGATAACATGAAATTGTAAATAATTGTAAATAAATGTTTTTTCCAGCATGTCCGGTTTTTTTCTAGCCGCACCTCGTATATCTACAACCTTAACCCGCCTTGACAGAAGGAAGATAAATGGTAAACTTTGGAAGGCGATTTGTGAACAGCTCTGGTTGTGGCCAGGTTCTTAAACACTGCCAGTATTAGACCTAGGATGACATTTCACTCTCCGCCAAGGCGATGGCACAATCAAAAGTTCCTGCCCGAATCACAAAGACATTCCAATTACTCTGAAACATAGAAACACTCGGCAGAACCTTTGACTCACTTACACATGGACAACTGTATTAATAGAGTGCAGGTTTTAAAAGCGGCAACATAAAATAATTTAATTGCAAGAGACACAAAGCAGTAGTAAAACTTCTGAGGAAATTTTCAAATAACGGCCACCATTTAACAAGGCCAACTGAACTCTTCCACACCATAATAATAAAGTTTGAAATCTCTGATTGCGCCGGTGAACAAACAATTACGACTTACTCCATATCACGTACACAATACGAGGGAGCTGGGTCAACAGCTTCACCGCTTCCCTTCAAATTTTGTTCCCAGCGAAGTCACAGAACTTTTATCTCCAAGTTGCCCATGTCGGCAAGACATCCAACCAATTTCACACCACAACGTGTAACGGTGCTCACGCTCGTTCGGCAGCCGCTGACACTCGTCGCCCCGCGAATGTCACGAGTTCTCCAGGGTTACCCGTCGAAGGCTAACAAAAAACTCGCTTCACCTGCCAAGCCGTAAGATAAGACACGCGGAAAGCAACGATACCTTACCTCAACCACAATCGATCTCAACGATACATGAACAAAATAAAACTGGCGCCATCTCGCCACGACTCAATAGTGTAAATGCACATTATTAAGTTTGTTTAGGAATAGAGAAGCAGCAAAATGTAGTACACAGAGACGTCGCAAGTGGAGCAACGACAGCTCTAACCAGACAACGCATCGAGTCGAACTGAAAATGAATGACAGAAACGGCCACTTCATTCCGTTCTGCTTCAGATCTACGCCAGACTGCACCAGCGGGCTGTGACTAGCGAGTGGTGGCCTACCCGCCTGTCAGCAGCCCATGGTCGGGCATTTCCACTGTGCGACCGATCTGGAGAACGTGCTGCCAAAGGAAACAGTAGGACACCCTCTCTACCGAGGTCGGTCAGGACAGCTCAGGGAACATGTGATCTTACCTAATCTTGCTGAAAAGTTTCACAGAGGCCACAGCGACCAGTCTCAACACTTACAATATGTAATCGATACGTTCCATACCGCCAGCTATGCAAGCCAGAGGTTATCGTGTTGTGTATCCAGAGGCACCGCACTGCATCACGCGATGTGCCGGATGTGTATGACGCTGACGAATGTAATTCGGCGTAGTTCGTTTCTCCACGGAGTTTCCATACAGGGTAGCATCCATAGTGATGCTGTACATACGACCAAGACGATGTAGTGCCGCCATTTTGAGTCCAGTGGTGTTGTTGGATGCACTTCATTCGATGCTACTAACTCTGCTGCCACGCCCAGAGAAACCTGAACAACGGTCACCATGGTGACAGTCCGTGGTCATGGAGACCTTGTCGCTCTGTCTGTACGGATGATACCTGTCTTGGTTCCAAAAAGTCCTTACGCAACGTACGTCACGAGTTTGTATGATCCTGCAAGGCGGAGTGAAAGACATGCAAGTCTTCTCTTCCGCTAGCCACTCGGGGCTGTTGATATCCTGCATAACGTTATGGCCCTCCTGAATCCACAGATTGCAAATTACCGAGACAGTATTGATAAGTACCAAAGCTAAGAGTTTTTAGCATACTTCAGCCCCGTCAGCAACTGTGATAGACTAATATATTGAAAAATCCGCCTCAGTTGCGAAAATTTTCTGGTCTTTACCCAGGTTTCGGGTAGATTAATCTAGCCTTCTTCAGAAGCATAAAATTACTATAACATTGTAGAGTAGAACGTAGTTGCCGGTGTCAACCGACCTCGTGATGAAGTAATGCCGGCGCTGGACTTCAGTAAAGTAGTTGTAATTCGATATGGTACCACGGTACTATAGGTTTTAATTTTTAATGTTGACTGTTCCTTACTCTGGCGTGTTATAGTAATTTTATTCTTCTGAAGAAGGCTAGATTAATCTAGCCGAAACCTGGGTAAATACCAGAAAATTCTCGCAACTGAGGCGGATTTTTCAATATACAAGTACCAAAGCGAGAAAAAAACTGCTGTAGAAACAGGCCACTATCAAATTTCTACATGTGTTTCATATAACACGCTCTTCTGACAAAGAAACAGTACTCAAATGCGTCTTCGGAATGACAGACCGTTTTGTAATCTTTCTCTTTTGTGCAGTTTAATCAAATCGGGTAGGTAGGAACATATAAAACATTAAATTTGATAGGAAAGAACCAACGTATTGTATATTCAGAGTCTTTCCTTATAGCTTATAACTATTTCTCTTAGAATTTCAGATTGCACCATTTAACGTTGACCAACGTTTCTTCTGATTTGGCAAATTCATGTGTCCATTGTAAAGAACAATGTCAAACAGCCTCGTAGGTACATCTCAGTTTCCTTTCCCATACTTGGATACGTCATGAGCGATTAAAAAGTGTCCGTTTGAGTGTGTTGCAGTGCAGCGTGTATGCAACGTAGTGCGACTCCGATGCGAGCACGCAAGTACCGACATGTAGACAAGGGTTTAGTGTGGCATTCGTATCTTTCCGACGATCGTGTGGTAAATGTGGAAACGTGAAGTATGGCGACGTTATTACCAAATGTGTCCAAACAGGACCAACGTGCTGTTATTCTTTTCTAGGCTGCCAAAAGTCAAACACCGGTAGCAATCCACTGGAGAATGAAGAATGTGCAATTAAGCAAACTGTCCGGGAAAACTGCGCAAGGGGTCCTGCTGCTTCATGATAACATACACCCCCATATCGCCAATGTGGTAATGCAGCAGTTACGCCAACTGAAGTGGGAGACACTCGATCAACAGCCGTACTGTCACGACTCTCCCCATGCGATTATCACGCCTTGGGTCCCTTAAAGAAAGGCCTTGAACGATCCTATCGGACGATGTGCAGTAGGAAATTACAGATTTCTTCAAAAAGCAGGACACAGCGTTTTACCAAACGGTTATCTTCAGCGTGCTACGTCGGTCGGATGATTGCTGCAGTGCTCACCACGATTTTGCCTGATTGGCATACCGATTCTGGACTGTAAAGCTTTCAAATGGTAGCTTTTTTGATCGCCTCTTTTCTACTCTTGACCGCAACTGCATGCACGAGGTGTTAAGCTGATTGCATTTAGATGATTCTGCTGTCCTCGGGCTTGTGTATGTCTGTGCTCTGATAGATTTTACGTATTAACACGAATAAAAGTATGGTTGCCCCTCTGAACAGTGGTTTCCAGGCGTGCCGGTATGAAATGAGCGTTAAGATACAAATGTGTCAATAGGGAACATTTGTTGTGAACGAGCCTTAATTTTTTTTGTTTGGTTGGTATGACATCTGTCAAAGATATTTAGTATACATCAAGTCATGGAACAAACATCATATGTTTTCATCGTGTTAACAATGTCGAATTTTGTACCAGAAAGTGATGATTTGCGGAAAGCATTAATTTTTTTGTTTTCAATCGAAAAAAAGTGCTGCAGAGTCACAACGAATGCTTGTCGAGGCATATGGTGATCATGCTCTATCAGTAGCAACATGCAAAAGATGGTTTCAACAGTTCATAAATAATGATTTTGATGTAAGAAATGAAGAACGTGGAAGACCACCAAAAAAGTTCGAAGACGCCGAATTGCAAGCAATATTGGATGAAGATGATACTTTGAGTCAGAAGCAACTGGCAGAAATGCTAAATGTTGCACAACAAACAATTTCTATGGAAAAGATCCAAAAGTGTGGAAAATGGGTGCCACATGAATTGAATGAAAGATAGATGGAAAACCGAAAAACCGTTTGTCAAATTTTGCTTCAAAGACATGAAAGAACATCAATTTAGCATCGAATTGTAACTGGCGATGAAAAATGGATTTATTTTAAGAATCCTAAATGGGAAAAATCATGGGTTAATCCGGGACAACCATCAAAATCGACTGCAAAACCAGATCGATTCGGAAAGAAGACAATGCTCTGTGTCTGGTGGGGTCAGAAAGGTGTGGTGTATCATGAGCTTCTAAAACCCGGTGAAACTGTGAACACTAATCGCTACAGACAACAAATGATCAATTTGAACTATGCATTGATCGAAAAAAGACCAGAATGGGCCAGAAGACATGGCAAAGTAGTGGGTGTCTGGTTTGCTTCGAAAGACGAACATTTCTATTGGCATGGAGTCCACAAATTGCCAGAAAAGTGGTCAAAATGTATAGAAAGTAATGGTCAGTACTTTGAATGAAATGGTTTTACTTTTCAATTCAAACTTAGCGTTTCATTTTCACAAAAATAACGCTCATTTCATACTGATACACCTGGTAGGATTTCTGCAGGGACGTTGTGTACCTCGCCCGCCTCGCTTGGCCTGAAGTCTGCTGCATTCCGAGCCACGCCAGCGGTTCCAGCGGCGTGACAGAAAGCCGGCTACTGGAGAGCGGAGGAGCTAACCGGCCGTTGACGAGACTAACAGCGATCGGTTCCGGCCTTTAGCCGTGCCTGCGGTCCGCCGGAGACGGCCGCCGCAGTGATTGGCCTCAGAGACGCCAAATTTGCTGCCGGCCCTCGGACAAATATCGCGTAAGGCCGGTTGCTTTCTCCCTTTCGCCTCAAGATGGGTGCGAGGCAGCTCTAAATGGCGGTTTTCACTCTGTTTGCGGGGTAACCAGTCCGGTGGTGGTGGCAAAGGTGTAACAACCTGCAGTTGCATTACCTCGCTGCACATGCAAGTGACTTTCTTCAAATGGTTTCCATTCTGAGAAATTCTCCACTTTTTCAGTAGTCTGAGCATCCGCCGAGAGAGCGGCGACCGACGTACAGCTCATTACTGACAGCGACAAGGAGATGGGTTCGAATCTACTGTATTATTTTGAACTGTGCTCAGTATCGCTCTCTTAAATTAAATCAGAAGAGAGTTGTGTTTCCGTACGAAGTCCATAGACGATTTAGTCTCTTGTCCCTCGGGAAACAGAAATGTTCAATGAAGTTTAAAGTTACCATTATATGTGTTCTGTTTTTGTACTATTATATACGAGGTGCAACAATAAAGTAATGGGACTGATGTGAAAAAAAATGTTGCTTACCATTTTAGTCAAGTTTAGTGTTGCCCCCTTCGAAGTAGTTGCCTTCTGATTGCACACACTTTTTCCAGCGCTTCTGCCATTGATGGTAACATTTCTGGAACTCATCTTCTGTAATATCCTCCAAGACCTTCGTCACAGCTTTTTGGACATCATGTGTTGTTTGAAAATGGTGTCCCTTGACCGCCGTTTTGAGAAAGGGTCACACGAAGCGATACCTGGTGAATAAGGTGGCTGTGGTAGTACTGAAATTTGTTTTGAGGTTAAAAATTGCTGTACTGACAGAGCAGTATGGGATGGCGCATTATCGTGAAGCAGATCCCAATTATCAGCAACGTTGGCACGGACACGAAGAACTCTTTTACGAAGCCTTTCTAAAATTTCTTTGTAGTAGTATTGGTTAACTGTTTGTCCACGCACCCTGGGCAAGATGACATCCGTCCGTGAGGTTGATGGTCGTCCACTGCGGTCTTCATCTTCAACGTTCGTTTTGCCTTCACTAAACATTTTACGTCAATAAAAAACTTGAGCTCTTGACATAACCTCCTCCTCCAAAAGCCGTCTGAAGCTTACCGTAAGTTGTCGTCGCGCTTTCACCCAATTTAACGCAAAAAAGAAATGGCATACCGTTGCGAAATATTATGCAGTTCCATTTCCGTGACGAAAGACACAAACATGTGTTAACTTATTACAGCACAACTAACGACTGAGCAGTTGCATCGATGTGCTGCTTGGACTATAAGCAGATTATAGACCAAGCTCAAAGATATTGTGCCTACGCAAGCCTACAGGGTTGCCACATATTGCAAATAAAATCAGTCTCATTACTTTATTGTCGCATCTCGTATGTGGCATCTGTACTTTTTGAAGTATGCGATGAACCAGATGTCACACATATATAATAGTAATATCTAAGCCTTCATGGCACATCATGATATCTTCATTGTCGATGCGTCCTAGGTCCTATCTCTCGCGGGAATCATGTGAGAGGCTGCCAATAATGAGGAAAATGGTCAGGGATCCCTAAGGAAGTAGTGTGCGACACGTTGGGAATTTGGGTTGGATATGCTCGCATAGCCGAAGCAGTTAATGCAATTGCTGGCGTAAAAGCGGAAAATAAGACTTATGAAAAAGGAGTTGAAGATTAACAAAGGAAAACTGATTATATTAGTATTCCGAAAAAAACCGCCAGTTAAAAATACAATATATATTCTGTGAAGTAACCTACAGTTCCCAAGTTAAGCAACGATGCGCGTAGCCAAATACCGGCTACGCCCAGTGTTGCTTAATATATTATATTTTTAACTGGCGGTTTTTTTCAGTGTAGTAATATAATCAGTTGGATGGGTAATCGCCCAGGTATGTCGTGTGCTATTCGCTATTGTCTTTGTTTCTTCGTGTGGTCCTCTGTATACAAACTAAGTGTGCACAAAATAGCTTGGCACACACCTGCCCATATGGCTGTGTAGGGAAGAAATAATAATAGTGGTGGGGGTTCTGTTACGCGAGAGCACAATGCGGTAGCGGAGATGCAGTTCAACAGCTGATGCCTTCTTTCTAGGAGAACTTCAGGCTAAGCTAGCGAGTGTGCAAACGACAATACCAACAGATTACGTCCAGTATGATCAATAATTTAATAAGTCTGTTCTGATTGGAGTTGTTGTTGTTGTGGTCTTCAGTCCAGAGACTGGTTTGGTGCAGCTCTCCATGCTACTCTATCCTGTGCAAGGTTCTTCTCCCAGTACCTACTTCAACCTACATCCTTCTGAATCCGTTTAGTGTATTCCTCTCTTGGTCTCCCTCTACGATTTTTACCCTACACGCTGCCCTCCAATACTAAATTAGTGATCCCTTGATGCCTCAGAATATGCGCTACCAACCGATCCCTTCTTCTAGTCAAGTTGTGCCACAAACTCCTCTTCTCCCCAATTCTAATCAATACCTTCTCATTAGTTATGTGATCTACCCATCTAATCTTCAGCATTCTTCTTTAGCACCACATTTCGAAAGCTTCTATTCTCTTCTTGTCCAAACTATTTATCGTCCACGTTTCACTTCCATACAGGGCTACACTCCATATAAATACCTTCAGAAAAGACTTCCTGAGACTTAAATCTATACTCGATGTTAACAAATTTCTCTTCCTCAGAAACGATTTCCTTGCCATTGCCAGTCTACATTTTATATCCTCTCTATTTCGACCATCATCAGTTATTTTGCTCCCCAAATAGCAAAACTCATTTACTACTTTAAGCGTCTCATTTCCTAATCTAATTCCCGCAGCATCACTGGAGTATTGAATAATAAAATCAGCGCAGTAATTGAGACAGCTTCTTCCAAAGGACGAAACGCACAGCTCAGCCTCCAGAAGAGTGGACTCGCCCACCGCTGAGAACGAGGATGCATTTCGGCGTAGGTGCCAAGTTATTTTGCGACACTAGCGACTAATCATAGGGATCCAAACGGACGACCAGCGCTTCATTGCTTCCACGTGTGTGGGCAAAGTTTTTAACTTAAGGGCAAACCTATTCTACATATACATCTACATGGATGCTCTGAAAATCACATTCAGGCGCCTGGCAGAG
The DNA here is from genome assembly GCF_023864345.2 of Schistocerca serialis cubense. Taxonomy (NCBI): domain Eukaryota; kingdom Metazoa; phylum Arthropoda; class Insecta; order Orthoptera; family Acrididae; genus Schistocerca; species Schistocerca serialis. Next base: position 415,135,831 of record NC_064646.1, read on the forward strand.
GGTTAATCGAACCAGCACTGAAGTCTCTGGTCATTTCACGTGATCTCCCTCAAATTTATAACGAGAGTTACTGTAAGCACCTGTGCTGTTACTGGCAACATTTCTAAAGGCACATCGAAATTGCAAAAACAGTGTGTAAGACAAATGAATGAAAAAAGAACTGCATATTAAAAAAGGAAAACTAACAGTATAAGCACACTGAAATAAACCGTCAGTTAAAATTATAATACATTCTGTAAAGTAGCCTACAGTTCCCAACAAAAGCGTTTCAAAACAAGTTTAATGAATTACAACTTCTATTTTTTTTTTAAGTATTCGTGGAGATATAGAAATCAATAGTAGTCCTTTAGCCATAGCAGAACTTCTCAAGACAGTGGCGTAATACCGAGTGAAATTGTTGCGATCCGTCGTCCGTGTGTGGCGCTCTTAACGTGGAAGTTAGCATCATATTTCAACATGTCCACTGTTATCGTACCGTGTCTACTAGGTTAGTTCTTTGGTGGACAGATATTCGCTGGCCATTGTAGAGTTCAAGCAGTCAGTGGGACACTGAAATTAGTGGAGGCAATTAGAATTTCGAGATCCAGCGTTAGTGGATTATTAGTAAATATAAAACATGTAACTAATGTGATGAGAGAGAAAATGTTAATGCATTATAACAGAGGGAAATATGGTAGTGAGGAATTGTTAATAAAGTAGTGTTCGTTTTTTAAGTTCCTCAAGAGAGTAAAGGAAAGTAGTGTATGAATGACAAGAAATAATAATTCTTCAATATTTCATCTAAATTTTCCTGTTTTATAGGAAGTATTAATATAGAATTAACCAGGAAAAATAGTACTGCAACAATAGTAATGAGATCGAGTGTCAACTGGTATTTCCGAATTTTTGTTTGATAAGCAGTGACTAGATTTAAATAATTTCTTTATTTGAATTACTGAATGTAAACTCATTTAATTTTCGTCTTTAGCAGGACGACCTGCACCGATGCATGGATCTGCTGATGAGCTGTAATAAAGGTCGATATCGGGTAACTTAATAAAATATGCCAATTGTCCGAGACGGCGTCGTTTTTCATCATAAATCATAATTCTCTTAATCTGTATGGATGCAGGGTGCGCTTTTCTCAGACCCTTCATAGAATGTCTGAATACTGCAGAGCCTTTCGAGATATAATTATTGTCTTCGTCACATTCAATCATAAATTTTAGGGTGAAGTACGAACCACGGATCTTCGAATTTTTCACACATAGGTGAAAGTCACGTTAAGAGTCAGAAATAATTCTATTGTCGCCAGGACGCTGAGGAGCGGAGCTTCACATTTGAAGAACCTAGATACGTCTGGACCAGTTTGTCAGAGTTGACGCTGGCCTGTGGCGTGCGAAGCTCGCTCTCTACAGCAGCTTGACCCCTCCGCCAAACTCTCGCTCTCTCCACATATAAGAATTTCTGGTTTTCTTCCATCCTGATTTGTGTGGTGACCAATGCCGAAAGTCACGGGACCAGTTCCCAGGTATCCAATACATGGCGATGCGTACTGGAGAGAAGTCGGATTCCGCTGTAATACAAAAACAAACAGTGAATTGTAGCAGACAAGCAACAGTAATACAGTACGGCTGAGTGTCATATAAAGCACGCGTTCACTCGTTCACAACTGGTATCGCACGCGAGGGAAGGCAGCGTTACATACTGTAGCCTAAGATAGAAAGAAAACCAGTACAGCTGCATGGTTAGCTGACCATCCTCCTACAAGGGCATCTGGAGAAAGTAGATTGTCCCTGCCAAATATGCTGCCAGTTAGCATTCGACAGCTAGCGAGCTGGACTAGTCCCGTTAGTCGGGTATTGTAGGCACCAAATCTATTGCCACTTTCGCTGCTCGAAGCATTCTGCTTGTCGTATCTCAGTGGAAGGTTGCATTAAGAGATTAGTGTAACTTTTATGTCCACGAGCGTGACGGTATGTGATAAAAGTAGTCGAAAGGAAAACATAGGTGAGACACAATAGAAATTCATACGATATGTGAACTTCAGAATTTTCGTGTTCTTCTGTTCCTTTTTTGGTTTGGAGATAGAGACCTTACATTGCATTTTTATTCCGAATTAAATATCGATAAAATTGAAAGAAAATGAAGAAAGAAACACCATCTTCTGAAGTTTATACCGAGTTAGTTAACTCACTGCAATCGCGTTCGGGAGGACGACGGTTCACACCCGTGTCCGGCCATCCTGATTTAGGTTTTCCGTAAATTGGAAATTAGTGGTAAGGTCTTATGGGACCAAACTGCTGAGGTCATTGGTCCCTAAGCTTACGCACTACTTAATCTAACTTATACTAACTTACGCTAAGGACAACACACACACCCATGCCCGATGGAGGACTCGAACCTCCAACGGGAGGAGCCGCACGGACCGTGACAAGGTGCCTTTCCGTGATTTACTTAAATCACGTAAGGTAAATGTCGGGATGGTTCTTTCGAAAGGTCACGGCCACTTCATCCTTCCATAATCCGAGCTTGTGGTCCGTCTCTAATGACTTCGCTGTCGACGGAACGTTAAACACTAATCTACTCCTCCTCCCCCTCCTTCTCCACCTCCTCCTGAAGCTTATACGTGTCGCACGCAATGCAATACGCATCTTGGATAGATTCATTGCCTAATGATTATGATTATGATTTTATTGGAAATTATCCACAATATATTTAACATACCAATGCATATCTACGTGAAAATATTAATAACTTCCATGAAATAATATAATCGTAATAAACATAAACATTTTAATGATATATCTACTAAAGCAACAGTAAGATTACCATTGTCACTGTAAGCACTCGTTACCTTGTACATCCATCTTCGCAACCACATCTTCCTCATTTCCCAATATTCTTAGCTGATGTTGTCTCCTTAAATTTCCTTTCCCCAGAACTCTCTATGCCAGAAAACATTTGTTTTTAAAAACTATAAATTCTTTTTATGTCTGCCGTTACATTTATTCTTGTTTTGTCATTACTGTTGTCACTATTAGTGGCAGCAACTGCCACAAGTACTTCAGGCACTCAAATCATTTTATACTACTTGTCATATTAAGATTGTTATTTCCTACGTAACTATGTTATAAATAAGGTACTGTATGTGTGAAACACTGCTCCGGTGTAAGAAAGGGCCTGATGGTCCTAACCTGATTTGGTTTAATAAATAACTTAATTAATTAAATAGAACCTCAGCTTTGATGGAATTAAATACTTAGAGTCCGAAAAAGTTCTCAACGTGCAAAACTGTCAACAGTTATTTTAAAAGTCTGGTGCAGAAATTTTTATCCAAAGAACAGAATCAAAACTCCATAATTCAATTATACAGAAAAACTAGAGACGTGGATGTCCTTCAACTTAAACGTATCTACGTTGGTTCTTACAATTTCAGCAGAATAATTTCACACACTTTACAACGACACATATTCTCACTAAAAAATTGAAGTACTGAGAAAAGAAATTGATACTGTGTTATATTAAAAAATTACGTATTTCTTACTAGCTATCAAGAAAAATCATCTTCATGTAGATACGCTAAGCTTCATTTTCTCTAAAATCACTTGGTTTTCAGATTTTTCTGGAATATTTCACTTGTGTGCTTTTATATCTTTACTGCCATTGCTACTGTTATCGATTACATTGCGCCAAGCTACATCTTTTAATGCATTTCTCGTCTTTTGTGAGCCAGCCATTCTATTCTTAATGCTTCAGTTTGCAAGAAAGGCACGTTTCCTCAAAATACTGAGTCGGATTGCCTTCTTTTAGTCGTCACAGGTAGCCATTTAAGTAAAGGAAGACATCCAATCTTCTTTTAGTATTCAGTGTGTATGAAACATCCCCTTTGAAAAATTAATGAATTACTGTGCTGATAAGCCTCTACGTTATTTGATTTTCAAACAGCTGAGCAAAACTGAACGTACTTAGACATTTCTCTCTTTACTTATTCTGATCAACACTAAACTGACACACAATATTTTTAGCGCAACGCAATCTGACTTTCAGTAATTCCTACAAAAGAATGGCCCTGACTAACAATAAACTACACCTTTCATGCATCACTTACCTCACAAAAATCTTCGTTACTCGAACTACTGCAATACAGCGAGTGCCAATTCTGCCAGCTAAATAAAAGATTCAAACTACTGAAGGCACTAACTACTGATAGGCATAGTTAGCGAATGAAAGATTTTGATAGAGAACAAACAATATACTTACCTTAATAATGTTCAAAAGTCATCATACATATATCAGTTCATGGTATCCAGTATTACAAGTTTACACTTTCTGGTGGACATACGTCCAGATCGTCCGCTCTTAAAATTCTACCATCTCTCTCCCCACAACCACCACTGCTGGCGGCTCACTTCCAACTGCGCAAGGCTACGTGCTGTTCACATCCAACTGCCCAACACTACAATAGCGAATTCCAACAATGCAAACCAGCCACAGACTGCACACAGCACAGCCAGTGATTTTCATACAGAGCGCTACGTGACGTTACCAACATAAAAACCTAAACAACCTACTTACAGTGTTCTAGATGGGATAGAGGTTAATTGGGGGGGGGGGGGGGGAATGAGGGGGAGGGCGAGAGAGTAGTCTGTGGAAGGAAGAATGGGACATTAATTATGAGCGTCTCTCAGAATTTTTTTATTTTATCCGTAACAACCCCTTCTCTGACGCTCCTTATTCAAAACTGAATGCCGTAAGATATATTAAATTTATGTGATAACGTGACAGAAATTCTCTGCACGATTCAGACTCCTGTCCTGTGCTCATCAATGAGCTAGAGCCGAACAGTTGTGAGAATTCTGCTGCTAATGTAACGGGAGGGACCGGTTCGGACAGATTACTTCTGCGAAGAGACTGCGCGGCCTGACGAGTTTGGCAGGGCCAGGTGTCGGAAAAACCTGTCCACCTGGGCTGTAATCGCGTATTTCAATATTTTAGGTTTAAACTCACCGTGTAATTCACACGATTCACTTGCTGCGGACCCCACTAATAAACAAGAAAAGATACCTATCGCTTCGTATGCTTGAGCTTATTTGTTTTACATTATTAAGCTCGAGTACCACATCAAATTATCCTTTTCAAACCTCTTCTACAGTAGATTAAAAATGACCCGCTCGTCGCCGTACATTTCCCTCGGTTCTCGCATAAGATAATCATTTACTACGCAGCCAACAGCAGCTTCAGCACAAAAAGGGGTTCAAAATGCAGCCACCAAAATCTTTGATCAACTAGCCACTGACATAAAATGTCTGATAGATAACAAAGTTAAATTTGCAAACGAACTGAAAAAGTTCTCCTTGACAACTCCTCCTGTTCTGTAGAAGAGTTTCTAATTTCGTAATGTGTAAAAGGTATTGGGTAGGAGTTATTAACTCACAACAGAACTAAATTAACAGATAGTAGATGGTTAGAATATTAGAATGTAGCCATATTTATATATCATTGTCTAACATGAATGTAAAATGATTTTTTCCACATCATTATCATTAATAGCAAAATGGCCATGAAACAACTCGATCTCAGAAACATATAAACGCACGCCGAATACGACCAGTTCATCACACTCCTGAAGAAATAATTACAAGAAAATGTCATTTATATCTACAGTACATGCTTACACTCTTCCAAATAAATGCGTAGCTACAAATCATTTGAATGAATTAGTCACAATGCATATGGATCTATATATTTAGTTAACAAAATAAACAATTTTATTTGCAATAACAGCTACGATTTTATAGCAGTCCATAATGATATAGTTTATTGAACGCGTTACAACTGTTCTATAGTTTCATTAAAGAGGGGTGATGTTGGTCATAGATAGCGCTTTTATTTAAATATTTGCTTTGTACAATTTACGGCCTTCCGATTGTTTACCACATAACAACAAAAACCTTACGCCTTGGCCCTACGCGAAACTTCATAATCAAACATGATCGGTATTATAATGGCTGTTGCAAAAAAAGAATATTTATGATGAGCAGGAGAGAGGATCCTGGGAGTTAAAATGTTGAGTTCAGTACGGACTTAAAAACGTTCAGTTCTAATAAACAAGTCATTAACTTGTTTCTGAAAGTGGGGGAATATGTTCTTTATTTAAAGTTACGCCCGGCTTAAAAGGAGATGGACATGTGGACACATTGAAGGAATGGTTGAAAATATCTTTTACAACTCTGCAGTTAATACTGCAGCTGTCATACGTATAACTAAACGAACGTAAATCCATCACATTCTACTCCATCGTATTTTATCTACATAAGCAACTTATTGATAGTGTGAGCGGAAATATTCCAGAAAGAGCTTGTTAGCAACACTTTTAAGGTAGAGAGCGTGTTTCTCTCCACATTAGGGTCAGTTGTACCAGTTCCTTGGGGAAACAATAATCTAGGATCTAGGTTTTTCTTTTACATAAATGTTTGCTGCTACTGCGGACAGTTATTTTCTTCTATTGAGGCTACGTGGTTTTTTTTATTTTTCCGAGAATCTTCTGATATTAATAAAAATAACGGAAGGTAAGCATTTCGTACTGTTTTACTTAACTGTTGCTGCAAAAAGTTTGTATTAGTTCTGATTTTCGAAAGTTATCACTCTTCTGTGAGTGGAAAAAAGAAAAAAAAAATTTTAGCTGTGGCAGTATAATGTCGGTCTGCTATGAGGCACGTTTTCTTTTCCTTTTCACAGTGCTCGAGAAACCTCCACAATTTTCACTATTTATCAGGCTACGTTGAGAGCGTTAACCGACATGGTTTACCAAGAAACCTACACTCAAATAAATAAAGATTGTCGATATGTATGATCGTAAAGTTTTTCGGAGTTGCTTTTCATAAAATCCTTCTGTTCTATTTCATAAAATCCTTCGTTTCGGCTATTACTATTAGTGTCTTTTATCACAGTTTGAGTTTGTTATGAAAACCAACGTTTTGGACCCTGTTGCATGCAGATTTCACCAGGGCATGTAATACATGTCAAGCTGGCATTGAGACCTGCAAGGAAAATACTGGTAAACTTGTGGTTCCTTTATCTGCGCCATGGCTATTTGCTACTTGCTGAGGAAATCATCACCATTCAGGGCTATCTTTTTCTGTCACGAAACCGTAGACTGCTTAATGTACATCTTCTAAATTTTAAATTTCGATATTTATTGAAAGTTAACATTGTAGTGCCGTTGTAGAGTGACGGAGTAAGGACAATAAGTGTATTTCGACAGAGAGCGGTTAATGAAACTCAATTAGGATCATAGGACGTTTAAAAGCCTTAGACACAGTGAATGATTTTATAAATTCACTCAAAACTAACATGCTAAGTTGTGAAAATTGATTAGAAGAAACGATTATAGGAACAGTACTGAATAAAGCACTTTAATGATAAGCAATAATGAACACTGAAATAAGAATTTCCAGTTGAGGTATATCAAATGGCTACTACTAGCCAATCAAGTGTGTGGCTTCAGCCTGTGTCGCACTGCGCTCAGAACGGATGGCTCTAGTGCCAGATGCCCTGCGTTGCCCACGTTGCACTTATGTGAAGATACTTTCTTTCCCCAAAGTTCAGCACTCGTAGGGCAAAATTCTCCAGTGTTACAAGCCTACCATTTCACATTTTTGGAAAACAGTGTGTTTGTAACTAAACAAAGTAGCGACCTTCTGTAAGTCATAGCAACTAAAAGCACTTTTAGGACACATCTAACACATGTACATTTCTTTTCCAGAACCTGGATCCTGTTAATTGAAGCTCATGCTGGTCAAGTCTGCTGAAGGTAAGTATTTTGTTATTAATTACTGACTTTTCATCATTTTCATAATAATACATTGTGGTGCAAAAGCCATGGAATGGCGATGCAAATATACCTATGGCGGCAGCATCGCGCACACAAAGTACAAAAGGGGAGTGTGTTGGCGGAGTTGTCATTTGTACTCAGATGATTCATGTCAAAAGGTTTCTAACGTGATTCTGTCGGTTTCAAGAGTGCGCCGAGAATACCAAATTTCAGGCATTGCTTCTCACTACAGACACACAAGTGGTCGATGGCCTTCGCTTGACGACCAAGACTAAGAGACAAGGAACACGGGGTGAAATAACCACAGAAATCAGTGTGGGATGTACGACGAACGTATCCCTTTGGACAAGCGGAGAAATTTGGCGTCCATGAGCTATGACAGCAGTCGACCGACGCGAGTGCCTTTGCTGACAGCATGACACCACCAGCAGCACCTGTCCTGGGCTCGTGACCATTTGTTGGACTGTCGACGACTCCAAAACCATGGCCTGGTCAGATGAGTCCATATTTCAGTTGGTAAGTGCTCATGGTAGGGTTCGATGCGTCGCAGACTCCATGAAGACATGGACCCAAGTTGTCAACACGGAACTGGGGAAGCAAGTGGTGGCTCCATAATGGTGTGGACTGTGTGTACGTAGGATGGACTGGGTCCTCTGGTCCAGTTGAACCGATCATTGACTGGAAATCGTTAGGTTCAGGAACCTGAAGCCATTTGCAGCCATTCATGGACTTCACGCTCAGAAACAACGATGGAATTATTATGAATGACACTGCACCATGTCAGCGTCCTACAATTGTTCGCGATCCGTTTGGGGAAATTCTGGACAATTCGAGCGAAAGTTCTGGCCACCCAGATCACCCGAAATGAATGCCTTCGAACATTTATGGGACATAATCGAGAGATCAGTTCGTGCACAAATTCTACGCCTGCAACACTTTCGCAATTATGGACGGCTGTAGAGACGGCATGGTTCAGTATTTCTGCCGGGGACTGCCAACGACTTGTTGAGTCCATGCCACATCTAGCTGCTGCATTACAACAAGCAAAAGAAGCTCCGACATGATATTTGGTGGCATCCCATGAATACTGTCACCCCAGTGTAAGTCAATACCTTTTGTTGTGTTTCGTACACTTTTTCTTTCAGCCTAACTTTAGCATCCGAAATTCGTATATGACTGTATCTCCGGATTCGGGTGAAATAGTAAAAGCGAAGTTGACTGTATTCGAGATGAATATAGACAGGATTTATTCTACTAGCACAGAAAGAGAAATGGTCAGTCGTAGTTCATAATCAAATTCACTTTCGTTGATCGACCAGCCCATTAGTAAGCTGCCGCTTCATAGTGTCCCGCAGGCACAATACCTCAGCGATTATCAGTGCTGAAGAACAGACTACCTCGGGGATGACAGTCGACTTAGTTCCTTCCCCCTGCCGGCCGCTCCACACCCATTCTGCAGGTGAGGGCACGAGCCAGCTTAACCTAACCTAACCCCAAGCGGTTTACGCGTAAGCCCGGCGCGGTACTTCGCTGTGACAATCCGTTCGCCCGGGCAGCCTTAATTAGATACAATGCAGGTTCCCAAGCGTTCCAAATATTCTTTAGCGCTCCTGACGATGGCGACAAGCGTGATCACCAAAATATTATGTTCGAAGGACACTATGAACCGGCAATACACACGTGAATTATTCAGTCAGCTAATATACTGGGAAAAAACTATTTTCATGTTTTCTCCATGGAATGCAAAACTTAAAAGTTGATGAAATATGTCGTGTTTGCGTTGTACTGTTATGCAACATATACAATGTTATGATTGTACTTACTGAATTCTACAATTAATTCAGCCCAAATATCCACAGTAGCATAAAAGTGTTTCCCTGATACAGTTCCATAAAGTTGGCTGATTGCGCGCTTACTAATTAAATTCTTGCTTGATTGGGTAGCACTATAACAGAAATGTGGCAACACAACTATAAATAACGAACAGTATATTTTAATACAAACAAATGGTCCCACCACGAAGCAATTATCCGACTGAGATGGAAATCGGTAGATGTGATGTACATGTACAGCCAAATAAATTATTATAATTTTGGAAAAATTAGATAATTTATTCAAAAGAAAAATCTTAACAAATTGAGCAAACCAATGACGCATTGGTTTGTCCAACTATCGCCCTTACATAGGCTGCTATTTGGCTTGGCATCGATTGTCAGAGTTGTTGGATGTATGGGTGTTCTCCATAGGGATGTAGTGCCAAATTCTGTTCAATAAACGCATTAGATCATCAAAATACCGAGATGGTTGGAGGTCCCTGCGATAATGCTCCGAAGGTCCTCAGTTGGGGAGAGACCCAGCGACCTTGCTGACCAAGGTCAAGCAGGAAGATAAGCAGTAGAAACTCTCGCCGTGTACGGGAGGGCATTATCTTACCGAAATGTAAACCGAGAATTGCTTGTCAGTGAACTGGGCTTAGAATATCGTCGACGTAAAGCTTTGCTGTAAGCGTGCTGCAAGATGACAAGCAAAGGCACCCTGCCATGAAAATGAATGGCACCCCAAACCATCACTCCTAGTTGCAGGGCCGAAGAGCGGGCCACCACCACCACCACCACCAATGCCCGGCGCGTCTCCAGGCATGTCTTGAACCCTTGAACCTACAGACTCATTGACTGGAATAGAACTGAGCCCCAGTGAGCAACGGCGACGTGTCTGAACGTGCCTCAGATAGTTACGGCACAACACCCTGGCTGTTGCCTGCCATACGCCCTGACAACCAGGGGTGGTACTCTAGGATGGCATTTCTTTTCATAGCAGGACTCCTCTGGTTGTCATCTGTGGCACCACTACACCACAGCGGTATGTCGACTATATACTATGCCCCGTTTTTTGGCCTTCGTGGAAAGTCATCCTGGACTTACATTTCAGTAAGATAATGCCCTCCCGCGCACAGCGAGAGCAAGGTCGCCGGATATCTCCTAACTGGGAATGTTGGTATTTTGACGATCTAACGCGCCAATTGGACAGTATTTGGCACGATATCTCTCAGGAAGACAACCAACGACACTATCAGGCCGAATGACTACTTTCACAAAGGCAAGAGGTGGACCAATGTGTTATCGACATGCTCAATTTGTATAGCACTTTCTCTTGATTAAATCATCAATTTTTCTGAAACCATAATCTTTTGTTTGTCTGTATATGCTCACCAGATCTGTCGATTTCAATCCCATACGGAAAATTCCTTCTTGGTACGTTAATTTCTTTTAGATTGTATTTATTAAGAGTATGTCGCAAAAGGGTGGTTTGACTTTGGTAGAGTTTATGTGTACCAGTTGATATCCTAAACCGAATACAATAATATCTAGATAACTTTCCTGTCTCTTGGCTGCCTATGATATTGTCATTATAACTGAGCTTAGTGTACAGATACTTTGTTAATGCTAATAGTTCTCTGTAAATACTGTACTGAGCTGTCTGCAAGCGCTGAACTGAACTGCATAGCTGCTGGTTCAGAGCTGCCTATGTGTTTGTGGTGTGTCGTGTTTTGTCTCTTTCGGCAGAAGAATTTCCATGTCCGCTAGTACGAGATAGAAAAAATGTACATTCATGATTTTGAAGCAGCTAAGAAACGACGGAAAAAATTACGGAAACAATGTGTTCTACAGCTGGAAGCTCTCCCTTTCGATCCTACCCACATTATCGGCGAACGAGCACGACGCACAGATAGACATGTTGCAGAAGCTGCTGTGAGGAACCGAGAGGCGCCAGGCAAGTGGTTGTATGTATGTGGTATCGGCTTCTCGCAGTACTTGCTGTGTATCCTTAAGATTCATACTCAAAACACATCAGGTATTAGGAAGAACAGGAATGCAGCAATCAGTCGTAATGCCATAGGATTTTACTATTCTTGCATATCCACATTTCTTCAGTGCACTAGAGATGGGTGTTTTCAGCTGAACTCTAAATATGCAAGTATAATAAAAACAAACGGAACTGCGACTGATTGCTGTATTCCTGTCCTCCCTTACAAAAATACTCAGTCTTGTGCACAATAGTTCGCATGGAACCAAGGTGGGGGATATAACAAATGTTATGCGGCAATAGCGAATATGTAATCCGCGAAAAAGAAGTTAACTGAAATTTCCAAAGAGGCTAAAACTGCGTGCCGGATAAAACCTTATGACTTGCTACATCTACATACATAACTCTGCCAGCCCCTTACGGTGTGAGGCGGAGGGTAACCTGTACCACTATTAGTCGTTTCCTTTTCTGATCCACTCCCAGATCAAGGTAACACTTCTATACGAGCCCTAATTTCCGTACCTTATCTTCGTGGTTCTTACGCGCCTTGTGTGTTGGCTACAGTAGGATCGTTGAGCAGTTAGCTTCAAATGCCGGTTCTGTAAATTTTCTCTGCCGTGTTCCTCGAAATTAACGTCACCTTTCCTCCAGGGATTCCCAATGGAGTTCCCGAAGCATCTCCGTAACATCTGGACGTTGTTCTGACCTACTGGTACCATATTGAGCAGCCTGCCTCTGAGTTGCTTCGATGTCTTCCTTTAATCAGACGTGCTGCTGATCCCGAACACTTGAGCACTACTCAAGAACAGGTCGCACTAGCGCTCTGCAACACTTCGCCCAGATATTTAAACGACGTGACTGTGTCGACCAGGACACTACTAATGCTGCGTCGGAACATTAAAGTTTTGTTTTTCCAACTCATCCGCATTAACCTACATATCTTTGTATATCAGCATTTAACCGAGATACTTGCATAACTATTCAATTTCGCTGTGCACCTTGCACATGTGTCAATACTGGCGTAAAGCCATTAGCACGCTTCTTCAAACGGAAATTACGAAGCTATTCTCTAAAGACTTAGGCTTTTTACAGACTTGATTCAGCCTCTACTAATCTCTAACGTGATACTTCAAGTGAATAAAAAACCTGTAAGCACCAAATCCAACGACAAATAAGGTACTGCTGGAAAATCGACAGAATAAAGAGGAAAGTCGGTTAAAACTGGGTACCCAACGTGAGATAACCAGTTATCATGACCGCTTGAAGATGGACGCAATTCACCTTGTCGAAATAACGTACTTTCTGCATGACGACAACTGTCTGAAAACCGGAGAACATTTCAGAATCATCACCATCAAGCTTGCAATGTTTAATTTGCTGATAGCTCTCCCAGATTCCGCAAACCCTGCGTCCTGTTGAGTCGTAAATCTTACTGTCCTCTGGTTTACCCATAATCCACCGTGGCTTATCGTGTTTTCCAACAACAACCGATGGGTCTGGCCACCCCCGACCGGCAGCCACCTCAGGGCTTTTGGAGGATTGCTTGGAGGGTCATTACCAAGCGATATGGTATGGTGGTAAGAAACAGGACTCGTATTCAAAAGGACGGCGCTTCACATCTAGGTTTTCCATTATGTCCATGACTGTTCCAAGGAAGGAAGGAAGGAAGGAAGATTGGGTCTGATGTCCCGTCGACAGCGAGGTCATTAGAGACGTAGCACAAGCCCGGATTGTGTCAAGGATGGGGATGGAAATCGGCCGTGCCCTTTGAAAGTAACCACTCCGACATTTCCCTGGAGCAATATAAAGATATCGTGGATGGCTGGACGCGGGTTTGAACCATCGTCCTCCCATCCTTGTAAAAACACAGCTGATTTTGTTTCCCAGTACGAGCTAATAACTTCGTCTTGATGAGTTGTTGAACCAGATTCTCTCCTTGTTTTCAGTCATTATCTGCCAGGGATTTGGCTACCCTCCTACAGAACATCACACAGAGCATCAAGCTTGGGATTTTTTACCAAAAGGCGTCATTTCTGTTCGTATCCCATTAAACAATGTAACCGAAACAAATGATTGTACATTATATTTCGAAATTTGTGGTACGGTCTTATGGAACCAAACTGCAGAGGTCATCGGTCCCTACGCTTACACGCAACTTAATCTAACTTAAAGTAACTTACACTATAGACAACACACACACACCCAGGCCCGAGGGAGGACTCGAAATTCCGACGGGGGGAGCCACAAGGACCGTGAAAAGCACCCAAGACAGTGCGGCTACCCCGCCCTACTGTGCATTATAATCCATGCTTTTATTATACTGATGATTTCTGATAACGTAATCACTGTATCAATGTAAAAGCTAAAATTAATGAGTTAATACTGGATGCTGTTACACCATAACTTTCCTTTTTTTGCACAGATGACTTTTTAGTGTCTCTAGAACGCCCATCGATCTTGTCACATCGCACTGTCGACTTCTGAACGCAGAATGAGCAAGTAAAGATGCCTAAAACGGTAGTCTCCCAACAAGTCCGAAGTGCGTGCTCTCGTCTGATGCTGAGGGGTTCCGCCCGATTTCATGCAGCCCACATAACGTAACTATCATGCACAACAGCGAAGTGCGACAGTGTTGCATGAACTTTGAAGCATGACGTACAGACGTTCATGGTGCGGCGGCCTGAGAAGGAGTCGAGTGTCAATGAATGATCTCGTTCAGCGACTGGAGGAAATCGTCTGCGAAAAGTAATTCAGGACAAGCGAAGAGCAATGTTGTCATCAGGGGTTGTCGTTCTTCGTGACAAAGCCTGGCCATACACTGCAGCTGCAACAAAGAAGCTCCTGCAGTCTTTTCGATGGGAAGTATATGGTCGCCAACCATACAGGACAGACTTCACTCCTTCTGATTTTCATGTCTTTGCACACATGAAATGGAGAGTAACAGGACAGCACTTGGCACAAACAACGAGCTGCAGACCAGGATAGAGAACTGGCGGAAAGCACAGGCGGTTGCCTTGTATGACCAGAGTACTGAAAAGTTGGTATAACGCTACGGTAAATGCCTTGAGAAGAAACATTAACAACTTTGTCTCATATTTTAAGGAGAAAAAGGCACACTTGCAAGAAACTATGCCCCGCAACAGATTCCGCGCGAACATTTGGGCCGTACGTTTGACACTAAGCACTTATGATCTTCAGAGTGTGTAACTTTTAAAATTTCGAGCGCACCGTTTGTTTGTCACTCGCTCCGCCCCATTACGGTCGCCTATTGCCCGAGCGCCAAGTACTGTACAGTAGAGCGACAACAAGAGCCCAACTACTCGCGGGCTACTGAAAGCGTGTTATCAAATCTTGTTCGAGAACGCACGTTATTCTACGCGAACATTTTCGATATGAGTACACAATATATCAACCACATGCACATATACGTTTAATGTAGTTCTAAGATTACTCTCGTCTATAATACGCATCAAAATCAAAATTAATAAAACAAGTAACTGACGAATTATTATGGTGTGTAATCTCAGTGATGTCCAAGAATAACTTATCTGCTACAAATGTACTTCATTTTTAACAGTCCCAACTTCAAACCACAAAGAAAATAACGCAGAACAGCGATGTCAATAAATAACTCTTTAATGACACACTCATTCGTTTCATTCAGTTACACTGCATTTGTGAATCGTAACTTGAAAATGTTTAAAGGAAATAGATCTCTGGCACAAGCCAAGATTAGAAACTGCGCACCTAAACATAGTGAACAAAGTATGTGACCAATGTCAAAATAGTGTTTCACGAACGTGTTACTCACTCCACTATACAACACCTCGCTCTCGAGCATTAGGCTACTAGGCGGAACGAGTGACAAACAGTCGGTGCTCGCGAAGTTTAAATACTGTACCTCTTGGAGGACGTAACTGCGTGCTATCAGAATTATGGTGCAAATTATATCGCGGAAACGACTGCTGGAACTGACTTTTTTCCTCCCTAAAGTACGAGGTCAAGTTGGTGACGTTTCCTTGTAAGTCGGTGGTGGTGGTGGTTTTTGGGGGAAGGAGACCAGACAGCGAAGTCATCGGTCTCATCGGATTAGGGAAGGACGGGGAAGGAAGTCGGCCGTGCCCTTTGAAAGGAACCATCCCGGCATTTGCCTGGAGCGATTTACGGAAATCACGGAAAACCTAAATCAGGATGGCCGGACGCGGGATTGAACCGTCGTCCTCCCGATTGTAAGTCGGAGCGACGACTATGTAGAGATGTAGTTGGAAGATGTCGCTAAATCTTGCAAATAAAACAATTTTGATTTTCACTGTGGTTTCCATTTCGTGACTGATCGGACCTTGAAAAAAAAATAGCCCTCATATTATGCGGTGATCTTACTCGACCGCTGAACAGAGAAAAACTTTCTTCCTGTTCGCAACAGCTGGATAGGAAATGGTCCAGCAAACGTGTGTGCAGTTCTGAACGATACCCACTGATATCAGGGACAAAAAAGTTATTAAATGACATTATATCAAAGAGAAAGGCTTATGTCCCGACAAGAGTGACTGTTGTCCTATTTCGTATCAAGCCATATTTGCACCATCTCAAATCTAGTGGATCAATCCTGTACAATATAAATATAAATCTCAATGAGCAAAAAGAAACATTACTCCGAAGGAATTTAAACTTTAGCTTCCTAGCGACAAAGAAAAAAAAAAATAAAAAAAATAAAAAAATTTCAAACGGTAAACAACCTCAAATGAACAACGTCTGAATGCAATCAGCCATTGTCTATTACGTACTTTATAGCATGTAGACGCAGAATCAATGAAAGCCTAGCAAATAGGGAATAAAAGGCTCACTGGGGACCTCATCACGGAAATTGTCATCCGCTAAAAAATGAAAACAAAAAATATCAGCACATTAACGTTCCCGCTATGTCCTTACGTCGAATTTCAGTCAGAATCAGTCGCTGGACACTGCCCCACAGTTATCAACGTAGCCTCTCGTTTACGTGTCTTACTTAGAAATCGTAAAAACTTTCGTTTGCAAACACTGCAGGTTGCAAACGGCCAGCGTAAAGGCAATCATTGGAAAGTGAGAGAGATGCGCGTCATCAGAATATTAAGGAGCGAATACGTGCCTATTACTCGCCACCTCCTGAAAGTAAAAGTCAGCACCAGAGAAAACTATAGTTGTATCCGTCTCGCGGGGAACCTGTTTTGTGCAAGGGGTCAAAAGCGTGCCGAACCTGCCACTGTAACGTTAATTCCAAAATCACGAAGCCTCTTCAGGTTTCTGTTACGTAACTCTCAGACAGGATGGGAACGTGTGGCTAAAGGTGGCTCATACCCGTCGACATTTCTGTCTAATACCAGAGGTGTTATTCGCTGCTACAGAAAGGTGATGTCGGCTGCTAAATGTCACCGCAACGTGCGTTAAGTAATAAGAGGAGACGGAAAAAGCCAAATGGGTTTTTAACAGCCACGATGACAGTCAACTTGTTGGCAGCTGTCAAGTTCGTCTTGAAAGAGGTTATAAATTCTTTAGGTAATGAAAATCAGCTACGAAAGGTGCTTATTGGTGCTAAGAGGTAAAGTGAGAACCTGAAAATTATGAAATAAGAATGTTCCTGAAACTGAAAAAGCGGTCGCTGTAGATAGATGGTTTAAAACTTTTTTTTAAATATTTTGCGTGGCGCAATGTATGTTGACGACTCGAGCGAAAAGTCCCAAATTTGCTTTAATCAAACCAAATAATTTGTATCTGTAACTTGTCGATAGTGTAACCGCTGTCAATGAATTGCGTATGTGCAAAACGCTTAGTAACAACGTCGTTTCGAGGCAACGGTCTCTCTTGACGGTGGATGAATCAGTTCGAAGGTAGGAGGAAGGCAATGTTATACCACCTCCAAAACGAGCATGCTCAGCAAAGCACTGCTGTGTTCAAACCTACTTTCTGTATTATGCTTTCAATCTTTCAAAAAGCAAGTGTCCGTTCGCTAGTCCTCAACTGATCAAGTACGTATAAGATACTGGCTCAGTATTGCGTAGCAAAGGAATACAAATGGCAGTTCAGCTATTCTCACTTAGGATTTTCCGTGGCGTCCTTAAACAGTTTCATGCGAAAACGGGAATCGCTTCGTCAACAAATTCTCTATTCATCTCCGAACGAGCCTGTTCCCTTTCTGCATTGTCTTAGATGTTACCTCAAACTTAAGTCGTTCCTTTCTTACCTATCGTTTTAAATGATGCGAAGTGATATGGCGGATCGGCGGAATTAGGTTCCAGAAAGTGGTTGGCCAAGATATTCGCCAACTCAAGCAGAGTGTATTATAAGCGTAGTCGCTGAACACAAATTACTGGTACTGTCTGTGGCATCTGGTTTAAGGAAGCTGAAGCGGCTGAAGTCACGATACATGTTTGTGTCAACTACAGCTTCTGTACTAAAGAGCCCAAATGCGCCAAAACATGGAATGTCTGATTTTACTGAAAAACGTTATGTACCTTTTTCTAATCGCCTGTATTTCTACAATGATCAGGAACTGTGTAATCCAACTGGAAAAACTAGTTTGACAATTTCAGCTGTAAAGACATTATAAAAAGAAAAACGGAGTTAAAATAGGTGAAATGAAAGTTTGTAGGGTCAAGTATTTGAAAAAAAAAGTAACAGTTATTAGAAATGGACAGAGTACATCCACATTATAAATATCTATAAAGTACGTCACTCTTTCTAAGACACAGGGTAGCACTCACAAGAAACCTTATGAGACATGTCCACCCATCGCTGATTTTCTCTCAGTATTATTTCATATCGTAGGCAACAATTTATAGCTAAGGTTGGACTTCATTTATTGCTAAGGTTGACTTCTTAAGTAATAGAACCCAGTACGTTGTCCTCGATGGTGAGTGTTCATCGGAGGTGAGGGTATCATCTGGAGTGCCCCAGGGAAGTGTGGTAGGTCTATCTACATAAATGATCTTTTGGATAGGGCGGATAGCAATTTGCGGCTGTTTGCTGATGATGCTGTGGTGTACGGGAAGGTGTCGTCGTTGAGTGACTGTAGGAGGATACAAGATGACTTGGACAGGATTTGTGATTGGTGTAAAGAATGGCAGCTAACTCTAAATATAGATAAATGTAAATTAATGCAGATGAATAGGAAAAAGAATCCCGTAATGTTTGAATACTCCATTAGTAGTGTAGCGCTTGACACAGTCATGTCGATTAAATATTTGGGCGTAACATTGCAGAGCGATATGAAGTGGGACAAGCATGTAATGGCAGTTGTCGGGAAGGCGGATAGTCGTCTTCGGTTCATTGGTAGAATTTTGGGAAGATGTGGTTCATCTGTAAAGGAGACCGCTTATAAAACACCAATACGACCTATTCTTGAGTACTGCTCGAGCGTTTGGGATCCGTATCAAGTCGGATTGAGGGAGGACACAGAAGCAATTCAGAGGCGGGCTGCTAGATTTGTTACTGGTAGGTTTGATCATCATGCGAGTGTTACGGAAATGCTCCAGGAACTCGGGTGGGAGTCTGGAGGAAAGGAGGCGTTCTTTTCGTGAGTCACTACTGAGGAAATTTAGAGAACCAGCATTTGAGGCTGACTGCAGTACAATTTTACTGCCGCCAACTTATATTTCGCGGAAAGACCACAAAGATAAGATAAGAGAGATTAAGGCTCGTACAGAGGCATATAGGCAGTCATTTTTCCCTCGTTCTGTTTGGAACAGGGAGAGAAGATGCTAGTTGTGTTACGAGGTACCCTCCGGCACGCACCGTATGGTGGAATGCGGAGTATGGATGTAGATGTATACCAACACCACATTCAATTCCAGCATTACCGTCGGAGGGCGCCACGTACTTAAGTCATTTTCAGCCAGATGTCCGGATACTTTTGATCACATAGTGTATTTGCTGCACTCGAATTCCTATGAGGGTGTGCTGAAAGATAGTTCCTCCGAATTTTAAAAGCTCTTTAAGCTTTTTAAATGAAACAAATGTCATTAGCATCTTCATCTTTGATCTTCATGTCTACATATTTGCAACCCTCTGCCACTAGAGGGCTCCGAATTGTAGCGTGTCACATGGCGGAATGTAACGTGACTACGACGGTGCGTGAGAAACAGCGTGCTGTAATCGACTTTCGAATTCGAAGAGTGCGTTCACGGTTCTAGGCTCCCTCAGCCTGACAATGCCAGACCTCGCACGGCACTGCGACATCTGCAACAATCCGACGCCTTCAGTTCTCTGTCAGCGATCATCCTCCATTCATTCCTAACCTTCCCCCACCCGATTTCCAAAGCTTAAAGACCACCTCGAGAATTTCACTTCGCCTGTCATGAAGCGGTGCAAGTAGAGGTGAGGGTGTTGCTCCGCAATAAAGTCAAACATTCTATAGTGACTCTAACAAAAAAGCAGTCCTCTCGTTGGGACAAATGTGTTCGTTCCCATGGTAATATGTTAAGAAATACACTACTGGCCATTAAAATTGCTACACCAAGAAGAAATACAGATGATAAACGGGTATTCATTGGACAAATATATTATACTAGAACTGACATGTGATTACGTTTTCACGCAATTTGGGTGCATAGATCCTGAGAAATCAATACCCAGAACAACCACCTCTGGCCGTAATAACGGCCTTGATACGCCTGGGCATTGAGTCAGAGCTTGGATGGCGTGTACAGGTACAGCTGCCCATGCTGCTTCAACAAGATACCACAGTTCATCAAGAGTAGTGACTGGCGTATTGTGACGAGCCAGTTGCTCTGCCACCATTGACCAGACCTTTTCAATTGGTGAGAGATCTGGAGAATGTGATGGCCAGGGCAGCAGCCGAACATTTCCTGTATCCAGAAAGGCTCGTACAGGACCTGCAATGCCGCGCGCGACTAGCCGAGCGGTGTAGGGCGCTGCAGTCGTGGACTGTGCGGCTGGTCCCGGAGGAGGTTCGAGTCCTCCCTCGGGCATGGGTGTGTGTGTTTGCCCTCAGGATAATTTAGGTTAAGTGTGTGTAAGCTTAGGGACTGATGACCTTAGCAGTTAAGTCCCATAAGATTTCACACACAGGACGTGCAACATGCGGTCGTGCATTATCCTGCTGAAATGTAGGGTTTCGCAGGGATCAATTGAAGGGTAAAGCCACGGGTCGTAACACATCTGAAATGTAACGTCCAAAGTCCCGTCAACGTGAACAAGAGGTGACCGAGACGTGTAACCAATGTCACCCCATACCATCACGCCGGGTGATACGCCAGTATGGCGATGACGAATACACTCTTCCAAGGTGCATTCACCGCGATGTCGCCAAACATGGATGCTCCCATCATGATGCTGTAAACAGAACCTGGATTCATCCGAAAAAATGATGTTTTGCCATTCGCGCACCCAGGTCCGTCGTTGAGTACACCAATGCAGGCGCTCCTGTCTGTGATGCAGCTTCAAGGGTAACCGCAGCCATGGTCTCCGAGCTGATAGTCCATGCTGCTGCAAACGTCGTCGAACTGTTCGTGCAGATGGTTGTTGTCTTGCAAACGTCCCCATCTGTTGACTCAGGGATCGAGACGTGGCTACAGGATCCGTTACAGCAACGCGTATAAGGTGCCTCTCACCGCGACTGCTAATGATACGAGGCCGTTGGGATCCAGCACGGCGTTTCGTATTACCCTCCTGAATCCACCGATTCCTGCCGGCCGGAGTGGCCGTGCGGTTCTAGAAGTTAAGTCACATAGTGCTCAGAGCCATTTGAACCATCGATTCCATATTCTGCTAACAGTCACTGGATCTCGACCAACGTAAGCAGCAATGTCGCGATACGATAAACCGCACACTAGGCTACAATCCGGCCTTTATCAAAGTCGGAAACGTGATGGCACGCATTTCTCCTCCTTACACGAGGCATCACAACAACGTTTCACCAGGAAACGCCGGCAAACTGCTGATTGTGTATGAGAAATCGGTTGTAAACTTTCCTCATGTCAGCACGTTGTAGGCGTCGTCACCGGCGCCAGCCATGTGTGAATGCTCTGAAAAGCTAATCATTTGCATATCACAGCATCTTCTTCCTGTCGGTTAAATTTTGCGTCTGTAGCACGTCATCTTCATGCTGTAATGGCCAGTAGTGTAAATATGAAGGCATGAAGAATAAAGATGGAGAATGTTAATAACGTTTTATTTAAAAACCTTCAAAAGTTTTCACATGGAGGCATTACTTTTGAGCACCCCCTCGTAAGAAAAGATAGACGACTACCCAACGAAAGTGGCTAAATGCCATCGAAGAACTGTAGGTGCATAACGGAAGTGTCGGACTGAAGACTAATCCAGCAGTGGATGTCAGATGGCTACTGCTGCTGTTGCTGGTGATGATGAAAAGCATCAAGGGGAAAAGTAGAAAACAAGGTTATAAATAATGACATTTCCTTAAATGCTAGCGTTGTAGTTTACGTCTTGCCGTCCGATAATATATCAGTTGAAACTACAATTTGATGTAACCAATTTCCAGCCGTTGTGGCCGAGCGGTTCTAGGCGATTCATTCTGGAACCGCGCGACCGCTACGGTCGCAGGTTCGAATCCTGCCTCGGGCATGGATGTGTGTGATGTCCTTAGGTTAGTTAGGTTTAAGTAGTTCTGAGTTCTAGGGGACTGATAGATGTTAATTCCCATAGTGCTCAGAGCCATTTGAACCGTTTTGCAACCAGTTACAATTTGTATTTATTTCGAACACGCGTTTTCCAGGGTTAGATCTCCGTCATCGGGCGGATCAATCAATTACTAAAGCATATACATACAGATATTGTATGTAGCACTTCTGAGGAATCTGTCGCACTATTTGGTAAAAATATTATTTTATTTCAAGGCTCAAACGTATGTGGATGTTTTTCATTGCACAAGTAACAGTTCAGTAACCACAGACTCCAGCTCCCCTCTTTATATCACATAATCTGTAACTTTACAGACTACCGAACAAAAAAAAAGTGAAGATCTCAGAAAGGGAGCGGGAAACTATGTGAAACTTCCCTCGTTGAGAGTGTATGCGATGTTATTTCAGCGATTAAAAATCGAGTATAACTTCCAAATATCTTGGCAGTATTAGCCCACTTGCCAGTGTGGCCTGAATGCATATACTGATTCGATTGTGAAGGCTACGATGAAGTGGGTGTGTCCTCACCTGAGGCAAGCTGGCAACAACTATTCCTTGATACCCGTAAGTCGTAAGTACAATAAATAAATACCGAAATGAGTGTTACCAGGGGCGAAGTAAAGAACGGCACAAGCGCTGTGGTGTGATAGGGGAACTCAAGGGTAATACAAAGCAACACCGCTCACAGTTAAAAAATTTTAAGAGAAAATTTATTAAATAATTGGCAACCTTAATTTGACATATTGCAGACTTAACTAATTTCATGTATTCATGGTAATGAAATCTTAAGAAGGAGAAAAAAATACTCTTTCTTCAGATCTCCCTCAGCTTGAACAATCTCAGATATATTTAAAATAATGATCTCTTCAAAAAAAGGTTTCTTTAAAGAAGGTAAAAATTTTCTTACGCACCCTCTATCATGAATAGCTTTAACAATTCCAAGAAAATATTCAAAATAATGGTATTTTAAGTAAGATATTTGCTTTACGTACCTAGCAGTTATTAAGGCAATCAACATCTTGAATAACTAATAACTTCCTGCCGTCGTACCAAAACTTAAGGCTAAAAAATACTGACGTCAAGAAAATGGCTGATTAAATTTATAACATCAAGAATACCAACACAAATAAGACCGTTAGTCCCTTCACTTCAGAAATAATAACTTCTCAAGACACTGACCTGGCCAAAATCGTAAAAACAATATTCAATAACTGCCCAGTAATAATTTACGGAGGTTTAAACGTGATTAAATGAATTTTGTGCATTCGCTCGATATGTCAGAAAATATTGCTAGCCACACATTTACATACAGTTCAGTTGTCAAGTGCAAAGCAAATTAAGCGAAGAACTCTAACAGAAACCTTTAAACATAATACCTTTAACACAACCGTTACGTACAAAATTTACCCATAACAGTACAAAGAGAATGCGCCAACCCGTTCTCCTTTGTCAGAGCAACATTAGGAATATGATTACCGCATTGCCCGCATCTCGTGGTCGTGCGGTAGCGTTCTCGCTTCCCACGCCCGGGTTCCCGGGTTCGATTCCCGGCGGGGTCAGGGATTTTCTCGTGATGGCTGGGTGTTGTGTGCTGTCCTTAGGTTAGTTAGGTTTAAGTAGTTCTAAGTTCTAGGGGACTTATGACCACAGCAGTTGAGTCCCATAGTGCTCAGAGCCATTTGAACCCTTTTTTTGATTACCGCATTGGGCAGTTTCCTCCCTTCATCAACTGATCGTACTGGAACCGAGATTTTCACTCTGCAGCGGAGTGTGCGCTGATATGAAACTTCCTGGCAGATTAAAACTGTGTGCCCGACCGAGACTCGAACTCGGGACCTTTGCCTTTCGCGGACAAGTTCTGTAAAGTTTGGAAGGTAGGAGACGAGATACTGGCAGAAGTAAAGCTGTGAGGACCGGGCGTGAGTCGTGCTTCGGTAGCTCAGATGGTAGAGCACTTGCCCGCGAAAGGCAAATGTCCCGCGTTCGAGTCTCGGTCGGGCACACAGTTTTAATCTGCCAGGAAGTTTCATATCAGCGCACACTCCGCTGCAGAGTGAAAATCTCATTCTGGAAACATCCCCCAGGCTGTGGCTAAGCCATGTTTCCGCAGTATCCTTTCTTTCAGGAGTGCTAGTTCTGCAAGGTTCGCAGAAGAGCTTCTGTAAAGTTTGGAAGGTAGGAGACGAGATACTGGCAGAAGTAAAGCTGTGAGGATCGGGTGTGAGTCGTGCTTCGGTAGCTCAGATGGTAGAGCACTTGCCCGCGAAAGGCAAAGGTCCCGAGTTCGAGTCTCGGTCGGGCACACAGTTTTAATCTGCCAGGAAAGTTCTGATCGTACTGGCATAGACAACTTGAATTGCTTGCCCAACAACATGGAGGGAAAGGCAACCAATTACAGGAGCCGAGGACTAAAGCATTAAAAGAGACTGAATTTATAATATTACTGAGGAACAATAGCTGGCCACACCGAAAGCTTATATTGCTTAAAGAAGCGCATATCATATGAGCATTGGCGCAATGTTACGCTCCGTTATCTGACAAGAATAAAACCTCAATTTACCAAGCTACTGCCAGTCTGCACAAATATTTTTTAATGTATGTAATTTCAGCAAGCACGGCACGGAAAGGTGGAGTTTACAAGTTGTGAATACTAATCCACTAGCTCATGTAATTCAGCTGACCAAGCTGTACCACAAGGTCACATGCAGACGTATGCTTGAACCTACTCCACTTGTAACGCTTTTAACCAGCGTACACAGTTCCAAGCATTAAGCTCGATTCATGAGAAACATTCACAATTAACTCGTGATCCAACTCGTCACTTTACAAAATTCCTTACACTCAGGTTTGTCCGAAGCATAGCAAGCCTCATGGTTCTGAATCGCTGGAATTGGTCTCATCAGGCAGCGTACACCGTGGTATCAATAGACACGAGACCTCCACTTCGCAGCTCCACAGACCACCTCAGTAAGACAACCGCAGCCGACCAAGGCAGCAGCAGCCAACTGTGTTACGTGCCAGTCTCCACACCCCGTACGCCCCCGCAGCGCTCCTCTAAACTCCCTCTCTCGCCTCCTCCGCTGCAACCCCGAACTCTCGCGGCTCATTTCTCTACTCGCAGTGATCTTTTTGCTGAAGGAAAGAATCGTCTCACACTGAACACCACAGCTCACATACGTCATTATGAACTCAAATATGTACACCTGATGACGGAGGTTTAACCCTCCGAAACGCTTGCGGAAATAAATATAAACTGCGACTCGTAATTTGTAGTTGGAATACAATTTCTGACAATCATTCAACAGTCAGTTATACATAGCATCGCAACTCCTATGTAGCTTTTCAAACACGTGAACCTTAGGTAATGTGTAGACAGCCATATTCGTCTATTCGGTAATGTAAGGCAATGGTACATCCACTGGAAGCCAAAACTTGCGCGGAGCACTGATGACGCTGACTGGCTGTTTTTTGCATATATTTTTCCCGAGCAGGTTCAGGGCGTTGCTAATTCTCCAGCGTGGCGAGGAAACCCCACAGACTGTGCGTACGGCCACGGCGGCCGCACATGCAGCCAGAGGAAGACGGAGCGACGATCAGCAACCAGAAGCAGGTAGTGCGGCTGTGCCGGGTGTAAGTGGTAACGGTTGGCCCGGAGCGGTGTGTGGCAGAGACGGACGCGCGCGTCATGCGCCGTAATTGCCGCGACACCTGCCGGTCCGTTCGCTCACCGCCGCACCGCCTACCCGACTGCCGGCAATACAGGCACGTCCCACTCTCTCTCTCTCTCTCTCTATTCCTCACACATACATTTGTCTGTCTGTCTTGTTTCAGCAGTCGTACTCCGTAGAGGATGTTCGACTGACTGCGTCTATCTACATGCATTCCTACTTACTTACCTTAATCAATTTAATGGCTCACCAAATTTTCTAAGGTACTCTGTCGAGGCACAAGGATTCCGGTATTAGAATCTGGAAGAATTCCGGATACTTGCGAACAAACAAGGCGAAACGGATAGATTTCCAAAACTTATTGCATTCCATTGTAGGCTAATTGATCCAGCAACCGGTTATCATAATTATATAAAGAGAGACAGTATCGGTTGTGAAACGCCCGCTAGATCAACTGGACAAAATAGGTGAGTAGGATATGGAAAGGGCTAAATAACGTGTCGGACAGTTTCACTTGAAAATTGTAATTTATTGTAATTTAGTAACACCGTTAAACCAAAACGGTACATAGCCGAACCTTTACAGTTTCAAAATCCAATTCTTTCACGGCTGAAGGCCTCCAAACAAGAAATCTTAAAAACTAACAAGATAAATTTCAAGTGACTGAAAACATGCAGTTAAAATTGCAAATAATATATGGCGGAAAGCCTCAAGGCAAAAGTAGATAGAACAAACATATACATGGTGCAATACAAACGGCTGAAAGCCACAATTAAATTTCAAAATTTTAAAATATATTACATAATCTTTTAAGACCAAAAGCCGCAATGTTTTCGCTTATGGGGAAATTTTGAGAATAAGGCTTTAAGCGGCTGAAGCCCCACAGTTGATTTTACAAAAATTCAAAAACACCTTAACCTTTAAGTTTTCAATGGGGGAACGCATACTAAATAAAAAAAAAACAATGCAACGGCAATAACTAAATTTAAGAATAAGGTTTTAAACGCCTGAAGGCCCACAACTTATTTACATAAAACATAATAAATTTTTTTCTTTTAAAGCATTGGCTATAATAGATTACCAACAGAACATTAAACACCCATGAAAAGGGGAGTATAGAGAACGGCACACACACGTCTCCAGGGGGGGGTGGTGGGCCTGCCCTCAAAACATTAACGTTCACCTAGGTGAGACAGGTGGTGGCCCCAACTACCCTTGATCCGTCGGTAACCCAACCAGGAGACAGTCACGGACCGATCGACCAAACGACTTGCTAGCCACCAATCGGTACATAAAAACTCAAAGACCAAACTGTTACGGACGTGATTACCCACGATGACATATAAGCTGTCATGACTACACACCATGTTGGACAGCGACAACAGGTGAGGAAAGGACGCTGCCCGCATCTCGTGGTCGTGCGGTAGCGTTCTCGCTTCCCACGCCCGGGTTCCCGGGTTCGATTCCCGGCGGGGTCAGGGATTTTCTCTGCCTCGTGGTGGCTGGGTGTTGTGTGCTGTCCTTAGGTTAGTTAGGTTTAAGTAGTTCTAAGTTCTAGGGGACTGATGACCATGGATGTTAAGTCCCATAGTGCTCAGAGCCATTTGAACCATTTGAAAGGACGCTGCCTGAAATTACGTTAGTGGCCAGGGCAGGTAACCGGAACACTTACGGCCACAAGGCAGAAAATTCCGCTGGTGGACTTGAACTGTAGTGAATCAATATAGTTAATTCCACCGCACGGCGGCTCGACTTCAGCACTACAAACACTTGGTGTTGCCCACAGGAAAAGCTCCCCAACGGAAAACCACCGAAACGAACGACACAACATGAATGGACGTGGCTTGGGTACTTCAAACACCACTCAACTTTGACGTCCTGGGTCGGTGAGCCACGAAGCTCGTAGTGATCGGACAGCTCCACACACGCTCCGACACTGCGCAGGGACTGCCAGCGGACCCAGCCGACTACACCGCACGGAGATGTCTTCCCTGGTCTGCACCAACCGACCGACTGTCCGCACACCCCCAAGCCGGAACTATACGCACAAGACCAAGCATGGTACACAATGCAAATGTCGATACACATCACTGTTGCCACATGTATAAGGAGGAAGAACCACAGCATAACTGCAACAATGGCGGGAAACAAAACACAGATAGACAGCCAAGTTCAAGGGAACGCATAGTTAGAAGTGAGCACGGCTCAGGTTCCAAAGTTATTTTTGTTAGAAATAAGGCTTTTCGGCTTGTTGAGGCTTCCTGAAAGAAAAGGGAAAGTGAGGGTGCAATTATAGAATATTACGAGCATGGTTCTAAGCTGCGCTAAATTTATAAAAATTAAAACAAAAAAAACGAAATAGCACTCATGTAACGCTGTCAAGGTAATGCATACTACTGGTGGGTAGGGAGAGTAGTGAGGACAATGATAAACTATCTAAAAGAAGACACGTCGAACAAGATACGAAGCAAATCAAGTGTACAATCGTAAAAATAAAAACCTTGGAAAATATTTATGAAGGCAAAAATAAAATGCGGCGAGGGGAGGGGGGGGGGTGGGGGTGGCGAGACACCACAGCCATTACGCCACTACATGAAGCGCAGCCTGGAGCCACACGTTCATGGAGTGAACCTCGGAACCTCGAGAGCGAATGAGTAAACTATGTAATAGATGGCCACATTGAAACTAGACTGCAGAGGAAAGCTATGTTTCCCTCGCTAATAGAGCGGTACGTCGACAGAAGGCGTTAGTGTCGCAAAAACTTGACTAATATAGACATAAGAATAGACGCAAGACTATACGAACTATGCCCAGGCAATAAGTAAAAGTTATTGGGTTGATAGTGTGATAGTGTGATAGTGTGAAGGATAAAAATTCAAAATGTTTAGGAATTAAAAGAACATAACGAACGTTGTCTTTTTGGAATCTGTATTGTTTTTATGAAAAAATCTTACCTTACAGTATTTCTTCTATTGCAGGCAAAGACGGCATTCCTCGCTAAAATATGAACGTACGAAATGAGAAACCAGGGAACAGAAGCCTTTTATGTGGCTTATTACTGAAGGGTACTGCAAACTAAATGGACTGATAGGATAATATGATGCGACACGTATCAAGACATCATGGCATACCTTCCATAGCACTAGAGGAATCCGTGCAGGTCAGAAGCTTTAGTGCAAGACAGGGATCACAAGACATCATAAACCAATGTTTCAGCGAGTTTCCTACTCGTCATCTTCAAGCGAAATCTTAGTTTCCAGTGGTATGTGACTTTTAATTTCTATTGTAATGAATAATCGGACGAGCAATGGTGTATCTGCATAAGAGAGTATACTGGTCTGTGACGGCGATAAGGGTCGACTCTGCCTGTTGATGCTGTCCGCCGCCAGCACCAGTCTCAGACGGCAGTAATGATGATGTTGTTGGTTTGTGGGGTGTTCAACATCATGGTCATCAGCGCCCATACAGCTTCCCAATCTTTTCATTTCCAATCTCACATCAGACGGCAGTGCTGCATCTCGTAGCACACTGCGCAGAGCACATTAGAATCGTTTGCCTCGGCGAAACAAACACGTCCGCATGGCAAAGCATAGCGCTAACAAAAGAAACCTGTTAGTGAGCCGTGCGTGGTTAGTGTTCCCGCCATTATTTTACACCCTGTTTTTAACGAACTTCCTCCTCACTACGTTAATTTAAATTACTATTGTCACTGAGTTGCTGCTTTTTCTGACCGTGACCGGCGCTAGCAGCGCGTATCTACATATATCCCCTCTCGTAGTATCTTTGCTCGGCTGCTATTACTTTCCGGTGGTTGTCTGTCGTTAGAGTGTTCGGGTCGCGAGTTCGGGTCTGCCAGTTGGTTGGAACGCGTCTGGAGCGCAGTCCGGACCTGCCAGTCGGGGAGTTGCAATGCGGTACTAGGGCAGTGCGGTTGGAGCAGCAGTGAGGTCTGCGTCGACATGGCTCGCACGGCCATTGCCGCCACGCATCACTTGAGCTGGGCCACGGTCTTGGTGGCTCGTCGGTCGGTCGTCCTACCGCACAACGCGTTTGGCTCGCCGATCGTTCATGAGTCGGCTGTGTGTGTGTGTGTGTGTGTGTGTGTGTGTGTGTGTGTGTGCATCGACTCCCGGTTTGTCTTCGTGCGTGCTTAGTTACTGTTGGATATCGTTCAGGTCTCCGTGCAAGTGTTTCTTTGGAGATAGTGATACTTGTAATTTTTTGGGAGGCCTTGAATTCTCGTTTACTCCGTCGTGACAAGTAATCGGTTGGTCGGTCGGTCCGTGACTGTCCTTTGGTTGGGTTCGCACGGATTGAGTGTAGTTGGACTCACCACCTGTCTCGCCTAAGTGAACGAGGACAGATCGATCCGCTGGAGACTCCTGAGTGCCGTTCTCTGAATTATCCTTTTGGCAGTGTTAATGTGGTTTTAATTTAATTGTATTTTATATTTTTAATTTGGCAACTTTAGTTGTGGGCCTTCAGTCTTGGAAACATGTTCTCAGCGTTTCCTTCAAGTCCAAACATTATCGCCTTCTGCTCTTGAAAGGTTAATGTAATTTCCTCTGAAAAATTTCACAAGTTATTGTGGGCCTTCCGCCGTTGATGCTGCAAAAAGGAAATTTTTAAACTTTATGTATTGTTTTACCGATTGTTGCAATATATATTTCCTTAATTTGCAGAATTTAACTTGCGGCTTTCAGCCACATTATTGCATTTGTTTATCTCTTTCTGTGCACCTTATGGGCCATCAGCCCTGTTAGCATCTTAAAACATAGTGGCTTTCTACCTTCAGTAATCATCATAGTATATTTGGAATTTTGGAGATTTAATCCGCCGACCTTCAGCCGCTCCGCATGCTGATTTCATATGTGTATACGATTTATCTTATTCATAAATTTAACTCTGTGTGGACTTATTCTAAAGCATCTGTTTGGAGGCCTTCAGCCGCGAAGCAAATTTAGTTCTTTCAAAAGTGAATTGGTGGACTAAATTATAATAAATTAGAATTGTGAAATGAATCCGACCGCAACTCCCTTGGACCTTTCCACAACCCTAATTACGATTTAGCCCTACGTGCTTTAGCGAGCTTTTCAATTAGATACTGAACAGACAAAGGTAACGTGATGCGCCGTTCTGTTCTATCTTCAACCAGGTGGAGAAAGTGCAAGCAATTATGAATTCAACCAGGACAGCGCTTTTAAACTATTCTCCGCGTTGGAGGCGGTATTAGCACAAATTTTCCAATAAATCTCGCATCACAGGACGGCACAGATAGGGGCAGAATGGATAAGCAGGACCAGAACTCGTCTCCAGACCCATTCACAACCACCACACTCTGTGACATTCTTACGGGAAAACTGGCGCACTACGTACTCGTTCAGCATAGGAGACCGCGGTCCGGCAGTTCTAAAAGACCATTCCCTGCAAAAAGCCATCACTTCGGCTGAAGATGATGAGTGGGAAACTGATAACTCGGCTCGGCTTGATTCTCGAACAAAATATATAGCATTTCTTCCTGCGAAGATAGTTATTTCATGAAAACCGGTAGAGAACAAAAGTGAATTTTTACAGCTGTTGACTCACTGATGCATTTCTTCAAACCGAACTAAATGGCTGTTACCCAGATTGGGAGAAACGCTATGATCAATTACCCAGGACGGTCGCTGGCTGCTTTGGCACGCAGAGCACCCACTATCTGCCTACGTATCTAAGCAATGGTGGTTCATGTCATTATACTCCCTTACTCGTGGAGTTCGATGCTCTGGTGGCAAAGACGACCATATGGACGCGGGATCGAATGCCGGTCAGACATCGGAATTTTTCAGCCGTACGTGTACGCTAGGTTTCGGCACGCAGTGACGTGAAGCTATGCCAGGAACGACACGTGGTTTGGATTTCACACTAAACTGTAAGAACCGTTTCACTGCTACGATTACTGGGGTACGTGTAAGGGTGCCGAAGTGACGTTCAATTGAACACCCTTGAGAGACTGCCAGCCAATTGTGTCAACCGTATTTACTTTTTACTCCCTTCTACGTCGAGAAACTGGTCAAATACCTGGAAGATGCTGATGTCAAGGTCTTGATTCTTTTTTCAACACTGGACACCAAGCTTCAGTAATATTCTAATTCGACTATTGTGGAAGCCAGGAAATACGTCTTATTCGTTATAATTCTTAAGCTGCTCAAATCACTTGGATATTTTCAGCTGTGACAAAAGATACGTTCCTGCACTACTGAATGACCAGTATCACCTGAAATGACTGGACAGACCGTACTGTACGCTGTTCACGATAACACTCTCCACAAGGGATCAAGCGGAAAGCGAAATTTATAAGTGAGAACGAAAAAAATGACACTTAGGTATTCATAAGTATTTTATCTGCGTGAGATGTGTGCAATGTAAAATCATATTGTCGAGATCTGACTTATAACCAAGGCTATGCAGTTAGTCGTCTAGTACGTTTTAGTCGGTGCAAGACAATATATTTCGCACTTGAGCCGTGCAAATCTGTTCACTCAAAACATGTGACGCCTTCAGATCGAACCACAAATTGGTTCCGTCATAACAAAGATTTCGTTTAATCTATATAAAAATGCTTCTGTGAATAAATTCATTCTTACAAAAGAGCTATTTCATATCTGAAAGAAGAGCTATTCCATATTTGCGGACAACTTTCAGAATGAATTTTTCACTATACGGCGAAGTGTGCGCTGTTTCTATACAACTTTCAAGCAAATTAAAACTGTGTGCCGTATCGGGAGCCGGCCGGTGTGGCCGAACGGTTCTAGGCGCTTCAGTCTGGAACCGCGCGACCGCTACGGACACAGGTTCGAATCCTGCCTCGGGCATGGATGTGTGTGATGTCCTTAGGTTAGTTAGGTTTAAGTAGTTCTAAGTTCTAGGGGACTGATGACCTCAGATGTTAAGTCCCATAGTGCTCAGAGCCATTTTTGAACTCGAACCTGAAACCTTGACATTTGCTTGTTGGGTGAGCACGACTCACGATCCACACTCATGTCTTCGCTTCCGTTACTACCTTCCTCCTACTTCTCAAACTTCGCAAAAGTTGTCCTCCATCCTTGGTTAAGCAACCCACCTTAAAAATTCATTCAACTAAATTAGAAGTATGAGGGGCATAAGTCTGCAGTGCTTCGTTCACATTAACTACAGTTTCGAGGTCCTCTTGTCTGAGTGCCAACAGTAAATAAGAATGACGGCAGGGTGAGTGACCTGTGAGGTCGACCTGTATTCGTGTTCCCGTATTAGCCATTCTCCGTGGTAACGCAGCTACAACGCCCTTCATTACGCATAAGGAAGCGTCATACAAGTTGAGGAGTGTGTAATGAGCAGTTATTCCACAGGGGAACCGAAACAAACGACAGTTTAATCACAGTCCAGATAGCTAATCTAGTAAAGAAACGGCGTACTGAACGCAATCTCTTTTGTTAGAAATTTCATTCCTCAGAAGGGTGCGTCGTAGTTATTACGTCGCTTCCTTTTCATTAAATAATACAGTGTGCAGCCATTACCTGAAATACCTACTGCTTCTATTAGTACTTATCATCACTGTCTGTCTCCGATGAACACTTCTTCGACGGGATATTAAACCTTAATCTTCTCTTTTTTCTAATATCATATACCGACTGAGTTTCTAGAGCGGCACTGAAACTAATTTAACTGTGAGAACATCTGCGGGTTGTGAACAAGAATAAGGAAGCAGCAGTATAAAACCGCTATGCGCTGTTGACGCCAACAGCATAAAACTTCTCGTTGTTCACACTTTTTGATTAATAGATGCCTGCAAGTATTAAATTTCTGTTTTGTTTCCTTCGATGCTTCCTTTCCAAACTCTGTTATTTCTCAGCGCAAAGTACAGAGCAATAAACTGTTGAACAAAGTCTGTAATATTGTAGCTTCCGTTTACTAGCATGTCCTCGCCATCCCTTCCGAATTCTCTTTCTCGCAATCTACAAGGGTTGAAGTTCGATCTCCGACCCTACAGACAGTTTAAACTTGTCTCAGACGCTAAAATGATTAAATGCTTAAGGGAATCATAATGCACCTCTCCTGAAGACTTAATTTTCTGTAGACGGAAAATTCGAATGCATCTTGTAATTTGCTAAAATTTCTTCTACATTGGAAGCACTTGTCGTTCTGAACGTTCGTGATGCACAATTTTTGTGCACAACAAAGGGTCTTTAAAGCTACCCACTTCGACACTAAAATACAAGAGCTTGCGATAATACAGTGATTGGGTTGAGCTGATGAATGTATGGTGCTGATGACCCTCTTCCATCTCTTCTGGCAACACTCCCAACATAATGCTATTGTCTGGGTTTGCAATTTCTACTTTCTGATATTCACAGCAAGAAGGCGCAAAAGATTGTTTTACACAAGGGAGCCTGCGGAAACAGATAAAAAAATTCAAATATTCATCTACATCTGCAGATTCTATATGTTCGGTAGTCTGTGAACACAAACACGGTTGTTAGATTGTCGATTTCGGTCCGTAGTGACCGTCTTCGGACCAGTTTAAAACATACCGCGATACAATAAACTCAAAGTGGCGTCGTTAAGAGGGTAGCCTACAGTAAATATCCTTTTCATAGCGACAAAGTGTCAGTATGGTGTGTAACTGGGCCATTTTTCTTTGGGAAGGGGAATGGTTCACAAAGTGATGCTGACTGCAAAACTTTATCTGTCAGTGCTTCAAAATTTCGTGTTACCCGAGTGTGTCACCAGCAAATCAGCTCAACCGCTCACACAGATAAAACTATGATGAATTCTTTGTGGTTTAAATTACCTGGTCGCCTCATTTGTTATAATGGTGACACTGCTCGGTTCGCATGTTCCCCAGATATAAACATATGTGATTTTCTTTTGGGGGTGTGTGGGTGGCACTCATGCGTGGAGTGTCCATTCGGACATACAGATTTAACTTTTCCCTAGATGCAATAGATCATTTCAGGAGAATGCTGGGATGTTTGCCCCTAAAAGACAACGGTCCACCCGCCACCTTCGTCCCTGCCAAGTCCGGGTTTGTGCTCTGAACTTGACATGCGCGATATGTTAACTCCATCTTACTTTATTTTTACTACAATGTTACTCTAATAATATAAACTGTCTCCAGAAGTCAAGTCAAAGGTTGTCCCTTTTGAAGACGTACCACGTATGACGGCGGTTATTGCGACTAGAAGTGGCTTACGGTCCGAATGTATACATGTTATCTGAGCAGTCTGCTAGGGACACGAGTGTAGCGAACAACGCTGCACGTCGGCAGTTAACGGACTTCGACCGTAGGATCATTTTCGACGCAATGCTCGTGCCACAGCATGTCACAGGAAATACAAAAATTCAAGTTTCGGAGGTGTGCGCGATCAAGGGTGGATTGAGATATTGTTGCCATACGCATAAAACAACCGTACAGGACACCATATATATTTGACAAATGGACTCTACATCGCCAACTTTTCTACCGGGATTTTACGGGGAGGGAGGGGGGGGGGGGCGGGGTGGGGATAAATTACCGCACAGGCTTCAGCAGCCAATGCCACCACGGCCAGTGCCTTGCCATAGATTTTTAGCCACTTACAAGGGGAGGCCGCCAATTGTGAAATTCAGATTCGATTCATACTGCGCATAATAAAAGCTCATGGCCAGAGGTGTAATGTGGCAAAGCACCAAGATGCACTTCTCTGCCGTTGTCGAGAAAATCGACAGTTAAAAGAAACCGTTGCGGTGAAATACTCTCGGCGATTAATAATTTTCTAGAGCGTCGTGGCGCAGCGGTAAGCGCTCGGGTTCGTAATCCGAAGGTCGCCGGTTTGAATCTCGCACCATGCAACATTTTTTTTAGTATTTGTTTTTTGTAATTATATATATATATATATATATATATATATATATATATATATATATATATATATATATATATATATATATAATTCCCGGCAATCAGTTGCAACAATTACGCATATAATAAGTTGTTGAAAGTTGTTTGTCGTGGAAAAACTGGCGACTTCGAACATCATTATGTTTTCCGCAAACAAAGTTGTATTTCACAAATGTTATTAATTGTCTTCATAATGTTAACGGAAGACGTAGAAACGGTATTCCGAAACGAATACGTATAGCGTAAGTCAAACGTTCGAATTAGAATAGAGACTCCACGAACACAAATTTGCTGCGGAAGGTATGAAATATAAACTCCGTTACTCGCTCGTTACACTTGAAGGACAGATGTTGAATGGGCCGAAACGAGCCGCCGCATAACAGTGTAGTTCCCTGCTAACTTCGAAAGAAGGTAGATGCGGTCCCTAGCGCAACTTACAACATCGTCGAAAGTCAGTGCGGACGGAAGAGCTTTGGTACACCCTGTTAAAAAAACGGAAAAATGGAGGCTGTACAATTGGAGAGCGATCCGCTTTCACCAACATGCATAAGCAATTCATTAATAGTTTATATATATATATATATATATATATATATATATATATATATATATGAATTACAAAAAACTAATAATTAAAAACCATTGCATAGCGCGAGATTCGATCCGGCGACCTTCGGATTACGAACCCGAGCGCTTACCGCTGCGCCACGACGCTCTAGAAAATTATTAATCGTAGAGAGTATTTCAACGCGACGGTTTCTTTTAACTGTCGATTTTCTCGACAACAGCAGAGAAGTGCATCTTGGTGCGTTGCCACATTACACCTCTGGCCATGAGCTTTTATTATGCGCAGTATGAATCGAATCTGAATTTCACAATTGGCGGCCTCTCCTTGTTAGTGTACTGTTCTACTATATTAATATGACCACCTGTTAAAATCCTGAATAGCAACTTTTTCAGAGAGGACCCTTTGCCGGGGGTGCAGGAAGTGACTCAGTCAGATTCTGGAAGTTATCGACAGGGATGTGGAGCCAAACCGACTCTAGTGCCGTGGTCAGCTGCGCTAGGTTTCTAGGCTGAGGATCCATGGCACGAACAGCTCGATCGATGTCCCATAGATTGCCGGCCGTTGTCACCGAGCTGTTCTAGGCGCTACAGTCCGGAACCGCGCTGCTGCTACGGTCGCAGGTTCGAATCCTGCCTCGGGCATGGGTGTGTGTGATGTCCTTAGGTTAGTTAGGTTTAAGTAATTCTAAGTCATGGGATTGATCACCTCAGATGTTAAGTCCCATAGTGCTCAGAGCCATTTGATGTCCCATAGATTCTCGATTGGGTTTAAATCCCGTGAGTTTGGTGCACAGAGGAGTACAGTTAAATCATCCTGGTGCTCTTCGAACCAAGCACGTACACTGTGTGCTGTGTGACACGATGCATTGTCCTGGTGGTATGTTTCATTGTACCGAAGGAAAAGAGAATGTATGTAGGGATAGAAATGGTCCCCAAGGATAGATGCATTCTTTTGTTGATCCACTGTTCCTTCCAGAATGACGAGGTCACACAGGGAATGCCACGAATACGTTTTCCAGTCCATAACGCTCCCTGATTGATAGCTTTCAGACGTTTCACGCTGCACAAGGCAACGGTCATCTGTCGGACGGAGGGTAAAACATTTCTGAAAAGGCCACCTGTCACCGCTCAGTTGACGTCATGTTGTGTTATTGGCGCGCAAATTCCACCCTTCGTTGCCAATGAACAGAGTCAGCATAGGTCAATGAATGAGGCTCCAGCTGCAGAAACCCATAAGCAGTAACGTTCGCTGAACGGTCGTTGAGCAGACGCAGTCGGTACCCCCTTGGTTCATCTGGGCGGTCAGTTGCTCTACACTTGCACGTCTATCCATCCGTGGACATTTCCGCAGCCATCTTTCTCCCCTGTCAGCTATGGTCTGTGGTGCACCATAGCCGCCTCAACGCCGGTTTTGGATACAGCCGTTTTGCCGTGTGCGGTGTAGAAAGTGCGTTCAAAAAGTTTTGCACAGTCATCTCTAATTTTTTTATTTTTTGCAGGAGGATAATGATTTTTTTTGTAAATATACTTGGTACATTTAGCTACACATTGAGCCTGCTCAATGTAGCCTCCATCAGCTGTGACGCATCTGGCCCAACGTTCTTTCCATGATGTAAATGCACTTTGGTAGAATTCTGAGGATTGACTTTTACACCATCGCTTGACACAGAAAATAACGTCTTTCTCACTATCAAATATTTTATCGCGCAGGTGGGGCTTCAGACGACCAAAGAGGTAAAAATCAGACGGAGCCAAGTCCGTACTCTAGGGAGGGTGAGGAACAATTTTCCAACCCATTTTCCTGATTTTATGCCGCGTCATAACGGCTGTATGGGGTTTGGCATTGTCATGGTGTAGTCTGATGAGCTTCCCTGAAGCTGTGGACTGTGGGTCTTGATGGCACGTCGCAGCTTGTCCAATGACAATAACGGCCCCGGTTAACTGTGGAGCCAGGTTCCAAAAAGTCAAGAAAATGACACCACACTGATCCCAGAAGAATAAGGCCATCACCTTTTGGCTTGCTGTTCGTCAAAGTCTCGATTTCCTCTTCCGAGGGGAACCCGAATGACGCCACTCCATAGATTGGGTTTTGCTCTCAGGTTCGACAAAAACAACCATGTTTCATCCTGAGAAATGACGCCTTCAAAACACTGTTTCCACTCTTCAGTAAAGGTATTCATGAGACCTTCACACACATTCTTCCTCATCGTTTTCATTTCTCTTGTCAATAATCTAGGCACTCAACGTGCACAGATTTTGTCTGTACCCTAGTAACTGTACCAGTGATACCACACTACCCAATGAGAATCGAGTCATTTCAGCAAGCTGTCGTGTCGTCACACTTCTGTCATTTTGGATGTTTTAATCAATGGTCTCCTCATTCGCATCACTCACTGCCGCCGATGGTCTACAGCATCCTGGATCGACCAGTAGAGAGAAATGACCATCTTTAAACCTCTGCAACCACCGCTGGATACTGCTGCGATCCACTGTGTCCTCCCCATAAACAGGGAGCAACTTCCTGTGAATCGATGTGGCAGAGTCATCGCCGGTCTTGAAGAGTAACTCCGTCACCGACCGTTGTCGCTACCTGACATCTACTTCACGGTCCATTATGGCTCACTTGTAAATAAAATAAACTACTTTTGTACACCAACTTATAGATAAATGTTCCAAGCATGTTCGGAAAAAATTTCATTCTCCTCCTGTAAAAAAGTAAAAGAATTAGGGACGAATGTGCAAAACTTTTAGAACGCCGTATCTACTTTAAGCACGGCGGCACGTGGACAGTTTACGAACTTATCAGTTCGCAAATGTTTCCATTCTTGGCCCGAAAGTCAGTGATCAGGCCCTACTGGACGCCGGAGAAATCGCTCCGTTTCCGTAGTACAACAACGGCTGCACTGTTCTCCGCACCACCCCTCACGCTTTATATACTCTCCACAGGTAGCGTTGCCACCTCCCGTATGTGAATAGGTTTGGCAGTCGAACGTGGAACATACGCGACGGTCACAGTAATGTGACTGGATCATGTATTTGTGTTCAAGCTGTGTACACAGTATCTAACAACCTACTCCTCCTTAGTATTTTTGATTTAAAATGCTACTGCTCAATAAAAAAAAAAAACACGTACTGTCCTAAGAATAATACTCCAGATCGGTGCCAAGACTAAAGTCACTATCTCTAAGGATGCAGAAATAGAGCAGCGTTGAAATTAAGCTGTGTTTTCGTAACTACTAAGACGAGAAATAAAGAGAAAACATATTCAATGTAATTTCATGTGTCTTATCGGCTATAGGTAGGTTCAACAGCTAATGCATTGGCTGCAGGCATCTTCCGAGTGAGTCGAAGGTTGTTGCTCCAGTCTGGACGACATTTTTCCGCTATAATTGAAAGAGAGAATCAAAGACTGAATCAAATATTCGAAGACGTTAAATACCAGAGCCCAAAACGTTAAAACCGAGACGTTCTTTTATCGCAATAAGGGCGCTTGCGTAAACTCCTACCAATATGGTGACGCATATGTGGAGCAAATTACATTGCATTGCATCGAGAGATGGGTCAAACTTCAAAGATGTACTCGTCGTACTTCCCAGCAAATTTGTGCTCACTGAGCAATACATTGCTACCGATCGTTCCACAGACGACCCGGTGCCAAAGTACTGGACCCCCACCTCACCAATTTTTCAGACTCAGAAGATATTTGTACTCATTTATACTGTGACAGAAGAAGCCGAGTAGAGGAGTCGCCGTAGTCTAGTGGTTCTTATATAGCCGGCACGGTAGCTCGGCGTGTTAGGTCAGAGGGCTGCTCGCCCTCTGTAATAAAAAACTGAGTAAAAGAATCAACGATCAACTTGAACGGATGTCTTGTGACGTCCGCCCAGACCAAACGCAACGAACAATACCGAATAAAAAAAAGTAGTTATGATACTAGATTGTTGCATGGAGGGTGGTGAGCTCAAGACTCACCTGACATGAAAATTTTAATTTCTATATTCGGTTCGAGTACATTCGAGAAGAGTCCACAAATGGCAAGAAGCATTGTACTGGAATGTTCTGTAGCTGTATCTATACCGTATGTGTTCTGGTCGGAGGCAGTTCGCTCCGCGCTCTTGTATGTGCAAGTGCAGAATAAACCTTCGTTAAGTGGAGTTAGTGTTCCTCATTCATATACTTGCACCTTCCTCTACGTGACAATATTTATGGTACCTGAAGTACAGAACTCAAATATGAACCTGCCGAAGCAGTTCGATGCAGCTCTCACAAATTCTCGAAAAAATCGACTCTGAAGTTTCCCGGGCGTCTTTAATGCCCTAAAGCAAAATCGGTTTTTCGATGGTCTGCGGGCTTGTGTGACTCCGTGATAGAATGTTCGCGTGCCATTTGGATCGCCTGCTTTCGTTCCCCAGGCGTTCAAATGGTTCAAATGGCTCTGAGCACTATGGGACTTCACTTCTGAGGTCATCAGTCCCCTAGAACTACTTAAACCTAACTAATCTAAGGACATCAGACATATCCATGCCCGAGGCAGGATTCGAACCTGCGACCGTAGTGGTCACTCGGTTCCAGACTGTAGCACCTAGAACCGTTCGGCCAACCCGGCCGACGTTCCCCAGCCGTGGTAAATTTTTAAACAAAGGTGCATGTTCCGTAAGTATAAGCTCCAAATGCATTAATGTAAAAAATTAATTTGTAATATTTTTAATTTAAACAATGTCTATGTAAAATATTGGTATTTAAGAACTTATATTTGCAACGAAAACTGGATTTTTGTGTGTGATGTATTATTAGAAATAAGAAGACGGGCAATATTCATAAAAATTGCAATAAGGTACGTGTTAATTAGCGTGTATTTGGTGAATTTTGTATTTAAATGACGTATATATTCAATATGAAACAAAGAAAAATTAATAACTGACACGAGACTCGAAACAGAGATCCAGAGGTTAGCAGTATCGAGCGCTATTGATTTCTTTTTTCCTCTCTAAGTATTCTACAATTCACGAAAATACTCGTTGAACATGTACTTCTGTTCAAAAATTTGCATCATCTGGGAATCTACATCTACATCTACATCTACATTGATACTCCGCAAGCCACCCAACGGTGTGTGGCGGAGGGCACTTTACGTGCCACTGTCATTACCTCCCTTTCCTGTTCCAGTCGCGTATGGTTCGCGGGAAGAACGACTGTCTGAAAGCCTCCGTGCGCGCTCTAATCTCTCTAATTTTACATTCGTGATCTCCTCGGGAGGTATAAGTAGGGGGAAGCAATATATTCGATACCTCATCCAGAAACGCACCCTCTCGAAACCTGGCGAGCAAGCTACACCGCGATGCAGAGCGCCTCTCTTGCAGAGTCTGCCACTTGAGTTTATTAAACATCTCCGTAACGCTATCACGGTTACCAAATAACCCGGTGACAAAACGCGCCGCTCTTCTTTGGATCTTCTCTAAATTCTATCGCAGACCTCCTACACGGCTGGTGAGCATTATATCACAGAGCCACACTGCCCGTCGGAAAAAGGTCATATTCACAAGCTGCGACATGGTCGCAATTAGAACAGTGATCCAGAGAGTGCCTTATTTGCATCTATGGTCACAATATTTTAGGTCCTTAGACTACCGCTTTCAGCAACGACAATCTTCAGATCTGTCTTAAAACATGTCCTAATACGAAGAAGCCATAGTGGCTGTTTTAAAACATGTCTTAATATAAAGAAGCAATAGTGGCTTAGTACATATTTTAAAACAGATCTGAAGCTGTCCATTGTGGACTGATACTGGTAGTCTAAGGACCTAATAATTTTGTGATCATAGATGGAAATAAAGAAATTTGTTCTTTAGATCATATTTTAGAATATTAAGAAACTCGGAAAACTTCAAAGTCGATTTTCTCGAGAATTTTTGAGAGTTGAATCGAACTACTTTTGGTTATTGATATTTGAGTTCTCAACTCGACGTACCACAAATACAAAAAATTATAAAAATGCGATTGCTGTGCGGCCTTCTTGTAAGTTGTTGACGAGTCTGTGTAGATACCGCTTCCGAACGCCTTGTTAAATAATGGTACTCGCTTTATTCCCAATTCGCTCGGAAAAAAAGACTTAGCAATGTTGTCCGTGAGCAACTCGATACAGTTTCAATACGGAGCACGTAAACTGATCGGTTCAAGTTATCTTGGCCTTCGTAACATAATTTCGCACTTAACCTATTTTCGCTATCTACCCATTATGGATGTATTTAATCCTGACCTTAACCACGCCCAGGCCTAGGCGAGTGACCGCTTTGTATTCCGGCTCGGACTCTGTGAATACTGGTTCTTAGGACGGGTTTGTTCCAGATACCAGCAGTGCATTAACCTAAAGACGACTAAGAGATTCTAGTGTCTTGTAGCTATAAGTTAGATCGGAGGCCGAACACACCGACAAATACCACGAAGTGTCCTCCCCCCCCCCCCCCTCCCCTCTTCTCCGCTCCTTTCTACTGTTCCTTCACCGTAGCCATTACTCGTGCCGTCAGCCTCTCCCCCGTCTCTCTCTTTCTCTCTTTCCGTTCCGTGCCCTGTCTCCACTGAATGATATCTACTTTTTTCATTATTGGATCAGTTTCTTTCAGATTTAAATACAGCAATAACACTTACTGAATGTATTTTGAAATAGTCTGTGCAATTACAAGAAGGTGCTTATTTTTTCACCAAACGCGTTTTCTTTTACTAAAATAAAACGTACATCAGGGGTCCTTCATCGAAGATGTTTATAATCTGGCTTGTTTTCCGCATCGGAAAACAGTTCGTTACAAAAATGTTAATCTTACGAACGGTTTTTCATGTCCGATTTTCGATCACATCAGGAAACGCCGTGTCCTTGCAATTTTTCAAATATTTCTTCTTTTGGCACTGTTGTTCCGCCTAATCCCACAATTCTTGGGGTAACTATGTATTTCTTTATGTGAAACGCAATACAACGTAGCACCACCAATGCTTACTTCCATCTCTTTTGCTAAACATGTCTCTGTGTGTTTTGTGTGAGGTTTATTATAAACTTAGCCGGTAGTTTTCCCTTGGATATAAAAATTTTCTCTTACTCTGCAGTTCGTCATATATGTCTTAAGTCGTTTGCTAATGTTATGTATT
Organism: Schistocerca serialis cubense; assembly: GCF_023864345.2. NCBI lineage: Eukaryota > Metazoa > Arthropoda > Insecta > Orthoptera > Acrididae > Schistocerca > Schistocerca serialis. The sequence goes on from NC_064646.1 coordinate 415,179,355, forward strand.
TATTTAAGGTTTTATAAAAATGGAGTAGTAATGGCGCTGAAAATCTTTGCAAAGTTGCGGAATGGTGAGTAAGGTGGTAAGGAGACGGAGAAAAAGAAGTGAGGGGTATGGGAGGAAGACGTGGAATGAAGACACCGGCGCGGGGGGAGAGGGTGGAGAGGGAGAGAGGGTGAGACAGACAAAGAAAGAAAGAGAGAGAGAGAGAGAGAATAGGGCTTGAATAGTCTTTTAAGACCAAGAAGTTTTGGAAAATCGGTAGAATTACTAGAACATTTTGCAAAAAAAGTCAGCTAGTTAGGTAGTTCACTTTCCATAGATTAGTAGCACAATGTCTATCAAAGTGATGCAGAGCAACTAACTGTTTAATGGTGACTGCCAGAAACCCTTATATGTCAAAAGAAATATTTCAGTAGATCGATACAGAAAAAAATATTAAAATATTGAGGAAAATAAAGGAATACAGCAATATGTCACGAATGAAATCAAGCAGGATAAGTGTTGATCTTTAATATGATAGTATTTGATCATAGAGAACTGCATCAGCTGCAAAAATCTGAGGTTACAATTATTTTTATCTGCCGTGTCAGTAGAGGAGAACATGAAAAGCAACGGTCCAGCATATTTTTCTAGGCATGCCTGTACTACATGGGTTGATGATTTTCCATCCACGGCTACATCCTACATCCTACCTACCAGGAAAATCACAATCCATTCACAAATTTCGTGTGGTACCTTATATTGTCGAGCTTCCATTAATAAGTGTTGGTGTTTAGTAAGTCAAATGTTCTTCAGAAGTCAATGAATACTGTATCTGCTTCATTACCTTGATCTGAGCAGTTTTCTTAGATTGTTTGCAGATGGTGCTGTCGTTTCCCGTGTAGTAAACTCGTCACAAGATCAGTACGTCTTACAAAATGATTTACACAAATTATATGCAAGGTGCAAAAGGTGGAAATTGATTCTACACAATAAAAAGTGTAAGGTCCTCCTAATAATATTACACGATAAGTCATAAAGATTTGAAGTTTGCCATTTCAGCTAAACACCAGGGGATAAAAATTACGAACGGCTTAAATTAGTATCATCAAATAGAAATGTTGTGGTGAAGGCAAACCCAAAAACTGATTTTTGTTGGTAGACCTGATAGAAGATGCAACAACTGTACTAAAGAGAAGCCTTCGTCCGTCCTCTACACGAGTACCGCTGTGCGATATGGAATCTTTACTAGGTAGGACTGACGGAGGAAATCGAAAGAGTTCAAAGGAGGGCAGCTCGTTTTGTATTATAACGAAATAGGGGACAGGGTTCCACAAATATGACACGCGTGTTGGAGGAGGGGGCAAACATTAAAAGAAAGGCGTTTTTCGATATGGCGAGATGTTTCCACTAAATTAAAATCATCAAATTTCTCCTCTGAACTCGGAAATACTTTGTTGATCCTCATCTACATTGGGAGACACGACCATCGCTATAAAATAAGAGCTAGCAGAGTTCTCACGGAAAGATTTAGGTCTTCATTTTTCCATAGTGTTATTCGAGAGTGGAACGATGAGAAATTGTCTGTAGCCTCTGCCCAGCTGAGTAGTAATGTACATGCTGATCTATACCTTTCAAGATGTTACGTGAGAAAAGCGCGAGGTCAGTTTCACATGGCCTAGCCTGATCAGCATGGAAAAGGTCACCTATTCGAGATACGTCATTATGTTTGAACTCATAATATATTCTGAGAATCTCCAATTGATGGGTGTTAGTGGCATTGGACAGTGTTTTTCTGGATCAGTTCTACCCTTGTTTTGTTGATAGTGTGGCCTGTGCTGTTTTCCAAATACGTCAAGTTGCAGTTTCGCTTAATGTATTACGCTGAACAAAGGTACGTGCGGAGGAGAGCGGTTACTTCCGTAGCTTTGGGGTGATTCCCGGGTTGCGCGTGTTCAACATTCATTTTGCGAATAATTTCTTGCACTATGGCCAGTGAAGTCACTCTTAGAATTGTCAAGAGTTGCCGAAGACCATTTCTATCGACATGTCTTTGCCCACAGCAGCTCAGTCTGTTGGTGGCGATTTTTTTCAGAATCAAGGTACTCTCGGCGCACTTCACGTAATGCTCGCGCCTGCAGGACTCAAAATATGAAGTATCCCATGTGTCGCGCTCCCACACACTGAAGCCTTGCTCTTCCCATACCAAGTCACCCGTGTGTGCAGTAGAAAGACTGTTGTTAATCTAATGACGCTGCATGCTGAATTGTTCCATTCTCCACAACGTCAGGTGCGCTCTGTAGTTCTTGGTCGACTATTTACTGAACGGTCTTCGTCACGAACACATAATACAGAAAATGTTTGTCATGCGACAGTTCAGTCAAAACTTTCGCCGATATATATCTTGAAACTGTCGTGCTTTAACTTGCTTATTCTTAGTTTCTTACCGATAATAAACGATCCAACTTATTGTAAATAGACACTACCTCTACCGGTCGGTGACGCCCACAACTAATGTGCATTAACGATCTATCTCGGTGATTGCAGCCCTGAAATGAATCAGCGCGGATTAGTAAATAATTTGCGCTATGGAATCTGTCTATCCACCGCATCTCGTAGACTCATACAGCTACAAACCTGACAAACCTACCTCATACGCTAAATAAAAAATTTCTGTAAACGTTAACAAAAGAGTGAATTTGTGACCATGGGAATGATATACCAATGACTAAAATGAATAACAATTTAGAATGAGTCGAAAATTGCGAAAACAAAGGTGATCCCAGTCATAATGTAAGCACACACATGGTTAAATACTAAAGGCAGACAATGACTGATCGTCTGTTACCGAAAGTGTAACCCTCACGAACTCTTGCAATAATTTGATTACGAAAAGGCATTGTAAAACATCGAGAAAGTGAAAAAGACAATACAGAGGCAGAATATAGAAAACACTACTCCAGTCCGGAACCGCGCTGCTGCTACGGTCGCAGGTTCAAATCCTGCATCGGGCATGGTTGTGTGTGATGTCCTTAGGTTAGTTAGGTTTAAGTAGTTCTAATTCTATGGGACTGACGACCTCAGATCTTAAGTGCCATAATGCTTAGAGCCATCTGAACCATTTGAAAACAATAACGTCCATGTGGGCCAGAACACATATCGAATTACCGATTGGTCGTAAGATTCGCGGAAACCAGTTAATGGAATTCCTGTGACCGTAATACGCTCAGAAAGTGGCTTATAATTTAATTGCTACCACTAATAATATGGATAACCGAAAGCTTTTGGTAAAACATGTGTGAGAGCAATGGTGGTTACGTGTTACATTACCCACAGTCCTTCGGGGATAGCTCTTCTGTGGCTCACGTTCATCAGGGACGTTTCTACTCACACAGAAGTTGGACCTATACTTGCGTTTCCGTGCAACTGGACGTTTTCGTCATATTCTCTGACCAGCTTAGCAAAAACCCACGTGTTTCCTGTGCCTGAAGAATTTCTTCTTCAGGAATATCGATACTGAAAGGATATCTTTGCTTTATCGGATGCTTCGACCAGTGATCGCTGCCGAAGGACAGACGAAGTGGCTAGAATAACATCATAACATATGAACTATTCGGTGGAAATGAATGAAAGTGTGGGAACATATTGCAAGAAGTCTCTCAGTTGTGGGCAGAAAAGTGGACGGCACGCGAGGCTGTCCCTGCAACAGGAGGCAGTTGAAGGAAAGGAAAAAATGGTGTGCCAAACAGTGAGCAGTTACGGCACACTGTATTGTTATTCGTCATTGCAACATGACCTGTAGACAACATTTGGATGTCTTCACATAGGGGCAGCAATGGCGGGGGGTGGGGATAATTGCGAAACTTGAAGAAAAATTGTGACGCGAGTAGCCCAGGACTTTGGTACAGCTCACAACAATGTTTCACGTGCATGATGAGCGCTCCAAACCGCAGGTGCTGCAGCCCGAAGAGAGGAAGTGGTCGATCAAGTTCAGCTACAGCAGCAGGTAACCGCTACATTGTGCTACAGGCAAGAAGGAATCCCCGTCAAACATCGAGCCCAATTGCAACAACTTTAGTAGTACTGGAAGACTCGCAATCTCACGCCTCACAATAGCGCGGTGATTGCGTGGGTGTGGTCTCCTTGCCAGGCGACCAGTACGTTGTTCTCCGTTGAGACCCGTGCAACGGCAGCACCGTTAGCATCGATATCAAGAGCGTAGTGACTGGACCAAAGAGGAGTGGGGTATCGTGCACTTCCCGGATGACAGCAGATCCGGTAGTGATCGTCATATGGCGAAATAATGCACCCAGGAACATAGTGAAAAAGGTTCGCGTTGGCGGTCCAGATGCTATAGTGTGGGAGGAAGTATAACATTGTATGGGTGTACTAACCTCCAAATTTTTGAACGCGGCTCACTCTCCGGTCAGCTTTATTGTGACACTGTACTCCTTCCCCACTTGCGTCTTTTCAGGGGTGCATTCAATCCTGACCTCATGTTTGTGGATGACAGTGCGCGACCGCACCGAACACCACACTGAAGGAGCTCTTGGAAGGAGAGATTGTTTGGGTATTGGACTGACCCCCCCCCCCCCCCCATTTAAATGCCACCAAACACATGTGGGATGCTTTGTGAAACCGTACTGCAGCACGTACTAATAATCATCCAGAATTTCTCAACCACGCTAGTGGACGAATGGAATACCCTACTAGAAGAACCGCTTACCCATCTTGTGGCCAGCATAGCAGCACGTTCCACAGCATGCATTACCGCCTGTGATGATCACACACGCTATTAAGAAGTGTGTCACGTATTTTGTAATGTCCAGAAGATAATCATGAACTGTGGTGACTTCAGTGTAATTGTCTGTGAATAAAATTGTCTGCTCTGTCCGTTACATCTACATCTATATTTATACTCCGCAAGCCACCCAACAGTGTGTGGCGGAGGGCACTTTACGTGCTACTGTCATTACCTCCCTTTCCTGTTCCAGTCGCGTATGGTTCGCGGAAAGAACGACTGCCGGAAAGCCTCCGTGCGCTCTCGAATCTCTAATTTTACAATAGTGATCTCCTCGGGAGGTTTAAGTAGGGGGAAGCAATATATTCGATACCTCGTACAGAAATGCACCCTCTCCAAACCTGGACAGCAAGCTACACCGCGATGTAGAGCGCCTCTCTTGCAGAGTCTGACACTTGAGTATGCTAAACTTCTCCGTAACGCTATCACGCTTACCAAATAACACTGTGACGAAACGAGCCGCTCCTCTGTGGATCTTCTCTATCTCCTCTGTCCACCCGGCCTGGCACGGATCCCACACTGATGAGCAATACTCAAGTGTAGGTCGAACGAGTGTTTTGTGAGCCACCTCCTTTGTTGATGGCCTACATTTTCTAAGGACTCTCCCAATGACTCTCAATCTTGCACCCGCCTTACCAACAATTAATTATTCATGATCATTCCACTTCAAATCGTTCCGTACGCATACTCCCAGATATTTTACAGTGTTTGTTCCGCTATCATATAATCATACAATAAAGGATCCTTCTTTCTATGTATTCGCAATACGTTACATTTCTCTATGTTAAGGGTCAGTTGCCACTCCCTGCACCAAGTGCCTGTCCGCTGCAGATCTTCCTGCATTTCGCTACAATTTTCTAGTGCTGCAACTTCTCTGTATACTACAGCATCATCCGCGAAAAGCCGAATGGAACTTCCGACACTATCTACTAGGTCATTTACATATAGATATTGTGAAAAGCAATGGCCCCATAACACTCCCCTGTGACACGCCAGAGGTTACTTTAACGTCCGTAGACGCCTCTCCATTGAGAACAACATGCTGTGTTCTGTTTGCTAAAAACTCTTCAACCCAGCCACACAGCTGGTCTGATATTCCGTAGGCTCTTACTTTGTTTATCAGGCGACAGTGCGGAACTGTATCGAACGCCTTCCGGAAGTCAAGGAAAATGGCATCTACCTGGGAGCCTGTATCTAATATTTTCTGGATCTCATGAACAAATAAAGCGAATTGGGTCTCACACGATCTCTGTTTCCGGAATCCATGTTGATTCTGTGGTGTCACCGCCAGACACCACACTTGCTAGGTGGTAGCCTTTAAATCGGCCGCGGTCCATTAGTATACGCCGGACCCGCGTGTCGCCACTGTCAGTGATTGCAGACCGAGCGCCCCCACACGGCAGGTCTAGAGAGACTTACTAGCACTCGCCCAGTTGTACAGCCGACTTTGCTAGCGATGCTACACTGACCAATACGCTCTCATTTGCCGAGACGATAGCATAGCCTTCAGCTACGTCATTTGCTACGACCTAGCAAGGCGCCATTACCAGTTTATAACCTCACGCCAGCCTGCGTGAGTTTAAAAGCGTGCATTTCGGCCTCCTCTAGCAACACGGTGTTGGCTCTTCTGCTAACACTTCAGATTCCTACAGAGTAGATTCTGGGTTTCCAGAAATGACATGATACGCGAGCAAAAAACATGTTCTAAAATTCTACAACATACCGATGTCAGAGATATAGGCCTATAGTTTTGCGCATCTGCTCTTGAAAAGTGGAACTACCTGTGCTCTTTTCTGATCATTTGGAACCTTCCGATCCTCTAGAGACTTGCGGTTCACGACTTCTTTACTATACCGTCGCAGTTCTGTCTAGAGTGATCAAAGTTTCATCGAGCTGTGTTACTGGCCGTGACACGTCATGCATAAGTTTCTTTCGTCCTTGAGTTTTGCACACCGGTGTATTATATCTGGGATGAAAGTTTGTGTCATGAATGCTTATTGCTTTTGGACAGTGCAGCTGTTGCGCACCAATTTTTCTGCCGAACTATAGCGGGAGGATGTGGGCTGTGGCAGATTGGGCGAGAGGAGTCAAGACGAAGGACGAAGGGCACCCAGGAAAGTGCGGGTGGCTGGCGGCTGGTTAGAAAGCGTGCAGAGCGATGGGTATCGCCGCCGTCCCTCTCGCCTCTTAAATCGCTCGACGCCTGCACCGGACAGGACTCGACTCTGCACTGCGTATCTCCGGCCCCACGTCCTGCTTCTGCCGACACACCGCTTTAAGCACGTTAACGGCCGCTTTCCAGTAACGACAGAGTTACAATTACTTATCCAAAGTACCCGTCCTGAATTAACCTGTCTCTTACAGTTTCCAGACATACGGAACTATTAAGAACTTATTTCATGAGATATTAGCTGAATATGAATAGTTTAGAATAATTTACATCCAGTTCGCGTCACCTGTTCAAAATGGTTCAAATGGCTCTGAGCACTATGGGACTCAACTGCTGAGGTCATTAGTCCCCTAGAACTTAGAACTAGTTAAACCTAACTAACCTAAGGACATCACACACATCCATGCCCGAGGCAGGATTCGAACCTGCGACCGTAGCGGTCTCGCGGTTCCAGACTGCAGCGCCAGAAGCGCGCGGCCACTCGGCCGGCTCGTCACCTGTGAGTAAGGTGATTGTGTTATGAAGGGTGGTCAGAAATCCCCGTTCCAGACTTCTAAGGCTTGTAGAGGGGAATGACTACACCGTATTTTGAATAAGGACCCACGTCCGGAAACGTCACCCAACGAGACTACGTAGCGCCAAAGTTATAGGCACGGGGGTCTGTAAATGTACGTATACATGGGGTGATGCTGTGATGATGTTACAGATTTTCTAGGATGATGGAGAACGATAAATGTATTAATTTGAAGTAAGGCTCCCTGTACCGGGAACGAACGAGTCGAAAGTCATAAAAGAAAACCGTTCTGATACCTCTGACAGTTGAATTCATGTACCCGTTCTTGTGTTGCGAAGAGAGTATCGTTGGTGACTTTCAGTGGTGGTAGTATGGACAAAAACAAGAAAAAATGTCCAACAAACGCGTGCTCTAAAATATATACCTAAGGAGCTATGACCATTCGTTCATCCTGACTAACGTGAAACACATCTCCTCTACTGAGCAAGTGTTCATAGCTGTTAAGGTACGCAGTTTAGAGCCCACGTTTATTGGACATTTTTTCTTGTTTTTGTCCATACTATCACCACTGAAAGTTACCAACCCTACACTCTTCGCAACGCAAGAACCGGTATATGTACTCAACTGTCAGAGGTATCAGAACTGTTTTCGTTTATGACTTTCGACTCGTTCGTTTCCGGTACAGGGATCCTGACTTCAAATTAATACATTTATCGTTTTCCATCATCCTAGAAAGTCTGTAACATCATCACGGAGTCACCCCGTGTATACGTACATTTACAGACGCCCGCGCCTATAACTTTGACGCTCTGTAGTCGCGTTGGGTGACGTTTCCGGACGTGGGTTCCTATTCAAAATACACTCCTGGAAATTGAAATAAGAACACCGTGAATTCATTGTCCCAGGAAGGGGAAACTTTATTGACACATTCCTGGGGTCAGATACATCACATGATCACACTGACAGAACCACAGGCACATAGACACAGGCAACAGAGCATGCACAATGTCGGCACTAGTACAGTGTATATCCACCTTTCGCAGCAATGCAGGCTGCTATTCTCCCATGGAGACGATCGTAGAGATGCTGGATGTAGTCCTGTGGAACGGCTTGCCATGCCATTTCCCCCTGGCGCCTCAGTTGGACCAGCATTCGTGCTGGACGTGCAGACCGCGTGAGACGACGCTTCATCCAGTCCCAAACATGCTCAATGGGGGACAGATCCGGAGATCTTGCTGGCCAGGGTAGTTGACTTACACCTTCTAGAGCACGTTGGGTGGCACGGGATACATGCGGACGTGCATTGTCCTGTTGGAACAGCAAGTTCCCTTGCCGGTCTAGGAATGGTAGAACGATGGGTTCGATGACGGTTTGCATGTACCGTGCACTATTCAGTGTCCCCTCGACGATCACCAGTGGTGTACGGCCAGTGTAGGAGATCGCTCCCCACACCATGATGCCGGGTGTTGGCCCTGTGTGCCTCGGTCGTATGCAGTCCTGATTGTGGCGCTCACCTGCACGGCACCAAACACGCATACGACCATCATTGGCACCAAGGCAGAAGCGACTCTCATCGCTGAAGACGACACGTCTCCATTCGTCCCTCCATTCACGCCTGTCGCGACACCACTGGAGGCGGGCTGCACGATGTTGGGGCGTGAGCGGAAGACGGCCTAACGGTGTGCGGGACCGTAGCCCAGCTTCATGGAGACGGTTGCGAATGGTCCTCGCCGATACCCCAGGAGCAACAGTGTCCCTAATTTGCTGGGAAGTGGCGGTGCGGTCCCCTACGGCACTGCGTAGGATCCTACGGTCTTGGCGTGCATCCGTGCGTCGCTGCGGTCCGGTCCCAGGTCGACGGGCACGTGCACCTTCCGCCGACCACTGGCGACAACATCGATGTACTGTGGAGACCTCACGCCCCACGTGTTGAGCAATTCGGCGGTACGTCCACCCGGCCTCCCGAATGCCCACTATACGCCCTCGCTCAAAGTCCGTCAACTGCACATACGGTTAACGTCCACGCTGTCGCGGCATGCTACCAGTGTTAAAGACTGCGATGGAGCTCCGTATGCCACGGCAAACTGGCTGACACTGACGGCGGCGGTGCACAAATGCTGCGCAGCTAGCGCCATTCGACGGACAACACCGCGGTTCCTGGTGTGTCCGCTGTGCCGTGCGTGTGATCATTGCTTGTACAGCCCTCTCGCAGTGTCCGGAGCAAGTATGGTGGGTCTGACACACCGGTGTCAATGTGTTCTTTTTTCCATTTCCAGGAGTGTACGATGTACTTACTCCCCTCTACAAGCCCTATAAGTCTGTAACGTGAATTTCATACCACCCTGTATAAGGGTGCGTTCTTGAGCTCGTGAGATGTCCGTCCGCTGTTTCAGAGCAGAGGGCAATTTTTTTCCGATTCAGCTTTGAGCCAAGAATTAGGAAAACGATAAGTAGTCGGTTTCAGCAGTTTCAACGAACTGTATCTCCCTGTAAAGAAACGAAGCACGGATCGACTGCATGTGTCAGACGAGGAAATGCGAAGTCCAGAGCTAATAAACTAGGAATAACCGTATGACGAATTTTGAGACACATTTTGCTGTACAATCCGTGCAGTTTACAAATTAGACAGACTCTTCCGAAGGTGACAAAAAGTATACTGAATTTTGTGGCGATAATGTAGGACCATTAGACCACGATTTATTCGTAAACCACTTCATTAAATTGCTGTAATTAACATTTGAAATATCGACGTGGTTGCATAGTTAACTATACACCTCACTGAATTAGAAGATGTAATGTCGGTGGTGCAGGAACAGGTTTGCAGTTTTTTATACGCAAACTTTAAGAATTGAGGAATAGGACGAAAAGATTTGGAGCAGAAGTGGTGCTGTTCAAACAGTCGTTCAGTTATCGAGATTCCAGTTTTGTTTACTTTCCCAAGCCCGGTCTCGGAAACAGACATAGGGCCGGGAGAGCGGTGTGCTGACCACATGCCCCTTCATAACCGCATCTAGTGACGCCTATGGTCTGAGGATGACACGGCGGCCGGTCGATACCGTTGGGCCTTCATGACCTGTTCGGGAGGATTTTAGTTTTACTTTTACTTTTCCAAGGTGCCTTAATAGTTCCTCAGTCATGGTAATGACGAAACTCTTCCATTGTTCAGTTATTCTCTTTCTGTTAACATTATTTCGTACATTACGTCAGCGAAGACTTAAAGAGGACGACGATAAAGACCAGTCGTAGGTACAGTAGTTTCATTACCTAAAGATGGATATAAAATAACTTTAGAAAACCGACGCTGAGATGGGGAAAACTTATTTCGGTACTATTTATAATCACCGCACAAAAGACAACTGTTGTCGTGTTGACGGTCCACAGTATAACAGCGTAAGGCTGATCTTCCTTCATTTCATATCATTAGGACAGAAAGCATACTACAGGCTGGAATTGCTCTCATAGAATGTCAGCTAAATTTTCTGTCGCTCGTTTGCCGTTGTCCCCATGGATGAACATTTTTGAAACATATATTCTCATCCGAGCAAATTGTCAGAGTTATTTTATCGCACTGAAGCAAGGGAAATGATCCCAGATTGTTTACACTGCCACGAAAGTTGTGTAGCACTGAGCGAGATATCTGTGCTACCATATGTGGAAGCCGTAAGTAAGACAACAGGCCTCGCTGCTGAAATATCGTTGCTTTTAGCTCACAGGCCGCACCACTCGATGTTATCTTGTGAAAAACCAACTTTTCTTTATCAGGGTTCCATTCACCGTCTAGACTTTTGTCGTTCTGTGCCACAGTATCATTACCAGCATCTCTACAGGCAACAACAGCAACAGTCAAAAAAATGTTAAAATGTGTGTGAAATATTATGGGACTTAACTGCTAAGGTCATCAGTTCCTAAGCTTACACACTACTTAACCTAAATTATCCTAAGAACAAACACACACATCCATGTCCGAGGGAGGACTCGAACCTCCGCCGGGACCAGCCTCACAGTCAGCAACAGTCACCAACAACATGTAACCAAGATGCAGTTTTATAGAGAAGAGTTCTTGTGGCTCGTAAACCATTTCACGAAGGCAGCTATTTAAAATATTAGGTACAGTACAATGAAGAACCGATATGGGCAAGGAACCTCTTAGTCGCCACTGAACGCTGAAATGAAAATCTCGTTCACTTGTGTCCATTTAGACGAATTATGTGTCAGTTCTAATTCTTCAGAGAGACTAACATTGGTGTTTGAGTGTGTAAAATGAAACCACACTCAGGTTCAGGAAAGACAGAATATCTTGAACGGCTAGAGACAGGCGTTCATATTCACAGGACATGTACATTAGCTTGTTCTGCAGAAATGATTAGCTTTTCAGTCACCTCGGTTCAGCATGGGTCCTGTTGCCTGGTAGTCACAGGGTCCCCCATGAGTCCAACCCTCATCATTGGCCGCAAGTCGCCCAGTGTGGCGCCGACTGAAATACGACTTGCACTTGGCGGCCCAACCCGAATGGGACACCACAGCCAAAAATATCGTACGATCATTTCATGGGCCCTGATAAATTGTTCCATGCGTGATTGAAACGACGCTTATAAGGTGCGAATGGCGTCCTGCGGTGTAGCCATCCATGCTGCATTCACATGGTTGCAAAGTTCATCTGTGATGGTTGGCATTGGGTCACAGGCCACAGCACCGAACCTGATACCTCACACATTTTCGATTAGCAACAATTATGGTGAACTGGCGGGCAAGGGCGGAAGGCTGACATCCCGTGATACCAAGATGGCACATGTTCATGCAGCAACATGTATCGTGCATTGTCTTGCTGAAAAATGAGATCAGGAGCGTAGCGCAGATGAAGTATGGCTACAAGTCACAGGATGTCATTATGTACGTCACACTGGTCACTGTTCTCCGGACACGCACCAACTGTCATTTGTGGTTGTACCCAATAGCATCCCACACAATAACGCCTTGAGTTGGCGCCGTATGTCTTGTGCGAACGCTGTCACTGTGACGCAACCAAAATGGGGCCAACATTTTCTAACAGACAGAACCTGGATTCGTCCGAAAATACTATCTGATGCCATTCCTCCCCCAGTGACAACGTTCCACACACCATTGCCGTCTAGCATGGTTCTGCACATTCACCAGAGATAGGCGAGAACTGGACAACGCAGACGTAACACATGCCGTAATAAAAGGCGACAGACTGGCACTCCTGATATTGTACGATGTGTTACATTACTCCGCAGTTGCGTCAGAGCCGATAAGGACGCAGATCTGTCCTGCAATGCCATTGGGATGACTTGTCGATCTTCTCGGGGGGTGGTCAGGGTGGTGAGACCTGACTCATCACGTCGTGTTCTGTGGCCTTCCGTGAACCATTCTGCACACACCATCGCACTGCCGAAACGCTTCGTCCGACAAGAGCAGCAGTTTCCAGGATGGATGCATCACATTTTTTCATGCCAATAAGGCGCCCCTTTTCAAATTCACTAATTTGACGGCACGGGTTGCGCATATGTTTGCGAGGCATGCACGTCTGCTCAAGTCCCACTGGTCCATTACGTTCGGATTATAATGTCAAGGAGAGCCTCAGGCACATTTTAACGGTAGGTGGCGTTGCGCCGCGATATCGATGTTGAACTTGAACCAGCAGGCCGACAGGGTTCAAATGCTAATCATTTCTGCAGAACATAAAAATGTACATGTCCTGTCAATATGAATATCATATCTCTAATCGTTCAATTTTATATATATATATGTGTGTATTACACTGGTGAGAACGTGGTAGGTGGGAGATGTTAGAAGCTGGAAACTGTGTGGAAACTGTGGGAAGCCTTCAAATGCTACAAGACACCAACCATTAATATTAAGTGGCCGAAAAATTTCAAGTTCCACCGCAATGTAAATGCATATTTTGACTTTATCCTAGATTTTATAAAGGTATCAAATCACTGAAACATCCCAGCAGTCGTCTGGAATGATTTAAATAAATTAAGAAATTATGAAACTCTAAATTAGCATGGTGCGACGGGAACTTGAACATTATTCATATAGTGTAGAATGAGAGATCTTCAACTACTGCTCCACCCGCTCCCCACTGTATTCCAAGTAAACGTGTGAGCTCTCGAATCTATTCCTGAAAACCCTGTCAAACAAAATGGATGGCTAAAATATCGAGGATACACTCTGGAACGATGTAACGAATGTGATGGGACGGTGGTTAAGGCATTAGGCTCGAGTTCTGGGCGAGGTTAAAAACCCTATCTGGTTTCTTTATCCACCTTTTTCTATCCTACTTTTTTTTCCGCTTCTAAAGAATAGAATGTTAAAACCTGTTGTTCCTCGATCCGCCTGAGGTACAGTATATCGACAGAGCCTTTTTCGGTATACTTTTTTATTCGATATAAAAACAGAAAAAGTCACCGAATATAAAATTTTGCAATTATTGATCCATTTTTGACTTAACCGCATGACCACGACTAGCTCGATGTGTTAGCCACTGAGACATAGGATCTGCCTGCATGGCCAGGCTATAAACTTCCACGAGTCAGTGTTGGTCTGAGAATGCCGGCCGCGGTGGTCGAGCGGTTCTAAGCGCTACAGTCTGGAACTGCGCGACCGCTACGGTCGCAGATTCGAATCCTGCCTCGGGCATAGGTGTGTGTGACGTCCTTAGGATAGTTAGGTTTAAGTAGTTCTAAGTTCTAGAGGACTGATGACCTCAGAAGTCGTCCCATAGTGCTCAGAGCCATTTGAACCATTTGGTCTGAGATCTATTTCAGTTGTGATAATTAAGGAACCATGGTAGCTGAATCATTAGACACAGCAAATATTTAACACATGATGGTTCTAGACGTGTGTTTAAATGCCAATTACGGGGCCACTGAAAGTGAACTATATAACGCGCTCGCACACGGTCACACACACACACACACACACACACACACACACACACACACACACACACACACACGTTACATATTACAGAGCGTTCTTCCTTCATACACCGTAGAATATACATTAAAAACAAAAACAATACAAATAAACAACCGCCAGTTCATAGAGATGGAAAATGAACTGCAAATTGAACTTTATACGCTGAAAATCCAAACAACTGGTACAGCTGCCTAATATCGTGTAAGGTCCCCGCGAGCACGTAGAAGTGCTGCAACACGACGTGGCATGGACTCGACTAATTTCTGAAATAATGCTGGAGGGAACTGACACCATGAATCCTCCAGGGATGTCCATAAATTGGTTAGAGTACGAGCGGGTGAAGATCTCTTCTTAACAACACGTTGCAAAGCGTCCCAGATACCCTCAATAATGTTCACGTCTGGGGAGTTTGGTGGCCAGCGCAAGTGTTTAAACTGAGAAGATTGCTCCTAGAGCAGATGATCAGACATGATGCTTAAGTGCGTGTCACCCATCAGACTCGTACCTAGACGTACCAGAGGTCCCACATCACTCCAACTACACACGGTCTACACCATTACAGAGCCTCCTCCAGCTTGAACAGTCCCCTGCTGACATGCAGGGACCATGGATTCCATACCCGTAAACCGCCCATCCGCACGATACAATTTGAAACGAGACTCGTCCGAGAAGACATGTTTGCAGTCATCAACAGTCCAACGTCAGTGTTGACGGGCTAATGCGAGGTGTACAGCTTTGTGTCCGTGCAGTCAGCAACGGTACACGAGTGTACCTTCGGCTCCGAAAGTCCATATCGATGATGTTTCGTTGAATGGTTCGCACTCTGACGTTGATGGCCCAGCATTGAAATCTGGAGCAAATTGGGGAAGGGTGACACTTCTGTCACGTTGAACGATTCTCTTCAGTCGTCGTTGGTTCCGTTCTTGCAGGATCTTTTTCCGGCAGCAGCGATGTCGGAGATTTGATGTTTACCGGATTCCTGACATTCACGGTACACCCGTGAGATGGTCGTACGGAAAAATCCGCACTTCATCACTACCTCGGAGATGCTGTGTCCCATCACTCGAGCGCCGACTATGACACCACGTTCAAACTTACTCAGATCTTGATAACCTGTCATTGTGGCAGCAGTAACCGATCTAACAACTGCGCCAGACCCTTGTTGTCTTATATAGACGTTGCCGACCGCAGCGCCGTATTCTGCTTGTTTCCGTATCTCTGCATTTGAATACGCATGCCTATACCAGTTTCTTTGGCACTTCAGTTTATGATGACGCCTTGAATAATTATGCTCTAAGGAAGAAACCTGATGGACATGAAATATACCAGAAAAGAAAACAAAGAGGCCATGTGTGGATGGAAGGTCAGAAGGAAGCTCAGGGAAAGAGAAAGGAAAATACTGGGCGACAGTTGAAACTCAAGGAAAAAATTGGTGAAAATTACGTCCGTGTCTGGCGGAATCACAAAAAAAGAAAAAAATGTGAGAATTTCTCAGGTGATCGATGACAAAGAATGAACCGTCCTTCCTTCCTCTTCCATTAATTTTTGTGGCTGTGCAGGCAACAAAGAAAATTAAATATTTTTTTCTACATCGTCTCCAGCACATAAGACGCTGCGAGTTAATGGATTGTGCACCAACATTACACTGCCCGAAGCATCACAAACTCGTGGGTCATACCAACGATGGATGTAGTGTTAAAACCAGGGCTCACTGTGGTTCCTAAATGTAAGTAAATAGTGATATTTAGACTCAATCAAACATGTTTACTGGTATCTTTTGCTAAGTATATAAAGAGGCCTGTTGCGAAAATTGTAGCCGAACTGAAATGGGTAGCGAAGGGAGCATAAGTTGTTCATCTTGAACAGAGAAAATACCCAGCAGTCATTTCTCCGTTAACTGGAGAATACCTCAGTGTTTGACATTAGAGTAGCCGTTTGTGCCCCGTCCTTAACCGTGTTAAAATCACGTCTTTTCGCATGAATAACTGCTTAACAGCTCATGCAAGCAAATTACCGACAATAATACAGTACAGAAGAATGGAAAAGGAAATTGAGGATGTGTTAGATATTACGATCAGTTTGGCTTTAGGAAATGTAAAGACACCAGAGACGCAGTTCTGATGTTGCGGTCGATAATGGAAACAATGTTAAAGAAATATCGAGTCTCGTTCACAGAATATGTGGAATTGCAAAAAGCGTTCGACGATGTGGAATGGTGTACGATGTTAGAAATTGTGCGGAACACAGTGGTAAGCTTTAGGGAGCGACGGGTAATGTACAATATCGAGTCAAAAGGGAACAATAAGAAGAAGTGGATAGATTAGAAAAGATGTAAGGGAGGGATGAGTCTCTCGCTCTACTGTTCGACCTGTACATCGCAGAAGCAATGACGGAAATAAAATAAAGGTTCAGGAGTAGAATTAGAATTTAGGGTGAAAGGATATCAAAGACACGATGACTTTGTGCCATTGCTGATCTCAATGAAAGTGCAAAAGGATTACAGTACATGTTGAACAGAATGAACAATTCAATGAGTACAGAACATGGATGGAGAGTAATTCGAAGAAAAACGAAAGTAATGAGTAGTAGCAGAAATGAGAACAACGAGAAAGTTAACATCAGGATTGATGGCCACGAAGTAGATGAAATTAAGGAATTCTACTACCTAGACAACAAAATAATCAGTGACGGACGGAGCGGGCCGGCCGCTGTGACCGAGCAGTTCTAGGCGCTTCAGTCTGGAACCACACGGCTGCTACGGTCGCAGGTTCGAATCCTGCCTCGGGCATGGATGTGTGTCATGTCCTTAGGTTAGACAGGTTTACGTAGTTCTAAGTCTAGGGGACTGATGACCTCAGACGTTAAGTACCTTAGTGCTTAGAGCCATTTGAACCAACCACGGACGGAGCAAGGAGGACAGCAAAAGCAGTCTAGCACTGGCAGAAAGGGCATTCCTGGAGAATAAAAGTCTACTAGTACCAAACAAAGGCCTTAATCTGAGGAAGAAATTTCTGAGACTGTACGTTTGGAGCACAGCATTGTATGGTAGTGAAACTTGGACTGTGGGAAAACCTCAACAGAAAAGAATCGAAGCATATGAGATGCGGTGATGCTGACAAATGTTGAAAATTATATGGACTGGTAGAGTTAGGAATGAGGAGGTTCTGCGCAGAATAGGAGAGGAATGGAATACGTGGAAAACACTGACAGTGAGAAGGGACAGGATGATAGGACATAAGACGTCAGGGAATGACTTCCCTGGTACTAGAGGGAGCTGCAGACGGTAAAGAATAATGTATGAAAGCCTTACTTTGCAGCCGACAACAGACTTGAAAGGTATAAGGTATAAGTTTACAAAATGTAGGATGGATGTCTGGAGGTGACGGCCGGGGTGGCCGAGAGGTTCTAGGTGCTATAGTCTGCAACCGCGAGGCCGCTACGGTCGCAGGTTCGAATCCTGCCTCGGGCATGGATGTGTGTGATGTCCTTAGTTAGGTTTTAGTTCAATGTTCTAGGGGACTGTTGACCTCAGAAGTTAAGTCCCATAGTGCTCTGAGCCATTTTGTCTGGAGCTGGAGCTCTGATGATAAATGCTGCTATCGGTGTGGACGAGGCGCTCACCTGAAGTGTGTGTGTGTGTGTGTGTGTGTGTGTGTGTGTGTGTGTGTGTGTGTGTGTGTGTGTATGTGTGTGTGTGTGTGTGTGTGTGTGGGTGGGTGGGTAGGTGGGTGGGTGTGTATATGTGGGTGTGTCGGCAGAGGTGGCCACTCGGCCTCGGCCACAGAGCGCCAGCAGTGAGAGTCTGCGCAGCGGCCGCTAGACGGCCAGACTCCCCAAGTGCTCGTCCGCCTACTCGCTGTGCGCCCGTTCGCCGTGCACTGCTTTTCAGCCGAGACGCTTTCTAAACAGACCCCGCGTCCACTTGTCCGCTAGTCCAAACCTCTGTCCACGCTCCTAGCACCGGTACGTCCTGTCACTGTTTGTAAAGCCGGCGATCACCCCGTGGCGGACATCGATTCAGCTTTTGGGGTCATCAGTCTTGACTTGTTTGATGCGGACCGCCACGAATACCTCTCCTGTGCCAACTTCTTCATATTACAGGAGTACTTGCAGCCTCCGTCCTCAGCTATTTTTCGGACGTGTTCCAATCTATGTCTTCCTCTACACTTGTAATCCTCTACAGCTCCCTCTAGTACTGTGGATTTTTTATTTATTTTTGCCACTTCCCACCATTTTAGAAATTCTGATCGATTCTAATCCATAGCTTCTGCCTTATTTGATCTTACGTCCTCCAAAGCTCTCTTAAATTCTGATTCTAATACGGGATCCCCTATCACTTTGTAAGTAGGCTGTTTAGGTTTTTATGTTGGCAACGTCACGTAGCGCTCTGTATCAAAAACACTAGCTGTGCTGTCCGCCCCCGGTAGCTGAGTGGTCAGCGTGACAGACTGTCAATCCTATGGGACCGGGTTCAATTCCGGGCTGGGTCGGAGTTTTTCTCCGCTCAGGGACTGGGTGGTGTGTTGTCCTAATCATCATCATTTCATCCCCATCGACGCGCAAGTCGCCGAAGTGGCGTCAAATCGAAAGACTTGCACCAGGCGAGCGGTCTACCCGACGGCAGGCTCTCGTCACACGCAATTATTATTATTACTAGCTGTGCTGTGTGCAGTCTGTGTCTGGTTGGCATTGTTGGAATATTCGCTATTGTAGTGTTGGGCAGTTGGATGTGAACAGCGCGTAGCGTTGTGCAGTTGGAGATGAGCCGCCAGCAGTGGTGGATGTGGGGAGAGAGATGCCAGAGTTTTGAGAGCGGAAGATCTGGACGTGTGTCCATCAGAAAGAGTTAAGTTGTAAGACTGGATGTCATGAACTGATATATATATATATATATATATATATATATATATATATATATATATATATATATATATAGGGTGAGTCACCTAACGTTACCGCTGGAAATATTTCGTAAACCACATCAAATACTGACGAACCGATTCCACAGACCGAACGTGAGGAGAGGGGCTAGTGTAATTGTTTAATACAAACCATACAAAAATGCACGGAAGTATGTTTTTTAACACAAACCTACGTGTTTTTAAATGGAACCACGTTAGTTTTGTTAGCACATCTGAACATATAAACAAATAAGTAATCAGTGCCGTTTGTTGCATTGTAAAATGTTAATTACATCCGGAGATATTGTAACCTAAAGTTGACGCTTGAAACCTCCGACGTTCAGTTGCGTGTTGTAACAAACACGGGCCACGGTCGGCGAGCAGCATCTGCAGGGACATGTTTACGATGACAACCGTGTTTACGAGTGTGGCTGTAGTGCACTGTTGTGGTTTGGTCTAGCTGTCGCAGTGTCCGCATGTAGCGCTTGCTGCTATTGTTATTCTGCATTCGTCCCCGCACGCAGACCAACTGTAGTACACCGTGTTACCAGACGTCTGTGATAGTGTAGTGTTGTAGGAACTGTGACCATGGTGTATTCGAACTCTGAAAAGGCGGAGATGATACTCATATATGGCGAGTGTCGACGAAATGCAGCTGAAGCCTGCAGGGCGTATGTAGTACGGTACCCGGACAGAGAGCATCCAACGAGCAGCTCATTGCAAAACATCTACCGCCAACTGTATGCAGCAGGTATGGTCGTAGCACGCAAACGATTCCGTAACAGGCCCGTCACAGTTGAAGCGGGTGCAGTTGGTGTGTTAGCTGCTGTTGCCATGAACCCACACATGAGTACACGGGACATTGCGACATCCGCTGGACTGAGTCAAAGTAGTGTCATGCGCATACTGCATCGTCACCGCTTTCACCCGTTTCATGTGTCGCTACATCAGCAATTACAGGGTGACGACTTTAATCATCGAGTGCAATTCTGTCAATGGGCATTAACAGAGAATGCGTTGCAGTTCTACCTGTTTACCGATGAAGCGGGTTTCACAAACCACGGGGCAGTGAATCTACGGAACATGCATTACTGGTCCGTGGACAGTCCTCGCTGGCTCAGACAGGTAGAGCGACAGCGACCGTGTACTGTAAATGTATGGTGCGGAATCATTGGCGACCACCTCATTGGTCCTCACTTCATTGCAGGGGCACAAACAGCTGCAACATACATCGCGTTTCTACAGAATGATCTGCCAACGTTGCTCGAAAATGTCCCACTGGAAACGCGTCGACTATGTGGTATCAGC
This sequence comes from Schistocerca serialis cubense, assembly GCF_023864345.2. Lineage (NCBI taxonomy): Eukaryota > Metazoa > Arthropoda > Insecta > Orthoptera > Acrididae > Schistocerca > Schistocerca serialis. The sequence continues at coordinate 415,199,970 of NC_064646.1, forward strand.
ATGATGGTGCACCTGCACATTCCGCAATTAGCACTAGGCTGACCCTTGACAGGATGTTCGACGGGCGTTTCATAGGACGTGGAGGACGCATAAATTGGCCAGCCCGTTCTCCTGATATTACACCTCTGGACTTCTTTCTGTGGGGTACGTTAAAGGAGAATGTGTACCGTGATGCGCCTACAATCCCAGAGGATATGAAACAACGTATTATGGCAGCCTACGGCGACATTGCACCAGATGTACTGCGGTGTGTACGACATTCATTACGCCAGAGATTGCAATTGTGTGCAGCAAATGATGGCCAGCACATTGAACATTATTGGCCTGACATGTCGGGACACACTCTATTCCACACCGTAATTGAAAACGGAAACCACGTGTGTACGTGTACCTCACCCCTCATGGTAATGTACATGTGTGTCAGTGAAAAAGACCAATAAAAAGGTGTTAGCATGTGGACGTAATGTGCTGTTCCAGTCTCTTCTGTACCTAAGGTCCATCACCGTTCTCTTTGGATCCCTACGTAATTCGGTGCTCTCCGATACACACGATCGAACAGCGGAGGAGTGGTACTCAAGCGTCAAATTTAGGTTACAATATCTCCGGATGTAATTAACATTTTACAATTCAACAAACGGCACTGATTACGTATTTGTTTATATGTTCAGATGTGCTAACAAAACTAACGGGGTTCCTTTTAAAAAAACGTAGGTTTGTGTTAAAAAACATACTTCCGTGCATTTTTTTATGGTTTGTATCAACCAATTACACTAGCCCCTCTCCTCACTTTCGGTCTGTGGAATCGATTCGTCAGTATTTGATGTGGTTTACGAAATATATCCATCGGTAATGTTAGGTGACTCACCCTGTATATATATGATGACTTTTGAATATTATTAAGGTAAATACATTGTTTGTTCTCTACCAAAATCTTTCATTTGCCAACTGTGTCTATCAGCAGTTATTGCCTTCAGTAGTTAGAATTCTTTATTTAGCTGGCAGTATTGGCGCTTGCTGTATTGAAGTAGTTCGAGTAACGAAGATTTTTGTGAGGTAAGTGATTCATGAAAGGGTTAGGTGATTGTTAGTCAGGGCCATTCCTTTGTAGGGATTATTGAAAGTCAGATCGCGTTGCGCTAAAAATATTGTGTGTCAGTTTAGTGTTGATCAGAATAAGTAAAGAGAGAAATGTCTGAGTACGTTCAGTTCTGCTCAGCCGTTTGAAAATCAAATAACGTAAGAGGTTTACCAGTACAGTAATTCATAAATTTTTCTAAGTGGACGTTACAACTTCTATATCAGTTCCTGCCCCTTTATTCTATCAGACAAATCTTCCGTCACATAGAGGCCTTCAATGTGCTCTTTTCACCTATCCGCTCTCTCCACTCCATTTAACAGTGCAGTCCCCATTGCGACCTTACCGTCCCTGCTTTTAGCTTCTCCAGAGGAACTTCATGGCAGATTAAAACTGTGTGCACAGTTTTAATCTGCTATGAAGTTTCATATCAGCGCACACTCCTCTGCAGAGTGAAATTTTCATTCTGGGAACATCACCGGAGGAAGTTTTGATTTTTCTATATGCTGAGTCAGTTCTTACGACATTTCTTTCTCTATTTCTATGCTGTGTATATGTTACTGCTGTAATGCAACATGGTAACCGTTCGAACCTGTTGCCATAAATTGTGATGTGGCTATACACGCTGATCATATCCAATGTGGAACTTAGCTGTACCGAATAGTTTAGTTTTGTTGACTATACATGTCGTTGTCATAATAGCCCATCTTCAATGGCTAAGTAATTGCATTTGTGGCGTCATATGTGTAATAACTCGCTACAAAGACCCAGGGAGATTGGGGTGAGGATACCTGAGGGGGGAGGAGGGGGGGGGGTGGCAGTGTGAGGTGGGGTGAGATGATGTGAACAGCAATAGCATCTGGCCACCCTATTCCACTATTATTGACAAACCCGAAAATTAATATGCCGACGTGATGTGCGTGCACTGTAAATTATTTATAGAGACTCCATCAGGTTCCGAAACTAATTTAATTTTAGCAATTTTACACTATCTCCTCAAAACACAAAACAGGACAAGGACAAGCTTAATCACTTTCCGCCAGTCTTTTTCCATATCTACAGCCGCTACCGACATACACAAAACCAAGCTTCTCTTCCCTTGCCCCCCCCCCCCCCTTCTCACCCCTGCATTACATTCACTTTAATATCACATCCCAAATGAGTCTCTCAGCAAATTCTTCTTCGTCTACCTTTGCTGTACCACTACTCCCAGTTCACGTCAAGGGAGGCTCTTCTTCCTTCATCCCAAGCTGTCGATTTGCAAGGCAAAATTTTGAACCGTTTTTGGATGTGTTATACGCTGTTGGTGAGTTCGAACCGTTGTCTAGCTTTGACGTTTCACATTGCTGAACACACAAATTTTCGATAAGAGTTCAGTCTTGAAAAATAATCAGCTTGGCACCCCCCTCAGGATACATCGGCGTTGTTTATTAATATATGCTCTGTATACGACAGATGTCTCTCCTAAAAGCTGGTGCCTAAAATAATTATCTGGCCACATGCCCGCAGCAATAATCGAGCGGGAATGGGAATCTCTTCCTCCTCCTTTTGAATTCTGAATAGATCCCCGGTTGTCAAACAAGCTGAGAAGTAGCTGTGGACACTGGTTCAGAAGTTGCCGTTGCTGGCGCCCGCTGTATTTCCACTCATTACACAGCGCCAATATTTGCCTTCACTCAGCGCCCGCCGTTCCCCTGTGGAGTGCCGACACTGTGTAAAGGCGAGGCAACAGGTGGCGTGTGCATTCCTCGCTGCTGGCTGTGCGCCTCTACTTGGCAGTGTGACGACTCCGGTATGCCTCCTCTCCTCCAGCCCATTGTATGCACGCAAACCTAACGGGGCGCCTCACGTCGGAGCCTCACTACCTGCCGCTTGCAATTGTTTTTCTTCGCTTGTTTTGTTTGTGTTGTCGCGACCCATAAACAGCGTGCGGACAGAGGTAACAAACCAGGAAGTAAGATAACAAAGCCTGAGGAATCGGCTACGTCTTTTGGTGTGCCATTCTGAAACTACAATAGCGATAGAAGAGGTTCTAGAAAATGGGCGATGTTCCGGCGTCCAGAAGCTACTCATCAAACTCCTACTCTGCTATAGTCCACTGGAGAGTCTGGAAATTACAAGAGGGCGATTTGTAACAAAAGCGGTGAGAGGGGGGTGGGGGGTACGACAACCTTCCGAGGTAACGATAAACAGTTGGACCTTTTGGTGAAAGCCGCTTTCGTTTATGACGGCAACAATAGACAAAATTCCACCACCAGTCTCAAGAGTTGGTTTTGTACTTTGGCCAATAAGGAATGGATAGTGGAATGGGAGGTTTTATCTGCCATAAATCTGGCATCCGTATCAGATAATACCGATGGATGAAATAGAGAAGACACAAAGACGAGCAACGCGCCGCGTCACAGGTTCATTCAGTACGCGTGAAAGCGTCTCGGAGATGCTCTGACAAATCCAGTGACAGACGTCACAACAGAGGCGTTCTGCATCACGGCACAGCTTACTGTTAAAATTCCGAGAGCTTAAGAGTCTGGAAAAATCGACTAATATATTTCTTTCTCCAATGTACAGTCGTGGACAAAACGAGCGAGACCCCTCGCCTTTTCGTTATGCTGATCCGCACAGCTTTAAAGTCTGCTACACAGCATAACAGGCAAGGCGACGAAGTGCTACCAACATACTATGCAAGTTGGCTCACCTGATGTGCCGAGATAGCTAGCACTGGAGACGCCACAGCATCGTCTGCTACCACTTCGTGGGAAACTAAATACCTCAAGTATAAGCCAATGTGTTGTATTTGCATATCTGTGACTATGACTTGGATCTAAAGCGTGATTATGGAAAGTACGTATGCTCAGATTGCGAATCTAGCATCATGAATAAAGACAAGGGGAAATGAATTAGACGTCCTTCCTCATCCGTAACATCAAATACATTTTAGTCATTCTTTTTTAAATGGACTGCGCAGAAAATCATTAACCAGAAGTGAATAACTTTTTAGTAACACCAGATGATATTAACAGCTTGCCGGTGCGGGTTAGCCGTGCGCTCAACGGCGTCATATCGTGGACCGCACGGCTCCTTGCGCCGTCAGTTCGAATCCTTCCCCGGGCATGGATGTGAGTTAGGTTACGTAGGTTGAAGTAATTCTAGGTCTAGGGGATTGATGACCTAAGCAGTTTGGTCGCATAGTTCTTAGAGCCATTTTTTGACCTTTCGCTTAAAATTTCTTTACATAAACGGCCGTATCTTTAGATTCCGTTGACATAGCTCACCGTATACCGCAGGAAGTGCGATACGTTTTCGCTTATTATGTCCACCCGTACTCGAGGTAAACGGGTTTTAAGGGTTGGGTTGAAAATGGTTCAAATGGCTCTGAGCACTATGGGACTTAACATCTGAGGTCATCAGTCCCCTAGAATTTAGAACTACTTAAACCTAACTAACCTAAGGACATCACACACATCCGTACCTGAGTCAGGATTCGAACCTGTGTCCGTAGCAGTCGCGCGGTTCCGGACTGAAGCGCCTAGAACCGCTCAGCCACCGCAGCCGGCAAGGGTTGGATGGACAAATAGACAGTCAATAAAGTGAGACTAGTTCCATTTTTACCGATTTACGTGACGAAATCCTAACAACGAAAATAGTTACCACAGTTACTGAAGATGAGGACCGCATAATAATTCCCCTACTCTTTATTCGAAATGTTCCAGTTGCAGTCGATACATCAGCATACTAATCGTAGCTACGCTTTCGATCCAAATCACGTTAAAGGAATGCAAATAAAATCCATTTACCTACACACTTGGTAATTCAGATCCCACAATTAATGCTACCGCGTTTTAAATTTGCGAGCATTCCCATTACTAGCTACCTCAAGGAACACTTCGGCTAATGAACGTTTTCTGGCTGTGGCACATCTAATAGAGAATTAGAAACATTGTAGAATACGATTGGCAGCTACGTCGCCGTTTATTTCCTGGGGGTGGTGCAGAATTATCTTACTAAATTTACTCGCTAATAACAGTTTTTGTTATTTCGATAAACATCCCGAATGATTGTCACATAAGCGGTGACGTTAAGGTAGACAATTCATGTTTTTGAGTCCAGAAAGCACTATGCAACAGAAAATGCAGATCATTTTGCCATTTTCATTGCGAAATTGCCAGCTTATTCATGTCTGGGGTAATAATAGGGGGTTGTTTGCCTGGGTTGTCTGCTAGCGTAGTGGAAGGTGTTTGCTACTGCAAGGGAGGTCTGGTTTGTTTTCGATTGTAATCTCGTTGGAGGCAGATAGACTATCAGTAAAGGAATTTTAAGAAATTCTCGCGCCCCCAATACGTTTTATTGCTACCTTTATTGTGTACCGGCGCCCTGTGGATGTCGATATGAAACTCTTGTAGAATTTCATACTTGTTACTGCCTACTTTTTCCGCTTCTGTCAATAAATGAATTGACTTAAGTGTGGCACTGAATGATTTTTAACTGAATTTCGTTATCAATCTTCACGCATTGCTAAATTTGCACACTTTCATGGTAGGTCAGCAACGGTAATCCAGTATGACTGGTCTGAACGTTGACACAGACCATTTCAGGGCCGAATGCGCATAATGTTTTGCTAATTCGTAACGATATGGGGTACTTTGTCTTACTAAAACAGTTATGTTATCTCGATAAGCTGAAATTCATTTTTATTAGTACAGTTCATACTAATTAGTGTTTCTTCTTCCATTTATATCTTATATTAGACGTTGTGGTTAACACACTAATCAGTATTAATATAGTCTTACACATGACTGAAAGCAGTCTGACAAATTTCGGATAGCTTTTCTAGTTCACGCCTGTGAATAGTATGTTGGTAGCACTTCGTCGCATTGCCTGTTATGCTGTGTTACAGACTTTAAAGATGTGCGGATTAGCATGACGAAAAGGAGAGGGGTCTCGCTCATTTTGTCCACGACTGTACATCTCGCGAAATGACGATGAAAATATTAGGTTGGTGCATAAGTTCGAAGCGTTTTTTCTATAAGTTTCATAAACACAATACATGCACTTAGCAAAGATAGTCATCCATAATCTCTCCTTCACTGTTTACAACAGTGTACCAACGATGGGGTAACTTTTCGATTCCGCGACTGTAGAAATCGTGTGATTTTGAGGCGAAGAGCTCGCCGACGCATTTTCATCCGGAAACGAAGTTTCTTGAAAGTTGTTTGATAGAGAGCGGGTAAGGTGAAAATCTGAGCCCGCAAGATGAGGTGGGTGCGGAATGACTTCCCTGTGTAGTGTTTTTTGCCACTTTAGTGGGCGTTATTGTGGAGCAAATTACTTCATGTAGTCTTCCTGGTCGTTGCTCTTGGAGTGCGTCCGTAAGACTTCTCAATCTTGACATTAAATGTCAGTAGTGATGGTTACACTTCATCGAGCTCCTGGTTGATCAGGCCTCGTCTTATTCTTCTTCAGATTTCGTCCTCGAAGGTTGATATTTCGACTTCTTTGGTTGCAGACACCCGAGAACACTAGAAAACTCAGAGGGCTCGAAACGAACTTTAAAGAGAAAATTAGGAGTCTGGTGCCCCTTAATCTAGCAGATTTTATCTTCTTTGGCAACATCCAGTAGAGCGTAAATGCTTATTCTATTGGTCGTTTTCCAGGAACTGCTTTTCACATATTGTGCTTATAAAAAAAAGTTCTAACTGCAACAACGTTAGCTCTTAGGAGTGTTGCGATATGTTTAACGACCGCCAGGCCGGCGCTTCCGAGTGCCAGTGATCTAACTGTGTGGCCGGAATCCCTTTGGTCATCACGTAGGCGCACATGGTGTGCAGTTTAGAGCTATAAAATCTGTTTTATTGCGAGCTGTGTGGTTACGAAAGCCGCTGAAATAGCCGTACCCGTTTTTTAAAGTTGTTCATCAGGGCAACGACTAGGGCTTTTGCAAGAGCCCCCACCTTTTCCTTCGTCATGGGCAACATCTGCAACCTGTACGAAAACATACGACGCTTTGTTTGATATTTCGCTTAGCACTGATAATTCTGTAAACTCTATGTACGATTTTGAGGAGCCAGTTTATTTTACAGGGCATAAAATCTACATCCCTTCGAAAAGGAAGAAGGAAGGAACGTTAGCCATTGATGACTCGACGACGCTAATGTCGGAGGGGAGCGGTGCCTCGACTGCACAGGAGTGCGAGAGCAACCTACGGTCTCGATGAAGAAAACATTCCAGCATTTACTTGAAATAATTTGCCGAAAACGTAAAGCAGGACGAGAGGAGGTTTCCGAGCCCCTAAAGTGTCTAACGAGTGTCCTGTTCATTAACAACTACACCACCTTCGTCGGTATCGGTCTTCTGTAACAATTCCAGTCACTCTGGTGAAGGTTTTTGCAATAGCAGCCGAAACCTTAATAGTTTTATCGCATATGACATCGTCACGCGCCCAGATTTTATTGAAATGGCCTACGTTCTTATTTGCTTCAGTAATGGTTACAGTATAGATCCTATAATTAAATTTTCCCCTAGCATTCACCTTCGAGCATTATCGTTGTAATGGTACCTTCTTCAGGTATCTAGGACTAATTTGGGATTCGATCTATCACGGAAACAACGCAAATTTACAACTGTAGGGGCTGCTATGTAACAGATATCGCTGTGGCAAGAGGATTCTGAGGCGTATTTGTGAAGAATTACGTTTGTGAATGGAACAAAAAGGAATAGCAGAAAACTAAACGCAGAAAATTATTAGCGATATGAATAACATCAGTCGTGAACTTACAAGTACCTTCCGGGGACATGAAGTAGCTCACGTGTCTTTTGTGACAGAAATACATCACACTATGATAGTGATTCCACTAATCTTAAGAAACAAAATTGTGCATATCGTTATCAACGAAGGCGTCACCCTCAAAAAATGTGTTGTTAGGCGCATAAGTGAAAAAAACACCTGATAAAGTTTTGTCACACCAAACCAAAGACTAAATTAAAGAGGTTACCTCTGCCAAATGTGTACAGAATGTGTGGAAGTCAGACGGCTATTTAGCATTCAGAACGGTCATCCGACCCATTCTCGAGTCTGCCCATAAGGAGCCTTGTATTGAAGGGAAACATAGAGACGTTTCAGAGAAGAACTGCGAGATTAACGATGGGTTTATGCAGCCAGCGGAAGAGCGTCAATCAACAATTTCAGTTGTGAGACGCTGCGGTAAGGATGTTAAGCATTAGCCGAGACATAGTGCTAAAGTTCTGACTGCGTACGTTCCAGAACGAGTCAGGAAACACATTATTTTTTCACTCATTCAATTCGTATAACGTTCATAACTGTAAATTTACAGATATCTCGCGTACTGATGGAAGTGAGCCGACAATGGTTCTTCTCGCACGTCATTCACCTATGAAATAAAAAAGGAAGGGAGGTTTTAGTCTTTAGCTTCCCGTCCACAATTAGGTCACTGGAGAGAGAACATCATTGGAGGCGGAGCATCATTAAAGACGGGGCGTTATTTGAAGTGGTGCAGAAGCTCAAAATGGAGAAGAATATCGACCGTGACCCTTCGAGTGAACCATCCCAGCATTCACGGCGGGTTATTGTACTACTATATAAGTGTATATGTTATTATATTTCAACATAGTTATGTACAAAGAATATTCCATAAATAGAAACATAATACACTTAGTCTTCATTATCAGAATGGAATCGTCAGGATCGTATCTTTTGCGTTTTAAAATGGCACACATAGGACCGCTAAGCCACTAGTGTGCGAAGACGAAGGCCGACGTCACATCGATGCCCCAAACGCTGGAAAAAAATTGTTCAAATGGGTCTGAGCACTATGGGACTTAACATCTGAGGTCATCAGTCCCCTAGAACTAACAGTTTTATTCGAGACTCTACTTACAGACCTTCCACTGACGAGATGTGAACTGCCGATCAACGCGCCGGGCCACTAATTTATTTCCTGCAGGGGGTCAGCGGCCACACCTGCATAAAGTAAAGCGCGCTAGCTTGCGGAACTTGGATGTGAGACAGTGGCGAATCCGCAGAGCGGCTTAACGACCGTTGGTCAGGTACATGGACCTACCCCACTGTGGTTTTTGGCAAGTGCTGGGCTGATTTCCAAACTCCGCGATACACAAACAGTTAAAACACGAAAATGCGCAGGGCAAACACAATTCACAGACAGATGGTGCACAGGGCTACCCCCATCAGGTCAATTGGCGACAGGAAATCATTATTAAAGCTGTCAGTCCCTCAGAAAAATTCAATATCTATCAACAAAAGTTTTTGATCATTTGCGGCAAATAAAATTTCTGATAAATACTAAAGTAGATTTTAAACCCACCATAAAATTACTTTTTCTGACCAGCTCCTTCTACTCAATAAAGGATTGTTGTTAAAAAGCAGGTAGCCTGTAAAAAACTAATTTTAAGTGTAATGTATTAAAAATATGTTCATTGACGTTAAATTTAGGCCACTGTGCCATTTATGAACTTGTAAATAGTGAGCATGTAGTCTTCCCCTGAAACTGACAGGGTATACACATCTTGTAAACTGACTCGCTCCACATCATTCTGATAAAAAAGAGGCGTTGAACTTATCTATGAAACGTGTAGGGAAGGTTATCCGGCCACAAAGCTAAAATAAAAACAATTTTCTCAAATTATGGAAGCGATGGACCCGTAAGACGAGATAACCGTCTGAAGAGAGAGACAGGGTCAACGGCCATCCCCCAATGACGTATTCACCACGATCCCTTCAGTCACGGCAGACGAAAGCGCAATTGTGCGCCGTGCCAATAATATCGCCGCAATCTTCTGATTCCATCTCCGTAATACTGTATGCTATCAACTGTCTACTGAAATTAGAAACAATGCCACATGTTGAAGGCAAGTGGTAACCGTTTCGGAAAAAAATATTTCCGGCATCGTAAAGCCTTCAGTGATTCTTAAAATATTTTTATTACTCTATTTTCCGTCATAGTGACCTAGAACTCCAGCAAGAAAATAACAGTTGCCTCCGTCACCAGCCACCTTCAGCTCATGAGAAGGATGCATTCGTCCATTCCCAAACACTCGGAGAAAACCTCACTGTCAGTGCTCCACTCAGGATGTTCACTTCGACAAGACTACAACGGATTTCCTTCTTGAATTTTCCTAGCCGATATAGCAATTTGTATTTAATGCCCACTATGTCCACAGAACGTTGTCTCTAATTTTATTTCGTAAAGCGTATACACGTTTTATTGTTGTTGTTGTTGTTGTCTTCAGGACGGAGAATGTTTTGATGCAGCTCTGAACGCTACTCTATCCTGTGTAAGCCTTTTTTATCTCGGAATAAACACTGCAACCTACGTTATTTTTAACTTAGTAGCTGTATTCATTTCTTGGTCTCCTCGCGTTTCACGCCTGGAAAAGGCTGCAATACAGACAAATAGCTTCCGAAAAGACTCCCAAAGACTTAAATGTGTACTACATGGTAACAAATTTCTGTTTTCCAGATTTATTTATTTTTTACTTATGCCAGTCTGCATTTTATGATCTACTTATGTCGACGTCAGTAGTTGCTTTGCTGCCTAAACAGCAAAACTCCTGATTCTAATGTCTCATTTCCTAATCTAAATTCCCTAAGCTGATTTGACTCGATTCCGTCTTCTTACTTTTGTTGACATTCGTCATTAAATCCCATTTTTAAAACTCTGTCCATTCCGTTCAGTTACACTTCGAAATCCTTTGCAAACAGAATTACAATGTCATTGGGAAACTTCAAACTTTTACTTCTTATCGCTCAAATTACGTTCCGTTTTCAAATTTATTCAGCTAGCCCAATGTACAGACTGAATAACGTAGAAGACACGATACAACGCTGTCTCGGTTCACTGCTTCCCATTCATGCGCTGATTCTTGCAGTCTTGCCTCAGTGTCAGTTTTAAGTAACCTTTCGCTCGCTGTATTTTATTCCTGCTACCTTCAGAATTTCAAAAATTGCATTCATGTGAGCATTGGCAAAAGTTTCTAAACGTAGATTTGCCTTTCTTTAATCTTTTTTTACGGTAAGTCGTTTAGTCAGTAATGCCTCGCGTCTTTCCGCGTTTCTCCGGTACCTAACCTGATCTTCCCCGAGCTAGTAATTTTTTCAGTCAGTATTTTGCAAGCTTAATTAAGTGCGTGCTTATGAAGGCAGAACGCGGATAGGCACACGACAGGAGTTTGACCCTCAGAACTTGTAGTTGTGCATAGCATTCCATGCTGAATAACGATAACACTAAGATTAAAGTGATAATTTCGCAATATTCACGCCCGTGATCACCTGCCTTCTTTGGAACTGGAATTATTACTTCTTGAGGTCTGATACTATTTCGCATGTCCCCCACAAATCATGCACAGGAGGTGGAACTGTTCTGTGAAGGCTGGTTCCCACATCAACGTCAATAATTTCGAGGGAATGTGGTCTGTTGCAGGGCCCTTGTTTCCATTTAGTTCCTTCAGAGCTTTGTCAAATTCTTCTCCCATCTTATCTTCAATTACTTCCTTTTCCTTTTATATTGTTACCAACAAGTTCACTTGTATACCACATCGATACAGGTTGTCCCAGTAGAAACGGTCAATTTTCGCGGGTATGACAGGAACTATCATTTGAAGCAACAATGTCCATTAAACATGGGCTCTAAAATGCAAGCACTTGTGCAAAGTACTGAAGATGAATAAGTGCTCATATCTCTTGCTGTTGTTGCTGTGGTCTTCAGTCCGAAGACTGATTTGATGCAGCTCTCCATGCTACTCTATCTTGTGCGGGCCTCTTCATCTCCGAATAACAGCTCCGGCCTACATTTTTTTTGAATCTGCTTACCTTATTCATCTTTTGGTCTCCCTTTACGATTTTACCACCCACACTTCCCTCCAATACACCCCTTGATGTCTCAGAACGTGACCTATCAACCGGTCAAGTTGCACCACAAATTCCTTGTTCCCGCGCTTCAGTGCGTCCTCATTAGTTACGTGATAGACGCATCTAATCTTCAGCATTCTTTTGTAGCACCACATTTCGAAAGCTTCTATTCTCTTCCTATCTAAAGCGTCTATCATCCATGTTTTACTTCCATACATGGCTACATTCTAGACAGATACCTTCAGGAAAGACTTCCTAACACTTAAATCTATATTCAGTGTTAACAAATTACTCGTACCTATCTTCTAAGATTAGTCAGTACTGCCTCGTGTGTTCCTACATTACTCGGGAATCCAAACTGATCTTCACCTAGGTCTGCTCCTATCAGTTTTTCCATTCTCCGGCAAAGAACTCGTGTTAGTATTTTTCAAACGCCGGCCGTTGTGGCCGAGCGGTTCTATGCGCTTCAGTCCGGAACCACGCGGCTGCTGCGGTCGCAGGTTCAATCCTGCCTCGGACATGGATGTGTGTGATGTCCTTAGGTTAGTTAAGTTTAAGTAGTTCTAAGTCTAGGGGACTGATCATCTCAGGTTTTAAGTCCCATAGTGCTTAGAGCCATTTGAACCATTTTTCAAACATGACTGATTGAACTGATTATTCGGTAATTTTCACACCTGTCAGCAACTGATTTCTTTGGAACTGGAGTTACTACATTATTCTTGAAGTCTGAAGGTATTTAGCCTGTTTCATACATCTTGCACACCAGATGCAAGAGTTTTGTTATGGCTGGCTCTCCCGAGGCTATCAGTAGTTCTGATAGAATATCGTCTACTCCCGGGGCCTTGTTTCGATTTAGATCTTCCAGAGCTTTGTCAAATTTTCATGGCATCATATGTACCATCTCATCTACATCTACGTCAACATAGCCCTTAAGGTACGCATTTTACACCCCATGTTTACTAGACCTTTAGCCTTCGAATGATCGTAGCTGTCATATCCTCGACTCTTGGCCATTCCTTCCGGGACACACTGTTTATTTCTTCTGAAGGCGATGTGCTGAACTCACGCCTCTCGATAAGGCATCGGAATGATGCCACATGGCAGAGAGTGAAGGGCGACATTGCGTGGTCTTCAGGGCCTGACAGCGAAGTTCCGTCTTTCAGTTTTGCCTTCTATGCACAGTAGTAGCTTCCCATCTGAGCTCTTGAAATACATACAGCTGCTTCTCTTATCTCGAAACGTCCAATGTTCTATTGACGGCATCTGTTTCCCCTAGTGTTGCATCCTTCTACAGTCCTGTATTTGTCCTCTGGTCAATCTTGCTTAGTCACTTTGCGCTTTTTATCAATGTCCTTTTTGTTTAGGTTTCTGTATTCCATTTCGCCTGTGTCATTTTCTGCATTTCTTAATATTTTATAACATCATGCCTTTCATAACTACTGTGATCTTGTATGGATACCACTCCCTTTCCTCACCAATCGCTTCAATGAAAGCCGATTTCTGCCAAGTCAGTATCAGAACTGCGGGATGACAAATGACTGAAAGGTGTGAGAGCAGTAGCGCAACGGTGACGCTATGAGCGGCGCCCCTTTTGATTCACTCGACCTTTCGTCCACCGGAGAGCCGGGATCCTCATTAAACAAGAGGAGCTTCCCGCTGCGAGCCAGGGGGAAGCCACAGCGGCCAGACCGTTAATCCCACACGAGGCAAAAAAGTAATCGACAGGCCCAACCATAAATCTCGCCCACTCCGGCTCAGGTGAAAGACGGCGAACAACAAAAAGGGCTTCTTTACACTCCTGCTCTCAGCTGAGGCCTGTCTCACAACAGAGGTCGTAAGAAGGCGCAGGAGCTGATGTCGAATAAAATACGTGACTGAGGAGAATCGTTAAGTCGAATTGTCACCGAACGTAGTACCACAGTGGTGACGACTCTGAACTCGCATCCGGGACGAGCAGCCTTCAGATTTTCCTAAGTAAAGTCATTGTAGGTGGACACCAATATGCATTTCTCAAAGTTAACTAGTTGTTGACTTACTGCTCCGACTCACACGACCTCCGTGCCGATCGGACGTAATTTCTATCATGCTTTTGGAAATATCGTGCAATTTCCCCAAGAGTTACTAAAAGGACGTTTCCCAGATCGCCAAATTTGAATAAAAGTGGAAAAATGTATATGAACTGAATATACTTGAACCAGGCTTTTATATTATATTGTATATTACATATCATATTATATATTATGTTTCTGGTGCAGATGAACTTCAAAAGGCGTAAAAGATCGTACTGGAGATAGTTTGTAACAGAGATAAGTATCGATTGCAATACGACACCATGCTCGTTTAGTTGATGGCATTCTACGTACTGGAGCTAATTTGTAACAGAACTAAGTATCGATTACAATACGACACAAAGGATATACACTAACGACATTGAAAAGAAAATAGTACCAATTCACAACGAGGTTAGAGAACTGGCAAAAGAGCTTGTGTTTCTAGTTGAAAACAATGACTAGATGGGAAAAAAACAGAATATCTTTGTCTGACTCCTCTTTCCAGCCTGAAGACGTCTAATTGAAGCACCAGAATTGGCTTGCTTAATATCTGATCAATGCGAAATTGGCCACTAGATGCCAGGAGAGGCGGACCCACTAGTATAAAATGATACAAAGGGAATATTAGGTTGTTAGCAGAGAAACGGTAACAGTAAAATGGGTAAACCAGCAGAGCTCCGTCACTTCGAAAGTGGTCTATTCATTTGATGTCACCTGACCAACGAAACCATTAGGGACATGTCAACGCTCTTAAAGCTGCCCACGTCGACTGTTGACGATGTGATTGTGAAGTGGAAACGTGAAGCTATAGCTAAACCAACGGGAAGACCACATGTACTGACCGATACTGACCGTCGAGAACTGCGGGGCATGACATCAGTGGAACTTATCACACGTGCGTTCCGAAGCGCTACGGTCATTCTAGGTCGGACAATTACGGTGCGTAGGGAGTCAAAAACAATGGGGTACAACAGACGCGCAGCTCCTCATAAGTTCCTAGTTGACTTTATAGTCAAAGCTAAGCCACATTTCATCTAATGGTTAATTACGCTGTGGTAATCCATTGGAAAGCTTTTACGTTTTGCAAACGCATGCAGAACGTTACCTGTCGTCATGTGTAGGGCCAAGGAGGAGATGGTGTTATGGTATGGGAGAGTTTTTCATGGCATGGTTGCAGTCCCCTTATTTTTGCGTAAGGGAGCACTAAATGCGGAAGGACATGAACATATTTTACAGAATTGTGTCCGGCGGACAGTAGAGGAACGTTCGAATTTGATTATTGTATCAGCATAACCTTGCATCCTGTCACCTAACAGCACATTGGAGGCAATGATTTGTGAACAATATTAGTCTTCAAATGAACGGCATGCCCAATGTTCCGACCGAATGAAACATTTTTGGGGTGAAACTTCCTGGAAGATTAAAACTGTGTGCCGGACCGAGACTCGAACTCGAGACCTTTGCCTTTCGCGGGCAAGTGCTCTTGCCCGCGGAATGCAAAGGTTCCGAGTTAGAGTCTCGGTCCGGCACACAGTTTTAATCTGCCAGGCAGTTTCATATCAGTGTACACTCCGCTGTAGAGTGAAAATTTTATTTTGAGATGAATTAGAACTCGACTTTGCTCCAGACCCCGGCGTTCAGCCGACCGCTGTGGCCGAGTGGTTCTAGGCGCTTCAGTCCGGAACCGCGCTGCTGCTACGGTCGCAGGTTCGAATCCTGCCTCGGGCATGGATGTGTGTGATGTCCTTAGGTTCTAAGTCTAGGGGACTGATGACCTCAGATGTTAGGGCCATTTGAACCCGATGTTCACTGTTTTCTCTCGTTTCAGCTCTTGAGGAAGAATTGGCTGCCATTCCTCCAGAGACATTCAGACACCGTACTGAAAATGTCCCCAACAGAGTTCAAGATGTCATAAAGGTAATGTGTGGACGTACGAGATACCAATGTCCTCTAATAGCTGTCCAGCTACTTTTGATCAGATAGAGTATAATCTTCAGTGCACTGACATACATTCAACAAGTTCCTTGTTTTTGTCATAACAGATTTGGTCGCAATCAAGACGAAGTGTTAATTCACACCCACTTCTACGCTCTTTATTTTCCTACATGACATGCAACAATCTCTTGTGCAGTACCCACTTCTAAAGCCAGTTTGAACTTTTTTTTTTTTTGCTATCGATGATAATTTCAGCGAATATCTCGTACACCGTGGAGAGAAGTCTTACAGATTTATAGTTTTCTGTGTCCTGTGTGCCTCATTTTCTGTGAATTGGAGCAATCAGTCCATGGCTCCAAGTTTTGTGGCATAATCTTCCTCCGCAGATAGACTCTAAATAATTTGGAACTCAATTTTTATTAGTTTGCCTCATGTCTAAATCACGGTTTCTGCAACACCATCATCAAATACTGTTTGTTTTTAACATACCTCTTGCCGTTCTGATATTCCTTCAATATTTGCAATACACAGGGTGTGCCAAAAAGAACCATCCGATTTTAAAAAATCATAACTATTATGTTATTTGAGATATGTGCGTGAACAACGTACTGTGCAGAAGAGCAAACTCTCGAGTTTTACATGGTTCCCGCCAGGTAGCGTGTGGGCCCACTTCAGTTCTACGAAAAAATGGTGTCGGGACAACAGAAAGCTTTTTGTGCTCTACGTTTTGTGCAATGCGGGCCAGTTCTGCGCTCATAGGCAGCACACCGCTCCTGGTACACGCGGCGCTCGGGGACCACAGCACAGCTACGACACCTGAGGATGGGCTTATAACAGTCCGAAACCGGTCGTGTGAAAATAAAGTATTTTACAACTGAAACGGTATTTTCAACCTCTATAATGCTCAGTTGCCGATGTTCTGCCAACAGGATGGTTTGCAGTAATAACCGTTCACCGTGACTTTCGTATTAGGTACGGTGTGGATCCTCCTACAGCCTAGGGCTGTAGAAGATGGCATGAACAATTCCGAGAAACAGGTTGTTTGTGTAAAGGCAAATCGCCGGGCCGCCCCCGACTGTCACACAGATGTCGGACGCATCCGCCATAGTTTTACAAGGAGTCTGCAGAAATCCGTTCGCCGTGCAACTCCACAGCTCAACTGATTCGAAGGACTTCATTTACCAACAGGATGGGGCACCGCCACAAGGCATCTAGAAGCGCGGGAATTTTTAAATCAAATGATTACTGAACGATGGATCGCTCGCACTGGACCAAATGATACAGCCTTAGAGGCCTTAGAGGTCACAGGAACTGACTATGTGAATACTTCTTGTGAAGTTTTATAAAAGACTGTTTATGCGTCTTGGTTACCAACGACAATGAATGAATAGAGACATCGCAGCTGTGGAAACTGAAGACATGCTCGCTGCAGTGTGGGAACAATCTGAATACCGCATTGACATGTGCCGTGCATCTCAAGTGGGATGTACTGAACATCTACGGAAAGGTATGAATAAAAAATTGGGTTTCACGTTCATCAAAAAACAAAATTACTTGTATATGTTTGTTAGCTTCAGAAATATAGATGTACCAGATCAGATGATTCTTTTTGATACGCCCTGTATTTTTAATATTTTTGTTTACAGTAAAGCCTACTCCTGAATTTCTTCACTGCTCCTTTTCTCTGTGGGAAAGCATGTGTCTCATTTTAATTACATTTGATCTTCATTCTGAAAAACAGCCGTTATGTAACGAGTAACTTTCATGTGTCGTAGAATTGCACCACGCCCGGCGTAACTCACTTGTTATATTTGTCTACTGTGAAAATGAAGCATTCGACCAGCAACCACCAGTTGCCATGAGCCCACAGCAAGCCACAGGCATTGCAGTGGCTTTAATATGATTGGCAATGAAGTTAGTACTCAGGTTGGGTAAATTAGTATCGTTTTCGTGTGTCTTTTACGTGCAGATTTCGCAGTCAGAATGCCAACTCTTTGTTCACGTTTTAAGGTGATTCGTGAGTTACTCCGATTAGAAGTTTATTCAGTGCCACCACGGCGAGGTAGTATGAATACCACCACGGCGAGGTAGTATGAATACTCTTCTGATAACTTATACTCTTTACCTACTGCATTTCGATTTCGTGAACTGGTTAATTCAAGTCCTGTGCCTGGAATGAGCAGTTTCAACCACCTGTAACTGCCTCTGTGTTAGAATACTGATGCACTTTCTTCGGTTTGTGAGCTACTCGTATTTACTTGATTCATTCCTCTCTCCCCACATATATTTTTCTAGTGCCTGTTGCCAATATTTTCGTCAATCGGAGATGGGTAAAGGATGGTTAACAGAGCGAACGTGTTGTGTTGGGAAATCTGACAGTGAAGCCTAAAATGAAAAAGTTCTCTTTAGTTCCCGAATATTAAAGTACGTCAAATTTATATGGAAAAATGTTGCTTTGGTACGATGTACATATACGACATATAAATCACATCACATGCACGAGTCATGTTGTCAGTAAAACTGATTTATATGTATTTGACGACGCTGGTGCTGATTCCGCATTTAACATTTGACGATGCCTCTATGGCTGCAGTACATTAGGACTTTGTTTTTATGAAACAGATCTGATGATGGTCATTAAAGACCGAAACCTGTGATCTGTTAAACAAAAAAGATTGTGACCATAGACGTAAATTAAAGGAAACTCATTACATATACGCGTCACTGTGTTTTTTGGCGACGATGTCGCAGCTTGTGTCCTTAAGTTAGTTAAGTTTAAGTAGTTCTAAGTGTAGGGAACTGATGACCTCATATGTTAAGTTCAAATGGTTCAAATGGCTCTGAGCACTATGGAACTTAACATCTTAGGTGATCAGTCCCCTAGAACCTAGAACTACTTAAACCTAACGAACCTAAGGACAACACACACACACACATCCATGCCCTAGGCAGGATTCGAACCTGCGACCGTAGCAGTCCCGCGGCTCCGGACTGCAGCGCCTAAAACCGCACGGCCACCGCGGCCGGCTATGTTAAGTCCCATAGGGCTTAGAACCATTTGAACCATTTGACAGTGTTCTAGCAGTAGTGGACACCGGAAGATCCTGAGGAAGATCGCAGCAGAGGGGTCGAACCGTCGATCTTTTTAGAAGAAATATGACGCGGTCTAATAGCCTAGAAGATTTTAACTTCAGTGGCAAAGGCCACGACAGCCTGCAGACTTACATTTATTACAATAGCTCGTTTCTGTGATTCCTCTCTTTAAATAAATTCAAGCTTTTGAACACTATCCACAGTTAAGAAGTAATCACTGACTCTCTTCTCCGTCCCCTTCCCAAATACCGAGCCAATCCTCTCTTCTATCGCATCCCCGTCCCCTTCAACCGAAACCCCCTTCCCCTTCTACGTCTTAGGGCGTTCACTGTCTTGCAGCCTGAGTATATAAACATCGTGAAAGTAGTAAATGGTTAACAATGATTATATTATAATCATGATGCTGCCATGAACTGGAAGCAGCGTCTAGTGGTCAGTGCAAAACTTCACGCTTCGTCGTACAGAAACTCCTGTATTTCATGCGAAGATTCGTTGTAGCAGGCGTATCGAAAGAGATGAAGCGGCTCTTCATTCCGTCGCGTCTTCCTGGGAAACCTGTTGGCGGCGTATCGGCGATCGCCTGCAGCGGTGCATTCTCTGCGCGAGGTCAGGGGTCGCCGCCAGGGATCCCGCTGCAGGGCGCCTGATCGAAAAATCACGCCACTCTTCTCGCGCCCAGCAGTGCAATCTTCCGTGCAAAATTAACCCTCCTGGTGCGGAGGCCTTGCGGGAACTTGCTGCTAAATTTTCCCAGAAGGTGGCCGCAGTGCACCTGCGTGCATCACCTTCGAGGCATTAATGTAAGTTAGTACACGCCTCACCGACTTGATCGCCACAAGTTTCCTTCTTTAGGCATAACGTTGCCAACCAGTCAACGTCCACAGCTGGTGCTTCGTTGCCACCAACTTGTTGCATACGAATTGAATTGCAGCTACTGTGCGTCACGCATCAACCCTGGAGCCATATATTCAGTATCCTTCACAACTATCGGAGGATCACCACGAATCTGTGGGCACCAGTTGTAGTAACCCGCTTGCGGCAGAATAAATTAGCTGCAGCGGTGCATTCTCTGCGCGAGGTCGAGGGTTACCGGCAGGGATCCCGCTGCAGGCCACCTGATCGAAAAATGTCCTATGGAGGGTGTTCATATCATGGAAAGTAGCAGAGAGAGGAAATCGTGGTTTGCTCCACATCGTTTAGCAGCTCTCAGAGTATTCTCTTTTTTTCTTTGCCACTGTTGCACGTTTGTGCATCAAAATGGAGAGCGACAATGTGACCATCGCCTATGTTCGACGTCAAGGTGCAATAACCACTCACAGAAGACAGGTGGCAGCACTAGCAGTGGAGGGTATATGAAGCGTGTCCGGGAGACGCAGAAAGCATTGTAGTTGCTGTCATAACTGCTGTTTTTAAAGTGCTCATGTGCCGCCTTGGTTAAAGTATGCTGTACATGATGAAATTGCGCTATCCAAAACCGGCGCCGAAGCAACCGTGGTGCACGACGGACTGCAAATGCCGGGGTGAACGGAGGCTGCGGACATGTTTACAGGTGAATAGGCGTATTGAGAAACTGATCGCACGGATGAAACAAAGGACTACCGACAGCGTCTCTTCAGCTGATGTTGTATACGGGCCTCGCAGCAGGCGGCTGGTTCGTGTACCCGTGCTGGATGCTGTTAATTAGCGACGACGGCCGGAATTTGGAAGCCAGTGCCACAACTGCACGTCCGCTGGGTCTCGACAGGCGGCCTTTTCATATGAATCACGTTTTAGGCTCCATTGGCGTGAAACTTAGGACATACATTGTATAGCACTAATTGCTATAGTGAAGATGAAGATTGTGTAATGATATAAATATACCGGGTGATCAAAAAGTCAGTATAAATTTCAAAACTTAATAAACCATGGAATAATGTAGATAGAGAGGTAAAAATTAACACACATGCTTGGAACGACAAGGGGTTTTATTAGAACAAAAAAAAAACAAAGTTTACAAAATATTCGACAGATGGCGCTGGACAGCAAAACGTCAGTGGCTGCGCATGACAATCGTGTATAAAAGGAGCTGTAATGAGAGAGAGAATCAGATGCGCCAGCAGTCGCAGCATGTTGACGTTACCTGAAAAGGCGCTTTTAGTGAAGCTGTATTATCAGAATGGGGAATGTGCTAGTTCAGCGTTACGATCCTATCGCCATAGGGATTCGAACGTGTAAAGGTCCTTTGACAAATGCAGCTGTGGAGAGATGCCACGGGTTGTTTAGACGATAGACCGAGCACAAGGCGTAATGCTGCTGAGACAGTTCAGGAAGAAATGGAGACTGTAGCTGGTTCGTCTATGCACGGGAAAGTCAGCGCTCGTGCAGTCGCACGTCGCACCGGCATTCCATACACTACTGTTTGGTTGGCACTTAGGCGTACCCTCCGATGCTATCCGAACAAATTCCATCGGCATCATGAACTGTTACCTGGCGATTTAGCGAAGCGGAGGGCATTTGCGGAGTGGGCGTTCCAAAAGATGGCGGAAGATGACGATTGGTTGAGTAACGTGTTGTGGACCGACGAAGCTAATTTCACGCTCCGAGGGTCTGTCAACGCCCACAACTGCAGAATTTGGGCTACCGAAAATCCTAGAATTGTCGTGGAAACTCCATTGCATGACGAGAAAGTCACGGTATGGGTTGGATTTACCACATCTACCGTTATCGGGCATTTTTTCTTCTAGGAAATGCGTGATTCTGGTTTTGTAACTCACTGCTACCGTGACGAGTGAGAGGTACGCCGATATGTTACAGAATCGCATCATCCCCAGCCTGGCTGATAAACACCTGCTGGAACGTACGATGTTTATGCAGGATGGCGCTCCACCCAATATTGCTAGTCGCGTGAAAAATCTCTTGCGCGCGTCGTTTGGTGATGATCGTGTGCTCAGCCGCCACTTTCGTCATGCTTTGCCTCCCAGGTCCCCAGACCTCAGTCAGTGCGATTATTGGCTTTGGGGTTACCTGAAGTCGCAAGTGTATCGTGATCGATCGACATCCCTAGGGATGCTGAAAGACAACATCCGACGCCAATGCCTCACCGTAACTCCGGACATGCTTTACAGTGCTGTTCACAACATTATTCCTCGATTACAGCTATTGTTGAGGAATGATGGTGGACATATTGAGCATTTCCTGTAAAGAACATAATCTTTGCTTTGTTTTACTTTGTTATGCTAATTATTGCTATTCTGATCAGATGATGCGCCATCTGTCGGACATTTTTTGAAATTTTGTATTTTTTTGGTTCTAGTAAAACCCCATCTCATTCCAAGCATGTGTGTCAATTTGTACCTCTCTATCTACATTATTCCGTGATTTATTCAGATTTCAAATTTATATTGACTTTTTGACCAACCGGTACTTTGTGGGACAAAACCTCTCGCTGTGTGTACTGCTCTTCTTTGTTAACGCTCGATCTCCCATAGTGACGTCATACTGGGGCTGCCGCTGAAGCCTTTCTCCTGCAATTAGGCAGCCGGAAGGTAAAGAGCGAGTACAAAAAGGAGCAGCACATCCCATGACACGCTTTGTCCCAGGAAGTACTTTGCTCTCCTACATTGGCTCCGACGCAGTAACTGCTAAGACCTTTACTCATCCATATCCGAAATCATTTATCAGTCACGTTTAGGCCTAGTCTAGTCCCTATTACGGAGCTCAAACATAATTAAAGATGCTGAATGTTATTGGTGGACGTCAGTGATTGTGCCAAAGTAAATCCTTATATTTGAATTCTCATAGCAGTTTTTGTCTGATAGTGCTCTTTGATTTATCTTCTCTGTTTTCCTCGATCTACATTTTTTTAGTACATTCCCTTTCTTTAGTCCATTCTGAGAACTAAATCGTTGCTGCAGGAGATAATAGAAAGTAACATTCCATCTGCGGAATAGGAATTTCTTAATCACTTCACGACGTTCACAATAGTGTTACTTTCAAGTGTGGGCGTGTCGGCCTCCAAAATAACAGCTTGGATAACACGCTGGATTTCGGTTTTTTACCGATGGTCAAACTTTCCTTCTTCCTATTACGATACTTGATACTATGTTACATTGTTCTCGAGCGAATTTCCATGATGGGCGTGGATGACCAAGTCACGTAACACAGAATAACCGTACTGCGCCCATTCACAGTACTGAGCTATTGTTTCGGTAGCGCTCCCTATTGCCGGACACCTGTAGCTGCGTCTGTTGCTGAAACGCAAGCGTTGCGCAGCTGGCGGTGGGTGATGGCTGCCGCCACAACCGCAGCTCATAGCTGGGCCGCAGAACCTCGTTTTCGAAACAAGAGGTCGCTGTCCCCCTTACTGGGGACTCTGCGGTTTTCGGTGCTTCAAGCCCTCTTTCTCACAGAAACATTGGAGTACTAGCTTCAGGATTTTGTCTTTCCCATTAGGCACATACCAACACTAAGTTCACATTCGCCTAGCACTATTAATAAATCCCCTATAAATAAAGGAATAAAGTGGTGCTATAACGGAGCAGGACTGATCACTGATACGATCGTGCAAATCGCAATCACAACTGTTTTTGTTATAGTGGTCCACTAAGGGGATCATAAACGATTGAACCAGTAAGTTAAAAAAATAGTGATTACACAAAAGACATAGACAATCGTCCCCCCCCCCATCCCCCCCCTCCCTCCCCCAAGAAAAAGAAAAAAGACGCGGACGCAGTTGACTATATTTATTGGCAAATTATTTATATACAGAGTCTCCAAAAAGAGAACACCGACAACACTTGGTATGTTGTGCAGAAAATAAACCTGATCGGTTTTTAAGAAGTAACCCTTATTCGGAACGCACGGTTCGGGCACTGTAGAGCGTCAAAGTCTGAGAACGAACGATTGTGACGATATGTTCCGATTCGTTTTGATATTTGTTTTGGTTTCTGAATACGACAGGTATGGAACCCTTTAGCCATCTGTGTAATACGAATAGACGACCTGCGCCACATAACATTATTGCGCATGTGCTACATTCCTTTACACAGCTCTTTTGCGCGCCCTATTGTGGACCTTGTGTGGTATTCCAGTGAAGTAACGATATTGACAGCAGTGCCCCATCTACCAGTACTCAGCTGCGGGAATCACCAACATGGTGCTTGCATACTGCAAAGCGAATTGGAATGATAGAGCTGCTGCAAGATTGTATGCGGAACGTTTTCCAGACTGACGTAACCCACATCATTCCACGTTCGCCACCATCAAGAGGCGTCTAAGAGAAGCCGGAAAGTTGCACTTAGGTATTTTTTGCCTAATGTATATCCATTGTACAGTAAAGTTGTAGCACTTTGTGCTTAGTAGTTGCGAATTCTATCCCCCGTCTACTGTCTGTTCTCTGGCAGGTGCCGAAACGTGATACGAGTCATCCACGATCGGCTAGGACACAGCAATTGAAGAGGACGTTGTGACAGTGTTCTAAGAGGTCCAAGCCACCATCACTCGGCAGGTGGCACATGCGCTGCAAACGGGTAAAAATGCCGTGTGGCGTGTTTTCCGTGAACACCGGTTCCATCTGCAGGAGTCCAGGTATTACGGCAGATGGACTACCTACGACGGGTAAAGTTTGCGCAGTGGTATTTACAACGACACGTACTCCAGCCACAGTTTCCGAGCTTGGTACTATTCACAGGTGAATGCACGTTTACTAGAGACTTGAACAACATGCATGTTTGGACGGAAGAAAATTCGCGTGTGCTGGCGATTCAAAATTCCTAACACGGGGCCGGTATTAACATCTGTGTCTGGATAATTTGTGACCATATCATTGGGATATATCTACTGCCACACAAAAAGGACCGATCTACTTCACATTTATTCGAGATGTTTTGCCTACCCTATTGGATGTAATGCCACTAAAGTTTCGGATGGACATGTGGCTGTAGCACGACGGAGCTCCATCACGCTTTGATGTCGATGTGCGGAATTACCTCAGCGTCGAATATTCCAATAGATGGATTAGTAGAGGTGGACTACTTCCAGGGCCAGCACGATCGTGGTGTGATAGTGTCCCGCAAAACCCAACAAGGGGTGCAAGTCTGCTCGATGGTAAACACGACCACACCATAATACCATCTCCTCCTAATTTTACTGTTGGCACTACACACGCTGGCAGATTAAGTTCATCGTGCATTCGCCATACCCACACCCTGCCATCGGATCGCCACGTTGTGTACCGTGATTCGTCATTCCTCAGAACGTTTTTCCACTGTTCAATCGTCCAGTGTCTATCCTCCTTACACCAAGCGAGGCGTCGTTTGGCATTTACCGGCGTGATGTGTAGTTTATGAGCAGCCCGCGAGCATGAAATCGCCGGCCGCTGTGACCGAGCGGTTCTATGCGCTTCAGTCCGGAACCGCGCTGCTGCTACGGTCGCAGGTTCGAATCCTGCCTCGGGCATGGATGTGTGTGATGTCCTTAAGTTAGTTACGTTTAAGTAGTTCTAAGTTCTAGGGGACTGATGACCTCAGATGTTAAGTCCCATAGTGCTTAGAACCATTTGAACGATCTGAACTTCACTGCGCCGAGATTGCCTTTTACTATGTGCTCCATACCGGAGTCTGTAGGGGGGTCCAACGCCGTCGTATTTGTACGATCGTCCTTCGTGAATAACTTCTTAAAACTTCGGCTTTTCTATTGCTGTTTTGTATTGTCACACACAAGACTGGCGCACGAGTGACTGGGTAGAAACCTTCGATGCCCTTAGTGATTTTACCGGAATTTTTTCGGATAGTCGGCAAGATCTACGGTACGATGGTGGCTTTGCGGACACACGAATCTCTACTAACTTTTTCCTGTTGTCATTTGTGCATTCTTTGTGTGCAACAGTCTCTGCTTACTAAGTGTTTTCGAGTTTTGTTATTAAACCACTGTGCGTCTTTTCCGTGCTTAAACCATTTAGTTGGCATATATTTATCCAGAGCGTGATGTACTGCCTTTTATTCGCCTGTTCTCGACACGCGTCCTGTGATGTGTGATCTCATCGCCAATCTTATGTGATCTAACCAAATTTTAACATTTTAAGCCTAGAGCTAGTTTCCCGATAAAATAGATAATTCTAAATTTTGTCTTTCTTCGACATATTCAGTTAAACTGAGTACATGTATTTGTCTACAAAAAAGAGTCATATTCACGCCACTCACGCTACTGGTGTAAAGTTCGTGGGAATTTTGCACCTGCCGGGAGCTGAGTGGTGGACTGACTTGGAGCGGCCGCTGTCCACGTGCATTCCAGCACGGACGGGCGGCGCAGCCGTCGCAGGCCCGCCGGCGCGGCGTGTCTTCCCGGAAGGCGCGCGCTGCCTGCCCGCCTCTGCCTTTGGCCGCGGGGTCCGGCTTCGGATCTGGGCCGCTCCCCCGCTGCGAATGGCCTCGATTCCCGCCGCTAGCGCCGCGTTCAGCCGCCACGGTGCGCGAATCCGAACGAGCGGACACCGATTTCGTTGAGAAAAGCACTCTGTTAATGTCACTACGTTTACATGCGGCTTCCGAAACCGGATTTGGTGAACCGATTTCGCTGTGGCGCGTACAGTTGGTCATGTGGACACTTCATTATCGATTAGTATCAAGTTACTACCTCCGTTGTTTAACTGAAGAGAGACAGCCATTGAAGAGAAACCGGAACAGCTGATTTCCAAAGGCCATTTGTGTAAAACAACTAACGATAGGAAAACCGATATTTGACTGGTTTATCAAATTTGCTGCAGGTATTAACATGTAAACACGACAGCGAAAGAGGGTTTTCGGAAGTGAGATTCCATCTCCCGGAAGCTGTGTCTCAAAAGTAGCGTTTCTGGCTGAACCGCGTGGAGCAGCTGTCAGGATACTAGCCTCCTGTCTGTAGGGATGGGAACAACCGGATGAAAACAATCGATTCATTCGGCTGTAGTTTTAAGTATCGATCATTCATTCATTCTTTCCAGCGAAACCGGTCTGTATGAGCGACCGAATGAAAACAATCGACGCAGTACGGCGCATTCAAATCTGAGCTGAAACATTCGACTATTTTGCCATCGTTAAATTATTATTGTCGGCGGCATTCAGCTCTCGCCTGTCTCTTATTGCCGTTCCGATATACGCTTTTTTATTGAGTGCCAAAAAGTAGCTTTTACTTCAGTTATTCGTCCGTGTTTATGAATAGGCATCTACTTAATAGTGAACTTCGTGCCTGCATGAAAGAGCCGAAACGGTCAGTGGCGTGGGAATGGAAGGAATCATATGGCATGATAAAAAGAGATTTTCAAGATAAATTCAATCCAGTGTACCGTTTCTGGAAGATTGATTCATATTCTGAAACTATATGAATTAAATAAATTGAAATAAATTAACGAATGCTGACAAATATTTCTCGCAAAAAATATTCCCCACGGGTGATATTGTATGTTCAAAAAGCAACTGATTAAGTCACCAAACAATTAAAAGAAGTTGTGTCTTATAGTCTTTTTGTTCAAGTGACCTCAGCACGTACTGAAACAGAAGTTACCAGTAATGGCTATAGACCAGAGGAACGAGAGACAGGGGTCCAATAAATTAGATAAAAGAAAGGTAAGTCTTTTATTTCAATATAAATTTATGATGTAGCACCTGTTATTAACCTTTTAAAACCTACCAAAAATCCACACTTGATGCGAGAAGTATGAAAAATTTATATGTAAGCTCAATAAGTACATGAATTTTGAAAATACTTAATTTTTATTCATACAATTTCTAATCACCTCTCTTTCGTATAAAATACATTATTTCTTTCTACCAAATTGGCAACCTTAGTAGTTGTTCATGTATAACCGAAGGGGCTGACTGGAAACATCCGAATAACTGCCATGTCCGCCAAAGGCTTGTGTCACTCGCTTGCAACACGCTAAGTGAAACCATTCAGACTCACAGCCTGAGTAAACCATTCATAGAGCTCACATTGCCGCAGAGCCTAGTTTCATTCTCTTGCAAAAAAAAAAAAAAAAATAAAAAAAAAACCATCAGTACCTGTGTGGCCATGCGGATTTAATGGAATATTAAACTTAGACTCAACTACATATAATTGATGATAGATCACAGGTCAAACGACGCGTAAAAAACAAACGACTAGAAGCATCCTCAGGCACGGGCACACGTATGATTACGTTTAGGTTGAGCCTATGAGAAATCCTGAACCGATTCAAGGCTGTAGAATAAATAATGTACACTACTAGGTAATGAACAACTGAATAACTATTGCTATATTGTAATCTGTGAGTTGCGTAACAGACTCAAGTTCCTCTTTTATTCAACAAATTTTGTGCAGACAGACCACAAAAAGTAACAAATTCTGTAACTGATAATTTAATATTAACAAGAAACTACACCTGGAGCTGATTAAAATTTCTTTGGTAATGCGAAAGATTCAGCTAACTAAATTTATAAATGTAATAAAGGTTTCGAGAACATTGTAGTCTGAAATGTTATACTACAAACCATATCAAGCATTATTCGTTTAATAAACTGAAAAGCCTTTTCCTTGGTGAAATCTCTCTTTATTAATGTTCCTGGTGCGTTAAGCCTTTTACGTCATGGAATCTTCAGTGAATTAAATACGTAATAATACAGTTTTTTTTATTATATGTGGTATTTACGGATTATAAAACAGTCGTGTATATGCATATGTGTTACCACAATGTTAACATCTCTGAAGTAAAATAAAAATCATGCTCGCACATGCGCACACCCACCCACACCCACACCCACCCACACCCACCCATCCACACACACCCATACACACAAAGAGAGAGAGAGAGAGAGAGAGAGAGAGCGACAGAAAGACAGAGAGGGAGAGAGAAAGACAGAGAGAGAGAGAGGAGAAGAAAAATGAAAAGATGTTCATTTGACAGTATTTACTTTGTTGGGGTACCACCATTATCACTTAGGTAAACAAGAGACATCAAGTGAAACTACAGTTACCAAGTAACCACACAAATATCTCGTAGGAAACATCCGCAATTACTTCCAGCCCAGTAATAGTGCAACACATTTGTTAGCTTACAAAATATGAAAACAAAAAGAATGTGACGTAAAAATATGTCTATGATTGATAAGTGCAGTTATAGTGCGACCTCTGATCTATGACCAGATGAGAGCAGTCGCAGGTCTCGGGCGGCAAACCGAGTAATTATAAGTAATACATTAGCAACGTAGAAAATTATGAAGTGAATTATTTTATAATGTGTAAGTGTCGCATGTAAAGTCCTAGTTAGTCCTAGTTAAATTCACTGAAAACACTTTAATATAACGGACGGAACGCGTGTGGAACACAGACTGAAGCAAGAACAAAGGCGCTTCAAATCCTTTTTCTTCTTTTTTTTTTCTCCAATAGTCTTTGGTTTGATGTGGCACGCCAGTCAGAGTAGCACTTGCAACGTCCGTCCTCAATTATTTGCTTGACGTATTCCAATCTCCGTCTTCCTCAACAGTTTTGTCCGCCACAGCTCCCTATAGTACCATGGAACTCATTCCTCGATGTCGCAACACGTGTCGTATAATACTGTTCCTTCTCCTTATCTGTTTTCCACATTTTCCTTTCCTGTCCGTTCTGCGCAGAACCTCCTCGTTTCTTACGTTATGAGTCCACCTAATTTTCAACATTCGTCTTTAACATAACATCTCAAACGCTTCGATTCTCTTCCGTTCCGATTTTCTCACAGTCTATGTTTCACTATCAAACGTACATTCTCCGAAATTTCTTCCTCAAATTAAGATCTGTTTTTGATACTGGTAGACTTCTCTTCACCAGGAATGCCGTTTTTGGCAGTGCTAGTCTGCTTTTGATGTCCTTCTTGCTCCGTCTGTTTTATTTTACTGCCTGGGTAGTAGAATTCCTTAACTTCACCTACTTCGTGACCATCAATTCTGATGTTAAATTTCTCGCTGTTCACATTTCTGCTAGTTCTCATTACTTTCGTCTTTCTTCGGTTTACTCTGAATCCATATTCTGTACTCATTAGACTGTTCATTCCATTCAGCAAATCACGTGATTCTTCTTCACTTTCACTCATGATAACAATGTCATCAGTGAATCGTATCATTCTTTCCCCTCGAGTTTTAATCCCATTCCTGAACCTTTCTTTTATTTCGTACATATTTCACCATTTTACATTGTCGCACGCTTCTTCCAGGTCGACAGCCCTACGTGTCTTGATTTTTCTTCAGTCTTGCATCCATTATCAATCGCAACTTCGGAATTGCGTGTCCGGTGCCTTTACCTTTCCCTAAGCCAAACTGATCGCCATTTAACATATGCTCAATTTTCTTTTCCATTCTTCTGTATATTATTCTTTTCTGCAACTTGGATGCATTACTTGTTAAGCTGACTGTGGATAATTTTTGAACTTGCAGTCTTTGGAATTGTGTGGGTGAATTTTTTTTGAAAGGTAGACGGTGTGTCGCCGGACTCATACATTATACACACCAACGTGAATAGTCGTTTTGTGGGTTTGTGGGTAGACGTTTCGTGAATAGTCGTTTGCCACTACCTCCAATGATGTGGTAAATTCTGATGGAATGTTCTCTCTCCCTTCTGCCTTATTTGATCTTAAGTCATCCAATTCTGATTCTAATATGGGTCCCCCATGTCTTCTAAATCGCCTCCTGTTACTTCTATCGCATCAGATAGACCTTCCCCCTCATAGAGACCTTCAATGTACTCTTTCCACCTCTCCTCTGCATTTAACAATGGAATTCCAGTTGCGCTCTTGATGCTATCACCTTGCTTTTAATTTCACCGATGGTTGTTTTGAATTTCTTATGTGCTGAATCTGTCCTTCCGCCAATCGTTTCTGATATCTCCTCTTCTCGTGGTTCGTGAACAGAGTATTTGCTATTACTAGCTGACATTTATTACAGAACTCAATTTGTCTTTCTCCTCTCTCATTCCTTGCCGCAATCCCATATTCTCTTGCAACCGTTTCCTCTACTCCTTCCCCTACAGCAGCATTCCAGTCCCATGACTATTAGATTTTCAACTCCATTTACGTACTGTATTACCCTTTTAACATCCTCATCTACTTTCCCTATCTCTTCATCTTCAGCTTGTGACGTCGGCCTGTATACCTTAACTATCGCTCACAGTGTTGGTTCGCTGTCGATTCTCATAAGAACAACCCTATCACTGAACTGTTTACACTAACACTTTCTCTGCCGTATCTTTCTATTCATAACAAATCATACTCTCGTTATACCATTTTCTGCTGCTGTTGATATTGCCCTATACTCATCCGACCAGAAATCCTTTTCTTTTCATTTCACTTCACTGACCCCTGCTGTATCTAGATTGAGCCTTTGCATTTTCCGTTTCAGATTTTCTAGTTGCCCTGCCATACTCAAGCTTCTGACATTCCACGCCCCGCGTCGTAGAACATTATTCTTTCATTGGTTATCCAGTCTTTTGTTCATGGTCATCCCCCCCTGGACAGTGCCCTCCAGGAGATACGAATAAGGGACTTTCCCAGAATTTTCCAGAGGAGAGATCATCACAACACTTTTTCCATTAAGGGTAACATGTCCTGTGGATTGACGTAATGTGTCTTTATGCAATGGTTTCCATTGTCTTCTGCATCCTCATTCTGTTGATTATTGCTAAATCCTCCGCCTTTAGGGGCAGTCTCCCACCCTATGGGCAAGAGTGCCCTGAACCTCTGTCCGCTCATCCGCCCTCTTTGACAAGGCCGTTAGCAGAGCGAAGGTAACTTCTTATGCCGGAAGTCTTCGGCTACCAACGCTGATTGTCAATTAAAGTTAGGTCGTGGTGGGACCAAGGACGGTTTACTTTTTAACCAAAACGCTATCCCTGGACCACAGGTGCAACCGAACTTTTATGAAACGAATATTTCGGTACTTGTTGCGGATAATGGCCACGCAAAAAAGCGTTCTCCCACAAAACACGCTGAATATAACTCTTGTTTTTAGGAAACCTGCTATTTTCTGAATTTTTTGCTACAAGGACCCGTTACCTCCCTTGGCACATTACAAAATGATAATTATGAATTATCCGTTTTGTTAGTTCAGTTGCCTCAGGTTCTTGCGAAAATACATTGACAATCGTGAAAAGACATGTAATATGTAACCACCAACAAAATTTTAATTTAACAACACTCAGATAGTGCGAAAGTACTTATTGTGGTTGCCTGCACTTTGGAAACAGATCAGCATAGCTCGTTGTGTGACTCTTCCATTCCCATCCGTGGACGAGGTGCAACTCTTCATGAGGAAACCCGCCCATAGTTCTGTATATCACTGTTAACGTACAACTGATTACCACCGCGAGTCCTTTATACCAAAAGGCTCAGCAAACATCGTGGAACACTCTCGGAAATACTGTCGGTAGGCTTCGGGCTAACCCCGTACCTCAGTAAAAGGAGTTTCGCGCAGGATCAAATCTTCTAACAGGGATGTCACATAAATTTACAACATAGTTCTCGATAACACAAACGTGACTATTTTATAGATTTAACTAAAAATTATTGTTGTTTAGTCCTTAATGTGATGTAGTTCTCTGCGCTAGTCGCTTTGTGCCAGCCTGTCCATATCTGCATACCTCGTACAAACTAGATCTATTTTGACCTGTTGGTTTTACTCAAGCCTTTCTCTGCCTCTACAGTTTTAATCCGCTCCCCCCTTTCCCCCCTCCCTGCTCACACACAGATTTCCTTTCATTACTAAATTAATGATATCTGTATGCATTCGGACGTGTCCGTCATAATTTTTTTCTCCGCAATTCGACTCAGTACCTCCTCATTAGTTATCCAATCTACCGACCTAACCTTCAACATTCCAACATTCTTCTGTAGAATTACATTCCAAAAGCCTGCATTCTCTTCTTGTTTATCATCCACGTTTCACTTCTTTTCTATGCTCCAGGTAAATCAATTCAGAAGAGGTATTCTAACACTGAAATTTGTATTTATGTTAATGTTGTGAATGTAGTGACTAAATACTACTATTAATTCACCCCAGTCATCCACGATAGCAGAATTCCGCACTAAAACAGAAATGTAGCAACACAATAATAAAAAATATTTATTTACAAATGGTAGCCCTACCTTCGTACAATTTGATGCATAGCACCTGATGTCCTAACTAAACATAATTATACAAAGGGTGAAGAAAAATGCCACACTTGGCCGTCGGCATGCGATTATTCATCCTAGTTCAAGACAAATGTGTATCTAGCAACACCTAGTTCCCCCCCCCCCTCCAGTTGGTTTAATAGAAATGCGGTTTAAAAAACGAGGCTGCGGCAACACTGTAACAGCGTGCAATTTGCCCAAGAGCAGGTAGTATGAAGTCTCGTGACGCGCCGGAGCTGCCCCATTCGATCCGTGAGACGAGGCAGTGACGTGGGGAACTGATACGTAGACTCACCGCTTTTCGAGTCACGTTCACTCCAAATTTTTTATTTTTTTAAATAGTTAAAGCATCAAGTAGCGTCCAACTCACACCTCCACAATGCGGTATCGTGTGTATTTCTTTCCGTTACTGTTACCTATATTTAAACATTACGACATATCGCCGGCCGGTGTGGCCGTGCGGTTCTAAGCGCGTCAGTTTGGAACCGCGTGATCGCTACGGTCGCAGGTTCGAATCCTGCCTCGGGCATGGATGTGTGTGATGTCCTTAGGTTAGTTAGGTTTCAGTAGTTCTAAGTTCTAGGGGACTGATGACCTCAGTAGTTGAGTCCCATAGTGCTCAGAGCCATTTGAACCATTACGACATATCACGAACTTCTTACAGACGTAAACGAGCTGCTCGGAGTAGCCGAACGGTCTCATGCGGCTTGCCACGGTTCGCACGGCTTCACCTGTCGGAGGTTCGAGTCCTCCTTCAGGCATGGGTGTGTGTTTTCTCCTTAGCGTATGTTTGTTTAAGTTAGATTAAGTAGTGTGAAGCCTAGGGACCTATGACCTCAGAGGTTTGGTCCCAGAGAAACTTACCGCCACAACCACCACGAAAACGATCGCTTTGCTTCGTGTGTGAACATAAATGAAGCCATAGAATGGAATAGAAAATAATATCGGATACGGTAACATCGTCTGTATCAAATGAAGTACAAAAAGCACAAAAGGTAAGCTACAATAGACTCCGAATTATGCTACGCATAATATTTCCGTCATGTACGTTTGACACCCAGACTTGTCTTCAAAGAACCGGTACGTGCATGTTCACTTTCGGGAAGATGTTCAAAGTCACGGTGTTCCATTTGCAAACAGTCGCTGGACCATACTTCGCTGGACCGTACGCAACACATCTGCATCCACCATTGCCGAAGCAGCATGCACCCGAGCTATTAGGTCGTGTACATCCATCGGTGGAATACTATAAACTTGTTCCTTTAAGTGATACCACAAATAAAAATCTAGCGGATTAAGGTCTGGGTAATGTGGAGGGCAGAACACACTACCTCCACGACCAATCCACGGCTTGGAGACACTTCATTTCCATAGTTACTCATTCTGAAGTGTTGCGGTGCTCCATCATGCTGTCACTGAACATCAAGTGGAGGATTTCCTAAAGTGTGTGGTAAAGTATTGCAAAGAAATGTGCGATACAGAGTCGCATTCAACTTGTCCAGCAATAGGTAAGGGCCAAAGATCATTCACCCCACGATTCCAGCTCACAGGTTTTTGCCAAAGCGTACCCAAAAACCATTTCCGTGAGTGACATGTGGGTTGTGTTCCGACCAATAATGGCTTTTGTTGACGTTGAAAATACCTTCACGGGTGATGCTAGATTCGTCAGATCATATAACGTTATTTTAAAATGTTAGTTATCGTTGGTCAAAAGCCATTCACAAAACTGCACTCGTCGATTGCGGTCTTCTAGTGGCTGTTGCTGAGTTACATGTAATGATATGGTTGCAGTTCTACATCGTGCATCACTCCGACAACCAGTCTTTGAGGTATCTGGAACTGCACTGCAGTATCATTGCCGAGGTGATTGGTGAACAGTTTCAAGAATCGCGTCCTCTGTTTGTGGAGTACGTCTAGTCCTTAGACGACCTCTATCCATTTAGCTGTGAATCGAGTGTAGCGGTTTCTCGAAGGCGTTGCTCCAATCGACGAGAAACCACCTTATCGGCATGGTGCCTTCGAGGGAACCGTGCAGCGTACGCACGAGCAGCAGCAGCTTGGTTATTCAGCGTACCCAGCACTAAAAGTATATCAACAAATTCATCGTTTGTTTACTACGTTGGGAAGCCGCCATACATGAACTTGACAGGGCCGGTTATTTATAAGACACATCATATTTACGCCAGTGACTGTAACACTTTCTTTATTTCACGATTGCAATATCAGCCTTTACATGTCAGCTCATTTTAAGTTGAGATGGCTTAAAAGCCACAAAAATTTGCACTTGATAATGACATATGGCCGAAATTGCAGTCGTGAAATAAAGAAAGTGTTACAGTCACTGGCGTAAATATGATGTGTTTTATAAAGTTCTACATGACTGTGAACCCAGATATAAAAAGGGCCAGTTACGGTTGTGCCTTGCGCGGTTAGTAGACTCATGCTTGCAGTTAGGCTGTTGTCATGTGACAAAATGATTTCCTACTTGTAAACGGCGAGTACTAGGGAACGGGCGTCTAAAAAATAAACTTGACGAGGATTTGAATCATCATTGGATGGTGGATACGGGTTTGATGTTGTTGCAGCCTATAGTTATTTAACTCATTTTTGTTCGTAACTGATCGTTGTATTTGCTCGGGGCGGACGTCCTATGACACTTGTTCAAGTTAATCGTTGATCCACTAATTCAGTTCATTTGTTACAGAGTGCAGCTAACCCGCTGACCGGACACGCTGAGCTGCTGTGCCGGCATCTGCTCAGTGAACTACGACGGCTGGTAAGCTAGCGCGAGATGATACACATTCCCCTGTACATTCCGATGCGCCGCACGTTGTGGCTCTTGCAAGCTCATCGTTTTCATACATTCATTTTCAAAATATACCCGATCTGTATTTGCTGCATAATCTTTTGTCCTGAATCTGGATGAGGAATCGTATGCCGACCTCTAAATGTGGCTGTTTTCTTCACCCTGTATAACTTTGCTGTCTCTACGCACTCTGTGTATAACTGATGGTAACGTTGCACACACTCTCGATAGCCCAAATAGCGACTGCTAAGTCGAGAGGTAGAATTCAGAATACCGTACTGAGTGCGTTGCAGGCACTGGACTAAACTGTCTGCTGGATCATAAATTCATGAGTGCCCCTGGCGTGTTTTGTTTTTGTGCCTGATGGCGGAAGCATTTCCAGATCTGCTCGTACAAGGCAGAAGTAATGCAGTCTGCGAATGAGAGCGTACCCTATCCTTTGCTGCCCACACTATTGGCGGATGTACACGGCGCTCTGGAGGAAGTAGCTCAGAAACAGAAAGAGGTCCATGGCTGTGAGTGCTCTGTGGATGCTGCTGCATGGACGTGAAGGTCACCAGGCGAGTGGTTGCGTCTCTTTGGTGGCCGCCTCTCGCAGTTGGCACACAACGTAACTAAGTTTCTAAGAAATTTCTTTCTTTCTGTTCCAGTCTGCATTTTATGTCTTCCCTACTTTGGTCGTAGTTATTTTGCTGTCCAAATAACAAAATTCATCGGCTTCTTTCAATTCCCGCAGCATCGCGTTATTCAATTCAACTACGTTCCAGTACTCTTGTGTTAATTTTGTTGATGTGCGTCTCATAACATCTCCATTCCATTCAAATTCTCTTTGCTGTTAGTGACGGAATTACAGCGTCATAGCAAAACCTTATAGATTTTTCCCCTTTTTCTCTAAGAACATATTCTCATTCCAAATCTCTCCTTTGTTTCCTTTACTGCTTGCTCAATGTACTGATTAAATAACAGTGAGTATGGCTATCACAAGGTCTCATTACCTCTTAAATTAATGGTTCCTATTCATGTCCTTCGATACTTATAACTTTGGTTGTAAATAACATTTCACTCACTGTAGTTTATTTCTTCCACCTTCAGAATTTGCAAAGTGGAATAGCAGATTTAAAGAATCGAGATGCCTCAAACTGGAGATTTTCTATTTTCGATAGTGCGCCAAAAATATGTACTTTAACGTAAAATGGAGATTGTTTAGTCGAACGTTTTTGTGTCTCATGCTTCTTGACTTTATACGTGCAAAAATTCTTGCACACTTACGTTGAGGATGAGGGCATTTTTTTAACGTCATCTGTATGTTACGGAGATTAGAGGTCAACATAAACTATAATGATATACGGTCAACCGGCATTCTATATCGGAACAACCCAACATCCTAATAGACAAGGGGTCAACCACCCACGTTCTATCATAAAGGCTGTTAATTGAATTGCATTTGATTTTCCGAAGCAAGTAGACTGTATCTGTACCCACGCTATCGACGGATGATTTATAGAAAAAGAATCTCGAAGTTGTTTGAAGGCAAGGAAATTGGGTTGTTGCCGTCTTTGAAAAATCACGTTTTCTCCTTCACGGAGCAGATGGATGCCACCGTGTCTGACGACAAACTTTGGAGAATAATCACACTAGAACCATTTCTGAAACAGTAACAGGAGGGGCAAGGTTATAGTCTGGGAAATGTATTTGTAGCACTCTTTATACCTATCAGTCTCTGGTGCATACACTCTTGGCAGGTTTGTTTAGGAATTCAACAAACAACATAGTCGGTAATGATGGACCTTCCCTGGGAATAACCGTAACTTTCAGCTAGACAATGCCCCTTACTACAGTGCCAGGTGCGTCGATACCTCACATTACCAGTCTTTTGAACGCTACTGTTCATCGGTAGGAGTGCTGTGTTCACTGTATGGGTTTACCACTCGCATTCTAAAATAGACAAAATTGCTACTCATGCAATACATTTTGACTCTTTGGAGAAAAAAAGAAAACCTATTAAACCAGCCAAACTACATTCAATAATCTACAAGCTTCTTTGTTTGCACTTTACGAATGCGTTCCTCCGTTTTTTTCTTATGAGCTCGCTGCTGCTTTCATTCTTTCAAAAGATATAAAATCAAAACTGTTCAAATGGCTCTGAGCACTATTGGACTTAACATCTGAGGCCATCAGTTCCCTACAACTTAGAACTACTTAAACCTGACTAACCTAAGGACATCACATACATCCATGTCCGAGGCAAGATTCGAACCTGCGACCGTAGCGGTCGCGCGGTTCCAGACTAAAGCACCTAGAACTGCTCGGCCACGCCGGCAAGCGATAAAAAATCGAATGGAGGTTCTTTAACTAATGTCGGCATCACAGATATGAGAAAACACTTTTTCACTATAAATCTGTTACTAATACGAGTCCGCTTCTTGACTTACATTCTCTCAACGATTGCCACAGGAAGAAAGCAATATTGATTTTCACTTTCGTTTATATTGTGTTATGTCGTATCAGGTATGCATCACACTCCAGTCGGATTCCAATACACATCTTCACAAACTCTCTGAAGACAGCAGAATATCTCCTTATAAATTCTCATAGCAAGTAGCACACTATTGAAATCGTCTTTTTAATCTTAATGTCCATGAACTTTCACGTCACTAATAAATGTATTTCGTTCCAATGAGTGCGCACTTCTTCGGCCAACCAACATTTCTCAGTTCCTCCTCTTTCAATAAGGACGTATCCGTTTAATGGACTATAATAAAAACGTATGCGGCCCATGAAAATAATCCTTACGAAATTACTCAACGACAGACTGATACCTTCCGCCACGGACATTTTGACTGGGACTACCGCCATCACTGATTATGCACTTTCTCCGCCATCTGCGAAGCAGTGAACGTCATTAGTAATATATCAGAGACGGTTGCAAGAAAAAAAGAGGGAGTCACGGGACGAACCGCAAACGGCCAGAATATCTTCGCCCGTGGCTAAGACGTTCAAATTGCATTCAGTACGGAGTTTTCACGTGTTGCAGTTAACCAGGATTTATGCTTGATACGTTGAGTTTCACTTGTGCTAAAAACAGGATGGCTGCCGCGCGAAAGGCGACGCTCTCTGTAGTTCAATTTAAATTGAAAAAAATTCCTCGCTAATAACCACATTAATCATTATGCGGTAACATCGCATCCAAGGGGGATGCCGTATCCACTTGTTATACATGCACGACTATTTTTGTATCGATAGAACGTTGGCAAAATCTTAAAAATCGTGACTCTAGAACAATTTTTTTTTAAATATGACAAATTTTGTTCTGCATTTCAAGCCAGATCCTTGTCACTGTCTGCTACAAGATTACAAAAGCTCCAATTTGTGGAAGACAGCCAATACAAACAGAAGACTGAAAATAATTTCTTCACTGAACGAAAAAGATAACGGGTTTCCGTAGAGTTTCATTCGAAAAAAAGAGTAAATTTGATAGTTCCGTTACTCATATCGCCTTAATGATAAATTATGAAAGGTGCAGTAGACGGCAACCATTCCCATTCCACACATTTTTACAGCGTTTCTATGAGAATTGAACATACAGGGTGTTTCAAAAATGACCGGTATATTTGAAACGGCAATAAAAAATAAACGAGCAGCGATAGAAATACACCGTTTGTTGCAATATGCTTGGGACAACAGTACATTTTCAGGCAGACAAACTTTCGAAATTACAGTAGTTACCATTTTCAACAACAGATGGCGCTGCGGTCTGGGAAACTCTATAGTACGATATTTTCCACATATCCACCATGCGTAGCAATAGTATGGCGTAGTCTCTGAATGAAATTACCCGAAACCTTTGACAACGTGTCTGGCGGAATGGCTTCAGATGCAGATGAGATGTACTGCTTCAGCTGTTCAATTGTTTCTGGATTCTGGCGGTACACCTGGTCTTTCAAGTGTCCCCACCGAAAGAAGTCACAGGGGTTCATGTCTGGCGAATAGGGAGGCCAATCCACCCCGCCTCCTGTATGTTTCGGATAGCCCAAAGCAATCACACTATCATCGAAATATTCATTCAGGAAATTAAAGATGTCGGCCGTGCGATGTGGCCGGGCACAATCTTGCATAAACCACGAGGTGCTCGCAGTGTCGTCTAAGGCAGTTTGTACCGCCACAAATTCACGAAGAATGTCCAGATAGCGTGATGCAGTAATCGTTTCGGATCTGAAAAATGGGTCAGTTCTGTTTATTGACGAAGCCGTCCAGGTAAAAATAAGCTTCGTCAGTAAACCAAACGCTGCCCACATGCATATCGCCGTCATCAATTCTGTGCACTATATTGTTAGCGAATGTCTCTCGTGCAGCAATGGTAGCGGCGCTGAGGGGTTGCCGCGTTTGAATTTTGTATGGATAGAGGTGTAAACTCTGGCGCATGAGACGATACGTGGACGTTGGCGTCATTTGGACCGCAGCTGCAACACGGCGAACGGAAACCCGAGGCCGCTGTTGGATCACCTGCTGCACTAGCTGCGCGTTGCCCTTTGTGGTTGCCGTACGCGGTCGCCCTACCTTTCCAGCACGTTCATCCGTCACATTCCCAGTCCGTTGAAATTTTTCAAACAGATCCTTTCTTGTATCGCTTTTCGGTCCTTTGGTTACATTAAACCTCCGTTGAAAACTTCGTCTTGTTGCAACAACACTGTGTTCTAGGCGGTGGAATTCCAACACCAGAAAAATCCTCTGTTCTAAGGAATAAACCATGTTGTCTACAGCACACTTGCACGTTGTGAACAGCACACGCTTACAGCAGAAAGACGACGTACAGAATGGCGCACCCACAGACTGCGTTGTCTTCTATATCTTTCACATCACTTGCAGCGCCATCTGTTGTTGAAAATTGTAACTACTGTAATTTCGAAAGTTTGTCCGCCTGAAAATGTACTGTTGTCCCAAGCATATTGCAACAAACGGTGTATTTCTATCGCTGCTCGTTTAGTTTTTATTGCCGTTTCAAATATACCGGTCATTTTTGAAACACCCTGTACGTTACTTAAGCATATGAAGATATAGAGACAAATTATTTGACTAGTGATATAACACAAAATTTCTTGGCCATCTGATGCAGCATGTAGATGCAAGTTCCACAACTGTAGTATTGATTTTGAACAAAATGCCAGCACTAGTTACAATTTCCTTTTTATTTTAAAAACCAGACCTGTTTCGGCCACCGAGTGGTGTTCTCCCACGACACCTGAGATACACCACTGTGTAGCCGAAACCAGACGTGATTTTTAAAGTAGAAACGAAAGTGAAACTGGTGCTGGCATTTTATTCAGAACTATACGAATTGGCGAATACTTCACTGTGTTCTAATATTTACAACTACTTTTTCTCCCAAGATACTGAGATATTTCCTATTTCTTAAAGCATTTACAAAGCTTTTTAAATTGTTGAATTGTATCGAAAGGTCTCGCACAAATAAAACCAAAAGAAGTTCTGGTCATGAACAACGATTGTCAGTGGCATCAAAGCTGATGTTCAGATACTGACGCATTACATAGGAACTGAATTTGACTAGCAGAACTGTTGCACACCGTTTTCAAATTTTTCTTTAATAAGGAAACTATCGGAGAAGAAACAACTTAAATCTCTCACCAGTGGAAAGATGAGTGGTGTAGAAATTAGTGCCAGTAGTGGTGAGAAACAACTGAAATTGCTGAAACTGAACAAAGTGCCAGGGCTCAATGGAATCCTTGTGAGGTTTTGTACACATTGTGCAGCGGAGTCTGCTCTCATTTTACCTATGATGATGAGGTCCCATACTCCGAGGAGCATACGGGTCGATGCGGGAGACCCGCACCCTCTACTAGGCAAGGTCCTAGCGGAAATGGTTTGCCGTTGCCCTCTTCCGAACGTAATCGGGATGAATGATGATAATGAAGACGACACAACACCCAGTCATCTCAAGGCAGGGAAAGTCACCGACCCCGGGACCCCGTGCACGGGAAGCAAGAACGCTACCGTAAGAGCACGAGCTATGGACCATTTTACTTATAATAAATCGTAGATCAATCCTTAAAAAATGCCTAGTGGTTCGAAGCACAGGCCACACCCTTCAACAGGAAGGGTACCAGAATTAGCCGACAAAACTACTGTCCCGTTTTACTAACATCCATCTGTTATAGAATCTTGGAACACATTTTGAGCTCAGATATAATGATGTTTCTCGAATAGATTAGGCTGATTACTGCTCACACAGAGGCACTGATGCATTCCTTTTACGCTAGTGACCTAATAAGTGGTACAGTTTTAAGCACCCTCTGCTATGCACTACACGGCCGGTGTATATTTAGTTGCACCTACCTGTTGCAAACATATAGGTCCTAAGATTCATTGATCTTTTCGGCGAAATTGTTCGTGGAATTAGAGGCAAAATATCCGTTAGTGAAGGCTGCATTAAGTCTGTTATATTTTAAAAAGTGCGATGTGGCACTAGTCTCTGCCGGTCAGAATATTCTGCACTTCAATAATGTTGTGTATTATAATAAAAATGACATCGTCCTCCATCTGTTTCTGTTTTCTGCTCGTCTTTTCATTTCTATGAATCTACAATATTCAACATTCACAAGAACCTTATGTGACGTACTCATATTGTAAATTTTCACTTGTTGTTCTTTCCCTCCTTTCTACTACCACTTCAAACAGCAAGTTAGCCATTCGTGGCTGTTTCTTTACATTTCTAATAACTTGCCTCTCTCCTTGCCTATGCTTTCTTTAAATCATAGTTCATATGCCCATCTTGGTTGTAATGTCCATCAGAAGAACGAAATTTAAAATGCCTTAACCTTTTTTTCCCTCTAGAGTCAGCCCACTCACCGTTTTATTTACATACCCGTTGCATGAGATGTAGACTTTCAATAACTCTCTTTTTCGGTTCAGTCACGCGGAATTATCCGAGCGGTCTCAGGCGCTGCAGTCATGGACTGTGCGGCTGGTCCCGGCGGAGGTTCGAGTCCTCCCTCGGGCATGGGTGTGTGTGTTTGTTCTTAGGATAGTTTAGGTTAAGTAGTGTGTAAGCCCAGGGACTAATGACCTTAGCAATTAAGTCCCATAAGATTTCACACACATTTGAACATTTTTTCCTTCTTCAGTTCACAGTTAATATTTTGTTTGACATCCGGGAAGAACATTTATGAAAATATTATAGTATTGTAGGGAGTGTTTCCTAATTGTGACGTTTCTCGTTTCTATGTTCATCAGTTAGATGTTTTCTACACCCACTTGGATAGCCGTGCGCATTTGCACGCAGCTTCCGGGATTCAGGGAGGAGCGTAGGCTCCGGATCAAATCCGCCAGGCGGATTAACGACGTGGGCAGGTGCGCCGGCCTGTCTGGATTTGGTTTTCAGGCAGTGTCTCACATCCGGTTAGGCGAATACCAGCTGGTACCCAAGTCCACCTCAGTTACCCAATTCGCAAACATTATTTAGAACAATATTCGCACTCTTTCACATGGTATGGTAACACTAGACGCACATGGGATGGAGTAGATATGCCAATGCAATAACGCGCAACCGATTTACGCTGGAAAAAAAAAAATTGTTCCATCCCTGGCCACCAGGTTCTAATCTGGCGACGTCCCTGTTGCTCACATTGAACAAACTATGTAAGCGGCGATTAATACGGCAACAACAGTTCCCATAGGGCTATTCCACTCTCAGAGGCGTATCAACGTTTCCGCTTATAACTTTCGACTCGTTCGTTACCCGTCCATGGCCCCTTACCTCAAATTGATATATTTATCTTTCTCCCTCATCCTTGAAAGACCGTAACGTAATCACAGAATCACTCTGTGAGGCACCGACGCCTACAACTTTAACGCGCTGTAGCGTCGTTGGATGGCGTTTCTGGACATGGGTTCCTACGTAAAATTTGGGCTGCTGAGTCCCCTCTACAACCATTTGAACTGTGTAACATGGATTGTGAAACACCGTGTAAATATACTTATTACAGCGCTGCGCGGAGTAGCTTTATGTCTCTATTGAGCAATACAGCTGTCGCGCTCCTGGTTAAATGAACAATGTGACGAAACGCTACGACAGCACTTCATTTAACACTGCGTGTGTGCCAATGGAGAAACATGCACGCATTGACACTATCGCGCTGTAACTTTCAGCGTCAATTACACGCAAGCGTCTAAACATGTCGCTGGAACGAACTCTCCAGGAGGAGAAGAGCGTTAACCTGCTGTTAGCGTTGCGCGCCCCTGCCGATAACCTGAGCCGCGCATAGCTGGAAGCGGCTTGCAGACCCGT
This sequence comes from Schistocerca serialis cubense, assembly GCF_023864345.2. NCBI lineage: Eukaryota > Metazoa > Arthropoda > Insecta > Orthoptera > Acrididae > Schistocerca > Schistocerca serialis. The sequence goes on from NC_064646.1 coordinate 415,244,236, forward strand.
CAGAAGAACGGAGCTGGTATTTATGAGTAGGGGGCAGAACTCGGCCAACGGATCACCGCCTCGGGTTCCACGCATACTGGCGAGATTTCTCCGGAGCAACGCTGCCGCCTAGAAAGTCAAATACTCAACACGCTACAATTACTTGGCTTCAGACTAGCTTAGAAGACGTTACCCAAAACGTCACAGAACCTAATACACAAGATGTTCTATGTTCGAAATGAAGCGACAAATGACATCAAATTAATGCTACGAAAGTAGCAACTATATTTTAACTGGCGTTTATTTGGTAATAAACATGCAACCAGTCGCTTTCTTACGATTTACTCAACCAAGAACATGTTTTCGAGCCACTGCAGGCTCATCTTCAGACGGAGGTGTTACAGAAACATTATCTTGTGGACCAAGTGTAGCTAGATGCAGTGCTGGTGTTGCTGGCGGAAATGACGGAAATTTAGTAATCGGTGACGAAACATTTACAAATCCGAAAGTTTTTTTTTATGTTTTAGGTAGTTACAGTGCACTGCCTTGTGGTACTTACATCAGATTGGTTCTTATAACGTGCATTATTGCGCTATGTACACAAATAAACACGGTATGTAGCTACACTTGGTTTTACACTGGCTCGCAGGTTGTAAACATTCGATGTTTTTACAAAGAATACGGATATGACAGATACTGCACTTTTACTACATAATAGTCTTTGGAAAGAGATGCATTATTTTATGATACAAATATTACAAGTACAGGTTTTACATTTCAGTAGCTAAATGTTGCTAGCTGCACACAAAAGGTAAACTGCTAGAGGTGAATATTTAATACATAATTAAAAACTTTTTGTAAGTTACAGAATACCATAGTCGTTACACACCAAGAAGAACAACATTTATGCAGGAGGATGAATTATTGTCATTTTTGTTGCTTTTTTGGTGCCAGGATATCGTGGAAATTCTGGAAGGTAAGGTTTTGCGTTGATTCAGTCTGTTGATTCAGGATTTTTTGGGGTGATCACGGAACAAGATTCATGCAGGAAGAGGAATTATTGTTATTTTTGTTGCCAAGATATCACGGAAATTCTGGAAGAAAAGGTTTTACGTTGACTCAGTCTGTTCATTCAGGATTTTTTGGGTGATCCTTATTTGTGTACATAGCGTAATAATGCACGTTATAAGAACCAATCTGATGCGAATACCACAAGGCACTGCACTATAACTACCTAAAACATAAAAAACTTTCGGATTCGTAAACGTTTCGTCACCGATTACTAAATTTCCGTGATTTCCTCCAGCACCACCAGCACTGCATCTAGCTACACTTGGTCCACAAGATAATGTTTCTGTAACACCTCCATTTGAATATGAGCCTGCAGTGGTTCGAAAACATGTTCATAATTGAGTAAATCGTAAAAAAGCGACTGGTTGCATATTAATTGCCAAATAAACGCCAGTTTAAATCACAGTCGCAGTTCGTTATCCACACTGAACGCTTTTAGATTTCAAAAGAACATTTGTTCCTAAGTACATAATCATGCTGTACCTCGGAACGTGTTTCCGGAGTAATTTCAGAAAAATACTGCAGCACATAAACAGTTCAAACCATCTTTTAAAAATGGAATAAGAAAACATATTAAACTTCTCTCCATCTAGAAGCAAAATCCTGAAAAATGTACCATGGAAGAACACTATTCCCTACTGTCTTCTATCAACCTCGATTGCCATTGACCTATGTGACATGTGTTGATAATATTAACGGTCTCCTCTTTTTTTATACTCGCTACTAGCTTCGTTTTTGTTCAACATTAGCCGTCTAGAAATAACAAACTGCTGTCATCGCTCAAAATCTCATATTTGCGAAAATAATTCCCATGATCCTTGATCTGGTGTATACCATCATCATCCTCAGAAGCGTTTTGTAACAAAATATGTGCTGAGTAAAAATTGTTTATTTTTAGCCCTTAGCCCCTTATATAACATCAAATGCAGAGGACCTCTTGACCTCTAGCATTCGGATTCATTTATTTATATTTCTGTGTCGAAAAAACCTTTTCTGATTATGTGTCATAAGTTAAATCTGTGTACCCCACCAAGACTTGAACTTGGACCCTCGTCTTTCCCGGAACGTGTTCCTCCTACTGAGCTATACGAAAAGCGTCACGGATCGACTCAACGATGTAACGTCTGCTGGTCTGAGGAAAGCTCAATCAAAAGTGTCATCATAGATGATTTTTGGTTTGCTGGTCTCATCACGTGAATGTCATGTAGAATTTTCTAAGTTTGCGTGTGAGTACGAAAACTGACTCAGTCTGCATATAATATTTTTAAAAATTTGATGTATATATGCCGAATAAAACGATGAATGAAAATTGGTACGAAGGCCAGGATTCGAACCTGGGTGTCCTGCTGCTCACTAAGCCTGTCAGGGTGACAGAGTGGTTAGCGCATCTGCCTAATAAACAGGAGACCTGGATTCGAACCTCGGCCTTGGTACAAATATTCGTTCGTAGCTGCAGTCTGCATATATTCATCATGGATGTTTGAGACTTTAAAAGGTCTCTGGAACCACATAGTTTCAGCAAAGAAGTTGCTTTTCTTAAATAACTTTGGAAAGTGATGTGATTATCAGCAGAGACTCTTTATCTGTTCTGTCGCCAATGACTTTTGGCTGAGGAGCACTGAATCCTAATAAAAGATAAAACATTATGATATACCAGACAGAGTGGGTTTGGTGTCGATCGGAATGTTGGAAAGTCGCCTTGATTCTGCTTCGATATTTTCACTAATGGCAGATGAATAATGCATACGGCACAGAACTTTCACAACTGGCAGAAGGAATGTAAGACGGTCTCACTGTCCATTGCAACTGCGAGCGACAAGGCGGTGTTGGCAAGAGAAGCACGGACTGCAGATGGCGGTCCGAAAGAGTTAGTAGACCCTGCGAGAATAGCGAGGACCGTGTTTAAGATGGCCACTCACTGCTTTTTCTACTCTTGCAGACAGTTTCAGATTGGAAGATACGGACTATCACTAGAGCAAAATTTTAGCTTCACGTACTGGTGAAGAAAGTAAATTTGCCTGGCAGATTGTGGAACTGCAGCCTTGTAAAAGAGGGTAGAAAGTAAAAGCGATTCTGAGCTCTTGAATCCCTTCAGTTAATTACATCCATCCCGTGCACTGCAGGAACAGGTAGAGCTAGTTTTCACCGTCATGCGGGAATTCTAGACGCCTCTCCTGCAAGCAAGAACAGCCTTTGAGCTCGAGACCAGTCGATGTGGTAATGTCAGTCGTTCGTATTGTTATTACAGTATTATAACAGTAAACAGAGCAAATGAGTTCGCTATGAAGGATATCGTATTTAATCGCTAGTCGTACACCGGTCAAGCGTCTAAGACTGCGCTATATGTTAGCGAATAATAATTCGTGCGGTTCGCAATAAAATAATTTTTGTACTTGAAAGTTGGATACTTTTATCAGCGTCAGTAGTTTTCAAGTGCCCTCTAAGTTCTTTTGGCTCTGCTCTTACTGTGCCGAGAACCACTGAGACCACTTTCAATGGTTTAAACTCCAGTCGCTGTAGATCGACTCTCCAGTCCTCATATGTTGCAGTTTTTTCATGTCGTTTCTCGTCAGTCCTACTATTACCTGGGATAATAATACCAATGATCCACACATTCTTTTCCTCAACTGCTGTGGTCCAGCATTCAGTCCCTCTAGAGTCGGAAGTCCCACAGTAATTTCTCATGATCTCTTCTGTAGTGAAATTTGCTTCCTTTTGCTTCATGAATGTTGATGGTGTTGAGACAGCAGCCAGCCACATTTGTCAACATTTGTCTTCAAATAACAGCCACGGTCTCCAACCATGTCATCGTATGACAAAATTGCATCATGATTTATGAATGCTCTCATTCTTTTTAAGAGGGTTAGTTTCGTGTTCTCGATAGTTATTGATCTCAGTTTACCATCCCATTTCTAAAGCACATTTGCTGGAACAGATGCATGTTGATGACGTAGTATACTGCAGGACAATGTATGACAGAATAAAATATCATCGCATGACTGATGCCTACTTGACAATAGTTGTAAGTACAGCAACCGGCTTAATCGTCACGTATTTCCTGCGCACGTACCTTAAAATGAATGTTTAGTGATGAGATGGTTTGCTTGACATATATTAGAAGTTGGACTTTCGGGAATAACGTGTTCTCTTCGAGTTAGAACGGCCTTCTTATTGCCTCTCTAAACGGAGTTATTTGATCTCTCTGTGACTCTTTTGCGTTGGCTAAAGTACCATGGAGGAATAGCTCAACTTTTCTTTGAATCTATATGTCTTCCGTTACTTGACGTTGGGTAGAGCTCCAAACCATGTACAGTGCTTTAGAATGTTCTGTACGACAATTCTGAAAGACATCTCAATCGTAGGTAATTAACTCTAACATAAAACAAATTGTAATACCTCGGTTGTTTAACTTTCCTTTAGTGTTCCGTCAAGTGAGACATATCTCGGGCACAGTACCCATTTTAGGGCGCATTTACAGGAACGTAACGTGAGGGTCAAAGTCAATTCCTGTACTATAACTGACAGTACAAATTATGATCTAGTGGCTTTCAGAACTGTCGTACAAAAATGAATCTTGTTTACTGCTCATAGTTTGGAAACTTTGCCTATCTGGGTTAACGGAATACGTGTAGATTCAAAGAAAGGATGAGCTATTTCTGTTGGATTTGTTTAGTCAGGACGAAAGAGTTTCAGAATGATAAGCTAACTCCATTTGGAGATGTAAAAAGAAAGACGGTCTGCATCGAAGAGAACGCTATTGTCGATTTCGAAAGTCAAACTTTTAGTACGAGTCAAGCATACTACCTTCTCACAAAAGAAACGATACAGCTCGGATTACTAAGGAGCCATTGCTCACATTGTATTAGAGTCTGACTTTCTCGACCTTGAACAATGACCTTACATTGAGACGATTTTCACCTTCCTTGACCAACTCAGTCGCAATGGTTAGGCAGTTTATTAAAGACCTGTTCTTCTGCTCCACCACAAGAGTTGAGGTTACGGGCCGCCTCACGGAAAATGATACGCAAAAATGTTTTGAGCTGTGGAAGGCACGAATGCGAACGTCCATGCTCTCTTTGGTTCTACGAGTATTTAGAAGGCGACTAACACTACTTGAACATATTTCGTAAGTAAATAAATTGTTATAGTGTCTAGTCGCTGGTGTGTCATACCTCGTTCGCAACAATTCCTGGTGTAACAGGTTTGTAGCAAATCACTTAGCTACTGCCACTGAATTAATCGGAGCTCAGAGCTCCGCCATTCTGGTCTCTGACGGGCTAGTCGGGACCGACCGACCGCCGTGTAATCCTTCGCCAGTGGCGTAATGCGGATCGGTATGGAGGTGCGTGTGGACAGCAATCCTCTCTCCCGGCCGTTGTCGGCTGTCCAGACCTTGGAGCCGCTACATCTCATTCCAGAAATTCGGGATGACGACGGCTCAAATCGCCGCTGGATCATCCAGATTTAGGTTCTCTGTCACTTCCCCAAATCGCTCTAGGCAAGCGCTGGGGCTCTAATGACCGAAATGTCGACGGCACGCTAAACTCCAATCTTCCTTTCTTCCTTCTTTCAAATAGCTCCTCAACAGCATCACGAGACTGAGTGCACCTCGTTCCAGTTCTCCGCGGCTGGTCCCGGCGGAGGTTCGAGTCCTCCCTCGGGCATGGGTGTGTGTGTTTGTCCTAAGGATAATTTAGGTTAAGTAGTGTGTAAGCTTAGGAACTGATGACCTTAGCAGTTAAGTCCCATAAGATTTCACATACATTTGAACTCACCAGTTCTCCCACCAAGTAAACATCCCTGACAGAACCGGGAATTAGAACCTCCACCTGGCCACGATCTACGCTGAGTACTAAGCTGCGAAGGCGGCCCAAAGTTCAACAAGTATGTCGAACGCTTTCTAAGGATACAGTTCAAGTCGAATAATCTGCGTAGCAGTAGCACGAGAGGCGTTCAGTAAGTAGTGCAACATATGACTTTTTCTCTGCAAGCAGTAAGGTTCCATTCAGGATTCTAATATACCATATTATCCCCCATCCCTTGGCTAAAAAGCCTGTTCCTCAACATGATATCGTTTCAATGCGACAGTCTTACGCCATGTTACTGGGAGGGTCTGGTACCACTTTACTGGTCGACGTCGGAACCAACGTCTTGCTGCATCAATAGCCATCCACCCACTGTTTCCCGCGGAGGGCATCCTTCACTGAGCCAAACACATGGAAGTCGGAAGGTGCAATGAAGCTCTGTGAGCAGACTTTTGTGAGGCCTTACGTTATAATGGACAAGGAGAAATTCGTTTGCATTTTTGTGGCGTAACGCAATACAGAGTTGATCGTTTCAGCATGAAGGAGGAAATCAAACAGAATAACCAATTAAGAGTCTCAGAAGCCCGTCGTCATGACTTTCGCTACTGATGGTTTAGGTTAAAACTTTTTCTTCGGAGGAGAGGCGGCATGGCGCTACTCCATGGATTGCCGTATTGTTTCCGGTTCGTAATGATGATCCCAGTTTCTTTACCAGCGATAGTGTTCAACAAAAAATTGTCTGCACAGTCTCGTAACGTGCAAGCAACTCCACAGGAATGGTCCTTTATTGCTCTTTGTGATCTTGTTAGGTGGCAAGGAACGCAGCGCGAACACGTCCTTGAGTACCCCAACTGGTGGACGAGTGTGTTAGCACTATCAACAGAGACATTCAGTTGTGCACTGAGGTGTTTCATTGTGATCCGCCGATCACCTCGAATGAGAGTGTCCACACGTTTTCAGCATTGCAGAAGTCACATCCGTTTGCGGCCTGCCGACTCTGGGTGGTCGGACAGGTTTGCGCCACTTAGCAGCTAAGAATATCTGCGATGCTCTGGTTTTTTGCCAAAAGAAACTCAGTTTTCTGCTTGGAACGCACCTCTGTTACAAACGCCATTTTGAATTCAACGTATAGTACCGCCACCTATCGGCACTACAAGGGCTGAAGCAAAAATATTCTGCGATGTCCCACAGAAAATTCCTCATTTTTCAAGCAAAATTGGTCGAGAAAAAAGTTTGTGGCATTACTTATTGAACGCCTATAGATCACGACAAATACTGAATTGTTTCCTTTGTTGTCACTTCGTTCACTCAAGGGAGATGGACATTTTGTTTACGAGCATTACATCATATTTGTAAATGCTAAGCAGACAGATTTTGTAACAGTCGCAGATCATATCCAGATCTTTCTGTAGTTTTTAGTAAGATTCCAATGACTTAACCGCAATGTATACACAAGGGACACCTCTGAGCCCCTTAGATATCTACAAGTGGCTCCTTCTGGTTGTTAAACAAGTAAATGTCTTATCAAGCTGCTCTGAAGTGCAGTGGAATACTTTTTACTGAGGAAGATGGCAATCTGTTTAAAAAAGCTTAGTTGTTGTTGCTAGGAACAGCAGTGGACCTAAAGTCAAACCCCATGGAACCAACGATTTTCCCGACTTTCAGGAAACTTTCACCTGCCTCCATTAGTTGAATTGTTGTAGTCTGACCCAGAGACACTGTTCGACTGCAGTTTGAGAAACAGTGTCGGGTTGCTTTGATCACGTAGTGTATCTCGACGTCTGTAATTCCAGACCAGAGCGGTGGGCCATTCCACGTGCGGATATCCCGCGGCGCATGCGCGTGTTTGCCGCACAGTAATGGCCTGCTACCGTTAGCCACGTCCTCTCTACAGCCGGCCTGCCACTCGGTCATTACGCCGTCGCGACAGCTGCTGAAAGTTCCACGCCAGGAACTTGCTGGTCCGCTCAGCGCTGGCAGGAATGCGACGCTAATCAGTCTCCCTGCGGCGACGTCCCGTCTACATTGCTACATGGGCGCCTCTTTAGGATAGCAGTCACCAGAGAAAGCTGCATTTTGTGGCATCTTCCCTTATATTCGACATTTTCCCTCATCGTCCCACACAGACATCTACATACACACCCTCTGCCCCTCTCTCTCTCTCTCTCTCTCTTCACACATACACACACGCACGCACACGCACACAGACACATTCCTCTTCCAGAACTGGCCTGAATCTGTTCCCTGTGAAATTTCGGTGGTACCGGTGGTTAAATCAGTACAAGGGAAACCAAAAATGTATTTTTCTCCCGAATCTCTCTAACGGCGACTAAATGGGGCCTGCCGGCCAATAATGCCATACGATCATTTCCATTTCCGTTTCCTGTGCATTACCCATTTCCCAATCCTGGCAACTCTGTGGGGTAAATTCGACATTTTTGTATCTTTTCGGAAGGTGCTCCCCTTGGGGGCAGCTGAAGTCTGCCTGACTTGAATAAACCAGTTATCTGACCGGACCACATCCAAGTGATTGCAAACAAAAGTGTTACGGAAGAATTTGAATACGTGAATTTGCTTGTTGGGCCTTGTGCAATGCCACTTCAGTTGGTTCAACTTCACATAAATAATTACTAGAAAAATTTATTGATATCCCACGCAATCTGTGATCAGGGAATGGACATGCAGTCTATGGTTCACTACTGAAATTACGTAAAGTATTGACATCACAATGAGATTTATTTAAATCAAACACATCCATGTGAACAGTGGTTATGCATTTGAGTATTAAATGAACGTTACACAGGCTACGATATGGTCGCGAATTGAACAGCGTCCCGAAAATACAATAAATTTCCTTCACGCCTATGGTCACAAATTTTTATATCCTCAAACTACCGGTTTCGGTCTATAATGACCATCTCCACGTCTGCAGCAAAATATGGGAAAACACAAATACAACTAGCAGATTGTCTACAGCTTAAAAAATAAAATAGACTATGATGAAAATTATTACCGACATACATGTGCATTAAACACCTTTCAGCCGTCTGGTTTCCAAACTTATTTTATTTGGCTACAAGTTTGGAAACTAAACGGTTAGAAGGTGTTTCTGGAGGGTATTTTTGATCTGTCGTTGCAACTACAAAAATGCGTGATTTTTTAACCATAGTTGCAACGACAGAACAAAAATACCCTCAAGAATTATAAAGCAACTACGGACACTATCGCCACACAAATGAAGAATGAAAGCTGTTTGACATCCTATAGGCAACTGCCGACTCCCACAACCATCTCTGAAAATATGGACATACAGAGGCTACATGTGCATTTGTGCGCTTTAAATGAGACGTACTTGTTTTATAAAAACATGTCCTGATATATTGGAGCCATAGTGGCGTCGTCAAATTCTAGGATTCCAACAGGTCCCCCTCGAGCCGCGCGTCACCTTACAAATGTGCGGCAGAGTTGCCTACTGAGAATGTGGGTATCATGACACATCTAACGCGACCTCTTTCACGCCAGCTAAGTCGTGTACAGAAACAACGGAGTAATTGTATCAGATTCGTGGTATCCGTACTATGAACTGCCCTGCACAGAGTAATTATTTGCAGCAGAGTGGAAAAACTGTATATCTACATCTATACTGTGCGGACCACTGAAGTGCATAGCAGAGGTATGTTCTAATATGGACAGAGAGTATGTATCAGTTATTAGGGACCTTTCCAGTTCCATTCACATACGAATCGTGGGAAGAATGATTGTTTAAATGTCTCTGTGCATTCTGCAATTAATCTAATCTTGCACTCACTTTCCCTATGGGAGCGATATGTAGGGGACTTTAGTATATTCCTCTTGAAACTCTGTTTGTAGACTTTCTTTCGTCATCTCTGCGACACTTTTACATGGGTTTAACAAACCTGTGACCACTAGTGGAGGTTTTCTCTGTATATGTTCGGTATCCCTTGTTAGTCTATGGCGTATTGCTCCCAAACGCTTTAGCAGTAGTCTAGAATGAATCGCACGAGTGGTTTGTAAGCAATCTCGTTTGTAGACACAGAATTTGCCCCTTGTATTCTACCAAGAAACCAAAGTCTGCTACATAATTTAGCCACGACTGAGCCTATATGATAGTCTCGCTTCGTATCAACCATATGTCATACTAGCAATTAATTATTAAACAACAGTTGTTGATGATATTTTATTTCGCCGTACTATCATCAACGGTATGCACATTACGGCAAAAGACAATAAGTTTCTTATAATACTTTAGCTACAGTGTATATACCAGTGCTTTATGCATATGAGATTTTTCAGTCTATTGTAATGTGACTTGTCTTACATGTAATGCCAAAGACAATATTTCATATCATTCTCGTAATAGTTACATTACATGAAAGATTTATGTAAACAGTTCTTGGTCGTCCACTCCTATTATTCCCTCTTGTTTCTTGTGCATATTGTATATTGCCCGTCTCGTCCTATAGCTTCCCCCTATTTTTCTCAGAATTTCAAACATGTTGCACCATTTTACGTTTTCGAACGCTTTTTCTTGGTCGACAAATCCTATGAACGTGTCTTGATTTCTCTTCAGTCTTGCTTCCATTATCAACCGCAATGTCAGAACTGCCTCTCGGGTGTCTTTACCTTTTCTAAAGCCAAACTGATCGTTATCTAACATATCCTTAATTTTCCTTTAGATTCTTCTGTACATTGTTCTTGTCAGCAACTTGGATGCATGAGCTGTTAAGCTGATTGAGCGATATTTCTCGCACATGCCAGCTCTTGCAATCTACGGTATAGTGTGGATGCTATTTTACCGAATGTCAGAAAGTAAGTCGGTTGACTCATATATTCTACACACCAACGTGAAAATTCGTTTTGTTGCCACTTTCGACAATGATTTTAGAAACTGTAGTGGAATGTTATCTATCCCTTCTGCCTTATTTGATATTAAGTTCTCCAAACTCTCTTAAATTCTGGTTCTTCTATCACATCAGGCAACTCTTCCCCCTCTTAGAGGCCTTCAATGTACTCTTTCCACGTATCCGCTCTCTCCTCTACCTTCAAGAGTGGAATTCCCGTTGCACTCTAAATTTTACCTCCCTTGCGTTTAATTTTACCGAAGGTTATTTTGATTTTCCCATGTGCTGAATCAGTCCTTCTGACAACCATCGCTTTTTAGATCACATTTTTCATCAGCCATTTCGTCTCACCTTCCCTGCACTTCCTGTTTATTTCATTCCTCAGCGACTTGTCTTCCAGTGTCCCTGAATTTCCCTGAACATTTTTGTACTTCCTTTTTCATCGATCAGCTGAAGGACTTCTTCTGTTACCCATGGTTTCTTCGCAGTTTCCTTCAATGTACCTACGTTTTTCTTTCCAACTTCAGTTATCGTTCTTTTTAGAGATGTCCTCTTCAACTATACTACGTACTGAGGCATTCCTTATTGCTGTGTCTATAGCCTTAGAGAACTTCAAGCGTATCTCGTCATTGCTTAGTACTTCCGTATCCCACTTCTTTGCATATTGATTCTTCTTGACTAATCTCTTTAACTTCGGCCTACTCTTCATCACTACTACATTGTGATCTGAGTCTATATCTGCTCCTGGGTACGCCTTACAATCTGGCATCTGATTTCTGAATCTCTGACTGACCATGATTAACTGAAATCTTCCCGGCCTTTCGAAGTATTCCTCTCCTCTTGTGATTCTTGAACAGAGTATTCGCTATTACTAGTTGAAATTTATTGCAGAACTCAATTAAACTCTCTCCTCTGTCATTCCTTGTCCATTGCGCATATATCCCTGTAACCTTCTCTTCTACTCGTTCAAGTACAACTGCATTCCAGTCCCCCATGATTATTAGACTTTCATCTCCTTTTATGCACTGTTTACCGTTTCGATGTCCTCATATACTTTCTGTATCTCTTCATCTTCGGCTTTTGACGTCGGCATGTATACCTGAATTATCGTTGTCGGCGTTGTTTATTCTGATAATAACAACCCCATTACTGAACTGTTCACACTAACACACTCTCTGCCCTACCTTCCTATTCATAACGAATCCTGCTCCGTTTTCTACTGCTGTTGGTATTACCCTATACTCCTCTGACCAGAAATCCTTGTCGTCTTCCATTTCACTTCACTGACCCCTACTTTATCTAGATTGAGCCTTTGCATTTCCCTTTTCAGATTTTCTAGCTTCCTTACCACATTCAGGCTTCTGACATTTCACGTCCCGACAGGTAGAACGTTACCCTTTCGTTGTTTATTCAATCTTTTTCTCACGGTCACCTCCTCCTTGGCAGTCCCCTCCCGCTGATCCGAGTGGGGGACTATTCCGGAATCATTTCCAGTGGAGAGATCATCATGACACTTTTTTCAATTACAAGCCACATGCCCTTTGGAGACACCTTATATGTCTGTAATGCAGTGGCTTCCGTTGCCTTCTGAATCCTCATTCCGTTGATTCTTGCTGATTCCTGCGCCGCTAGGGGCAGTTTGACTTCCCAAGGACAAGAGAGTGCCCTGAATCTGTGTCCGCTCCTCCGCCCTCTTTGACAAGGCCGTTTGCTGAATGAGGGTGACTAATTATGCCGGAAGTCTTCGGCCTCCAATGCTGATTAGGATTGTTCTATGTCACAACAAATTTGTGATCGCATTGTGTTCTGAAGCTGTCTTTAGGTTGCTTTTCTGAAGTGCAAGTCTAATTTTATTTGAAATTTTTCCCCAGTAAGGTATGACAGTGAATTGTGTATACTTGCTATAATTTTTCCTTGTTAGGGTAATGTTGCCTTTTATTTTTTTTCCATTTGTGTGTAGTATTTTGGTATAAATTTTTTCGATTATGATGGGATTGTAGCCATTGCTTTTTTATGTACTTCTTAGTGTCTTTAATTAAGATATTATGTTTTCTTTAGTCAATGGATGCTTCATTAGAGTCCCTATACAGGTTCAACAATATGCTTCTTTGTGTGCTTCTGGGTGACATATTGTGTATTTTAAAGACTGCAGTTCTTTGTTTTCGGTAGATATTGAATATGTGCATTGGTTCATTTCTTGTGATCTCAAGATATAGAAAAAAATTTTTATTAGAGGTAGAGAATATTAGTGTTTAACGCCCCATCGACAACTAGGTCATTAGAGAATGAAAGCGGCCGCGCCCTATCGAAGGAACCATCCCGGCATTTGCCTTAAGCGATTTAGGCAAATCACGTGAAACGTAAATCAAGATGGGTGGTCGCGGGTTTGAACCGTCGTTCTCCCGAACGCAGACCAGCGTGTTAACTACTGTCCTACTCCATTCGGCAGTTTTTTTTATTTAGGATTAGAAAAATGTCATATTACTGCTCTGAGCTGCTGGTAAAATACTTTATTTACGCAACCAGTTTCATTCGTTTAACCATCATCAGCTTTCTATATCCCAAATAAAATAATGCATAAGTGACGTTACAGGCTTAAATTGTCACTAAACTGCTAACTGATGTAAATGTTAACTACAGACACGTAATGAAATTTCACGTAATCACATAAAAGTATTCACAATATTACGTTAGGTGAAATGTAAAATCATGATTTTATATGATTTTATATTTCACCTAACATGACGATGTGAATGCATTTATGTCAGTAAGTGACATTTCATTACGTGCGTTTCGTGTTAACATTTACATCAGTTAAGTGATTCGTAAATGTTTAGCCTGTGATATTAATTATAATTTTTTTTGTTCTGTATGCAGCAGGAGTAAATTTTAGCAAAAGGCTACAGAACCCAGATTAAGCGAGGGCGTTCAATAAGCAATCCAACACTTTTTTTTCCTGAAAGCAGGTTGGCTTTATTCACGATTCCAATCACCATGTCATTCCCCATCTTTTAATTACAAAACCCTATTTTTCAACATAATCACCGTTCAATCTGGCGGACATACGCAGCTTACTGGGAAGACGGAAGGTGCGAGATCCGGACAGTAGGGTGGATGAGGAAGAACAGTCCATTTAAGTTTTGCGAGTGCGCAGACCTGTTTGAATCTTTTCATTCTCATGGAGAAAGAAGTTCGGCGACGAACAAGTTGAAGTCGTTTCTTCAATTTCCTCGGCCTAGCACAGTTCACAGTTGATCGTTGTACCATGAGAGAGGACATCAAACAGAGTAACCCCCTGTGAGTACCAGAAGACCGTCGCCATGACTTTACCTGCTGAGGGTGTGGCCTTCAACTACACTCATGCTCATAAATTAAGGATAATGCTGATGCATGGTGAAACAACGCTTTGGTGGGAGGTTTGCGGTCTTAAATCACCTCGGGGTATGACCATTCGGTGCATTTGTCCTACGGTCGTCGCACGGTGGCGCTGGCAGCAGTTCAGATGGTTCAAATGGCTCTAAGCACTACGGGACTTAACATCTGAGGTCATCAGTCCCCTACTCTTAGAACTACTTAAACCTAACTCACATAAGGGCATCACACACATCCTTGCCCGAGGCAGGATTCGAACCTGCGACCTTAGCAGCAGCGCGGTTCCAGACTGCAGCGCCTAGAACCGCTCGTCCACTGCGGCCGGCGCTGGAAGCAGTCCACATATACAGAGGTGTGTTGGTGCGTGTCAGAGTACGGTGCAGCGAGTAAGTGTGTAGACGTTTTCAGACGTGCTAATGGTGACGGTGTGTTTGGCTCAAAGAACACATATTGATAACGTTAGATAGAATACTAGGGCGACTGGAGGCTGGTCAAATACAGCAGGTCGTTCCACGGGCCCTCCGTGTGCCACAAATTTGTGATCTCAAGATTATGGCAACGATTCCAGCAGACAGGAAACGTGTCCAGGCGCTACAGTGTACAACACCACAAGAAGACCGATATCTCACCATCAGTGCCCGCAGAAGGCCACTGAGTACTGCTGGTAGCCTTGCTAGGGACCTTACCGCAGCCACTGGAACAGTTGTCTCCAGACACACAGTCTACAGACGACTGAACAGACATGGTTTATTCGCCTGACGACCTGCAAGGTGTATTCCACTGACCCCCGGTCACAGGAGAGCCCGTAAAGCCTGGTGCCAAGAACACAGTACATGGTCATTGCAACAGTGGTCCCAGGTTATATTCACGGACGAGTCCAGGTATAGTCTGAACAGTGATACTCGCCGGGTTTTCATCTGGCGTGAACCTTGAACCAGCTACCAATCCCTTAATGTACTTGAAAGGGACCTGTATGGAGGTCGTGGTTTGATGGTGTGGGGTGGGATTATGATTTGTGCACGTACACCGCTGCATGTGTTTGACAGCGGAACTGTAACAGGTCAGGTATACCGCGACGTCATTTTGCACCAGTTTGTAGGCTTTTCCAGGGGTGCAGTGGGTCTCTCCTTCCTCCTGATGGATGATAAAGCACGGCCCCACCGAGCTGCCATCATGGAGGAGTACCTTGAAATAGAATATATCAGGCGAATGGAGTGGCCTGCCTGTTCTCGAAACCTAAACCCCATCGAGCACGTCTGGAATGCTCTCTGTCGACGTATCGCTGCACGTCTTCAAACCACTGCGACACTTCAGGAGCTTCGACAGGCACTGCTGTAAGAATGGGATGGAGATTGTAGGCCAGCAGCTGCTCGACTACCTGATCCAGAGTATTCCAACCCTTTGTGCGGCCTGTGTACGTGTGCGTGGTGATCATATCGCCTATTGATGTCGGGGTACATGCGCAGGAAACAGTGGCGTTTTGTAGCATATGTGTTTCGGGACGGTTTACTCATGACCAATATCGTGGACTTACATATCTGTGTCGTGTGTGTTCCCTATGTGCCTATGCTATTAGCGCCAGTTTTATGTAGTGCCACGTTGTGTGGCACCACATTCTGCAATTATCCTTAATTTATGAGCATGCTTGTATTTCTTCTCGGGAGCGATGCCATGGCGCAACTCCATGGATTGTCATTTTCTCTCCGGTTCTAAGTGATGGACTCATATTTCATCACCGGCGACGATGTTCGATAAACAGTTTTCACGATGAACCACGTAACACTCAAGCAGTTGCGCACAGGTGGTCCTTACTTGCTCATTGTAATCTTCTGTTAGTCGACGAGGAACCAGTGGGCACATGCCTTTACGTACTCTAACTGGTGGACGAGTGTTTCAGTACTGCCAACACAGACGTCCAGCTGATGTTTGATCGTGACCTGTCGGTCACCTCGACTGAGAGTTTCTGCGCGGTCCAACATCGCAGGAGGAACAGCTGCGTGTGGCCGGCCGGCACGCGGCAGATGGGACAGGTTTGAGCCGCCTTGTTACGGTGATGACAGACGCCTCGACCAATGACTCCCCGTGATGGTCACTGCTAGGTCTCCGAAGGAATTCTACAAGCGCCTACAAATATCCTCGATGCTCTGATCTTACGCCAAAAGAAACTGAATGACAGCTGTCTGCTTGTAACGCACCTTCGTTACAGGTACCATTTTGAAGGTTACATATATCCTGTCGAAACTTCATGAAACTGTAGGATTGGAGCGGGAATATTTCACGATGTTCAACAACAAATTTGGCATTTTTTCAACAAAAAGTGGCCGATAAAAAAAATAGTGCACTAATTATTGAACGTTCCTCGTACGACGGAAGACACGAGATGCAGTAGGTAAGAAAGAAGTGGGACAATATTGCAACCAGACGTTACTCAACATGCACATTCATCAAGCTGTGAAGGACACCAAGAACAAATTTGGAAAGCGAATTAAAGTTCAGGAGGAGGAAATAAATAGCAGGTGGTTATAACTAAAGTGCAGCTACTCACAGAGATTCAATATGGGCTGTGCTCATCGTGTGGCACCAAAACTCGGCAGGTATTCTAATGAGTTAATGTAGAATCGATTTGCGCTGGAAAAAATTAGCTCCAATTTTGGCCACCAGGTGAAAACGTGGCGCTGTGAATGCAAGAAAGACGTATAGGAAATTTCCATGTGTAATGGATTAGGAACGGGACGTGGACGGAAAAAGACAAACAAGTGAGAAAGATACAACGCTGATTTTGTTATTAATCTCCTCCTACGTAATCCGTTCAATACGGGCACCGAAGAAGTCGTCTAGATACTGTACAGCGCAAGATTTACACCTGTTGCTTTTGTGTTAGCAGAAGAGCCAACACCGTGTTACGAGTGTAGGCCGAAATGCACGTGTTTTAGCTCACGCAGGCTGGCGTGAAGAGGGAAGAACTATACTGACGTGAGGTCTGGAACATGACAAGGAATGAGAGTTCAGAAAGCGGACGTAATTAGTTTGATACTTAACTTTAATCCATTAATGATGAACGTCGCTCTTGACGGTACATGATTCACAATATTATCTGTTCATAATTCATTCTTGAAGTAATTATAGTAACTGAATATGGCGCATTGCTAGGTCGTAGCAAATGACGCAGCTGAAGGCTATGCTAAACTGTCGTCTCTGCAAATGAGAGCGTATGTAGACAGTGAACCATCGCTAGCAAATTCGGCTGTACAACTGGGACGAGAGCTAGGGAGTGTCTCTAGACTAGACCTGCCGTGTGGCGGCATTCGGTCTGCAATCACTGATAGTGGCGACACGCGGGTCCGGCGTTTACTAACGGACCGCGGCCGATTTAAAGGCTACCACCTAGCAAGTGTGGTGTCTGGCGGTGACACCACAGTTGCCATGAACTGGTACTAATTTTTTCCAGTATAAATAGACTCCGCATTTGCATTTAACTAGTATTTATATTCTTAAATACACGTAGAATATAAATTGAATAGGACGGTACTAACAAGTCGAGCGAGGCGCTTCAGTCCGGAACCGCGCTGCAGCTGCTGCGGTCGCAGGTTCGAATCCTGCCTCGGGCATGGATGTGTGTGATGTCCTTACGTTAGTTAGGTTTAAGTAGTTCTAAGTTCTAGGGGACTGATGACGTCAGATGTTAGGTCCCATAGTACTCAGAGCCATTTGAACCATTTTGAACTAACAAGTGCTGCGCATCGTTTAGAGCCTCACTTCCAAAATTAGAAGAACGCAGACACAAAATTTTAATTATATTAAAATATATATCGCGTTATGATTACGGGCTGAAAGTTAGATCTGGGCTTTACAAGCCGGTACTGTCAAGCGGAGAAGCAATGGCGGAAATAAAACAAAGGTACAGGATTGGGTATAAGATTATTGGTGAAAGAATACGAATGATAAGACTTGCTGAAGATATTGTTACCCTCAGTGAAAGTGACAAGGAATTACAGACCTGTTAAATAGAACGAGCAACGTAATGAGCACACACTATGGAGAGCGAGTAAATGAAAGAAAGACGAAAGCGATGATTGGCGGAAATGTGATGGTTAGCAGAAACGGGGCTGGCGATAAACTTAACAAAAAATCTGAGGGCACGAAGAAGGTGAAGGAATTCTTCAAAGTTGCAAGCAAAATTACGCATGATTGACGTCCTGTTATGACGTATAGTCTAGTAATGTTTTATTTTGCTCGTACCATTCGATAATCATTTACGATTGAAACTAATGAAGAGCAAGAGCGTAAAAATAACTTAACAGCAGCATTCGTAGAATATATAGTTCCAGTGTTTAGTTAGAAGTAGTATTTATTACCCAAAAGAATCGCAAAAGATGAATGAGACAGTATTAATAACAGGCATGGTGCATCGTACTTAAAATATTCGAAGAAGTCTCCCTCCGATAGAAGTCAAAAACAATTTATCTCTTCCGAATTTTACCTTGCGAATTAATGCACTAGGCCAAACTCTAAAAAATCTGGGAATTTAAACACCGGCACCGATATCTGTCTCCTACGTACTATTCACGTATGCTACGGGAAGAGGGTGGGAGAGTGGAGAGGTGGAGAAGGCACATCATTTAACCTCCGCCATATACTGTTCAGTGGCTTACGATATATATATGTATATGCAAATACAGTGACCTGTTTCATCTATGCTATTATATTATGAAATGCTATTATATTATGGAACAAGAATGGTCTAATTGAAGGTTTAAATAGAACGGAGAAGCGTGTTGGATTAAATCATTTTGTAACAAGGTAAGCTGTTTACAAATGCTAAAGATCCGACTTCGAACACGGCGAATAGTTTCAGCCAGTAGAGATGTTTCGTGAAATAAATACAGAAACCTGACTATAGCCTGCTTACTTACGCAAAAGTCACCGATTGAAAAGTTGTGAAAAATATGTACTATTTGCATGGAGAACCGTTGGACACACATACCAAATGGTACAGCACCGCATATGCTTGTAGCCACCTACGAGACAAACGTTATTCTACCACCCAGAGCCGGAGGACTCCGGTATTCCGCTGGTGTATAATATTTATCGTAGCCCCACACAGAGACTGCAACTTGCGCTCCCTGCATACAAAAAGAAGTCTTGATAAAATACAGTTTAATCTCGCACCAAGTAGGCATCGTTTTACATCGCTTCAGCCGCAGCAAAAGTTCTACCCTACCACATCTCAAAATCCGCGATTCTAATTTTTTCTTCGACTAAGGTACAAGTAGGGCTTCCGGTGCGTACCGTCACATATCAAGCACTGGCAAATACTCTTTTTCCTGTTTTAGAACTCCATATGCCACACACACATACACAAGACGTTCGATGTTTTCGTTCTCCGCCTCCAGGCAGGTAAAACGTCGACGCTGATGGTTTGACAGCGCTCGGCGACCGTACGCTATTGTTATTCCGTATCTGGATCAGCGTAGACAGCTAGATGTCCACTTTAAATGCAGATTGGGTTCTTCGTAACTATTACGAATTCAGAGAAGGCTCTCAACCTGAAATATTTATAGCAATCTTGTCAGCAGCCGGTTCGAGAGCTGTCGCACTGGGAATTCGAATTTTACGGTACGTGATCTTCAGCACTGATCACGTGTATCAATTACATCGGGACTGTCCACTCCCTTTGTCTAAATATCAATCAATGTACTCTCGTGAAACTAGACGACGAATCGTTTGCTAAAATACTGACAAGTCACTAGCGTACTGTGAATCCAGCAAGTCTGCAGTTATTCAGTAAACGTGCACTAAAATTAGTCACACATCTGTCACCGTTACAAGGAAACCACACTTAAATTTTTTCTGTAGCGTCCGTGTCAGAAATCGTCTATGTTAGGTGGAATAAAACTTACCGACTGCCACCAAAATAGTTTGCCTCGAGCTTCACGGTACCTTTGTTACCAACTCACAAGACAATGTGCTGATCATCAAAACTTACTACAATTGGTGCCTCCCAGGAAAACCAGTATTGTAGGAGATCACCGCTGAATTTAATGTCAAAAGTGAGTAATAACACGTCCAAATGCAAAGGGGCATGAAACTACGATGAATACATTACAAGACTAGTCATAACACACAGTTGTCTTGATGATGCATTTATTCACCTTCGCAACTTCAGAGGGCAGATAGTGCGGCGAGCGTATCAAAGCCTTTAAAATTTTGATACGATTTTGAAGTTGAAGTCGTAAGTAATTCGCAGAGCACCAGACCCAAGAGAGTTTACTCGCGTTTTCACTTAAGTGCGTGAGAGTGGCGCATTGCCCAGTAGTCAAATTTCATGCGAACGTGCGAATGAATCGAGTGTTAATGAAGTGGAAGTCATTATTCAGTTGATAGAAAGTAGCCCTTAAACAAGCCCACACGGTATTTCTACACGTGTTACGCGTTACGCATACAAGAACGTGGTGGGCATTACAATGCACGCCGTCTATCCTTATCATTTACAACAGATTCAATAACTTCGAGAAAGAAACAAAGGTGGACGTTTGGAATTTTATCGTTAGCTAGCTCCAAATTGCCAAGTAATCCAACGAATGTTGTTTACTGATGAAGTCACTTTGATTCGTAACTCACATATGTGTGCTCCGACGATAATCCGCTTCATTTTATAGGGCTCAACATCTAGGCTTTCATGAAAACTACAGTCTAGCATTATTGTTAGAAGTTCCTTTATCTACATATATGGGTATGTTCTTCGGGTATGACAAGACTGCTTCACATTGTAGTCATCAGGTGGCACGCCATCGGAACATAACATTCCCCGGAAGATGGATTGGCAGAAATAGTAATGCGGATGAGTAGGGAAAATAAACCCGTAATGTTCGGATACAGCATTAATAGTGTTCGACACAGTTTTGTCGTTTAAATATCGGGACGTAACGTTGTAAAGCGAAAAAGAAATGGAACGAGGTGCGAAGTGTGGTAAGGAAAGCGAATGGTCAGATTCGGTTTTCCAGGAGAATAGATTGGTCCATGTGTAAAGGAGACCGTGTATAAGACGCTATTGCGACCTTTTGAAACAATTCAGAGGCGGGCTGCTAGATTTGTTACTGAGAGGTTAGAAAAACGGCATTTGAAGCTGACTACACAATGATTCTGTTGCCTCCAACATACATTGCTCGTAAGGACCACGAAGATAAGATACGAGAAATTAGGGCTCATATGGAGGCATACAGACAGTCATTTTTCCCTCGTTCTATTGGGAGTGGGACAGGAAAGAAAATGATTAGCTGTGATACGAGGTACCCTCCGCCACTCGCCGTCGGATGGATTGCGGAGTTTCGATGTAGATGTAAATGTAAAGTTTCTTACCACCAAGGTCCCCAGACATTACCGCTTTAGAGTTTTGCCTATGGGGCAGGGTGAAAGACGAAGTCTACAAAGAAAAAGGTTAACACAAGAGACGAATTGATCGTATTATTAACAGTGCTGCCCAATAAAAGACGACTTCAGAGGAGCTACAAGTGCTGCTGTCAAGAGAATCTGACATTGCTTTGAAGTCGAAAGCTGAATTTACAAAAGTAACTTTGAACGAGAAACGTCTTGGCAGATTAAAACTGTGTGCCGGACAGAGACTCGAACTCGGGACTTTTGCCTTACGCGGGCAATTGCTCTACCAACTGAGCTACCCAAGCACGACTCACGCCCGGTCATCACAGCTTTACTTCTGCCAGTATCTCGTCTCCTACCTTCCAAACTTTACAGAAGCTCTCCTGCGAACCTTGCAGAACTAGCACTCCTGAAAGAAAGGATATTGCGGAGACATGGCTTAGCCACAGCCTGGGGGATGTTTCCAGAATGAGATTTTCACTCTGCAGCGGAGTGTGCGCTGATATGAAACTTCCTGGCAGATTAAAACTGTGTGCCGGACCGAGACTCGAAGGCACGGCTCCCGAGTTCCAGTCTCGATCTGGCACACAGTTTTAATCTGCCAGGAAGTTTCATATCAGCGCACACTCCGCTGCAGAGTGAAAATCTCATTCTGGAAACTTTGAACTTAACCATTTGCCTTCGTCTAATATCTTCTGCGAGTGTTTTTGGGGCTACATTCTAACAACTAGACCTCTGCAACCAGTAAAAATTTAATTAATAACTTCTGGGACAGTAAAAGAAGCCATCGAAACAAAAACCACTGACAGCACTCACTAAAGACGGCAATGTGCAGCACAGCGTGGCTTGGCAACCAACAATCGCGCTGAAACAGGTGCGTCGAACACTGAGACAACGCATTCCCTTATATGGCGATATCGAGAGTAGCAGTGACGTCTCAGCCGGCAGCTAGAGTTTATAAATGCGTACCGGCGACCTGTCAGCAGAGACTGTCTTCCGGGACGTCATACATCAAGGAGAGAACCTTATAAAACCGCGGCCAGGAAAACACATCAAGGGAGGATATCACTGCTGGAGTGCCACAGGGGTTGGTCCTCGCACCGAATCTCTACACTCTGCATATATCCGACTCGCCAAGAACAGCCTGCGTCCACCTAGTACTATATGTGGAAGACCGCAGTCGAAACGCCGGATACCTGCAACAACATCTCCAAAAAGCCTGCAACGACCTCGCTGGCTGGGCAGCAAACTGGTGCCTGGCAACGCCATCGAAACGCAGGTACCGGCGATGCGTAGAAGACCGGTGCCACGCAACCTGCCACAGATCTACATACGTAGATCTGAGGAAAAGCTTTGATAGATACCTGGGCGTGGTGCTGGACCCTCGACTAATCTGGAAGCAGGATGTAGAGCACACTAGAGAGAAGGCACACTCTTTTGAATCATTCATCAGTCCTATCCCAGGTGGGGATCTGTCCTCTACCAGAGCACGCAGCAGTCGTGTGGGGCAACGCTGCCACCACACACATCAATCGACTGCAAAAAAATTCTTCGACGGCCCTCCACCTAGGCGCCGAGTTCAGTATCGTACCACTACAACAATTACCTGGATCAGCGTTGTTGTGAGAATTCACGAAAGCAGCGAATAAGCTCAGCGTCAAGACACAGATGTCACAGTACGAAAAAAACCGAGTACTAGGCACAAGGCCACAGTGTATGCAGAGGACAAGACGGCCAGATCTCCTGCACAACTAAAACGTGCGTGGCAACAATCATTCGAATGTCATTTATTGTACTAGCCACAAACAAGAGTGACAAATCTCGGACGAAATTTTGGAGGGTTTTCGGTTAATGTGTTATACAAATCGCTGTCCCTTTCTAAATTAAACATTTTTGAATTTAAGTATTTTGGTTGGGCTGTAAACTCAACTATAAGTTAAGCAAGGGTTCTGGGTCGTATATTATATCTCTACAGGCCATAACATTTTGTATATGTTACATCCGGCATTACACTAGATTAAATTTTTTGGACAGGGTTGTTATATTCTTCAGTGTAAAAATTTTAGGCTGGAAAATTTTGGAGTGTTCTGGGTAGCATATTACACCTTGTTCATTGCAAGTGCCTCTAATTCACACCATCATATACTGCCAAAACCTGGCAAAGTTGACAAAGGCAAATACAAAGCTAGCTCATGGTATTTTGATGCGTTTCGACTTCTTTATATTCTTTGAATGGTATACTGAATCTGGCACTATACTATGTTAAATACTGTATTTTGGTACTTTTGGTTGAGAAATTTATGAAGGGTGTCAAGACTAGCGTGACCGACACAGACTAAATACACACACACACACACACACACACACACATACACGCACACATATAAAACGCGACAAAGTTGAATGGCGCCATTTAAATACATATCAGCGTCACATACTGTAATTCTGATGGACAAAACTAATTTTCAAATTTAATGTGTAGCTTATGGGAAGAAGCCATCACATTATGAGTACCATAGTTCTCTTTCTATACTAACAGCAAAACAGGAGCCAAAAATAAGAGTTGCAGTTAAACACAACAAGCGTTGCTAGAGGCAGAGTACCCCCCCAAAAGTCAGGGTTCAAAGGAACCGACTGTGTTATGCTGCAAGGCCCCGTTAGCAGTCATTCTACTTGACAATGGCCACGGGACGCTTGGTCGACAGTTTGTGGCATTTTAACCACTTGACGCAGCTGTAAACCCGAGAACATTTTATTTATTGTTACCGCCGCGAAACACTGCAGTCCTACACATCGGTAGAACAGTTTTACGCTATCGTACCTGCCACAGTGACAAAATTTGAATAAGTCCGAACGCCCGTTGTAGCGGGTGGCAGGCAGCTCCACGTGCGACACTACTGCAGCTATTTGCGCATTGTGTTTTGTTGCTATAAAGAGTCGCACGCTGTCGATCGCTTCTATAGCTCTGTATAGGGAAAACGTAGCCAGTTTGGCTCTATCATTCTGCTGATCATGAGAGCAAGCGCGTCTTCCTTGGTGGTGATGTCAAAGTGACGTTCACTAGGCGCGACAGATGCCACATTGATTTCGTCGTAATTCGCTGTTTTTGTTTTATGACTTGCAGTATGCCGTTGCTAGCGAATGGGAAATGGAAGATTTCTCACGAACGCGTCCCCCTTGGTACAGTTTCTTATAATTAAATGACAATGATACACTGGCGGTAAAAATCTTCAGGGCACACTAAAAACAACAACTCATTAATTTACTGAATGTCTTTGGTGTAGCGGAGGTGTAAAGGTTAAGGAGGTGGTTTAAGGAATAGATGGTAGTAGTTCATGTCCTGCTATACGCTTTCTTCTTTTTCGTCTTAGCATTTTTAATACTTCCTCTGACTTTCTTATGATCATGATACAAATATGTTACGCAATATTAGATCTTATCAACACATATAAATGTGTGAAAATGAATCTACATACATACGTATATAGACCTATGCATAGATGTATATAGGTACGTTACACATACCCTAAACCACTGGATCGATTTCAACCAAAATTGGTACACATATCACTTACCGTCTGGAAAGAACCGCTGTGGAGTAAGAACTACCTACCTTTCAAATGGATATGGGTGAAAAGGCAGAATAGTCCACGGCGAGCGAATACCCATATTCTGGACATCCAGTATTTGACAATGACGTCACTTATTCACTTTCAACAAATTTCACACATAATTTCAAACATTTACAAAATGTTCTCTCGCTGTATGCTCGTAGCTTCGTTGAGAGTTTCATTGAGAGTCTGCGTGTCAAACACTTTCCGGATACCTAGGAAACAATATAGCGCGGAAGCGCTGTAACAAGAATGTGTTTGAGAAGGCCGTGCGCAAAACAGAATTTTTGTTTAGGGAGGTTCAAGTGGTTCAAGTGGCTCTGAGCACTATGGGACTCAAGTCCATTATTAAGTCCACTGTAAACCAAAAGAGTACTTTCATTCCTTGACCCATGAATCGTAGAAGCCGTGTAATATTAATTGTCATGGTCTGCATACATCAGCAGTGTATGGTCTACAACGTGTTGTCACCTGTGTTGACAGTGATGTAGATTACATCATCAGAAGTGGTCCCACGTCCACGGGAACGATGGACTTCCACAAGGTGAATTTTTTCAATCCAAAAATCTTTATCCATTGTCGAGATACGATGGTTTACCATAGCAAAATGGTTCAAATGGCTCTGAGCACTATGAGACAACATCGGAGATCATCGGTCCCCTAGAACTTAGAAATACTTAACTAACCTAAGGACATCACACACATCCATGCCAGAGGCAGGATTCGAACCTGCGACCGTAGCAGCCGCGCCGCCGGACTGAAGTGCCTAGAACTGCTCGGCCACCTCGGCCGGCTTCCCATAGCACTGTTGCACACAAAACTCATTCTTACTTGAACCGAATGCGCGAAAAATGATTCAAATAAATAAAAAATGCTTTTTTACGATAAAGTTGAAAAGTCGCTTTGAAAATTTACCTTAATTCGGATTTTACGTGCAAAGTAAATGTTTTTTTATGAGCGTTTTCATGCGCGGCACCTCTGTATTTCAAACTTTTGCGACTCTGTATATATAATTAATTGTCCTCCTATTATTTTGTGAAAGGTTTATCCGTTGCCATGATATAAGCAATATGATTCGGAAGACAATAGAAAACCTGTACGGGGTCAACAAAAATCTACATTACTTGCCAAGCTATGGCGGTCTAAGGTCAAAACTATGGTAGAGTTGAGAACAGAATGAAAAATGCTCCTGTCATGGCATATAAAAGGCCAATATGTCCTGGGGAGAGTCCTGGATGTAAAAGAACGGAAAATCTTTTCGACTTATATGCGCTGTTTTCACGAGTTAACCTTACTCAAAAATGGTTCAAATGGCTCTGAGCACTATGGGACTCAACATCTATGGTCATCAGTCCCCTAGAACTTAGAACTACTTAAACCTAACTAACCTAAGGACATCACACACATCCATGCCCGAGGCAGGATTCGAACCTGCGACCGTAGCAGTCTCGCGGCTCCGGACTGAGCGCCTAGAACCGCTAGACCACCGCGGCCGGCTAACCTTACTCCACCAGCGCAGAGAGCTGTCTTAGCTGTCATCTTGAAATTTACAGGCTAAAGTACCTAATCCTGTGTCCGAGCTCCAGACGTTTCGCCAGCCATAGTAAACAATAAATAATATCATATTGCTGAAGAGCATGCATGTTGTTGTTGTTGTTGTGGTCTTCAGTCCTGAGACTGGTTTGAAGCAGCTCTCCATGCTACTCTATCGTGTGCAAGCTTCTTCCTCTCCCGGTACCTACTGCAACCAACATCCATCTGTATCTGCTTAGTTTATTCATCTCTTGGTCTCCCTCTACGATTTTTTACTCTCTACGCTGCCCTCCAATACTAAATTGGTGATCCCTTGATGCATCAGAACATGTCCTACCAACCGATCCCTTCTTCTAGTCAAGTTGTGCCACAAACTCCTCTTCTCCCCAATTCTGTTCAATACCTCCTCATTAGTTTTGTGATCTACCCACCTAATCTTCAGCATTCTTCTGTAGCACCACATTTTAAAGCTTCTATTCTGTTCTTGTCCAAACTATTTATTGACCATGTTTCACTTCCATACATGGCTACATTCCATACAAATACTTTCAGAAACGACTTGCTGACACTTAAATCTATAGCCGATGTTAACAAATTTCTCTTCTTCAGAAACGCTTTCCTTGCCATTGCCAGTCTACATTTTATATCCTTTCTACTTCGACCATCACCAATTATTTTGCTCCACAAATAGCAAAACTCCTTTACTGCTTTAAGTTTCTCATTTACTAATCTAAGCCGGCCGAAGTGGCCGTGCGGTTAAAGGCGCTGCAGTCTGGAACCGCAAGACCGCTACGGTCGCAGGTTCGAATCCTGCCTCGGGCATGGATGTTTGTGATGTCCTTAGGTTAGTTAGGTTTATCTAGTTCTAAGTTCTAGGGGACTAATGACCTCAGCAGTTGAGTCCCATAGTGCTCAGAGCCATACTAATCTAATTCCATCAGAATCACCCGACTTAATTCGACTACATTCCATTATCCTCGTTTTGCTTTTGTTGATGTTCATCTTATATCCTCCTTTCAAGACACCGCCCATTCCGTTCAACTGCTCTTCCGAGTCCTTTGCTGTCTCTGACAGAATTACAATGTCATCGGCGAATCTCAAAGTTTTTATTTCTTCTCCATGGATTTTAATACCTACTCGGAATTTTTCTTTTGTTTTCTTTACTGCTTGCTCAATATACAGATTGAATAACATCAGGGAGAGGCTACAACCCTGTCTCACTCCCTTCCCAACCACTGCTTCCCTTTCATGCCCCTCGACTTTTATAACAGCTGTCCAGTATCTGTACAAATTGTTATTAGCCTTTCGCTCCCTGTATTTTACCCCTGACACCTTTAGAACTTGAAAGAGGGTATGCATGCATGTAGTGGCTAAAAAAAGTTCTTCTGGGAGGGGGGGGAGAGAATTTCTGGGGTGGATTTGTTCCTTGGGAGGAGGGTGACATCATGTATCATGTTACTTTATTTGACACGATGCATTGTATTGCTTGACTTCAGTACTAATATTAAGAGTAAAAAAAAGCGAGAAAATGTCACGGCGTTGTGATTTAAATGTCTTTGAAGCTCCCAAGTAAGTCGGAAACCTATTTCCCTCCTTTTACGTTCCTATCTCTGCCCAGGACAGACGCGCCTTTTACGTGCTATGATTGGGGCATTTTTCATTTTAGATGGAACCTGCCTGTGGCCATCATCCATGTCTAGCAGGATATCGTGTGAGAAAATCTCCTTATTACAGTAATGTTTTAAAGCCCAGCCAGAGCATGGGTGGGCCCTAACAAGACTTGAAGCTGCAGTCGTCCACAGTAATTGCTTGGATCTCTCGTTACTGCTGTTCCCAGTAGCGAGTTGGCGGCCACTGGGTCGAGCTGGAGCCACGCGGGCTGTCCGCTGGAGGCGGAACGCTTCCAGCAGCCTGCGCGTGCAGATAGCTATCAACTCTCGGCATCGGCTATCCGCGAGCAAGCGGCAGATAGCGAACCTAAATGGGTCAGCGGTGCGGAATCCGCACCGGCAGAGTAAACATGCCTCTCCATTCAGCGCGATGGCTATCTCTCCGGGCCTCTCCGCCATTTCTTCAAAAGTTTCCCCCTATCGCCAGCTACGCTCGCACAGTAATGTTATTGTACCACACTGTACAGCACAGGGGCTATGACCTACACCCACGGTAGGTCAGGCACGTTGTACCGTTAGTTATTATTTCCTTTTCCGGTTCACTTGCAAAAGTAGCGCAAAACGACTGAATGCGTTAAGATCTCTTGCCACGATCTTATAGACAGCGGCAGTACTACATCTCTAGACACGCCACCAGATCTTTGCATGAAATTTCAGTCACCCAATTTCTCCTCCGAATGCAAAAATGTTTTCTTGACTCTTATCGACATAGGAAGAAATGACCATCGTGATAAAATAGTAGAAATCAGAGCTCGCACGGAAAGGTTTTTATCTTCATTCTTCTCACATGCTTAGAGAGTGGAACAGTCGAGAAGTAATCTGAAAGTGGTTCTACAAACAATCTAACAAACATGTAACTGTAAATTGCAGAATATTCATATAGATGTAGACTTCGATGTAGCATATGCTACGAGCCCCCCAATTTCCGCACAGTCTGTGCAAGTCAGCGCATGTAATGGCAGGCAACTGATTACTGATAATTCGAGCGATAGTGAAAAATCTGAAACAGTGGTTATCTTACCTTATGCTTCCCATAAGAAGAGTAAGAACTCCTTGGTCACGTGATAGGTTTCAGCCTATATACGGCAATAGTCGCCAGCAACAAAAAAATGAGTATTTCTGTGTCACGATAGACAGACTTATTATTCTTAAAAGTCAATGTGAATAAATTTTAGACAGTGCTAGTCCAGCTACGAGTAATGTGAGCAAAAATTGTGTTTCCCATCAGAGTTTAGACGAAAATGACTTACACCGTTGATACAGTACTGAATCCTTGAGATATGAATACAATGTGACCATTCTATCTTTTTTAATATATGTAAACGGCGTTCTGGGCGAGTTATGTCCAAACAGGATGACTAAATCTGCAGTTGGATGTACAACTATTCCAATTAATCTAAGTGTGTTACTGTGTGTTCTTCGTGTTATTCTTATTCGTGTGACGTATAACTAAGTTAGAAAGGCTTGTCCAACGCACCAGTTTCTCTACGAGTGTAGAAAACAACCTGAAAACCGCATTGAAAATAACTAGCAAAACCGACTCCGAACAACTTGAGCCAAAATCGAGAGAGCCTCCACAACCTGACGCACTGGGCACTTTACTACACATCCACCTCAGCGGGCTAAGAGTTTTCTTACTGGGAAGGGATGTAAACCAAGCGCGACATTTAACTGTTTTCATGGTCCTGCCATGTTCACGATGTTGTTGAGCTAACGGTTCAAAAAACACAGTGTATGGCATTTGTTAGCGCTTGTACAGTGATACGAACTTTCATTAACAGATACCTTCAGATAAGGAAAAACAACAAAGTTGTGTCTTCTTGTTGTGCTCTTCAGTGTAGAGATTCGTTCGATGCAACTCTCCTGTGAAAGTCTCTGCAGCTGTGAATAACCGCTGAGGCCAATATCCATTTGGGCCTGCCTACTGTGTGCATCCCTTAGGCTCCCTCTACAATCTTTACTCTCCCCCCCCCCCCTTTGCGCCCCCACCTCATATTTCCCTCCTGTACCAAATTAACAATTCCTTGTTGCGTCAGAATGAGTCACCAGTTCTACAGGCCCTACGGGATCTCAAACCGGCCCTGAGTATCCATCAGTAGTTTAGTTGATTTCGACTGTCCGTCAAGCCATGAACTAAAGCACACCGATTTTTATGTCCTGCACTGTCTCCCAAAGTCCTTTGAGGTTGCGTGATGCCATCAATACATCTCACGCTTTACCCCACTCTCCTCCTTGTTCCTTCGATTTTCCCCAGCATTTAGGTCTCATGCTATGTCCAACGTTGGTCAGTTTCTGTTTCAGTATCACACTTTCCAAGGGGAAATATGGGTGTTTTTCATTTAAAACCGATCAATACGTTCTCTCTGCAATCCACAAAACTCTAACGAGTTTCCTCCAACACCACAATTCAAGGGAGTCTATTCTATGATGTTAGGTTTTTTTTCACATTGTCGAGGTCTCACATCTGTATATAGCAACTGGAAATACTATAGCCCTTACCATTGCCTGTTTATAGAATAAGCGTCTCCTTATTTAGTGGCTGCAGTCATCAGAAGAAACCTGTGAGCGGAGATGGTTGATAACAGAAACTACTCCATCCCAGTAACACTGTCCGCTATTTTTCTGGAAATAGCACTTTCACGAATACAGTTTATTGTTTACATTTATTTGTATGTCCGCCCCGATAGCTGGGTGGTCAGCGCGACGAACTGCCATGCCCGGGTTCGATTCCCGGCCGGGTAGGAGATGTTCTCCGCTAAGGGACTGGGTTTGTGTTGCGTCTATCATCATCATCTCATCCCCATCGACCCGCAAGTCGGCGCATTGGCGTCAACTCAAATGACTTGCGCCAGGCGTCCGGCCAACCCGACGGGAGGCCCTACCCACACGACATTTCATTTATTTGTATTTCATTTCTGTTCTTTATCGATAGTTTCGTGGCCGCAGACCTAGTATCACATTGAGGCTGTCAAGCCGGACGCTGGCATCACCTCGCAATGAAACCAGAATGAATTATAAATAAATAAGATAAAAACAATAAGATGTGTTCTTGGAAGTGCTATTTCCTGAAAAATACTTTAACATCTATGGACCCACAAATAAAATTCACCTTCAAAAATAATGGAAAAAATCCTAACAAAACTCTCGAGGTAATCTGGTTACAAATCTGTTTGCACGTCTCTGAATTTCGTAGGTCTTGTGAGGAGATTTTTGCGCCACAACGCCCACTCCACTGTTTTGAGCCACAAATTCTCCACTCAGGGCTCCACAGATTGTGTAATAATTATACACCTCTAACAATTTCAACTTTACATGCAAATGTATTACTTGCAAGTCTTCGGACGCAAAGAAACCTCGGGATAAACTTCCACAGCCAATAAAATGTTCCGCAGAAGCAATACAGCTTGTTGGCTTGTACACTGCTAGAAAAGTATGTTTATTTGATCAAAGTCTGCTCAAGCTTGCTATTAGCTCTTCAACTGAACACGAGTTAGACCCAGCCATACGAAATGTGCGGTCGGTTTTGAAATCAGAACTGACAAAAGAACCTATCTTTCTCTTGAAACCAACATTAGTCCCAACAATTCATGAGTTTGTGTGACCGATTCCAAAAAATTTTGAGCCCCTAGGAACTCCATAAAATTGCTCAATTTCTATTCATCCAATTAGCACTGCGGTTCCAGATTTATTGGATATTATCTCAGTATGACGAGTTCTCACTGATTCTGAATCGTCGTCTGACAGTTTCACTCCTGTTGTTAGTGGTGGCCCTTTGATCTCTACGCCAGCTATACATATATGAACTAAACTCTTCCACCGCGGTTTCTCCCTATATGTTCGGACTCATTCAGGGATCACTGTTCGTATTTTGACAGGTTTTCACTAATAGATACACTGATTCACGAGGAAGGTTCGTGCTTGTAAATTATAAATACAGGCTGATTAAACTTTCGACTCTTGAGAGAGCGCCCATGAAAACGAGTGATCGTAGGACAATGAAACTTTGTGGAAACATTTGTAAGAGTATGGGGAAGAGAAATAACGAATAAATCACTGGAAGCGAGACATTTTAATTTCCACACGATAGTGTAACATTCGTTAATTGCGTACCTTGCTTATGCTCCAGATTACAAATGTTGCTCGATGCGACGATCATATGCACCCACGACAGCCTGAATTGCTCTACTGCTGCCCGAAATCATCTCACATGGGATGTTGGCTATCTCCCTCGCTATGCTCATCTTCAGTCTCCAACGTGTGTTAGTGTCCCGCAGATGATTCCTACCTTTCGGGTAACTCGTCAGCCATAAATGGCACGGGTTCGAATCTGGTGACCTTAGTGACCACGCAGTTTGATATGGCTGGCCAATGATTGGCAGATGTGTTTCTCTAAATCTGTTACGGAGTAACCGAGTGACCTCATGAGCAAGCTGAGGCAGAGCTCGTTCGTGCATCAAAACAGTTGAGTCCAAATCTCTTCCCTCCCGTATCAAAGGGATCACATGTTGGCGAAGCGGATGAAAGTAAGATCTGCCGCTCACGCTGTATGTCTTTGGTGTCCGAGTTCCTCATTAGTCGCCGTACCACTACCGGCGCCTACTGTTAATCATGACACGTGCTGTAATAACAACTCCAATCGTGTAGCTCAAAGACTGAATATCATTGCTGTAAAGTTTGGTGCCCATAACGTAAAGATTTTCCGGTCTACACTGGCTCAAGTGGCGAAAGTTTCACTATAATCACCCTCTATTTAGTGCAAACTGACCGAACCACGACTAATTCAGTGCACGTATTATTCTGAATTACGGTGCAAAGTTCCTTCGGGTATGCATGCGTGTCTGAAGGAACTTTGTATTGCAATTCGGAATAACAAAGGCACTGAATATCCTTTTTATCTGCCGACACCAGGAAAGAGACTATCAAGTAAAATGTCTCATTTGTACGGGAATATACATAATGGATGTACGAGCAAGGGTTGTAGACGCACCTTGAAGACGTACGAAAGATTGGTTTGAGTCGTGCTCGGATGGCCAAATGGTAAGGCGAGGGCTCCCGATAACGAAAAATCCCTGTTCGAGTCCCTGTCTGGCACAAACTTTCATGTCATCGGTCAGTTATACAGCTGATGGTTGCCCATATTCGCAAATGCCAATACATTTCTTGTATGATGAATTAAAGTTCCCTGCTACTGTAATAACGATGCCTTTACCGTCTAGCGAAGTCTGGTGTAACGATTTAAACTACACTGAAGCTCCAAACCGGTATAGGCATGCGTATTCAAATATAGAGATGCGTAAACAGGTAGAATATGGTGCTGCGGTCGGCAACGCCCATATAAAACAACAAGCGCCCGGCACAGTTGTTAGATCGGTTACTGCTGTTACAATGGCAGGTTATCATGATGTAAGTGCGTTTGAACGTGGTGTTAAAGTCGGCGCACGAGCTATGGGACACAGCATATCCGAGGCAGCAATGACGTGGAGATTTTTATGACCATTTCACGAGTGTGCTGTGAATATCAGGAATCCAGTAAAACATCGCTGCGGCCGGAAAAAGATCCTGCAAGAACGGGACCAACAACGACTGAAGAGAATCGTTCAACGTGACAGAAGTGCAACCCTTCCATAAATTGCTGCAGATTTCAATGCTGGCCCGTCAACAAGTGTCAGTGCGAACCATTCAACGAAACATCATCGATATGGGCTTTCGAAGTCGAAGGCCCACTCCTGTACCCTTGATGACTGCACGACACAAAGCTTTGGGCCTCGCCTGGGCCCATCAACACCGACATTGGCCTGTTGATGGCTGGAACCATGTTACCTGGTCGGACGTGTCTTGTTTAAAATAGCATCGAGCGTGATGGACGTGTACGGGTTTGGAGATAACTTCTTGAATACATGGGCACTGTATGTCAGCAGGCAGCTCTTCAAGCTGGTGGAGGCTGTGTAATGGTGTGGGGCGTGTGCAGTTGAAGTGATACGGGACCCCTGATGCGTCTAGACACGACAGGTGACACATAGGCCACGTAAGCATCCTGTCTGGTAACCTGCCTCCATTTATGTCCATTGTGCATTCCGTCAGAGTTAGGCAATTCCAGCAGAAAATGCGATACCCCACACGTCCAGAATTGCTGCAGAGTGGCTCCAGGAACATTCTGAGTTTAAACACTTCCGCTGGCCGCCAAACTCACCAGGCATTAACATTATTGAGCAAATCTGGGATGCCTTGCAACGTGCTGTTCAGAAGAGATGGACAGCCCTGCAGGACTCATGGTGTCAAATCGTTCCAGCACTACTCCAGACATTAGTCGACTCCATGCCACGTCGTGTTGCGACATTTCTACTTGCTCGTGAGGGCTCTACACGATATTAGACAGGTGTACCAGTTTCTTTGGCTCTTTAGTGTATCATAATACAGAGACAGCTTTACTGTGCTGTTACATAATTATTCGCCCATAATAACGTTACAGCTGTGATAATGCTGTAATTTGTTGTTGATGTTTTCTTATTCAACTTTTGAATTTTTCGCTAAACCGCTCATGATGTAACGTAATATTTCCAGAACGTCGAGAGTCAAAAAGCTGTCAGATGCAGTGGGACCTAAGACATTTTATTCGAAGAGCAGTCACAAAGTTTTAAATATAGTCTGGAAAAAATGGAATTACATAATTAGTATTTTGTTCCTTTGTCTGCAGAAACGTAGTATGCTGCTTGAGGAGCCATAACAACATGAGTCGGATCGTTGGAAAAAAAATAGACTATCGCGCGAGGATCAAAAACTTAAGTACGTAATTTTATTTTTATGACATGATAACCAAAACCTTATAACTACCCCTGGTACGTCTCCCACAATGTCTCGTTAACGACTAAATCTGAAAACGTTTTCCCCAACCTCAAGAGCTGAAGAATCCGCGTCTGGCAATAAGCATAATGAAGAAAAGAATTTAATAAAGGAAGTATTTATGGGCGCTGGTTAGGACGAAATAAGGCTCACAAGAGGCTTCAAATGATCGTTCTTGTCATATCCATGAATTTTAACCAATCCTCCTTGGATGCTCTGTATAAGTAACATTGTAGATAATGTCGGAAGTTCCATGAGGCTTTTCGTGGATGAGGGTGTTGCATACAGAGAGGTCACAATGCTGGAAAACTGTAGCGAAATGTAGAAAGACCTGCAGAAGATCGACGCTTCGTGCACGGAGTGGCAGTTGACCCTCAACATAAACAAATGTGACGTATTGTGAATAAACAGGCAGAAAGACCCGTCATTGTATGGTTATACGATTGCAGAGAAATCACTAGAAGTAGTTAGTTCCATGAAATACCTAGGAATATGTGCACTGAGCTATTTGAAATGGAATCACCACATAAAATTAATCGCTAGCAAGCCAGAAGCCAGACTGCGATTCATTGGAAGAATCCTCAGGAAATCTAGTCCATCAACAAAGGAAGAAGCTTACAAAACACTCGTTTAGACCAATACTATCTAATGCATAGCGATATTTTTCCTACCGGTATTGTGACATTGTTCCGACACTGCCTCACCACAACTTACTTTCAATACGATAGTCCTGCTGTGGCTAACTTCTTTTATAGAGACTTTGAACAGCGGGCGTTGCTGACTGCCAGTAAGAGACCAGCCAAATGGTATCGCTATGTCGATGACACGTTCGTTAAATGATGATGATGTTATGTTTGTGGGGCGCACAACTTCGCGGCTATCAGCGCCCGTACAAATTCCACATCTTTGCTCAGCCCAGTCTCGCCACTTCCATTAATGTTGATGAAACGATGAGGAAAACACAAACTCCAGTCATCTCGAGGCGGGTAAAAATCCCTGACCCCGCCGGGAATCGAACCCGGGACTCCGTACTCAGTAAGCGAAAACGCGACCGAGAGACAACGAGATGCGGACCTCCGTTAAATACACGGAGCAGAGGAGTTCGATGTCTTCCTGACACATCTGAACAGCATTAATTCGAAAATCCAATTTACTGCGGAGACGGAGAGTAATGGGCAATTGAATTTCCTGGATGTGTCTGTGATTAAACGACGGGACAAAACGTTGGGCCATAAGGTGTATAGAAAGGCCACACATACTGAACGTTATCAGCATAAAGATTCAAACCATCACCCTAGACAAAAAAGGGGTGTAATAAAAACTTTGGTAGACAGGGCGCACAAAATTTGTCAATCTGTTTATTTAAAAGATGTGAGTGAACATCCACGGTCAGCTTTCGTGAAGAACGGTTATTCTAGCAAGGATATAGCTCGAGCACTTCGTTCTACGCAGAGAATCAGGAGCAACGACGAACAACACTCGCCAAAGGCAAGGTTTCTCTTCCGTTTATTGGTAAGATCACAGAACGTATTGGGAAAGTTTCGAGCAAGTATGGGGTGGAAACTATTTTCAGACCCACCAAGAAAATAAAAGAATATTTAAGATCGGCAAAAGATGCACGAAACCCTTTGGCTACGTCGGGAGTATATAAAATTCATTGTAGTTGTGGGCAGGTGTATATCGGTACCACAAAGAGAAGTGTGAACACCCGTCTTGTTGAACATAAGAGGAATTGCCGTCTGGGTCACACGGATAAATCAGCCGTAGCGGAACATGTTTACCAGGAAGGTACTCATGAAACAAAATTCAGCGAGACAAGCGTAATATCTACAACCTCGCATTATTATGCGCGCATGTATAGAGAGGTTATCGAGATTGATAAACACCGTAATAATTTTAACCGGAAAGACGAAGGTGTTAAACTGGATAAAATTTGGATGTCAGCGCTGCACCGGAAGCGTGAGGATCGATTACTTTCCATCGCGAATATTGGAATTGCCAGAGGCAGTCTCATAGCCGACGCCAAGTGATGGACAGTGGCGCCCTCTGTACTGCCTATATAATCAGTGCTTCCTCGAGTTCTCTTTGCAGTTCGCCGCTTTACCTCGGAGGATGTCTCCCTCAGTCGGAGACGAAACGTCAGGGGAGAGTTTTATACATCGACCACGGCCTATCAGCCAGGAAGTTCGTATGTGAAGACAATACGGGCCGTGAAAGCCTACACTGTATGATCCATACTTGAATATTTCTCGTTATAATGTGTACTAAGAGTTTGTACATGGTGCAGTCACGTTACTGTGACCATCGCCTATCTTCGATGTCAACGCATTATAAATGGTTCAAATGGCTCTGAGCACTATGGGACTTAACATCTGTGGTCATCAGTCCCCTAAAACTTAGAACTACTTAAACCTAACTAACCTAAGAACATCACACACATCTATGCCCGAGGCAGGATTCGAACCTACGACCGTAGCGGTCACGCGGTTCCAGACTGAAGCGCCTAGAACCGCACGGCCACACCGGCCGGCAAACGCATAATAACCAGTCACAGATGGCAGCACTGGCTGTGGGGGGTATGTAAATAAATGGAGTCGTCGTTGTGGTAAAGCGGAAACGGAGTGATTTATTTGACGTCTAAAATGGCATAATTATCATTCACTTTCGGACACAGGGTGGAAGCGTTTCCGAAACTGCTAAGTTTGGCAACCGTGGCCATAAATGACGGGGGTGAATGACCACTGCGGGCGAACAGATTTGCAACTACTATGCAAATGATCGCCCAGATGAACACAGAGGCTACGAACAGTGTGTCCTCAAGGACCGTTCAATGAACGATGGTGCATATGGGTCTCCGCAGCAGGCACCTGGTTCATCCTCCAATGCTGACTGATGTTCATCGGTGACGAAGGCTGGAATTTTCACGCCACAACAGGACGACCGCCGAATGTCGACAGAGGG
This sequence comes from Schistocerca serialis cubense, assembly GCF_023864345.2. Taxonomy (NCBI): domain Eukaryota; kingdom Metazoa; phylum Arthropoda; class Insecta; order Orthoptera; family Acrididae; genus Schistocerca; species Schistocerca serialis. Next base: position 415,282,317 of record NC_064646.1, read on the forward strand.
CATTGTCAGATAAAACACGTTTTATGATCCATCGAACAGATGGCCGTTGGCGTGTACGTCGTGAAACGTCTGAGAGCAAACACCCTGTAACAATTGTTGTAAAGGTCTAGGCCATTACGATTTGGGGAATGTTTGCGTGGCATTCCCTGGGCGATCTCGCTATTCTGGAAGGCACTACGGGTCAGTGCAGGTATGAATCCGTTCTTGGGGCCCATGTCCACCCGTTCATGCATTTGTTTCTCGTCAACATGATGGCAAATACCAGCACGATAATGCAACGTCTCACACAGCTCGTCGAGTACTTGTATGGTTCGAAGAGCGCCCGGGTAAGTTCACTTTGCACATCTGGCCACCAATCTCCCCGGAGTTCAATTCAATCGAGGACCTGTGGGACCACCTCGATCGTCTGCACACGCCGTGGATCCTCAACCGAGAAACCTGGCGCAGATGGACACGGCACTGCAGTCGCTCCCGTCGGTACGTTCCAGACCAGAAACTCACTGCCTCTCTTTCTACACGCTGTAAAAGATGGTTAGTCAGGATTTTGACAGGTGACATTAATCATCCAACCTGTGGATCAAATGGCAGTATTTGAGAAAGTCTTACAGAATATCAGGCCAACTGTGTGATTGTATTGAAGAGTTTATAGCAAAAAGTGCACAGCATGTCATTTTCAACAGAGAGAAGTTTTTAGACTTAAAAGCGACTTCAGGCACACACCAAGTTCACAATATACATACAGACGTACAGGATGTAGCGGATATTTTTGTATATGGTTCGTAACATGTACACACATCAGCGTTTGTCTGTTTTTTCTCTGCGTCAATCTTCCCATAAACATGTCACAAACTTTATGGCCTAATGTTTTCTGCATGGTCGTACTGCTCCAATAAGTAGGCTACGCTTGTCGGTATGGACTAATCGTTTTGCATTCCAAGCGTCCACACTTGACTTGGCCTGCTGCCCACGGGAAATTAAGCATTAATAGTTTGCTCTTGCCACATGTACTTGGAGATATTAAACGGCCTAAAATCACGTGTCTTCTAATGGCTATTAGTCTGCAAATGACATAAATACTGATGTAATGATGTGCAGTACACTTTCCTCAGTCACTGATATAAATGTCGGCCTTTGCTAACAGCACGACATCGCTTGCAGCGCCTCTCGTAGATCCGTGAGCATACCGGTTGGACTCTAGACGACAGGAAAATCGTGACCTGATCAGATGAGTCCGAATTTCAGTTGGTAAGAGCTGATGGTAGGGTTCGAGAGTGGTGCAGAACCCACGAAGCCACGTACCCAAGCTGTCAACGAGGCACTATGCAAGCTGGGGGAGACTCCATGATAGTATGGGCTGTGTTTATGTGGAATGGTCCAACTGACTCGACGATTGACTGAAAATGGTTATGTTCGGGGACTTGGGGTATCTGCAGCCATTCATGAACTTTATGTCCCAAAACGAAGTTGGAATTTTTATGGATGATAATGCGCCATATCAGAACATTGTGGACAATCGAGCAAAATGTAAATAAGTTATACACAACTGCAACTGGACATCAAAATGGAGGCACACAGATCCGAAAAAAGCCGCCTATACTGTCGCAGTAAGTAAAAACTAAATTTACATCCATATCGACAGATAAGCTATAGTCATGTCGATACATTAAAGTCTGACCCATCTTTCTGCCATAGAACCAGCACCCAGCAGTATGCTACTACCAGTAATGATGTAACTTCCCGGATCCTCCCGAAACCATCTGAAGATGAACTTGAAAAGGTTAGAAAACCGGTTCATGTAATAAAGCATTATTATTCAAAAAAAAGTGATTGGTTGTAGTTGTGTATAACTTATTTACATTCAATATACAGTCACGGTTCTAAAATATCCGTAATGGATAAGCATAATCGAGCAAAATATTTGGCCACCCAGATCGCTCGAACGGAATCCATCGAACATTTATGGGACATAATCGAGAGGTCTAGTCGCGCACAAATTTCTGCACTGTCAACACTTTCGCGGTTATGGACGTCTATGGAGGCAGCATGGCTGAATATTTCTGCAGAGCTCTTCCAAGGAGTTGTTGAGTTCATGTCACGTTGATCTACATCTACATCTACATCTACATTTATACTCCGCAAGCCACCCAACGGTGTGTGGCGGAGGGCACTTTACGTGCCACTGTCATTACCTCCCTTTCCTGTTCCAGTCGCATATGGTTCACGGGAAGAACGACTGTCTGAAAGCCTCCGTGCGCGCTCTAATCTCTCTAATTTTACATTCGTGATCTCCTCGGGAGGTATAAGTAGGGGGAAGCAATATATTCGATACCTCATCCAGAAACGCACCCTCTCGAAACCTGGCGAGCAAGCTACACCGCGATGCAGAGCGCCTCTCTTGGAGAATCTGCCACTTGAGTTTATTAAACATCTCCGTAACGCTATCACGGTTACCAAATAACCCTGTGACGAAACGCGCCGCTATTCTTTGGATCTTCTCTATCTCCTCCGTCAGACCGATCTGGTACGGATCCCACACTGATGAGCAATACTCAAGTATAGGTCGAACGAGTGTTTTGTAAGCCACCTCCTTTGTTGATGGACTACATTTTCTAAGCACTCTCCCAATGAATCTCAACCTGGTACCCGCCTTACCAACAATTAATTTTATATGATCATTCCACTTCAAATCGTTCCGCACGCATACTCCCAGATATTTTACAGAAGTAACTGCTACCAGTGTTTGTTCCGCTATCATATAATCATACAATAAAGGATCCTTCTTTCTATGTATTCGCAATACATTACATTTGTCTATGTTAAGGGTCAGTTGCCACTCCCTGCACCAAGTGCCTATCCGCTGCAGATCTTCCTGCATTTCGCTACAATTTTCTAATGCTGCAACTTCTCTGTATACTACAGCATCATCCGCGAAAAGCCGCATGGAACTTCCGACACTATCTACTAGGTCATTTATATATATTGTGAAAAGCAATGGTCCCATAACACTCCCCTGTGGCACGCCAGAGGTTACTTTAACGTCTGTAGACGTCTCTCCATTGATAACAACATGCTGTGTTCTGTTTGCTAAAAACTCTTCAATCCAGCCACACAGCTGGTCTGATATTCCGTAGGCTCTTACTTTGTTTATCAGGCGACAGTGCGGAACTGTATCGAACGCCTTCCGGAAGTCAAGAAAAATAGCATCTACCAGGGAGCCTGTATCTAATATTTTCTGGGTCTCATGAACAAATAAAGCGAGTTGGGTCTCACACGATCGCTGTTTCCGGAATCCATGTTGATTCCTACATAGTAGATTCTGGGTTTCCAAAAACGACATGATACTCGAGCAAAAAACATGTTCTAAAATTCTACAACAGATCGACGTCAGAGATATAGGTCTATAGTTTTGCGCATCTGCTCGACGACCCTTCTTGAAGACTGGGACTATCTGTGCTCTTTTCCAATCATTTGGAACCCTCCGTTCCTCTAGAGACTTGCGGTACACGGCTGTTAGAAGGGGGGCAAGTTCTTTCGCGTATTCTGTGTAGAATCGAATTGGTATCCCGTCAGGTCCAGTGGACTTTCCTCTATTGAGAGATTCCAGTTGCTTTTCTATTCCTTGGACACTTATTTCGATGTCAGCCATTTTTTCGTTTGTGCGAGGATTTAGAGAAGGAACTGCAGTGCGGTCTTCCTCTGTGAAACAGCTTTGGAAAGAGGTGTTTAGTATTTCAGCTTTACGCGTGTCATCCTCTGTTTCAATGCCATCATCATCCCGTAGTGTCTGGATATGCTGTTTCGAGCCACTTACTGATTTAACGTAAGACCAGAACTTGCTAGGATTTTCTGTCAAGTCGGTACATAGAATTTTACTTTCGAATTCACTGAACGCTTCACGCATAGCCCTCCTTACGCTAACTTTGACATCGCTTAGCTTCTGTTTGTCTGAGAGGTTTTGGCTGCGTTTAAGCTTGGAGTGGAGCTCTCTTTGCTTTCGCAGTAGTTTCCTAACTTTGTTGTTGTACCACGGTGGGTTTTTCCCGTCCCTCACAGTTTTACTCGGCACGTACCTGTCTAAAACGCATTTTACGATTGGCTTGAACTTTTTCCATAAACACTCAACATTGTCAGTGTCGGAACAGAAATTTTCGTTTTGATCTGATAGGTAGTCTGAAATCTGCCTTCTATTACTCTTGCTAAACAGGTAAACCTTCCTCTCTTTTTTTATATTCCTATTAACTTCCATATTCAAGGATGCTGCAACGGCCTTATGATCACTGATTCCCTGTTCTGTACATACAGAGTCGAAAAGTTCGGGTCTGTTTGTTATCAGTAGGTCCAAGATGTTATCTCCACGAGTCCGTTCTCTGTTTAATTGTTCGAGGTAATTTTCGGATAGTGCACTCAGTATAATGTCACTCGATGCTCTGTCCCTACCGCCCGTCCTAAACATCTGAGTGTCCCAGTCTATATCTGGTAAATTGAAATCTCCACCTAAGACTATAACATGCTGAGAAAATTTATGTGAAATGTACTCCAAATTTTCTCTCAGTTGTTCTGCCACTAATGCTGCTGAGTCGGGAGGTCGGTAAAAGGAGCCAATTATTAACCTAGTTCGGTTGTTGAGTGTAACCTCCACCCATAATAATTCACAGGAACTATCCACTTCTACTTCACTACAGGATAAACTACTACTAACAGCGACGAACACTCCACCACCGGTTGCATGCAATCTATCCTTTCTAAACACCGTCTGTACCTTTGTAAAAATTTCGGCAGAATTTATCTCTGGCTTAAGCCAGCTTTCTGTACCTATAACGATTTCAGCTTCGGTGCTTTCTATCAGCGCTTGAAGCTGGTACTTTACCAACGCAGCTTCGACAGTTGACAATTACAATAACGATTGCTGCTTGGTCCCCGCATGTCCTGACTTTGCCCCGCACCCGTTGAGGCTGTTGCCCTTTCTGTACTTTTCCAAGGCCATCTAACCGCCCAGCTCACGCCACACAACCCCTGCTACCCGTGTAGCCGCTTGTTGCGTGTAGTGGACTCCTGGCCTATCCAGCGGAACCCGAAACCCCACCACCCTATGGCGCAAGTCGAGGAATCTGCAGCCCACACGGTCGCAGAACCGTCTCAGCCTCTGATTCAGACCCTCCACTCGGCTCTGTACCAAAGGTCCGCAGTCAGTCCTGTCGACGATGCTGCAGATGGTGGGCTCTGCTTTCATCCCGCTAGCGAGACTGGCAGTCTTCACCAAATCAGATAGCCGCCGGAAGCCAGAGAGTATTTCCTCCGATCCATAGCGACACACATCATTGGTGCCGACATGAGCGACCACCTGGAGATGGGTGCACCCTGTACCCTTCATGGCATCCGGAAGGACCCTTTCCACATCTGGAATGACTCCCCTCGGTATGCACACGGAGTGCACATTGGTTTTCTTCCCCTCTCTTGCTGCCATTTCCCTAAGGGGCCCCATTACGCGCCTGACGTTGGAGCTCCCAACTACCAGTAAGCCCACCCTCTGCGACTGCCCGGATCTTGCAGACTGAGGGGCAACCTCTGGAACAGGACAAGCAGCCATGTCAGGCCGAAGATCAGTATCAGCCTGAGACAGAGCCTGAAACCGGTTCGTCAGACAAACTGGAGAGGCTTTCCGTTCAGCCCTCCGGAATGTCTTTCGCGCCCTGCCACACCTTGAGACGACCTCCCACTCTACCACAGGTGAGGGATCAGCCTCAATGCGGGCAGTATCCCGGGCAACCACAGTCGTAGTCCGATCAGAGGATGCGTGGGACAAGCTGGCCGTCCCCGACAAACCCCCATCCGGACCCCCACAGTGATGCCCATTGGCAACAGCCTCAAGCTGTGTGACCGAAGCCAACACTGCCTGAAGCTGGGAGCGAAGGGATGCCAACTCAGCCTGCATCCGAACACAGCAGTTGCAGTCCCTATCCATGCTAAAAACTGTTTTGCAAAGAACGTCTGAACTAATCTACAGTGAGCGCAAACAAATCAACAAAATTTAAACGGTTATTAAAATACAAGATTGCCTAGTAAATGCAGTAATGCTGCTACTTGCGCACTGCTGACACTGCTCGGCGGTGGAAGGAGACTACGCGAATTTACACTATTCAGGTACTAAAACGCGATGCTACACTCTCAAATACTATAATACGCCGGAAATTTATGAATTAAACAATGCAAGTACCAAAAACACGCAAAGAAATTAAGAATTAAACTATGTAACAAATGAGTGAGCTAGGAGTATACGACTTGCTGCTCAGCTGCTTATCCACTGCACTGCGTCGGGCGTACATGTATCTCACGTGCGTTTGCACATATCTCGTCCGTACTTGACTGATGCATTAAACAATACTAATAAGATGCGTTTAAAGTATTATAAATCAACTAATTACAATAAATAAATACGAACTTGGCGTTTTCGAAAATTACGTGTGACCACTTCTCATTTTCGCCTCCACTTCTAGCGATGGTAGTGGTACCTTACCCACACAGCATTTTAATACTCAAAATATTTTTAGCTTCTGATTTTTCCTGGTCTTTGTCTCGTATCTTCACGGAGTCGGCTTCCCCCCCCCCCCATCTTCCGCCCCCCCCCCCCTCCCATTCCACACCACTCGCCACACCCTTGGGTCGGAATTTATGCATCCGAACTGTCTGCGTCGAGTTTTATTCCATGTGAAAGTGTAAGAACGTTTTCCAGTTGTTTGTGATTCGTGTAACGGGCGAGATGTGCGTATTCACCTACTCGGATGTGAGACATAGGCTAGAAATCACATCCAGGCTGACTGGCAGACTCGTCGGCTCTCGTCGTTAATCGAACAGAAAAATTCGATCCGGGGCCGGCGCTCCTCTCCGAATTCTGGAAGCCGCGTCCCAACGAGCGCGTCTATGCGGGCGGATCGTTTTTATTCCAATGACGTTTAGAGTATATACCACACTTGGCTGAAATTGCTACAGGCGCTCATGAGTTATGCTCTTATCCTTTTCCATCCTCACCCTTATCCATAAAGTTACTAGGAGTGTCCCACTATCATAGATATCCTTACATGTCACTGTCCTTGCATCACCACCAACACCACCACCCCCACCACCACCGACATCCTTCCGCCCTCGCTCCATCAATACTTAGTGTGAAACATCAGAACTTCGGAATTGCCACCAGAGAGCTTAGCGAACAAGAAAACTATAAATTCGATACTAAATTCGGTCGTTATCGAATATTTTTGCATGTCAAAGCTTCTCAACCTCATCCCACCCCTGGGAGTATTAGGGGTGTATTACCCTCACAGTATTCTTGCACAAATAATGAGTCATGTACATGTTTCATATTTAAACATGGCTGTTACTCAACAACCGTATACTAGTTTCAACATAGGATTATACAACCAACCGGTTGCAAATAAATGTTTGGCACATTGACCTAGGTTTCGACATCTGCTAAGGGTTTCTTCATCAAAACGAAATTTCAAGTAAAAAATAAAATAAAACGTTATTTTCGACTTCATTATAGCTGCTCTAATTTCTGCTGTTTCGCAATGAAATTTTACGATTCATCAAAATTTCATTCTGATGAAGACATCCTTAGTAAGTGTCGCAACATAGGTCAATGTTATTTGCAACCGGTTGGCTGTTTAATCATGTACATATAAAATTTAGTTGAAAGGTCTCCAGACGTTCGTGAGTTATTTTTCTACATAACCCCCTTTTCACTCACTGCCACTGCACTTTTTACTAGATTGTATGTCATACGTGTACCAAGTCTGGTTGAAATAGCTCTATTGATTTAGGAGGAGATGTGGAACATACATACAATGCTTTTTATGTATAGACGTCGTGTGGCTTAACGCCCTTGCTCAAGGCTTTTAATTGGACGCCAGTTCGGCGTCTTGCGTGTCTCTAACCCGTCTTACGTAAGAGGGGACCTACAGTTTAACGTGTAATCTGAATCATGTGCCGGTTCTTACAAATCGCTATATTTCTGAGGGATGAAAGCTAGGTTAAAAGGAGACTGAAAAATCCGTGGTCCGATGAGGATTAGATTCCGCGACCTTTCTGTTTCTTCGCATTCACTTTACCACTTTTTTTTCTTCTTCTTTTCCAGCAGTGGTTCTGCGCGGATATCAATGACATCTTGCAGATTTCATCGCTGAGAACTTCATTTAGTTTTTGTGTTAAACAGCGTAGTCAGATGACTGATCGAACACGTTGAGCTACTGTGCCGGCAGTGCTGCTATAGCACCAGGGAAAGACGAACATTATTTTTTAGTAAATAACCAATCCATTGCAAGCATTGACAATAATAAACTCTGGTCGCTCTCCGGATTTGTCTTACTTTTGAATTTGTAACCAATAGATGAAAACGTAATTTTCACAGGAGAGGTTCAATGATGCACCTGCAGCTGTTTTGAGGACAGGTAAACGAATTCCGTTACGTGCCTCTTATTAGGCAGTGATCCGGAAGACTGTTACAGTGGCCCACTAATTGAGTTATCTGGCCAGTCGATTCGTCTAACCGCGCATGACTATCCCGTTCCAGTAACTCCCCCCGTGTTATTAAGTCCCACTCGGCCCGCCCATTATCCACTGTAAGTACTTATTTACTCAATGCTTCACGTTAATTAGGGAAGCACCGCTTTTCATTAGTAAAGCGGCGTAGATTAGACGTGGCTGACAGTGTTGGGATGCGAACGAACTCTTTCAAAACGATGCTCTCGTGACTGATATTATCACTCTGTACATTTTCTATTCGAGTTACTTCGTTTGTAGAGCAAAAAGACAACGTCTTCGGAACCAGCTGTGCTGTAAGAATTCGTCAGGTGAAGCGAAGACAAGAGTGTTTTTAATTTGATTGCCATTTTCAGTTTACAAATTTTAATTTATTTCTTATTGTATTATTCAATTAATGAAACATATTTACATTGTCACTGAAGACGCTACTACATATAATGAATGACTATGATATAAATCGAATGATTAATAAGAGTAACGTTTCGGTATGAGGGCTTAATTATAAGTTACTAAATATACACACGGAACGCGGGAGTTGAACGTCATGGGCACGTATAATCGACGTCGTGCAGTAATCTCGACACTGTCAGAAACCGGTATCAGGGTGGCAGGGACTGGACTGGCTATAACTGAAACCCGCTGTCGCAAAACAGCAATTCCTGTGTGTCATTAATTTCTGAACCATCGCACGTATTATTGAACAGATCAAAGGGATTCTACCAGGAGATAAACCTTCTTTTCAGCTTTACTATTTCGATTTCGCATTAGTTACAATAAATTCTCAAGCAAGCCTGTTGAAAATATGTACTGCAGAGTAACAGATAGTTTTCTGAACGATGGAGAAAATTTTTCCAGGTATACCATCCCCCATGGCGTGGACTTCTTTGGTCTGTTTAATATCCTCCGCCCTCGCATGAAAATACCTATCAAAAATAAATCTCTCTAGACAATAGATATGCTGTAGAGTTCGAACACCATTTAATAGTGACCTGTACGAGGTACTTAACAACAGATGTGGCTCTGAGAGTAAGATCTGAGACTAAAAATTTATTTTCCTCTGAGTTACCACAAAAGTTACTAGAAACGTTATCAGAAAATAGGTGAATGCAAAGTGAATCAGCTTAAGAGTTGCAAAACTCATGATGGTGGACAATATTGTGTTAGTAAATTTCGCTTGGACATCATGAATATGGATTTTCAGTGAGAATGTTTCATTTACCACCAATCCTAAAAATAATATGTCCTCCACTTTATTAATCATACCAACATTGTAAGAACGTGGAATGCCTCCCCCTTCCCTTTCCGATAAGACAACATATATAAAACTGAGTCTGTTTATACGTTTTTTTTCATCGCGTCTTTCGCAACATCTGTTTTAATCGGTTATTATTTTTTTTCATGTTAAGCTTAGTGTAATTACAATTCCAGTAACTTTAAGAAGGAAAAATCAATAATAACTGAATCTATTTACTTTCGTTGGAATTTTACTATAAGGACCTTATCATGCAGTACATTATTGGTCTTTTTATTCACTCCCCTACCTGAATCTACAGCTACTATGCTTGCATTGTGAGCACGTAAAACGACCTTGGGGTTAACCGGTACACTCAGTCTTTAGTTATTGATGCACAGTAGGAAATGATGTGATGAAATAATGGATTCGCAAGGAACACCTCAAGTAGCCGTGCGCCAATTAGATACTCGTTCATTCCTTTTCAGTAATAGAGTAAAACACCTTTCGGCTAGCTGTTTAGCTCATGAATAGAAGTAGAACGAGGTGTAGAGTGTCTCCGAAATTCAGAATACTGTAGTCATTTCAGCGGCGCCCTATGGTCGTCAAAGTAGAAAGCTAAGACACAATGCCTTCATTTTTAACTATCAGTAATTATTCTTTAGTCCCTACAAAAATGTTATAAATAAATATCTTAAATGCAGCTTGTTATTAAGGTTAAAGTTTTCTCCAGGGATTGCAAATACATACAAATAAACAGTTTATATCTTCGTAAGACTGTTGAATTTAGTTTCGTGGGCAACAACCCTTTAAGAGCGAACTTGGTTTAACATCTATGTAAAGTCAACGCCTCTGTTTTCGGAAATCGTACCTTCTGTGAGATTTTTATTTACAATTTACCGTCCTGCTGTCCCCAGAAAACAAGTAAATATGTGTAGTATACTGCTTTTTGATGACACATGCAACATTTAAAAATGTTACAGCAGATTTACTAACGGGGTTATCGCAAAAATGACAACTGAAAATATATGATTTATAAAGCCCTTTGGCAGCGAGAAACTCATCTAATAAAGCCATTACGGAAGGAGATAGATTTTGTGTGCGTCGTCAAGACGTGCCACTTATAGTTATTATGGGCCACAAAGTGGTCGGCTATTTTCCTAATTGTGTTACAGGGCCCTGTTTGATGTCTTTTCAAAGTGTTTTAACAAGGGACGCCCCGTATCCACTCAAGGCGTTATTAAGATCTCAAAGTTGAGGCTGTCAGATAGCTGCGTGCCCAAATCATAAAATAAATGGAATAGTGGTGATTGCAGCTTTTCTGTCAAATAATTCCTCTCTGAAGCAGGAAGTCATTGCACGAGTACATTAATACTAGGCATGAAGATTAACAAAAATTTGGAAATGATTTGTGTAATATTTTGTGCTTTGTGTTATAAGTGGGGATAACACTAGTTGAATATTCTCTGAAATGCTGCCAAATTCTAACGGTGACTGCAAAATTTTTGTAACGGCAGTATGTAATGTAAAAAAAAGGTACTTAGGTTTTGGGCTAAGTGTCCCTTAGACATCGATATTATTACAGACAGAGAGTGGGCTGGTCAACGATGGATTAGAAGTCTGCCATGACTTTGAGGAAGTACCCATCCCTGTACTGACTGGGGGAAACCATTACAATGTGGCGCTTGATTACGTCACTTAACTTAGATGTGGGCAATGTTGTTAGGAAAACTATGGAAAACCTAAATTATGATGACTGGAATTTTTGACAATTCAACATGTTTCTTGGATTTATTGCAATAGAATCGTAGTCAATAACCTGCTTTTGATTTTTGATGCTTTCTATCAATCATACACGAAAAATACTATGATTTCTTTTATTTTCCCTCTAGTAATATTTCTGTCGATTCGAATACAAAAAATATATAGTTCTGACAATATGCGCCGTCGGATTATCTTTCTCCCTCTTTTACATGACGTGTCTTAACTAATCTTTGTTATATACTTCATTTACAAGTTTTCCCATTTAATACCATGAAAAAGGGCAAGAAAATGATTTACTCTATTACTGACGTCTGTATTGGTCCTCTCAGGTGGAAATACGGGAAAATAAAAATATATTTTGGAGCTGGCAATAAATTAGAGCTGGAAGTCAGTAAAATTACGCCTAATATGATAGTAATAAAAATGAAAGACTTTCCTGATGTTCTGCAACTAATGTTTACTTATTCATAAAACTGTTGTCATATTTTCTTACTCCGTCGTCAAGTGATAACCGCCTGTCGTTAATCACAAATAAAATTTTAAAAAAATAATAAAGTTGATTTTACTATTGAAAGCAACCAGTTTCATAACAGTCACTTATTTTTAAAAGAGGTGAAGTAAAAAAACTGTACCTGGACTTTTAAAACCAAATTGACATTCTGTATTAATGTTTGTTAATATCAGTTATGTCCAGCAATGTCCTCTTTCTGTTATTTTCGATGGGATTTAAACCATCACAATGAACATTGTCATTGTATTTGTCTGGAAAAAACATGTCCCTCATAATTTAAATCTATTTTTCCGAGTATCAGCTTCTCTCACGTTCTGACAATTACCACAAGTCTGCCTATCCGTACAACATATAGAATTTAACAGTTCTCACGAATCATCTAATACACACTACTACGTAACTAAAATTTCATTTTGTCTTTGCTATTAGATAACGCCTTACCTACGTCATTGCTTGTTGTAAAATGAAGTTCAGTAGTTGTAGTTCTGCAATATAGTACTTTTCTTTGTAAATGTGTTGTATCATTACTACTAATATCTCTGCAAGTCACATAGAATTTTTCTGTGAGACATTCAATTATCACCTGACTATAACCTAAGATTAAATAAATAATAATTGTAGATGATAAGGAAAACATTTTCTTTTTTATACAATTATCTTATCCTTTCGATAATTAAGTTTCATTCCTACTTTAAAACTCGCTCTAAGATATCTGTTTTAATATTTGTACCTAACAGAAACAGCCCAACGCTAATAATAGAATAAATCATTTGCCACACTTCACAGTATAATGTGTAGGAAGAATTCTGATACTCTAAACTATTTAAAAAAGATGTCGGGTATCCACACTAGCTGAAATTGTACAAAAGAGGGATGAAGATAGTCTGATAGCAGATATAGTCAGGACAATAATGTTGGTTGTTGTAATCGACAGTAAGATTACTCGAAAGACCGCATATTATTGTCACGTTCTGTCAGACCCCTACATCTACATCTACATCTATACTCCGCGAGCCACCTTACGGTGTGTGGCGGAGGGTACTTATTGTACCACTATCTGATCCCCCCTTCCCTGTTCCATTCACGAATTGTGCGTGGGAAGAACGACTGCTTGTAAGTCTCCGTATTTGCTCTAATTTCTCGGATCTTTTCGTTGTGATCATTACGCGAGATATATGTGGGCGCTAGTAATATGTTGCCCATCTCTTCCCGGAATGTGCTCTCTCGTAATTTCGATAATAAACCTCTCCGTATTGCGTAACGCCTTTCTTGAAGTGTCCGCCACTGGAGCTTGTTCAGCATCTCCGTAACGCTCTCGCGCTGACTAAATGTCCCCATGACGAATCGCGCTGCTTTTCGCTGGATCATGTCTATCTCTTCTATTAATCCAACCTGGCAAGGGTCCCATACTGATGAGCAATACTCAAGAATCGGACGAACAAGCGTTTTGTAAGCTACTTCTTTCGTCGATGAGTCACATTTTCTTAGAATTCTTCCTATGAATCTCAACCTGGCGCCTGCTTTTCCCACTATTTGTTTTATGTGATCATTCCACTTCAAATCGCTCCGGATAGTAACTCCTAAGTATTTTACGGTCGTTACCGCTTCCAATGATTTACCACCTATGGCATAATCGTACTGGAATGGATTTCTGCCCCTATGTATGCGCATTATATTAAATTTATCTACGTTTAGGGAAAGCTGCCAGCTGTCGCACCATGCATTAATCCTCTGCAGGTCCTCCTGGAGTACGTACGAGTCTTCTGATGTTGCTACTTTCTTGTAGACAACCGTGTCATCTGCAAATAGCCTCACGGAGCTACCGATGTTGTCAACTAAGTCATTTATGTATATTGTAAACAATAAAGGTCCTATCACGCTTCCCTGCGGTACTCCCGAAATTACCTCTACATCTGCAGATTTTGAACCGTTAAGAATGACATGTTGTGTTCTTTCTTCTAGGAAATCCTGAATCCAATCACAAACCTGGTCCGATATTCCGTAAGCTCGTATTTTTTTCACTAAACGTAAGTGCGGAACCGTATCAAATGCTTTCCTGAAGTCCAGGAATACGGCATCAATCTGCTCGCCAGTGTCTACGGCACTGTGAATTTCTTGGGCAAATAGGGCGAGCTGAGTTTCACATGATCTCTGTTTGCGGAATCCATGTTGGTTATGATGAAGGAGATTTGTATTATCTAAGAACGTCATAATACGAGAACACAAAACATGTTCCATTATTCTACAACAGATTGACGTAAGCGAAATAGGCCTATAATTATTCGCATCTGATTTATGACCCTTCTTGAAAATGGGAACGACCTGCGCTTTCTTCCAGTCGCTAGGTACTTTGCGTTCTTCCAGCGATCTACGATAAATTGCTGATAGAAAGGGGGCAAGTTCTTTAGCATAATCACTGTAGAATCTTAAGGGTATCTCGTCTGGTCCGGATATTTTTCCGCTACTAAGTGATAGCAGTTGTTTTTCAATTCCGATATCGTTTATTTCAATATTTTCCATTTTGGCGTCCGTGCGACGGCTGAAGTCAGGGACCGTGTTACGATTTTCCGCAGTGAAACAGTTTCGGAACACTGAATTCAGTATTTCTGCCTTTCTTCGGTCGTCCTCTGTTTCGGTGCCATCGTGGTCAACGAGTGACTGAATAGGGGATTTAGATCCGCTTACCGATTTTACATATGACCAAAACTTTTTAGGGTTCTTGTTTAGATTGTTTGCCAATGTTTTATGTTCGAATTCGCTGAATGCTTCTCTCATTGCTCTCTTTACGCTCTTTTTCGCTTCGTTCAGCTTTTCCTTATCAGCTATGATTCGACTACTCTTAAACCTATGATGAAGCTTTCTTTGTTTCCGTAGTACCTTTCGTACATGATTGTTATACCACGGTGGATCTTTCCCCTCGCTTTGGACCTTAGTCGGTACGAACTTATCTAAGGCGTACTGGACGATGTTTCTGAATTTTTTCCATTTTTGTTCCACATCCTCTTCCTCAGAAATGAACGTTTGATGGTGGTCACTCAGATATTCTGCGATTTGTGCCCTATCACTCTTGTTAAGCAAATATATTTTCCTTCCTTTCTTGGCATTTCTTATTACACTTGTAGTCATTGATGCAACCACTGACTTATGATCACTGATACCCTCTTCTACATTCACGGAGTCGAAATGTTCCGGTCTATTTGTTGCTATGAGGTCTAAAACGTTAGCTTCACGAGTTGGTTCTCTAACTATCTGCTCGAAGTAATTCTCGGACAAGGCAGTCAGGATAATGTCACAAGAGTCTCTGTCCCTGGCTCCAGTTCTGATTGTGTGACTATCCCATTCTATACCTGGTAAATTGAAGTCTCCCCCTATTACAATAGTATGATCACGAAACTTCTACGGAGAATTCAGTTAACGTTACTAAATCAATATGCAAGAAACGCATAAGGAAAACAGTACGTAAGGAAAATGAAGTCATACGAGTAGAACGAGTTTTCGTACTCAGGCCAATTACAGTCAACGACTGGACGAACAGGAAAAGAAGTAAACAGAAAAGCACAAATGACATGTGTGCGTTTGGGAAAGTTTTCAAAATTTACCTTCACATGTGTCTGTAACGGAGAGCCCACAGTGTGTGTATATTTACCAACATCAACATTTAACAGTAAGACATGGACTTACAGTGCAGATACCATTCATAAACAGGTTCCTCTGCAGTGCTCAGAAGTGGCGAAATGTGGAAAGGTGCTGTTTGCAGCATAATGTTCACACACACACGCACACACCTAAGATTTTAGTAGCCGTTTAACAGAGCACAATGCGCGCGCTATCTGTAGCATATAGCACATCTTCTTGTTCTGCTTCTTCCGTCATGAATTAGGCTTTCCATCAGCCTGTTGCAGCTACACCTGGTCCTTCCATCGTTTTGCGGGTCTTCCAATGCATCTTTTACCTTGCGGAGTATTTCGCCAAAAATGTAGTGGTAATCTTGATTTGTCCATTCGTAACAGATGGCATATACGTTTTTGTCGGTATTCGTCAACCTTACTGTTTGTGTCGAAAATATTTAATTCCTTCCTAATATCTGTATTTCTTTTGTAGTCTAGCTTGGTGTATCCTGCTATGTATTTGAGGAATTTCAGTTCATTGTCTTGTAATCTTATTTTATCTTTCTTTTGCACTACCCAAGATTCCCTTCAGTATAGTAATGTTGGTACTGACATAACTTTATAAAATTTTAGATATGTTTCTGTTGTTACTTAACGTTGGAGGGCTCTTCTGACAGTGCCATTTAAGTAGTTAAATTTCTCCATTTTGTGTTTTGATGGTTCCTAGAAATTTGAATCTATCTACTTGCCCTATTATCTTGTTGTCTATAATTATTTTTGTTCTTACTGGATTTTTTTCCTTAGAAAGTCATGACTTTTGTTTTTTGTATTGATATTGACATATTAAATATCTGGCATGTTTGGTATAGTTCGTACGAAGCTCTCTGCAGTGCATCTTCATTATTCGAAATTAACACTTGGTCATCTGCGAGTAACAAAGTCATAATCTAATCTTTTTGGTTGAAGTTATATTTATAGTTCTTCAGTTTCATTCTCCATTGCCGTATAATGTCGTCAGTGTATATATAAAAAAGCAGTGGAGAGAAGCTGCGACCTTGTCGAACTCCTAAATTAATAGCCTTTCTTGATTCTTCATTATCCCCATTTGGATTATTGTATTAGCATAGATCTTTTGAACTTCTTGTACAATGTGTATTGGTATACCTAATCTTATTAAAGTTTCCCACAATAGCTGTCGATTTACTTAACCAAAAGCCTTCACAGGATGGACGGAAAGGACGTGTGTTTCTTTATTCCTTGTGTTTTTCTATTATTTGCTGTAGCATAAATATGTTGTCTGTACAGCTTCTCCCCTTCCTGAATCCATATTGTTCTTCTGACAGCATTCACTCCATTGTGAGTTTTAGTCTTTCAGTTATTATTCTATCATAGATCTTATACACTGTTTTAATAGTGATATGCCTCTATAATTTTCGGGTTTTGATCTGTTCCTTTTTTAAATATTGGTTTTATAAGTGAGATCTTCCATTCTTTTGGTATTTCCTTTGTTATCCAGCAAAGATTCAGGAATCTGAGGAACCTTTTTCTAAATGCTACTGAAGATTATTTTATTAGTTGCCTGTTAATGCCATCACTTCCTACTGTCTTTCGGTTCTTTGTATATTTGAGAGCATGTTCTAATTCTTGGAATTCAAGATGATCTGGATTTGTTTCAAGATCTTCATCATTTTTTGTGTTCATTTCATCGGTCCACATTTCCTTGTAACAATGCAGCCAGTCTTTGTTCTGTATTACATTGATATCAGCCACATCCTTTTCGCTGTTATTCAAATGTCTTACCATTTTATATGCAAGTATTTGTCCCCCATGGACATCGTTTTCGATGATGGAGCTTTCTGCTTAGTTTCTTCACTTCTGCTGTCTGCTTCTTGTATGCTTAATTATTCTCCTGGCTAGCACACAGCACATCTAAACGATATTCTAGTTCCTCCTACATCCACCATAGCACGTACTTATTAACGTGTGTAATTGCTGCCCTCATGTGAGCTCACAGTTCCTGCAGGCCCCTACCGAGGTCTAGTGGAAAGCATCTTTCACAATGCGCCAAAGATAAAAATGTAACGGGTTTATTTCTGGAGATCTTGGGGACCAGGAAATACGGCCTCCTCTGCCAGTCCAGCGCCCTGGAAATGTGTCGTCCAAAGCCTTCCTGGCTCAGTGGGTAGGGGCGCCATCCACGTTCGGTTTTGTTCAGTGTAGGCTTAAAATTTAATAAGCGTCTCTGTTCCAGTAAAAATCTTTCCAAGATCTTAGCAGTGCCGTTAGAACCAGTTATGTTCCTCTGCTTCCAATTGTCACAGTTAGGCCCTACTTTATAAAGTCTTTGCCCAAAATAAAGTTACGAATGATAAACATACGGCGCAATGGTCTCCTATTCAGAAATAAATCAAGCCTGAAACTGACCCGTTTTGCGGATAGAACGAAAACTACTTGCTAGCATCCTATGTGCACTGCTTCCTGCATACGTTCTTTTTTTTCTACACTCCTGGAAATTGAAATAAGAACACCGTGAATTCATTGTCCCAGGAAGGGGAAACTTTATTGACACATTCCTGGGGCCAGATACATCACATGATCACACTGACAGAACCACAGGCACATAGACACAGGCAACAGAGCATGCACAATGTCGGCACTAGTACAGTGTATATCCACCTTTCGCAGCAATGCAGGCTGCTATTCTCCCATGGAGACGATCGTAGAGATGCTGGATGTAGTCCTGTGGAACGGCTTGCCATGCCATTTCCACCTGGCGCCTCAGTTGGACCAGCGTTCGTGCTGGACGTGCAGACCGCGTGAGACGACGCTTCATCCAGTTCCAAACATGCTCAGTGGGGGACAGATCCGGAGATCTTGCTGGCCAGGGTAGTTGATTTACACCTTCTAGAGCACGTTGGGTGGCACGGGATACATGCGGACGTGAATTGTCCTGTTGGAACAGCAAGTTCCCTTGCCGGTCTAGGAATGGTAGAACGATGGGTTCGATGACGGTTTGGATGTACCGTGCACTATTCAGTGTCCCCTCGACGATCACCAGTGGTGTACGGCCAGTGTAGGAGATCGCTCCCCACAGCATGATGCCGGGTGTTGGCCCTGTGTGCCTCGATCGTATGCAGTCCTGACTGTGGCGCTCACCTGCACGGCGCCAAACACGCATACGACCATCATTGGCACCAAGGCAGAAGCGACTCTCATCGCTGAAGACGACACGTCTCCATTCGTCCCTCCATTCACGCCTGTCGCGACACCACTGGAGGCGGGCTGCACGATGTTGGGGCGTGAGCGGAAGACGGCCTAACGGTGTGCGGGACCGTAGCCCAGCTTCATGGAGACGATTGCGAATGGTCCTCGCCGATACCCCGGGAGCAACAGTGTCCCTAATTTGCTGGGAAGTGGCGGTGCGGTCCCCTACGGCACTTCGTAGGATCCTACGGTCTTGGCGTGCATCCGTGCGTCGCTGCTGTCCGGTCCCAGATCGACGTGCACGTGCACCTTCCGCCGACCACTGGCGACAACATCGATGTACTGTGGAGACCTCACGCCCCACGTGTTGAGCAATTCGGCGGTACGTCCACCCGGCCTCCCGCATGCCCACTATACGCCCTCGCTCAAAGTCCGTCAACTGCACATACGGTTCACGTCCACGCTGTCGCGGCATGCTACCAGTGTTAAAGACTGCGATGGAGCTCCGTATGCCACGGCAAACTGGCTGACACTGACGGCGGCGGTGCACAAATGCTGCGCAGCTAGCGCCATTCGACGGCCAACACCGCGGTTCCTGGTGTGTCCGCTGTGCCGTGCGTGTGATCATTGCTTGTACAGCCCTCTCGCAGTGTCCGGAGCAAGTATGGTGGGTCTGACACACCGGTGTCAATGTGTTCTTTTTTCCATTTCCAGGAGTGTATTTAAGTCTTTCTCTTTTCCAGCAAGTTATTGCTTACTTATCATTCTACAGTGCAAAGAAGTTTATCTTGAAATAACTGAAGTCCCTAAAAACTGTTAGTATCTGAAATAACGTGCTGAGTGAAGGAATATAATCATGTCTGTTCATATGATTCAAAGTAGTAATTCCGTTCTGGAACAGATAACCGCGACGGGAGGCCTCTGCGTATATCTATAAATTACATGATTTACTGTGGAACTACGGCTTAGAGATACACGACGTGCTCGGTGTCTGTGCACGCAGAAGATTCATACGTCATGCGAAAACCCATAACACGAACCAGATCGCCAGTCCAGTGATGCGGGCACGCAGCTGTTCTCGAAGTATGTCTTCATAACTGTACTAAGGACTAGTGGAGGCAAAAACCGCCTGTAAATCTTTGTAGCGCGCTCTCGTAAAGTGGCACTTCTGAATGCATAAGTGTGACCAGTAATAAATATCCTACCGACTATAATTTACGAAACGTCAAAATACATAAGGTAATAACTAGCTTCAGTTTGTCTCGCTTGAACTAAATTAGCTTCAAGTCTGTATATCATGAGCTCTGTGTATGATAAACGGTTATGCCTTTACAAAATGTTGGCGTACAGCAAAGCACCTGCAGTCTGCTACGAAATTTTCATCAAAACTGCTTAGATCAACAGTACACAACCACACTTACTACCGTAGAGGCTGCTTACAACACTTGTGCTGTACTACTTTGGATAAGGGAGACATGACCACAGCCTTAGAGATTAGAAAATTGTCTTTTCTGAGCACGTCAGAGAAATACACCTCTTAATATCGGTCGAACCTCCTCTTGCCCGGCGTATTGCTGCAACTGGACGTGCCGTGGACTAAACAAGTCGTTGAAAGTCCCCTGCAGAAACATTGAGCCATTCTGCCTCTATATCTGTCGAGAATAGCGAAAGGGTTGTAAGTAGGCTGTTTATGTTTTCTCTATGTAAGTAGGCTGTTTATGTTTTCTCTATGTAAGTAGGCTGTTTATGTTTTCTCTATGTAAGTAGGCTGTTTATGTTTTCTCTATGTAAGTAGGCTGTTTATGTTTTCTATTGGTAACGCCACCTCTGTATGACAATCACTGGCTGTGCTGTGGGCAGTCTGTGTCTGCTTTGCATTGTTGTAATACTCGCCATTGTAGTGTTAGGCAGCTGGCTGTGAACAGCGCGTAGCGTTGCGCAGTTGGAGGTGAGCCGCCAGTAGTGGTGGATGTGGGGAGAGAGATGGCGGAGGTTTGCAATTTGTCATGAACTGATATATATATTATGACTTGTGATGATATCAAGGTAAATACATTGTTTGTTCTCTATTAATATCTTTCATTTGCTAACTATCCCTATCAGTAGTTAGTGCCTTTAGTAGTTTGAATCTTTTATTTAGCGGCAGTAGTGGCGCTTGCTGTATTGCAGTAGCTTGAGCAGCGAAGATTTTTGTGAGGTAAGTGATTTGTGAAAGGTATAGTTTAATGTTAGTCAGGGTCATTCTTTTGTAGAGAATTCTGAAAGTCAGATTGCGTTGCGCTAAAAATATTGTGTGTCAGGTTAAGGACAGTCGTGTATAATTGTTCAAAGGGGGACGTTTCATATGGCGACCCTGCCAGGATTCGAACCTGGAATCTTCTGATTTTTTCTTGTAGTTTGTGTATTTAGTGTAGCTTTTGTTTATTGCTAGCGCGTAATTGTAGAGAGAATCTCCTTTGTAGTTGTAGTTTTTCATTGTTGTAGAGTAAAACAGTTGTGGCATGCATGTAGATTTGCACCAAGTATTTCGCAGCTGCAATTAACTAGACATTATTTCCATCGCTACGTTATTTTATTTTGCTCTTCAAATTGTGTTTTTCTGTGTTGTCGTGTGAAATACTGTGACAATAATGGCGTGTGAAAAACGTAATACTGGGCTCCAAAGTAAACTGAGAAATGACAGTGAAGACGAAGGCAGTGTGTTAGCGCCGCAGAGTAATGAATTAACTGATGTTCAAAGTAGTAATTTGGTAATCGTGCATAGGGAAATGGAGCGGGCGGCAAACAATGGCACGGACAGTGAAACAATTAGTGAAGAGGGAAGCATTATCGATCGATCGGTCGGCAACAGCTCGCCTCAGGAATCCGAAATGACAGGACACAATTTCGCAAATACTGTAGATTCAGGTTTTGGGTTATCACCGTTTTCTCAAATAAGTCAAGACGCATTTTCTGCTTGTCAAAATGTGAATGTTGCCGGTGCAAATGCACTGCCGAAAAGCGTAGAGAAACAGATTCCAGACACTAATACATTATTATTGCAATTAATGCAACAAATGGAACAAAATCAGAGACAAATGGGACAAAATCTTAAAAAGTTAGACACAGTGGAACAAAATCTCAAAAAGTTAGACACAATGGAACAAAATCAGAGACAAACACAGCAAAAGCTTCAAAAGTTAGACACAATGGAACAAAATCTTAAAAAGTTAGACTCATTGGAGCAAACTCTTGAACGAACACGTGAGGATTTAACTGCTGAGTTACATCACATTGAATCGAAATGTCAAAAAGTCTGTAATGACGTAAAAACACAAATTTGTGAGCATTTCCAACCTATTTTTTCGCGTCATGAAAATGCACTACAGAATCACGAAGCAGCTATAAAAGAACTGCAAACTATTGTTCATGAAAATCATGAGACCTTGCAAGCAAAATTTGACTCAGTTGCATCTACCGATACGGTTATGCAACTTGCAAAAACTCAGGAAAACTTAAAGGTCACAGTAGACACGATTGCAACACAAATGGACACTCTGAAACTTGGTTCAGAAAAACATAGAGAGGAAATGATTTCACTATCGGATAAAGTAGCCAAACTTTCAGATCAGTTCACTAACTTATCTACAAAGGTAGATGATGATCTGAATGACACAACACCTGTAGCTTTCATGGACACTGAAGAGTATGAACAAATTAGAAAATTCAAACAAAATCAAAATGAAATCAATACACAGTACAAAAGAGAAATCCGGGAAGTGCAAGATCAGTTGGCACAAGTAGTACAAGAATTACGTATTTCAGAGGACACTTGCGCCCCAATACGGGAAGAGGGACATACAAATACGGAACAGACACAAAATAATAACACAGGGCATTTCGGAAGTTATGAAAGAAATTGGCAATGTGCACCGAATTTTGAGATGGAACGGCCGACACGACCTAACAATGACCGATATGCGACTCGCCGACATGATGATTTTGACTATAAGCTGTTCATTACTACACGTAAATTCAAAACATTTAAGAATTCTGGCAACGACATTCATCCACAAGCATGGCTCCATCAATTCTCTCATTGTTTTCCTCCCAACTGGTCGTTAGAACACAGATTAGAATTTATGTGTGGCTACTTAGAGAATGAACCAGCTGTGAGAATGCGATCGGTCATTCACGATTGCCACAGTGAGGGAGAATTTTACCATGCCTTCCTCTCAGCATATTGGTCTCAAGCTACACAAGACCGTGTAAAACATAACATCATAATGATGAAACACTTCGAACAATCTGAATTTTCCAGTCTTGTGAAATATTTTGAAGACATGTTGCACAAGAATCAGTACCTGTCAAACCCATACAGCCCCTCAGAACTCATCCGCATTTGCTTAATCAAATTACCTGAACATTTACGACATATTATTTTGGCAGGACGTTGCAAAGACGACATTGAAGCATTTCAGGGACTCTTACAAGAATTAGAAACTGACACTGACAATCGCGGAAAGCGGAAACAGGAACATAACAATTACAGGTCATATCCGTCGCAATTCCGCGATGAAAGAAATAATAAGTGGACACGACAAGGCTATTCTTACAACGCAAATCATGAACAAAACAGACACCACCCATATGACAACCACTGGCAGAGTAATAATAGTTACAGAGAAAGATCGCATTCCGGTAGTAATGAATATGACAGAGACAATCATAGAAACAGACAATTTGGCAACCAGAACTATTACTATCACGGGAGACAGAATAACTTCAGACGCAATGGTCCAGCGCGCAGTTACGATTCAGGGATAAATTCTCCACCACGTGACCGACACGAAAGAAACTGTGTAAACTACCGACAAAACGACAGACCTGAATTCCATCAGAACTGGCGAGCTTTAAACAGAGCAGGGCACTTTCGACAACGTGAATTTGTAGAAGTTAGGTCTCCTAATCCCAATAACGACGCGCGCCAACAAAGAAACAGACAATGACTCACACCGCAGGCAGCCGCGTGCGCCGGCTGGCTCAGAGAAAAATAACATTGACGCTAACCTTGAGCAAGATTCCAGTATTCTTTCGAATACCGCATGATAATTGCATTCAAGTTGAAATTCTGCGTACTAGGAAGAGTAAAGGTTTACAACATATTTCACATGTAAAACCGTTTATTGAAAGATAATCTGCTTTTTAACTTTGTCTTTGCCATAAAACGTTTCACTTCACGTTACTAGTATGCTTTAGAAACTGTTACCATGCAACAATGTTTAAAGTTAAATATCCAGTCAAGAACCAAGACAACTTATTCAACCAGAAATTACGAATGCATTGTTATTGCGAACAGACGACACAGTGTAATTGTGTGTGTACATTCTTGCTTGTTAGTTGCACGATTAGAACATTTACCAGTACTGCTAATGAGATTTTAATGCAACATTTTGGTTTACTTGAAAATACATTCCGGATCTAAAGTACTTTCTGTGAGATACCAGATGAGACAATAGTTAGTTTATGTGAAGGTACGTTTACACTGGGATACATGTATCGCGACATGTATGAGCGACTTGTCAATTTGACATGTCGCGATACATCACCTCATACAAAAATTCACGGAACTTGTATGCGGACCCTCGAGCTCATACATGTCGCGTATACATTTTGTATATCGCTTTTTGGCCATATACGCGACATGTATGAGCGACATTTGAAGAACTCGCGCATGCGCAGTACTATCATTTCCTGTCGTCTTGTCGCCTGCCGCTTATTTTGAAGTTTAGCGCATGCGTAGTACCAGGCTCTTTGGCGGCTGTTTTGAGTTTTGGAGCTGCCGACTGTCGTTTGTTGTGTAGTTATTTGTGTATTTTGTCGTGTGTTGTGCCCGCGTGTTTTAAAATTTGCGATGACTTCTTGGTCCAAACAAAATACACTGCATTTTATAGAGGCAGTGCGCAGGCATCCCTGTATATGGGATGTGAAAATACCAGACTATAAGAACACTCACAAAAGGTACGACGAGTGGGAGGAAATTGCCAAGGCATTTAACGTGTCAAGGAAGGAATGTGAGGACAAGTGGCATAATTTAAAAAGCCAATATAGTCGCGAGTTAGCGAAACGGAAGAGCAGCAAAGGAAGTGGAAGTGCTACAAGCAATGTGTACCACACTTCATGGTATGCTTTTGAAAGTATGCAGTTCATAAGAGACAATTACAAACCACTCTCTCATAGGAGCACACATGAAGTAGTACCAGTAAGTAAATTTGTTATATTATTTTATTAATCATATATTTGGCAACATTTTTTCGTGCTAATGCTTTACATAATGTGAATATTTACAATTTCACTGAAAAACATGATTCTCCATACTGCTATGGTTTGAAGTCCTGAATACTGCAGAAGAATAGAGCATATTACTTTATGTCATCATTTAACAATGATGTGCAACTTATTTTCCATACTGCCATGGGATGGAGCCCTGAATACTGCAGAAGTATTCAGCATATTCTCTTCTGTTGTCATTCAGCAATGAAGTTCTTCGGCCAGTTCTGGGCAGTGGCTCCAGCACAGTAGGGGTTTCCCTCCAGGACCCAGGTATTACGTTGCCATCATCTCCCTCTCTGTCGTATGTTCCTGCTGGACAATAACTTTGAGATTTTCTGTTTTGAAGAAAATTATGTAAATAAACACAGGCTAGTGCCACCACTGTAGCTTTCCCCGGACTGAGAAGCATTTGCTTCCTCAGCACTCTGTAAACAGCACTTATAATCCCAAATACATTTTCTATTACTCTTCTTGCCCTGCATGCTCTATAGTTAAAAATACGTTGCCAACTATTTTTTTCATGCAGACCTGGAAATGGTTTCACAATATTTTCCTCTAGGCCAAAGGCTTCGTCAGCGACGAAAACATATGGAACAGGCTTGCTCCTACCAGGAAGAGGAGTTGGTGGTGGTATATTTAGAGTTTTTGTTTCTAACATTTTGTAAAATGTGGTGTCTTTAAGGACACCACCATCTGAAATCCTCCCCTGCGTGCCAACATCAGCGTAAATTATTCTATAATTAGCATCAGCAATTGCTAGCAAAACAATGCTGAAGCGCTCTTTATAATTAAAATAAACTGTTCCACTGTTGGGTGGTGCCACAATGTCAATGTGCCTCCCATCTATAGCTCCCAAACACCTGGGGAAATTCCATTTTTCTTCATATTCTTTGGCAATTTTCAGCCATTCCTCTGCAGTAGCAGGAAGCTGGAAAGAAAATTGTTACTCTTTTAATTTAATTTACGCGTGGACACTCAAAGAAATTCTAAATACATTAAGATACTTTGATTATAATGTATGTATAACATATAGCTCACTTTGCCTTAGAAATGTGTTATGTATTTTAAAGGTCATGGAAGCCCCAGCCAGAGAAGGAGATGGTGAAGGAGAAGGAGAAGGAAGCATTTGTTTCCCTTTCGATGTCACAGAAATGGAGGAGGTGACATTTGCCACGCCCCCAGAAGACATTGTGGAAGTGGAAACCACTCCGCTCATCTCTGTGCCTCCACATGAAAGTGGATGTGCAACCGTGCCACCTTGTACCACTCCAAGTCCGAGTGGAAGTGGTAGATCAAGTGCACTGAAGAGAGCCAGGAGAGACCTGGATGAAGACCGAGAAGGTCTTTTACAGACCTTAAGAAAAGTTGGCGACAATTTAGCAGGCAGGAAAAGGGACCAGTTTACCCACTTGGGTGACTTGGTCGCCAATAAGCTCAGATTTCTGTATGAAAATGGCCATACTACAATTATGGCAAGACTTGAGAACGGAATCTACAGATGTTTGCAGGAGGCAAACAATGAACTAATAAATGCAAATGCTACATAATTTATGTATTCTTTAAAAACATGTATAAACAATATGCATGTAATGTGCTGTCAAGTACTATTTAATAAAACTAAATACAAATTAATGTTGTTGGATATCTTTACTATGAAGAAAGTGTCCTCAGAAATTGTGATATTGTATTACTGAGTGAAGCATGTCAGTCGATCCAAAGAACTAAAAGCTAACCCATTTCAGCAAAATTTGAGAAATTTATGCTGAAAAAGGTATGTGCCGTTAAAAGTTTAGTTCCTATTCCAGCATCCTCACGTGGTTATGTTGGCAACATCAATGGCGCGGTAGAAAATTTGTGCTGCTGTTCCTGGTTGACAGTTACTTGTATGTACCCTCGTCCGCTCGTTAAAAGTAATTGCCCTCGTAAAACGAAGATTTCATGACAAAACATTTGCATTGTCGCGCGATTACTAATGCCAACGACTCACACGATTGTCGGCATTAGCATCCGTTGCCAACATTATCACGCGAGGCCGCCGGAATAATAGCAAAAAACTGATATACGCGCCAGATGCATGAAAAAATTATATAATGTATTACATACTCTGATATATATATATATATATATATATAACTTTTACCTTCACTTCTTGGGATAAAACTTGCACAATGGCCTCGCAAACACGAAGAATAATGTTGCATATGGCACTTTTTGATATCCTATGCAGATACATTAACGTCGAAAAGGAATCCCCAGTGGCCAAAAAACGGAGTGTTACTGCCAACTGATCCTCTGGTGGAATCGCTTCCCGAAAGTTTGTGTTGGTTTTGGACACAAGAGGAGCAACAAGAGATAGCAAACCGCGGAAATCCTCCATACTCATCCTAACATAATTTCTAAAATATGCGCCATCCTCTAGCGTTAATTCCTGAACGAGCATTGCGTAAGCTCCGTGAGTAGCGCGTTTGCGAAGAAACTCTCTCTGCCACCATCTACGCTTCCTCCGCCTTTTCTTCCTATCATCTTCCAAAAGAGCAAGTGTACCAGCACATAAAAATGTGAAATCTTCCAAATCGTCGTCGGAAGCCATCGCACAGTGATACAAATCAGTGTAAACGCACGCTCATACATGTATGAAGTTGATACTTGTCAGCTCATACAAGTCGCGATACATGTCGCAAAGTCGCATATACATGTATCTCATACATGTGCCGATACAAATCGCAGTGTAAACGCACCTTGACAGCTACACGATTTTATCACGACGCTACTAATGAGTGACAATTTACAATGTTGATTTTGCGGTGTTTCTGTTTTATATCTGCACAGTTTGTCTGTATTGTTCTGGAAAGTAAAACATGTTTTAGTAGTAACTTTTGTGGAATAGCTACAAGGAGACAGCCTTTTCCATAGCACAACAATACGTTACAGCACAGTACTTTCATCATCACAACAATAAGCGTAATAACTAAGATATCTCTACGCAAAGCATTTCACTTTTGTTTATC
Organism: Schistocerca serialis cubense; assembly: GCF_023864345.2. Lineage (NCBI taxonomy): Eukaryota > Metazoa > Arthropoda > Insecta > Orthoptera > Acrididae > Schistocerca > Schistocerca serialis. The sequence goes on from NC_064646.1 coordinate 415,310,493, forward strand.
ATGAGGTAAGTACATTGGCTTCTGCAGAACTTAGCTTTTGGAGGAAAATAACTACGACACTTTCACAGAGATTATCTTACAACAATATGCACATTTAGCGCTACAGGACACGCATTTCAGTGATTAATTTTGTACTTAAAACATTTATTTTTAAAGATTTTTGAATTACAAAGAAAGTTTTCAGTGATACATTTCATTTCATTGCTGTAATCTGTAACACCTGAGGGTATAATTACATTAATCCTCAGGGGGGTACACGCCTACTTTGTGTACCATGTGTTTGGCAAGCACAAGTAGCCCTAGCTAATATGGTATTTGCTTATACAACTTTACACATCGGTACCATATTTCTCTAACACACAAATTACACAGCTATCTGATCATTTAACTGAGAGATAAACATGTTTTTTACTACGTCAGTGACACATGTTTACGTAATTACACCGTTGGATAACTTCACACTTATGAAACTGTATTTTGTCTGTACTTTGTAAACTGTTCATATTTTTTCGGAATCATTGTGATACTATGAGAGCTTTGAATGATATATTTGGTATGAGATCATGATTTTTAAAGTACGTTTGAGGCAGCTGACACTTTTGACATGAGCAGAGAATTATTTTAGGCTTAGAAATTATTGGAGGAAGTTACGACGATTTTGAGATTTGACTGAAGTGTTATGATGTTATTATTACGACGACGATGTGTATTATGTTGTTGAGGAATGTTTATTATGCTACGTATTTCTCACGATGAAATATTGAAGAAGTGTCGACGAATATGTATATGTATAATGAGGTAAGGAATAATGAGTAGTGTTTAGGGACTCTGATTTATGAAAAGGATGTTGGAAACCAAGAAACGTACTTTAAGAGTTATGAAATGTGTGACTGTATCACAATGCTGACGAATATTTTTTTTGGACACTTATATTTATAGGATTTTGTTTCTAGAGATTTGCAACGCTAATTCTTGACCTGTGAAATGTTTTTAAATGAGACTGCAACGGTAGCAGAAACTGCTGTCGTAAATATTTCCGTACGAAAGTTAAGTGACCACCTGCACGTAATGCGTCGCGGGCACCCAGCTGTGTCAGACGCCTGGAGAAAAAGCCATTATTGCGAGCCCTTTTCAGCGGCACAGGTAGAAAAAAAAGGGGACGTGGGACGTGTCAAACACCTGGAGAACAAGCCATTAGGGTGTGCCTTTCATCGCTAATGCGACACCCTCGTTACTTGAAAACATATGATTACTCGCACTTTGTGCTAATTACTGAAATGCTTATGAATTGATGGGAAATATTCGTACATCTGCACACCTGATTACGACAAGCGTCTTTCTACGAGAGTTGAGAGCTACTAACTTATGAAATGTCACATGACTACTGAATGATATTTTTATGCTTTGCTTTTCATAGTTGCTTATTTCATTTGACATTTGTTTTCCAGCTGTGTTGCAGCATTGCTTTTATAAAATAAAATGCATTTGCTAATGTGAACACTTTCTGTCAACAGATCTATTAAATAATTATTTTATGATCCACATTCTTTAAAAAAGGAGCACTTGGAAAGGAAAGAACAATAAGAAGGATCTAGTAACAGTAACACATAATTTTCTTTTCAAGTACATGGTAATATTTCTTTTTACAATCAGTTGTTGTGGTGCACCACTTTAATTACATAGATATTAAGATGTGAATATACATTTCCCTTATCTGCATTGTTGTTTTTACTGTAATATCTTTTTTGCTTGAGCTATGTCGTTTTGATATAAGTTATTACATTTGCTGCTGCTAGCTTTGCCAATCTGTATTTCTTGTCATTGCTGCTCATATTAATTGTTTTATGTGCTGCTGCATTGCCTCGTCCCTTAGTTTAGCATCTGAGCTCAGTAGATTTAAGTTAGCTTAAGAGGGGGTAGACTATATAAGAAACTGACTATGGAGAATAGGTAAAGAAATGCATTGAGAAAACAGGTTTAGGTAGGATTTTCTTGGAAATAAATGTTGAGGTAAGAAATGTATGAACATATAAATACAGAAAGCATGCTTAGATAGAATTTTTTGGGTGGAAACAAAGGATGAAATAAGAGGAAAGATATATGAAGTTTTAGGTTGGACTGCAGTACCACATGTTACACTGAAATCGAACCCTGTCCTTTCCCTTTTGTGTTATCCCACTATATGTTTGTGTACCCTTGTGTATTTGTTTTCTTCCTGTCTCTGTGTACAGTTTCATAGAATTTTTTTCTCTTTTAATATTAAGCTACATTCACTATGATATTCTGTTCTGTTCAATGCTCATGTGTAAAGTTGATGTTTCAAAAGTTATTCTGATCTTTTATGTATTTACTTATGTCATAATTCCTGTAACACTGATGTATATGTTTATTTCTATTCTTTTGTAAAGCCCCTATTACTACAAACGTTATCTGTATTATTATGTTTTTAATGATGTGTTTTGTACCTATGTTATTGTATTCTTATGTTATAAAAATTGTAATTGTCACCAGTTCATGATATTATTAACTTGTTAGTTACATTTCACTGCACACGTTTCTGTTGGTCATAGTATATGGACAATATGTGAGAAGTAGGGACTGATAGTGTTTGCATGTGTGTTAATGATTCAGCAAGGGACTGGATAACAGCATTGCTGGTTCTAAGGACAATTTCAAAAACTTTGTGAGTGCACAAGTGGTGGTTTATGGACTTGCTATATTATCCGCAAGACTCTTCAACGGTGATTGTGCACCTGCACAGTCACAACAGATGGCTGCTGGCTCTCCAAGGACTACAGTGGGTCTGCATCTTTGATGACCCACCAGTACCATTATCTCTACAAGGACTACAGTGGGTCTGCATCTCTGGTGGCCCACCAATACCATTACCTCTACAAGGACTACAGTGGGTCTGCACCTCTGGTGGCCCACCAATACCATTATCTCTGCAAGGACTACAGTGGGTCTGCATCTATGATGACCCACCAACGCCATTATTTCTACAAGGACTGCAGTGGGTCTGCACCTCTGGTGGCCCACCAATACCACAATCTCTACCAGGACTGCAGTGGGTCTACTCTGTGATGACCTACCTACCAATGTTCTTCAAAACGTCGAATGACTCTGCTGTGGGTTTGCTATGTTGTGGCCCATTACCTGTCAGCATGTCAAGAGTCAGCACTGTCATTCCGTTGGAAGGACAACACTGCTTCTTCAAGACTCCATGGAAATCCACTACTTCCGTGTGCATTTTCTTTTACTGCTCAGACTTTGAGAAAAACACTGAAATTTTACAGTGATGAACAATCTGGACTGTCTTTATGGACTGTGAAAAAATTTTAGCTTTTGACCAACATTGTATCAATAAGTGTGTGCATTTGATTTCTTTGTTATTGTAATTATGAAAAATTTTATCAAATCATTATTGGCCACTGCCCAAAAAAAAAAATTTGTAAAATTTTTTGTGGGGAGCATGGGGGCTATGTAAGTAGGCTGTTTATGTTTTCTCTATGTAAGTAGGCTGTTTATGTTTTCTCTATGTAAGTAGGCTGTTTATGTTTTCTCTATGTAAGTAGGCTGTTTATGTTTTCTCTATGTAAGTAGGCTGTTTATGTTTTCTATTGGTAACGCCACCTCTGTATGACAATCACTGGCTGTGCTGTGGGCAGTCTGTGTCTGCTTTGCATTGTTGTAATACTCGCCATTGTAGTGTTAGGCAGCTGGCTGTGAACAGCGCGTAGCGTTGCGCAGTTGGAGGTGAGCCGCCAGTAGTGGTGGATGTGGGGAGAGAGATGGCGGAGGTTTGCAATTTGTCATGAACTGATATATATATTATGACTTGTGATGATATCAAGGTAAATACATTGTTTGTTCTCTATTAATATCTTTCATTTGCTAACTATCCCTATCAGTAGTTAGTGCCTTTAGTAGTTTGAATCTTTTATTTAGCGGCAGTAGTGGCGCTTGCTGTATTGCAGTAGCTTGAGCAGCGAAGATTTTTGTGAGGTAAGTGATTTGTGAAAGGTATAGTTTAATGTTAGTCAGGGTCATTCTTTTGTAGAGAATTCTGAAAGTCAGATTGCGTTGCGCCAAAAATATTGTGTGTCAGGTTAAGGACAGTCGTGTATAATTGTTCAAAGGGGACGTTTCAGGGTTGCCAGTGCAGTATTTTGTGCATGACGATCATGTACCATAAATGTTCGATGGCATTCACGTCAGACAATCTGGGTGGCCAGATCATTCTCTCGAATTGTTCAGAATGTTCCTCAAACGAACCATGAACAGTTGTGGCCCAGTGACACGGCAGATTGTCATTCATAAAACTTCCATCGTTGTTTCGGAAGAAGGGTCCATGAATGGCTGCAGAAATGAGAACAGCGAGAAACTTAACATCAGGACTGGCGATTACGAAGTACAGGGTGATCAAAAAGTCAGTATAAATTTGAAAACTTAATAAACCACGGAATAATGTAGATAGAGAGGTAAAAATTGACACACGTGCTTGGAATGACATGGGGTTTTATTAGAACCGAAGAAAAACAAAGTTCACATAATGTCCGACAGATGGCGCGTGAAAGATCTCTTCCGCGCGTCCTTTGGTGATGATCGTGTTCTCACCCGCCACTTTCGTCATGTTTGGCCTCCCAGCTCCCCAGACCTCAGTCCGTGCGATTATTGGCTTTGGGGTTACCTGAAGCCGCAAGTGTATCGTGATCGACCGACATCTCTAGGGATGCTGAAAGACAACATCCGACTCCAATGCCTCACCATAATTCCGGACATGCTTTACATTGCTGTTTACAACATTATTCCTCGACTACAGCTATTGTTGAGGAATGATGGTGGACATATTGAGCATTTCCTGTAAAGAACATCATCTTTGGTTTGTCTTACTTTTTTATACTAATTTTTGCTATTCTGGTCAGATGAAGCGCCATCTGTCGGACATTTTTTGAACTTTTGTAATTTTTTTGGTTCTAATAAAACATCATGTCATTCAAAGCATGTGTGTCAATTTGTACCTCTCTACCTACATTATTCCGTGATTTATTCAGTTTTCAAATTTATACTCACTTTTTGATCACCTGGTAAATAAAATTATCAATCCTGCTACCCACACAGCAAAATAACCCTTGACGATCGGAGCAAGGAGAAAACCAAACGCATACTAACACTGGCAAAAAGAGCATTCCTGTTCAAAGAAATCTACTATTAACAAATATAGGCCTTAATTTGAGAAATAAATTTCTGAGAATGTACGTTTGGAGCACAGTATTGTATGGTACTTAAACATGGACTATGGGGAAACCGGAACAGAGGAGAATCGAAGCATCTGAGATGTGGTGCTACAGACGGATGGTGACAAATTAGGTGGACTGATAAGGTAAGGAATGGGAAGGGTTCTGCGCAGAATGGGTGAGGAAAGGAAAATGTGGAAAACACTGACGAGGGTGAAAGGGAAGGATGATATGACATCTGTCAGGACATCAGGGACTTATCTCCCTGGTACTAGAGGAGCTGTAGGAGGCAAAAACTGTAGAGGAAGACAGAGACGGGAATACAGCCTGCAAATAATTGAGAACGAAGTTTGCAAGTGCTACTTTGGGATGAAGAGGTTGGCAGAGGAGAGGTATTCATAGCGCGCCGCACCAAACCAGTCAGAAGACTGATGATTCGAAAAAAAGAAAAAGATACTGCGCACAGTAGAGGAACAATTAGAAGATGATGATTGTATCAGTATGACAATGCAACGTGTCATAAAGCAGTATCTGTGTCGCCAGTAAAGCTCCTCAAATGGACTGCCCAGCTAAGTGTCCCGATCTGAACCCAACGGAAAACCTTCGAACGTCGCCTTCTCTCCCGGCCCAGCGTCCACCGTGACTGCCGTATCTGGTTTCAGGCCTTGAGGAAGAAACAGCTGCCATTGTTCTACAGGCTTTCATACGCCTTATTGAAAACATCTGCAGCAGAGTTCGACTCGTCACAAGGGTGGATACATCCACATTACACTCACCTTCATTCACAGAAAACGGCTGTGCCAATTGACATCGTCCGTGATCAGGGGTTCGAGACAGCAGGAAATAGGAAAATCATGTCTTCCTTAAGGAAGTGGGCCGTTTTTATTTTGGAAATACTGTATTATTTTAGGCAGTCCCTTATTATCGGACTGGATTAAAATCTTATATAATTTGTGACGCTTCTTACGGTACCCAGAAGCTGCTTCTGCCGAGGAAACTTCCGTATCCGTAAATCTAAGAAAACATCCTGTATCGTCGTGTTTACAAGAGGCCCTGTCGAGCGTACACCTGAGGCCGATTATTCGGGGATGCGGCAGTGGGTCTTTAATTGGAAGCAGCGGTAAGCAGTCCGTGTAGTTTGGGACGGGGCCTAGGGGAATGCCGGCGTCCGGCACTACCTCCGCCTTGGTTCTGATGCTATCACCCGTCTGCTTGCCTACCTGCCTCTTACTTGCTGATGGGCCCACCTCCCGAGAGGTGATGACGGATCACTTATAGCTGCCTCCTCTCCTGTTTCTTTCTTTTACTTTCCTACGTAATTGGGAGGGAACGGTTTAGTATATCCCGATTTACACATACTCGTTTGGTATGCTTACAATGATGTCTTCCTCAAGAACGAGATGTATCCCACAAAAACATTTGATATATTGTCTTTTTTGGGGAAGATCCGCAGTCAGTGGTTGTACAGTAAATTTATTTGACGATCTATATAACACAGAATTTCGCAAGTTGTGACCTGCTTTAATTCCGTAGAACAATCTTCAGATTTGAGTGTACAGCCCATAAGAGTAACGCCTAAGATTCTACAAGCAATATGCGTGCTGCGTCGCACAACAACATACTGTTCTACGACGTATCATGCATATTGCTTACATAACTGCACGAGTAACTCTTGTAGCCGACATACTCTATCTGAAGAATGTTCACTGGAACTGAGGCCGGAGATAACTTTAGAAATATATGCAATCCAGAAGAACAATAAAAATTCTAAGCTACAGAAAACATACATTTCCAAATTTCCAGTCTGATGATTCCCGCTATCACAGTATTTCGAAGACTGCAAAAGTTGTCAGGGACTGAAATTGATGGTCTAATACGTACTCACCGTCTTCACTTAAGCTAGAATATTATGATATGTAGAATACCCAATCCGGACGAACACTGAAAATTTGTCTTCTGTCTGCCACGTCGATAAAATTTTAAAAATCACACCTTAGCAATTATATAAAGATGGTTGATGTGCGTAAGGACACCGTACATTGTTACAGAAAAACCAACATGCTAAGGGAAAAAAGTAATGTGTTGAGCGGAGAGAAAATATATTAATCAACAACCATAGGTAACTGGTGCATGTTAGTCCGTTACTATTTTCCGACCTTTAACTGGATCCTCACGGTGTAAGAAGTTTCAGCACGCTAGATGAACTCGGAGTTAGGGAATTAGTACTTTATTACAGATGTGTCCTTGCACCCCATCGAAAGATACCGTTTAGAAAATCTCAGTCGGCCACGAAGTTTGATGAGACTAGCAATTTTTAACCAGAAAAAAATCCCAGTTCTTGAGCATACACCTTAATCATCTGCTATGGAACCGTAAGACGTTTTATATTTTCGAAATGTAATGTCCACTAAATGTAATTCATTTTTCGAAGCTGGAAGAGGTACAAACGAGAGGAACGGGACACTTAGCGCATTCACAGGAAATTATACGCAACGATGATTTTGTCAGTGAAGGGAACGAATACTGTACTCAAATGTGGCCTAATTTGAAGGCGATCACTAGTAACCGGGAGTATTTGTGCAGTAGAAAACATACGCAGCGTCCATTGGTATTGGATTTGCTAATGCATACTGTAAGTGAAAAACGCATGAATGGCTAGAGGAGAGACATAGTAATATGAATGGCTCGGAAACCTTTGGAGAAAAAGTAGATCCCGTAAGAATATCAAGAGCTCAGATAGCAAGCCAGTATCAAGTAAAGAAGGAAAGGTTGAAATGTGGAAAGACTTTATAGAAGCGCCACATAGTAATCCTGAAGATAGTAATATCATATAAACGGAAGAGGAAGTTGAGGATGAAACGGGAGAGATGATACTGCAAGAAGAATTTGCTCTGAAAAACCTATAGACCAAAATAAGGCGCTTGGAGAGAGCGACGTTCCTTCGTTATCAATGAGCCCTTCTTAATATTCCACCTGTTACGCAAGATGTGGATAGTCGGAATGCTCCTGACTTCTAAAAAAATGTAATAGTTATAATTCTGAAAAAGGCAGTTCCTTACAGGTGTTAATAGTGCAGTACCGTCAGCTTAATAAATCATGGCTGGAAAATACTAACAACGTTTATTCACAGGAGAATGGTAAGACTGCTCGAAGGCGAATTTGAGGAAGATCAATTTGGCTTTCAGAGAAATACAGGGCCTGCGAGGTAATACTGACCCCATGATTTATTTTAAGAGACAGATTGTGGATAGGTAAACTAATGTTTATAGCATTTGTAGACTTGCGAAAAGCTTATAATAACGCTGAAAGAACAACACATTTCGATATTCTGAAGATAGGAAGAATAAAATACAAGGAGCGAAATGTTATCTACAACGTATATGGAAAACGGACTACAGTTGTAATAATAGTAAAAGTATATGAAAGGAAACACGTAGGTAGGAATGTTACGTGTCTTGTAGCCTATTCCCGGTATTTTTTAACCTGTGTGTTGAGCGAGCAACGGAAACCATTGATAAATATACTCTCATGCTCATAAATTAAGTATAATTGCAGAATGTGGTGTCACACAACGTGGCACGGTATTGGTGATAAATTGAGTAAACCGTCCCGAAACACATGTGCTACAAAACGCCACTGTTTCCGGCGCATGTACCCCGACATCAATATGGGATATGATCACCATGCACACGTACACAGGCCGCACAACGGGTTGGAATACTCTGGATCAGGTGGTCGAGCAGCTCCTGGTGTATAGCTTCCCGTACTTGCACCAGTGCAGCAAAATTACTGACGATGGCCGGTATAGAGAAGGTATAAACTGCATACTGTCAGTAATAAGAAAAGCGTTTCTGAGAAAGATAAGTATGTTAATACCAAAACTAATTTTTTAATGTTAGGAAGTCTTTAGTGGAGGTATTCGCCTGGACTGCAGCCCCGAACAGAAGTGAAATGTTGACAATAAACAGTTCATACAAAAAAAAAGTATAGAAGCTGTAGAGATATGGTAGTATAGAAAAATGCTGAATATCTTATGGATAGATCGGATAACTAATGACGAGGTAGTACTGTTTCGACTGGTAAGAAAAAGAAATAAGTGATACAACTTAACTAAAAGAAGAGATCGTTTAATTGGACCAATACTGTGGCATCACGGTATCGTCAGTTTGGTAACTGTAGGGCGATCAAGCAAGTTCAAATGGATGTGGTGCTAGTTATGCAAGGATGTAAAGGCTTTCACAGGACAAACGTATGCAGGAAGCAGCATGTGAGCAGTCTTCGGACTGAAGCCCACAACAATATAGCGCCCGGGTTCCCGGGTTCGATTCCCGGCGGGGTCAGGGATTTTCTCTGCCTCGTGATGACTGGGTGTTGTGTGATGTCCTTAGGTTAGTTAGGTTTAAGTAGTTCTAAGTTCTAGGGGACTGATGACCATAGATGTTAAGTCCCATAGTGCTCAGAGCCATTTGAACCATTTTGAACCACAACAATAACATTACACAGTACGGATCAGTATAAACAGAACCGAAAAGGCTGTTTTCTGGTGTATACCATAACTAAAATGTACTCGAAGGAACGGCTGAAATTTCGTGACAGATATTTACGATGTCTCGGCAACAGAACAAAGCTTCCTTGATCAGGCGGGCTAACACACCGACACAGACTGATAATAGCATGTTCTTCGCGTGCCGAAACAGTGCACGTCAGTCGCAGTGATGTAGCCATTCACACGAGCGTGTATGAGGCGAAACAAAATATGTCTCTGCTATTATAAAACTACTTCTTCACTATAAAAAATAATGACATATTTAGTCGCGTTTTTACTGCATCTTTTTCCAAAGGTGTCTACATCTGAACTACCTGTACCGGCATAACATAAATGTTCCATTTCGGCTTCAGATATTAGGGTTCTACTCTAGTTTCTCTTCTCCGATTTCATTTACAGAACTTCTGTATTGTGTGACATGCATAGGGTAGTTTATTATGAAGTGTCCTCATTTCTGTGAGAACCATGATCTCCAAGTTAACTCATGATCACATTATAAACTTGTGGAAACTACTTGATAAAATAAAATTCTGAGCCCGACTGGAACACTTGACAGGCAATGCTCTTGCAGCTGTGGAGATGGGTCGCGCTTTCATAACTGTCAGTAAGAGCACTGTATTCAAAGAACGGGACTCTGTATTAGAGTTCGAACTCGGCACAAATTATTATTGATTATGAAATAAAATTCTTTTTAGATGTCCATTAACCAGACTATTTTGTTGCACGTTTACTTTCATATTACGGAAATTTGGCCACTTAGGTTCCTTCGCGGTCTTGCACGTAACACAAGTTTCAAGATCGAAGGTACTCGATTTTTCAAACATAAAATTTGTTTCCGCACAAAACATTATCATCAAATATAGAGAGATCAACAAAAAAGTATATAAAAATAAAATGTTAATTTCTGATTTACTGAACAAAATAAACGATGTAGGAAATGTGGCAAATAAGGACTGTTAAAAAACCTAGGGTAAATTTCAAATTTTGGTCATTCCAAGCAAGGTGAAGATATTGTTACATCTGTAATGCTTCCGGTTCCTCCGTTTAGGGGCAAATCAACACAGCTCGCATCATCAGACCTTATTGTATGTTGTTCATATTCATGTTTATTTGGTTTTTTTTTCTTGTGTTAATACGTGCATGCCAATTATACTATTAATGTTAAGTCCGCAACTATGGAATGACGGAGTACGGCTACTATATGACGAAGATAGACGTTGTAATTAGCAAAATGTCACATTTGAGACGTTACGCGAGGAATATACACTGTCGAGTTCAGGGGACCGATGACCTCAGAAGTTAAGTCCCATAGTGCTCAGAGCTATTTGTAACGCTTCGCTCTTCACGTACGTCACGCGATTTTCTCTCTCTTACTTTGTCGGCTGATTCTGTTGATGCCGCATCGTATGTCATGTGTTCGTGGACTGCTTTCCTTTATTAGTTTCCCCTGTCTAAAACCACAATGTGAATCGGTGTCGTCGTTTTGCCCCTCATTGATGTCATTCCAGCACTTAATGTTTCCATTTTATTAAATTAATCGTAACTAACGAATACTTTTTTTTCTTTTTGTTTGCAGGGAAAGAAACTTTGCTGCAAGCTGAGAAGGGCGTTTCATCATAGAGCTGTATTGGTAAGTGCGATACGTTCTGTTAACTTCAAGTATAATGCGATGCGAACGTCACGACAAACTGGTTTATGCAGGGTGCTTCAGAAAGAATATATATCTCGCTTATTGGAGGAACAAGTACATTGTCTAGTTTATATTCATTGCTGCCAGATGTCGGTTCTCTTGTGGTTGCTTGGTTACCGTCACACGTTGCAAAATGGCTACTCAGCAACAGAAATAATTTGGTGTTTTCGTGTTGGTACTTGTCTAGACTACAGCCTTGTACAGAAGTGAAAAATCATCAATAAATAGTTCATACAAGAATAGAAGCTGTGATAACAGTGCAAAGATGTTTCAGGTTGAAGTACGAAACTGATTCTCTGAATGGATGGAACATTCGCAGGACTGTATGTACAAGAATAAGTCCTGAGCCCCCTCCCATTTCCAACGAAAGTGCCGCACGAATTCATACCGGTTTCCAACGCAGACCTACGAAATCAACTCGCTATACCAATCGGGAGAAAAATGGCTCTGAGCACTATGGGACTTAACATCTGAGGTCATCAGTCCCCTAGAACTTAGAACCACTTAAACCTAACTAACCTAAGGACATCACACACATCCATGCCCGAGGCAGGATTCGAACCTGCGACCGTAGCGGTCTGTCGGTTCCAGACTGAAGCGCCTAGAACCGCTCGGCCACCCCGCCCGGCACCAATCGGGAGATATAACGGCCTGCAACAACAATTTGGCATGTTTCTCGTTCCGTTGTAAAGTCGTATAAGCTGAGCTGTTACAGGCTCTACGTCATGACGAGAAAGGCAAACGTGTGGCATTTCCTGACAAGCTTCAGTGTGCTGTTGACAATAATAACGCTGTCGCACAGTGCGTCGTGTTCAGTGATTAAGCAACTTTCCACCTTAGTGGGAAACTAAACAAACACAATGTTCGAATTTTGGTCTTAACAGAAACACGTATGCACTCACTGAACATCTACGAGATTCACCTGAAGTCAAGGTGGTTAGTGCGATGTCCCACTCACCTGTTTACGGACCATTCCACTTTGATGGAGATAAGGTTAACGGACAGCAGTATCATGTTATAAAACCGGTTTTTTCCGAGTCTGAAAGAGGACAACTTCATTTTTTCAACACGACGGGGCACTACCTCACTGGGATCATCAAGTCCGTGAATATCCGAATGAGACTCTTGCAAGCCACGGGATTGGTCGTCAAACAGCCGGCGACTCAGCACTTCTCAGCTGGCTTACACTGTCTGTCTGTCACTTCTTCCTGTGGAGTTTCATCAAGGTTACCGTTTATCCACCAACACTACTACAGAACCTAGAAGAGTTGAAGAACGAGATACTTGCTTATCCGAGTAGGGGAGGAATTCGAGTATCGAAATGGTATCGTTCGTGTCGCTGGTGGAAGACATTTTGAACATCCGTCATCTAAATTTGAGAAATTCATAAATATATATCCTGCCCGGCCGGTTAGCCGAGCGGTCTAACGCAAGGCTTTCCGGAGCGGGAAGGAGCGCCTGGTCCACGGCACGAATCCGCCCGGCGGACTTGTGTCGATGTCCGGTGAGCCGGCCAGTCTGTGGATGGTTTTTAGGCGGTTTTCCATCTGCCTCGGCGAATGTGGGCTGGTTCCCCTTATTCCGCCTCAGCTACACTATGTCGGCGATTGCTGCGCAAACAAGTTCGCCACGTACGCGTACACCACGATTACTCTACCACGCAAACATAGGGGCTACACTCGTCTGTTGTGAGGCGTTACCTGGGGGGCTCCAACAGGGGCCGAACCGCACAGTAACCCTGGGTTCGGTGTGGGGCGGCGGAGGGGTGAAGTGGACTGCGGTAGTCGTCTTAGGATTGTGGACCACTGCGGCTGCGACGGGGACGGAGCAGCCTCTCCGTCGTTTCTAGGTCCCCGGTTAACATACAACATACAACATACAACAAATATATATCCTAAATTTCGTATCTGTATGTATTACAGCTTAATAAATATATGCGTTCGAGGGACATATACTCCTTTTGAAACACCATGTATTTCGAACTTTTTGTTCCTCAGGAAAGCAACAAAGATTTTATACATCATGATCATAGCGAAAGACTTCACAGTACTACTAGCATCTCTAAAGTGCCCACTACCGATTGTTTAAATAATCTAACTCCCACGTGCAAAACAGTTTCAGACTTTACGAATGAGTAATGCGTTAAATACATGATGTTATGCTTGTCAGCAAAGAAAAGTGTGGAATAGTTTCAAAATTTTGCTTAAAGTTTGTTGGAAGTCGCTAAGGGCTCTCAATCTCGAATACTGGACGAGTATAGACCAGGCAACTTGCGCTCCATTTGCAACAAAAGCTGTTTTTCACGCATCTGTGTTGTAATTCATGAACTATGTAACGTACAATGATTTAATTTTTCAGGTACATTTAGTGGTACACGTGGATACTGTCTGCAAGGAATGTTCTAATAAAGATAGTAATAAAGAAGCATAAATTGAAGCATCATGCCTGATGCTGCAGTATTACTGCACGCAGTAAGACATAAACTTTATTTCTTTTCGTCATATTGTAGGAGGAGTAAGCGAGAAAAAGCTTGAAATTATGTGTCAAGTTCGTTGGAAGTCATTAAGTGCTCTTATTCTCAAATACTGTATGAATGTTGTCTGGGTAATTTGTGCTCAACGAGTTACGCTGTTTCTAGACGTATGCACAGTTTCTGACAGTATACTTGTCTTATTCTTTTAAGCCTTCGACATAAGATTATAACTCTTAAGGAACCCATTATGACAGCAATTAAAATATTTAGCCGGCCAGTGTGGCCGAGCGGTTCTAGGCGCTACAATCTGGAAACGCACGACCGCTACGCTCGCAGGTTCGAATCCTGCCTCGGGCATGGATGTGTGTAATGTCCTTAGGTTAGTTAGGTTTAAGTAGTTCTAAGTTCTAGGGGACTGATGACCTTAGAAGTTAAGTCCCTTAGTGCTCAAAGCCATTTGAACCAATTTTTTTTAAATTTTTAAATTCGTTCACTCTTTACCTACATGAAATCAAATTTTATTTCTTCTGGAGCCCTTAGGTTGGCAACCAGCAACCGGTACTGTGCACCATGAACCAAGCCAGCCTTTTAGCAATAGACACTGCGGTGACTACAGTCATGGGACACCTCCTAATATCGTCTCGCACCTCCTTTTGCCCGCCGTAGTGCAGCAACTCGATGTGGGGTGGTCTCAGCAAGTCGTTGGAAGTCCCCAGCAGAAATATTAAACCATGCTGCCGCTATAGCCGTCCATAATTGTGAAAATATTACGGTTGCACGATTTTGTGCACGACTGATCTCGCGAATACGTCCCATAAATGTTTCATGGGATTCATGTCGAGCGATCTGGGTGGCCAAATCATTCTCTCGAAATGTTCATCAACCCAATAGCGAACAATTCTGGCTCAGTGACACCACGCATTGTCATCCATAAAAATTACATCGTTGTTTTGGAACATGAAGTCCATGAATGGCTGCAAATGGTCTCCAAGTAGCCGAACACAACAATTTCCAGTCAATTATCGGTTCAGTTGGACCAGGACATCCAGCCCTTTCGATGTAAACACAGCCCATGCCCTTATGGAGTCATCACCAGCTTCGACAGTGCCTTTTAACGACTCATAACCTCCCTGCCACACAGCGCTATCTGGCAGATAAACAACACATGTCAGTTAGTTACATATCCCATAGATCATTTGAAAGATTCTTTTATCGAAATGATGTGCAACGAGGCAGTTTACAGGATATGTAAACATGATTAACCCCACCGTCACCACTTACCAACTGAATTCGGGACTCGTCTGACCAGGTCAACCGAAATGGTCACGAGCCCAGGAGAGACACTGCAGGCGGTGTCCTGCTGTTAGCAGAGGCACTCTCGTCGGTCGTCGGCTACCACAACCCGTTAACGCCAAATTTCACCGCACTGTACAAACGGATACGTCGTCGTACTTTCCACAATGATTTTTCCGGTTATTTCACGCAATGCTGCTTGTCTGTTAACAGTGACAACCATACGCAAAAACCGCTGCTCTCGGTCGTTAAGTGACGGCCGTCTGTCACTGCGTCGTCCGTGGTGAAGAGTAATGCCATCAATTTGTATTCTCGGCATACTCTTTACATTGTGGATTCAGAATATTGAATTTCCTAAGGGTTCCGGAAAGAGAATGTCCCACGCTTCTAGGTCCAACTACCATTCCTAGTCTATTAACTCCTGTCGTCCGGCCGTAATCACGACGGAAACCTTTCACACGAATTGCCTGAGTACAAATGACAGCTCCGCCAATTCACTGTCCTTTTATACTTTGTGTGCACGATAATACAGCACCTGCATATGTGCATATCACTATCCCACGACTTTTGTTACCTAGGTGTCGACCGATTCACTGTAGCAATACAGCGACCGTACTAGCTATGTGGTGCTCGATCAGAGGCAACCACATAGAAATCCTTGTGCTGGATGAAATTTTCATCACTTGTACTCCGTTGGCAAAGGAAGCCGAACTGATGGCAGTCAGTCACTAATCACTAGAATCGACATCAATGTCCTGAATCAAACTTGTAAAGTCTCCGCTGTATTTCATGCAGTGACGTTACATGGCACTGCCGTTGGTGATGGGTAAGCTGTGCTCGGTGGCCTTCTTAGTAGTACATTGATTTGGGGGGGGGGGGGGGGGTGTCTGTCGCCATGAACACAACAAACACTACATATGAGCAATTACGCTTGTGGCAACACTACGCGCACTTCGTACAGGAAAGGTGAACAACTGGCTAGAATAGGAAAACGACTCATATTTGCATTCAGATGGTGGAGCCAAAAGTGGACTTCCCAGACAACTGCATTTACGGTTTTCCTTAATAACAAAGCAAAAATAATAATACGTATCATTCGATTTCTCGAACTCTTTGTTTTGAACATAAGATGTGTTTCTCGTACTTTCGTGTAATGAGTGAAGGTCACACTTGCTGTTGTTATTGATTTGAATATTTTAGTGATTTTTTAAGTTACTTGACTTGCAGAAGGTGCGATTTGACCAAACTGCAAGACGTCAAGTCATGGGTCACTCAAATGGTATGGACTTCTTGTCCCAAAGTCAAAGACAAAAATTTCTTGCTCAGACTGTGAAATCCTGTTTTTAGAAGCCGGCCGGCGTTGCCGTGCGGTTCTAGGCGCTTCAGTCTGGAACCGCGTGACCACTACGGTCACAGGTTCGAATCCTGCCTCGGGCATGGATGTGTGTGGTGTCAAATGGCTCTGAGCACTATGCGACTTAATTTCTGAGGTCATCAATCGCCTAGAACTTAGAACTAATGAAACCTAACTAACCTAAGGACATCACACACATCCATGCCCGAGGCAGGATTCGAACCTGCGACCGTAGCGTCGCTCAGTTCCAGACTGTAGCGCCTAGAACCGCACGGCCACTCCGGCCGGCTGTGTGTGGTGTCCTTAGATTAGTTAGGTTTAAGTAGTTCTTAGTTCTAGTGGACTGATGACCACAGATGTTAAGTCCCATAGTGCTCAGAGCCATTTGTTTTTAGAACAAAAATGCGTTTGTTTTCCGATGTGTCCCATTATAATAAGATCGGTTTTCAATCTACACGTTTCTTTACCTGTGGGTGTAGGTGGAAGTTGGAGGATGGCAAATCTCGTAAATCGAGTGTGCGTTCCATCACTGTGCTCTTCAAATTCCTTGATATTCCTGTCTGAAAAATATGCTCCTTGACAAGAAAATTACCTTGGATTGCAAAAATATTTCACTCTCCAGTCCACGCGTCGCATCAGGTATTTGAATCGTCCGTCTGTTAGAGAAGATTTGCGTACTTTTCGTCAGTTATTATGAGTGAGCAGAAGAAACTATACTTGTTAACAACGTATATGCACTCGATAGTCCTTTCGGATCAGTTTTCGTATAAAGACTGTATTTACCGTATTTTAAAAATTGCATAGTATCCTGAAAGTAGTAATGACAATAAACAGGGGCACTAATTCTCGTTTTCGTAATTGTATCCATTAAGTTCTCTTCAAAGCAATCAACAAGAAAAATATCTTCCATATCAAACAGCACCAGTCACAATGTATCCCACAGATCATATCGACTTCCCAACTGGTATAGGCGACCATTATGGCCAATCGAACGTAGGGTTCGTCAAGCACAAAGACAAGCAGTAAAAACTCTAGCAGTGTGCAAGCGGTCATTATTTTGCTGAAATGTAAGCCCAGGATGGCTTGCCGTGAAGGGCAACAAAACTCCGCGTAGAATATAGTCCACGTGTCGCTGTGCTGTAAGGGTATCACAGATGACAACCAAACTGTTCTGCTATGAAAAGATGTGGTACACCAGACCATCGTTCCTGATGGTCGGCACATATAGCAGGTGACATGTCAGGTTGGTATCCGATCGTCGTCTGGCGCCTCTCCAGACAATTCGAGAGATTAGAGCCACCAACAATCCCCGCTCGCTATTCGCGAATGGAGCAGGGCTTGGGGGGGAAGGGGGGATGATCAAATTAGTGTTACCAGAAGTATCCACAGCGACATACCACTAGGTGGCTTCTGGATTATGGTGTCGATGTAATGACCTCGCTGTTGACAGGACGTGTGACTGTTATCCTCCTCCTTTTTCCCCGTTGTAATCAGAGTGGCTCGTTGTTGTTGTGCCATTCCTATTGTTCTCCTGATTTAAATGCGAATATTTTAGGTTGGGCTTTACCGTGACTGTTATTGACATTAAATGAAACGACAAGTTTACTGTAACCAGTCACCGTTTTATTTATTTCCACGACGAGTTTCCAAGGTTTAAGCCTCCATCCACCTGATTATGGAGGTTTAAACCTTTGAAAAGCGTCGTGGAAATAAATGAAACGGTGACTGGTAACAGTAAACTTGTCGTTTCATTTAAAGTTCTCTTGGTTGTTCTATCCCCATTTTGGGTTGTCAAACGCTTATTCCAGGTCAAGATATTCAAATTATCATCAAAATATTCAAATTATCATGAGAAAACTCAGTGCAGAATTCGGTGCCTTTGGCTTTCCTAAGCACAAATCGGTAATCTAACAAATCCTCAATTTCTTCTTCAACCTGAATGCATGAGCTGTGAAGCTGATCTCCAGTTCTTGCATGAATGTGGCCTTTCTTTTTTGATCGTTATTTGAAAAGTACACTCCATCCTCACGATGGCTAACGCCACGACTACGCAACACGCGATATCCGCGAGAGTTCAAAGGCCTGTGAATAACGAAAGTGCGTCCGGCCGGTGCCCGGCGCCAGGTCGACGTAACGCGCGGTTTCACTTAATTGTAGGCCAGCGAGGCAAGCGAGGCAGCCGGCGAAATCGCGACTGCGCCCTTATAATTAGTCTCGTTTCGTCTGGCGGCGCGGGGAGCGCTTTCATCCGCGCTTCACGGCCAGTCAAGGTCAGCGTGCCGACGCCCACGCGCAGTCGCGAGGAGAGCCGTCTGCGTGGGCGGCGGGCGGGTGGGTGGGTGGACGCGCTGGAGCCACGTCGTATCACGGCAGCGCTGACCTGCGGCCGGCGGGGCAAGTTCCCCTCCAACACACAAATACACACACGCACAAACACACACACACAAACGCAGTGGTAAATGGCCCACACGGTGGCACTCGACCACCTGGCTCTCCTCTGACTTTCTAGGTGCCGGCCTCAGTGGCCGAGCGGTTCTAGGCGCTGCAGTCTGGAACCGCGAGACCGCTACGGTCGCAGGTTCGAATCCTGCCTCGGGCATGGATGTGTGTGATGTCCTTAGGTTAGTTAGGTTTAAGTAGTTCTAAGTTCTAGGGGACTAACGACCTCAGAAGTTGAGTCCCATAGTGCTCCGAGCCATTTGAACCATTTGAACTTTCTAGGTACCAACGTTAAAAATAGTCGGAGTGGAAGACGAGTTCTCCAAAAACCAATCGAAACGGAGAGAACCTATACTGAAACCGCGACTTTACTTGTTGAGAAAAACTCACTGCTGCCTGCACTTTGATCTGTTCTTAACCACATGGCTGACCTCTGGCATCCCAGGTACTGGTGTCAAAACGTTCTAGAAATCAATTGGAATGGAGAGAAACTATATTGAAGCCATGGCTCTGTAAGTGGAGAAAAACACTCTCCTCCCTAAACACTACTTTGACTTGTTATTCTTTGATACTGTCAATGAGGGAGATATGCAATCTGTTGATTTAAAACATGTGTGGATAAGAAATCCAATGTCAAGATAGCAAATTTTCTATACTGATTACCGGATTCAGCTGATTACCGAACCTTCTTCGGGTCAATCTAAAATGTAGTTCAGTGTGTGACGCTCATTACACATCGTCGTACTTTTTAGAGCTAAGTCTCCCAGGTAAATAAAAAAAATCGTAAAGTGAAAATCTTAGTTATGTAAATTGACAACCTTGTCAATTTACATAACCAACTAAGATTTTCGTTTCAGTATATTTAACTAGGGCGACTTAGCTCTAGAAAATACGACGATGTGTAATGAGTGTGACACGCTGAACAACGTCTTAGATTGGTCTGAAGATGGCTCGGTAATGAGCCGATACTGGCAATCAGTAAAAAAAATTTGCAATCTGCACGTACGATTCTTATCCACACATGTTCTGCATTGACTTGTTTTGATAGCTATGGTTATTCCGAAACGATTACGGCTATAGCATTATACACCCACAGCACTATCTTCAGTATAAATTCGCATGCCATGCCACGAATAAATCCAATACGGATTGCTCTTAAGTAACTTTCTCTATAAGGCTGTGATATCGATCGGCGTGCCACCTTCTTTAGGAGATGTGCTGTAGCCGGGTGTTGTCGTCCGAGAGCGTGAACTTTTTACATCGCCAGTATTAAGTCAGACGCTAAAATCGGAGGTCGAGTACGGAAGCGTGGCGCGATGCAAAATGCACAGAATCTTCAGTGAAACTAGTTATATTGAACATCACAGTTATTAAAATTGAGATAAATGTCGGCGGGAGGTAAGAAGTAAATATATTAGTTTTTTACGGGAAAGGAAGGTAATCTGAAGTTATGGACGAAACGCTTCAGTAACTTCATGGTTCATGTGTTTCAGATCAACAATTTCGCGCGCTTGATGAGGAATGGTACTTACCAGAAGCAGTATTTCTTTTTAAAATTCAGTACATTTCACGAGAAACATTCCAGAATGAAACCAGTATTATACAGACAATTACAAATGTGGGGTCGAAGTCTAGTATTGTTAGGCTGAAACTGTCTAATAAACAGTGATTTCAATTCTTAATATGTCTTATTAATTGTTAATGTTAACCAAGGACATTATATTATCTATTACAGTTCAATTGCAAAAATGTTGTCAATTATATAAAAAGATCTAAACAAGGATTCAGGATTCATAATAGGCACACCGTCACAGACCTTAAGCTTCTCTTCAGCTGTACACGTACGAAGTTCCTTCGCTCTCAGCTAGAAGTTTCCCGATAACATTGATTAAATTTTCGACGGATAAATGAATTTTTTCAATGAAGTGAAGTGGCGTCATTTTTTATATAACTGTTTTATTATTTTATGTTTGCGTTTAATTTAAGTGAACAGATTGCGTGACCGGTCTTACATATTTCTGCTGGCATGCGATGGTAATTATACAACTCATCCCCCCGCAACAGCACGGGTAGTCAATAATATTAAACGCCACAATGAAATACCTATTATAAAGCAATTAAACGGAAAACGGAATACGCTATAAATGATTGATTAGTTTTAAATGTACCTTATTTATCAATAATTATTCTTCGCCTTGCCCTGATTAAAAGGCACAGATCCTAAATTAGTGATCCTAAGAATGATACAGAAAAATATGTACAACTACGAGAGCAGTCAAAATTACGTATTTCCGCCAGTAGGTCCACACGAGAGTGAACGTGAAACGAACGCTGAGAGACATATCCACGCCAGCGAATTAATGTCATTGTCAACAAGGATTAGAGTAGTTATAAAAAATAATGCAAAAATTACATAAATTTACGCTGAAATAGTGATGGATACTTCAGCAAGACGGGGAGGTGCCCTACACCTGGCAAATTGAAATTTTATTCTGGAGCGAGCCTCGAAACGGAACCTTGCATTTCGTACGCAATGCTCTTATCAACTATTTTCATAGCTTTTATTGACAAAAATCTTTGCCATTACAAACCTACTGAGCTACCCAAATACTACTCATGACCCGCCGCCAGAGCCTATCTTTCGCCAGTGCCTCTTCTATCTTCCAAATTTCACAGTAGTTTACCTGCATAACTTGCAGGAGTAGCACTCTTTGGTGGAAAGATACTGCAGGGGCATAGTTTAGCCACAGACTGGTGAATCGGAAGATTCTTTCTGTACCAAGTACACGTTTGTGAATCTGTTGGGCTTAGACTCAAGGGGAGCAGGGAGTCACAGAATAAGCCTCACGAAACTAAAACGCAAAATTACTGTCAGCTGTGAAAAGAAAACAATAAGTCTGCACGAATGTACAAATTTTTCTGCATATGCAGAATCGAAATCTGCTACTGTATAACACTCACATCCGTGTTGCTCCACTGCGAGTATTGTACCGTCCCGTTATCTTTCTTGTGCAGAATATGGTCGAAACGTTGCTTCTCAAAACTGATTCGTTCTTGGATAGCTGTTCTCCAGTGCTACGCATCACCAGATTCATCTAAGGAAATACAGCACACCACTCCATTCGGTTGATTTCCGCCCCTTGGGGAAGGTGTTCAAGTAGTGCCTCTTGAAAGGCAGACTCATCACAAAAATGTTGAGTATTGGATTGCAAAATAAGTTGAAGGATCCTGTCCCGACAGGACACAAATCTCAAATATCCCTCGGTAGCTATTGAGAGCGTACGTCATAGAGGCCCAAAACATGACCGACCATCTCCCTGCTGAACGAAGTGGTCTTGGTGCCTGATGCGTGCTTTGTTACTTGGCGGCCTCCAAATCCTTCTACGATCACCAAGAAGCGTCCGAAATTCCTGCATTCATCGAGGAAAAGAACCAAACGCCACTGATTAAAGTTCTATTTCAGGTGTTCCCTTCCCAACGTTCTTCGCGCACCATTGTACTGGTTTCTGTGCCTTTGTTCGTAAAGGATGGCAGGAGTTCAGTAGCTGGTTGCGTACTGTCTATGTCGACGCAGCTCTCCCAGTTTCTTCAACAAGAAATGGCCCAGTTCTGTTGCATCCTCCTCTGGGTACCCGTTATACATAATCTCAAGTTAAACTAATCGAAAGTATCCAGACACTGTACTGCATTTCACGAGAGACGGACCCGCCACTGTAGAAGAAGGCGGAGACTACCGTGTTGTCGGCAGGAACGCACTAACAGCACAATGGGCAAGTCACTAGCGCTGAGTGACTTCTGACGGACTAGTCATTGGATGTGATCTGAGTAACAAATCAGTCTTCTCAAACGTTGAGAGCTGCCCAAGTCGACTGTTGGTGATGTGCGTCTGAAACGGAAATGCAAAGAACAACCACAGATGAACAAAGATCAGGTACTTATGGACAGGTACCGTCGAGCATTGAAGCGGTGGCTGTAAAAATTCGCACTAGGCCAGCGGAAGGAATCATTCGTGAGACCAAAGGGCCACTAGCAGTCCACCTAGCACGATGAGTGTGCGTACGCAATAAAAATAATGGGGATAATGGTCGAGCAACCCTTACAAGCCGCATATTTCTATGGCCAATGCTAAGCAACGCTTGTGGAGGTGAATGAGTGGAAACGATGAATCGCGATGTACCCTGTGCCTACCCGAAGGGAGGGTTTCGGTTTGGCGAACTCTTGGAGAAGGGGAAGGTTATTTGTCATGGTTCTTAAAGTATGAAGGAGATGGTGTTACAGTAGAAGGGTCTCTTTCGTGGTTAATGACGTGGTCCACTTATTGCACTTGAGAAAATGCTAAATGTGCAAAGATATGCCGGCCGGGATGGCCGAACGGTTCCAGGGCTGCAGTCCGGAACCGCGAGACCACTGCGGTCGCAGGTTCGAATCCTGCCTCGGCCATGGGTGTGTGTGATGTCCTTAGGTTAGTTAGGTTTAAATACGAGGCCTGTTCAGAAAGTAAGCTCCGATTGATTGCCAAATTGAAACCACAGTGAACATCAGAAATGTTTTACTTGTAACAATTAACTACACCTTTCAGCTACTTATCTACGTAGTCGCCGTTCTGACTTAGACTTGTGTCATAGTGTTGTACCAACTTTTCAATTGCCTCATCATAGAAGGCAGCCGCCAGTGCTTTCCGCCAATTCTCCACGCTGGCCTACACCTCGTTGTCTGTGTCAAAATGTTGTCTTCAAAGACAGCGGTTCATGTGACCAGAGATGAAACTCAGGGGGAGACAATTGCGGACTGTATTGTGGGTAATCTCACACTTCCATTTGAAACCGATGCTGGAGCATCTTCATTGCCCCTGCAGAATGCGGCTGAGAATTGCCTTGAAGAAGAAACAGCACGACAGTTATGTAATGTTAGCTGCATAGCTTCAGGCGAAATTTCTCACCAGGCCCTCGTACTTGGCGGCAGACACTATTTTCTAGACATCTTTACGCACTCACTGTGAGCTCAGAAATGAGAAGAGCGACGTGATGCTAACTGGGGTTATACTAGAGACACTACCCAACACATCTGTGCAAAGCTTTATCGGATTTTCATAGTCGTTTCCATTTCGCGACCGATCGGAGCTTACTTTCTGAACGCCCCTCGTAGTTCTAAGTTCTAGGGGACCGATGACCTCAGCAGTTAAGTCCCATAGTGCTGAGAGCCATTTGAACCATTTTTTTTGCAAATATATTAAAACATTTTATAGTAAGTAGAGGAACACTTCAGACACCATGATTGATTGTATAAACACGACAATGCAGCTTGTCATAAACCAGCATATGTAAGGCAATGGTTTGCGGATAATAGCATTTCTGAAGAGTCCGGGATTAGCCCAATGGAGCACCTTCGGAATGAGTTAGATTGTCGATTTCACTCGAGACTCTACCGTCTCTGGTATCGGCTCTTGAAGAAGAATGGGCTGCCGTTCCTCCACAGACAGGTAGACACCTCACTGAAAATATCCTGAGCAGAGGCCGTCATAAAGGTGAAGCGTGGACACGATAACCCCATATTAATGGTCACTAATAAGTCAGAGGTGGTGGTTTTGGACGTAGGAGATAGCTACGAGGTAGAACTTCATTCCGCACGCAATTTCCTGTGCTGACAACCCTTCATGTCGAAAATGAAAACACAGTCATTATCTAAACTTGAACCTTTGTGGTACGTTGCCAGACTGAACAGTGATCTAAGAACACTTTGTCACGTACGCGATTGATTAAACAGCTTGCTACATCGAAACGCACTGAAAATGCTTTACTTTTGCCCCTCTTCACAGTTATTCTTACGTAGCGATTTCCTAGTGTCAAAACAAGACGCAGAAAGAAACTTCCTGGCAGATTACAACTGTGTGCCAGACCGAGACTCGAACTCAGGATCTCTGCCTTTCGCGGCAAGTACTCTACCGACTTTTTTTTTTTCGTTTTAATGTCATTTTGTTCGCTTTCGTTCGTTGCATCTACTCGGGGCGGACGTAAGACACCTGTTTTTAAGTTCGTCGTTGATCGATTAACTCAGTTTTTTTTTATTACAGAGGGCAGCTAACCCTGTGACCGAACACGCTGAGCTACAGTGCATGCGTAAAAATGATAATTAAATCAAGACCCAGGCGTTGATATACATCAATGGGGACAGTTGAAAATGTGTGCACCGACCGGGACTCGTACCCGGGATCTCCTGTTTACATGGCAGACGCTCTATCCATCTGAACCAAGGGCACAACCGACTGAGCTACCCAAGCACGACTCGGGACCCTCCTCACAGCTTCAGTTCTGCCAGTAACTCGTCTCCTACCTTCCACACTTCTCAGAATCTCTTCTGCGAACCTTGCAGAACTAGCACTCCTGGAAAAAAGGATATTGCGGAGACATGGCTTAGCCACAGCCTGGGGGATGTTTCCAGAATGAAACTTTCACTCTGCAGCGGAGTGTGCGTTGATATGGAACTTCCTGGCAGATTAAAACTGTATGCCGGATCCAGACTCGAACTCGCGACCTTTACTTTTCGCGGGCAGTGCTCTACCTACCCAAGCACGACTCACGACCCATCCTCACAGCTTCAATTCTCCCAGTATCTCGTCTTGTACATTCCAAATCTGCCAGGAAGTTTCTTATCAGCGCACACTCCACTGCAAAGTGAAAGTTTCATTCCAGCCGGGGTGGCCGAATGGTTCTAGGCGCTATAGTCTGGAACCGCGTGACCTTTACGGTCGTAGGTTCGAAACCTGCCTCGGGCATGGATGTGTGTGATGTCCTTAGGTTAGTTAGGTTTAAGTAGTTCTAAGTTCTAGGGGACTGATGACCTCAGAAGCTAAGTCCCATAGTGCTCAGAGCCATTTGAACCATTTTGAGTTTCATTCTGAATCCAGAAAGAAGTTTCCGATAAAGGAAAACATCATAAAGTACAAATAGTTCAAATGGCTCTGAGCACTATGCGACTTAACTTCTGAGGTCATCAGTCGCCTAGAACTTAGAATTAATTAAACCTAACTAACCTAAGGACATCACACACATCCATGCCCGAGGCAGGATTCGAACCTGCGACCGTAGCGGTCGCTCGGCTCCAGACTGTAGCTCCTAGAACCGCATGGCCACTCCGGCCGGCCATAAAGTACACTTCATAACAGTGATACCAGACATTTTAACGAGTGTAATTTCATGGTACTCCCTGGTAGGGATGTAGGCGGCTCTATAAAGATCTGAGAAGATGTCAGTTATTTACGACCGTCAAACATTGCCAAGCGCGAAAGTATCGGAATGGAGGAACCAGGTGGACAAGTGTTATGCCTGTTAGCGGAGTGCTGTCTATAGTCCTGTTAAGAAAGAACTAAACGAAGCCTGAGAGTGCCAATCCCTGGAATCTTGCTACCATAACAGAGAGTGTGTACTTGCAAAACGGGGCAAATGGATAAGAAGAACTAATGAATATCATAAAATTAAATGTTCTAGCGCACTGCATATCCGATCTTGAAGATAAATATACAAGCAGACATCTTCCCCAATCGCTGTAGCTCACTGGCTACAGTCCAAGCTTGGCACCTGCCTACCGCCAGAAATAATTGCCCAATTACCGTAACTTTCAACGCCGTTCTTTGGCACAGTGATTAACCCGACAGCTTCTCCATTACTGGAGCGATTCCGTATTAATTCACTGCCAAATTTGGTAGCACCTGAGGCTAAGACATCTTCCACGGGCGTAATGGCACTGCAATACATTTTAATTGTAGCACCATCCCAACGGTTCTCGTTGCTGTCTTTGCTCTCAAAGGCTCGCGCAAATGTGTTCTTACGTCGCAACTCTGTAAATCGTTATCTGCCTTCTATATGGAACTTCCCGGAAAAATCCGAAATAGCTAAAGTGTTTCATCTCCGCTTCCAACTTTTCAAGATGCAGAACGTAGTTTCATGTGCTTCGTTAGAATTACTTTGTATCAGAATTTTTTGTGTATTGGTGTGTGCTAATTTTTTGATACCTACCTACGTCTGTTTCACTCATTCTTTGTCCATTATTAAAATTTCAGTCATTTTCTGCCACTTCCAAGGCAGCTATTCCCAGATGACTTAGCATTTGTAACACTAGGTTGTCTTGATACGACAAGGTACTTTCGATATCCATCATTCTTATGTTACTTTTCATGTCTTTCTCCTCTTGTTCTTTCCAGTAACTTTTATTAGGCCGCCGAGCAATGTGATACAATGGTCAGCACACTGGGGCAGCGGTTCAAGATTCCTTTCTGCCATCCATTTCCTGATTTCCCATAGATTCTTTTGAAGACACCATGAATGACTGTCATCCCTATACTTCCTCCAGTCCGAACTACTGCTTCTTTACCGACGACCTCGATGTCAATGGGGCGTTTAATCCTAATCTTTCTTCGATCCTTTATTTGGTCATTTAATTCTCAACGTTCTACATGGCAACATACTTCAAATACTTCCATATGCCCCTTCTCTGGGTTTCTTTCCCCCATGCTTCATTACCATACTTTGTTGACCTCCAGAGATGTTTTCTTTCGCCTGCGCTAATCTGCTTCCGGTACGTTTGATATTCTTCCTTGTTGCGACTTTTCTGCATAATCTTGTTTTCTCTTTTCCAATGGATTCTCCTTCCCAATTTTTACGTTAAAGATATCGCTATTTTTCTTTCTAGTTTTCTTCATAGCCTTCGTTACCTTATCTTTAATCCTCATTCTGTGTCAATTATGCTCTCCATCCCATTCAACAAACTCTTCCAAGTGCTGAAACTTCCTGACATATCAGAACTGTGCACCGGACCCATGCTCGAACCTGGGATCTTCTTGACCTTTCGCAAGCAAGTGTTCTGCTGCCGATTGAGCTATCCAAGCACGACTCACGACACCCCCTCCCCCGCCCCGCCCCCAAAAGTACCTTTTCGCCTACCTTCTGAACGTTCTTCCCTTTCGACCAAACGACTGTGTCGTCTGCATACTGAAGGCAATTGAAACTGGAGATACCACGTAATAGAGTGGCTGAAAGTTAAGGATCGTCTACTACTGCCATGCGAATAACTGCCAATTTAAGGACCCAATTATCAGCAATTTAATACAATCTGAATATTTTTAAGTCATTGATGAAGATCATTATAAAACACTGTAATTGCACTATGTGATCAAAAGTATCCGGACACTTACTGGGGGACATTAATATGGGGTGTGTTCACCCTCCGCCTTAACGGCGCTTGAATTCTCATGGGGACACTTTCAGGGAGATGTCTGAATGTGGAGGAACGGCAGCCAGTTCTTTCTCAAGAGCCGAAGCTAGAGATGGAATTGGAGTGAGACGCTGGGTCTGGAGCGAAGTCGACGCGCTAATTCGTCCCAAAGGTGTTCCAATTGGTTCAGGTTGGGACTCTGGGCAGGCCAGTCCATTTCAGGAATGTTAGCGTCCGCAATCCATTGGTCCACAGATGCTGCTTTATGGCAAAGTCATGCTGATATAATCAGACACCGACTCCGAACTGTTCCTTTACTGTACGCGGAACACAATGCTGTAATTTGGGTTCACATTCATCAGCACTTAACGTTTTCAAATGGCTCTAAGCACTATGGGACTTCACATCTGAGATCATCAGTCCCCTACACTTACAACCACTTAAACCAAACTAACCTAAGGGCATCTCACTCATCCATGCCCGAGGTAGGATTCGAACCTGCGACTGTAGCAGCAGCGCGGTTCCGGACTGAAGCGCCTAGAACCGCTCGGCCACAGCGGACGGCTAGCGTTTTCTTAAGCCCAGTTAAGGGACAATACCTCAACCACGAAACATGCCATCCTACCACAACATCACCTCTTTCGTACACCACTCTTGACACTACATATGACAGGAGGTAGCGTTCTGCAGGCACCTGCCAAACCCAAAAACTTCTATCGGACTGCCACAAGGTATGCGTGATTCATCACTACAAATAACTATTTTTAAAGTCATCCACGGTCCAGTGCCGTCGCCCTTTACAACGCCCCAAGAGTCACTTACACTGACTACACTAATTTTTGGGTAATGACAAGGTTCTTTGCTATCTACCCAGCGTTTTAACCCCATACGCGCAGTCATTGCTGTTAGTACTTCCCAACTCAAGAGTAATTCCTCCCGTTTATTTCAAGCGATGCTTTTACAACCGCCCTCGGCAATGTACGACAGTCCCTGACCGTCAGTAAATCAGATATGTATGGTCTTTGTTTGTGATTCTTCCTTCGCGTTTCAACTTCAGAATCAGATCACCAACGGTCGAATTGGGCGGCCTTAGAAGGGTTGAAGTGTCCATGACGGGTTTGTTACTCCGGTGACATCCAACGTCTGGTCCACGCTTGAAGTCAGTTAGGTGTCTGACCGACCCATCCAGTTGTTATCGCTTCTTTGCTGATAACACAGCAGTCTCCGCGGTTCTAGGCGCTTCAGTCCGGAACCGCGCTGCTGCTACGGTCGCAGGTTCGAATCCTGCCTCGGGCATGGAATGCGTGATTTCCTTAGGTTAGTCCGGTTTAAGTAGTTCTAAGTCTAGGGGACTGATGACCTCAGATGTTAAGTCCCATAGTGCTCAGAGCCATTTTAATCTCCTTTTACACCGGCGGGTTTGACTGTCGTGACATCTAGTGGTCAGTTCCGCGTTACATAGGAGTGTTCGGATACTTCTTGTCAGATAGTGTAGTTGGCTTCATTTACATGCTGACATGTAAATAACGGTATGTTGTTTGGCATGATTTTGTTCAGAAGCGTCGAAGTATGTTTCTTTCATATCAACCTCTCATACAATTACACCGTTTCATTTTCATATATTCGGTTACACTAGTAGATTATATTTCATTATGTTAACTCCAGAGAATCTGCTGATGCTATACTACATTTGTAGAGCAGGTATGCTAGGAACCAATCCAGACGTGTGCCTAACATATTCACTAAAAAAGTTAAAAGTGCTCAGACACTAGTGATATCCAGCAAGATTGTTATTCTCTTTAAAATCCTACAACGTCTTGCATAAATTACGACCAATGGTCCCACAGCTCTTCCTTTTCGCCACATCTGTTGCAGAATTATGTTACTGTACTATCGATAAAAATTGATGTCAGCCCTCTGTATAAGTAACGGTTGATGGCTACATCGATTTTTCACAGTTACACGTCTTTTAAATTTTATTTATAGCACCTCTGGTTCATTCAACACTGGGAAGATAATTGCTTAGAAACCATGAACGATGACGCAAGGACTTAATTTTGGACAGGAACGTTCAAGAAACAGCTGCGTCAATTCGATTTATTAAAACCTATCGCCAAAAAGACGACAGCAAAAGGAAGTCGTAAAAACACCCGCTATACAATTAACGTCAGTTTCAGGGGACACAAGCACTCAAAATTCAATGCGTCCGAACCCTAGAAGGCGTCAATTGCTCGCACAAATAGCTTGCACGTTCTTAATCATTCTCCGAAATATATACATAGTGATTACTTATTCAAATATATTCATTGCGAAAATTAAATTATGCGCTCACTTCCCGGGTGGTAGAGAATATTTTTGTGGTGTTAATTAAAATCACCACATCATCGCGATTTGGCACTATGAGTTTAAATCATGCGGTAGTATCCCGGATGTGTACACTTGCATCAGCTCCACTTGAGAACACATCCTCAGTAAAACGATAACGCTTCACCTTACGCGTAAGTATATGTACCCACGAGATAATTGTGGAACATGTGCACTGTTTCCCTACGATGAATCACGAACTGAACAATTCCTGCGTAACAATCTCCACGAATTTACTAATAACCAGTTGTCTAAAACCTAGATATCTCTTTTCTTTTTTTTAATGAGACGCAGAATCTTGTAGACTGCCTGTTCTAAGCTTACGTCCAGTTCCTTGCCTTGCACAAACCCTTCGTTAAGTGCATATTAGCTGCAATATATTTTAATTACACTACTGGCCATTAAAATTGCTACACCAAGAAGAAATGCAGATGATAAACGGGTATTCATTGGACAAATAAATTATACTAGAACTGACATGTGATTACATTTTCACGCAAAAATGGTTCAAATGGCTCTGAGCACTATGGGACTTAACTTCTGAGGTCATCAGTCCCCTAGAACTTAGAACTACTTAAACCTAACTAACCTAAGGACATCACACACATCCATGCCCGAGGCAGGATTCGAACCTGCGACCGTAGCGGCCGCGCGATTCCTAGAAACGCTCGGCCACTCCGGCCGGCCCATTTTCACGCAGTTTGGGTGAATAGATCCTGCGAAATCAGTACCCAGAACAACCACCTCTGGCCATAATAACGGCCTTTATACGCCTGGGCATTGGGTCAAACAGAGCTTGGATGGCGTGTACAGGTACAGCTGCCCATGCAGCTTCAACACGATACCACAGTTCATCAAGAGCCAGCTGATCGACCACCATTGACCAGACGTTTTCAATTGGTGCGAGATCTGGAGAATGTGCTGGCCAGGGCAGCCGTCAATGCGAACGAGAGGTGACCGAGACGTGCAACCAATGGCACCCTATACCGGGTGATACGCCAGTATGGCGATGACGAACACACGCTTCCAATATGCATTCACCGCGATGTCGCCAAACACCGATGGGACCATCATGATGCTGTAAACAGAACCTGGATTCATCCGAAAAAATTACGTTTTGCCATTCGTGCAACCATGTTCGTCGTTGAGTGCACCATCGCAGGCGCTCCTGTCTGTGACGCAGACTCAAGGGTAACCGCAGCCATGGTCTCCAAGCTGATAGTCCATGCTGCTGGAAACGTCGTCGAACTGTTCGTGCAGATGGTTGTTGCCTGCAAACGTCCCTATCTGTTGACTCAGGGATCGAGACGTGACTGCACGATCCCTTACAGCCATGCGGATAAGATACCTGTCATCTCGAATGCTAGTGATACGAGGCCGTTGGGATCCAGCACGGCGTTCCGTATTAGCCTCCTGAACCCACCGATTCCATATTCTGCTAATAGTCATTGGATCTCGACCAACGTGAGCTGCAATGTCGTGATACGATAAACCGCAATTGCGATAGGCTACAATGCGACCTTTATCAAAGTCGAAAACGTGATGGTACGGATTTCTCCTCCATACAACAACGTTTCACCAGGCAACGCCGGTCAACTGCTGTTTGTGTATGAGAAATCGGTTGTAAACTTTTCTAATGTCAGCACGTCTTAGGTGTCGCCACCGGCGCCAACCTTCTGTGAATGCTCTGAAAAGCTATCATTTGCATATCACAGCATCTTCTTCCTGTCGGTTAAATTTCGCATCTGTATCACGTCATCATCGAGGTGTAGCAATTTTAATGGCCAGTAGTGTACCTTCCCGCCACTACTATTTATGAGAAGTTCGTCATCAGTTGTTACGCGTATTAGAAAATGAACTCATATGTAGAATAACCCACATTATCAAAACATATCTGTTATAGTCAGTAGCACGAAAGTACTATCAGCAAGGTTGTGGAGATGCAGGTGCAATTATTAACAATGTTTATTCTCTCAGTTCATTTTCATCTCCTCCATAGGCGGTCGACGTACGTTCCGTAACTTTGAACTTGGGCATAGGAAGAAAAGACAAAAAAATTAGCCTTTTCACAACATCTCCTCTTGCACAGTAATTTATTAAACACGATGCGGATAATGACGTAGGGCTGTAATGCTAAACACAATCTATGGTCCAATGGTTCGTAAGTTCTACTGCAGAATACACTAATTTTTCCTCGGAACAGCATAAATTCTATCAAAATCCCGGCATCAAGTCAGTTGAAGAAAGAGAAATATTAAAAGCTCATAAAAAATTTGATCGTCTCAAAATACCAATACTCATAAATCGCCGAAACGCGTTACTGCTGCCACGTAGTTTTTGTGGCAGGGAATGTTAACAGTGACACAGCTGAACCAAGTTTATCGAAATTGTTTAAAGTCCCTAGTCGATTTAACTGTTCAAAAATGAAACTTTGGCACATACGTGATATTAATTTCGCCAGCATAGTGCAGCTCTCCAGAAAGTACTTTATAACCGTCCACCAATCAGTCGGGGGACATGGACTCGGCGTAGCTTTACTGCCGACTACCTCGTGTACTTCGTAAGTATTTCATCAAAATGAGCGGATATTAATCGGTTGTATGCAAAAATGGGTTACGTCACGAACAGCCCATTGGCGCATCACAAAATAAATGATCAAGTGACCATCACCTATGTTCGATGTCAACGTAAATGGAAATGAGCGTTTGGCGTCATTGGTCGGGAGGCCCCTTGCGGGGCAGGTCCGGCCGCCTTGGTACAGGCGACCTGCGCGCCGGATGGGGATGAAATGATGATGAAGACAACACCAGTCCCTGAGCGGAGAAAAAACCCGACCCATCAGGAAATCGACCCCGGCCCGTAGGACGGCAATCCGCCACGCTGACCACTCAGCTATCTGGGCGGACTTCGACGTCAATGAGCCATAACCACCGACAGACGGCAGGCCGCAAGCACTAGCAGTGAAAGATATACAAGGCGTTTCGTGAGAACGCGGAAAACAGTGCAGTAGTTCTCGTAGGGCGGAAGCGCAGCGAGTTATCTGACTTCCAATAGGCAAGGCCAAGGGTGGAAGCATTTCCAAAACGGCTAAGTTTGTGTACCGTTCGCGTGTCACCATGGGTCAAGTAAACCGTCCATGGTAAAATGGCGCTACCCTAAACCGCTGCCGAGGCAACTGTGGTGCACCACGGGCGATAGATGACAGTGATGAACGACACCTGAGGAGATGTCTACGGGCGAACCAGACGTGCAACTGTTGAGCAACTGCGCGCCCAGATGAACCAAGGGGATACCAGCAGCGTCTCCTCAGTAAACGTTCTGTGAACGTTGCTGCGTATGGCCCTCTGGAGCAGGCACCTCGTTCGTGCGCCAATGCTAACTGCTGTTCATCGGCGACGAGGTCTGGAATTTGCACGCCAATACCGCAACTGGACACCACAGCGTGGCGGCATGTGGCTTATTCAGATGAATCACGTTTCGTGCTCCATCGGACAGATGGCCAACGGCGTGTACTGTATGAAACCTCTGAAAGCAAACACCTTGCAGCCAGGAGGGCGTGTTATGGTCTGCGGAATGTTTTCATGGCAATCCCTGGGTGGTTCGATTATTCTGAAAGGTACAGTGGATCAACGCAAGTATGCATCTATCCTTGGGGACCATGTCTTCCCCTACGTGCAGTTTGTTTTTACTCGGCAGGGCAATGCGACATCTGAGACACCTCGCAGTGTACATGCGTTATTCGAAGAACATCAGTTTACTATTCTCCCCTGGGCACCAAACGCACCGATCTTAAACCCAATCGAGAATCTGGGCGGCCACATCGATCGGGCTGTTCGGGTCATGAATCTCCAACCAAAAAACCTAGCGCAGCTGGGCACGGCACAGAGGTTGACATGGGTCCACATCGTTGTTGGTACCTTCCAGAATCTGACTGACTCTCTTGCTGGATGTCTCCAGGCGGTCCGCGCTGCAAAATGTAGTTATTCAAGATTTTGACAGGTGGTCACAGTAATATGACTGGACAGTGTAAATACCAATCACTGCCAGCATTGGCTGTGAGTGTCCAGGTCCGATTCTCTGCCCAGTTCACAATATATTAGCAAATGGAAACTATTATGAGCAATAAGTCATAATTAATCGGAATCCCTGGTATGTCTAGAGGGGCAAAGAGGAAGAGTAACGCAACAAGCTTATTCACTGTACAAAGCTACAGGGGTTGAACAAAAATAATAGAAATACCAAAAACACATCACATTATTATGCCTAATACGATACAGAGAAGCCGTTGACATCCAAAATAGCTTCCACTCCTCTCGGAATGCACAATACAGGTACTGTATGGTTTTATAAGAAATCTTATATTATTCGTCTTGCAAAATACACACATCAAAAACAGTTTTGCATCACCCCGGTTCCGAGAGTTCCGGAACCTGTGCAGAAAATTGGAATAGTGATCAACATAAACATCATTTCCGCCATTTTTATTGCTCATGGAAACCACACAGCGACACCTACAGAGGTGGTGGTCAAGACTGCTTTACACACCGGTACTTCTAATACCCAGTAGCACGTCCTCTTGCATTGATGCATGCCTGTATTCGTCGTGAAATACTATCCACAAGTTCATCAAGGCACTTACGCCAGATTGTTCCACTGCTCAACGGCGATTCGGTGGAGACTCCTCAGATTCGTTGATGTGTCAAGTTGTCCGTAAACAGCCATTTTCAATCCATCCCAGGCATGTTCGATAGGGTTCACGCCTGAGAACAGGCTGGCCACTGTAGTCGAGCGATGTCGTTAACCTGAAGGAAGTCATTCACTAGATGCGCATGATGGAGACGTGAATTGTTATCTATGAAGACGAATGCATCGGCAATATGCTGCCGATATGGTTGCACTATCGGTCGGAGGATGGCAGTGACGTATCGTACAGCCGTTACGGCGCCTTCCATGGCGACCAGCGGCGTACGTCGGCCACACATAACGCCACCCCAAAACAGCAGGGAACCTGCACCTTGCTGCAGTCGCTGGACAGTGTGCCTGAGGCGTTCAACCTCACTGGGTTGCCTCCAAACACGTGTCAGACGATTGTCTGGTTGAAGGCATATGTGACTCTCATCATTGAAGAGAACGTGATGCCAATCCTGAGCGGTCCATTCGGCTTGTTGTTGGGCCCATCTGTACCGCACTGCATCGTGTGGTTGCAAAGGTGGACCTCGCCATGGACGTTGGGAGTGAAGCTGTTAATCATGCAGCCTATTGTGCACAGTTTGAGTCTTAACACGACGTCCTGTGGCTGCACGCAAAGCATTATTCAACATCGTGTGGTTGCTGTGAGGGTTCCTCCGAGTGATAATCCCTAGGTAGCGGTCATCTACTGCAGTAGTAGCCCTTGGCGGCCTGAGCGAGGCATGTCATCGACCCTGTCTCTCTGTATCTCCACCATGTCCGAACAACATCGCTTTGGTTCACTCCGAGACACCAGAACACTTCCCTTGTTGGGAGCCCTTCCTGGCAGAAAGTAACACTGCAGACCGATGGAACCGCGGTATTGACCGACTATGAATGGTTGAACTACAGAACATACGAGCTATGTACCTCCTTCCTGGTGGAATGACTGGAACTGTTCGGCAGCCGGATCCCCTCCGTCTAATAGACGCTGCTCGTGTATGGTTGTTTACATCTTTGGGAGGGTTTAGTGACAGTTCTGAACAGTCAAAGGGATACAATATCCCACAGTCAACGTCTATCTTCAGGAGTAGTGGGAACCGGGGTGTTGCAAAACTTTTTTTTATGTGTGTAGTAGAAGTTCACGTGACGATGATGGAGGTGAATAGCGATCATACACCTTTCTCTCTAAAGCAGACCAAAAATTGCTCAGTACTGAGGTCTGGTGGCTATGGTGACCAGGGTAGATGCGTCAACTCATCCATGTGCTCAGAAAATAAGTTCTGGATTATATGACTCGTGTAAAGAGGACCATCACCACCACTGTGAACAAACATGGTACCAGGGGACCGACCTGATCACCCAAACTGGTTACATAATCCTTGCTGAGCAACCGTGAGGCCCGTGGAATACCATGATACGGTAAGCTAAATCATCATCGAAGCCCCACTGTGTTTCACTGATGGGACATTAGCTCGGCCAGAAGTTGGGAACAGCGTGCAGCAAGACTCCCCTGACCAAATGACTTTCTGCCATTGCTCCCTAGTCCAGGTTTTATGGTTTCGGCACCACGTTTACCTGTCACGGGCATTTGGATCATTGTTGAGGAGCTTTCTAATTCCAGCTGGCCTTGCAATTCCCTGTTCGTGTTGATTTGGGTCTCACATTGTTGACGAGTGCGACATTCTGATGTGTAATGTCTTCTGTAGCTGTCGTCGTCTTATTTTTAGCCACAATACTCTTCAACGAGCGACTGTCACGATGAGTGGACGCACGCTTTCGTCCGCATTGTGACATAGCGGACAACGTTTTCCCGCTTTCCATACATGTGGTATAAAATTACGATACGCTGTCTCTCTTAAAACACCAAATACTTCTGCTGCCTTGCTTATACACTACTGGCCATTAAAGTTGCTACACCACGAAGATGATGTGCTACAGACGCGAAATTTAACCGACAGGAAGAAGATGCTGTCATATGCAAATGATTAGCTTTTCAGAGCATTCACACAAGGTTGGCGCCGATGGCGACACCTACAACGTACTGACATGAGGAAAGTTTCCAGCCGATTTCTCATACACAAACATCAGTTGACCGGCGTTGCCTGGTAAGACGCTGTTGTGATGCCTCGTGTAAGGAGGAGAAATGCGTACCATCACGTTTCCGACTTTGATAAAGGTCGAATTGTAGCCTATCGCGATTGCGGTTTATCGTATCGAGACATTGCTGCTCTCTTTGGTGGAGATCCAGTGACTGTTAGCAGAATATGGAATCGGTGGGTTCAGGGGGGTAATACAGAACGCCGTGCTGGATCCCAACGGCCTCGTATCACTAACAGTCAGGATGACAGGCATCTTATCCGCATGGCTGTAACGGATCGTACAGCCACGTTTCAATCCCTGAGTCAACAGATGGGAACGTTTTCAAGACAACAACCATCTGCACGAACAGTTCGACGAAGATTGCAGCAGCATGTACTATCAGCTCGGAGACCATGGCTGCGGTTACCCTTGACGCTGCATCACAGACTGGAGCGCCTGCGATGGTGTACTCAACGACGAACCTGGTTGCACGAAAGGAAAAACGTCATTTTTTTCGGATGAATCCAGGTTCTGTTTACATCATCATGATGGTCGCATCCGTATTTGGCAACATCGCGATGAACGCACATTGGAAGCGTGTATTCGACATCGCCATACTGGCGTATCACACGGTGTAATGGTATGGGGTGCCATCGGTTACACGTCTCGGTCACCTCTTGTTCGCATTGACGGCACTTTGAACAGTGGACGTTACATTTCAAATGTGTTACGACCCGTGGCTGTACCCTTAATTCGATCCCTGCGAAACCCTACATTTCAGCAGGATAATGCACGACCGCACTTTGCAGGCCCTGTACGGGCCTTTCTGGATACAGAAAACGTTCAACTGCTGCCCTGGCCAGCGCATTCTTCAGATCTCTCACCAATTGAAAAGTCTGGTCAATGGTGGCCGAGCAACTTTCTCGTCACAATACGCTAGTCACTACTCTTGATGAACTGTGGTATCGTGCTGAAGCTGCATGGGCAGCTGTATCTGTCCACGCCATCCAGTCTCTGTTTGACTCAATGCCCAGGCGTATCAAGGCCGTAATTACGGCCAGAGGTGTTGTTCTGGGTACTGATTTCTCAGGATCTATGCACCCAAATTGCGTGAAAATGTAATCACGTGTGGAATGAATACCCATTATTCATCTGCATTGCTTCTTGGTGTAGCAATTTTAATGGCCAGTAGTGTAGAAGCACCCACCGTAAGTGTGCCGACAATGTGCCCAAGTTACAAACCGCTTAGCTCCAACATAACAACAGGGAGCACTGTTCTGACGACGAGTGAAACTCGCAACATACTGAGCACACTGATACGTTTCTCGCTGTGTCTCCATATTTTTGGCCAACCCGTGTGTGTTGTACCGGAACGTTGCTTCCGCCTTCATCACTCTGCCAGGCTCGCTCCAGTTTTACGCTGACACTGAACTGAGGCAGAGCTTTTGCTGTGACGTCGGGACGGTCTGCTCTTCACCGGCCCTTGCCAGTAACCCCCATCAAGCTGTGCTGCAGTCCACCTGCATCCAGCACAGCTGCAAGCCAGGCGAGACAGCCTCAACGTGACGACAGCCGCTCTGAAGTGCCCCTGCCAGGTAACGACGCGCCGTTTTGTGCAGCCTTGCAGCGTGCAGGTCATACGACTTAACCCAAAACGTAGCCTTAGGTCGAAGCCCGTCGTGCAGATCATTCCTTCTGTTCACCGCAAGAGGTACAGAGAGAAAGAGAGAGAGAGAGAGAGATAGAGAGGCCATCATAGAGCAGATGATAGCCAGCAGGGGTCGCTGTGCAGCTAGCGGTCGGCGGGGCGCTAGCACCTCCGTGCGGGAGATAACAGCGCGCGTGATCTACGTCCTGCCGGGCAGCTAACGGTGCCTGGCTGAGGTCGCCCTCTGCTAACGAGCTGGAGTCCTTCCGTGCTGAATTAAAGACTCAGTGACGTGATGTCCAACTTAGATTCAAGGTGGGAGTGAGCTGCACCGGCAGAGTCATTACATTCATGTAAGGAACAAATAGCGTATTTAAAAGTTAGCAAGGCAGCTGAGCGTTCCGTAAAAATGGGATTATGTATACACACAGTTCATCCACCTAGGGAATCTAAAATTTAGACAGTTTTTATCTCTCATCGATATCGATACTGGCAAGTGAGACACTCCCTTTTTAACCCACCGTTATTGTCTAGTTGAGCGCGGGATTAGCCGCACGGTCGCGGGCGCTGCAGTCATGGACTGTGCGGCTGGTCCCGGCGGAGGTTCGAGTCCTCCCTCGGGCATAATTAAATGGAAACCCTACCTACAAACAGGCGTTGATGTACTTCATTGGGGACACGTTGAAAATGTATGCCGCGACCGGGACTCGAACCCGGATCTCCTGCTCACATGGCAGACGCTCTATCCATCTGAGCCACCGATGGCACAGAGGATAGTGCGCCTGCAGGGCACGCTCCCCGTGAGACCCACATTCCCAACATGTCCACATCACTACATTCGTAGTGCGCCTAATAGATGTTTGGCCATCACACTCCTTACTCGTACGGGACTTGGAAGCCCTCGGTGGTTCAGATGAATAGAGCGTCTGCCATGCAAGCAGGAGATCCCGGGTTCAAGTCCTGGTCGCGGCACACATTTTCAACATGTCCCCAATGAAGTACATCGACGTCTGTTTGCATCTAGGGTGTCCATTTAATTATCATTTCAATCTGCCTGTGCCTAACGTTATTCCATCTGAAAGAGTGAAAATGTGTTCGAAATGTTTGCAAATCGTGTAACTGATACGGGGCGTGGTTACCAGATAGATAGTCTAGTCGGACGGGATAAACCGCCTAAAAGCCACATCCGGTACATCGGCCTCGTCGTTAATCCGTCGGGCAGATTCGATCAGGTGCCCGCCGCGGCCACCGGATGCGGCGTGCTAACAAGCGCGACTATCCGGCCGGGTCCCTTCTCGCCCTGTTCGTACTTTTAAGTTACTGAATTACAAATGTCATGAAACTTTTTGTCGCACTTTCAGCTACCAGTCGCAGGAAAGTGGAATAGCCGGCCGGTGTGGCCGAGCAGTTCTAGGCGCTTCAGTCTGGAACCGCGCGACCTCTACGGTCGCAGGTTCGAATCCTGCCTCGGGCATGGATGTGTGTGATGTCCTTAGGTTAGCTAGGTTTAAATAGTTCTAAGTTCTAGGGGACTGATGACCTCAGATGTTAAGTCCCATAGTGCTCAGAGCCATTTGAACCATTTTTTTTTTAAGTGGAATACTTTATTTTACGATGTCGCACTTCGGGGAATGAATTCCTATTGAAAATACCTTCCCACAACGAGCTTTCGTGGAAACTTAGAAACACTCGGGCCTTGCACATAGCTGCTTGGCTGCAGGAAGCTGCCGCCGCCCCCCTGCCACCACCCCCACACTCGCCCGCCTTGTACTTACTAGCTGTGGCCGCCGGCCCGTGATCGAGCTACACACGCAGCTTTTACGGGCTCTCTCGGCCGTAAGACGCCGGCCGTATAAAGCGTTCCCATCAAAACCCTCGCGCAGCTCCACCGTTCACTCTGCCCACCGCCCAGTATCAGTTTTTACAACCACATTTTATGATCGTCATACCTGGAGTAATCCGATGATAAACAGCGGCTCCTCGCTTTCGTCAGCGAAAAAGGAAGGGCGTTTCTCCCACACCAGCATACCGGAAGTTAATTCCCCTTTCTTTTCTACAATCCTTGCAGCGTCATTAACGAGGAGCGTACTGTGACCAGTCAGGAAACTATAACAGTGCGCGCTACCACGTACAGATCTTTCAGAGGTAATGTGAATCTTTACGCTGGGTTTAAGACGTCTGTAACTTCAGTATACGGCAGGTTTCGACCACAACGCCCCTATATGTTGCTGAACAGACGTTTCAGTGCTGTGTCACAAAAGTGATAAAAAATCTGTGTGAAATCTTATGGGATTTAACTGCTAAGGTCATCAGTCCCTAAGCTTACACATTACTTAACCTAAATTATCCCAAGGTCAAACACACACACCCATGCCCGAGGGAGGACTCGAACCTCCGCCGGGAACAGCCGCACAGTCCATGACTGCCGCGCCCTAGACCGCTCGGCTAACACAAAAGTGAATTAGGAATCACACAAACTAGTAGCACCATAGCTGATGCACCACCAACAGGAAATGCCTTGAGCTTCATGAAACATCTACAGAGACAGTTTTAGAGAGGTTATGCAGTAGTAATAGGAGAGTCATTGTCCATGGACATTTTACTGTCGATTTTCTGGTTAAGAATAGCTTGATACTCAGCTTTAAATTTTTCACACATTAAAGTTCCCTAGTGCAATGGTCATTCTTTTCAGATTTAACTATCCAATTATTTATAAGAAAAACCAATAATCAGTACTTTATTTGATCGTAATGCCCAAACTTCAACAATAAAATATGCTGAGATGCGATAGCGGGAGCAGACTTTCGCAGAGCACTGAAAGAATTCGTAGAAAGGCCCCGAGAATAGACGATATTCTGTCGGAACTACTTATAGCACTGGGAGAGCCTGCCATGACAAAACTCTTCGATCTGGTGTACAATATGTACGAGACAGCATAATAAAGAAATAAACCTTTAACATTGGAATTAGACACAAGGTGCTCTCAATGGGGTCTTGTATGTAATATATGTAGAGCAAAGATGGCTCAACCAGACGCTAATAGTAACCACATTAGCGGTATGGAGATCGATATATTCCAATTTTCCTCAGACTTCAAGAAGAATGTAATAATTCCAATTCCAAAGAGAACTTCCTGACAGGTGTGATATTACCGAACAACCAGTTTAATAAATCACGATTGCAAAATACTAACACTAATTCTTCACAGAAGAATTGAAAAACTGGTAGAACACAACCACGAGGAAGATCAATTTGCATTCCAGAGGAATGTAGGGACACGCGAAGCCATACAGACCCGAAAATGTATCTTAGATTAAGGAGAAACAAACCTACATTTATAGTGTTTGC
This sequence comes from Schistocerca serialis cubense, assembly GCF_023864345.2. NCBI lineage: Eukaryota > Metazoa > Arthropoda > Insecta > Orthoptera > Acrididae > Schistocerca > Schistocerca serialis. The sequence continues at coordinate 415,352,842 of NC_064646.1, forward strand.
GGACTTGGAGAAAGCTTTTGACAGTGTTGACTGGAATACCCTCTTTGAAATTCTGAAGGTGGTTCAAATGGCTCTGAGCACTAACTTCTGAGGTCATCAGTCACCTAGAACTTAGAACTATTTAAACCTAACTAACCTACGGACATCACACACATCCATGCCCGAGGCAGGATTCGAACCTGCGACCATAGCGGTCGCGCGGTTCCAGATTGTAGCGCCTAGAACCGCTCACCCACAGCGGCCGGCGAAATTCTGAAGGTAGCAGGGATACGATACAGAAAGCAAAAGACTATTTACAACTTGTACAGAAATCAGACGGCAGTAATAAGACGCAAGGGGCATTCAAAAGAAGGATTGGTTGAGAAGGGAGTGAGACAGTGTTGTATCCTATTCCCATTGTTATTCAGTCCGTACATTTAGCAAGCAGTAAAGGAAATCAAGGAAAAATTTGGGGTAGGGATTGAAGTTCAGGGATAAGAAAGGATTAATTTGAGATTTGCCGACGACATTGCAATTCTGTCAGTTGAACGGCATCGACAGGGTCTTGAAAAGGGGATATAAGATGAACATCACCACAGACAAAACAAGGATAATGGGATTTTGTCGAATAATATCAGGTGACGATGAGGGAATTAGATTAGGAAACGAGGCCCGTAAAGTAGTAGAAGAGTTCTGCTATTTGGGTAGCAAAATAACTAATGATGGCTGAGGGTACTCCCTACCACTTCTAGTCATTTCCTTTCCTGTTCCACACTCAAATAGAGTGATGGATAAACGACTATCTATATTCCTCCGTAGCCCTATTTTCTAGTATCTTATCTTCGGGGTCCTTACGCGTAATGTATGTTGAAGGCAACAGAATCGTTCTGTAGTCAGCTTCAAACGCCGGTCCTCTGGTGTTCCTCGAAGAACGTCGCCTTCCCTCCATGGATTCCCATTTACGTTCCCGAAGCATCTCCCTAAACACTTGCATGTTGTTCGAAACTACCAGTAAGAAATCTAGCAGGCCGCCTCTGGATTGCTTCGGTGTCTTCCTGTAATCCGACCTTGTAAGGATCCGAACCAATCGAGAACTACTGAAGCCTACATCGCTCTACCGTCCTTTACAGATGAACCACACTTTCCTAGAATTCTTCCAAAAAATCGAATTCGACCAGTCGCCTTTCCTGCCACAATCGTCACATGTTCGTTCCATTTCATATCGCTTTGCAACGTTACGACCAGATATTCAAACGACGTGACTGTATGGAGAAGGACACTACTAACGCTGTATCCGAACATTACAGGTTTGTTTGTCCCACTCATCCGCATTCCATTTTTTACAGTCACTCAACTTCAACGCCTTACCTTACACTACAGCATCATCAGCAAACATCCGCATATAGCGACCCACCCTGTGCGCCAAATCATTTATGTATACAGAGAACAATAGCGGTCCTATCACACTTCTCTGGGGCATTCCAGACGATACCCTTATCTCTGATGAACACTGCCGTCGTCCGCCCGTGGTAGCTGAGTGGTCAGCGCGACGAAATGTCATATATAACGGCCCGGGTTCGATTCCTCGTTGGGTCGTAGATTTTCTCCACTCAGGGACTGAGTGTTGTGTTGTCCTTATCGTCATCATTTCATCGACACGCAAGTCGCCGAAGTGGCGTCAACTCGAAGGACTTGCACCAGGCGAACGGTCTACCCCACGGGAGGCCCTAGCCACACTGCATTTCCAACACTACCGTCGATGACAACATACTGGGATCTATAACTTAAGATGTCTTCGTACCACTCACATATCTGTGAATCTGTTCTACAGGCTCGTAGCTTCTTTAACAGACTGCAATGGGTCACCGTGTCAAACGCTTTGCGGGAATCTACAAACATGGAGTCTGCCTGTTGCCTTTCATCCATAGTTCGCAGTATATCATGTGAGAAAAAGGCAAGCTGAGCTTCGCACGTGCGGTGTCTACTAAAACCATGCTGATTCGTAGACATAAGCTTCTCGGTCTCAAGAAAATTTATATTAGAATTGAGAGTATGTTCACAGATTCTGTAGCAAACCGATGTTAGGGATATTGGCCTATAATTTTGCGGGGTCCGTTTCTTAGCCCTTATTATACACAGGAGTCACCTGCGCTTTTTCCCAGTCACTTGAGACTTAGCGCTAGGTGAGAGATTCATGATAAATTTATGCTAAGTAAGGGGTCAATGCAATAGAGTACTCTTTGTAAAACCGAACTGGGATTCCACCCGGGCCTGGTGACTTATTTTACTTCCAAGTCTTTCACATGTTTCTCTACGCCAGGGCTGCTCATTGCAATCTCGCCCATACGGTAGTCTGTCCAATAGCCAAATAATGGGATGTTTGTACGATTCTCCTGCGTGAACGATTTCTTGAACGTAAACCTCTGCTTTCGTTTTGCTTTCTTCAACTGCCACATCAGACTGGTCACAAGTGTCTGGATGCTACCCTCAGATCCAGTTAGCGATTTTACAAAGGACCAGAATGTTCTCGTGTTCTCTGCCAGATCTTTTACCAAAGTATGACGGTGGCAGTTGTGTGCTTCGCTCATAGATCTTTCCACAGGCACACAAATCTTTACTAACCTTTGCTTTTCGTCATTTGCGCGTTCTCTTTTGAACCGAGATTGCAACAGCCTCTGCTTCCCCAGCATTTCCCGAATCTAGTTATTGAACCAAGATGTGTAATTTCTGTCCTCGATCCACTTACTTGTCACACAATTCTCCTGACCACTATTTACAGTCTTCTTACACTTTGCCCATAATTCCTCTGTATCCATCTTGCGGGAACTAAGTGATGTCAGTTCACTTTCTAAATGAGATGCTAACAAGTGCTTTATCTGCTCTTCCTAGGAGAAACACTCTCCCAGCCTTCTTCACTGGTTTCTTAACTTTCGTAACCATAGGTGCTATAATGACATCTTGATCGCTAATCTCCGTTTCTATACAGACATTGCCGATAAAGTTCAGCCTATTTGTCACTATAAGGTCTAAGATATTACCATTGCGTGTGGGCTCCCGAACTAGCAACTCCGACAGCGGAAGCCGAGCGAACCGTGGCAAGGTGCCTTAAATCACGCGGGTAGCAAATGGAGAACTATCAAGCTGTAGGTGCAGATATAGTTGTAGTCAGCCGTCTTAGCTGAAGTCTACCAATTTTATAGCATCGTCCTGCTAAGCAACATGCTGTTTTCTAGCTACGTACAAATGGGATTAGGACGCCGCTGTTTTACGCGTGGTAATTCCGCGCAGCACTGCTGTGGTAATAGCATATTCGACTTCCACGTGATTTCCCTTTACGTTCTCCAGAGTTATTGCTAAATTATGGAAACTGGCATAAAATAAGCGGGAGTGGCACATCAGTCTCCCTTAACATAACACGGCAAATACTCAGTAGGGCTGGACAACGGTTAAGGCAGCTGACTGCCGAAGCGAAACAGTGAGTCGTCGAGCTGTCGGCCAGTCTCCGCCCTTCAAGGATATGGCAGAGTAACGGCCACCGAGCGAGCTCGTCTCAACTGCGCGACCACGCGGGCGCAGTGTAGCGAATAGCCGACCACTTGAGCCAACAAGAGTGCGCGAGCCCGCGGTGTGTGTGCGTGCTTCTGTATGTGTGTGTGTGTGTGTGTGTGTGTGTGTGTGTGTGTATGTGTGTGGTTAAGCGTTTTGGCGAGCCGACGTCGTTCTGGTCGGCTCGCGCGCCGCTACGTCACGGCTGGCGGGCCCGCACTCACAGCCCTGAAGAGCGTGCGTCGCCCGTCACGCTGGCGTCCCACGCCAGCCATAAACCCCACAGCTGGCTCTGCTCCGGCGCGTGTCCCGTCCAGTCTGTATGGAACGCGTGTCGCCAGTCGGCGAACTCGGCTGAACTTCCGCGGATCACCACGGCAACCTGTTACAGTACATTGCAGTCTCTGAAAACACTGACTGCGTTGTCTATCATTACGACGACACCACGGCGACCTGTTACACTACCTTGCAGTCTCTGAAAACACTGACTGCGTTGTCTATCATTACGACGAATGATGGGCGCGCAAAGGCCTAGTGTGCAAGCTCTTTGTGCCTGGCTTCTCAACACATTACGTACAATTGCTACGTATTTACAAGGACATACCTTCGTCGTCCCAATTGGTGGAGCCACGTCAACTGTCCACGACATCAGAGATGGCATACCGCTGGGGTCGTACTAGGTCTAATATCCCACTCTCTTTGTACTTCAGATCTGCCGGCAACACCGAGGATCACAACAGCTACCTGTGAAGACAATTCGGCTCTTCTAACACTAAGTAGACGGCCACAGGCGCAACACCATCCCCTCCAAGGAGTCCTTGAGGCCAGGGCAACGAAATGGCGCGTGGGACATAATTCAACTAAAAGTCAAGCGATGATCATTTCCGGGAAACAGTGAGAGTATTTTCTGGAAGTAGAACTTTTCCTGAACTGATACGATGAGCCACATACATCAAATACTTACGAGGGCAATCCCAAAAGTAAGGTTATAATATTTCTGGCTGATTCAGCCATCATCTTAGGCTCCAGGAAGCTATTCCCAGGGCAGTGGAGATGCAAGAAGCATAAGAAGCATAGGGATGACGCAGTGTGGGATGAGGTACCGGTGACAGATGTTAGATTCGGTACCATTCTCGTGAGAATGCTGCTGCTCTGTGATTGGCTGCTGTGTTCGGCGGTAGGGCGCCAAAACGTTAAACTTTAGTTGCTATTATTAATTAAACTTGTCATTCAAATTACTTCATTTTTTAAAAATAAACATCTCTCAACAGCCAGCTATCAATCAGTCATTTCAAAATTATTAAAATCAAAGTATTACTAAAACAAAAGACTGACGATATTACTGCCAATGCGCTTCGGTGGCGTTCGGGTCACGCCTTACTGGCTTGGCGCGCGGAGTGTCTCGGGCAGTTCGATTCTCCAGTTCTGACCGTTCCAGCAGACAGACATGTTGTCTGTAATAGTAGTATTTGATTCATGTAATTTTATTCTCCAGTTCTGACCGTTCCAGTAGACATGTTGTCTGTGGCAGGATGTACTTCATGTTATTTAGCCAGATATAATGACTGGGGAAAGATATGTTCAATACGTTGTGATCAAGAATAGTTCCTCGTGTCTACATCAATAAAAACGCGAGTGGCATCCCAAATGAGTTATAGTTTATTCGTGGTAGCAGTTCCTTGCGAAGTTAATTTCAGCCTCAAGAAAAAGAATCCACGACCTGCGTGCTGTTCTCTGCGCTGGGGACATCATAATCATGAAGACAGCAGGTTAGTGAAGTGTACAAGAACTTATGTATTCCACACAGGGCAGTGGAAACAACTAGGCACCTCACGTGTGCTGCATGCACAGTACAAATGTGCTCAGTGACACGTCATCTGCAGCAATGCAGAGGAGGTAAAGAAGGATGAAAGTATTAACACTATCTCACTTTTATTCCTTTTTTCTTGCCGTAAGGTCTCCTATTTTTTTTATAAGTACATAGAACTGTTTATTTCTACAATGGTTTACATCAGTTTACAGCTTGAACATATAGCTATTTTTCGACATAATCACCATTTCTGTCGATGCATTTTTGTAGACGCTGTGGCAGTTTTTGTATGCCCATGTCATACCAGCTCGCCGCCATGCTATTCAGAAAGTTATGAACCTCTTCTATCACCTCGTCGTCGGAGCTGAATCGCTTTCGGGCCAAATGTTGTTTTAACCTAGGGAACAGGTGATAGTCACTGGGCGCCAAATCAGGACTATAGGGTGGGTGGGTGATTATGTTCCACTGAAACTCTTGCAGGAGAGCAACGGTTTGCCGAGCGATGTATGGGTGCTCAACATTCCTCTTCTCCGGTTCTCAATTGCCCGTTCGAGTTTTTTCAGTCTCTCAGTACCTGTCAGCGTTAATTGTGGTCCCAGCGATTCATCTCCGACGACGAGGTGAAAGAAGAGGTTCATAACTTTCTGAACAGCATGGCGGCGAGCTGGTACGACATGGGCATACAAAATCTGCCACAGCACCTACAAAATGCATCAACAGTAATGGTTCAAAAATGTCTCTGAGCACGATGGGACTTAACTTTTGTGGTCATCAGTCCCTTACAACTTAGAACTACTTAAACGTAGCTAACCTAAGGACATCACACACATGCATGCCCGAGGCAGGATTCGAACCTGCGACCGTAGCGGTCGCGCGGTTCCAGACTGTAGCACCTAGAACCGCTCGACCACCCCGCCCGGCAACAGAAATGGTGATTATGTTGAAAAATAGCTAAATGTTCAAGCTGTTAATTGATGTAAACAATAATAGAAATAAACAAATCTATGTACTTATAAAGAAAATAGGATATCTTACTTTTGGGATTACCCTCGTAGTTGTGATAATTGATTCCAATTTCACAGCAGTTAGGGTATTATATTCCATAATCAACGAAAAATTTGAATTATGGATCAGCCATGCTTTGACAATCTACAAGCTTTCTACATGCCCAGTGATAGATCATGCTCCTGTAGTTTGGGGCAATGCACGAAAAACACATCTTACAGCGTGCAAACCCAAAGGCGCCCTTATGAGGATTTATCATGTACCTCACAACTTCCCATTGCTATCTTAACGACACGACAGAATAATTGGAGATCGTCAACTGGCTCAAAAAGATCGCCAGCCGCTTCCACAGACTGTCAAGAAGGTCCGATAACGCATTCATTCGCCGACTACAAAGGCCTAACGACCCCTAGGCTTCTGAAAACGCCCAGTTATCTTATTTAATAGGGTATGAGATCCCAGAGACGTAGGCACTATGCCAAATTTAATCTCACAGTCACGACGACGCGTAAAACAAAGAGAAGGTTACAAAAACACTTACGCCCCTCGTAAATGACAAAGCAGTAAATGCCGTTAAGCTGAACACACTAGCAACCATTTCAAAGGAGGTGCGACCGACGACGCCGCGGGCGCCGCATGCACACCACCTGCTGATAAATTTTTCCGACTGATGCCAGCCGCGCGGGGTTGCCGCGTGGTCCGAGGCGTCTTGTCACGGCTCGCGCGGCTGCCCCCTTCGGAGGTTCGAGTTCTCCCTCGGTCATGGGTGTGTGCGTCCTCCTTGACGTAAGTTAGATTAAGTAATGTGTAAGTTTAGGGATCAATGACCTCAGCAGCTTGGTCCCATAGTACTTACCACAAATTTCCAAAATTTGACTGATGCTACGAGGCCTTCGGTTAGTGTGCTTGTGTTGCGCAGGTCGCTGAAATGAGCCTGTGTATCGTGTTTGTATTGTTGTTTTTGATCACGATGATGATAATGACTGAAGAAACGGAGTCGAATATTCTGGTACATAGCACATTCGTCTCTAGTAGAACCAAGAGGAGCGTGTGACAGTACCTAACAGTTACTGCTGAATAGTGGTTCATTTCAAAATATCCACGGGTATGCTGCCGGTCTATAGTGTCCAACGGGCACAATATTTCGGCGATCATACATGTCGCCATCATCAGGTGAACTGACGGACTGCGTACCGTCGAGGATCGATGCCGTGAACACCAGAGGCACACTCGACTGATGTATCCGAGCAAGTCGGCGGTCGCTGAACATTGTTTGTCGGAAAATCACGCCATGGAGTATGACCGCACGAGGATTCTGGTACAGACGTCGAGATACTGTGACAGCGTTGTTAGAGAGGCCATCGAAATTCGCACCAATGACGACCTCATAAACCGGGACTGTGGCTATAATCTTAGCAAGGCTTGGGAACCAGCGATCGGGTTAATCAAGAGTAAATCGAGCAAACGTATCGTTGTGACGACCATGGCGGGCAGAGCCATCACACCGACGTCATCTCAGACGCCGTCGCAATCTGTTCCACCGCGCGACCGTGGCGCGGGGCGCGGACGGAAGAAGGAACGCGCCGCGCGCGGAGGGTATTTAAATCGGCTGCCGCCGCGACCGAACCCAGTTCCCTCTGAGCAGCCATAGCCTACGGATCTCCGTGCCGGCACGTTCACAGGAGCTCAGTCCGTCAGTTCACCTGATGATGGCGACATGTATGATCGCCGAAATATTGTGCCCGTTGGACACTATAGACCGGCAGCATACCCGTGGATATTTTGATTATCAAATACGTCGGGAGAAACTCAAGAATCACAGTGGTTCATTTATTTATTTTTATTTATTTACACGTCAAGTTCCGTAGGACCAAATTGAGGAGCAAATCTCCAAGGTCATGGAACGTGTCAGTACATGAAATTACAACATAAAAGTAATAACAGATAAAAATAAATGCTCATGAACCTGAAAAAAGTCAGTCCATAAGTTTAAGTAAACGCTATCAGCAATACAGTAAGAATTAGCTTAATTTGTCAAGGAATTCCGCAGGGAGAATAGAAGGAGTGACCCATCAGGAAACTCTTCAGTTTCGATTTGAAAGCGCGTAGATTGCTGCTAAGATTTTTGAATTCGAGTGGCAGCTTATTGAAAATGGATGCAGCAGTTTACTGTACACATTTTTGCACTAGAGTTGAGGGAGTCCGATCCAAATGCAGGTATGATTTCTGCCGAGTATTAACCGAGTGAAAGCTGCTTATTCTTGGGAATAAACTAATATTGGTGACAAGAAACGACAATAAGGAATATACCTATTGAGGGGCCAATGTCAAAATACCCAGACTAGTGAACAGAGGTCGACAAGATGTTCGTGAACTCAATCACTTTTTACCCGAACCGCCCGTTTCTGAGCCTAAAATATCCTTTTAAAATAGGAAGAGTTACCCCAAAATATAATACCATACGACATAAGCGAATGAAAATAAGAAAAGTAGAGTAATTTTCGTGTCGAAGTATCACTCACTCCAGATACCGTTCGAATATTAAAAATGGCAGTATTAAGTCTTTGAACAAGATCCTGAATGTGGGCTTTCCACGACAGCTTACTATCTATCTGAACACGTAGAAATTTGAACTGTTCAGTTTCACTAATCATATGCTCATTCTGTGAAATTAAAACGTTATGTTTTGTTGAATTGTGTGTTAGAAACTGTAAAAATTGAGTCTTACTGTGATTTGACGTTAGTTTATTTTCTACAAGCCATGAACTGAGGTCATGTACTGCACTATTTGAAACCGAGCCGGCCGGCCGCGGTGGTCTCGCGGATCTAGGCGCGCAGTCCGGAACCGCGCTACTGCTACGGTCGCAGGTTCGAATCCTGCCTCGGGCATGGATGTGTGTGATGTCCTTAGGTTTAAGTAGTTCTAAGTTCTAGGGGACTGATGACCACAGCTGTCAAGTCCCATAGTGCTCAGAGCCATTTGAACCGAGCCAATGTTGCACTTAACATCCTTTAGTACCAAACTAGTGTCATCAGCAAACAGAAATATTTTAGAGTTACCCGTAATACTAGAGGGCATATCATTTCCCCCCCGTATTCCGTAATGGTGCAACTTCTGGAGCAATATTTTGTGATCAACACAATCAGGTGCCTTAGTTAAATAAAAAAATACCCCAAACGTTCGAAACTTTTCGTTTAGCCCATCCAGTGCCTCACAGAGAAAAGAGAATATAGCATTTTCAGTTGTTAAACGACTTCTAAAGCCGAACTGTACGTTTCATAGCAAATCGTATGATATAAAATGATCAATTATCCTTACACACACAGCCTTTTCAATAACTTTTGCAAACACTGATGGCATAGAAATAGGTCTAAAATTATCTACATTATCCCTTTCTCCCATTTTATGAAGCGGCTTTACTACTGAATACTTTAATCGCTCAGGAAACTGACCATTCCTAAAGGAAACATTACAAATATGGCTAAATACAGGGCTAACATGTGCAGAGCAGTACTTTAATATTCTGCTAGACACTCCATCATAACCATGAGAGTCCTTAGTCTTCAGTGATTTAATTATTGACTCAATCTCCCTCTTCTCTGTATCATAGAGGAGTATTTCAGACATCAATCTCAGAAAGGCATTTGCCAAGAAAGTGGTATGTTTTCCTGTAGAAACTAAATTTTGATTTAATTCACCAGCAATGCTCAGAAAATGATTGTTAAATACTGTAGATGTATCTGATTTATCAGTAACAGAAATATTTTTACTGCGAACTGACTTCATATCGTCGACCTTGTGCTGCTGACCAGACACTTCCTTCACAATTGGCCATATTGTTTTAATTTTATCCTGTGAATTAGCTATTTTGTATGCATACCACATACTTTTTGCCGTCCTAATAACATTTTTAAGCAATCATCCCAAACATCAGTCTGTATGAGTAAACCAGTTGGGTCTTTACCTGCAGTTGCTCGTACTTTAGGTACTTGCGCTATGTACTGCTCTGTTTAAAGAGAATAACTCGTTGCAGTCATACGATCGAGTTGTGCACATCTGCTCTCATGCCCTGCAGCTATTTCACTGCAAATAATACTCTATAGCTGTGATCCTGGCGTCAAATAGACTATGCATTAGCCAGAATTGCGAGTTAATAAAATATACAGAAAAACCACATCAAAGTTAATTGAATATTTTAGTAATAAGGGTTATATTCTAAGGTCTGTAATTGATGTAAATGACAGAGAATTACGTTGAATAATGTTTATACAAGGAAAAACATCTCAAATAAATGAGATGTGGTCCTATGGTATTCATTTAAAATACAGATAGAAAGTACGCTTATCAGATGCAGTAGAGTTACGTTAAGAGTGATATGAGAATGGTAGCAAAATCCCCACACTAAACAGTCATCGAAGATACACAAAAACTAAGTTCATTTCATAATCACTGTACATGAAATATTCACCAGCTCAAAACAATTCAGATTTCAACATGATCATTTACAAATTAACACACGTGATACAAGAAATAGTATCTCATACTCTTGTCCTTCCTAAATTCCGTACCACAAACGGAAAAAATTGGAGTCCTACTCTGGGGCGCATTCAGATCTCGAGTAGAGTTCCTTCAAAAATTAAAGAATTGTAGAGGCGATTTACCATCCAGAACCAGTCACCTATACAACTGAATCAGGCACATTACGGTAGGCAGATCTACCTTCTTTCAGTATTCGACTCAAAGTCCCAGAATTACTCCCTTGAGCTCTTCAGTTGAAAAGTTCCATTCTCCACTTGAATCCTCTAGTGTTCCACCACTGTTTGCTTTTCCACTGGCTGAAGTCCATTCCCACCAAAATTACATCATTCTTAATCCCTACGCACATGATTTGATTCAATTTGACCACTTCCCTGACTAAACCAATGTATTACAATATTTAAATAAAGAACTGTCATAAACATTTAGGTACACCAAGCTCACTTACAATAAATATAAGTTGTAGTTGGTTCATAAATAAATAAGCCAGCATTCTTGCACAAGTGTGCCCATGATAAATGACAAAAGTATGTCATTAATTATTATTAAACAATTATTTATGCCTTCTTGACACAAATGTCTTTTGGTTCTCTTTTAAATTGTGGTGTCCACTAACAAATGCGATGGACCACTTTTAAATGACCACAGTTTTTAACAGCACTTGCTGTCGACATTTAAATAAAGTTATTGGCAAAATAATAAACTGTTCATTAAATAAATACCAAGTATGAGAAAATGTAGGTATTGATGCAGTGTTCATTTGTTGTGTAAATGTGGAGAATAGTTCTGACAAACATTTACATAATAAAAAGATCTAAAAGGCGAAATAAATCCAGACATAAAATAGATACAGATACATAGCTTTCAGAGATCATATCTGTAGTGCAATGTCATCATCTGAGATATCGTATGTTGAAATCGCATAAGGCTTCGTTATTAAGACGCTAATCGTGAAAAGATTTACTCTTGTGAAATATTACCTTCTGTAGTTTTAAAAATATTGAAATATTTTTGTGTCATTGGATGTGTGTCGTTTTTCTGAAATCACTGATGTACTCAAATTTCCATTAATATTTGATTGTAGATTATCATATATTCTGAGAGAGCTGTAAGGCCGGTCGGAGTGGCCGACCGGTTCTAGGCACTACAGTCTGGAACCGCGCGGCCACTACGGTCGCAGGTTCGAATCCTGCCTCGGGCATGGACGTGTGTGATGTCCTTAGGTTAATTAGGTTTAAGTAGTTCTAAGTTCTAGGGGACTGATGACCTCAGATGTTAAGTCCCATGGTGCTCAGAGCCATTTGAACCATTAGAGCTGTAAGACGCCCCCTTTCAGCTTGACCGGCCGGAGCGAATTGACGGCCGTGGGGGCTGTTCACCAACGCTCAGCTGTACAACAAAATCATCTTATCTCGCACGAATACGGGGTGGCCGATCAGCACGCCTAAATACGCGTAATGTTACAAACGCCGAGATTAACGTTCCACCTGGCGGACGTAAAACATAAATAGTCGAAAATAATATAGTACCGCCGTCAGCTGATTATGAAAATCCGTTACTTAGAAAAGAACGACATGTCGATCGTTTTGGAGTCGTCGGTGGTTTTTGAAACGCATTTTTAAACCGTTTATTTTGGGTCACAATCCTACACAATTTCGACAAGAAATCATTGGATTAAATTGATAATGTGGTTCTCTCAGTATAATGGAGTGAAATATTGTTTCAGTCTTATGAACCGAAGAAGTCAGATGACGGCCGAAACCGGTCATTGCTTGTTGACATATTATGTGATTGTGTAGGAAAATAAACTTATTTTAAACAATACCTTTATAATTACTAATAGTTTCGGTAATTTTCTAGCAGAGGAAGTTTATCGAAACACAGTATCTGCGTGGACACATACATGGTGTTCAGTTAAACTGTAAAAGATGTAAACTGAGAATCGATACTTGATAGGCCTACGTATTGTGATTCGGTCCGTCTGTCTTCGAGTCATACACCACAGCAACAGCATCCATTATCGACCTTTTTTTATAAATACCTCACATTGTCTGCTAGAGAGTGATCAATTAATTCAACTGGATCAATTAATTCGACAGGACTATGTTACCATCTTCAGATCCACAGAGTACATGTCATGAAACCACGCTGTGCGATAAACCATCGTTACGGACTCATAATGAAAAGAGAGTAGAACAATAAAAAATATAGCTGTGTCTTCTATGACGCTGTCTTACCATAACGACACAGATATATTTTGTAATTTTTTTCTGGCTTTTTATTATGAGTCCGTTATGATGGTACAAAAACAAACGTGCGGTTTATGGCATTCCATGATGTCATAACCTGTACTCTGTGGATCTGAAGATGGCAGCTTAGTCATGTCGAAACTAGTAATCTAATGTACAGTCGTGGACAAAACGAGCGAGACCCCTCGCCTTTTCGTTATGCTGATCCGCACAGCTTTAAAGTCTGCTACACAGCATAACAGGCAAGGCGACGAAGTGCTACCAACATACTATGCAAGTTCGCTCAGCTGAAGTGCTGAGATAGCTAGCACTGGAGAAACTCGCGCTTCGAAGACACCACAGCATCGTCTGCCACCACTTCGTGAAAAACGAAATACCTCAAGTATAAGCCAATGTGTTGTATTCGCATATCTGTGACTATGACTTGGATCTAAATTGTGGTTATGGATAGTACATATGCTCAGATTGCAAATCTAACATCATGAATAAAGACAAGGGGAAATAAATTAGGCGTCCTTCCTCTTCCGTAACATCATATTTTAGTTATTCTTTCTTAAAAGAACTGCGCAGAAAATCATTCACCAGAAGTGAATAATTTTTTAGTAACACGAGATGATATTAACAGCTTGCCGGCGCGGGTTAGTTCAACGGCGTCAAATCGCGGACCGCGTGGCTCCTTGCGCCGTCAGTTCGAATCCTTCCCCGTGCATGGATTTGTGTTAGGTCTAAGGGACTGATGACCTAAGCAGTTTGGTGGCATAGTGCTTAGAGTCATGTTCTGACCTTTCGCGTAAATTTTCTTTACATAAACGGCTTATCTTTAGATTACGTTGACATAGCTCACTTTTTTACACCACCAAGTGACCGTATACCGCAGGAAGTGCGATACATTTCCGCTTATTATGTCCACCCGTACTCGAGGTAAATGGGCTTTAAGCGTTTGGTAGACAGATAGACGGTTAAGAAAGTGAGACTAGAAGGGTTCTATTTTTACCGATTTACGTGACGAAATCCTAACAACGAAAATAGCTACCACAGTTACTGAAGATGAGGGCCGCATAATAATTTCCCCTACTCTTTATTCGAAATGCTCCAGTTGCAGTCGATACATCAGCATGTTAATCGTAGCTAAGCTTTCGATTCAAATCACGTTTACAGCAATGCAAATAAAATCCATTTGCCTATACATGTAGTAATTCAGATCCCACTATTAATGCCACCGCGTTTTAGTTGTGCGAGCATTCCCATTGCTAGCTACCTTAAGGATCACCTCGGCTAATGAACGCGTTCTGGCTGTGGCGCGTCTAATAGAGAATTCGAAACATTGTAGAATACGTTTGGCAGCTACGTCGCCGTTTATTTCCTGGGTTGGTGCAGATTTATCCTACTAAATTTACTGGCTAATAACAGTTTTTTGTTATGTCGATAAACATCCCGAATGATTGTCACATAAGCGGTGACATAAAGGTAGACAATTCATGTTTTTGAGTCCAGAAAGCTCTGTGCAACAGAAACTGCAGATAATTTTGCCATTTTCATTGCGAAATTGCCGGTTTATTCATGTCTGGGGTAATAATAGACGGATGTTTGCCTGGGTTGTCTGCTAGCGTAGTGAAAGGTGTTTGCTTCTGCAAGGGAGGTCTGGTTTGTTTTTGGTTCTAATCTCGATGGAGGCAGATAGACTATCAGTAAAGGAATTTTAAGAAATTCTCGCACCCCCAATACGTTTTATTGCTACCTTTATTCTGTACCGGCGCCCCAAGGATGTCGAATGAAACTCTTGTAGAATTTCATATTTGTTACTACCTACTTTTTCCGCTTCTGTCAATAACTGAATTGACTTAAGTGTGGCACTGAATGATTTTTAACTTAATTTCGTTATGAATCTTCATGCATTGCTAAATTTGCACATTTTCATGGTAGGTCAACAACGGTAACCCAGTATGACTGGTCTGAACGTTGACACAGACCATTTCGCGGCCGAATGTGCATAATATTTTGATAATTCGTAACGATCTGGGGCACTTTGTCTTACTAAAACAGTTATGTTATCTCGATAAGCTGAAATTCATTTTTATTAGTACAGTTCATACTAATTAGCGTTTCTTCTTTCATTTATATCTTATATTTAGGTGTTTTGGTTAAGACACTAATCAGCATTGATATATTCTTACGCATGATTGAAAATAGTCTGACAAATTTCTGATATTTCCAGAATGAGATTTTCACTCTGCAGCGGAGTGTGCGCTGATATGAAACTTCCTGGCAGATTAAAACTGTGTGCCGGACCGAGACTCAAACTCGGGACCTTTGCCTTTCGCGGGCAAGTGCTCTACCAACTGAGCTACCCAATCACGCGTGAGGACGGGGCTTGAGTCGCGCCTGGGTAGCTCAGTTGGTAGAGCACTTGCCCGCGAAAGGTAAAGGTCCCGAGTTCGAGTCTCGGTCGGGCACATAGTTTTAATCTGCCAGGAAGTTTCAAATTTCGGATAGTTTTTCAATTTCACGCCTGTGCATAGTATGTTGGTAGCACTTCGTCTCCTTGCCTGTTATGCTGTGTAGCAGACTTTAAAGCTGTGCGGATCAGCATAACGAAAAGGCGAGGGGTCTCGCTCGTTTTGTCCACGACTGTACATACATGCGATCAAGGCAATGAAAAGCTTCTTATCAGAAGCTTTCTTAGCATTTTTCTAATCATATCTTCCTCCTCTCTTTGAGCCTCCCGTCGATCGCCAATGTATTTCTCTCTGCTTCATTGCCATTTTTAAACCAATAAACGAAATAATATCATTTCGACATTTTGCTTTTTAGAGTATCTGGATGACAAGCAGGTGCACTCTCTTGGTTATCATGTGCACTCTGACTGCAAATTTTTACAATCCGGTGATTCGACCTGTTGTGTTGCCATTCATGACCAGATTTCCAGTTGGTGTTTTCCAATAGGAACTTACCGTCGTCGTAGACCATCAAGCTCCACAGAGTGCCCACATGTTGCCTTGGCCTGTTCAATCACCAGATCTGTCTCCAATAGAGCACGTATGGGACATCATCGGAGGCATCATCGGACGACAACTGCAGCGTCGTGCACAATCAGCATTAATGGCGCCGGTATTGACTGACCAAATTCAACACGCATGGAACCCCATGCTACAAACTGACATACGGCGTCTGTACAACATAAAGCATTCTGGCGGCTACACCAGTTTTCAATGTACCAATATTTCACGTCTTCAGTCGCTTATCTCGTGCGTATATTAATCTCTGATTTTGCAATGTTATCTAGACAAATGTACTGCTTAAATTTCATTACTCTACATTAATTATTCTTCGATGTCGTGATTTATTTCCGTCAGTGTATATCTGTGGGAGTGCGACTATAGTTCATATGAGGCGTTTGAAAAAGGGAGCATTCGTCTAAATTCCATACTGGACGGACTACATAAAATTTATGTTAGTGCCATCAGCTATCATTATATGCTCGTATCTCGGTTCGAGACTTCTAAGAACAGTATTACATGGAAATAAAAAGCAACGGATGTTGTCGTGTGTCCAACATTCCAGCTGCCGAAGGTGTTTAATATTGCATATATTATCCACGACTAAAAGGCTGAGAGCGATGGTTTGTTGTCACTCGTGACACTGAAGGCGCCTTTTGGGCCTCATTAACGGCGGTTCGAGTTGCTGACAGCATCTGTCGGCCAGCGGCAGTGACCGTGAAGCGAGCCGCTCTGAGAAACCTGCCGTCCACCACTTTCGCTGGCTACTGGCTTATATTTCGCGGTCATCTCGCCTAACTCGCACGCCTTCCAGTAGCGCGGCTGGGTTCCAGTCTGCCGCCTATCTGATTGTTTGGAGTGCGTCGCTCTGGCGGCTCCACGACCCGAACTTTCTCCGCCCGACCTGACAAGATAGCGCGCAAAACGTCGTCGTCCCGCCAGAATGGAGGAACTGCTGGAAGTCTTGCGTGCGGTCGATGTGACCGAGATGCACAGAGTCAGTGAAAGCTCCGAGTTCCGTCGTGATGCTAGTTGCCTATTTAGGTAAGAAGCAAACGTGGCAGTTTCTCCCCATTTACCTTGTACTCCAACCACGCCGGCATTTTAAT
Source organism: Schistocerca serialis cubense (assembly GCF_023864345.2). Lineage (NCBI taxonomy): Eukaryota > Metazoa > Arthropoda > Insecta > Orthoptera > Acrididae > Schistocerca > Schistocerca serialis. The sequence continues at coordinate 415,370,073 of NC_064646.1, forward strand.
TTGTACTTAACACCTAGCTGCCTGGCTTATTCGACACAAGTGACTCCTACTTTGTAACAGCACTGCGATCAGCCTGTGATTTTGCAATCCTTTTCCGGAGGCTTACAACCCAAGCACCAGCTATATAACCCGTCACAGGACAAATAGGTAAATCACTTTGCTATTAGCGGTTTCAGCAAAGGGTTGTAGGTTCGCAGAGCGCAGGCATGGGTCCAGTGTTAGATCCATCCCTCTCTTCTCCCAAATATAACTTGCTCTCATCACCAAGGTGGTACAAATGCGTGAATTTTTAATAACACAAATTATAGTCTCCAGAATGAGATTTTCACTCTGCAGTGGAGTGTGCGCTGATATAAAACTTCTTGGCAGATTAGAACTGTGTGCCGGACCGAGACTCAACCTCGGGACCTTTGGCTTTCACGGGCAAGTGCTCTACCATTGCCGGTCGAGGTGGCCGAGCGGTTCTAGGCGCTACAGTCTGGAACCGCGCGATCGCTACGGTCGCAGGTTCGAATCCTGCCTCGGGCATGGATGTGTGTGATGTCCTTAGGTTAGTTACGTTTAAGTAGTTCTAGGGGACTAATGACCTTAGAAGTTAAGTCCCATAGTGCTCAGAGCCATTTGAACCATTTTTTGCTCTACCATCTGAGCTACCCAAGCACGACTCACGACCCGACCTCACAGCACCAACCGACCGAGGTGGCGCAGTGGCTAGTACACTGGACTCGCATTCGGGAGGACGACGGTTGAATCACGCGTCCGGCCATCCTGGTTTAGGTTTTCCGTGATTTCCCTAAATCGCTCCAGGCAAATGCCGGGATGGTTCACTTGAAAGGGCACGGCCGACTTCCTTCCCCATCCTTCACTAATCCAATGAGACCGATGACCTTGCAGTCTGGTCTCTTCCCCCAAACAACGCAACCCAATCACAGCGCCAATTCTGCCAGTACCTCGTCTCCTACCTTCTGCGAACCTTGCAGAACTAGTATGCCTGGAAGAAAGGATATTGCGGAGACATGGCTTAGCCACAGTCTGGGGAATGTTTCCAGAATGAGATTTTCACTCTGCAGCGGAGTATTGCCGGACAAAGACTCGAACTCGGGACCTGTGCCTTTAGCGGGCAAGAGCTCTTCCAACAGCTTCTGCGAAATTTGGAAGGTAGGAGACGAGGTACTGGCAGAATTGGAGCTGTGAGAACGGGTCGTGAGTCGAGCTTGGGTAGTTCAGATGGTCGCCAGCACGGTAGCTCAGCGTGTTCGGTCAGAGGTTTAGGTGCACTGTGGATTAAAAAAAACTGAGTTAATCGATTATCAACGAACTTAAACGGGTGTCTTACGACGTCCGTCCCAAACAGATGCAACGAACGAGAGCGGACAAAATGAGATTTTTTAAAAAAAGATGGTAGAGCACTTGCCCGAGAAAGGCAAAGTTCCCGAGTTCGAGTATCGGTCCGGCACACAGTTTTACACATTATAATATTTTCAAATCGGTAGTAATCAATTGTTTAGTTACCATAACATACACAGAATCTAATATTACTATAAGTTTATTTATGTTGTGTCGGTAGCTGGGCCGACACCGTGAAGTTGAGATGGCTGAAAAGGCAAGCTAGACTAACGCAGACGGGCGTGAAGTACTGGAACAGGATACGTAATTAATGTTAGGAAGAAAAGTACGGAGCAGGTTTAATACTTAACTTTACTTATTCCTTGTGGTACATCGATCTTGACGATACACAGAAGACTTTAAGTACAATCACTGTATGGCTAATGTCGCATTGCTAGTTCGTAGCCATTAACTTAGCTGATGGCTATTCTGTCTCTCGGCTAATGAGAGAGAAAGGCTTCGTACATCTGGTCGGTAGCTAGGTTCTCGTACAACTGGGGCGAGTGCTTTCTCGTATCACGAGACCTGCCTTGGTGGTGGCGCTAGGTCTGCGATTACACAGTGGCGACACGCGGGTCCGACATGTACTAAATGGACCGCGGCCGATTTAAGCTACCACCTAGCAAGTGTGGTGTCTGGCGGTGACACCACATTCCTCCCCCGCAAATCGGCGAACGGTCGTGTGATAAGGCTTCCGCCCGCCGTGGGGAGGACCACATGTTGACGTATGCGATGAGGTGGGGAGCCTAACAACAGGCGAGGCTGTGCCACCCGCACCCGGCCATTCGGTCCGAGGGGAGCTAGGAAACGCCTGAAAAACTAGTCCAGGGTGCACGTCAACATGCGGTGTATGCGCCCGTAAAGAGACAGGAGGGACCGAAGGATCAACCTCCATTGCGTCGGGGTAGCCGACGCGCGATGACGTCATGTGGTCCGGAGCGGGCGGGAGTTCCATGGCGGAGGACAGCTGGTCACGGGAAGCGATCGGCGGCGCGTGACCCTGGGAGGCGCTTGGCGGCTGCAACGAAGCGTCGAATGCGGGCGGCGCCGGCGGGAGAACAAGCGGCGGCGGCGGCGGCAGCTGCTGCTGCTGCGGCGGCGGCGGCGCTTCGCCATGGGGCAAAATGGAAGGCATCGTCGGTAACACCTGGGGATGAGGCGAGCCAGTAGATGGTTCCCCAGGGCGCTGACCGGACGGCACCGTCGCTGAAAGCAGACGGGGAGCGGCAGAACCCGAGCGACGACAGAGGCGCAGCTGATTGAGATGCCGACGCACCTCACCAGAGGCCCCCAAAACCAAATACATCGCGCGGCCGAGGCAGCGAAGAATGCGCCCTGCGAGCCAACGCCGTGAACCTCGATAGTTGCGATAAAATACAACGTCGCCTGGAGCAAAAGCAGGAGTCTGCCGCTGCACAGGAACCTGATGCGGCGGATGCAGCAAAGACATCAAGGTGCGATGAGGACGACCGTGGAGCAACTCAGCCGGCGAGCGACCATCTCGGGGCTGAGAGCGATACGAAGACAAAAAGAGCAACAATGCGTCCTCCCGAGAATGCGACTCTTTCAATTTCAACATCTGTGACTTGAAAGTCCGGACCAATCGTTCAGCGGCACCGTTGGACTGAGGCGAAAACGGCGCGGATGTCAGATGTTGAATACCATTGGCCTGGCAGAATGACTGAAATTCTGCGGACATGAATTGTGGGCCATTGTCGGAAACAATAGTCTGCGGAAGACCTTCAATGCAAAAGATAGCAGACAACGCTTGGATGGTGGCGGAGGACGTCGTGGAAGACATCCGGACAACAAAAGGAAAATTACTGAAGGCATCGACCAGGACCAACCATCGAGCATTCCAGAAGGGACCAGCAAAATCAATGTGCAAGCGTTGCCAAGGGGAAGTGGCTTTTGGCCATGCAAAGACTTTCCGCGGCGGTGCGGACTGTTGTTCGGCACACGCCGGGCACGAAGAACACATATTCGTAATCGCAGCATCGATTCCGAACCAAGTACAGTGCTGACGAGCAAGTTGTTTCGTTCGCACTGTACCCCAATGTCCTTGGTGAAGAAGCCGTAAAACAGAGGACTGTAACGAACGTGGGACCACGACTCTGGACTGATCATTATCAGAACGCAACAACAAAACACCACGTCGAACAAAAAGTCTCTCCTTGTGAGCAAAAAATCGGCGAACCAACGGATCCTCGATCCGAGACTTTGACAAAGGCCATTGCGTAGCAACAAAACGTAAAACAGTAGCAAGGACAGGGTCAGCAGCTGTGGCTGTAGCGACACGACGAAAATCAATCGGAAACGATTCGACCACTTCATCGGTTTCCGAATCAATGAACATGCAAGCAAGTTCGGAAGAATCGAATGCTTTATCCTCAGCAACAGGCAAACGGGACAACGCATCGGCGTTTCCGTGCTTAGCAGTGGACCGATACAAGATATTGTAGCGGTACTGCGAGAGGAAAATAGACCAGCGAACGAATTTCTGCGCTGTACGTGGAGGTACAGGCTTGGTCGGATGAAAAAGCGATGTCAAAGGTTTGTGGTCTGTGATGATGGTAAAGTGACGACCATACAAGAAATCATGGAACTTAGTAACACCAAACACGAGAGCCAAAGCTTCTTTCTCTATCTGTGAATAATTTCTTTGCGCAGACGAGAGCAATTTGGACGCAAAGGCAATAGGGCGATCATGGGAGCCAACTTTGTGCGCAAGCACAGCACCGATCCCGAAATCCGATGCAGCTACCATCAACAAAAGGGGTTTCTGGGGATCGAATGGCGTAAGGCAAGTATTAGAAAGCAACGCCGATTTCAACTGGCGAAAGGCGCGTTCGCATTCCGTCGTCCAGAGAAACGGAACACCGGTACGGCGTAAGCGATGAAGCGGAGCTGAAATGAAAGAGGCATTGCGCACATTCACTCACACCTTGTGATTCTACATTGTTCAATGTTCTTGCGACCTCCTGACGCAATGCGTGGGGAACATTGCGCGCTCTGAAAAATTTCGGTCGCGCGTTTCCTTCCAGTTCCAAATGTGCTTCATAGTTTTTAGCGCAACCTAAGCCCGGTGCAAAAATGTCTGCAAATTCTTCACAGACACTAGAAACACTGTCTGAAGGCACAGTTTGATTCACTGATAGCACCTGATTTACAATAGACATGTTAAACAACTTAAATAAATCTAGACCAAACAAGTTCACTGCAAAAGAAGAACGAAGAACGTAAAATGACACAAGTTTTGTTTGTCCCTTGTATGTTGCAAGAAGGCTGCACTGTCCTAACACAGGAATTGTCTGTCCGGAATATGTAGTTAGCTTAACATTTGCGGAACGCAACGGAGGTTTGCCCAGTTGTTTGTACGTGTCATGATTGAGCAATGAAACTGCAGCTCCGGTATCGAGCTGGAATGGTATCACTTTGCCTTCAAAGTCTAAGTCCACAAAAAGTTTATTGTTCTGCTGACGACAAGAGCGACTGTTTTGTGCAATTGGAACAGACACTGGTACAGAATCACTTGCTAATTGACGTGATTTCCGGCGACGTCGACGCACAGTTTTTGTGGGACGAACACAGTTACTGTTAGAGAAAGTGTCACTGGACGAAGCGGAATTAACGACATGAATGTCCATAGGCGAAGGTCCACGAGCCTGAGTGTCGTTGGTTCGATTCCGGCGCGAAGCAAAGGGCCTGGAATGATCGTGATTGTCTGATCTGAGCTTTTTCTGGCAAACACTTTGAACATGTCCTTTCTTATTGCAGAAAAAGCAAATAGCTTGGCGTGACGGGCAACGTTCACGCGAATGTCTAGTAGCACACCGCGGGCATGATTTCACTACAGTTGTGGGCCGGCGCGGCACACGTGGCTTAGCGCGCGGCGGCAGCTGTGCGGACGTGCGCGAGGCCCGGTTACCGGGCCGCGCAGCGCGTCCAGCGGGCCGGTTAATGTTACACACGGCTGGCGAAGTTTCAAAAGATTCCTGAGCACAGTCAAGTGTGTCCTGTCTATCCAATATGTCTATCACTTGTTGAAGGGAGGGATTAACTAGTTTCAAAATTTGCTCCCGTATGCGAACATCAGAAACGTTCTGTGCAATTGCATCACGCACCATTGTATCTGAATAAGAAAGACCACAGTCACATTCAAAGGCACAGTCCCTAGTAAGTCCTTGCAATGTTGCTACCCACTCCCTATTAGTTTGACCGGCCGTACGTTTTGTACGAAAGAACGTATACCGTTTTGCAACCACATTAACTGTTTCTTTGAAATAGGCATCTAATGCAGACAAAATTTCCTCGTAGGACAGAGTTGCTACGTCGCGTCGGGGAAACAATTTCACTATCACACGGTATGTGGACACACCGACACAAGAAAGCAAAAACGGCTGCCGCTCTTTACCTTGAATTCTGTAGGCTGCTAGATGAAAGTTGAACTGGCGAGACCACTCGTGCCAGGTCTCATCGGCTGCCACGTATGGTCGAAAGGGAGGTGCAACAGCGTTTAGTGGCAGCGGTAGCGAAGAAGCGGCGGCGGCCGCATCGGTTTGAATGGTACGTTGACCCTGGACGAGCTGTCCAAGGGCATCCAGTAACGCCTGCGTCTGCTGATTCTGCAAGCGATAAAATTCGGACAGTACATCTGGAGAATGTGGCGAAGCCATGACACAATTAAATGTAAGCAATCAGAAAGAACTCTTTTATCTCGTCGCCAATGTTGTGTCGGTAGCTGGGCCGACACCGTGAAGTTGAGATGGCTGAAAAGGCAAGCTAGACTAACGCAGACGGGCGTGAAGTACTGGAACAGGATACGTAATTAATGTTAGGAAGAAAAGTACGGAGCAGGTTTAATACTTAACTTTACTTATTCCTTGTGGTACATCGATCTTGACGATACACAGAAGACTTTAAGTACAATCACTGTATGGCTAATGTCGCATTGCTAGTTCGTAGCCATTAACTTAGCTGATGGCTATTCTGTCTCTCGGTTAATGAGAGAGAAAGGCTTCGTACATCTGGTCGGTAGCTAGGTTCTCATACAACTGGGGCGAGTGCTTTCTCGTATCACGAGACCTGCCTTGGTGGTGGCGCTAGGTCTGCGATTACACAGTGGCGACACGCGGGTCCGACATGTATTAAATGGACCGCGGCCGATTTAAGCTACCACCTAGCAAGTGTGGTGTCTGGCGGTGACACCACAATTTACATCAGTGCCTAGCACAACACTTTAGCATAAGGTCCAAGAAATTGTAAATCAGAGAAATACATCGTCCAGTCACGTTAATGTGAGCATCGCCTATGTTCGACGTCTACATGAAATAAACACTCATAGACGGCAGGTGGCTGCACTAGCTACATAAAGATTAGCGGAGTACGCGAGAAATAGTGCAGTCATTGTCGTTGTGTGGGAGCGGGGCGATTTACCTGTGATGTAATCAAGAGCCGTTTGATACTTCCAAAATTACGAAAAAGGGTGTCCACGGACTGGAAAGTTATGCGTAATCGTCTCAAACCGACCTCTGTCACAGATATTCAATAAGAATCGCACAACTATGTGACATAACCATTGGCTTTCTAGCCTTGGCTGAAAGAGTTTCCGAAACGGCTAAGTCTGTAAACTGTTCCTTCTTCGCCGTGCTTAAAGTACATCATGCATTTCAAAATGGCGCTATCCAAAACCGGTGCCGAGGCAACTGGTGCACCACGGGTCATTGACGACAGCGGTTGTAAGTGGGCTGTTTAGGTTTTTATGTTGGTAACGCCACGTAGCGCTCTGTATGAAAATCACTGGCTGTACTGTGTGCAGCTTGTGGCTGGTTAGCATTGTTGGAATATTCGCTATTGTAGTGTTGGGCAGTTGGATGTGAACAGCGCATAACGTTGCTCAGTTGGCGGTGAGCCGCCAGCAGTGGTGGATGTGGGGAGAGAGATGATCTGGACGTGTGTTCATCAGAGAGAGAGAGAGAATTGTAAGACTGGATGTCATGAACTCATATATATATTATGACTTTTGAACATTATTAAGGTAAATATATTGTTTGTTCTCTATCAAAATTTTTCATTTGCTGACTATGCCTATCAGTAGTTAGTGCCTTCAGTAGTTAGAATCTTTTATTTAGCTGTATTGGAGTAGTTCGAGTATCGAAGATTTTTCTGAGGTAAGTGATTCATGAAAGGTATAGGTTATTGTTGGTCAGGGCCATTCTTTTGTAGGGATTATTGAAAGTCAGATTGCGTTGCGCTAAAAATATTGTGTGTCAGTTTAGTGTTGATCAGAAAAAGTAAAGAGCGAAATGTCTGAGTACATTCCGTTCTGCTCAGCTGTTTGAAAATCAAGTAACGTAAGACGTTTATCAGCACAGTAATTCATCAATTTTTCAAAGGGGATGTTTCACGGTGAACGACGATTGCGAGCACCCAAACAATTTTTGAGCACCTGACCACCCAAATGAACCAAAGGACTACCAATAGTGTGTCCTCAGTGACCTTTCGGGGCATGTTGCTACCTATGGCCCTTCAAAAGAATGGTTCAAATGGATCTGAGCACTATGGGACTTAACATCTAAGGTCATCAGTCCCCTAGAACTTAGAACTACTTAAACCCATCTAATCCAAGGACATCACACAGATCCATGCCCGAGGCAGGATTCGAACCTGCGACCGTAACATTCACGTGGTTCCGGACTGAAGCACCTAGAACCGCTCGGCCAGCGCGCCCGGCTGTGGCCCTCAGCAGCAGGTACCTGGTTCAGGCACTCATACTGAATGCTATTCATCGGCCACGAAGGCTAGAATTTGCACGCCAGTACCGTAGCTGGACGTCCACTGAGAGGCGATAAAAATGTCTTGTGGTTAGGGCCTTCCACTGGGTAGACCGTTCGCCGTGTGCAAGTCTTTCGATCTCACGACACGCTACTTCGGTGACTTGCGCGTCGATGGCGATGAAACGATGATGAGTAGGACAACACCCAGTCCCTGAGCGGAGAAATTCTCCGATCAAACCGGGAATCGAACACGGGCCCTTAGGATTGAAATTCTGTCGCGCTGACCGCACAGATACCGGGGGCGGACGCCTTTTCAGAGGAGGCACGTTTTGTGCTCTATCGGAGATATGGCCGTTGGCTTCTATGGCCCTGCAACAATCGTCGTACGGATCCAGGCCGGATGAGGCAGCGTTACGATCTGGCGAAAGTTTTCCTTGCACAGTGGATCAACCAAAGGAAGCGTTTATCTTACATACAGTTGGCTTTTCCTTGTACGATGCCATCTACCAGCAGGACAATGCATCGTGTCGCACAGCCCGCAGTGTACGTGTTTGGTTCGAAGAGCACCAGGATAAGTTTACCGTACTCCCCTGGCCACAAAAGACCCAGGATTTAAACGCAATCAAGAATCTGTGGGATCAGCTCTATCGAGATTCTCACGTCATAGTGCCTCAATCGACAACATCTAGCGCAGTCGGCTACGGCACTGGAGTCGCCATTGCTCAACATCCGTGTCCTATCTTTCAGAACCTCATTAACACTCTTTCTGCACATCCGCGCGACGAAATGCGGTTATCATACTTTTGATAGGTCCTCCAAACTTCCTCCAAACCCAAAACATTCCACCGGATTGGAACAGGGTACAGCGTGATCCATCGTTTCCACTCATTCACCGTCCTGTAGCACCGCTCTTTACACCATCTCAAGCGTCGCTTAGCATAGACTTCAGTAATGTGTGTCTTATGAGAAGCTTCTCGACCACTGAACCGAATCTTTTTAACGTTTCTGCCAGCTTGACTGCCGTTTCGTTCCGCTGATTTCACGTGATTTTTACAATCACTCTTCGCTACACTCGATGGTGCCCGTTCGTCAGTACGTAAGGACTGTGTTTATTTGTGTATCCTCTTCACAATCACACCACCAACGGCTTCAGAAGAGTCATGCTCCTGAAGGATCCGTTACTCCTGACCGACTCATTCTGCTGCTACTGACAATTCTACTGCCTTCTTTTACACTGTTTGGTCCGTCTCTCGAAACATGTAGTAGCCCGTTCCCCATTACATAGTGGTGTTCCGATACTTTTGATCAGATAGTGAACTGCAACAAATCAACAAAATTTGTTTGAATACACTCACCTCCACCACCAATCTCGTGCTTCAAGAAGGGAAAAACTGCCGGAGAAGCAGGTCGAGCATTGCGCCTCGAGCAACGTGCAACATACAAAAAAAAAAAAAATAGCGGTATCCTATCACAGTGAACGCCACTGAGATAATAAGTGTGAAAAGCTTGCAAATGTGTTGCAGGGAAAGTTGTGCTGGGAAATAATTGTTTAGAAAAAAACTCGATACAATGTTTCGTTTCCGACTTATTAACATTGAAATTACACAATCAGACCGTTGCGCGAGCAAATTCAATCAATCTGGAAGAGACGGTGTCGTCAAACACGTTCTTTGTTTAGTTTCCTAAAACCGAGCAAGAGACCGATACAAAAGCTGGGCATGGGACGACAGTAAGGATCGAACCCCAGCCAAAGACTGAGCGACCTCGTGCAGTATCATCTAAGTCATGAGAACACTGACACTAATTGTATCTTATGGTAATTCGTAATCACTTTATTCGCTTCTCAATGGGCAGACTGATCACTTTCCATAGATACACTATCTTTCACCATCATTTTCTATATATTTCAGTGTTGACCGTTTGCAACAAGTCTTCATGACCTAGCTGAGATTAACTATCACTCCCCACTGGCTTCGAAATAGAATTTAAATTTTCATTCAAAAAATTATTTTCTAGCATAGTCTCAAACATATCATAGACAAATATTTTTTAGTCCACTATTTTATACAATAACTAGTTGCATACGCACTTTTGTCTTCTTTTCCGACGACACAAACTGTCTTTTGTTCCCTTCAGAACACTACGCACAAACTACTGCCACTTGAGTAACTTAACATACATGTGTCAGCAAGCGTGGCTATTACAAAACTGAGCATTATTTCATTTCCATTTTGAAACAGTTTTACATTGTTTCATTAACACAAGCCATAGCGCCTACAGGAAACTTCCGGTATCTTCTACTCGCGCGCAGCCGTCGTCTCTTTGAAGTGTACGTCCGGCGACGCCAACATTTCGCACAAGGTTGAAGAGCTCTCCGGCTACCGCTTAGCTGCTGTGCCACTCTTGAAACATAAAAGAATTTACATCGCACATATAGACCATTTCATCTGTTATCTAATACTTAAAATTACGTCGTAGCAGCGATAAACGATACAGAAAAAGGGTCTGTACCACCACAAGACTTTCCTAACATTAGTGGATCAGCTACGTAAGGTAGAATAAGGTGGGCTGTAGTTCATAAGCTGACGAATATTCTACAAAATCCACGAAAGTGGGGGTAGTAATTGTGCAAGGTCAAGATCGAGAAGTACATGTTAAGAAGTGGTAGGATGGCAGTCAATTGTGGAGCTTGCTCTTCGAAGAAGCAATTAGGTGAAACAAAATGTCGGAATGAGAAAAAAATGGCAAAGGGAATAGAAACCAGCACTCAAGTGCGGAGACGACATAGCGCTTCTGGCCGAATGAACGAGAATGTTATACCTGTTGGGGTTGGACAGCATACAAAGCTCAGATCGTGCTTGAAGGATAAACAGGGACTTGCTTAAAATCAAAATTTGTGGCGGAAAGTAACACTTTGATCCAGTCGATCTCGTGGTATGCAATTCGATAAGGGAGGAAATCATTTACATGATATCATGCTAGCTAGTGGACAGCATTAAACATTGTGCTGCAAAACGTAACATGAAGAAACCGCGTTTTGTATTGCACTGGAGGAATTACAAGCGCTAAATAAAACGCGAATAACAGTAACAAAATCTTATGGATCACTAACAGCACTACAGAACCGTAATCATTGCTGACATTATAAAATACGTATTCCTTTCTGCGTACAAAGCAGAATATACCAAATAATTCGATAAAGTTATTTGCACTGACAGATAAAACGCAAAGTCTGATCGTTATCAGTTGCGCATTAACAGTGCTATGTAGCTCACTACATTTATAATCGACATGGATTGAAATATGAAAAGCTCTACACGCGTCGCAATGAAACAGAGGACATTTTGTGATTGCTAGCTTATATTATCACAAATACTTTTTATACCAGCTGCAGCGCCCGGCGTTGTCCGAGATGTTTAATAGCTGGCACACACAGTGATTGGCCTGTGCCTTGTTGATACTCATAGCGAACGTAAGCCGTACGGGAATGTACAGTCGCTTTAAAACGAAGGGCCTATCTGAATCACTGTCAACGGAATGCGACGAATTAATACATCTTCACCCGTATGAAAACGTGATTAGTTGAGCCGTCTGTTGTTACATTTTAGATAAGTATTTCATTACTTATGCTATTTTGTCTAAAACTGACATGGTGAGACCGTGGCTGTGTACAATTAATGTAGGTTAATTCTTACAGAGAAGAGAACAGCAACCAGCCACTATTAACACTGCTATTTATTTAGGTAAATAGCGCCGTTACCGGTTTCGAACTGGCAAGTTCATCTTCAGACGGCTGTTCACATGATTTTCAAGATACACTTTACATTATCGTCCGTTTTTTAATTTTATTATTCCACTGTGGCGAAGTATTTGGTGTGTTGTTGCCGTCGAAAATTCCGCGCGATTTTGTTGCGAAGTTGCAGGATTGTATTTTTCGCATTTTCCTAATACATTTTGTTGCGAAGTTGCAGGATTGTATTTTTCGCTTATTCCTAATATATATTTAGAAATATGCGAAAAATACAATCCTGCAAAATCGCGCGGAATTTTCGACTGCAACAACACACCAAAAATACTTCGCCACAGTGGAATAATAAAAATCAAAAACGGACGATAATGTAAAGAGTATCTTGAAAATCATGTGAACAGCCGTCTGATGATGAACTTGCCAGTTCTAAACCGGTAACGGCGCTATTTACCTAAATAAATAGCAGTATTAATAGTGGCTGGTTGCTGTTCTCTTCTCTGTAAGAATTAACCTACATTTCATTACTTTTTTTGCGAATTCGTTTCCTACTTTTTCAGCTCAGTTTCCACTGTTTCAAGTAGGGCTGTCTTTCAGCACAGCTTGAACTATTCGAACAGTTTACGTCACAGTTCGGGAAGCTAGGTTTCTCTTCAGTCTTTTAATCGACCCGCGATCTAATGACATCTCACGGCACAGGTATTGCTGCTGTAATATATTCTCGCGACGTGAATGACAGTCAGGTTACCACGATCATTAAAGGATCCTGTAGAAATTTTAAATAGATCAGCTAAGAGCTTCTGGAGAGTTTTGGTAATAACCTTTCCCCTTTACATATTTCGTACAAATATGTTTCGATTACTATGTAGACAGTGAAATTCCTTTTGTCTTGAAGTAAAGTGTGCAATATTTCATCAAGAACGGAATAAAACTGTAAATTTGCATGACAAACAACTAACAACCAGTCTCCTATATGTATATACATAGACAGATTAGTTACATACGAACGCGGCAGGGTGCAGCAGTAACATTATGTTTATCTACGAGAACTGTCAGACGCAACAGTGTCCCGCCGTAAAGGGCGAAGGGAAGCCGTGCAGCTTGGTGCTCGTAACAAGAGTATAACTGTCACAGGCGAGACTAATATGCGCTCTTAAGAGAGGACGACCCGTTGCTGACGGGATACCAGAGTCCCGCAACGTGTCTTCTGCCCTGTCACGAGACGCCAGCCGTCTCCTGTTTTGTAGGTTACGGTGTGTAACAGATAACAAAAAAAAACTACAATACCGCAAAGGTGCGCTCGATTTCGTAATAAAACTTAAAAATAAAGCAAAAACTAACCACACAAATTACTGCAGTTGGTCGTCACCATTTAATGTAGAAAACAAATTTGTGGCATAACACGTATCCCTTTTATTACTAAACACGGAAAAACGTAATTCAGAAGTTCTGTATTTCATGTCTTATACACTACTGGCCATTAAAATCGCTACACCAAGAATAAATGAAGGTGATAAACGGGTATTCGCTGGACAAATATATTATACTAGAACTGACATGTGAATTCATTTTCACCCAATTTGGGTGCAGAGATCCTGAGAAATCAGTACCCAGAACAACCACTTCTGGCCGTAATAACGGCCTTCATACGCCTGAGCATTGAGTCAAACAGAGCTTGGATGGCATGTACGGGTACAGTTGCCCATGCAGCTTCAACACGATATCACAGTTCATCAAGAGTAGTGAGTGACGAGTATTGTGACGAACCAGTTGCTGGGCCATCATTGACCAGATCTCAATTGGTGAGAGATCTGGAGAATGTGCTGGCCAGGGCAGCAGTTGAACATTTTCTGTATCCAGAAACGCCCGTACAGGACCTGCAACGTGTGGTCGTGCATTATCCTGCTGAAATGTAGGGTTTCGCAGGGATCTAATGAAGGGTAGAGCCACGGGTCGTAACACATCTCAAATGTAACGTCCACTGTCCAAAGTACCGTCAGTGTGAACAAGAGGTGACAGAGACGTGTAACCAATAGCACCCCATACCGGGTGATACGCCAGTATGGCGATGACGAATACACGCTTCCAATGTGCGTTGAACGCAATGTCACCAAACACGGATGCGACCATCATGATGCTGTAAACAGAACCTGGATTCAACGGAAAAATGACGTTTTGCTATTCGTGCATCCAGGTTCGTCGCTGAGTATACCATCGCAAGCGCTACTGTTTGTGATGCAGCGTTAAGGGTAACCACAGCCATGGTCTCCGAGCTGATAGTCCATGCTGCTGCAAATGTCGTCGAACTGTTCGTGCAGATGGTTCTTGTCTTTCAAACGTTCCCATCTGTTGACTCAGGGATCGAGACGTGGCTTCACCATCCGTTGTAGCCATGCGTATAAGATGCCTGTCATCTCGGCTGCTAGTGATACGAGGCCTTTGAGATCCAGCACGACGTTCCGTATTACCCTCCTGAACCCACCGATTCCATATTCTGCTAACAGTCATTGGATCTCGACCAACGCGAGCATTAATGTCGCGATACGATAAACCGCAATCGCGATAGGCTACAATCCGATCTTTATCAAAGTCGGAAACGTGATGGTACGCATTTCTCCTCCTTACTCGAGGCATCACAACAACGTTTCACCAGGCAACGACGGTCAACTGCTGTTTGTGTATGAGAAATCGGTTGGAAACTTTCCTCATGTCAGCACGTTGTAGGTGTCGCCACCGGCGCCAACCTTGTGTGAATGCTCTGAAAAGCTAATCATTTGCATATCACAGTATCTTCTTCCTGTCGGTTAAATTTGGCCACTGTAGCACGTCATCTTCGTGGTGTAGCGATTTTAATGGCCAGTAGTGTATTAGTTAATGAAATGGGATTTCAAATTACCTTAGCATGCACTTAAACTAAAAAAAATACACAATTTAGATTGGTATTTACAAAGTTCGAGTAAGCAAATTCTGCACCACATCCGATGCTTTTCACTGAGCAAAGGGTCACCTGACAATGCCGTCAACTTTGAAATACATTACCCCTATTATATCTATTCACTACAAGCCTAGATAAACAAATATGTGAATGATATTCCCGTTTGTCTTCCGACACAAGAGCATAGAACCTTTCTGGAATTTTCGTTTCTTCTCACTCTATTGCTTCTGTTCATTCTATTTCACGGCGAATCTTTTCATGTGAATGTGCATTGCTGCAGTTATGCGAAGTTAAAGACAACTGCGCAAAGCAGGCTGGTGTGGAGATCTGCGCAAACCAGTCTTCGGATTGGAGAAACCAAGAACAAAAAATATCGGTGAGATACTGCGACTCCACGTGACATTCTTACGGCAAGGTGTCTCTGGCTGTTATAACACCTACGGCACAAGCAGTACTGGGAATGATGACAACTACGTTAATTGTACTCTTTAAGGGTTTTCCCCATGCCATGAGAGTTGCCGGAAAGTAAGTATTAAAAACCGCTGTGTGGTGCCTGCTGTGACCCACTCTGCCGGGGTTTTCCAGCAAGTCAACTCCACCGTCTTTAAATGACGAGCAGAGGCACTGGCGAAAACTTAACAGTGGCATCATCTGTCAGAGAGTCTGAGACTCTCACCAGAAAACAAGGTGCTTTCTTGAACCCTCAAGGTGACTTATAGGCGCTGTAGAACTCTTTTCCTTAGAGGTGCGTCGTTTTCATTTGCAGTCCAAAAGACACCAAAACACGCGAACAATTCGCGCGTCCAAATGACGCCTAATAATGCATGAAATATCAGTGAGGGCGAAATAATTTGTAACTATATTTAACCCTTCCAAAATTCACGAATGAGTTCACATTTATGACGACCTTGTGTGAAGAACACGGGAAATGTTGCAGGAGGAAGGAAACTGGTCCAACAGAAGCACACATTACGAACATCCGGTATACTGGGGTAGCTGCGGGTCAGCAACTTCTTTTAATCAGTGCAACGAAAAACCAGTACAAAGTTGCAAATTTTACTTTTTTTTATTCCCTCGATGACTATTTCCGAGCCGAGACCCATTTTAAAAATCATCGTAACCTGGTCAAAAATGGTGTTAATAAAGACGTCAAAAACCATGTCAAAAAAGTGCAACGAATAGCTACATCGCATAGAGATTACATTAATTTTTTTAACTTTGGACTGGTTTTTTGTTGTACTGTGAAGCACAGGTTGCTGAAATTCCTTGAGGATCTCCAAAGATTTCCAGTAGTCTCTCTACTGACGTCTCCGACTGCACATCGGAAATGTAATCACTATACACCCACCGTAAACATAATTCATCCTCTGCTGCTAAGTATGAATAATAATTAGTCTTTGAGAATTCTTGGATGAATCAGAGGTATCTTAAATCCCATGTGCACAACAGTTCGCCAAGTTTAATGGAGTATCCCTGTTCAACTAGAATTCGTCGCAAAAATAATGTTGTTATTGACAGGGCATTGCCAACGACAACACAAGAGACTTTATATCTTTAAAGAACAAATTTAAAATCTTTGGTGCACTTTCTGTTTCAACTGATGCAGCACAGAGAGTCTAAAGCGGCAAAAATGTGTCATCCAACACACTATATGTGCAATTTAAATACTTTTGAAATATTTATATATTCCTCAAAATTTATGAACCATTTAACGGCTTGAGATATTTACACACAAAAAGCTGTAAACCTTCTGGCAGTTTATGGTGTGGTGTCGATAGCTACAATGCCACAACGTAGGTGCGCTCTGCTAGGTTGGCACTACGACACCGACACCGACGACAGCGCCCGCTAGCCTGCGCTGTGCAGCTCTACGAGCGCCGCTCCAGATTCTGCCCAGTTGATTCCGAGGAGACGACCGAGCAACATTGTTTCTACTTCATAGCGGGCCACTACAGAATTTGTTGCTTCAGTTACTTCAATTATAGTTTGTCCACCTACTAGTAGCAGTCAGCGTTGATACCCGTACGGCTTCGCACCTACGTGCTCATCTCAGTCAAAGTTAAGTAAAACCACTTTTAATTGCAGTACCAAGTGTTCTACCTCACCTGCTCCTCCTAGCATCCTACATTCGGCCTACCCTTCAGTTTTCAGGAGCAGATCCACGCGCCGCCTTCCAGGCGGGATACAAAACATAGCACTGCGTGTTTAATATACACAAAGTGTGTTGTTTCTGCATTACCTGTGTATCCGGCTTACGACAGCTAAATCTAGCTGCTTTCCAGCTCCTTACACACTTACCAACGTAATATATAAAACGTATTTTCCACCATTGTATCTCGTAACGTTTTTACAGTGTTTCTAACTATTGACTATTTGTATGATGCACACCGTCAGTCCTTGACTATGCTTTAATTAACACAAATTTAGCAATGAGATGATTTTGATTCGTATTTGATTATTTCTTGTTTTCGTGTATTTTTCTATGACATTCTGTGCATCCTCTTGCATTATTTTGAGGCATTAGTCGAGATTATTTCTTATGTGGATTTTGTTATCTTATTCTATATTCGCGATGTGATAATTGTAAACTTCAAAAGTTTAATGAGCGTAGAATACTTCTCCCAATACTTACTACTTCGTACGTCCTCTTTGAACCTCTTTTTTAAAAATTTCTTACTGATTATCCCTAAGAACACAGCAATGCTGCCTTCCCTTTAGTCGTCGGATTATATAAACTTGATTGGAAGTTGTCCATTAGGCACAGTAAAAACCTTTTTTATAATCTGTCTGTTGTCTGAAAGTCTCTCAGTGGTAGTGTGATAGCCTTACGTATGATTTTCATGAGCGATCGTGAGCAGGGCACGATTTTAACGGCCAGAAAATGCTGGAAACCGCCTTTATTAATATCTTGATCTCTACGACGAAGTGTGGTCCCGCAGATTCACCTACGCTCGAACTTCGTGTCGGGGAGAAAAGACCACTGTTACTACACGATAATTCAGGAGTAGCTACTCTAAATTTTACTACCCGCCGCGAGTAATGCAGGTAGATTTTACTCAAGGTCAAACAAGTAATCAACACAATACACACACGTAAACTTGAATTTCAAGAAATGAGGGAACAACGCATTTTACACTGTATCAATTGTGGTAAACCCACTATCCTAAACAGGTTCTCGCGTAAAAGTTCTACCTAAGTGTAATTTATGAAGGTGACACGATAAAATTTAAAATGAGAAACAGGTCGTTTGAATTATTGCGTATCCACCACTACCTTGTAGCACGCTTCAACAAATGCACATCATAAAGCAGCTAACAAGTGAGTTCCAATGCAAATCTTACTTTTTTTTGTCCATCCTTGTGACTGAACGGTTGAGGGACTTCGACCGTTCACTTTTGTAAGAAAATGGAACGCCTGCAGCCGTCCTTTCGGTGTTATTTATCATGTAGGAACCACTTTCGGTGATTCAGTACACCATCTTCAAGCCTTTAGTGACACTGTGCGGGTTAACTCCAGTCGTTGTTACAGTCGGAAACCAATTCATAGGTAATGGCCACTGATGGGAGCCGCAGTTAAGGCCTGGAGATGGTTTACTGAATCTCAGAAACTGGTAGCTATATAATAAATAACATCGTAAGGACGGCTGCAGGTCTTCCAGTTTATGACAATATTACTTTCGATTGTTCATACGTTGTACATAATTCTTATGTGAATACACATCCAATTGATTCTTCGCAATCCCCGCAGTCCCCGAGCGGAGAAAATCACTCCGTCCCAGACGGCAATAAATGTGGAGGCAGACCACCAAAGAAGTAACAAATGGTTCAAATGGCTCTGAGCACTATGGGACTTAACAGCTATGGTCATCAGTCCCCCAAAAATTAGAACTACTTAAACCTAAGTAACCTAAGAACATCACACAACACCCAGGCATCACGAGGCAGAGAAAATCCCTGACCCGGGCGCGGGAAGCGAGAACGCTCCCGCACGACCACAAGCTGCGGCCTAAAAGAAGTAACAGAGAAGCAACTACATTGTATGATTTCTGTGTGGTACCGAATCCCGTAATGACGTGGAGCAGATTCAAATGGTTCAAATTGCTCTAAGCACTATGGGACTTAACATCTGAGGTCATCAATCCCCCAAACTTAGAACTACTTAAACCTAACTAACCCAAGGACATCACACACATCCATGCCCGAGGCAGGATTCGAAACTGCGACCGTAGCAGCTCGGTTCCGGACCGAAACGCCTAGAGCCACTCGGCCACAGCGGCCGGCGTGGGGCAGGAATTGTAACATACTCTGTCAGTAAACTAAAATAAAAGGGAATGTCAAACCATTCTGTGGTGTTTATGTGCGTCGAGTGAAAGCTCTCCAGAAATTTGACAAAGGAATGTTATCACATTATAATGAAGCCATTGGCAGAGATTAACGTGGCGAACGGACAGTATTGAAAGTCCCGTCAGGATCATTACGCGTAGATGGAAGTGTAAATTCAGCCACGAACTACTGTTGTGTCAGCCTATTACGTGCATGCACAGCCGTGCTCTTTGCTTCGTAGCGCTACGCATCAGCTGCAGTGCATTTAGAGGTCCGCGTCAAACTTGTCAAGCATGTATCAGGAAATGACTCAAGTAACATACACCGATGAACGAAAACATTATGACCACTTTGGTCACCTTGGTACACCTCTGGAACGCAATACATTAGCGCTTCTGCGTGGAGTCGAATTGACAAGTCCTTGGTATTAGTCGACCACAATGCATATGGCTCTTCGGTCGACTTGTGATTTTTTTGCGTGGTATTCCACGGGAACACGACGAACAACTTGACAATACATACACAACTACCCCGAAGGCGATCACAGTGCTATGCGTTTTCCTTAGTCACCACTGCACTTCTTTATTGAACGTAATCACATGTTTCCAGCAAAGGCAATGGGAGCCAAGCAGTAATATCGTGGTCAGGTTGTAGCATTGTACGGGTATGTAACATCAGATGTCTACGAACAGACCACACAATTCCCGTGCCTAGGGGCCGGTGGTTTGTGAACCTGGCGCCCGATAGCGTGGTGGCCGAGACATTAGCATGAGTTCTCCACCAGTGCCTGTAAATTAGCGTAGCGTGCCTCTGGCCTTCTGACACAGGTACCTTGCCTTCTCCTATGGCAAAGACATCAAGCATGAAGGGATGCTGGTAGTCTGTAGTGATGTTCATATAATCCATAGCTTCCGTAGTACCTTCGATTACTACCGCACATTCCGTGGAAGCCCAGCTTCATGTCTCCCATAGTGCAATACTGCCCACCCTCCTGCGTCCATAGCGCAGTGCATGTTTTGAGCAGACGATGGCCTAGATGACAGCTATCCGGATGAAACATCGACCTGGTGTAATAAGTAAAGTGATTAAGTCGACCAGGCCACGCGTCTCCACTGATCCGCAGTTTGATGTCGAAGATCCCATGCGTCATAAGCGATGTCGTTGGGTCAACTTACCAACACGTAGAGGAAAAAAGTGGCATCTGATAACGATGCGTCTCATGCTCACTGAACCTGTAAAAATTAGATAGGTGCATAAGTTCGTAGCGTTTTTGTTTTTCATGGTGATATTCCGGTTGCTATGGGTTTATTTACCGTTTTTCATTTTTTGTTTGTAGTTCACTGTTATTTGAGTTTACGTATTGTCATTTTGTCATTTGGAGATAGCGAGTGGAGCTGTGGACGCTAGAAAATAGAGTGCCAATTGGAGAAAGCGGAATATTTCCGACATATTTAAGTTCAACAGCGGTGTGACAGCAGCGAAGGCAGCTAGAAATATCTGCTTAGTGTATGGGGATAGTGTCACTAGAAATAGCATTGCAACAAAATGGTTTTCTCTTTATAGGGTGGATTGTTTTGACATTAGTGACTCTCCCCGTTTCTGGAAGATCTTCGGCATTTGATGAAGATCGTTTAAAAGCATTAACCCACAATGATCAAAGCCAACTCAGGAAATGGAAGAAGTGATGAAGTGTGATCATTCCATCGCCGTGCGACATTTGAATGCAATAGAGAAGTATCAAATTCGCCTATAAGGGTACCGCATGCTCTAAGCCAAAAATCACAAAAATCTGCTGATGGCCATATGTGCACAGAAATGCTGTCTTTATGCTGACGTAAGGAGTAGATAGGAATGGCTCAGACCAAAGGAAGCAGCAACTCCCCGTAAAAGACCAGCACGAATCTAAAAAAGTTACTGCTATGCATCTGGAGGGACAACGACGGTGTCGTGTACTACGAATTGCTTCCCCGACTTGTAACAGTCACTGCTGACATTTACTGTCAGCAGATGAGACGTCTCCGAGACCAACGACCAGGAAGACGGCAATGCAGTGATACTAGCCCACGATAAAGGCTGTTCGTCTTCTGCTAGACTGACAACAAACACTATACACGAGACGGGTTCTGAATTCATTCCGCACCCACTTTATTGACCTGATCTTGCTCCCTCAGATTTCCATCTTTTCCACTCTCTTTCGAACAGCCTTCAAGGAACTTACTTTCCGGATGAGAATACGCTCCAGACATGGATCGACGAGTTCTTCGTCTCAAAACAACGTGATTTCTACAGTCGCGGAATTGAAAAGTTGTAAACAGTAGAGGAGAACATATTATGGATAACTGAAGTCCCTGTTATATACGCGTATACAAGGACGTGACAAAACTCAACGGGATACCTCCTAAAATAGTGTCGGGCATCCTTTTGCCTGACGTAACGCAGCAGCTCTACATGGCATGGACGCAACATTTCGTTGGAAGTCCCTGCAGAAATACTGAACCATGCTGCCTCTGCAGCCGCCCATAACTGTGAAAGTGTTACTTCGCAGGATTTGACAGCTCCTCCCACGTATCCGAATGGGGGACTATTCCAGAATTTGTTGCCAATGTAGAAATCACCATGACACTTTTTCAGTTACGGACCACATGTCCTGTGGATACACGTTGTGTGTTTTAATGTAGTTGTTTCCATTACCTTCTGCGTTCTCATGCCGTTGATTATTGCTGACTGTTCCTCCTTTAGGGGCAGTTTTCTACACCAATGACAAGAGAGTGCCCTGAACATCAGTCGGCTCCTCCGCCCTCTTTGATAAGGCCATTGGCAGAATGAAGGTGACTTCTCATGCCGGAAGTCTTCGGCCGCCAATGCTGATCGTTAATCAAAATTTAATCTGTGCCGTGTTTCAAAAGTGGGACCAAGAAGAGTTCTGATGACTAATCAAAGACGCTACTTCTATACACAATTACAGGTCAACACAGGACTACAGAATACGTCCATCACTAATCGCGCTTCAACTAAGGATTTATCAGACTGCAGAGGCAATGACTGTGCCTCGAAAAGACCAAAAATTACTTAATGGCAACGTAACTTGCCCCCTCTCCCTGACGTGCTCATCAATAACATAGAAAACCCAAAATGACATGACCACCTTACACTATTACAATTTGACAGAGGTCTGGAAGGCTTGTGAGAAAATAAGACAGTAGGCATAGATATCATTTGTTTGCAATTTCTAAAACTACTGGAGGAAGTGGCAAGTAATGACTGTTCAGTTTAGTGTGCTGTATCTGTAAGTCTGGAGATATATCGTCAAACTTTCGGAAATGTATCATCTTCACAATTCCGAAGATAGCAAGCCCAGGTAAGTACGAGAACTATCACACAATCAGCTTTAAACCAACGCATCTAAATTGCTGACAAGCAGTCTTGCTGACAAGAATAATATACAGAAGAAAGAAGAAGAAAATTGAGAACCTGTAAGATATTCACTTCAGCTTTCGGAGAGATAAAGGCGTCAGTGAGGTAGTTCTGACGTTGGGCTTCCTAGTGAAAGCATAAGAATAAAACGCGTTACCTTTCTTAGGGTTTGACTACCTAGGAAAGCTATAGACAAAGCAAAATGCTTCAAGGTATTCGAAGTTCTCGGGAAAATAGGTGTTAACAGTAAGGAAAGAATGATAATATGCAATATGTACGAGAACCGAGAGAGGCAAAATAGAAATGGTGTACCAAGAACGAAATGCTCGATCTGAACAAGGTGTAAGACACGGATTTAGTTTTTTGCTCCTACTATTCAGTCTATATATCGTAGTCGCAATGGCGGAAATAATAGATTCAGGAGTGGGATTAAAATTCAGGATGAAAGGATATCAATAACAATATACATTGTTGAAATTGCTAATGTCAGTGAAAGTGAGAAAGAACTGCAGCACCTGTTGAGTGGAATGAATTGTCCATGAGTGCAAACTATGGACTGAGAGTAAACCGAAGTAAGACGAAAGTGGGAAGGAGTAGCGGAAGCGGGGACCCAGAAGTGAAAGAATTTTGCTGTCTCAGAAGCAAAATTGTGCCTGACGGACGCTGCAAGGAGGATATGAGAAATACTGGAAAGTAGGGCATTACTCACAAATAGAAGTATACTAGTATCAAAGATTGGTCTTTGAGGACGAAATTTCTGGAAATGTACGATTTGAGCACAGCGGTATGTGGCAGCGAATCATGGATTGGGACAACCGGAGAAGAAAAGAATCGAAGCCTCCGAGATATCGTAAGACAAAATGACGTTGAAAAAGTGAATTGATAAGAAATGAGGGGGTTTCTGCAGAATCATCGAGGAGAGGAAAATGTGGAAAACACTGAAATGAAGAACGGAACGGATAGGTGACAGAGCATGCGTTAAGGCATCATGGAATAATCCAAAGTATTTGATGGAGCTGTTAAGAGTAAAAACTGTATTGTAAAACAAGAGATCGGAATTTATCCACCAAATAATTAAGGACTTGAGATGCAAGCGCTACTCTGAAATTAAGAGGCTGACGCTAGAGTAATTCGTAATAGGCTACATCGAACCAGTCACAAAATTGTTGACAAGAAAGAAATAGGGAAAGGAATGGGGTGTCGATTTTAACAGTAAATAGCCTTGTATTGATATGAAGTGATTTAGCAAACTCACAAAAAATCATTAACTGAGAGGATCAAATAAGACGGCTTCCGAATATGCTACCAAGGTCTGTGCAGTAAGTTGGAGAATTGACACTATATAAACTAAACTTTAATTACTGGAATAATGGAATAAGTTTAACGTAGATATGAAATTGCATTAAGATTAAAATATTGTGTGTTCAACGGTTCAAAAACAAACAGTGCAACTAAAATTAAGAGTGAAAAATAATCTAGATTTCTTCCCAAAAACTAAATAGGTTTTTCAGAACTAAGCTTATTTTATGTCTTATAAAAGTTTAGAGCAGTGGATAGTACCTGCTTTCAGTTTGTTGTGATGGCAGTGAGCTGTATTGCACACCAAATAAGTATGTTATTCCAGTATTAATAAGATACTTCGTTTATTAACTGCACAACTTTGCAGAACTTAAACAGTTCAGTTTTAGAAGACTGTTGAACACATGTTTATTAAAGATCACATAGAAGCAAAGCTTAAAATGGGTAAGTTATAAGTTCCTAATTCAAAGTTTAATCCAGGCAAACCGGCTTGCTGTGTCGTGTCTATTGTGTAAATAATCTTGAACCTGCGTAGAAATCTGGAACGTCACTCGAAGGTTACTTAGTGACTATTGCAGGTTCATTTTTCTTCCGTTCATTATGAAATTCAGCAGCTGTGGCCTCCCTCATTACGAAGTTCCATGTGATAATTTGTAGAGTTGCCGTGTTGCATTCTAAATACCGGCGAAGTAGAAGATTATTTGTTCCACTCCGTTTTAGAACGTGTGACCGACGTAAGGAAATAGTGCAGCGAAGTTGGTGCCACGGTTCGAGTGACGCCTTTTGGAAGCCTGACCGAAAACACATTGTTATTATGCTGTTGACATATGTCGAGTAGGCGAAAACTATTCAAAAATCGATAGCTGCTCTGAGAAATGGAGAGATTGTGGGGAAAATAAACAATTGTACAGCTGTGGTATTAATTTTGACTGTACTGTGAATGATATACGGGTGGGTGGCCATGGAGGAATAGGTAGACCAAGTAATTCTTTGTTGTATTCCAACATACAATAAATACCGAGACGTGACGTAATTCAAGGTGAGCAATCGGATACGGCAAAGAGAAGGCGGCAACACGCATTAGTACGGTTGAAAACTGATGTAAGTTCCACAGTGGTAGGGCGATAGATTCAGGTTCTGGGGACGGGGTTCAAATCCTCGTCTGCCCACAACGACGTAAGTTTTCTGTGATTTTTCTAACTCGTGTAAGGCAAATGTCAAAGATGAGTTCTGCGAAAAGGAAAATGCCAATTATCTTCTTCCTCCCTCTCTCAACAGAGTTTATGCCTTGGCTCTAATGACCTTCGTCGTCGATGGGATGTTATTAATCTTCCCTCCTTCCTGAACAACGCACTTTCAGTTCCTAAATACTGGCCTTGATCGTTTGGAACATAATAGTCAGATAATAAGAGAACTGAAATACTAGAAAGAGATTCTTTAGCACGATAATTGCGTTAAAAGGTATGATGAGAAGTACAGAAAAGACCACAAGACAGTTCATTATATGCTGACGATTTATTTCATATTTTATGAGCAAAACAGCAGAATAAAGTGTAATATGTGAAGAGATCCTACTTATTTTGCTCCTTTCCACAAGCGAAACAAGAAAAAAAATAGTAATTCAGTGTAAGATTACCCAGCTTATGACTGGAGTATTCAGCAAAATATTAAAGTGTCTGACTGTTCAAGAAAATAAATTAGATGTTTTCCAACTAAATAGCTGACGAAAGAGATAAAGCGTAAAATAAGAGACCAGGTACAGCTATTATTTCAGACAAGACGTTTCGATTTATTCTTCGTAGAAGCGCGTAGCACGATTGTTCCGCAACACAGTATTTCTTTACAAAACATTCGACGCATATATTTAGGGAAATAGAGCAGGCAGGCAACTAACTGTTCACAGCAATCAATCTGGGGACTTCCCCCACTACACGCAGCAGC
Source organism: Schistocerca serialis cubense (assembly GCF_023864345.2). Taxonomy (NCBI): domain Eukaryota; kingdom Metazoa; phylum Arthropoda; class Insecta; order Orthoptera; family Acrididae; genus Schistocerca; species Schistocerca serialis. The sequence goes on from NC_064646.1 coordinate 415,395,891, forward strand.
TGACCTTTGGCTAGCCTCAACAAGAATAATCCATTAGCGGCAGGTTTCACAATCGCGATGTCGGTGTACTGTGCGTCCAAGATATCCCATCAAGCAGAAACAGGATCACTATAAACGCATGCGTCGTTATCATTCGCTGGCTTTCCTTTGGCACCGTCGGGCTCTATCTCCAGCAACGTGCTCTATGCTAGTCATATCGATACCCTCAATCGGCGGTAGATCAAACGTCTCCTCCTGTTCCTCGCTGCCAGATATGGATACAACACTACCCCTCTCAGAAGATATCTGAATTTTTGTGAGTGAAGCGTAATGAATGCACGGAAAATGGCAACGGGCGAATGCCAACAAGATGTGCGCAACAACACATTTTCTAATTTAAGATAGTTTTCATTTATTGATCAGTCGCAGTTGCAGATTTTTAATTAGATTACATGTTTCGATCACTCTGAATCACGTTCAGATCTAAGTAGTTGCGTCAGCAGCCCACCTTGTCTATTCAGCGTCAGATATCAGAGTACTGGACTGTGTAATCTGAAACGTGCTACTGAATAGACGAGATGGATTGCTGACCCAACTACTTAGATCTGAAGATAATACAGAATGATCGAAACATGTAATCTAATTAAAAATCTGTAACTGAGACTGAACAATAAATGCAAATAATCCCATATTTCAGTACAGTTACTGAATCTCTTAAGGCGATTATGTCGCCTATAGTGAACATCCTATCTGACTGTGAGTTCACGTGCTAAACTGCTGAAAATTGGAACCAGAATCCATATCAAAACAAAATTAAAATGATTAATGCAGTTTCCAACAATCGATGACGCGCGAACTTCCATCATGCTGGAGTAATAACAGGGGAGCAATGTGTGTTAATCAGTACAACAGGAAAACAGCCAAAGTTACAAATTTCACACTGATTTACTTGATAGCTAGTTTCGGGTTAGGGCCCATTCTCAAATCATTCAAATAGTCAGAATGGTATTTCACAAAGCATAAGAACCATCTCATGATAAAAAACATATAGGTATAACAGAGTGGAGATAAATAATAACAGAGCACACAGATGACTCATCAAGTAAATAAAAGTGAAATTTGCTGCTTTAGCATCTTAATGATGTGTTTCGCATCAGTTATAATGAAAGAAAGCAGTACATATTTTTATGCGTCTAGTCGTTGTGTAGGTCCACGATTCTCTGCAACACAGGATTGTGCACCACATCCACATTTCCATTCATACATCTATTCTCTGTCACACTCCAAACCTCCTTCACAGAAGAAAAAATTTTTCCTTCGTTAATCTGCTTCTGGTATGTTCTATAATTTGCCAATCTTCTATGACATAAATAACTGAATGTTTTCACTACTTGTTTTGTGTTTATTCCGATGATAGCAAGTAGTTACGCTACTACTCTTAACAAATGTAAACTTTTCTCTAGATTCCTCAAGTTTTGGAAATCAACTGTGCTCAGAGGATAAGCTTATTCGATTTTGATTATTCTTATCTATTTTTATTTCGGTGTAAAATATTTAAAGCTCGTAACTCTTGTGTCATGTAAAAGAATTGTCTACCTTAAGGTTGTTGAATTCTCGGTTGCGACAGTCAGTTGTCATGTGAAGATGGAATAAGAAACAGAAAGCCGATTTCCAGGAAGTTTCAGAAAGCCGATTCTTGATTGAATAAATTTTTGTAGACCACCATGAGATTGTTTCTTTCTTGTTACCATTTACTGAAATATTACATCGGTAATGAAGTTCGACAAGCCACAGAGGATGGAAACTTCCTAAAGACTAGTTTTCAGCAATAACAGCATACAACATATAACTTAACGTACAAGTGTTACGCTACGCCCTCCAGGCGTGGCAAAATATTATCGTCTCAGGTGAATTGTGGTAATTATTATAAATCAATAAGCCATTGAGGCAACCAATAATATCATTTAATTTTGCCTATAATTTGATTAGTCATTTTATTTGTGTTGCGAGGGTGAACGAAACACACCCGGTATAGAGTTATTGTACACAATTTTTCTTGGGTGCAGATTAATAACTATCGGGAAGACGGCGTTTTATAATGGAGCCGAAAGTGCTAAGTATGAACGGTCCTTCGCGCATAAATACACCTAGAGCCGTCGCAGAAGTTCTAGCCTTTCGGAGAAGTCAATGCTTGGCAACCAAAGTAAGCAAGGTGTCCAGTAACTGTGCTAATGACCACGGTATGGAATGGCTTTGAGAAACCCCTCTTTGCAGTCGGCCGTTCTCTTCCAAACCCGAGGCGTTAAATTGCCCCCACATCAAGAGCTCTCCCTCCGTAACTGAGAAAGTGTCACCGGTGAAGGGTTTTGTGCGCGAACTGATCTGATAAATGTTTGATGGGGCTCATGTCGGACGATCTGGGTGGCCAAATCGTTCTCTGGAGGTGACAAGAATGTTCTTCAAACAAATCGCTAACAACTGTGGCCCGATGACATGGTGCATTGTCATGCACAAAAATTCTATCGTTGTTTGGGAACATTAAGTCCATGAATGGCTGCACCATTCCATGCAAACACAGCCCGTACAATTATGCAGCCACCACCAGTTTGCCCAGTGCGTTGTTGGATCCATGCCTTCGTGAGTTTTGCGCCACACTTTAACCCTAACATCAGTTCTTACCAACTGAAATCGGTACTCATCTAACACGGCCACGGTTTTCGACTCGTCTAGGGTCCAACCGATATGGTCACGAATCCAGGAGAGGCGCTGCAGGTGACGTCGTGCTGTTAGCAAAGGCATTCGCTTCGGTAGTCTGCTACCATAGCCAATAAACGCCTGTTATTTTACGTAGTGTTGCTTGTCTGTTAGCACTGGCAACTGTGTGCAAACGCCGCTGCCCTCGGTCGTTAATCGAAGGGCGACAATCTCTGCGTTGTCCGTGCCTGAAATTTTGTATTCTCGGCACGCTCTTGACATTGTGGATCTCGGAATATTGAACTCTCTAACGATTTACGAAATGGAATGTCCCATACGTCTAGCTCCAAATATCATTTCGCATTGAAAGTCCGTTAATTCCCGTCGTGGGGCCACAACCACTTTGGAAACATTTTCACATGACTGTTCCGTGACTGTTCCACCGATGCACTGCCCTCTTTTACCTTGTGTGCGCGATACCAGCGCCATCTGTGCTATCAAAAATGGCTCTGAGCACTATGGGACTAAACATCTGAGGTCTCACGCACAGACATGTCCGTTTCATTTAAAAAAGGTTTAAGAGTTTTCACATGAAAAACTTGGAGGCATTACTGCATTCGTAAATTGTCAGTTGGTCGGAGAAATGATCCATGATTTTCTTGTTTGCTAACGGCGACAATCATCCCATCCACAATTATGATAACAATTACAATCGCCTTACGACGGCCGACGTCCTCATGCCGCCACATATGTAATCTGTCACTTTTTACTGCCAAGTGCTGCCATTAATATATCTCCCGCTCGCCATCAGTTACGTATTTTATTTCTTCACTGTGTGTTCTTTGACTACTTACATGTACGGTTTTTCGGACTGACCTAGTGTTGTCTACCGATCCAGTAATAACTGTGTGGTACCCACTTTCCCATATATTTCGGTGCCTTTTATTCTATTGGATCTGCCAGCTTCTTCGTTAATATGACTGAGGGTCTTTAAGCAACTATATGTACTTAACTAACTTTGTGATCGACTTTATTTAGTAGAATTGTGAAATATCCTTGCTCCCTTAATCGACCATAATTGTGAAGACAAAGTGGGATCACGCCGTCGTAGGAGATGAATTCAGTGCTTTAGACACGGTCAGGGCAGGCAGTAGTGTACTGGGTCCTCGTTTCCAAGCCTCACATTTTTCGCATGAGTTGCTGCGTGTTCTATTACACTTGATCCACAAAGACCTCTTCACAAAATTTAATGACAATTTAGGACCAGTTGTTAACTCTGCAGTGGAATGTGTACTGTTTTGTAACTTCTCGGCAGATTGTAGCTATTTGTCTGACCGGGACACGAACTAGAAACCTTGATTGATTGGGTAATGTTGCGAGTGCGTGTCCCCGTGCGACACACAGTTTCAATTTGCATTGATCACATTACGGTCAAGATTAACATCCCACGATAACAAAGATCATCATTTGTTGCAAAAAGGCAATTTGGAAACAATGATAAGGATGCCCTCTGTCACCTACTTTCCTTATGTGTGACGATATCAACACGAGACGATATCAACGAGTGGCTACAATTTTTTTTACCAAAATACCCTCACAAAAAAACCACCCCACAAAGAAGGATTTGTGCGATATAAACAAACGTACATAGTACGTACATACCTGTGTTTCTACAACTGGAATATGATGTGCTTTAAATACACAATATAACGGTCATGAGCTTTAGTTATTTTGGAGATTGGATGTGAAGAGTTTACATCAGTCAAGAATGCTTTTAACGCGACAAATAAGCCATTATCAACACCTCACTGAGTTTGAACGAGGTTGTGTGATAGAGTACGAGAAGCCGCATGTACAGTCATGCTCAAAAGTATCCGAACGACCTGAATTGCATTTCGCCTCATTCGCATGCAACGGGGATAACACAGCTGTCTAGCAGGTCCTCTAATCGCTCCTTGGTACAGTCGTTTGACTATTGAAAATGGTTCCAACGTGTCATCACTAGAAAACACTGCTCTGTATAGCAGTAACTCAAGATGTACAGTAATATCACGATGCTACAAATATCAGGGAACACCTTATTACAAATAAGACTGTCCCTAAGGCTTGTAAACTCACATTTATTACAACAAAGGACATACCTGAAATGTTACGCCGGCCAGTGTGGCCGGGCGGTTCTAGGCGCTTCAGTTTGGAACCGCGCGACCGCTACGATCGCCGGTTCGAATCCTGCCTCGAGCATGGATGTGTGTGATGTCCTTAGGTTAGTTAGGTTTAAGTAGTTCTAAGTTCTAGGGGACTGATGACCTCAGATGTTGAGTCCCATAGTGCTCAGAGCCATTTGAACCATTTTTTTGAAATGTTACCACTCTCATTATTACGTCAGATAGGTAATGCACGTAGTAAGTTCGTCGTATTCATGATTTCCACTTCAAAGTAACATACAGTACTTATAATTTAACACAAAATGACATTAAAAATTTCAGTTATCCACAAGCAGCTAGTTGAGAATATGTATGAACTTCAAATGACACGTCGAACCGTCTCGTTCTGCATATGGATTCAAACCTAGGTCAGGCAGACGAAGCAAAGATATCGTGACTGACGCAAACTAACAGTCATTTATTATTAGGCACACAGAGAGTGATATACCTCGATTTTAGACAGTATCAGTTAGCAAATATCAACTTTAAATTACAAAATGGTTCAAATGGCTCTGAGCACTATGGGACTTAACATCTATGGTCATCAGTCCCCTAGAACTTAGAACTACTTAAACCTAACTAACCTACGAACATCACACACATCCATGCCCGAGGCAGGATTTGCACCTGCGACCGTAGCAGTCTCGCGGCTCCGGACTGAGCGCCTAGAACCGCTAGACCACCGCGGCCGGCTTTAAATTACATAACGCAAACATTTTTAACGGACGCGACTTCCTACCCAGCATATATTGTCCCTGTTAACGAACTACGAGAGATGTTAAATATTGCTTCTTCACAAGTAACTTACTTGAAAGGCCGTGAGGCACAGCTTTGTGCTGGACAGGGATTCGAACCCAGAACCTAATCGGATTGATATCGAAGCACAACCAACTGTGACATATCGGATTTTCTCGACAGTAGCTAGATGTTTTAACTGAAATGACGAGACGAAGCATTAATTTTTTCCTTTCCAGGACTCCAACCCGGCACCTATCGCTGTTATATTCTAGAGAAAACGAACGTTAAATATGGGTTTGTTGCACCAGCAGCGAGACGTGAGCATGTTTGAACTAGAAATAATACGACGAAGAGTTCAGTGCTCACTGGGAATAGAGCCCCACACATATCGTTGTTGACTACACACAAAGAGACGTCAGCTACCGAATTTTTCTGCACCAGCAGCTCGGACTAACATCTTAAACTTACAGTGATCTCGCAAATAGTGTTGACAACGAATGAAAAAAACATTAAAAATCAAAATGATTGTCCACCAGCAGATAGGTGTTCTCATGCTAGAGTTTGATAATACATAATGAATTCTTTAGTGCTGGGCCAGGATTCGAACCCATTCACGCGTAATACGTGGAAATGTTGGGGAATCTGCTGTTTTGAACAAACAACAAATTATAGCTGAGCTGTATTGTCACGAAGGGATCAAATTCCGCGTTAAGGGCGGTCTGAGTTGAGAAAAAGAATGTGTGTGTGTGTGTGTGTGTGTGTGTGTGTGTGTGTGTGTGTGTGAGAGAGAGAGAGAGAGAGAGAGGGAGAGAGAGAGAGAGAGAGAGAGACAGAGACAGAGACAGAGACAGAGAGAGAGATAGAGAGGGAGTGTGTGTGTAAAACATTGTTGCAAAGAAATTGAATCATGGTATGTAAAGAAATCTTTCATTTAAAATGACACGTTCCACATCATTACGAAATGTCGTATTCATGATCTATGGTTGGCTCTGAGCACTATGCGACTAAACTTCTGAGGTCATCAGTCGCCTAGAACTTAGAACTAATTAAACCTAACTAACCTAAGGACATCACACACAACCATGCCCGAGGCAGGATTCGAACCTGCTACCGTAGCGGTCGCTCGGTTCCAGACTGTAGCGCCTAGAACCGCACGGCCACTCCGGCCGGCCATGAAACACATGAACATACATTAAAAATGCACGTTAATTTTCACTAGCAGGTGGGTGTGCACTTGATAGGACTTGAAATGAAATCATGAATATTTTTGTACTGGATTCTTTGGAGGAGACCTAGAGAAGATTGCAGTCTTGGGAACAGGAACAAAATGATTGAACTATACTGTTCTGAGAGATTCAGATCCTCGAAACAGGAGATACGAATTCGAATCACAGTCCAGCACCAAATTTTTCAACGTCTCTAGTTCAATCGAGTACAAGTAAAATAAGAGACCTGTTCCTTTAAATGGCTGTGGGTTCATCAAATAAAATAAAATTTTCTGATGTAAGTAAGTTTACTGGCGACTGTATTTCTGTTTGCGATGACTTCCGCTATGTCATTTCGCAACCTAAACCGGCTCTGCCCAGTTGGTGATGAAGGAACGCGATGTTTCATAACGTCTTTCTCTTGAGGTTACCAGAGGTAAAATAAATCTGTATCTGCCTCTTAAAAGCAAATTCCTGAACCCACGCAGTGCACCTGTGATAATTCGTTCCACCAGAGCATTGTGGCCACATTTCCCAGCCTCAAGAGTGTGCTGAAACGGATGATGTGCTTAGCTTTCAAAATTAGTCACGGTGGTAAAAATGCGAGTCTATTAAATGGTTAAGTAGAAGCAAGCTTATGACCCGTAGATTATGCTATTCTCATGTCAGCAGGATGTAAAGACTCTTCTAGGTATCATAGACTCGAAGTAAAGTCATTTTGTATTTTCACAAATTGAGCAAATTTCTTAGTTCGAGTAAATCCCCTGTGAAGTGTGAAGCTACCGGATGATTCGATTATTACCGTCGTTATTACTATCATTTTTAATGTCTATTCATGTGTTTCCAACAATCGCAATAGGTGTCGTTGTTTCTGATCATTCACGCAGACATCTTACTGTTGGTGAGTAAGGAACTGATACTTCAGCTGTATTCATGGATGCACGGTAGGTGTGCAGTTCGATTGTCGCTTAAGCACAAAAGTTTGTATCCTTATTTTAGATTCAAACACCTAGCAGCTCGTAAGAAAAACCGATATGTAACATTTGATTTTTCGTAGTTAACAATTCAATTACGTTTTGGGTTCGTATCTCCGTCACAGAACTTCACATCATGCACTTCATCTTTAAATGCATGCATACTTTGTCACTTCAGAATGGAGGTATATAAGACATCTTTCGTAGATAGCTAACAGGGATGAAAGGGTCGTGATAGGAGTCCCGGTTTATTACAAAAATTGTCGTCTTTTATTTTCAAGTTTAGATTTGGTTACTGGTATTGGCAAAAAATTCGGTAATTCATGACTCTTCATAGCTAGTCATCAATATGATGTTATTAGATTACATTACATTAGATTACATTAATTCTTGTTCCATAGATCATGAATACGACATTTCATAATGATGTGGAACGTGTCATTTTAAATGAAAGATTTCTTTACATGCCATGATTCAATTTCTTTGCATCAATGTTTTACACATTCTCTCTCTCTCATTCTTTTTTATTTCTCTTTCTCTCTCTCTCCCCCCCCCCCCTCTCTCTCCCTCTCTGTCACATGCACACACACACACACACACACACACACACACACACACACACACACACACACACACACAAACATACACACACACACATTCTTTTTTATTTGTATTTGTTTGTTGTGCTTGACTATCGGCGGGGCACGAGAACGCCTGTGAATGAGTTTCTTAGTTTTGAGTACACTTACGAAAGAAATATAAAAACAGCTGTGAGAGTTACTGATTTATGAGGCTTAGTTTGCAGTCAATTCTGAGTATTATTAGTAACTAACCTCCAGTCCCTAAACCTAGTTACAGAAAGGCGAATCAGACGCATTACGTATTCCAGGCCGTAGCGGCTGCGACTTGGAGACACCAGCTATGGCCACTTCCCAGCCCGCTGTAGGATCACATCGGTTCGTCTTCTTCCTGCTGGTACTGTAACTGAGATTTGGCAACAAGGCAACGTATGTTTGGCAACTCTGTGATCGACGAATTACTTGCTGGTATGCACGGAATTAAGCCTCAAAGTTCACTTGATTTTATCTGTCATTTCCATTGAATAATCTGAGTTATTATCGCTTGAGGTGTAACAAAAGATTGTAAACTTACCGTTTTCAGCCCAGGAAAGTCGTTGCAGGTGGAAATCGCAACTAATCTTGTCCTTTAAATAGCGGTTTACGAGTTCTAGCCACTATTGGCCTTGTAAGAGGAAGCTCAGACACATACCTCTTCGCTAGCTCTGTGGTAACATGCTAACCTGTGAAAAAGCATCTGTTATGGTTCACAGGTCCAGTCTCACTGACTTCAACGTTTTTACCCCTTCTGTGAAAGAGCTACAAGCAGTCAGATCAAACATCAATAAGGAAATCGCAAGAAAATACTTTCGGCTCATAGTGCAACGGTGAAAAACTTACAATGCTGCACAACAGGTAACGCCTCTTTCCGGTGTTGACAAGCAAATTTTGGGTTTCTAGAAATACATAAATATATTTATGAAATGCCACATTTGCATACCTCTTGAGTATGACACAGCATACCAATTAAACACAGACCAAATCAAAATCTAAGTGAGTAGTATTTCACTAATTCGTGTCGATAGAGGCATGCTTGTGTACAGATACTCAGTTTTATTAGAACAGACATTCGTCGTAAGGTTATCGTGGGTAGTTTTATTTCATTTCTTATAATACAGTGCACAATTTTCGTAAGGTTTCCTTTAGTGTTGTTGAAACAATAGTAAACATGAGAGCGAAATTAATCATCAACGATATATGCGAATTCTCTGATGTTATCTATAACAGTCTGATGATGCACATGCAGTTTATTGATGCATGTAGAAAACTTATTCTGAGTTAAAGCTGTCAAACAATGTTTGAAGAAGAATAAAATGCCACTACCACACGACAGCTAATGTAGAAAATACTTTTCTGACGTATTTGGGCACGATGCGCTCTCCTTATAGATAATACAAAAGCTTCGAGATGCATCTGCTGCCTGGCTGTCTATTAAACCTGAAAAGAACAAAATGTCACATAAGTTAACCCTTTTTCCACATGCGACTATTTTGGGTTGAGAAGTGAAGGGAATTATGTTCAACGTTCCATTAGATTGGTAACTTCAGCAGACAGTAGAATTGAGTTTTAAAAAAATTTAGCAGTAAATGTATTCGAACTCGCGACATCTTATCAATGGTGCACGACACTTACCATTACGCTACTAGCTGACACATAGCTACAACAGCTCCAGGGCTCAACAACTATTCCTTCAGAACTTCTGCATACCACAGCGCTGCGAGATAATGCAAATGGCAGGGTCTAGACTTCTGAGAGAAACAGTTACAGTTTTTCTTTTGCGCTGCACGACGTTTTGTACAAACAGATAGCCCAACAGAATAGCTCAAGTGGAAAGGAACACTTCATATTTAAATATCTGCATCCTACACTGTTGGCAGTTCTGTGCAGGTGGCAGTTACGTGATTTTATTTCGGTGATTGCAAAATAGAGTCGAATGTATGCACTGGGTAGCCGAGGCAGCTAGTTCATGGTCATTCGGTCAACCAAGTAAATGAATTTACTGAACATGCTGCAATTTACTACAGGGAGCCTGTGTGTCAGAATTCTCATCCAGTGTGGCGCAACGGCGTGACGATAGAAAAATGAGTCACAGAAAAGAGGATGTGGTGGTCTTTTGGACTGATGATAGGTTCTTATACCTATGGTCTGGGTTCGATTCCCACTTCTGTCAAATTATTTTAGATAGGGAAAGAAAGATTCCATTCTCTTCTGGCTTTACCAAGTGAAGAAGATATAATGGCAGCGAGGTCTCAAATTCACATTAAAGACGACATTCGTTCTCTACCAAGTAGACGTCAGGTTGAACCACAATAAAGTCGTGAGTGGCGACATGTAGAAACTCTATCACCAGTAACCTTTCTTACACTAGTTATTTATTTCTAGTGACGAAACAAACGCTATGTAGGGTCACAGGACACTTATTGCATCTTTTATCTGAGCCTCTGTATGTCGATAAAATTGGTTCTGAACTGAGAATGCAACTCAGACCGCCCTTAACGCGGAACTTGATCCCTTCGTGACAATACAGCTCAGCTACAATTTGTTGTTTGTTCAAAACTGCAGATTCCTCAACATTTCCACATATTACGCGTGAATGGGTTCGAATCCTGGGCCGGCACTAAAGATTTCATTATGTATTACGAAGCTCTAGCATGAGAACACCTATCTGCTGGTGGACAATAATTTTGATTTTTAATGTTTTTTTCATTCGTTGTCATCACTAACGATATCTGAAGTTTTTGACTCCCAGTCGGACACAGAACTATTTGCGAGACCACTGTAAGTTTAAGATGTTAGTCCGAGCTGCTGGTGCAGAAAAATTCGGTAGCTGACGTCTCTTTGTGTGTAGTCAACAACGATATGTGTGGGGCTCTATTCCCAGTGAGCACTGAACTCTTCGTCATATTATTTCTAGTTCAAACATGCTCACATGTCGCTGCTGGTGCAACAAACCCATATTTAACGTTCGTTTTCTCTAGAATATAACAGCGATAGGTGCCGGGTTGGAGTTCTGGAAAGGAAAAAATTAATGTTTCGTCTCGTCATTTCAGTTAAAGCATCTAGCTACTGCCGAGAAAATCCGATATGTCACAGTTGGTTGTGCTTCGATAGCAATCCGATTAGGTTCTGGGTTCGAATCCCTGTCCAACACAAAGCTTTACCTCATGGCATTTCAAATAAGTTACTTGTGAAGAAGTAATATTTAACATCTCTCGTAGTTCGTTAACAGGGACAATATATGCTGGGTAGGAAGTCGCGTCCGTTAAAAATGTTTGCGTTATGTAATTTAAAGTTGATATTTGCTAACTGATACTGTCTAAAATCGAGGTATATCACTCTCTGTATGCCTAATAATAAATGACTGTTAGTTTGCGTCAGTCACGATATCTTTGCTTCGTCTGCCTGACCTAGGTTTGAATCCATATGCAGAACGAGACGGTTCGACGTGTCATTTGAAGTTCATACATATTCTCAACAAGCTGCTGGTGGATAACTGAAATTTTTAATGTCATTTTGTGTTAAATAGTAAGTGCTGTATGTTACTTTGAAGAGGAAATCATGAATACGACGAACTTACTACGTGCATTACCTATCTGACGTAATAATGAGAGTGGTAACATTTCAGGTATGTCATTTATTGTAATAAATGTGAGCTTACAAGCCTTAAGGACAGTCTTATCTGTGATAAGGTGTTCCCTGATATTTGTAGCATCGTGGTATTACTTTACATCTTGAGTTACTGCGATACAGAGCAGTGTTTGTAGTGGTGACTTGTTGGAACCATTTTCAATAGTCAAACGACTGTACCAAGGAGCGATTAGAGGACCTGCTAGACAGCTGCGTTATGCCGGTTGCATGCGAATCAGGTGAATTGCAATTCAAAAAATGGTTCAAATGGCTCTGAGCACTATGGGACTTAATATCTGTGGTCATCAGTCCCCTAGAACTTAGAACTACTTAAACCTAACTAACCTAAGGACAGCACACAACACCCAGTCATCACGAGGCATAGAAAGTCCCTGACCCCGCCGGGAATCGAACCCGGGAACCCGGGCGTGGGAAGCGAGAACGCTACCGTACGACCACGAGATGCGGACAAGAGCAATTCAGTTCGTTCGGATACTTTTGAGTATGACTGTACCTTCTGAAGTATTGCAGAGATACTTGACAGGATGACCAGTCATCGGACGTCCAGGTGGCATCACCGAGAGGGAAGACTATCGTGTGCGTCGTACGGCTCTGGAACGTCGTACTGCATCTGCAGCAGGAATTTGAGCAGCAGTTGGCACCACAGTGACTGTTACAAACAGGTTACTTCAAGAACTTTGGTCCGAAACAGAAGCTCTATAGGGCTCATTCCATTGACCCCAAACCACAACCGTTTGTGATTCACTTGTGTAAAGCGATAGTTCAGTTCAGGGCAGGGTGTAGGGCTGTGGTGTTTTACGATGAAAGCTGTTTCTGTTTCGGTGCCAGTGATAGCCGTTTGTTGGTTTTCAGTAGGCCAGCTGAGGGCGTACGATCAAGCTGTCTGCGTACTCGACACTCTGGACCTACACGTGCGATTTCGTGCGACAGCAGGAGCAATCTTGTGGTTATCCCACGCTCCCTGGCTGCGAATTTGTACGTCACTTTGATATTTCGACCTGTCGTGCCGCCTTTCGTGAATAGCATTCCAAGGGTTGGTTTTCAACAGGATAACGCTGGCCCACGTACCGCTCTTGTAACTCTACGTGCTCTAAAAAGCGTCAATATGACTTGGTTTTCTCGATCACTAGATCATTCTGCAACTGAGACACCCACAAACAGCATTAACTGTCCCTGTATTGACTGACCAAGTGTGCAACTGGCATAGAACTCTGTCCCACAAACTTACATCCGACACCTGTACAACAGAACGCATGCACGTTTGCATGCTTGCATTCAACATTCTGGCGGTTACATGGTTATTAATGTACCAGCATTTCACATTCGGAATGGCTTATCTCGCGGTTACCTTAATCTGTGATACTGCAATTTCACTGATTGGCGACTCCATAGAGTGCTTTGAGCACAACGACCATATACGTGAAATCAGAAGGAAGATCAGCGTTGGCCGTAATTGTGATGGTTTATTGACAGCAAAATCGATTTTCAATCACATTATCAGTAACCAAACCTACGAAACGATCATAATAATTCATAGTTATTGTGATCGTTTCAGAGCTTTAGTTTCTGATAATAACTTAACACCAGTGCCTATGAGTTTAATTTGTACACTACAGCACTGAAGATGTAACTATGTGATTGAAAATCGATTTTACTGTCAATAAACCATCAAAATTAAGGCCAACGCTGACCTTCCTTCTAATTTAACTGCAATCACTTAACTATGATATCTAGACAAATATATTCCAGAAATTACACTAATTATTTTTTGGTGTTGCAATTTTTTCCGTCGATGTACGTACAAAAATTTTCGCTTCTCTAGTAATAAGGCTATTTTCAGAGGAACAAGCAGTTTTGTTTACGGCGGTTATAACAGAAGATAATCTATAACGTGTGCTGCACTTATCCGTGAAAGTGGTAAATTGATATGATTGAAATATTGGGAGAACGTGAACTAGCGGCTCATTAATTTGGAAGCAATAGAGCAAGGCACAAATTCTTTATCTTGGATTAATTACGCGTACATATCAAATGACGATATGAATACGTATCTACAGAAATTCCAGTATCAACGTGGCACAATCAAACGACATTTTAAAAATAGAAAGTTTGCGGTATGTATATGAATGTTGAACGCTTACTAAACGACGCATCAAAAGGAAGAAAATGCAAACGCAAAGTACTCTATCTCAGTATCTGGGTATACGTTACTTAATAGAAAGAGAAATTGAGTTATAAAGAAAGAATTAGAAATCTTTATACAAAGAAGTGACCCGCCAGGTTAGCCGAGAGCGCTAATGCGCTGCTTCCTGGACTCGGGTAGGCGCTCCAGCACCGCATCGAAGCCGCCCGGCGGCTTAACGACGGAGGCCGGTGTGCCAGCCAGCCTGGATGTGGTTTTTAGGCGGTTTTCCACATCCCACTAGGTGAATACCGTGCTGGTACCCACGTTCCGCCTCAGTTCCAACTCGCACACATCTGAACACATTCACACTATTCCATGGTTTACACTAGACACAGACAGTTGTAGTACACTAATTCCGTCCCGGGGGGGGGGGGGGGGGGGGGGGGAGGGGGGGTGTTACGGTGTGGTAGTAGGAAGGGCATTCAGCCAACCATTAAACTAACCTTGCCAATTCCGATTAACCATGCCGACCCTGCGTCATTGCGGGAAAAAGGCAACAAAAAAAAAGAATAAAATAAAAGAAGTTTAAATGAAGAAGTATTGATGTGCAGGAAAAAATGGAAAGTGCATGCAACAAGAATATAATAAATCAGAGCTGTAAAATCACTGCTGGAGAGCAAGCGAAAACAGAAAAAAAAGAGTAATCGATCCGCCAAAGGGAGGAAGAACGGATCAAAATATACTATCTGATAAAAAATTATCCAGCCATCCCCACGTAATGAGGAATTAATGACTAGATGCCACGAGAAGTGGACGCCCCAGCATAACAGAAGGTGGAAGTATTGCTCTGTCAGCAGGAAGCGGCAACAGTAGAATGGGTCGGTCAGGAGAGTCATTGAATGCAAACATGAACTAGTCACTGGATGTAACGGGAGTAACAAATCCGTCAGTGACATTTAATCCATCCTAAATCTGCCAAAGTCGTAGGTGATTTGACTGCGAAGTTGAAGAGGAAAGGAACAACCAGAGCTAAACCAAGAGCAGAGGCCTCGTGCGCTGACGGACAGGGGCCATCCAGCGCTTCGGAGGGTGATTGCAAAAAAGAAAACGCATTAAATCAGAGAAAGGAATTACTTGTGTGTTCCAAAGTGCAGGAAGCTATAGAGAACTGGGTACAATGGTCGAGCAGCTCTTCATAAGCCACATATCTCTACAGTCAGAACTGTGCGTTGCTTGAGGTGTTGCAAAGAGCGACGCCACTGCACAGTTCATGATTAGAAACGAGTGAAGTAATGAATCATGCTATACTCCGTGCCAGTCCGGGGTTTGCGTCTGGTGAATGCATGGAAAACCTTACCTGCCGTCACGTCTAGTGCCAACAGTAAAGTACTTGGGAAATGGTGTTACGGTAAGGGGTGTTTTTCAGGATCAGGGTGTGTGGTCCCGTTACTGTTCTTAAGAAAACGCTAAGTGCGGAAGGATATGAACATATTTTATAGCATTATGTACTGGATGCCGTAGAAAAACAATTGGGTAGCGACGATTCCTTTTTATTGGTAAGACACTGTACTCTGTCGTAAAGCAGCATTTGTGAGGTAATGGTTTGTGGACAATAACGTTCCTGAAATGGACTGCCTTGTCCAGAGTCCCTAGCTCAACCTAACGGAACGTCGACTTCGACAGCCCAGTGTCCAACATCACTACGACCTCCAGTTTCGGCTCTTGAGGAAGAATGGGTTGCCATTGCTTCACGGACATCCAGACACAGCAATGGAAGGGTTCTCTAAAGAGTTAATGTGAAGGTAGATACATCCCACACATATTAACATCCACTAATAGGTGTCCGGATACTTTTGATCAAATGATGTAGTTGAGGATTAAACAAAAACTTGAATGCAGAACGAACCAGACGAAGTACACTATTGGCCATTAAAACTGCTACACCAAGAAGAAATGCAGGTGATAAACGGGTATTCATTGAACAAATATATTATACTAGAATTGACATGTGATTACATTTTCACGCAATTTGGGTGCATAGATCCTGAGAAATCAGTACCCAGAACAACCACCTCTGGCCGTAATAACGGCCTGGATACGCCTGGGCATTGAGTCAAACAAAGCTTGGATGGCGTGTACAGGTACAGCTGCCCATGCAGCTTCAACATGATACCACAGATCATCAAGAGTAATGACTGGCGTATTGTGACGAGTCAGTTGCTCGGCCACCATTGACCAGACGTTTTCAATTGGTGAGAGATCTGGAGAATGTGCTGTCCAGGGCAGCAGTCACACATTTTCTGTATCCAGAAAGGCCCGTATAGGACCTCCAACATGCGGTTGTGCATTATCCTGCTGAAATGTAGGGTTTCGCAGGCATCGAATGAAGGGTAGAGCCACGGGTCGTAACACATCTGAAATATAACGTCCACTGTTCAAAGTGCCGTCAGTGCGAACAAGAGGTGACCGAGACGTGTAACCAATGGCACCCCATACCATCACGCCGGGTGATACGCCAGTATGGCGATGACGAATACACGCTTCCAATGTGCGTTCGCCGCGATGTTGCCAAACACGGATGCAACCACGCTGTAAACAGAACCTGGTTTCATCCGAAAAAATGACGTTTTGCTATTCGTTCACCCAGGTTCGTCGTTGAGTACACCATCGTAGGCGCTCCTGTCTGTGAAGCGGCGTCAAGGGAAGCTGCAGCCATGGTCTCCGAGCTGATAGTCCACGCTGCTGCAAACGACGTCGAACTGTTCGTGCAGATGGTTGTTGTCTTACAAACGTCCCCATCTGTTGACTCAGGGATCGAGACGTGGCTGCACGATCCGTTACAGCCATGCGGATAAGATGCCTGTCATCTCGACTGCTAGTGATACGAGGCCTTAGGGATCCAGCACGACGTTCCGTATTACCCTCCTGAACCCACCGATTCCATATTCTGCTAACAGTCATTGGATCTCGACCAACGCGAGCAGAAATGTCGTGATACGAAAAACAGCAATTGCGATAGGCTATAATCCGACCTTTATCAAAGTCGGAAACGTGATGGTACGCATTTCTCCTCCTTACACGAGGAATCACGACAACGTTTCACCAGGCAACCCCGGTCAACTGCTGTTTGTGTATGAGAAATCGGTTGGAAACTTTCCTCATGTCAGCACGTTGTAGGTGTCGCCATCGGTGCCAACCTTGTGTGAATGCTCTGAAAAGCTAATCATTTGCATATCACAGCATCCTCTTCTTGTCGGTTAAATTTCGCGTCTGTAGCACGTCATCTTCGTGGTGTAGCAATTTTAATGGCCAGTAGTGTATAACACTGGGTGGTGATTACGGCGATGATTCTGATTTTCCCTCAAAGAAAAAAACGGATTTTCAGTTTCAGACCGCGGTATTATCTAGCAATTATGCATAATTAAAGGCAAGTTGTCATCGTCTTGTTGATATTTCATCGTTGTACTGCTCCTCATGTCACGTCTCAGCACTAAGCTGAAGAGTGAAGAGTTAGGTAAGGGGCAACCTGCCTTGATGACGTAGATGGCGTCTGCAGCCTCTGCCCACCATGCTGACCACGTACACGTGTCCAGGTCGCGGGGTCAGAGGTGCTGCGCTTGGAGACGGCTGTGAAATTCACCGCAGCAGCGGTCACCGCTGCCACAGACGGCGGCCATCCAGTCAGCTTTCGCGGGAGCAGATTTATGCACCGGTAGTACGGCGACGGCGACGCCGGCGTCCGGGGGCGGAGTAGGACTGCCGTTGGAGGCCGCTGGCTTTGGCAGTGGCAGCCAAAGCTGCTGGTGACGCATAGCCGCCCCGCCGTTGTCGAAATCCACTGGCTGGTCATTGTAGGTTTCTGTGCCAACTCAATCAGAAGACAGCTTTTTTTCACGCTCCACCTTCTCTACGATACATGTTGATTAATTTCATCTTCTTCATCATTGGAAGGGCTCTCCAGAAGAAAGTGCTAACCCTCAATTTAGTGAGAGCTGTCAGAGACAGCAAAGGACCTGTATGAGCTGTTGAATGAATGCTCAGCGTCTCGAAAGCAGGATACGAGATGAACAACAACAAAAGCAGAACTAGGGTGATAAAATTTAGTCGAATTAAATTAGGGTGATGATGAGGAAATTAGATTAGGACACGATATACTAAAAGTAGTAGATAATTTCTGCTATTTTTTTGACAGTAAAATGACTGTTTATGGCTGAAGTAGACAGGATATAAAATGTTGACTAGCAATGCTAAGAAAAGAGTTTCTGAAGAAGAAAAATTTGTTTAACATCGAATATACACTACTGGCCATTAAAATTGCTACACCACGAAGATGACGTGCCACAGACGCGAAATTTAATCGACAGGAAGAAGATGCTCTGATATGCAAATGATCACCTTTTCAAAGCATTCACACAAGGTTGGCGCCGGTGGCGGCACCTACAATGTGCTGACATGAGGAAAGTTTCCAACCGATTTCTCATACACAAACTGCAGTTGACCGGCGTTGCATGGTGAAACGTTGTTCTGATGCCTCGTGTAAGGAGGAGAGATGTGTACCATCACGTTTCCGACTTTGATAAAGGTCGGATTGTAGCCTATCGCGATTGCGGTTTACCGTATCGCGACATCGCTGCTCGTGTTGGTCGAGATACAATGACTGTTAGCAGAATATGGAATCGGTGGGTTCAGGAGGGTAATACGGAACGCCGTGCTCGATCCCAATGGGCTTGTATCACTAGCAATCGAGATGACAGGCATCTTATCCGCATGGCTGTAACGGATCGTGCAGCTACGTCTCGATCCCTGAGTCAACAGATAGGGACGTTTGAAAGACAAGAACCATCTGCACGAACAGTTCGACGACGTTTGCAGCAGCATGGACTATCAGCTCAGAAACCATGGCTGCGGTTACCCTTGACGCTGAATCATATACAGGAGCGCCTGCGATGGTGTACTCAACGACGAACCTGGGTGAACGAATGGCAAAACGTCATTTTTCGGATGAATCCAGTTTCTGTTTACACCATCATGATGGTCGCATCCGTGTTTGGCGATATCGCGGCGAACGCACATTGGAAGCGTGTATTCGTCATCGCCATACTGGCGTATCACCCGGCGTGATGGTATGGGGTGCCATTGGTTACACGTCTCGGTCACCTCTTGTTCGCATTGACGGCACTTTGAACAGTGGACGTTACATTTCAGATGTGTTACGAACCGTGGCTCTACCCTTCATTCGATCCCTGTGAAATCCTACATTTCAGCAGGATAATGCACGACCGCATGTTGCAGGTTCTGTATGGGCCTTTCTGGATACAGAAAATGTTCGACTGCTGCCCTGGCCAGCACATTCTTCAGATCTCTCACCAATTGAAAACGTCTACTCAATGGTGGCCGAGAAGCTAACTCGTCACAATACGCCAGTCACTACTCTTGATGAACTGTGGTATCGTGTTGAAGCTGCATGAGCAGCTGTACCTGTACATGGCATCCAAGATCTGTTTGACTCAATGCCCAGGAGTGTCAAGGCCGTTATTACGGCCAGAGGTGGTTGTACTGGGTGCTGATTTCTCAGAATCTATACACCGAAATAGCGTGAAAATGTAATCACATGTCAGTGCTAGTATAATATATTTGTCCAATGAAAACCCGTTTATCATCTGCATTTCTTCTTGGTGTAGCTATTTTAATGGCCAGTAGTGTAGATTTAAGTGCTAGGAAGTCTTTTTCTGAAGGTATTTGTATGGAGTATAGCCATACACGGAAGTGAACCGTGGGGGATTAATGGTTCAGAGAGAACGGAAGCTTTTGAAATGTGGTGGTACAGAAGAACACTGAAGACTATATGGGTACACCGTGTAACTAATGAGGAGATACTAAAAATAACTGGGGAGTAAAGAAATCCCTGGCAAAATTGCATTATAAGCATTATAAGAAGGAATCGGTTGATAGGACACATTCTGAGACGTCAAAGAATCACCAGTTTCATATTGGAGGGAAGTCTGGGGGTAAAACCTGTGGGGGAAAACCAAGAGATGAATATAATAAGAAGGTTCACAACGATGTAGGTCCCAGTGTTATTCGGAGATGATAGGGCTTGCACAGAATAGAGTTGGTTGGTTGGTTGTTTGGGGAAGGAGACAGCGTGGTCATCGGTCTCATCGGATTAGGGAAGGAAGTCGGCCGTGCCCTTTCAGAGGAACCATCCCGGCATTTGCCTGGAATTATTTAGGGAAATCACGGAAAACCTAAATCAGGATGGCCGGACGCGGGATTGAACCGTCGTCCTCCCGAATGCGAGTCCAGTGTCTAACCACTGCGCCACCTCGCTCTGTCAGGATAGAGTAACACGGAGAGCAACATCAAACTCGTCTTCGGACTCAACACCACAACAATAATAGCCTCATCACTTTATCTGGTGTGATTTCAACTACAGAGTGCGCTAGCGCTAAGTATCTCTATTTGAACTGTTAGAAGCATTTGTCGGCCATACTGTTGTTCCTCCTAGGAGTCGTCAGTTGCATTTTATCTGTTTCCTCAGATATCTGCAATTTCGTTTTTGCAGTGTGTAGCTGGAGTCGTGACAAACAAATACTGCTCTTTATGTCTTTCATGTGACGCACAGAGTAGTCAGAAAGCACCGGTTTGTTTCCCGTTACAAACAAAACTATTTTTATATACGGACTGGACACGTAAAACTCCGCTTTAAAAATTATTTTGTTTGTAACGGATAACAAGCCACGTTGCATAAAAGACGGTATGAGTAGTATCTGTTTGGTCTCATTCCAGCTACAAATTGCAAAAATGAAATTGCAGATCTCACCCGAAACACCAGAGGAAAGGCGCCTGGCAACTCTCAGAAGTAACGCTTTGTATACACTGTTTTGACTTATCGTATTTATGACCTTGTCTTTGAATGAAAACGGTGTCATGCCACACTGTCAACGTGGCAGTGACGTCGAAATTTTGTAAATGGATAAAGAGACGGGTGTTTGACAAGTGCGTTAATGAGACAGTGATACATTTATTGCTGACAGAGATAGAGATCCAAATTACGCAAAATGAAATGCGTCTTATCTGAAGATACTATAAGCATGGCATAATGTTATATTGCCACCTTCTAACCTCAAATGGTACAGACATAGTATTTGTTAAAATTTTGTGGTAATTGTTAATGTTAGTGAATACAGACCTAGTGAATCTTTCATTTAGAAGAATAGCTAGAAGGCAACTGCCGACAGCTCAGAGTTGGCAAGAAAATATAATGGATCGCAGCCTATTAAGTGAAAAGCTGCACTTAACAAAAACTAATACCATTTTTTTCTTGTCTACTTTACGCATACTGAATTGTAGTTTATTTATGTGAAAAATTTTTGACACTCTAATATTACGTCCCCTAATTCGGATTAAGGAAAAGTGAAGGTAGTCCTCACGTTACGCTTGATAATAGAAGCTAAAGAATACAGATAATATACAACACAAACGTCAGAAATAAAAGAAAGATTCAACAGCGGGATTAAATTTCAGGGTGAAACGGTATCAGTGATAAGATTCGCTAATGACACCGCTATCCTCAGTAAAAGTGAAGAAGGATGACAGTATAAGTTGAATGAAACTATCAGTCTTACGGGTACAGAGTAAGGACTGAGAATAAAGTGGAAAAAAATGAGAAGTAGCGGAACTCAGAATAGCGATAAATTTAACATCAAAATTGGTGGTCACGAAACAGACGAAGTTAAGAAATTCTGCTTCCTTGGAAGCAAAATAGCACCGACGGACGAAGCAAGGAGGACATGAAAAGTAGACAATCACAGACAATGGGAGCCCACCTGGCCAAGAGAACTCTGCTGGTATTAAATATATGCCTGAACTTCAGCAAGAAATTTCTGAGAATGTGCGTTGTATGGTAGTGAAACGTGAACTGTGGGAAAACCGGTACAGAAGAGAATCGAAGCGTTTGAGATTGTGGTTGAAAGAATGTTGAAAATTAGATGGACTGATCAGCTATGCAATGAGGAGGTTCTCCACAGATTCGGCGAGGAAAGAAATATACGCAAAACACTGACAAGAAGAAGGGACAAGATTCAAGTGATACTCTTGAGTTGAAGTGGTTGGCAAAGGGACGAATTCGTGGGGGGGGGGCACCTCAAACCAGTCAGAAGACTGAAGACTCAAAGAAAAATATCTCGTTAATACTTTTCGCACTGCTGAAAAACAGGTAACTTTACTTTGTGAACGTTTTAGTGTTATCACTATAATATTTATTTTATTTATTATCATCAGCGTCTCTGGTATACTATACTCCGAAACAAGACGATAAAAGTTACGCATTTCCCCTCAAAACTTTTCCATCTGCTTTCTGACGGTCTCAAAGCACAATATTAATGACAAGTAAATAATTTTCTAGTACTTCTTAACCATTTCTATGAGTATGACTTATTGCTTAGCTAAAAAGAATTGTTCTGTCTATTCCATTAAGTTGACAGTATTTTCAATAAGGTAAGTGATTGGCTATAAGCGGAGAAAGATATGAATCAGAATCTTTAATTTAATTGACCATTTACCTTTCAAGCAGAATGGATGACTGGATTACAGGCAACACATATTGCATATGCATTTCACAGAGTGCCTAGACCCTCTCTCCTCACAGGGGCAGGAGGAATCATAAAAGATGTCTAGCGTGGCCGGGAAGCAACAGCGCACATTTTTTCTCTAGGAAAAATACACCCAGACACATAAAGACTTAAAAATACTCTGTGTTTTACTTACAGCTTCATATGCTCGCAATGCTACCTAGTGGCGTTCAGTTTCGCGGTGGGCAGTGGTCATATGTTTTGACTTTACAGTGCACAAAAATATAGTAAGATAACAACTCCAAATCCTTCATAGTCCTGTGCAGATCTTACGTCCATCTGAAGTGTGATGGCAGGGCACAACAGTCCACCCATATTCGTTTCATCCACTCATAAATAATGTTACCTGCCGTAAACCGCTTGTGAAAGAGTGTTATGACCAATTGCCAACCAATCGAATAGCTTTGGTTCACATATATTCTTATTTATATTTCATTTACGTTCCAGTCTTGTTTCTTGGGTAGCACCAGATATTGTACAGTTTAATTTGAAGATTTAAGGAGATCTTTGGAAGGCTAATGATCCTATAAGGCATGCCATGATATTTAGAACTGCAACTTTCGTACCAAAATGTTACACAAGGTGTTATTAACAAATTAGAAATAAAACAAATTAAAATCCTTATGATCGCATTAGCTGCCTATTTTAGTCCATTCAAAGACCCACGACCAGTTTCGCACCATTAAGGTGTATCTTCAGGGCCATTTCTGCATAAAATAATTACAATTGTACAATAAACAGTCATAAATGCATTTTTAAAACCTGAAAAAAACTACTCCATAAATGCTATGCTGTGGAGGTGCTGTTATACGTCCATATGTTAAATAAATTTTTAAAAATCTTTCGTTACGAATGACATATTATTTGGTACTGCTTATTGTCAGTTTTTATACTAATTACTTCCAAGTAATCACTTCATGCCTGATGGGAATTACGGCGTTCCAAGGTGCAGCTATAAACAAAAGTGAGTGATCCCTCAACGGTCGACATGACACGAAAAAGGTGTTAAACACCATTGGCGGGCGTCCTAAAATCAGTCGTAGCAGTGACAACTAAACGATTATTCTTGTTAGTATGTAGAGTCTGTGAGACTGTAATTTTGTAAATATATCAGCCACACATTCCTGAAGAGGGTAGGAGTACATAAATAGGAGAATTTTCGCACATTCGATAGCTCAGCATGCATGTTGCTGACCAGAATAACATGTAAAGGAATAGAAAATAAAATTCAGTAGCTTTTAGAAGACAGTCAATTCAATTTTAGGAAAGTGAAGGCATCAGAAGGCGATTCTAAAATTATGAAGGATGATGAAAGCAAGACCTACAAAAATTATTGGCCTACGAAAAGTAAGGTGTTGCAAAATTTAAATCCTCAGAAAACAGGTATAGAAATAGACAAGGATAGATAACGTACAACATATAAAAAATCCAAGAGGAAACAATAAGAATGAAGGACAAGAAGAAAAATCCTCTGATTAGAAAGGCCGCAAGGCAGTCTTTCTCCTTTATCCTTAACGTGTATTCGTATATCGAAGAAGCAATGAAGGAATTGAAAGAAAAGGATCAGCTGTGAGATTAAAATTCTGGATGAAAGGACGTTAGTCGACAGATTCACTGATGACATCACTATCCTGTGAGATCGTGAGGAAGAATTACAAGAAGTGTTGGACTGAATGATATGTCTATTGAGCACACAAAAAGAGTTATGGGCAAACTAAAGACAGACAAAAATTGAGGGGCATCAGCAACAGAGTGGCAACAAAATTAACATCGAACTGAGGGACCACATAGGGGCAAAGTGAAATTTGGCTATCTTCAAACTAAAGAAACAAGATGAGCGAAACAAGCAGCATATAAGAAGCAGACTAGCACGGACAAGGACCGCGCTCATTACACGTCGGGCGTCGTAGGCTGGGCAGACTGGTAAAACAGGACTGGCGCCAAACTGTTCCGGAACTGACATCAGACTTTAATGCTGGACAGAGTACAAGTGTATCTGAACACATAGTGAATCGAACACTCCTAATGATGGGCCTCCGCAGCTGACGATCCATGCTTATGCCAATGTCAACACCACAATATCGGCAATTGTGACCGAAATGGGCATGTGACCTTCGGCACTGTACTTTGGCGCAGTGGCAGAGCGCTGCATGGTCTGATGAATCCCGATACCTTCTTCATCATACCGATGTGAGGACGCGAATCCGTCAGGATAACAGCTCCTTGACACTTGTACTGCGAGACGATGCTGGCAATGGCTCCATTATCCTCTGGGGAACATTCACTTGGGCATCCATGAGTCCAGTGCAGCTCTTGCAACGCAGCATGACGGCCAAGAAATATCGTACACAGGTTGCAGACCACGTACATCACTTCATGACACAGTGGCGAGTTACAAGTGATGTACTGCCCTCCCCCCCCCCCCCCCCCCATTCGTCAGGTCTAACACATCTGGGATGTGATTGAACGTGGTTTTAGAGCTCATCGCCTCCCTCTCCGGAAGTTATGGGAATCAGGTGACTAGCGTGTGCAGGTGTGGCGCCAACTCATTCCAGCGACCTACCAAGTCCTCATCGCTTCCATGCCACGATGTGTCGCTACTGTTATCCGTGCTGAAGACGGACATAACGGCTATTAGGTAGCTGGTCTTAATGTCATAAAGTTCTGGCTGATCAGTGTGTGCTTCTCTCTAAACTTTCACGCCTGTGAAAAATAAACATTGTGCTCATGCAAGTTGGTAGTCACATTTCGATCTCTCAGGAGTACATACTCATATTCGTTGAGAATTTTTCTGCACCAAAGAGGCTGTGGTTTATATATCCTTAGCCGTAGGTGCAATTTGTCGTACCCTCTATGCTTAATCCAATCAAATATTTTTATAGCATTCATGGTTAAACTTCAGTCACGCAGTACCTGTAATGTTTTCTGAAAGACTCAATTGTCGATTACAATTACTGTCAGGGGGTCTGTACCTCTGCAGTCACTGCCTGGTAGACAGTCATTTCTTCGTAATTACATTTCTAGAGTTGCATAACTATTCAGTGTGCCTTTTTATCGCCTGTACCCGCCCAGATAGATGCACGTCTTTAAGTGACTGCTTCCAGTGCTTCCGGGACGAGGAGGTATGATGTCTTCGGATCGAATACGCCCGGCAGATTAACGACGAGGGGTCGGGGCGCCAGCCAGCCTAGATGTGGTTTTTAGGTGGTTTCCCACATCGCACTCGATGAATACTGGGCTGGTTCCCACATTCCACGTCAGGATACACAAAAATGTAGAACAGTCTCTCACACTTGCACACAGAATTTTCCCTAAATGCAGACACATTGGGGTACACTGCCTCTGTCTGGGGGGTGGGTGGTGGGCAGGGGGGGGGGGAGGGTTACACTGCAGCAGCATCAGTATCCCAAGTGCTCCAATAGGGGTAAATCCAGAAAATTTACCGCCAGGTGCCGGCCAAGGAGATTGCGCCGCGCGGGGAAGCCGCCCGGTCTCAGACCTCTTGTCCCGGTCCGCGGGGCTCCCCCTGTCGGAGTTTCGAGTCCTCCCTCGAGTATGGGTGTGGGTGTCGTCCTTAGCGTAAGTTAGTTTAAGTTCGATTAAATAGTGTGTAAGCTTAGGGACCGATGACCTCAGCAGTTTGGTCCCATAAGACCTTACCACAAAATTTCCAATTTCCAAGGAGATTGCAATGTCGTCGAAGCTTTCATTTTTATGTGTAAGAGTAATACTGCTAAGATGTTATGTATGGAAAAGCCGCTCTCTCAGTCAACAGAAAAGCTGACAATGATAGCGAAAGAATTAACAGTGTGAGAACTGAAATGCCTCGAAAGAACTTTTTTTCTTTCAACAATAAGGTTTTTGCTATCTGAAGATAAATAATATTAGTGAGAATCATTTCATTGCCGACTATTATCGTGTAGTCAATAATACTTAAAAGAGTTAAGAGGAAGGAAAAGTCCGCTCCTTCAAACGAAAAGGGAAAACACCGTTTCTCGTTGTGTCATCAACAACTCTTCACTAGCAATGTATCATTCTGATGACAGAAAGTGACAAGAAGGAGAGATATTTCTCGACAGGGCGAATAAGGCGGACAGACGCGCAGGAGATTAGCATAACGTGGCGTGTCGCGTCCTATACGCTTCTACCTGCAGGGAGAAACGCCGCGGCGAAGCAAATCATTTCGGTACGCTGCGCCGCTGCCACTTCCAAGCCGGTAACCTCAGCAGCGACACCGCTCTTCCTAGAAATTACGACGTCCTCGCAGACATATCTCTCCTCATACTTATTAACCTACGTTGAAATAAACCTTTCCACGCAGAAAGAGTGACAAACATATTTCTTTTTGTTTCAGATTCCTGCTGTGGCCAGTTTCTCTGGCGCTGAATTTCGTCACATGGTTGGTACCATCATTCGCGCTTTTTATACACCATTTTTAAATTTTCTATTTCTATGTATTTCCTTTGCGAAAGGTATCTTTTTTTTCCTCTATCACCCGATGTTTGTCTTCCTCATGTTTCTTCGTTCTTTTATGGAATCAAATTTAAAACAGATCTAGTATGTATTTTTCCAGTTTCTGCTTCGCACTGATCTCATTATCTCGTTACTTACACATGACGACTCTCTGTTATGCCATTTTCGAATGACCCTGCAGAATTAATGCTGGAATAATTTTTTGTATAATATAAAAAAGGTGGGAATTTAAGGAGATGGGACCTGCATAAACTGAAAGAACCAGAGGTTGAACAGAGTTTCAGGAAGAACATAAGGGAACAATTCACAGGAATGGGGGAAAGAAATACAGTAGAAGAAGAATGGGTAGCTTTGAGGGATGAAATAGTGAAGGCAGCAGAGAATCAAATAGGTAAAAAGACGAGGGCTAGTAGAAACCCTTGGGTAACAGAAGAAATATTGAATTTAATTGATGAAAGGAGAATATATAAAAATCCAGTAAATGAAGCAGGCAGAAAGGAATACAAACGTCTCAAAAATGATATCGACAGGAAGCGCAAATTGGCTAAGCAGGGATGGCTAGAGGACAAATGAAAGGATGTAGAGGCTTATCTCACTACAGGTAAGATAGATACTGCCTACAGGAAAATTAAAGAGATCTTTGGAGAAAAGAGAACCACTTGTATGAATATCAAGAGCTCAGATGGAAACCCAGTTCTAAGCAAAGAAGGGAAAGCAGAAAGGTGGAAGGAGTATATGGAGGGTCTATACAAGGGCGATGTACTTGAAGACAATATTATGGAAATGGAAGAGGATGTAGATGAAGATGAAATGGGAGATACGGTACTGCGTGAAGAGTTTGATAGAGCACTGAAAGAGCTAAGTCGAAACAAGACCCCGGGTGTAGACAACATTCCATCAGAACTACTGACGGCCTTGGGAGAGCCAGTCCTGACAAAACACTACCATCTTTTGAGCAAGATGTAAGAGACAGGCGAAATTTGTGGTGTCACCGCCAGACACCACACTTGCTAGGTGGTAGATTAAATCGGCCGCGGTCCATTTAGTACATGTCGGACCCGCGTGTCGCCACTGTGTAATCGCAGACCTAGCGCCACCACAAGGCAGGTCTCGTGATACGAACAAGCACTCGTTCCAGTTGTACGGACGACCTAGCTAGCGACTAGATGTACGAAGCCTTTCTCTCTCATTAGCCGAGAGACAGAATAGCCTTCAGCTAAGTTAATGGCTACGAACTAGCAAGGCGCCATTAGCCTTACAGTGATTGTAATTAAAGTCTCCTGTGTATAGTCAAGAGCGATGTACCACAATGATTGATTAAAGATAAGTATTAATCCAGCTACGTACTTTTCTTCATAGCATTAATTACGTAGCCTGTTCCAGTACTTCACGCCCGTCTGCGTTAGTCTAGCGTGCATTTTCAGCCATCTCGAACTACAAGGGTTGGCCCAGCTGCCGACACATCAAAATTGACTTCAAGAAGAATATAATAATTCCAATCCCAAAGAAAGCAAGTGTTGACAGATGTGAAAATTACCGAACTATCAGTTTAATAAGTCACAGCTGCAAAATACTAACGCGAATTCTCTACAGACGAATGGAAAAACTGATGGAAGCCGACCTCGGGGAAGATCAGTTTGGATTCCGTAGAAATGTTGGAACACGTGAGGCAATACTGCCCCTACGACTTATCTTAGAAGAAAGATTAAGAAAAGGCAAACCTACGTTTATAGCATTTGTAGACTTAAAGAAAGCTTTTGACAATGTTGATTGGAACACTCTCTTTCAAATTCTGAAGGTGGCAGGGGTAAAATATGGGGAGCGAAAGGCTATTCACAATTTGTACAGAAAGCAGATTGCAGTTATAAGAGTCGAGCGGTATGAAAGGGAAGCAGTGGTTGGGAAGGGAGTGAGACAGGGTTGTAGCCTATCCCCGATGTTATTCAATCTGTATATTGAACAAGCAATAAAGGAAACAAAAGAAAAGTTCGGAGTAGGTATTAAAATCCATGGAGAAGAAACAAAAACTTTAAGGTTCGCTGATGACTTTGTAATTCTGTCAGAGACAGCAAGGGACTTGGAAGAGCAGTTGAACGGAATGGACAGAGTCTTGAAGGGAGGGTATAAGATGAACATCAACAAAAGCAAAACGAGGATAATGGAATGTAGTCGAATTAAGTCGGGTGATGCTGAGGTAACTAGATTAAGAAATGAGACACTTAAATTAGTAAAGGAGTTTTGCTATTTGCGGAGAAACATAACTGATGATGGTCGAAGTAGAGAGGATATAAAATGTAGACTGGCAATGGCAAGGAAAGCGTTTCTGAAGAAGAGAAATTTGTTAACATCGAGTATAGAATTAAGTGTCAGGAAGTCGTTTCTGAAAGTATTTGTATGGAGTGTAACCATGTATGGAAGTGAAACATGGGCGATAAATAGTTTGGACAAGAAGAGAATAGAAGCTTTCGAAATGTGGTGCTACAGAAGGATGCTGAAGATTAGATCGGTAGATCACATAACTAATGAGGAGGTATTGAATAGAATTGGGGAGAAGAGGAGCTTGTGGAACAACTTGACTAGAAGAAGGGATCGGTTGGTAGGACATTTTCTGAGACATCGAGGGATCACCAATTTAGTATTGGAGGGTAAAAAATCGTAGAGGGAGATCACTACACTAAGCAGATGAATACACTAAGCAGATTTAGAAGGATGTAGGCTGCAGTAAGTACTGCGAGATGAAGAAGCTTGCACAGGATAGAGTAGCATGGAGAGCTGCATCAAACCAGTCTCAGGAATGAAGACCACAACAACAACACAATAAATCTGTCGCTTATGTCCGTGTTAGGAATATTGTTTTATTGAGTGTTTTTCTCTGTTTTTGTACTGTTGATGCTCGTCAGATCTTGACGTATGGTGCTTACTTTTTATTGGCATCTACTTTCGTTTAACATCAAAACTTACTTCGGAGTCCACTCCACTGACGCATATATGTTTTCAATGAGTTTACATTCCAAAATCTTATTACTCTATGTGTTCAATGTACTGTGCAAAGACATAATTTGTGTTGAGAGTTCTCCTGTTCTCAATTTACTTCCTGGTATCCAGAGGCGCTGAAGGAAGTCAATAAAGATTTTTAAATCTCGTTTGTGCTGTAGCTCCGTTTCTTCATCAAGAATTTACACTGACAAGCCAAAACATTATGACCACTGCCCAACGCGACGTAGGATTCCGCCTGATGATGTTGCGGGCGCGTGATGCAGTAGCAAAAGTAGTAAGCGGAGCAGACCCATACGAGGGATCACCTTAGCGAAGGTATGAGCTGCAAATGGGGAAATCCATTGAGATAGGAGATTTTGATAAAGGGCAGATTACGCAGAGCCCGTGAACGGGCGTCTCGAAAACGGCGAAGCTGGTCGAACGTTCACCCGCTACGTGAGCATCTACGGAAAGATATACAGGGTGTTACAAAAAGGTACGGCCAAACTTTCAGGAAACATTCCTCACACACAAATAAAGAAAAGATGTTATGTGGACATGTGTCCGGAAACGCTTAATTTCCATGTTAGAGCTCATTTTAGTTTGTTCTTCCACCTACGCTCAATGGAGCACGTTATCATGATTTCATACGGGATACTCTACCTGTGCTGCTAGAACATGTGCCTTTACAAGTACGACACAGCATGTGGTTCATGCACGATGGAGCTCCTGCACATTTCAGTCGAAGTGTTCGTACGCTTCTCAACAACAGATTCGGTGACCGATGGATTGGTAGGGGCGGACCAATTCCATGGCCTCCGCGCTCTCCTGACCTCAACCCTCTTGACTTTCATTTATGGGGGCATTTGAAAGCTCCTGTCTACGCAACCCCGGTACCAAATGTAGAGACTCTTCGTGCTCGTATTGTGGACGGCTGTGGTACAATACGCCATTCTCCAGGGCTGCATCAGCGCATCAGGGATTCCATGCGACGGAGGTTGGCTGCATGTATCCTCGCTAACGGAGGACATTTTGAACATTTCCTGTAACAAAGTGTTTGAAGTCACGCTGGTACGTTCTGTTGCTGTGTGTTTCCATTCCATGATTAATGTGATTTGAAGAGAAGTAATAAAATGAGCTCTAACATGGAAAGTAAGTGTTTCCGGACACATGTTCACATAACATATTTTCTTTATTTGTGTGTGAGGCATGTTTCCTGAAAGTTTGGCCGTACCTCTTTGTAACACCCTGTAGAAGGACAGTGAAACGGCCACTAGCCGCTAAATGGCTGGCTGTCCACGATTCTTTAAAGAACATGATGTTCGGAGACTTGTCTGCTCTGTAAAGTAGGATAGATGGTGATCTGTTGCATCTCTGGCGGAAGAGCACAATGCTGGTGCACGCACAAGTGTTTGGGAGCACACCGTTCAGCGTACGTTGTTGAACCTGGAGCTCCGCAGCAAACCAGACCTACGTGTTGACATACTGAACCAATCACGTCGTCAGTTAGGATTGCAGTGGGCACGGGACCATCGGGATTCGAGCGTCGATCACTGGAAACATGTCTGCTCTTTGGGTAAATTATATTTTTGCAACACTATGTCGCTGGTCGTCTCCACAAACGCCGTCGTACACGTCAGTAGAGTGGACCTTCAATGAAGTAAGTTTTCCTGTCAAACGAACGTGGGTGCATATAGAAACGTCAAGTTCTGACAAACTTCAGCTCCACGAAAACTGAGAAACACTATCAAATGGTGAAATGGCTCTGAGCACTATGGGACTCAACTTCTGAGGTCATTAGTCCCCTAGAACTTAGAACTAGTTAAACCTAACTAACCTAAGGACATCACACACATCCATGCCCGAGGCAGGATTCGAACCTGCGACCGTAGCGGGAAACACTATCAGAAAAACAGTCCAGGACGCTATATTGTGACATCTAAAACGTAAAAGAAATTAAGAAGGCTATTCGGAAAGTAACGTCCGACCAGTCACGAAATGGAAACCAAAGTTAGACATTTGTCGTAGGTCCGTTTTTGCAGGATCTTTTTCCGGCCACAGCAATGTCGGTTATTTTATGTTTTATCAAACTACTGTTATTCACGGTACACTCGTGAATTGGTGGTACGGAAAAATCTCCATTTCATCGCTACCTCGTAGTGTCCCATCATTCGTGTGCCGACGTTCAAACTCACTTAAATCTTAGAATGAGATTTTCACTCTGCAGCAGAGTGTGCGCTGATATGAAATTTCCTGACAGATTAAAACTGTGTGCCGGACCGAGACTCGAACTCGGAACCTTTGCATTTCGCAGGCAAGAGCATTTGCCCGCGAAAGGCAAAGGTCCCGAGTTCGAGTCTCGGTCCGGCACACAGTTTTAATCTGCCAGGAAGTTTCACTTAAATCTTGATAACCTGCCACTGTAGCAGCAGTGACCGATCTAACAACTGCGCCAGACACTTGTTGTCTTACATAGGCGTTGCCGACCTCAGCGCCGTATTCTGCCTGTTTACATATCTCTGTATTTGAAAACGCATGCTTAATACCAGTTTCTTTGGCGCTTCAGCGTATAAGTGTCTTTTTCGTCCTCCCTTACAGTACCTGCTATGAAGATATAAGACAGCACTTTGTAAACGCTAACATCCGCTCACAAATGAACCTGAAATACAGTAATCAACTCATACATACTCAGGATTAGCATAAAGTCTCGAATTTTCGACAACTCTAACTTGCCTTGTACTGGATGTAAGATATACCTAAGGAACTGAGAAATGTTGCTACTGAAGGCAGCTTATTTACGTAACGACACTGCCGAATGCAAAATCCATTTACTATTTTGTGCTCACATCAACTGCAGATATAAGCAAGTATATAGGAGTGCGTGGGAATAACCTGTAAAGGCAGTACACACTGAGGTCACAAAAGTTAGCAATCTGTACATATACAAATTGTGGTAGAAATAGAGTACACAAGGTATAAAAGGGCAGTTATTTCGCGGAGCCATCATTTGTACTCAGATGCTTCATGTACAAAAGTTTGCGACGTGATTATTGCCGCACAACGGGAATTAACAGTCGATGAACGCGGAATGGTAGTTGCAGCTATATGAGTGGGGCATTTCATTTCTGAAACAGTTAGGAAAATCAATGTTCCGAGGTTCACAGTGTCAAGAATGCGCCGAGAATACCAAAGATCAGACATTATCTCTCACCACCGGCAATGCAGTGGCCTACGATTTTCACTTAACGATAGAGAGCAGTAGTGATTGCGTAGAGTTGTCAGTGCTAATAGACAAGCGAAACTACATAAAATAACCACAGAGGGCAAAGTGAAACTTAGATGAACCTATCCGTTAGGGCAGTGCGACGAAATTTGGCGTTAATGGGCTATGGTAGCAGATGACCGACGCGAATGCCTTTGCTAACAGCACGACATCACCTGCAGCGCCTCTCCTGGACTCGTGAGCACATTGATTGGACCTTAGACGACTGAAAAAATGTGGCCTAGTCAGATGAGTCCCGATTTCAGTTGGCAAGAGTTGATGGAAGGGTTGGTGTCTGGCGTAGATCCCACGAAGTCATGGACTCATGCTGTCAACAAGACACCATGCAAGTTGGTGGTGGCTCCATAATAGTGTGGGCTATGTTTACGTTGAAGGGACTAGGCCAACCGGTCCAACTGAACCTATCATTGATTGAAAATGGTTATGTTCGGCTACTTGGAGACCATTTTCAATCATTCATGGATTTCATATTCCCAAACAACGATGTCATGTCAAGAACGAATGATTTACCCTCCACGATCGCCCGACATGAGTCCAATCAAACATTTATGGGACATGATCGAGAGGTCAGTTCGTTCACGACACTCTTGCATTTTATTTATTTATTTATTTTTAGTTTCAGTTTTTTTTTATTCAACAGTCATCTGACTGGTTTGATGCGGCGCGCCACGAATTCCTCTCCTGTGCCAACCTCTTTATCCCAGAGTAGCACTTACAACCTACGTCCTCAATTATTTGCTGAATATATCCCAATCTCTGTCTTCCTCTATAGTTTTTGTCTTCTACAACTCCCTCTAGTA
This sequence comes from Schistocerca serialis cubense, assembly GCF_023864345.2. Lineage (NCBI taxonomy): Eukaryota > Metazoa > Arthropoda > Insecta > Orthoptera > Acrididae > Schistocerca > Schistocerca serialis. The sequence goes on from NC_064646.1 coordinate 415,430,240, forward strand.
AGATGGAAATTATTCCCTGATGTCTTAACAAATAATCTATCACCCTGTCCCTTCTCCTAGTCAGTGTTTTCCACATATTCCTTTCTTCCCCGATTCTGCGCAGAACTTCCTCATTCCTTACCTTATCAGTCCACCTAATTTTCAACAATTATCTATAGCACCATATCTCAAATGCTTCGGTTCTTTTCTGTTCCGGTTTTCCCACAGTCCATGTTTCTCTACCACACAATGCTGTGCTCTAAACGTACATTCTCAGAAATTTTCTCCTCAGATTAAAGTCTATGTTTAATACTAGCAGACTTCTCTTGGCCATGAACGCCCTTTTTTCCAGGGCTAGTCTACTTTTGATATCTTCCTTGCTCCGTCCGTCACTGGTATTTTGCTGCCTAGACGGTAGTCGTCCTTCGTAACCATCGATTCTTATATTAAGTTTCTCACTGTTCTCATTTCTGCTACTTCTCATTACTTTCGTCTTTCTTCGATTGACTAACAATCCATGTTCTGTACTCATTACGCTGTTCATTCCATTCAGTGTATCATGTAATTCTTCTTCACTTTCACTCAAGATAGCAATGTCGTCAGAGAATAGTATCATTCATATCCTTTCACCTTTTATTTTAATTCCACTTCTGAACCTTTCTTTTATTTCCATCATTGCTTCTTCGATGTACAGATTGAACAGTAGGGGTGAAAGACTATATCCCTGTATTACACCCTTTTTAATTCCAGTACTTCACTTTTGGTCGTGCACTCTTATTATTCCCTCTTTGCTCTTGTACATATTGTATGTTACCCGTCGCTACCTATAGCTTACCCCAATTTTTCTCAGAATTTTGAATATTTTGCACCATTTTACACTGTCGAAGGCTTTTTCCAGGCCGACAAATCCTATGAACGTTTCTTGATTTTTCTTTAGTCTTGCTTCCATTATCAACTGTAACGCCAGAACTGTCTCTCTCGGGCCTTCACATTTCCTAAAGCCAAACTGATCATCATCTAACACGTCCTGAATTTTCTTTTACACTTTTCTGTATATTATTCTTGTGAGCAACCTGGATACATGAGCTGGTAAGCTGATTGTGTAATTATGGACGGATATAGAGGCAGCATGGCTCAGTATTTCTGCAGGGACTTCCAACGACCTGTTAAGTCCATGTCACGTCCAGTTGCTGCACTAAGCCGAGCTAACGGAGGTCCAACACGATGTTAATAGATATTCCGTGGCTTTTGTCACACCAGTGAAGGTTTCGTAAATCACCGTGGGAGGCAAGTAAATCAAGTGAATTTTGGAATGACTGTGTTATTATTCAGTACTCTAATAACAAATTGCAATATCAAGATTACAGTTGTTCTTCAACGGACAAAGAAGAAGGAAATTCCGTACAATCAACAGTTCACTAACAATATAGAATAAGCGGGAGGTAAACTTGTGCATTTGCCATGGCCTACACTCATTGATGGATGCATCAAATACTGATATTGATCCTTGAAGAGGGAACAAGGCTTCTCTCTTTAAAAAACGGATCTTGACCTTGGATATTTCGAGTCCTCCCTCGGGCATGGGTGTGTGTGTTTGTCCTTAGGATAATCTAGGTTAAGTAATGTGTAAGCTTAGAGACTGATGACCTTAGCAGTTAAGTCCCATAAGGTTTCACATACATTTGAACATTTTTTAACCTTGGATACCAAAAAAGATATATCTGTGTAGCTGAAAACTTTGGATCGAAATACGAGTTACGCCAAGCTGCGCATGCTAGCAGCGACCTCGCCATTAATTCCAATGTGTTGCAGCAAGGAAATGTTCATTGAAATGGAAAATCGTAAAAACCACACATCTTATGAAATCAGATTTACATTATACGTATGTATACAGGGCGAATCACTTAAAATTTGCACCTCAAATATTGCGGAAATGGAAAGTGCTATTAATGTGTTGTTTTCACAGGATGGATTGGTAGTCAGGGACTCATATTGTTAGCCAATGAATAGGTTGTAATAAGACTCGGAAAACTTACTTTTATGCAAGCATACGCTTTTTTAAATGGAAGAATCTCTATTGATGTTAACAAACTAAACGTAGGGTAAATAAAAATGACAGTGGTGTTGTTTGTTGCCGGATTTTACTGAGAGTCGTTTAGAAATATGAAGAATGGTTCAAATGGCTCTGAGCACTATGGGACTTAACATCTGAGGTCATCAGTCCCCTATAACTTAAAACTACTTAAACTCGGCTTAGAAATATCGTATTTTGAAAATATTCCGCATCGATACTAGGTTGAGCCATTAAGCCCGCGTAGTTGCTAGGTGCGATGCTGTTATATTAGCTTACAATGTTCTTGCCTGTCCTGTTAGTTTGCTGTGAGTTGCTAGTCAGTTACTGAGTGACTGTCCAAGCAGTAACTGGCAAGTAGACGATTTTCCAACGCAGAAAAAGCCGACATGCTCATGGCGTATGGAGAGTACAGGAAGAATGCAATTCGTTCTTATACAGTGTATGAGGCAAGACGTCCCGACAGACGTCAACCATCTCGGCATTTACTTAGCAAGCTCTTCAACAAGTTACATGAAAGTGGTAGTGTGACACATAGACAACGTAACAGAAGGAAACAAGTGACGACAGGAAAGTGGGAAATTAATGTTCTTGCTGCTGCTGCAGTTCATAGTCACTTTAGGTCCAGCGCAATCGCAGGAGGAAGTGGTACGAATCAGACAAGTGTCCCAGGTATTCTCCATCGACATACGTTCCATCCCTTTCACATCTCTCTCCATCATTAGCTGCATGGAAACTATTATGAGAATCGTGTTAACTTCTGTACATGAGCATTAGGACAAACTACTTTAGATGTATCATGTATCTTGTTTGGGGATGATGCCACATTTATTAGTCATGGCCAGGTAAAACGCCCAAACATTCACTAGAAATCTGTCGACCGTCTCCGTTGGCTTCGTCAAGTGGAACATCAGCGTCCATGGACAGAAAACGCATGGTGTGGGATAATGTAACATGAGCTCATAGCCCGTGTTCCATAGACGGGACTCTGAAAGCGCACAAGTATCGCAGCCTCCTAAACAGACGATCTTCGCCGGACGCTAGAAGACTCTCCTTTGCAGACTAGGAGGAACCTGTGGTACCAACATGATGGCTGTCCAGCCCATAATACGAGAAGTACTGCAGCATGTCTTCACAAATTGTTTCCAAATAGATGGATAGGATGCAGAGGAACTGTACTTTGGCCGAACCGTTCCCCGGATTTGATGCCTATAGAACTTTTTCTGTGGGCAAAGCATTACCACGGAATGCTCTGATATCTCCACTGAAATGCTAACACATGTACAGCAGTTGTTCCACACCAGACTGGAAGCATGTATATTCGCTGCCGGTGGTCATTTTGAACACAACCGGTGTTGGTCGGTAAAATGGAAATGAGCGTTTGGCGTCATTGGCCGGTAGGCCCCTTACGGGGCAGGCCCGGCCTCCTTGGTGCAGGTCTTATTACATTCGACGCTACATTGGGCGACCTGCGCGCCAGATGGGGACGAAATGATGATGAAGACAATACTACACCCAGTCCCTGAGCGGAGAAAATTCCCGACCCAGCCGGGAATCCAACCCGGGCCCCTTAGGACGGCAGTCCGTCACGCTGACCATTTTTTTTAATTAATTTTTTTCAATACAGTTCGTTGCGTTTGGTTTGCGCGTACGTCACAAGACATACACTCAAGTTGTTCGTTGATTCCTTGACTCAGTTTTCTTTTATTACAGAGAGCACGCAGCCCTCTGGCCGAACACACTGAGCTACCCTGCCGGCAAAGACCATTCAGCTAACGGGACGGACTGTTGGTCGGTTGTTATTGTTCAGAATCCACATAGCTTCTTCAATGTGTGCTACCAAAGGTACTGCACAAATGTCGGAATGGGAACTTTACAAAATACGATACCTCGTAAACGACTCGCACTAGAATTCTGTGACAAACACCACTGGCATCATAATTTACCTTACTTTCAATTTGTTGATGTCAGTAGGATTGTTCCATTTAAAAAAGTGTATGTTTGCATCAAAATTACACTTTCTAAGTGTTATTACAACCTATTTACTGGCTAACATTACGAGCCCCTGACTACCAATCTGTTCTGTGAAAACCGCATATCAATGGCACTTTCCATTTCCGCACTGTTTGCGATGCAAGTTTTAGGTGATTCTCCCTCTATATGGACGTATGAACACTCCGAAACCAGTAGACCTATTTCAACCAAATTCGGTACACATCATTTGCTACTTGGAAAAGATCTCTATGAGGGTAAAGAAGCATCTAGCTATCAAAGGGGTGGGGGCGGTAAAGAAATGTAACCCACTACGCACTAATTTCCGTACTTTATTTATTCAGCATTTGAGAATGAGAGCACTTGATTACTTACAACAAACTTTACACATAATTTCAAACCCTTACGAAACTCTCTCTCGCTGACATCCCCACAAAATGATGAAAGGAGAACAGTTTCCCGATTACTACATTTTCGCTGTTCATGCAGTAAATCTGACGCATCAGCGATGAGGTTTTAATGTATTACTTCTTTACCACTAACTGTATTCGCAACCCACTTTGCAGCCAGTATTAATACATACTGAATATATGTGTAAAATTATACCTCTGTACGACACACAGTTCAGGAGATACTACATCACATCAATGAGATGCGTGAAAAACTTCGGCATCATGCATAGCGTTTAGATTTTTGCTTCTTTGCTACTATGTTCGCAACATATTTCTCAGACCGTATCCACATATGCCCCTGAATCCACCAACAAATATGTATCATTATGCGACACAGAGTTTAGGACGCCGGCTGCTGTAGCCGAGCGGTTCCAGGCTCTTCAGTCAGGAACCGTGCGACTGCTACGGTCGCAGGTTCGAATCCTGCCTCGGGCATGGATGTGGGTGATGTCCTTAGGTTAGTTAGGTTTACGTATTTCTAAGTTCTAGGGGACTGATAACCTCAGATGTTGAGTCCCATAGTGCTCAAAGCCATTTGAACCTAGAGTTTAGAAGGTATGACACCATGAACACTGATCTGCGTAAAAATGAAAATGCAGGGCGCAATTCTCTACAGGTGCAATATGCATAGAGATATGTGACATGTGCGTATGGAGGCAAAGCCGCGGATGAAGAAACTTCTCCTAGGCCCCTGGATCGATTTCAGCCAGACTTGGTACACATATTACTTGGAATCTGGAAAGAAATACAGTGGGGGTAAGAACCAACAATCTTGTAGTTCATTAGAGGTGTGGAGAGTCCACGTATACAGAGAAGTCTTATAATCCTACCGAAGCCAGTTGAAATTAGTGATCCCTATGATACAGTGGGCATTTGGGTGACTTATCTAGCTACGTGTACAGGGGTCTGAAGGTAGCGCCAAAGGCACGAAACTGATAGTCAATTAGAACATTTAATAAAATATTGGGGTGCAGATGATAACGTGGAAAGAGAACGAGAAGAGAAAGAGAGGGGCAGGTGGAGGGAGGGCGGGGGGACAAATAAGTGGAGCAAGAGGAAGTGGATATGGCTCAAATGGCTCTGAGCACTATGGGACTTAACATCTGTGGTCGTCAGTCCCCTAGAACTTAGAACTACTTAAACCTAACTAAACTAAGGACATCACACACATCCATGCCCGAGGCAGGATTCGAACCTGCGACCGTAGCAGTCGCGCGGTTCCGGACTGAGCGCTTGAACCGCTAGACCACGGCGGCCGGCGGAAGTGGATAGAGAAAGGGAAAAAGAGCAGACAGACAGAGAGATGTGAAAGAGGAAGCAGAGAAAGGGATAGGGAAGGAGCAGATGGAATAAGAGTGGGGGAAGATGGACAGAGAGAGGGAGGAGGAGATTGAGGGGGTGGTTAAGAAAAGGGGTGACAGGAGGAGGAGATGGGCTGAGAGAGGGGGAGATGGACAGCGAGACAGGGAGGAAGAAATGGACAGAGAAAGGACAGATAGTCGGGGAGGTGGACATAGGGAGGCGGAGGAGGAGGCAGATGGGAAAAATGATATAGATTTAAGGGGGAGGAGCAGAAGGGCGTAGAGAGGGGCAGGAGGAGATGGACAATGATTAGGTGAGGGGGAGGGATGGAAGACGTGAACAGAGAGAGGGTGGAGAAAAAGATGGACAGAGAGCGGAATAGTGGAGACGGACGGTTAGAGGGGGACGGAGGAGAGGAACTAGTAGAATTAGAATAAATACCTGGTCAGTGGTGGGTACTCAGCTAGCCATTTTGTAATTACAGGCAGCGTCCTCGCGATGTGTGTAGCCCTAACGATTCCGGGACCAAGCCAGCGCAGAACAACATGCAGAAGCAGGGAACACGGGACACAGAATGCCTTCCTGCGAATTCTCGCGCATTGAGACCCGGTTGGTCACTCAGCTGTTTCTCCAAAGTAAACCATATAGACATTGTTTCACTAGGGAGCCAAAAATTACTGCATGCTTTAGCAGACGAAAACAAGCTCAGAGCAGCTACATATAACTCACATAAAAATAAATTATTTGAAAAGTGTTTAATGCATGGCTTTCACTGTATTTCAGTGAAAATATCTACACAACAGTGGAAATGACGATTGAGTACTTTGTTTGTCTTGTTTGGAAACAAACATATTCCATTCACTCATAGCATTTTCTGTTTTGAAGACGCCCGTTTCACCCTTCGCCCTAAAGCATGCGTCCAGTACCGCTCGGTTCTGTCACGGTTTGTTTTTTCAGTCGTGTTGTACATGAACAGTAATACACAACAGTATAAATGGGTTTCCTGATGTTAAGTTTTGTATGGGTTCATTGAATGCAATCGAAAAGTACCGCACCGTAGGGCTATGTTCCGGCGGTACTTTTGCTTATGTACATATGTGTCTTTGAGAAACCTGATCCTTCCGTTTTAGAATGGAAGCTATGGCCGTTGTGGAGGTATACCAGAACAATTGATTTGGAAGAGAATGTTACACGAGTGGGTAGCAGCTGCCCATCACGAGTCAGAGTCGAGAATCTTACAGAAACGATAACTGCACCCATGTTAAACAACAGAAGGTACAGTACTTCAGCCAGCTACCTTCGCACATTAAACTGAATATTCGAAATTGACTCCTACAAAAGTATGCGAAAAACCAAATTTTTTTGTACTGTTGTGTTGTTTACGGATGAGGTGATGTTTAAAAAACGGAGTGGATTGAAGAGAAGGAGTATCCATGTATGAGATAAAGAAAACCGATACGCGTCCTATCCATACAAGCTCGCCGTGAATATATGGGGTGTTTCCCGATAAACTGAACGGTATACAAAACGTTACTTCAACATGTCATACTTCTTAAAACGTGTGTGCTGAGAAGATGTGCCATTACTGTATGATCGCACTGTTGGCGACAAATCATAAACAGTAACTGCTGTAAAACATCTATGTGCAGCCATCCGGAGCCACCTCAAGTAGAATGACCAAACAAATCGAAAGAAAAATATATGCCTAGCTGGAACTGATAGGAAGGAAATGTAATTCATCCATGAAAGATGTCGCTTACAAAACACTTCTTCGACCGATTCTTGAGTACTGTTCCGGAATGAAAGACGCTTGCCAGTTGGATTACTTGAAGAGATCGTTTAGTCGGTGCGGGATCATCCTGAGTCAGGCGCTACAAGAGAGCCGTCGTGCATCACGGGAAGGCTTACTACTGAAATTCCGAGAGAGTGCGTGAGGACATCCTGGGAAGAGTCTGTCGACGTGTTACCTCCTACCACGTACGTCTCGCGAGATGACGACGAGAAAATTTTAAAAATTGGAGCTAATGCGCAGATTTTACCGACAATCATTTAAGTGATACGCCATTCGCAAATGGAACAGGGTGGGGGAGGGGGGAGGGGAGGGGCACATAATTTTACCAGAAGAACCCTTCTCCTTACACGATAATGTGGCCTGCGGACTGTTGACGTAGATAATTCTCATCTTCCGTAGTTTCAACACGGGACACCTGCACACTTAGCACTTGACCTTAGGGGACCAATCTCATGTACAGTTTCGGTGACAATGGATAGCCATCTCTGATAAGACAGCATAATTTCGTACATCGTCTTCGTTAATTCTTTATCCAGCATCGGGCCGGGTTGGTACATTTATGGTATGCCCCCACTTTCCTCTGTCGCACACTCAGGGCGTAATTCAGCCAATGACCAGACTTGTAGAGCAAACATCCGAGTTCAGACTAAAAGGGGATATTAATATTAGCTCTTAGTTCTGTTCAAGAACATCCCCGACGCTGAAGTCATATTCCACCAAGAGAACGAGGAGAGCTGCAAAACTAATATCAATGATTTATCTCGCCATTTCTTATGACAATGTGAAAGCTGCTTTTCTTCCTTCATTTTCATTTCGCTGTTGAAGCAACTTTCAGTTGTAACTGTGAAGAAGAACGTACTAAGAGGCAAAGGGGCTGACCATTTCTTTAGAGCGCAGATCGTACCAGAAGGACTACAGTGCTAAATCCTAGATCAAGCTCTTTCTTTTCCGCTACTTAGTAGCAAGTAATCAGCACCGATGAAAGGGTTATTTGAAAATTCTATAGTTCTCTTAAAAACGTGGAGCACCTGGAAATGAAATTTATGAGCTACTTTAGCTGTACCAATATGTTAGAATTATTTTTTTCGTACCTATACATATTATCGATTTAAGTCCCCATCTGCGTTTCTCTGTTTATATGTGAAGGCCAGTCCCAGGAACTACCAGAGGAATTTTGCCACGATTTGCTCTAATAGATAGGCTGATCCACGCGGATGGTTTGTGTGTAGCACTGTAGACTATCAACAAGTCGTCCAGCTATAGATAGTGCTGTCTGTGCTAAGACAGGATTCGTCGCTAGTCGGATATATTTCAAAGTTTCCATTGCTTTTTGCGCCACGATTTGTAATTAAAATCTAACTGACATTTTAGCTGATCTACTAGTTAAAGTTGAGTCATACTTGATAACGATCCATGATTAAGAAATAATATATTTTGGGCTCCGCAGTATGTCAGTGAAATGTGGCTGATGATGAAATGTTGAGCACTTCGAAATCAATAGCCGTTAATAAACATTAAATGCAGCTGAATGAATATTATAAGAAAAAGAATAAATAGTTTATTATTTCCTGCAACATATTCTTCCACGGCCATCTTCTCGTCGAAAGCCGCGCCACCTAACGGACACTCAGCTTTTCCATGTCCTGTTTTCCCATTGGTGCAGATGAGATGCGTATTGCATCGGCTGTCTCTCCCGCTTCATTCTAATATCTAACATTACATTATAAAGTTTTTCAGTAGACTCCTCAGCTGGTCGACTGAAGAGTTATTCAACTCCTTTGTTTAACTTGATCGTACAAATTTTTTGAATGTCGGTGTAGAGTTCGCGTGAAGTTAGCTAAGTCGGGCATTGAACTGCGTTTCTGTGCAGTCCATCGAATGAAAAAGTTTCAGTACCAAGAAATGTTGATTCTACACCAAATGTCACACTGACCACTTCAGGTGCCTATCAACAATCATATGACTGGCAAGAAACATATGGCGCCCCATCCGGTCGAAACTTACCCGATTTGTCAAACAGTTCTCATAAATGTCTCATCCACGATAACGTCGGGGATTATCACTTTCTGAGCAGCGATAGATGGAAGTGACCCTAGGAAGAAAGACATTTATCTCATATGGAACGAGTCCGTGAATGGTGTCAAAAATAGTTGTAAACGACACATATACCTCTCTGGTTGCTTACTGAAGTGTGTGTGTGTGTGTGTGTGTGTGTGTGTGTGTCTGTGTCTGTGTGTGTGTGTGTGTGAATGCCGTAAAGTTCACGGCCAACAACGGTGGTGAGCACCTAATGATGTTCAGGATCTCAGTAACCCCTCTGCGAGTTTAATGCCTCGTTACGAGCACAAAAGAAAATGTAAATACTCCTCTCAGAGACTTTGAATGAGACCGCTCTAATGAACCTCTACAATTACAAGTCACATAATGGAAATAAATCACTACGATTCACTTGGCACGTGGGTGGTGTGCTAACGGGCACTAAAACAAGCCACTGTATGTATACTTGAGAAACATTACATGTCATATGCACCATGACCTTGTCCTCTCGCGACGAAGAAATTCTTAGCTCCTCCTCACAACATTCAGACATGATAATTACTCAGTTACGGAGATGGACTAACATACCACGGCCGCCGAATGATAACTTTAATCTTTGATAATTTTGTTTACCCAAGGGACCACAGCCATTATATATTTTTCAAATGAAGATGTTTTTCGTTACGGGCTGTACAGTTTTCATATTTATTTACAGTTTCCACATAGACAAAATGTTAAACAGTAAAATATTTATTATGTTTTGAGCAGTGCTCGAATGTTTTATGGTATTAGCGAGATTTGGAAGTGATACTGACCTGCTTAATTTTCTACAGACGTTCAAGTTATCACAGGTGGCTAATGCCTAAGCAAAGCCAAAGTGAACATAATAAGAACTCACGTAATATTGGATCAATTTTAGGACTGGATTCAGAACTTGGGAGCAGGTAGAACTCAGAAAACTATTTTAACGCGGCGAAATCGTCAGGTAAGGAGGTAATTTTGTGAGTACGCCACGGGAGAACTGTGGACCATTACTGTTCACGATATATGCTAATGCCGTGGTGGAGAACACGGCGATGAAACAATGCGACCGGATGCTCTGAAAATACATTATTATCTGATATTGTCACTTTGGGAGGCAGGCTAGCGGTTCTAGGCTCACTTTATGAGGATGAGCTGTGGTGCCATATAGCAAGTGAAATGAGAACTTTGTAGTTAAATGTACGCGCCAATCCATAGTGGTACGTTCCTGATTATCACAGCCGTCGAATATCGAGAACATCAAGAGCGTCAGGAATGCAGCTGGTTCACTTTGGTAGGTCTCATATGTTAAAGATTTTGTAAACCAGGCCTCAGTTATCTTCCCATTTGCAGTAACTTCAACCATTTTGAGAACAAGCTGAAATGTAGCTAAGGCATGCCATCCATACGAAAATTATAAATAATCAAAATATTCAAATTAAAAACCAAAACTTCGTTGTAGTGCAAATGAAGGACATAATTTCTTAAGCTCTTCAATGTAACATAAGCTTTAAAAAACAAGAAAAAATTAATGGACGAACAGCTTCGATAAACAACACACAATGATGAAGTGAAATACTATGATGTGGGTTTCACTAAGCAAGTAAGGGATCCACCAGCTGAATTTAACAACATTACTCTGTATCTCAGGTATACCAGCCCCAGCCCCCCCAAAAAAATGCAAGGAAGAAAGCCCTCACCATGAATTATGAATTTTACAATTATTTGTCAAGTGATAGAATGTGGGATGTTCCAGTGATGGAAGAATACATGACTGTTGTTTGGGTATAACATCTGTGATGTGATGGAGCTGTTGCTGAAGTTTCATATTTTCTCGGAACTGTAATTTTACAATTATTTGTCAAGTGATAGAATGTGGGAGGTTCCAGTGATGGAAGAATACATGACTGTTGTTTGGGTATAACATCTGTGATGTGATGGAGCTGTTGCTGAAGTTTCATATTTTCTCGGAACTGTAAAGTGTGTGATTTGCTTTAAAATCAAGTAAATAACATTGAAATTACGTCAGGAGTCTGTTGAATGCCATTTCGTATCCCCAATATTCACACTGGTTTTTTTCTATTTTTGAACTTCATTGCTGAATATCTCCAAACACGTAATTTATTGTTGGTTCACTCTGGCATATCATTCTCCTGATGTAAGATGATTGATTGAATATGGTCCTATATGTGTTGTGATGTCTTCGCCCGTTGTTCAGTTCACTAAATTTGCTGTTAATTTTAACATAAAATACAACAGAATGATTTCTACAATCCTCCTGCCATTTCTTTTTGCCTTTTTTTTTTAATTTCTGTCAAAGTGCAGCAGATGGGAATGCTGGCGCTCATTACTGCGCCAATGGTCAACCGGGATGAAACTGTTGCGAATCCTGGTCATCCATTCATGATCGCCATGATCTAACCAGCATGGTGAGAGGAGGTGACGGCGCAAAATTTCTGTGGCCAAATCCTGTAATGCTGTCCTATGATAATTGTAAACCTATCCGCAGTCCCTCATCAAGTCGAGGGCATGTGACACTCTACGGTGATCCGTTCAGAGGCTGAGGACATTTAACTGGGCACCATTGTTGGTTTTATTCGAGATGAGAAGCCTATGTCCCCCAAGCAGAGTTCCAGTGAACTCTCTTCCTTTCCTCCCATGCTCATTCAGGACCTCACAAATGTTGATCGCAATCATTCGCATGATGCAGTACATAATCCACAATTTATTTTTCGATAAGTATGAGTACGATAACCTCCACTGGGATCTCGACTAAACGGTAAAGCTGGGTAGAGTTATTCCTAACATTCGCTACAGTTATTTCTAACATTGACGCCTGAGTTTAAGACTGACAGGGCTTGAACATGATATCTAGGTGTTGTATTACATGACAAGCTGAAAGGCATGGATCAAGACAATCAGGGTAATGCAGTATTTCTTGACTTCCGAAGAGCATTTGATTCAGTAGCACTCCAAAGTTTGTTTTAGAAGGAGATTTCTCGACGTATGTAGAAATAATTTTATTCGTGTCTCAGGAAAGTGCTAATGACCTAGCAGACAACTTTAGCTGTAACCTCAAACTTTTTCCAGACAATGCAGTTATCCATTGTTGTTGTTGTGGTCTTCAGTCCTGAGACTGGTTTGATGCAGCTCTCCATGCTACTCTATCCTGTGCAAGCTTTTTCATCTCCCAGTACCTATTGCAACCTACATCCTTCTGAATCTGCTTAGTGTATTCATCTCTTGGTCTCCCTCTACGATTTTTACCCTCCACGCTGCCCTCCAATACTAACTTGGTGATCCCTTGATGCCTCAGAACATGTCCTACCAACCGATCCCTTCTTCTGGTCAAGTTGTGCCACAAACTTCTCTTCTCCCCAATCCTATTCAATACTTCCTCATTAGTTATGTGATCTACCCATCTAATCTTCAGCATTCTTCTGTAGCACCACATTTCGAAAGCTTCTATTCTCTTCTTGTCCAAACTATTTATCGTCCATGTTTCACTTCCATACATGGCTACACTCCATACAAATACTTTCAGAAATGACTTCCTGACACTTAAATCAATACTGGATGTTAACAAATTTCTCTTCTTCAGAAACGCTTTCCTTGCCATTGCCAGCCTACATTTTATATCCTCTCTACTTCGACCATCATCAGTTATTTTGCTCCCCAAATAGCAAAACTCCTTTACTACTTTAAGTGCCTCGTTTCCTAATGTAATTCCCTCAGCATCACCCGACTTAATTAGACTACATTCCATTATCCTTGTTTTGCTTTTGTTGATGTTCATCTTATATCCTCCTTTCAAGACACTGTCCATTCCATTCAACTGCTCTTCCAAGTCCTTTGCTGTCTCTGACAGAATTACAATGTCATCGGCGAACCTCAAAGTTTTTATTTCTTCTCCATGAATTTTAATACCTACTCCGAATTTTTCTTTTGTTTCCTTTACTGCTTGCTCAATATACAGATTGAACAACATCGGGGAGAGGCTACAACCCTGTCTTACTCCCTTCCCAACCACTGCTTCCCTTTCATGTCCCTCGACTCTTATAACTGCCATCTGGTTTCTGTACAAATTGTAAATAGCCTTTCGCTCCCTGTATTTTATCCCTGCCACCTTTAGAATTTGAAAGAGAGTATTCCAGTCAACATTGTCAAAAGCTTTCTCTAAGTCTACAAATGCTAGAAACGTAGGTTTGCCTTTCCTTAATCTTTCTTCTAAGATAAGTCGTAAGGTCAGTATTGCCTCACGTGTTCCAGTGTTTCTACGGAATCCAAACTGATCTTCCCCGAGGTTGGCTTCTACTAGTTTTTCCATTCGTCTGTAAAGAATTCGTGTTAGTATTTTGCAGCTGTGACTTATTAAGCTGATAGTTCGGTAATTTTCACATCTGTCAACACCTGCTTTCTTTGGGATTGGAATTATTATATTCTTCTTGAAGTCTGAGGGTATTTCGCCTGTTTCATACATCTTGCTCACCAGATGGTAGAGTTTTGTCAGGACTGGCTCTCCCACGGCCGTCAGTAGTTCCAATGGAATATTGTCTACTCCGGGGGCCTTGTTTCGACTCAGGTCTTTCAGTGCTCTGTCAAACTCTTCACGCAGTATCGTACCTCCCATTTCATCTTCATCTACATCCTCTTCCATTTCCATAATATTGTCCTCAAGTACATCTCCCTTGTATAGACCCTCTATATACTCCTTCCACCTTTCTGCTTTCCCTTCTTTGCTTAGAACTGGGTTTCCATCTGAGCTCTTGATATTCATACAAGTCGTTCTCTTATCTCCAAAGGTCTCTTTAATTTTCCTGTAGGCGGTATCTATCTTACCCCTAGTGAGATAGGCCTCTACATCCTTACATTTGTCCTCTAGCCATCCCTGCTTAGCCATTTTGCACTTCCTGTCGACCTCATTTTTGAGACGTTTGTATTCCTTTTTGCCTGTTTCATTTACTGCATTTTTATATTTTCTCCTTTCATCAATTAAATTCAATATTTCTTCTTTTACCCAAGGATTTCTACTAGCCCTCGTCTTTTTACCTACTTCATCCTCTGCTGCCTTCACTACTTCATCCCTCAAAGCTACCCATTCTTCTTCTACTGTATTTATTTCCCCCATTCCTGTCACTTGCTCCCTTATGCTCTCCCTGAATCTCTGTACAACCTCTGGTTCTTTTAGTTTATCCAGGTCCCATCTCCTTACATTCCCACCTTTCTGCAGTTTCTTCAGTTTTAATCTACAGGTCATAACCAATAGATTGTGGTCAGAGTCCACATCTGCCCCTGGAAATGTCTTACAATTTAAAACCTGGTTCCTAAATCTCTGTCTTACCATTATATAATCTATCTGATACCTTTTAGTATCTCCAGGGTTCTTCCATGTATACAACCTTCTTTCATGATTCTTAAACCAAGTGTTAGTTATGATTATGTTGTGCTCTGTGCAAAATTCTACCAGGCGGCTTCCTCTTTCATTTCTGTCCCCCAATCCATATTCACCTACTATGTTTCCTTCTCTCCCTTTTCCTACACTCGAATTCCAGTCACCCATGACTATTAAATTTTCGTCTCCCTTCACAATCTGAATAATTTCTTTTATTTCATCATACATTTCTTCAATTTCTTCGTCATCTGCAGAGCTAGTTGGCATATAAACTTGTACTACTGTAGTAGGTGTGGGCTTCGTATCTATCTTGGCCACAATAATGCGTTCACTATGCTGTTTGTAGTAGCTTACCCGCATTCCTATTTTCCTATTCATTATTAAACCTACTCCTGCATTCCCCCTATTTGATTTTGTGTTTATAACCCTGTGGTCACCTGACCAGAAGTCTTGTTCCTCCTGCCACCGAACTTCACTAATTCCCACTATATCTAACTTCAACCTATCCATTTCCCTTTTTAAATTTTCTAACCTACCTGCCCGATTAAGGGATCTGACATTCCACGCTCCGATCCGTAGAACGCCAGTTTTCTTTCTCCTGATAACGACATCCTCTTGAGTAGTCCCCGCCCGGAGATCCGAATGGGGGACTATTTTACCTCCGGAATATTTTACCCAAGAGGACGCCATCATCATGTAATCATACAGTAAAGCTGCATGCCCTCGGGAAAAATTACGGCTGTAGTTTCCCCTTGCTTTCAGCCGTTCGCAGTACCAGCACAGCAAGGCCGTTTTGGTTATTGTTACAAGGCCAGATCAGTCAATCATCCAGACTGTTGCCCTTGCAACTACTGAAAAGGCTGCTGCCCCTCTTCAGGAACCACACGTTTGTCTGGCCTCTCAACAGATACCCCTCCGTTGTGGTTGCACCTACGGTACGGCTATCTGTATCGCTGAGGCACGCAAGCCTCCCCACCAACGGCAAGGTCCATGGTTCATGGGGGGAGGTTATCCATAATGATGTACTAATGGGAAGACCTGCATAAATTAATCCATCACATTTTGATAATGTTTCAGAATGGTGCATCAGATCGACAATTTGCTTCAAATGTGCAGGAAAATGAAATTCTGCGCTTCAGACATTGCAGGAACGTAGTGTCCTATGACTACAATATCAACGAGTCACGATATGAATCACCCAACAAGTACAAATAACTGTATGTAATTATTCAACAAAATTAACGGCTTCGAAGACATCCGAGAATGTTTTAATTTCAAGCTTGAAGTTGGATAACAAATGACTGAAAAAATATTTTTTCGTCTGATACAATTACAGATTGACAATTTTCTGATTCTTTCCTTCACTTGTACTGTAAAACCTTTCTTATTGCCATATTTCATGATTCTACTTCGAGGGGAAGCTGCCTATAGGTTTTAAATGGCAGCATCTTTTCACTGAATTTACTTAGAAGCGACATTTTCTTACATCACCAAGGGGCCGTAGTTCTTAATATGTAGCAGAAATTTCGAACTGATTCGTTAACCCGTTCCTAAGAAAAAGGTCTTTGAAGAGTCAGACGGACAGGCAGACAGACAGACAGACACACAGACGGATGGACAACAAAGTGATCCCATAAAGGTTCTGTTTTTACTAATTGAGGTATTGAATCCTCAAAATAAGGTAGCCGAATAAAAATGGTGTTATATGTGATACTACACTCGCAGTTACAGTCATGCAGTCAGAAAACACCATCCACGGAACATTCATCTTCATCCTATGTGCAATTCGCATAGATATAACGATACGATTACAGGCAGCACAGAATACAAGGAGAGCTGATGGCATCAATTTCTCCCTCGTTAAATTCCGCTCACAAATGTGCATGTACGTTTTACAGTTACAGCAGGTTTTATCCATCAGTTATTCGTTTAATAAACTACAGGATAACGGCGACGTTGTTTCTCCTAACAAAGCTCATTGTCTCTTCATCATTATAATGAGTCTCGCTAACGCGACAGTAAAGAAATCTACGAATACCGTTGTAATGATTCGTCTTAGCCTTGGCCTTCTTACGCTCGTAGGAAGTCGTTAAACCCAAAGAACTGAATGACATCACACGGATATTCAGAGGCTGCATGCATCTCGTGTGAACAGTCGCCGCTGTGGCAATAACACCGAAGTCCGCTCATCTAAGAAGTAGTACGTAGCGTCGCATTTCGCTCCGCTGATGACATCAAGCAAGTTGCTGCAGTGGTTAAAGACGCTGAACGCGCGGTCGGGAGCTGCGGTCCTAAAATTCCCGTCATACCTTCCGGATGTGGGTTCTTAGTGGTTTCTCTAAATTATTTAAAGCCGAAATATAGTTCCTGACAGAAAAAGTGAAGCACGAAAAAAGGGGAGAAGGAAATGAAAGTAAACTTCTTGAGTTGAGAGAGTATGTTATTTCAGTGCTTAGAAAATCGATTGGCAAATAACTTTGTAGTATCGGCGTACTTAACGGTATGACATTGCTCTCCTTCTGACCGTGATGCAAGCACCATTTCCGTTGGAAAGGATGTCATGAAGACGTTGGTTCCTTTCCTGAGGAGAGACGGCCCACAAATGTTGTACCTGGTCCATGATATACTGTATACTGGCAGTGGGATAATGTTGAGGTCTGTGGTGGTCCCAAACATATTCTATCACGGACAAATCTGACCATCTTACTAGTAACAAGAGTTCCTCAACATCAAGCAGACAGTGCATACAGAAATGTACCATGCGTGGACGAGCGTTGTCCTGTTGAAAAATGGCAATACCATGCTGCAGCATGAGAAGTAACACAAAATGACGCACGATGTACGCAAGTTCCGTCAGTCACTACCGGAACTGAGCTAAAGTCATACCCGACGGCTCCCCACGCTGTGACGCCAGAGTAACATTGCTGTTTCTCTCCGAAATAGTGGAGGAAAGGGACTTCTCCCTAGGTTGCCGCCATACTCGCCGACGATGGTCATCCTGGGTACGGCAGAACAGCGAGAACCTGGGTTCACAGGACAGAGCGGATCAGGTTATGGTTGTGGAAAGGGGCCAAAATCAGTTACTGTCAGTTGCACAAAAGACACAAACTTTATTTTCCTAAAAACACTTAATGACACATGCCCTTAAAAGGATTCAAAGCAATATGTCTGAAAGCCCGAACACAAGTTATCACAATTGCTTTAAGAAATACACGCGGCTGAAGGCCTAACTAAAAATATTTGATATACAAGCTCAACTTAAGGCCACATACTGAACATAGAACAAACAACTCAGGGGTTAAGTGCTGGATAACAAAGATTTGCAATAGAGCAAAATTCCCCTTTTTTCTTTTAAAAAATTTAGTTCAAACAAGAATATTCAAAGTTTTAACTTAAGACGGCTGAAGGCCTTATTTTAAAAGTAAAACAAACTAAATTAATAGGCGGCTGAAG
Source organism: Schistocerca serialis cubense (assembly GCF_023864345.2). Lineage (NCBI taxonomy): Eukaryota > Metazoa > Arthropoda > Insecta > Orthoptera > Acrididae > Schistocerca > Schistocerca serialis. The sequence goes on from NC_064646.1 coordinate 415,448,731, forward strand.
CCCTCGCACCGTACTTGAGTAAAAAATCACATCTAAAAACAACAGAACAATGGTGCTCAGAAGTGTTCCAAGCGTCGGCCTGAGGAGGTAACTCTAACGTAAAGTTAGGTGAGATAGGCAGCCAAGAATACGATTAAGTAATCAGATGGCAAACCGACCCAGGGACAGCTGAAGGACCGACCAACAACCTAATCAACTGCACTGCGCCGACCAACGGCACGACAGCGGGAAATATCAGCCGAGGACGAAGATACCAGCAGCACTACGTCTTCAAAATTGGCTTCTAAAAGCAGCCAAGGCACGATAACCATTCAAAAATATGAACATCACCAAATGCTGTCAAACTACACGCGATACGGACAGCATCAACACGGAGAGCAAAAACACAATGCGGGAAACTACACTAATGCCCTCCCCGCGGAGACTTCCTCGCTGCACTGTCCCAACCGACCGACTGCCTACTCCAGTACACAGACAGCATTAACATAACTGCTCGGTCGAAATTACACAAAGACACAGTTCCACGAAAACACTTCCACAAGAACTTTAACAATCGTAAAAGCAATCACTGTGGAACAACCAGGACGAATGACAAGTCGACACACACAGAGAACCCGAAGCAGTCGGCGACCAAATATACGTCGTCCGATGAGGCGACCGACCGAACGACCAACCACGGTCGTCCCCATTCAAGTCATGAGTGTCAGCAACAATCGGGCGAGTCTTGGCTGTTCGCAATTTCATCCCGACTCAACTCCATGTCCGATCGGAACTCCAAGACACGGCGACTCGGGCACAGTGGCTCGGACCCAACCATGCAGATGTAACTAAGTCTTGTCCATTGTCCGCCCGACATCTCTGCACAAGGAAGGAACCGACCCACGTCCGGCGAGGTGACTAACTGATGTGGCCCAGAAACAGTCAAAAGACCAAATACACGTCGCCCAATGAGACGACCGACCGAACGACCAACAACGGTCGTTCCCGCTCCAGACTCCTTCCGTCCGACAGTGCACGTGTGTATCAAGCGGTCGGCGAGTACTGGTTGTCCGGACTTCACTGGTACTGCGTCCCCACTGATCCCCCGACACACGACGATCCGGAAATACTAGCGGTCTCTTCAAAGATAATACGACAGTATTCTTACCATACGCTCTGTTGCTGCCACTCACGGGCAAGCAAGCCAGCAACTTAGTGACTCCAGTAAATCGAATAAGAAATGAGGCGACAGTAAATCGAATAAGAAACGAGGCGACAGTTCCGTAAAGAGAAGCTGTCAAGCAAGAAACGGCATGAACACGAGTCGCGCACAGTTCCGTACATGCTTCCCAGTGACGGTGCCAATCTGAAGACGCGCTTGTTCTGTAGTGTTAAAGGCAGCTTATGCAAGGGACGGTAATTCTGCAGTTGGGCTACTGCCAGTCTCCGACCAATGATGGGGGATGACACAGAATGTAGTCGGACGGCAGGCTCAGATGCAAACCGATTAGCATGTGCTGGGTGCATAATACGGCGATCGTCCCTTGTGGTGGTAATACGTGATAGACCTGAACCTGGACAACGAGTGTGCCTGCCTCACGACCCCTATAGTCCATCACTGCGCCACTGTCACGTACAAAAGCCCACAAATATGAACACTGCCGACCAAATGGATACCCGCAATGAGGCCCCTTCCAAGCTCTGCCAGGTGCTGATAACGCTTTCACGTGATTACGCAGCTTGTCTGTGTTCCTCATAGAGATCACTCAACGTCTTACGCTGTTCTCGCCCCTTACATACTCTACCAGGCTTGGTAACAACAGTAAACATGAACAACACTAATGCACACTAGTGACCATTCTCTCAATCGCGGGAAATTATCACTCAAATCGTTTACGTACTTGCCGATGCTTTGCAAGCGTGCGAGTTGAAATCCGACATCCGATCATATCTGCTGTACCTTCACTTAAGATAATAATAATAATAATAATAGGCAGTTTCCATCCCCGCCTTTAATCTTCCTTCCGGTTTCGTTATTATTATGTATTGTTCTATGTTGAGAGCCAAGGCATAGTATCGGATACGTACGTACTTCGATGCTGTTTAGCTGGCTGCATTTGGGGCGTGGGAGGCATGCAGACCTTGAACTGTACTATGAAAGCTCACAACTCAAAAAGGACGGACAAAGCGTACATATCCCTCTTCAAAGGACCGCATGCGTCAGGCAAATAAACTCAACTACCAAATCTATTATGTGGTGCCCTAGCCATATTTTTGATGTATGAAACAAATTAGTAACTCAGCCGCAACTGTATATTCTTTATTATTCGATTATGCATGACGTGCTTAAAAAAAGCAGCATGATCCCCAAAACTTATTGTGCCCAGTGGAATGATAAAGGATAAAAATTCAGACAAGATAGAATTGTTTAATTTTTTTGTATAAATGAACAGAAGTCTTCATGATGCGATTAAACGAAAGACATAGCAATGTTAACAAATCCTTATAAACGAAATAAAGGTAGCCGTAGTAAAGGAATACGTAATATAACTACGTGTAAGAGTTTACAGTAAAAGTCAACAACACACTAGTAATGAAGTATACTAGAAAGCGAGCCAAAGAACTCCACTCAGGTAAGAAACGAAATCGTGAAAGAATTTTCTGAAGCTATGCGTCTTCCGCATAGTAAAATAAGGATCATTGAGAAACTGAAGAAAAATATTCTGGTATCTTTCGAAATGTGGTCCAACTAATGTTTCGGCACTGATAAGTGAGAAACGGAAAAAAAGTTTCATGAAGAATATGGCAGAATGACGTCTGCGGGGAACTGCTCCTGGAAACAGGAATTAGATATGGGATACGAGCTAAAACAACGAGGAATAAGCAGTAGAAGGAAAAAAATTATAGGGGTAAAAATAGATTATAATATCTAAATTACGTTAGGGGGGAGGGGAGGGGTGTATTGTAGAGAGGCAAAGAATAGGTTAAGAAAGGAAGACATCATCACGAGACTGGAAGTACTTTAACAAAAATAAATAAATCCAAGAAAGGAAAAATTAAAAAAAACGCAAACAAATACATATTAAACATCGCTTCAAGACTTCGTCGAGTTTATATATTCCATTATTCATAAGCAAATTTTACACTCATCAATAATAACAGGAAACTCTTGCTTTTGTTCATGATGAAGAATTTTCCATTGTGTACAAAAAAACGACAATAGTTGAGATCTTTTTCTATTTGTGCACGTAAACTGTGCTTGCATCAAAAGTAATTACTTTGGTTACATAAAACCGCGGAAGTTACAAGAACAACTACTTTCTATAACTTATACAATGCAATTTATATTTTGTAAAAATATATAATGCACAATGGACCAACACTGACCGATGTGCGGTTCTAAATGTGTGCAAAACAAACAAATAAAAAAAAGCAAGGCTAAGTCGCCGGTTCCCAGTTTCTCTCTCACACATTCATTTATGTTTCTTTCGCTACCAGTACAACCGATTATTCTACCATTTACTACGTTATTTATGTACTGTACCAAATCGATCGAACCGTAGTTTTCGTAGAGCGCAACTCTATTGTAAAACAAGCATTCTCTTTTACAACACAACTAACGGTCTATTGATGACCGACGCTAAGATCGCTTGAGACTGTTTTGTCTTTGCTCCGTACTATTGTTGCACATGTCACACTTATTCGGACAAACGCTGAGAACTGAACGTGTTGATTACTCAGCAAAATTCTTTTTAGCTCTGATCGCAAGGATTAATATGCTGACGAATACCGCTGCGCTGTTAAAAATATTACGTCACAGGCTTTCAGACTGTATCCACGGTTCGTAACGAGTAACAGAATTCTACATAGTACTGCGTTTTTTCAAACTCTTTTCAAATGATTCTTTTCATTCCTTCTGACAAGTGGTGAACAGCACATTACTTACTCAAAAAGCAGAAATTCCTATTTACTACCATTTTAACGCCAAAAAATGATTCTATCTATTACGCCTAAAAATAAGAGCTTTAACAACGATTCCAGTTTCTGGGTCATCCGATAACAAGCTAACTGGGTTTCGTAAAGTATTTGCATTCGGCGGAAGTGATGTATTGAAATGTATGCGTTTTCTGTAATTGACAATACATTTATGTTACCAACATCTCCTTTCATCTTGGATTACTTGTTAACAATAAATACGTGGAACGCTCTATTCCCTTCGCCTCTACATAGCTTATTTACCATACGCAGCTCGCTGTTTATTGTTGCATTTTCGAAAGTTCATGGCCGTATCAGGAGCGTGTAATAGCGCACCCTTGACTATATTCAGCAGCATTAAAGTGATTACACATCGTGTTCCACATACAGTCCTGGTTTTTAATTCGTCACTGCCTTCTACGAGGAGAAGGTGGCGAAGATAATTATCGCTGCAAACGATGCAACCTCGGCGTGAGCGTGTAATGTCACTAGAACCAAGGGTAATTTTCCAGTGACCAAAAGGCCCCGCACAGCACGATGAAGAAACTTTTCTGTGCGACTTTAGGTCATGCGTTTGAGACTGCTGCATCCGGTGGTACTAATCTGATTGCTAGATAAATTGGCATGTTTAGTGCCTGCTATTCCGTAAAATTCTTGCGTGTTAACGTCATTATTATAATAGTGAATCCTTGACAGCTTTCAACTCCGTACAGGGCGGAGAAATTCCAACGAATCGCATGTGGGTGAAGGAAGATGCAATGACTCGTCACCTATGAGATCGTAAGATACGGAGCACAAGTTCGCGCTGGGGAAGGAAATAGGCAGCGTTATTCTTAAAGCAACCGTCCCAGTACGTGCTTCAACCGGTTTAGGAAAACTGCGGAAAACATAAATTTGGTCGGCCGGGCAAGGATTTAAACTCCAGTGTTCAAAATACGAATCTAATGTTGAAAGGAGTCTACCGGGGCACACTTGTATGTGGCACCCGAATATGATAATAATATTAACGTAAACTAAAATGAAACTAGTCTACTATAAACAATGTAGGTCTCTGATAGGCTTTATAATGAGGATCGCTCACTGTGCATGACCGCAGAGCCGAAGATATTGCTTTTGGTGTGAGGGTTGGAGTAAAGAGCGCTTGGCGCACAGTAGTAAGTAGCTGTCTATGAATGAAAGAGGATGGTATAGGCAGTTTTGTGGTGTGCTCTGTGAAGCCGCCAAGTGTTAGATTAATGTAGGAATTACGAGAACATGGAAGTAGAAGTCTTCATGCAAGCAAGGTGACGATGTTAAATAATAACGATTTTCGTTTCTCCAGCACGTTAGTATAGATGAGTTGGCTGATAATTTGTAATTGTTGAGTAACCCCAGAATGTACGTAAACTGATTGATACAAAGACTAGTTAGATATTTCACTTTTGTAGTCTTGCTAAGACTTGCTAACAGAACTATATGTAATTTGATGATTTGCATTTATGCTGGTTTAGTGAGGTTAGATAATACTTGCTGTATAAATCTCAGCCGGCCGGGGTGGCCGAGCGGTTCTAGGCGCTACAGTCTGGAACCGTGCCACTGCTACGGTCGCAGGTTCGAATCCTGCCTCGGGCATGGATGTGTGTGATGTCCTTAGGTTAGTTAGGTTTAAATAGTTCTACGTTCTAGGGGACTGATGACCTCAGAAGTTAAGTCCCATAGTGCTCAGAGCCATTTGAACCATTATAAATCTCGTTCGTGAATCAATTAGTAAATATGATGTATTTTTCCGACCAATGTAACTTCAGTTGTCAGATGTTTTTGAAAAGACAAGCTTAAATAGCTATAGCTATTTTTACTTAATTTAAGCGAGCTTACTATTTAGTTACTTGTAAATGGCCAACTTGTAGAAACAAAGAAACCATGTTTGCGGAACGTGTAAACTGACTTGTTCCACGTCATTTCTATAAAAATCCATGAAGATGATAAACACAACACATAAGTAACTAGCTTGCAGTTGTACAAACATCGAAATTGTTAATCTTTGGAGCAGTGGAGCAAGGTTTTATGTAGTCAGGATACCTGATGTGACACTCAAATGAGCGTATGGTGGAGTTGTTGGATGCTTGGCAAAACAGATGAAAATTTACCCTATGATTTGTGTGAACTGTTAAATTTTATGGATGCGGTCTGCTGGTCTGAGGCTTTCTTGCCATATCTGATCTCGGAACAACAACTTCGGTGTCACAATAACGTTGGTTTTTGATAAAATCCGTTTAATAGTAACGTGGTCCCTATCCAATAGTTTTTATTCCTCTGGTAGAAAAAACTTTGATTTTTCTGAACTAGTTTGTTCAAAAGCTGTGACCTCATAGCATATCTTTGGAATAAATTGTTAAGTCCGTCGCATGCCATATCGGTTTCATCTAACACCTGGCAACAACTGTTTGCTATGCTTAGGAAAGAACAGAAGAAAAAACTGAATTTGAAATTTATCAGAAGGTCCAGGAACCATTCTCTGACGTTAATAGTAGTAATCAGTTGCATCGGTGAGGTCCTTGGAATGAATTACAACAAATGTTCAGAAATTTCTGCCCTCGTAATTTATGCCACAAAATGACTGCCATAATTATTGTATTTGCGTATTCTAAGAATGGATTGACCCATAACACCAAAAAGCGCTCTCGTCATTGCTCAACAGTCATAAAATGCGATAAAAAGTGCTCATTGAGTATGTTGGCTTTACAAAAAAAAAAAGTTCGGAATTGTTTTAGAGTTCGTACTGTCCTCCACGGTTTCTATCTTGTGGTTTCCCTAACTTTCTGCTGGTAAAGTAACACGTACATTGAGGCCATTGTTAAACCCTACCTCCACCCGAGACAGTAGTAGGCCTCTAGCAACATCACTGCTGATATAACGTTGAAGTTTTGTCTTAAAAGGAGGACACACGGAACTTTGGCGACGATGCATCTCGCCAACTCAACCACCCGGTTGATAAAACACCGATATTCTTGATCTTGTTTTTGAAAGCGAGGACTGGCGTTGTCGTCCGTAGACGTGTACGCTTCTAAGGCCTGCACTCATGTCAAAGTCTCTTGATCTCGGAAAAAGGTTTTGGTGAAATGGAGATTTTTTGGGACATACTGCTGGAGGAAACATTGTTGTACATGGTAGACGATGAAGGTGGCTGCAACCAAAGTGACAGAATAACTCGATTGGCAATACTGAATAAACAAAGTGGGTGGTGGAACATAAACCCACCTTTCGAGTGAGTGAAGTTTCGCTAAGCTCCAAGAGAAGACAGAAAAGCATTTCTCCTGTCTGAGACTTTTTGTTGAAGATTTTTTCGTTATACATAAATGAACGGTCGAGAGCGTAGATGGGTTGTCTAGCAGAGACTGACTACAGATTTTGCAATAATCTTCAGATTTTGCAATAATCTTCAGCCGTCGCTTGTCATGAAATACGCTTATGCATAACAGTAGTGTCTCAAAGCCATAAATTGCATCTTGACTTGTGGATTTCGCAAATACGTAACATAATAAATTTTACTCGCCCCATTAAGTCATTTGTATTTTATACTTGCAGCTTATGCAACTGACCTTTCTTTATACGTATTATTACCACTGTCATACTCGACAAAAGGGAGGCGAGCGCTTGCTCACACACACACACACACACACACACAAGTACACTTTTAACTTTTGATCTGTGACAATGGCAGCATATTGCAGAATTAAATTAAAAATAGTTGCAATCCCTCTGTTCCAACCAAGGTCTTCTACCGGCCTACGGGGTCCTCAAAAGTAGAGAATGATAGATGTCAAAAGATCAATTAGGTATTGACAAGTTAACATGCAGTTTGTTCTATGTTCACCCAGAAAAGTATAGTAGTGCTCACTAGATAAGTAGTTTTCTAACGAAGGAGTAGAGGGCACAGTTCAAAGCCATTCGAAAAAATGATAATTTCTCAGTCCCAAATTTCATTAATTGTATGTATGTTTCAGGTGGAGTATTGGGAGATCCAGTGATCCGATCTAAGTAAGTAACCAACTTTAATTTGTAAACAGATTTTGTAGAGACCGCTGCCAGTCACAATTGTTTTCATTCCTCCAACTTCATCGTCACCACGTAATTGTAACAATACAAAAACGCTTAGAATTTTCTGTAGTATCGTTTAGTATCAGCGTACTTTGCAGGCTGCTTGCGGAGAAAGAAGTATAATATATTTGAGGGAACGTCTAGTTCATTTACTAGTCTGTTGTTAAATGTAAATAATTATCAATTCTGCTCAATAGTGGCCATCAATGTGGACCTTCGAATTTTTGTTGTCAAATGTTTACAGTTTAGCGAAGTACACTAACAACGCGTTGTTTATTATATACAAAGCCAATGTGCACTAAAATCAAGACGATGATCAAAACAAAGGTTTTTTTTTACCACTACTGATGTATAGATGTTGGTGATATTTGTTACTTTCTAACGGCTTCTGCGTAAATATTATCAGCAGCAATAGTGATGTCGAGACGTGATTTATTTTGGTCGCCATCTTGAGTCTAGTGCACAGCGGTGCTATATGCATTAAACAACATGTTGTTTACGAGGTAAAAAACAGTGGAAAATCTGTTATTGAGATCAGAAACAGTGGAAAACATTTATTAAGCAGCAGTGCATCTACAGATTTACTGATAGCGTCGTGACTGTAGTATTGAGTCTTTCCGCTTTACAAATTTACTAGTTGCTTAAATTTCCAACTCTTCAAGTAGATCGTGGTTTGTTCTTAACTATGGTACTGAGAGTTTGTTATATTTCACGCGTTTTACGAGACAAAACCGGTACACAGGTCAAAAATGCATGAAATGGACAAATCCTTCAATATCCTATATACGATAATTAAGAGCGAATAGCTCGCCTTATCAGTAGATCTGGAAGTTTGTTTGTATGAACAACTATCAAATTCTTCGACAGAATGAGTTCTGTAGCCACGACATGTCAAGCAACATTGCAGAAGCCCTGCTGCTATGTACTTAATTTTTCATGAAGAGCGTGATTACTGAGACGGGATCTAACATCACTCTATTTACGATAGTCATGGCTATTTACATTGTAATGATTTTATTTCCAGGCTCATTCACTTGATTAGTTTCTTGACTGTTTTGCTGAATTTGCTACAAATGAAGAGGCTATTCCTGGAAAATAATGTAATCGATTTATGCCCTAAGCCTTCAAGAAATAAGGCAGAGCTCAGCTAAGGTGTAGCGCGAACAAGGGCTTAATTTTTCTTTGGCACGAGTCTACGGTGTCCAGGGCATGACGTTAAACCGCGTCCAAAACCGAGTGACCACCGGTATAAGTGGTTCCCATCTACCAAGTGCCAAGGGTCTCCTTGGAGGGCGGACGAGCGGGTGAGTTGCTCTTGGGATCAGAACGCGTCCCTAAAGGCGCGGAAGAACCAGGTTGGTCAACGGCATCAGAATGTGGAAGGCAACGAGAAACCACCACAGTAAAGATCCTGTGGATTTCTCTAGTTACATATCACGGCTGTGTTCATAACCAAAATTTCCAGGGTTTCAAGTCTCCCCCAGTCGGATCTCTGGGGGGGGGGGGGGGGGGCAGTTTTGAGCAACGCTATCACAAAGAAGAGATTATCATTAAAAGATAGTACTTAGATAAGCACATGAAATGTGAAGACGATAGCTCAGGCTGGAACTGGAAAAATCAACAATGCAATCCAAGAAATGGAAAGAATGAGCATTAAGATCATGGGCATTAGTGAAATGCGATGGCCAGGTTCAGGTTCTTGTAACATCAATGAACACAGAATTTTCTACTCAGGGACATCTAATGCGCAGTATATGTCTGGAGTAGGATTTATAGTATCGAAAGCAATCGCAGAATGTGTCACTAATTGTGTTCCTGTTTCAGAGAGAGTGATGTTACTCCAAATAAGTGCTCTACCCACACAACTGAACACTATTCAGGTCTACGCTCCAACAACAGACCATAGTGATGAAGAAGTTGCAGAATTTTATTCCCAAATTTCAGGTATTTTGCAACAACTACCGAAGAAAGATCTTACAATAACTATGGGAGATTTTAATGCCAAACTAGGAAGGGGATCCGAAGGCGACATTATAAGTCACTATGCACTTGGTGAAAGGAATGAGAGAGGCGAACTACTCAGTGCATTTGCAGGAGAGTGGAGATTCGTAGTAACTAACACATTCTTCACACTACCACCCAGACGACTCTACACCTCGAAGTCCCCAAGAGATTCAGACGAAAATATTACCCGGAATCTGATTATGTCTTGATAAATCAAAGATATATGGCAGAAACAGCTGTCTCTCAATGACAACCTATCCAGGTGCCGACATTAACTCAGACCACGTTCCCCTAGTTGGCGTCTTTAAAATCAGAAGAGATACTTAAAATGATGGACAGAAGGAGGCAAGTGAAAAGTAATCCTGATGAACACAAGAATATCAACAAGGAGATTTGGAAACAGATACGAAAAGCTAACGCAAGACAAATACAGGAACAATGCAATGAAATAGAGAAATTACAATTGAAGCATGATAGTTTCAATATTCACAAAAAAAAGTCAGGGAAGCGACAGGAAAATTCAGAAAAAGGAGAGGAAACAGGTTGGCGAACAATGAAGTAAAAATAATAGTTGGACAAGATGAGCTTAAAGAAACATGAAAAACATACATAGAACAACTCTTTTATGACAACCGACCAGAACGTCCTCAAATATATTGCGAAACAGGACCTAGAATTCTGCTGCAAGAAGTACAAGCTGCAGTAATTGGAATGAAAGATAGTAAATCACCTGGTCCGACAATGTGAATGCCGAAAATCTCAAGCTGCTCTGTGAGGATAATTTAAAATGGTCGACTGCAATATTAAATGACGCCTGCGACTCTGATAACATTCTACGGGAGAGGCTTAAATCCGAATTTATAACATTGCCCAAAAAGCCCGGAGCTAAGACTTGTGGTGAATACAGGACCATCAGCCTCATCAGTCACCTGCTAAAGATCTTCCTGAGGGTCATTCACCAAAGAATTTACAAGATCTGTGAAGAACAAATATCTTCTTCACAGTTTGGTTTCAGAAATGCTTTTGGCACGCGCGAAGCATTATTTAGTATCCAGGTACTATTTCAAAGGTGCAAAGACATGAATTGCGATATTTATGCATGCTTTATTGATTTTCAGAAGGCTTTCGATAGATTAAAACACCGGAAGATGGTTGACATTTTAAGAAGCAATGGTTTGGATGATAAAGACCTACGTATAATTGTGAACCTATATTGGAACCAGTCGGCTTCTGTGAGGCTGGACAGAGAAAATACAGAAGACATAGACATTCTACGAGGTGTAAGGCACGGTTGTATATTATCCCCACTGATTTTCAACATCTGTTCAGAACACATCTTTAAGGAAACTCTTGATGAAGTGGAGATGGGAGTGCTCTTAAACGGAAAATATATCAACAACATCCGATATGCTGACGACACACTAATATTTTTTGATAGACTTTTCGATAGACATGCACAAAGAAACTCTGAATATGGTCAACCCTCAAAAACCGGAAACAATTAAAATCAGTAAAAACAGAGTCCCTGCATGTGACATTAAGATAGGCCAAAATCACATAGAGCAAGTACATAAATACACGTACCTTGGCACTACAATAAATGACCAATGGGATATTTCTGATGAGGTGAGAAATCAAATTGGAAAAGCCAGGGCTGTCTTCAATAAGTAATCTTTTCAAGAATCATGGCTGAGCAATGACGACGAAGATCAGACTTCTACGCTGCTACGTATTTTCCACCCTCTTCTATGGCAACTCTGACAGATCGTTGGATTAGCGGCTGGAGGCTTTTGAAATGTGGCTGTACAGGAGAGTGTTAAGAACACCGTGGATCGCTCATGCAGAATTATGCTTCTCCATACGATAATACCTGCACCAACAAACTTATAATTTTCGATAAACTTCCTGGGTCCATTAGTGTTTCCACCCCTCGACATGTCAGGGTACATCGATAACGGCTACTAATAATTAATCTGATCGCATCCGAGAAGAGCACGCGACCCCACTCCTAGTTTATCCAGTCCCTCCGAAGCCATCGCAAATGCCGCCGCCGATGAGCGGGTGTCAGTGGAATGGCTGCGTGTTGGCCCTCGGGATGAAAGGTCACACCACCCATACAGTCGCCGCGCCGCTGTTGAACGTCAGATAGCAAGCTATGCCTCGCTGTCGTGCACCCGCTGTTTGACACGGCTCCCTTCATGCCAGATGCTCAATGTAGCGGTAGCCTGCTGCTGTAGCTGACCATGGACCACCACCACATTTCCTTGTGGAAGCTGTGCCTGTGGTGCAGAAAGTTTCCCATAAACGTGAAACAGTGCTGTGAGCAATACCAAACGCCGGGGCTACCTCATCACTCTTCGTCCATCTTTCACTTTCCCCTTGATTCTTCCCCGTGTGAAGTCATCCAGATGTGTCTCCAGGCCATACTGTAAGGAAGAACACAACCACAGCGCACCGTAGCTCTTCGCCGATTGACACGCTCTGTCTTTTCTCCTTCCTCCAACTGACTCGTGTTGCGTGGCTAGCCCCATTTCACGCTAAAGTCGCATTAACCTGATTCATGTGGCGTCAAGCTTTCTGTGCACGATTGGGAGACCTCTGGCAGCATGCTCCCACACTTTTACTTGCTTCCACTGAGTAGTTAATATGTTACGTTACTTTTCCTATCTTGTCATTTTGCAGAGCAGTGTATAATAAAAAGGGGGAAATCAATATTGATACAGAATTTGCTCTCCAACACACTAAGTAATTGGCTTGCAGAGTACATACAATGAACCGCGAAAGAAAATGGTACAGACATGCGTATTCATATACAGAGATATGTAAACAAGTGGAAGACGGCACTGCAGACGAGAACACCTATACAGGGTGAGTCACCTAACGTTACCGCTGGATATATTTCGTAAACCACATCAAATACTGACGAACCGATTCCACAGACCGAACGTGAGGAGAGGGGCTAGTGTAATTCTTTAATACAAACCATACAAAAATGCACGGAAGTATGTTTTTTAACACAAACATACGTTTTTTTAAATAGAACCACGTTATTTTTGTTAGCACATCTGAACATATAAACAAATACGTAATCAGTGCCGTTTGTTGCATTGTAAAATGTTAATTACATCCGGAGATATTGTAACCTAAAGTTGACGCTTGAAACCTCCGACGTTCAGTTGCAACAAACACGGGCCACGGCCGGCGAGCAGCATCTGCAGGGACATGTTTACGATGACGACCGTGTTTACGAGTGTGGCTGTAGTGCACTGTTGTGGTTTGGTCTAGCTGTCGCAGTGTCTGCATGTAGCGCTTGCTGCTATTGTTATTCTGCATTCGTCTCCGCACGCAGACCAACTGTAGTACACCGTGTTACCAGACGTCTGTGATAGTGTAGTGTTGTAGGAACTGTGACCATGGTGTATTCGAACTCTGAAAAGGCGGAGATGATACTCATCTATGACGAATGTCGACGAAATGCAGCTGAAGCCTGCAGGGTGTATGCAGAACGGTAGCCGGACAGAGAGCATCCAACGTGCCGCACATTGCAAAACATCTACCGGCAACTGTATGCAACAGGTACGGTCGTAGCACGCAAACGGGTCCGTAACAGGCTCGTCACAGGAGAAGTGGGTGCAGCTGGTGTGTTAGCTGCTGTTGCCATGAACCCACACATGAGTACAAGGGACATTGTGAGAGCCGGTGGACTGAGTCAAAGTAGTGTCATGCGCATACTGCATCGTCACCGCTTTCACCCGTTTCATGTGTCGCTACATCAGCAATTACATGGTGATGACTTTAATCATCGAGTGCAATTCTGTCAATGGGCATTAACAGAGAATGCGTTGCAGCTCTACCTGTTTACTGATGAAGCGGGTTTCACAAACCAGGGGCAGTGAATCTACAGAACATGCATTAATGGTCCGTGGACAATCCTCGCTGGCTCAGACAGGTAGATCGACAGCGACCGTGGACTGTAAATGTATGGTGCGGAATCATTGGCGACCACCTCATTGATCCTCACTTCATTGCAGGGGCCCAAACAGCTGCAACATACATCGCATTTCTTCAGAATGATCTGCCAACGTTGCTCGAAAATGTCCCACTGGAAACGCGTCGACGTATGTGGTATCAGCATGATGGTGCACCTGCACATTCCACAATTAACACTAGGCTGACCCTTGACAGGATGTTCGACGGGCTTTTCATAGGACGTGGAGGACGCATAAATTGGCCAGCCCGTTCTCCTGATCTTACACCTCTGGACTTCTTTCTGCGGCGTACGTTACAGGAGAATGTGTACCGTGATGTGCCTAGAACCCCAGAGGATATGAAACAACGTATTGTGGCAACCTGCGGCGACATTACACCAGATGTACTGCGGCGTGTACGACATTCATTACGCCAGAGATTGCAGTTGTGTGCAGCAAATGATGGCCACCACATTGAACATCTATTGGCCTGACATGTCAGGACACACTCTATTCCACTCCGTAATTGAAAACGGAAACCACGTGTGTACGTGTACCTCACCCCTCATGGTAATGTACATGTGCGTCAGTAAAAAAGACCAATAAAAAGGTGTTAGCATGTGGACGTAGTGTGCTGTTCCAGTCTCTTCTGTACCTAAGGTCCATCGCCGTTCCCTTTGGATCCCTACGTAATTCTGCGCTCTACGTAATTCTGCGCTCTCCGATACACACGATCGAACAGCGGAGGACTGGTACTTAAGCGTCAACTTTAGGTTACAATATCTCCGGATGTAATTAACATTTTACAATGCAACAAACGGCACTCATTACGTATTTGTTTATATGTTCAGATGTGCTAAAAACGTAGGTTTGTGTTAAAAAACGTACTTCCGTGCATTTTTTATGGTTTGTATTAACCAATTACACTAGCCCCTCTCCTCGCGTTCGGTCTGTGGAATCGATTCGTCAGTATTTGATGTGGTTTACGAAATATATCCAGCGGTAATGTTAGGTGACTCACCCTGTATAGAATAACAAGTGCCTGGCGTAGTTGTTAGTTCGGTTACTGCAGCTACAATCGCAGGTTATCAAGATTTAAGTGAATATGGTGTCATGGCACGAGCCATGGGACACAGCACTCCGAGGCAGCGATAAGTAGGATCTTCCCTGACGACCATTTCGCGAGTGTGCCGTGTATATCAGCAATCCGGTAAAACATCAAATCTCTGATATCGCTGAGCCGCAGAAAGCTGCAAGAACAGGACAAACTACTACTGAAAAGAACCGTTCAGCCTGACAGAAGTGCAACGCTTCCGTAAATAGCTGTATATTTCAATGCTGGTCCACCAACAAGTGCCCGCGTGCGAAACATTCAATGTAACATATCGAAATGGGCTTTCAGAGCCGAAGGTCTACTCGTGTACCCTTGATGACTGCACAGCACAAAGCTTTACGCCTCGCCTGGGCCCGTCAACACCGACTCTGGACTATTGATAGCTTGAAATACATATGTTGCCTGGTCGGACGAGTCTCGTTTAAAACTGCACCGTGGATCCTGCATGTCAACAGGAGACTGCCCAAGCTGGTCGAGGGTCTGTAATGGTGTGGGGCGTCTGCAGTTGGAGTGATATGTGCCCCCTGATACGTCTAGATACGATTTTGACAGGTGACACGTACGTAAGCAACCTGTCTGGTCACCTGCATCCATTCATGTCCATTGTGCATTCCAGTGGACTTCGGCAATTCCAGCACGACGATGAGACACCCCACACTTCCTCAATTGCTACAGAGTGGCTCCAGGAGCACTATTCTGAGTTTAAACGCTTCTGCTGGAAGCCAGACTGCCCAAATATGAACATTATTGAGAATAACTGGGATGCCTTGCAACGAACTGTTCAGAAGAGATCTCCACCCCCTCATACTATCCATGGTGTCAGTTCTCTCCAGCACTACTTCAGACATTAGTGTAGTCCATGGCACGTCGTGTTGCAGCACTTTTGATTGCTCGCGGGGGCCCTACACGATATTCGGCAGGTGTGCAAGTTTCTTTGGCGCTTCAGTGTACATAAATACAGAAACCAAACAACTCCGTTCCGGCAACATGATGTGTGTTTACATTATCGGCAATCCACTATACGTATCCAACATCGTAGAGCAAACGGTTATGTGCTCTGGAATTCCGCGTTGAGATGACCACCGCTGAACTTTCTACCCTAATGGCCATTAAAATTGCTACACTAAGAGGAAATGCAGATGATAAACGGGTATCCATTGGACAGATATATTATACTAGAACTGAGATGTGATTACATTTTCACACAATTTGGGTGCGTAGATCCTGAGAAATCAGTACCCAGAACAACCACCTCTGGCCATAATAAAGGCCTTGATACGCCTGGACATTGACATACAGAGCTTGGATGGCGTGTACAGGTACAGCTGCCGACGCAGCTTCAACACGATACCACAGTTCATCAAGAATAGTGACTCGCGTATTATGACGAGCCAGTTGCTCGGCCACCATTGACCAGATATTTTCAATTGGTGAGAGATCTGGAGAATGTGCTGGCCAGGGCAGCAGTCGAACATTTTCTGTATCCAGAAAGGCCCATACAGGACCTGCAATGTGCGGTCGTCCATTATCCTGCTGAAACGTAGGGTTTCGCAGGGATCGAATGAAGGGTAGAGCCACGGGTCGTAACACATCTGAAATGTAACGTCCATTGTTCAAAGTGCCGTCAATCCGAACAAGAGGTGACCGAGACGTGTAACCAATGGCACCCCATACCATCACGCCGGGTGATACGCCAGTATGGCGATGACGAATACACGCTTCCAATGTGCGTTCACTGCGATATAGCCAAACACGAATGCGACCATCATGATGCTGTAAATAGAACCTGGATTCATCCGAAAAAATTACGTTTTGCCATTCGTGCACCCAAGTTCGTCGTTGACTACACCATCGCAGGCGCTCCTGTGATGCAGCGTCAAGGGTAATCGCAGCCATGGTCTCCGAGCTGATAGTCCATGCTGCTGCAAACGTCGTCGAATTGTTCGTGCAGATGTTTGTTGTCTTGCAAACATCCCCATCTGTTGACTCAGCCATGCGGATAAGATGCCTGTCATCTCGACTGCTAGTGATACGAGGCCGTTGGGATCCAGCACGACGTTCCCTCCTGAACCCACCGATTCCATATTCTGCTAACAGTCATTGGATCTCGACCAACGCGAGCAGCAATGTCGCGATACGATAAACCGCAATCGCGATAGGCTAAAATCCGACCTTTATCAAAGTCGGAAACGTGATGGTACGCATTTCTCTTCATTACACGAGGCATCGCAACAACGTTTCACCAGGCAACGCCGGTCAACTGCTGTTTGTGTATGAGAAATCGGTTGGAAACTTTCCTGATGTCAGCACGTTGTGTCGCCACCGGTGCCAACCTTGTATGAATGCTCTGAAAAGCTAATCATTTGCATATCACAGCATCTTATTCCTGTTGGTTAAATTTCGCGTCTGTAGCACGTCAGCTTCGTGGTGTAGCAATTTTAATGGCCAGTAGTGCATATGTACCCCTAACTTCAAAATCATAGACGTCCTGAGCCTAAACCCAATACTGCACGTTGTTTCATTCGTTTTCGCGTTGCACAGTTGCACAATTGCACAATTGATATGTGCTAAGTCATTACACGTAATAACAAAGGGAACAGTCGCGGAGCAGAAAGAAAACCTTTTTAATCACTTTTCTTATAATGGAAAACATGAATACCACTCTTGTGTACATTGGAATGTTGAATTCGGTTTCGAGGTATCGAAATAACTTTTTGTCCTTACATTTGCACATCATACAAAATAGTGTCACATGCAGCAATAATACTAGCCTTGGCAATCCAGATTTTGTAATTATTTGCTGTTTAAATGCATCACCGTTCATCCACATTACTGTGTGCTTGCGCCCAAGATCCATGAGGATGGCAAAAACTGACAAACTTATTCATCGCTTCTAATTTTTCTCGCTAGATGTGTGGTGGTGAAGCTGCTCTGTTAGCAGCGAATTAAGTCGCTACTGTAGGAGAAGTAAATTATTCGTCTGCCTAGTGTGACGCGAGAGGTTATAGAAGACAACCAGAGGCCGTCCCTTTAAGTTGATTACTCGGTATGGTTTTTGCGCACGGGGACGCCACGATGAACAGTTAATGTCGGACTGCGTGTGTAGAAATCCTATCTTATTACTAAAATAATTGCAACAACACACTGTAAGCTAGTCAACAGTTTCGTAAAAGGTGTTCATAAAAGTCACAGCACTTTAAATATGTTGAACTGGAAACGGTAATATTATTTTCACGATGTTAACAACGTGACGACATAGGCCAGATTCCGCTGTAGACAGCGTCTGCTAAAGGAAATGCCGAGAAAGAAATATGCGACCTCGGATGTAAAACCGTTTTTTTTTTTCCTGCAGTCGACACTAATTAGATATCTGCATGGCATTTATGGGTGAGCTCGCTTCTACAAGTATTTTAACATTTCCCTACACTGTGGCGCTACATTTCAGCGCTTAGTTGTTGTCAACTTCAGGATCTATTCTGGGGGTAAACATCAGTTTTCTGAACAAATTTGAAAGCAGCTGACCTCACCATGTGAAGCACATGTCGTTCTGCGTTTTCTGCACTTATAAAATAAGGTTGGGCAGGAAGATCTTAAAACTGTGCTTATTACAGTTTTAGTAAGACCTGAATCTAACAAAATCCATGAAATGTTAGAGCTTTCCTTAACTCGATTTCTTCACACACATCACTTTGGCTAGTTACTGATTCCTCCTTAGAAGAAAAAAAAGTCACCAAATTCAGTGAGTTTCAGTGAGTTACAGTGATCACAATTACAGCTAAACTGAAGTTACTCACTTACTTTTGCAGAGAACTGGTGTAATTAAGAGTTAAACTTGCGCTTTAAAGTGTGTCTTTTGACGTTGATCACGATCAGCTCTTGTGCGAGCCTGTTGATAACCCGTACTGCAGAGTAATACATTCATTTCTCATTGTTGGCGAGCTTTCATAACCCTGTACCTTACTTTGACAAATCGAATATTCAAACTACGAAGAGGACGACTGATAAACGAATCTAGTAATAAAAAGGCAATTGTCCAAGGTAGAAAATGGGACTCGCTTTGTAGCGAGAAAATCACAAAATTGTGATTGATGAGACCAGGACTCGTGGACGCCATGAGCAGCTACTACGGTACGTCGTATAGTGAGGCTACAGAGTTTACTGCACACTACACGTTTTAAATGAATGATAAAACTATAGTTATTGAAGGTATTATATCTTCAATAGTTATAAAGCAGTATGGCCAGGCAAATGAAGAAAGAAAAACTGTGATGTTAAGTCAAACCTGATTCCTGTTATGAAGAGGAATAATTCCAGTGGTGATATCTACAAATCTTTTATCCACAGTGCTTCGAAGGTAACTCTAAAACCACTAAAACCAACCCGTTGAGACTTATGACGCCAAATACGCGTTACCGCTAAAGCTCTAAAGTCGTTAATGAGAGCGTTACCTAGGTAATGTGCTGGTTAATTGACATACTCCGTTAACGTGCAGAATCAAGAGTTTTCCGCATATTAGCTGGGTAATGTGAACATTAACGGCATCCTTATCGTTAAAGTTCGAAAGTTTGTTTCTCTCATTTCCTTTCCCTACTCCTTCCGCTCTCCCTCCATTTTTAGTTTGGTTTCGTTGCATTTCAGAAACAGATGCCAGCTGGAACTCATCGGATATCAGTCTCAACCGGGTGGAAAGTGTCTTCTCGTATACAAGACCATTTAACAAAATTTGCTGTTCTGAAACCGCTCACATCAAAACGGGCGGATGAAGTAGCCTATAACCACCTTGATGTTTGTTTTTTTTTTTTTTTCAATTTTGGCGCTCCAAGTATTGTGCACTCTGATAACAGACGCGAATTTTGTAACAAAATCACAGAATGTATGGTCAAAAATCAAAATCGTTAATGGCAATTGTAGACACTGTCAAAATCAAGGAAGTGTAGAACCAGCGAATCAAGACACTGAAAACGTGCTCAACGTTTTGTACAGTTCATGAAGAATCGTGCGTAATATTCTACAATAAAAAGAAGACCTTAGGAAGCCAAATCGGTTGTCCCGGAAAAATGGGATTGTCTTTTTCTGCTGTACCAAATTGTGCATCACGTTCGATAAATACTGAAGAAGACCTTGGGAATTTTTGATTCACAATAGACTGTGATTCACAATAGACTGTGATTATGGGATCACAGTCAAATCTTATTCAAGAGAACATTCTGTTAGCCCCTGCTTCTACCGAATGACCTACAGAAGTACAAGAATTTATTGATAGTAATTTTAAACTGCTTTATGGACAATTATGAAGAATACTCAGTTATCCTGCACCACCATGGAATCTCCTCTGCATGTTGAAGAAGTCATCATTCAGTTACCCTCAGCTTCAGCAGAATCGCCATCACACGTCTGTAAAGGGCCTGAAGAGAGGACTATACAAGACAGAGTCTATATTGTTGGCTCAAAAGCAGTATCAGGTGCTCACAAGTGTAAATCGAGTGATATGTTTCTTCACGTAATTTTCTCGTAGAAATAGACCCTAAAGAGGAAGAGTATGGAGACAATGTATTGTGCAACATGTATAAAAAGAATATGGATTAGAAAATACAGCGTGAAAAAGCCAAGAATCGGTTTAGAAAAGCAAGCAAAGCTGTTTCTGTTAGCAGTTTCTAACGCGAAGCCTCAAATGTAGATGAAGGTGTCACTGTGAGAATTAAATTACCAGAAGTAGTAAAACCTGATGCCCGCTCGATTCTATATGGTTCTTAGTGAAACAGAGGATAGCTTTTATAAACTCGATACTAAACCGGGTATTTTAAATCAGTTGTATGCAAAAGCTTAATTCAATGATTATCTTTAAAAATAAAAGATGTCACTTCTTTAGAAATATCTTAACACCAATCAGCAATGAAACAATTTCTTGGTAGTGGTCAGGGTATCAGAAAGTGCGACTGCAAATTCAGATGTATGAAAAAAAGGTATACATGTGACAAAACCCGATACCTATGTAATTCAGTGTGTCGCCAATCTTTAGATTGAACTAATAAGTAAACATAATTTTATCAGATTTTTGAAAATTCATTTCCATATTTTAAACCGTTTGATTCTTTGTATTATAGGTTTTAATTGATTGAAGATTGACTGTCAACTAATTTGTTCACTGTTTGATTTTCTTAACTTGTTTGCGGTGGTAAATATCGAAGCTTAAATAAATTATGTTATATTAATTTAAGCTTACAGTAACTTTAGGTTTTCAGAAATTACTGCAACCAGTCGCCTTTTATGTAGATGTATTTTATTTAACCATGACCGGTTTCGAGCTGCCTAGCACTCATCATCAGATGGTATATACATTAGTGCTTTTTTGTACCCATTGTGTGGGTGGTTGAGTATCTGTGGCTAGACAGAAACGAGAACAAATAATCGCTACATGTGGTACAGTAACACGAAATATTTACAGCATAATTTATGTTTAACGTATAAGAGCAAATAATCACTACATGTGGTACAGTTACACGAAATATTTACAGTTTAATTTACGTTTTGAGGTGTTACTTACAGATAAATCTTTCTGCAGGTATATAAATCTCTTTTAGGACGTATTTTTGAAACCATTGTGTCTTGTTTTTCACAATTTCACAAGTTAAACTTTCACTAGATGTATATTACTTTTATGAGGCACTGTTGGAAACATATATCTTGTTTTTCGTAAACATCGCTGAACACACTTAGCCACAGATACGAATACAGGATTTACACAATATAAACAAGCCAAAGATTGCAATATAACTACAGTATCAAAGATTTCAAGTTGACCAGAGGCATTATTAGTCATCACACACACTGACAAGAGATTTGTCTTTATTACATAGAAAATAAATGTAAATTAGCTTAAACTAGTAAAATGTTTATTTATAAATTAACTGTGCAATTTTAACAGGTATATAAAAAACTAGATTTTTTACATATATTTCAGTTACATTTAAGATTATTGGTATTGAGAGTATTATGACAGCTAATTTCTTGTTCCTTCCATTGGCTGATCTTGGCATATGATGTCTGGGATGAGAGGTTGATGGTTAACTTGAAATAATAAGTGATGCTGGTACTTGAAAGGGTGTGGAAAAGGAGTTGGCGGTGGGGGGGGGGTGTAGGGGGTGTATAGGAAAAAGGAGAGGGGGGGTTGAGAGGGTGATGTGGAGAGCTGAAGGGGGGGGCAGAAGTGGTACAAGCTTTTATGTGTGTGTGTGGGGGGGGGGGGGGTCATTTTGTTTCTGAATGACTGTTTAGTTTTTTAAGTTCAAAGAATCCTTAAAATTCTGAAAGAAGGAGTTATTCGCCAATTCTGTCTGCTCATTTAAATGTATGTGGGGAATTATGTTTGTGGGTAAAAATCTCTAATTGTTCGAGAAGATCCATCTTGAATCCCTTGTCTACAGTGTGTAGGATTTGAAGGTTAGTTTTAATGTCTGTTATGGAATGTTTATTATCTGCTAGATGGGTAGCAAAAGTGGATCTATTTAAGTTGTTTAGGCGAAGTGCATCAGTGTGCTCTTTGTATCGGATCTCAAAATTTCTACCTGTTTGCCCTATGTAGTAGCAGGAGCAGCTGTCACATCTTAATTTATATATACCAGATTTTTGGTAGGGTGTGCTGGCTCTTTTGGTGTTGTGGACTATTTTGTTCTGTATTTTGTTGTTAGTGTGAAAACTTATTTTGACATTATGTGGTTTGAATAGCTTAGCAAGTTTGTATGAGATATTGCCGAGAAACGGCATACAAACGAATTTGGTTTCTTCTGCTACTGAGGTCTGGCTTGCTGGTTTTGCTTTGTTAGATATAATGTTTTTATCTAATTTTTCAATTATGCTTGGGTCATAAGCATTGTTTGATGCTATTGTTTTTAATATATTGATTTCATTAATTTTTGCAGTAGGATCAGCTTGAATCTTGTTGATACGGTTAAGTGCTGATTTGAAAAAAGCTAGTTTATGCTGATTTGGGTGGCAATGCCAAACCGTATCAACAAGATTCAAGCTGATCCTACTGCAAAAATTAATGAAATCAATATATTAAAAACAATAGCATCAAACAATGCTTATGACCCAAGCATAATTGAAAAATTAGATAAAAACATTATATCTAACAAAGCAAAACCAGCAAGCCAGACCTCAGTAGCAGAAGAAACCAAATTCGTTTGTATGCCGTTTCTCGGCAATATCTCATACAAACTTGCTAAGCTATTCAAACCACATAATGTCAAAATAAGTTTTCACACTAACAACAAAATACAGAACAAAATAGTCCACAACACCAAAAGAGCCAGCACACCCTACCAAAAATCTGGTATATATAAATTAAGATGTGACAGCTGCTCCCGCTACTACATAGGGCAAACAGGTAGAAATTTTGAGATCCGATACAAAGAGCACACTGATGCACTTCGCCTAAACAACTTAAATAGATCCACTTTTGCTACCCATCTAGCAGATAATAAACATTCCATAACAGACATTAAAACTAACCTTCAAATCCTACACACTGTAGACAAGGGATTCAAGATGGATCTTCTCGAACAATTAGAGATTTTTACCCACAAACATAATTCCCCACATACCATTTTAAATGAGCAGACAGAATTGGCGAATAACTCCTTCTTTCAGAATTTTAAGGATTCTTTGAACTTAAAAAACTAAACAGTCATTCAGAAACAAAATGCCCCCCCCCCCCACACACACACATAAAAGCTTGTACCACTTCTGCCCCCCCCCTTCAGCTCTCCACATCACCCTCTCAACCCCCCCTCTCCTTTTTCCTATACACCCCCTACACCCCCCTCCCCACCGCCAACTCCTTTTCCACACCCTTTCAAGTACCAGCATCACTTATTATTTCAAGTTAACCATCAACCTCTCATCCCAGACATCATATGCCAAGATCAGCCAATGGAAGGAGCAAGAAATTAGCTGTCATAATACTCTCAATACCAATAATCTTAAATGTAACTGAAATATAATGTAAAAAATCTAGTTTTTTATATACCTGTTAAAATTGCACAGTTAATTTATAAATAAACATTTTACTAGTTTAAGCTAATTTACATTTATTTTCTATGTAATAAAGACAAATCTCTTGTCAGTGTGTGTGATGACTAATAATGCCTCTGGTCAACTTGAAATCTTTGATACTGTAGTTATATTGCAATCTTTGGCTTGTTTATAATGTGTAAATCCTGTATTCGTATCTGTGGCTAAGTGTGTTCAGCGATGTTTACGAAAAACAAGATATATGTTTCCAACAGTGCCTCATAAAAGTAATATACATCTAGTGAAAGTTTTAACTTGTGAAATTGTGAAAAACAAGACACAATGGTTTCAAAAATACGTCCTAAAAGAGATTTATATACCTGCAGAAAGATTTATCTGAAAGTAACACCTCAAAACGTAAATTAAACTGTAAATATTTCGTGTAACTGTACCACATGTAGTGATTATTTGCTCTTATACGTTAAACATAAATTATGCTGTAAATATTTCGTGTTACTGTACCACATGTAGCGATTATTTGTTCTCGTTTCTGTCTAGCCACAGATACTCAACCACCCACACAATGGGTACAAAAAAGCACTAAATGTATATACCATCTGATGATGAGTTGCTAGGCAGCTCGAAACCGGTCATGGTTAAATAAAATACATCTACATAAAAGGCGACTGGTTGCAGTAATTTCTGAAAACCTATTCACACCACAGTCGTAGTGTTCCACATCCACAATGGATAAAAGTCTTACAGTAACTTTGCTGTTGTTTCACCAACGATCTTATTTTCACTTTGATGAATGTCTAGTGGTAATGTGCAGATTATCTAGGTAATTTGCAGATTACGTAGGTATTTTCACAAAAGAAACAATTTTCTACACGAATCACCCTAATTAATCGTTATATTATCTAGATAATCTGCAGAATAAATGATTCCTGCACTTTACAGGTAACGTATGCACTTTAAGAGCGATTCGTGATGTTCGTTAACGCTCTTATAAACATAATTTTTAAGTTGAAGTAATAAAATGAGGCCGGCCGCGGTGGCCGAGCGGTTCTAGGCGCTACAGTCTGGAACCGCGCGACCGCTGCGGTCGCAGGCTCGAATCCTGCCTCGGTCATGGATGTGTGTGATGTCCTTCGGTTAGTTCGGTTTAAGTAGTTCTAAGTTCTAGGGGACTGATGACCTCAGATGTTGAGTCCCATAGTGCTCAGAGCCAATAAAATGAGTCGTAAATCTGAATCTTACAGCTGTGTTACCCTTTTAGTAATTCCATGCAAAGTCTTTTTAAAAATCTGTACAGCATCTAAGCTCTTGCGGTCTAAGGGCATAAATATCGCATACGGCCTCTTAAGAACGGCGATGTTTAAAATGGATAGCATCAAATGTTGATTTCAACATCCGTGAAAGGTAGTGCACCTAATAGAGATCCCTGAAAAATGCAAATAAGAAGCACTTCGACAGGCTTCCCATGGACTAGAGACTGAGCAGGCTTGCAGTGCCACTATTTCATTCACAACTAGACGCACTGTTTCAAGGAATGAAGAAAGTTGTAGACATACACAGAGCAACACAAACTTCGTTCGTATCTACCGCCCGCAACGCAGATATTAAAAATGTAAAATACGCGCGGAGTGGCCGCGCGGTTTGAGGCGCCATGTCACGAATTGCGCGGCCCCTCCCGCTGGAGGTTCGAGTCCTTCCTTGGGCATGGTCCCTTAGGAAGTCACACTCATTCGAACATTTTTTTCAAAAATGTTTAAGTTCACGATGACATTCCCTAGAGAGATTTCTCGACTGTTCCTGATGTTCGTAAGAACTTCATTTGAAGTGTAAATAATGACACTTCTGGTGTACGAGCCTTCGGTAAGCTGTTTATTATTAAACTATGCTCACCGGTATAGAGTTATTCTGACGCCTGTACAGCAGTTCTGGCGTATTATCTAACGGTAAATGTGGCTGTCGAAAAAGCTGGGCGTTCATTTTCTGGACTAAAAATAAGATTATACACCATCCAATCACATTAATATGACCACCTGTGAAAAACCTGACCAACCGCCTTTTGCAGCGCAAACCGCTGCGAGATGCGCACGAAGAGAGTGAGGCTCTGGGAGGCGCCGACGTGGATGAGGACCTTGCAGACTCCAGTGCTGCGGCCATCTGCGCTAGGTTTCTCATTTGAGGATTCGTGGTGCGTACAGGAAGATCGAGGTGGTCCCACAGATTCTCGAATCAGTTTACATCTGGAGAGATCAGTGACCAGGGGAGTATAGTATACTCATACTGGTGCTCTTTGAACCACATATGGACAGTGCGAGGTGTGTGACACCTTGCGTTATCCTGATAGAAGCCATCGTGCTGTCGAGAAACAAAGTGAATTCTGGGGCGGCATGGTCCCCAAGGATATATGCATACTTGTTGATGCATTGTGCCTTCCAGAACGACGAGATCACCCAGGGAAAGAACAAATTCAAAAACTCATCAAAATCAAACTAAAAGAAAAATAATCAATACCAAAATAATATCTAATTATATTCAAATCAGCATATGAATAAACACAAATTATAAAAACAAACCTCGACAGAAACATTAAAGAATGGAACATTCCCCAGAGCATAACGCTCGCTCCTCCGGCATGGATCCTTTCGATTATTGTTCAGGGTGTTTCATTTCAACGGCCATCTGTCTTACGGAAAATAAAATGGGATTCATCTGAAAATGGCATCTGTCACCGCTCCGTAACGTCCAGTTGCGGTACCGGCGTACAAAATCCAGCCATCGACACCGAAGAACGGCAGTTGTCAGTAGGCATGGGCGCATGAATTAGGTGCGTGCTGCGGAGGCGCATACACTGCAACGTCCGCTGAATAGTCGCTCAGGAACCACTGATGGTAGGCTCTTGGTTCATCTGGGAAGTCAGGTGTTCAACAGTTGCACGTCTATTAGCCCGTATACATATCCACAGCCGTAGTTCACCAGTGTCATCTACGGCCACAGTTGCCTCGGCGCCAGTTTTGGATAGTGCCATTTTCACATGCACTGTATAGCTATTGAGGCACGCGAACAAATGCTGAAATGCTTCCACACTTGGCCCCAAACTCAGTGATCATGCCAGTTGGACGTCAGATAAATAGCTTCCTTTCCGCATTACAACAACTGTGCTGTTTTGCGCGCCCACCCCGACGCGCTTCATATACCCTCCATTGCTAGTGCTGCCACCATTCGTCTGTGAGTGTTTATTGCACGTCGGCGTCGAACATAGGCGGTGGTCACAGTAATGTGACTGGACCGTGTACTTCGTTTTACTGAAGCATAACAGTTTTAGGACAAGTTTTTCATACATATTTTACAATTTGTCCCAAATGGGATGGCCGAGCGGTTCTAGGCACTTCAGTCCGGAACCGCGCTGCTACTACGGTCGCAGTTTCGAATCCTGCCTCGGGCATGGATGTGTGTGATGTCGTTAGGTTAGTTAGGTCTAGGGGACTGATGACCTCAGATGTTAAGCCCCATAGTGCTTAGAGCCATTTGAACCAAATGGGATGAGCGGTCGGGATGATGGCTTGAAGTGTGTGTGCGTGTGTGTGTGTGCTCGCAAGCGCGCGTTTGTGTGTGTGTGTGTGTGTGTGTGTGTGTGTGTGTGTGTGTGTGTGTGTGTGTGTGTGTGTGTGTGTGTGTGCAGAAAATAGCGATATCAGACATTGTGCACCACTAAAGAAACTGGGCAATACCGATTTCTTAGAATACGATTAATTTGCGTGTACCATACGATCTTATAAAGTCGTGGATATGTCATCATCAGTGGTAAGGTCAATAAAAATCCTTCGAAATTGAATGGATTCATGCTTAGCTTTCATGATCTATTTTAAATTAATCAAAGAGTAGTAACTTATTATAACAGAAATTTTAAAAAATGATTACTCAAGTGGAACATTAAATGCGAGCACCACCGTGTTTTTGTCGGTGGATGCCGCTTTGAAAGTGACACAGAGTGGTCTCCGTAGTTTTAATGTACTTTACGGCGTGTAGCTTACATCATAATATTTCCATATTTTGATAGTAAAGCTATGGGACCTGGAGGCAGAGTGGGAATGCGGAAAAAACAACAACCAGACGAGCAGACTGGAGGATAGTGTGTAAACCAGAGGTAATTTGAGTGGGTTGTGCGTATTATTTCATTCGTTTAGCGAAAGTTACGGAGAGAAATTCTGGTCAGTTGGAATGCCGCAGCGTTGGTCTTTGCACAATTTGGTGCGGAAGCCTCAGTCCTCAGACTTACTAGAAATAGCGTACCGTGGCGCGAAACTCTGTTTATTCGTATGGTATATCTCATTAGTAGAACCTTCCTGGGCCGGCCGCTGTGGCCGAGCAGTTGTAGGCGCTTCAGTCCGGAACCGCGCTGCTGCTACAGTAGCAGGTTCGAATCCTCCCTCGGGCATGGAGGTGTATGATGTCCTTAGGTTAGCTAGGTTAAAGTAGTTCTGTCTTGGGGACTGATGACCTCAGATGTTAAGTCCCATAGTGCCTAGAGCAATGTGAACCATTTTTGAGCAACATTACTATTGTCTGTGTTCTGATCGCTGTATGACGTCTGTACACTTTCATTTGCAAATTCACCTTCATGATCATTTGAACCATAGACTGCCGCTTGACTGTCGAGAATAACCTCACTCACGCACAGTCTTATGTTGGGCTAGGTACTAATGTGCCCATTCCGTGTAATAAAGTGCCGATATTTATTGCCGAATTTCGTAAATTAAACTGAGCGGCAGACAAATTTTAGTTTGTCGCCTACAGATATTAACTAGCCACTTCCTATACACTGAGGTGACGAAGTCCACGGATAGCGATATGCACGTGTACACATGGCGACAGTATCAAATACACAAGGTATAAAATGTGCGTGCTTTGGCGGGGCTGTCATTTGCACTCAAGTGATTCACGTGGAAACGTTTCTGAAGTGGTTATGGTCGCACGACGGGAATTAACAAACCTTGAACCCAAAATGGTAGTTGGAGCTACACCCACGTATCTTTCGATTTCGGAGATCGTTAGGGAATTCACTACTCCGAGATGCACAGTGCCAAGACTGTGCAGAGGATACCAGATTTCAGGCATTACCGCTCACCACAGACAACGCAGTAGCCGACGGCTTCACTTATCGACAAAGAGCAACGGCGTTTGCATAGAATTGTCAGTTCTAACAGACAAGTAACAATCGTGATGCAACCGCAGAAATCGATGTGGGTCGTACGACGAACGTATCCGTCAGTAGAGAGCGGCGAATTTAGCGTTAATGGGCTATGGCAGCAGACGACCGACGCTTGTGCCTTTGCTAACAACGCGACATCGCTTGCAGTGCCTCCCTCCCCTGGGCTCGTTACCATACCAGCTGGACCCTGACGTGATCAGATGAGTCCCGATTTCAGTCGATAAGAGTTGATGGTAGCGCACGCACCACGAAGCCATGGATCCAGGTTGTCAACAAGACACTGTGCAAACTGGTGGTGGCTACATAGTTGTGTGGGCTATGTTTACATAGAATTCACTGTGTCCTCTCTTCCAACTGAACAGATCATTGACTGGTTATGTTCAGATACTTGGAGATATTTGGAGCCGTTCATGGACTTCATGTTCCCAAACAACGATGGAATTTTTATACGCCATACGCCATGTCACTGAGTTTCTGGACAATTGGGACGAATAATTTGGGCACTCCCCGACATGAATCCCACTGAACATTTATGGGACATAACCAAGAGATCGGTTCTTGCATAAAGTCCTGCACCAGAAACACTTTCGCAATTATGGACAGCTGTAAAGGCAGCATGGTTCAATATATCTGCAGGAGACATCCAAGAACTTGAGCTCTTGCGCTGGACAATACGAGGTCCGATATTATGCGGTATCCCACGGCTTTCGTCACCTCAATGAAGTTTAATAATCACAGGTGTCGGAAGCAGAAATGTTGAGAGAAGCAGGATGTAAACGTATGTGTTCGTTCTCCTAGATATCCAATAGCCAGGCAGTTCACAATCCAGCACTGGTGTCAAATGCGCACGCGTGCCCGTGTGTGTGTGTGTGTGTGTGTGTGTGTGTGTGTGTGTGAGACAGAGAGAGAGAGAGCATGTTTGTGTTCACAGTAGTTACGCCCCCTTGGCATTGCGCCATTAAACAATTACAAACTTACTAATGACCTACATGAATTCAGAAATACGCTTATCGAAACTTGTTGTAGTCCAGTCAAAGCTCCTTGCATGGAACTTTGTACTACTCGCTACACATCAGAACTACCGGCTGGAGACATGGAAGCCAGAAGAAGAAAATCCAGACCTCCTTCCAAAAGAGGAGCCTTCCACTGGCGATGACCTCTCCGACCCCGTATGGCGGGTGCCGAACGGGACCAAGGTGCATGACCAGCATGCGGAACTGCAGTCGCCAAAGTGGACAATCTCTGGGCATGCGCATGCTACACCGCCTGCTGAACTCATTTTGCTCTTCAGATAGGCACGTGAACGAAGTACTACTATAGTAAAATATGTTTGGACCATAGAAAAATAACGGTATCTGAGACATTTAATGCAATAATAACAGTAATTATCATGAATACAGAGAACAGATGGCAGGGCAATGAAGATCAGTTGAGTGTGACAAGGTTGTAATCTTAGACAACATTATTAGAGAGAGGGAAAGGAAAGTTGAATATGGAGTCAGGTTAATACCAGAACACATGTAAATATTATTTGCCGATGACCAGATAATTACTCAGAACACAATAGTTAGCAATACATTATGTAAACGAAGTCCGCAAGAACTAAAAAATTTCAGTAAAAAGACGAAATTAATATCCTTCATGGTGAAATCTCATGCTCGCTCTACAATAGTACTGTGCAAACAATCAAGAGAACAGGTGTCACAGTTTCAGCTCTTAGACTACGATATAATCTACGAACTTGAAAAAGATGTCACTAATCAATTAAGTAAGTTTCGTATGATGCACTGCGCGGCACACAGAACATTTGCGGACACGGCAAGGTAGGACAAAAAGCTAAAAATTTTCAAAGTAATGGCTACCCCCTATTCTAAGATATGGAATCGAATCCTGAAGGACTAAAGAAGAAGACAGTTACAGTCTGGAACCGCGCGACCGCTACGGTCGCAGGTTCGAATCCTGCCTCGGGCATGGATGTGTGTGATGTCCTTAGGTTAGTTAGGTTTAAGTAGGTTTAAGTTCTAGGGGACTGATGACCTCAGAAATTAAGTCCCATAGTGCTCAGAGCCAAGAAGACAGTCGGCTGAAACAAAATTTTTAAGGAATCTTAAAGGCTGTACCTTCAGAGATCAAATACCAAACAATATTGTAAGAGAAGAATTAAATCCACACTGGCTGACAAAAAGAGTGAAGTCCCAAAAAGACGTGATCGGGTTCCAATGAAACTACGTGTGCGCATACACCATCGGCGGGCATGTAGATGATTAGCGTGGCAATTCATTGTGGCAGGTAGAAAGGACACTAGAGCGAATAGTGTTGTTCGTGTTTAGTGTTGGCAGGGCAGCATCAGATGTTGACTGATCACTGCCAAGGACGTGGGGATGCCATATACTCGTGTGAGCCTCTTCAGTACATGACAGAGATTAGAAAAGGCCTGATTGTGAATCTCCACTTGGACCGCTGATCAAATTGCGTAATATTCAGACTTGCGTCTGAAGTTCCGTCATAGATGTTGCAAGAAATGCATTGCCTGACAATAAGAAGTGAAGCACGCAGAAGACTTGGTCGGATGTCCATTAACTTCGTAAACCGCGATCGGCGGATATGCAAATAAGCTGCAGCTCTCTGTGACAAGCAGAAGCCTCCAGGATTCACTAGTGTTGCTCTTGTTTAATATTCTTTCCAGGGCTGGTAGGAGGTATGAACAGTCACAAGATGAGGGGCCCCTGATGGACTAGGAGATGCCGCGTACTCGTATGAGACGCGTTATCAGCACAGGTTATCAGCACCTGACAATGTTTGGAACGGGGCCTCATTGCGGGTCTCCATTTGACTGGCTGCTCACATCGTGCAACGTCTAGATTTTTGGGGCACTCTGAAATGACAGTGGCCCGATGTTGGACTACCTGGAAACAAGAGGGCAAGCATACTCGGCAAGATTCCGGTCGGCGACGCCTGACCACCAAAAGGAAGCATAGCCGTATTGCGCACAAAAAAACATTCCTTCATATCTGTGTCTGTCATCCGAGAACAAGTAATGAATTCTCCTCGACATTACGTCATCCAGTATAATTGATCGGAGACTGGCAGCAGCCGAACTATGGAATTACAGTCCTGGGCATAGGTTACCGTTAATACCGCAACACAAACGGCTGCGTCTGGAGTGACTCCATAACCAGCAAGCATGAACTGCTGATGAATGCCGTCACTTTTTCAGCGGATGACCACTGCCGGCAAGAAGGTGGCGACCCGGTGAAACATGCCAGCGGCTTTACTCCTGGCGTTATGGAGAGCCGTCGGTGTTGACTTTAGGTCACCTCTCGTAGTGAATGAGACAACTCCGCCACGATGCCTCACCGACGTGTTCATCGTGTGTACATGGGTCGTCCTACCACCTACTTAAAACGTTATAGATGTTGAAACGGATAATATTAACGTTGATGCTTCTAATATAATTGATGGTTTACACGGTCATACTGTATTTCGTGGCGGTCCATTCGATTTCTTTTAACGAATGTTGATTTAATTCCTGGTCAGTCATTATTTACTGTTGCTACGCTTCGTGTAGGTACATCCATACGTTCATCACTTAGAAGTCGAGAAAAGTACCATCCTCGCGATATTTTGGATTACGGTCAAGGACATCCTGCGTCCTCATGTGTTACCTCTCACGCGACAGTATCGTTATCATTTTTCTATGGGACAATGCTCGTACACATATGACATATGTCTCCACGAACTGTGTTCGTGGTGTTGGAGAGTACGCTCATGGCCAGCAAGATCCCCAGGTCTGTCCCTAATAGAAGTTGGGTAGCACCAGCTAGGACGTCAGCTCCGTCCCACTGTCAGTACCCGGGATATCGAGGGCCAAATAGAACAGTTCTGATTCAGCTTGCCTCTGGAGAGGATGCAATGGCTTTATGACACCGTTCCCATCAGTGTTTGCATCCAGGCGAGGGACTGTGCTGCGTCATACTGATAAATAAGTGGGCTCGAACTGCCTAATTATTTGTAAATTTTACTCGATTTTGTCACATATCATCTCAAACTGTTTCCTTTCCTTGTCCGCTTCTGGATGCTTCACTTTGTCAGGCAGTGAGTATGAATAAAAGAAGTAAATAGAGCAGGAATGCATAAAATGAAAACATGTCAAGAGAATGGAGAAGTCAGATCAGTATACGTAAATACCACCCATAGATTAGGCCTTGGGCCTTACACAATAAGTTCTCGGTTTGCTCGTCGCGTCAAATTCGGATAAAATTTCAAGCTTTCGACGACTGTTTCCACCATCGTCGTCAGGGGCTAAGTCTGATTCAGTCGTAGGCCCTTTTTCTACTTGCCGGTTGCTGCCTACAGGACAGCGTGAGGAAACAGTACACCGCAGAACAAAGAGTGTGATGTACTACCGTGATCATGTGACTAGTATGCCACCAGTCCCTCCAGCCGTTATTACCAGTACGTGAGTCCTTATAATACCGCTGCTTCTTCATTCAGGCAGTTCCTCACTTGACCCCACGCAGCTGTGTGGATCTCTTTCCAGATCTTTCTAAGAAACATATGACGTGGTGCCAGGAATCGAACCTGAGCCTTCCGCATTAAAAGCACCAACCATTCGGCTACAGAGGCAGTGGCACAAGAAATAAATTACAAATCCAAAAGAAAGAGATATGTATGGCGGACGCGAAACAGGCTGTAAGATCATTCCTGAAGCGAAGAAAAGAAGAACAAAAATAGGTAGTCACCCAAAAACACAAAAACACCAAGGTATTATCATATACGCAATGGCGATGTGAGCTCTTCCGTCGGTCTGAATGAAATAACTGCAGGCGTTTAGATGTCACTTCTCTGAAAAAAAATTTCAGTGTATTGCTCACATACCTATGAGACCTATGGTTTAGTGCAAAAAGATGGGTCCAATGAACAGTGTTGCACTAATTACAACCACATCAGGATCATTCATCAAATATGCAGCAAATAGCCGCGCAGGATTAGCCGAGCGGTCTGATGCGCTGCAGTCATGGCCTGTGCGGCTGGTCCCGGCGTAGGTTCGAGTCCTCCCTCGGGCATGTGTGTGTGTGTATAGGATAATTTAAGTTAAGTAGTGTGTAAGCTTAGGGACTGATGGCCTTAGAAGCTAAGTCCCATAAGATTTCACACGTATTTGAACATTTTTGCAACAAATATTTACGGCTCTCTCGTTAGTAATGTACTTATTTGTATAACATATTTAGGCACTTCTTTTTCGGGCAGATTTTAAACAGTCAGTGGAGAGACCATTGTTCAGTAAAGTCATAGTACATGATGTTAATATAGGCACATGGGTTTCCAACCAATCTGGAAAAGGTCCTGTAGTTTCTGTTTACTTGCGTAAACGAACCTATATCTACATCTAAGTGACTACTCTGAAATTCACAATTAAGTGCCTGGCTGAGGGTTCATCGAACCATCTTCAATCTATTTCTCCATTGTTGCACTCTCGAGCAGCGCGCGGGAAAAACGAATACTTAAACCATTCTGTGCGAGCTCTGATTTCACTTATTGTATTATAATGATTACTTCTCCCTATGGTGGTGGACACCAACCAAATATTTTCTCGATCGTAAGAGAAAGTTGGTTATTGAAATTACATGAGCAGATCCTACCGCAACGAAAACCCCCTTTGTTGTAATGATTGCCACCCCAGTCTGCGTATTATATACATGGCGCTCTCTTCCCTTATCGCGATAATACAAAAATAACTGCCATTCTTTGAACTTTTTCAATGTCCTCCATCAATCCCATCTGATGCGGATCCAGCACCTCTCAGCAGTACTCCTGAAGAGGACGGACAAGCGTAGTGTAGGCAGTCTCTTTAGTAGTCATGTTGCATCTCGATGTTGCCTTCCCCAGAACATTATCTATGTATTGTTTCCATTTAAGTTATTCGTCATTACAATCCCTAACTATGTAGCTGAATATACAGCTTTTAAATTTGTAAGATTTATCACGTAACCGAAATTTAGCGGATTCCTTTTAGTACTCAGCGGATAACTTCACACTTGTCATTATTTGAAATCCATTTTCACTTTCCGCGTCATACAGATGCCGCGTCTAAATCATTTTACAATTGGTTTTAATTATCTGGCGACTTCACGAGACAATAAATAACAGAATGATCTACAAACAATCTAAGGTCTGCTCAGATTGTCATCTGCGTCCTGTATTACAGATCAGGAACAGCAGGGGGTTTATAATACTTCGCTGGGGAACGCCAGATATTACGTCCGTCTTACTCGACGACTTTCCATCAATGAACTGCTATCTTCCTGACAGTAAATTACGAATCTAGTCTCACAACCGAGACGATACTCCGTAGGCAAGCAATTTGATTAAAAGTCGCTTAAGAGACACGGCGTCAAAAGCCTCCTGAAAATCTAAAAATACGGAATCAATCAATTTGAGATCCCCTGTAGACAGCACCCATTATTTCATGTGAATTATCAGCTCACATTTCACCTTCAGAAAAGAAAAGTTGACGGGACACATTCACGTTTCGCTCTGTGCCACAATCATGAAGAAAAGTACGCACATTGTAGGTCTTAATTTCGTAACGCCGTGAACAAGATTTGCACGCTTGTTGTGTGAACTTTAGCAATATCTGTTTACAGTTTCACTCTGTGGTTGTCAGGTAGACAACTTCAAAGATTGCTAGTCCATCTAGTAAAGCCGATACTCGCACTCTTCTCATTTAATGAGGCACCCAACTTTACTATGACAGCATAAATCGAACAGCGCTTCAGAAAATTATACTCGCTATACCATACTAGTCAGCGTGATGGGGCTGTTGATTCGTCCGTCCAACGGTGCTCTCATTGGCTAACACGATCGTATCGGCACAAGTTCCGAGGATTTCAAGGCGCTGCGTAAGGCCATACTAACGGTCGTTTCAGCGGAACTCTAAAGTCTCGTTAAACCAGATGTCGGTATGCCAATTACGGCGATGTAAATAAGTAAGACAGTATACGACGAAAGGACCAGGAATCCGTAGCGGGCACCACTCTGCGTCCAGCTGTGACGTCACGAATCTTTTACGAGGACTAGCCTCCTCTCTGCCGCCCGGTCTTCAACATCGCACAGCGCGTCCACTTTTATTGCCCAAAAAGGCCAAACAAAGTTTCACATCCAACGGTATTCTGTCGGCAGAAGGCAAAACGTCTCAATTACTGGTGACCACAGCAACATCCATGTGGCACGAATGCAGACTACTATCTCACGAATAACGGAACCGTTTTCTCTAGCCCGCTGACGTATTTCATCAGAAAAACTGTAAGGATATTTCGAAGTATTGCAGTTCGCGAGCCGACGGACACTTCATACCCATTGTAGCGTTATTCGAGTAATTTACGTAGCACACATTCCTAGGGACATTCTTGGAACTTTGGATGCGTCGATATGCATCCACCCGGGATACTCGCAGAATATCTAAGGATTAGGTTTGGGTAGAATTGTAGTTACAGATAAAATACAGGAAATAATGAAATTCTTTATTTGTTTATCCGGATGGGGATGTTAAGCTCGGCGGTCGCTTTGGACCTATTAGAGAGAAGAAGTCTATGTGCCGGTATCGTGTTACGTCCTGTCTCTCTCTCTCTCTCTCTCTCTCTCTCTCTCTCTATCTCTATCTATCTTTTTCTCTCGTCATCACTAGACCGACGCCTGTACTGGACAAACACATGTAAGACTAAACGCTGACAATCCTGAGAGAAACGATGCCATCGTGCGCGAGAAAGGAAACCTTTTCCAGTTAGGCAGCTAAACAATCTCATAATAAAATTGTCTAACCAGGATGACACTTTCTACGAAACTTTTCTCTCTTTATTCTTCACAGTTGAGCCATGTATTAAGTACAAGTCTAAAACTTCGTGTAACGTGTTATGCTCCATCTGCAGCAACCACTCACGATCTATAAACGATGGTGAATTCTACCGTGGAGATTCTCTTTCTCCTTACAAACGTAAACTAAATAAAAATATGACATTTCAGCCTTTGATCGCTATTTTTTATTTTCAATAACCAAAATTTCTTTTTGTAAACTAATATAGTTCTATCAGTAACTATATCTCTTTTGTTAATTATATTTTTAACTTTATCTAACAGATCTGAAGATGGGCAGCTAGCCTGAAACCGGTCATTGAAAATAAAAAATAACGAACAAGGACTGAAATGTCATATTTTTATTTAAAGAACGATCGCGGCAATCCCAATAAGACAATCATGTCTAGTTTTGAGAAACTTAAACTGTTTACAAACACTGTAATCCTGACACTCATTCGAAACTATTCCTCAGTGTTCGTACAAGAGAATGAACCGGGTTTACACCCTGCAATATACACCCAGTCACTGAATATGACTCATTAATACCGTTTTCTTTCTCCCACGATTGAGATCGGAGAAGGCCAAGCTTGCGCAAAGCGCAACGAAAGGTAGAACTACTCGAAGGTAACGCAACGAAGTTTGAAATAGAACATTAACTGCAAACCTCATTCGATACTTACTCGAAGTATGATAAATCGTGCCTTATAGGATCGATTTGTGCCGGATACATGTTTTTGTAATCTGACACTATTTTTTTAGGGGGGGGGGGGGGAGGGGGTCATCAGTTTTCTGACTGGTTTGATACGATCCCCACGAATTCCTCTCCTGTGCCAACATCTTCCTCTCAGAGTAGCACTTACAACGTACGTCCTCAATTACTTGAGGATGTATTCCAATCTTTGTCTTCCTCTACAGTTTTGCCCTTTATAACTCTATCTATTACCGTGGAAGCCATTCCCTGGTGTCATAACAGGTCCTATCGTCCTATCCCTTATCCTTGCCAGTGTTTTCCACATATTCATTTCCCCTCCGATTCTGGGCAGAACCTCCTCATTCCTTGTCAGTCCACCTAATTTTCAACAATCGTCTGTAGCACCACACCTCAAATGCTTCGATTCTCTTCTGTTCCGGTTTTCCCTCAGTCCATGTTTTACTACCATACAATGCTGTGCTCCAGACGCACATTCTCAGAAATTTCTTCCTCAAATTAAGGCCTATGTTTCATACTAGTAAACTTCTCTTTGCCAGGAATGACCTATTCACCAGTGCTATTCTGCTTCTGATGTCCTCATTTCTCCATCCGTCATTGGTTATTTTGCTGCCTAGTTAGCAGAATTCCTTAACTT
Organism: Schistocerca serialis cubense; assembly: GCF_023864345.2. Taxonomy (NCBI): domain Eukaryota; kingdom Metazoa; phylum Arthropoda; class Insecta; order Orthoptera; family Acrididae; genus Schistocerca; species Schistocerca serialis. Next base: position 415,487,284 of record NC_064646.1, read on the forward strand.
CATCTACTTCGTGACCATCAATCCTGATATTAATTTTCTCACTGTTCTCATTTCTTCTGCTTCTCATTACTTTCGTCTTTCTTCGATTTACTCTCAGTCCATATTCTGTCCTCATTAGATTGTTCATTCCATTCTGTACATAATGTAATTCTTCTTCACTTTCACTCAGGCTAGCAACGTCGTCAGCGAATCGTATCTTTGATATCGTTTCACCTTGAATTTTAATTGCGCTCCTCAACCATTCTTTTGTTTTCTTCATTGCTTCTTCGATGTACAGATTGAACAGTAGGGGGATGGACTCCATCCCTGTCTTACACCCTTTCTGATCCGAGCACTTCGATCTTGGTCGTCTGCTATTATTACATATTGTATATTATCCGTCTCTCCCTACAGCTAACCCCTATTTTTCTCAGAATTTCGAACATCAGGCATCATTTTACATTGTCGAACGCTTTTTCCAGGTCGACAAATCTATGTACGTGTCTTGTTTTTTCTTTAGTCTTGCTTACATTATCAACCTACACAACCTCATAATATGGAAATAAGGAGCTGATATGGTGGAAGCAGTAATTTACAATGATGCTGTCTCTGCCGCAGCGTAGCTCCAAGAGACTGTATCCGTGACGACTTGCGTGGACTGCTAGCATTTCTTAAGAAAATAAATGCAAGCGCTACCAAAATATGCTCACTCGTGTTTTTCTTAATTGTTTGATCGAAATTAACATTAACCCTCAATTTAAAGAGTATTCTAAATGTGGTATACACCTTTCACCACATCAAATGGACTTGGTGGAACTATTGTACTTCCTATCAAGAGCAGGAAATGGCTCTCTATTCGTAAATCCCACTGACGAGGAGAACACGGCCAGTGCCATAAACCGATTTCTCACAAACTTCGCTCAGTAAGAGGAGTGAAAATAGGCGAACATGTGTCTCGGCTTATTCGTAGATTCCCGATAGTTTCTGAAACCACTACTGTCTAAGTTTTTGACGTCTTTCCCAGATACTGTATGTGCCTATCAAGGTTCCATTTCCTCAGGCTAAATGGTGGCTCAGTGGTTAGCATCGCGGCTTCCTACTGTTCCGCCCTGTGTTCGATATCCGATTATTATTTTTATTTCTCACTTATCTGTCCATCTCTGTAGAAGATCACCACATGAACTGTATGTTAGATGAATGAATTAAAAAGAAAAGAACGAGACTATTATCTGAAATTGTTTTCGGTGAAAACCCTGTAGAGTATCTTGATTCGTAATCAACTGCAAGCGCCAGTTTTTAGAAAAGTGATCCGTTAGGCGTGGTTTGCCACGAAATAATCATCAACACGCGAAATCTTTACCGAAGTTAACGACGTTTCCTTCCCGAGTGAGATACATACGACGAACTGTCACTGTGGCAAACTTGCCTTCGCGCGATGCTCGCTATGTTCCAAATACCTGTATTTCGAACGTTTGTACAATCGGAATTACGCAAGGGAATGCACTGTCTTCCTGAAGAATAAACATATTAATAAAATGCAATAATTAAGTAAGAATTGATATGAGACTTGTGGTGTCACCGCCAGACACCACACTTGCTAGGTGGTAGCTTTAAATCGGCCGCGGTCCATTAGTACATGTCGGACCCGCGTGTCGCCACTGTCAGTGATCGCAGACCGAGCGCCACCACACGGCAGGTCTCGAGAGACTTACTAGCACTCGCCCCAGTTGTACGGACGACTTAGCTAGCGATGCAACACAGACGAAGCCTCGTTTATTTGCAGAGAAGATAGTTAGAATAGCCTTCAGCTAAGTCAATGGCCATGACCTAGCAAGGCGCCATAGCAATTGATAGTTATCGTATGAAGCATGTCTCATCAAGAACGATGTATACAAATGATGGATTAAAGTTAAGTATTCCAGCAGCTACGTACTTTTCTTTATAGCATTCATTACTTATCCTGTTTCAGACCTCACGCCATCCTGCGTGAGCTTATAGCATGCATTTCGGCCTTCTCTAGCTATATAACAAGACTAAAATATCAGAGTATGAGAATTCGAAAAGATTGTAACCCCTTAGCAACCCATACATACATTTGTTATAAATGTGTGGCTCGTACTGTGAAATCCAGTTCAGTTTTACAATTAATATAACGCCTTTGTATCCCCTAATTTGAGAAGAAACCTTGTACAGGCGTGCGTAGATAAATGAAAACAATAAAAAGAATATAAAAACAAAAACCAGGTTTCAACACATGGCGAAACTTATGAAGGGCATCGCTAAGCACTGAGCTACCACATCGTCTGATAGTGTCGCACGGTAAAAAATGCACAAAATACCTCAAAAACACCTCGTTTTTTCCAAAACGATTGAATATCTACGGATAAGCCGAGACACATATTCGCTTATTTTGACCCCTCTTATACTGACTGTAGTTCCTATGAAGTTGGGTGATGGCGCTAGCCGTGTTTTCCTCGTGCGTGCAATTTCGTCTGAACATAGCAAGGAAACAGAACAATATTTGACCCTATGGTCTATCTGAAAATGTGCAACGGAATGTAACTAAATCACTTCAGTACGACTAAGCAGGGGATGAATTTCATTGATGATTTAAAACAATATATCTCAAGCAATCACAGGTGCAAAGTAGCGATGGCATGCCTGTAGGCGAAAAGACTAGGAAATTATGCTGCAGGAAAAGAACGTTTATTAAATCCAGGTATTTTCTCTTCGAAGTTTAGCATTTACTTGTTAATCTTAACATTACGGTTCATTACGGGGATTGATTTCTTAATAAATTCTGTTGACAACATTCTGTCAGCAAATGATTGCGCCATCAGAGAGATGGCACACGGTTGCTGTTGTCAATACATTAAAAATTCATAGACTCGCTACGGTAGTGGACGAAAACACGAGCAGATAAATTCACCAATAATTTGTACCAAACGCTTGCGGTTGTCGACAAACCTGGTTTTTTACCATCCTTACTGCTCAAGAAAATATGTAGAGCACAGTTACGAAACATGAAACGGGGGTGACACGAAAAATCAAGTCGCCCCTCCAAATCTAATTTGAAAACCGATGAAGAATTTAGCTACGTAATTCCCTTCATAATTGAAATTAGTTACTACATGAATTACCTACTTTGCGAACCGAAAACGGCTAAAGGGAATCCCAACCGAAATATTTTTCCTAAGCGAACTGGGAAGCAGCATGCGTTACTCACCACAGCGTCAGACCCCGACTTACGTTTACCGACTGTCTTCTAAAACATATCAGACACTGTGTTCCGGTGCAACCTTCGGAAGTTTGCCCTATTAGGTCTATGCTAAACAAGTGGAAAAGAGTACAGTCCGCGCCTTGGTCTGACTGACCAATCACAAGACGTACTCTCAAAAAAGAATGGTCTCCCCTCAGGTCACATCATGAGCCAAAAGATAAAATTCAACGGACGTTCCCACGGTCTACAACAAGCTGCACTGATTCTGCAATCCGACATGCAGTCCCAGTTAACTACACATTCTTGCATCACAGAGCTAACCGCGATTAGGTAGCGGGTAAAAGGTAACAGGAAATAAAATCAGTAAAGATGATTCCGCATACAATCCTTCTCTCAGGCAAGGTTATAGCAGAAAAGGCATCTGCTGGGCTGGGTGAAGCCACGTTAATTATTCCAAAACAAAAGGTAGCGGGTAAAAGGTAACAGGAAATAAAATCAGTAAAGATGATTCCGCATACAATCCTTCTCTCAGGCACGGTTATAGCAGAAAAGGCATCTGCTGGGCTGGGTGAAGCCACGTTAATTATTCCAAACAATACTTGCATGAAAGGTGGTTGAGACAGGCGCCTTTCTCTGGAGCCGAGCGACCGCTACGGTCGCAGGTTCGAATCCTGCCTCGGGCATGGATGTGTGCGATGTCCTTAGGTTAGTTAGGTTTAATTAGTTCTAAGTTCTAGGCGACTGATGACCTCAGAAGTTAAGTCGCATAGTGCTCAGAGCCATTTGAACCAGGCGCCTTTCAGTGTAACCATGCTTATCACAGCGTCTGAGTAAAGTGCATTGCAAGTGAGACCTTAACTTTTCCAGACGAACTGAATGTTCAAATAACTTACGGGTTTTCTGCCGGGTGACGTCGTCGACCACCGCCGATATTTCGGCAGGAGCACACCCTGCCATTCTCAAGGCACAACTGCAAGGAGGAAGCAATGTGAGTTATTTGTGAATTGCAAGCGAATGGAGCATGTCTTGTATGGAACAAAGGCTAAATACATACGTAAGCAAAACACAAATGGTAGAATTTGTGAACAAAGGGCAAGCTTACGACGATGGATTTGCAAACCTAAGATGTATGAAAAATTCAACATAACACGTGGGCAGATGTGATATGCAAGTTAGCCGCTGTGACTAGCAACGAACATCGAATCAGGACATACGATATCCCTTCCAAATGACATGGCACAAAACTGAATAAAGATAACTTTATAAACTTTTTAGAAATTTACTTGCGAGTGAGAAACTCTGTAAATTACTTGAATCTAAAGATGGTTCACTCATGCCATGAAACGGATGTCATACAAATACTGAAACTAATCGCTATGAACAACTACTTGAATAAAAACTTGCGATTGCCAGCCACTCTTCGCTACGTTTTTTTGCATGTTGTGTATCATTCCAGTCATAATGTGGCCACCAAGTACAACGGAAAAACCACTACATTTATGCAATAACTTCTAGTATTGGTGATTGTTGAATAAGGGTCGTCTAATCACGTGAAAAGTTGTAGAAAGCAAGGTTCATAAACCCAACATCAGATCTTACTGCAATATTACACTTTTAAACAAACTATCATGGAAAACTGAATCTAATTAGGTGGGACTTTAGGAAGACTGGAAGACGAATGAAACGAGAATTCCTCATCTGGTAGATCGTATTTTCAAATTAACAAGAGAAGTAACCCATTTTACTCTACGTACAATATGCACAAAGAACAAGTTTTATGTGAGCTGCTGAGAATACGGATTCCAAAATATGACACTCTCAGCTCATTCCATCAACAAAAGCAAGACTTACATCTTCAAAACACACAGTCAGCACGGGACGAAAGCCAGGAAGAGAATAATAAGACTTCTATGTTCTGTGCTCTCTGCCCAAATTGGAGGGGCAACAACATGCTTGTAGTCAATGTTAGGAACGTGAATGTTTCTTGAAGTTTTAAACTGAGAGGAAACACTGCAACTCCCCTAACATGGCGTACAAGTACGCATAAAGTATTTGTTAGGTTTATACCGAGTCTGCACGGCCTTTTACTATTGGTGCATGCAGCAAACACGGTGTCTAATGGGGCGGCAACACAGAAGAATGGATGGAACTTCTATTGATATGGAAAGAATTTTCTCACGTGCCAGGGAAACGAAAAAGTCGTGATTCTTGTTGAAATCCCTGCTAAATAGATAGTTGTCTAAGGTGGGCACTTGGGGACTTAGGAAACCCTGCAATCAGGAAACTGTTGCTTCAGAACTCTGGGAACCTCCCAAGATTAATACCCGTGCCTTGACGAAAGCTTTCCTACCGCAGCTCGACACTAGACACGGGTTGATCCGAAATCCGTCTCCTTTCGTGAACTGTTCAACCAATCCACAACAGTTTCTGCTGTCCGTTTTTATGACTGAGCTGATACAAAATCGTGAAGCGATATTTACCAGTTATGTTATAGCACTTCCACAGTCAAAAACTCGTAGCACCTGATTAGATTATCGAAAAAATTAACACTAAAATTGAGATCCATGAGGTGGAGGAAGTGAATAAAATCTACTTCCTATCAAGAAAAATAAGGTAGGGCGGACACAGCAGCAAAGACCTAAAAGGGGGCAGCACAGGCACAGGCAAAGAACATATTCCTCACCAAAAGATATGTCAGTATCGAAAATGTGCCTTAATTTGAGAAAGAAATTTCTGTATGGGTACATCTGGAGCACAGTATTGTTTAGAACTGAATCATGGATTATTGGGAAACCAAAATAGTCATCGAAAAGTTTGATATTTGATGTTACAGAAGGATATTGAAAATTAAATGGGCTAATAAGACAACAAACGAGATTCTCCGCAGAAGACGGCGGTCGAAGGAGTATGTGGTAAGCACTTCTGGAAGAAACGACGGGGTGACAGGACCTGTGTTTAGAAATCAAGGAATAAATATCACGGTACCCAAGGGAACCAAAGCGAGAAAAACTGTAGCGGGAGAGAGAGAATGGAATATATAAATAACTGAGAAAGTAGGATGTTACTCTTGGATATATGGAAACTACGTCCAGTGAAATTTCCGCTGTTACAAAAATCTGTGAACTATTGGCCCAGCATTCCTGGAAACTACCTACTCACTAAGTCGCGGGCCGGCCGGAGTGGCCGAGTGGTTCTAGGCGCTACAGTCTGGAACCGCGCGACCGTTACGGTCGCAGGTTCGAATCCTGCCTCGGACATGGCTGTGTGTGATGTCATTAGGTTAGTTAGGTTTAACTAGTTCTAAGTTCTAGGGGACTTACGACCTCAGCAGTTAAGTCCCATAGTGCTCAGAGCCATTTGAACCACTAAGTCGCGGACTAGCTGCACCTCCAAGAGCCCCCCTCCACCGACAACGCTCCCTAGAGTGTGTTGTGCCACTCTCAAAGCAGGCAGAGATTTAATTGCTGTCTAATCCAAATAAAACCGACGCCGCCATGCAAATGACCAGCGACGTAAACATATTGCTATGAGCAGAAGAGTAACACCAATGGTGGACATAACGTTCTACTATATACCTCCTTACATAAGCATATTTCACTGATTCTACTTATTTAAATATTTAAATCTTGCTTGCCCTTCTTTTATAATGCGTACCCTGTCTCAACATGAAAGATAGTTACGTATAGCGATCCTAAAAAAATTGTTTGTTATTACTTAAGTCGTTTTAAGATCCCTACTTTGTACTTTAAAGGTGTATCTTGAGTAGTATACAGTTTTGTAATGCTTGTTTATCTTTCACTTAGCAATAATGACAACGATATGCAGAATTATAATTCTAAAAGAAACTATCCCCATGTGCGAAACCACTTGTAAAGGACGCGCGCAGGTCGCGCTAGGAACCAGGTAAACAAAAATATGACAACACCGCAAACAGAACATATTGCTATGCCTAATGAGATGTAGGAAAACCGTTGGCATTCAAAACTAGCTTTCAGTGGTCTCTGACTAAATATAAGTCACGTATGGTTCTCAATTTTCTTGCAAAACAGATGCAAGTTGATGCAACTACGATGCAGGTGGTTGGCAACCACGCCCCATTCTCTCCAAAGCAGACCACTAGAAATCAATAATACTGAGAGCTAGTGACTCAGGTCACCAGGGGATATGTGACGACTCACCCTCGTGCTCACAAAATCAGTGATGAGCCGGCCGCTGTGGCCGAGCGATCTAGGCGCTTCAGTCCGGAACCGCGCTGCTCCTACGGTGGTCGCAGGTTAGAATCCTGCCCGGGTATGGATGTGTGTGATGTCCTTAGGTTAGGTTTAAGTAGTTCTAAGTCTATGGGACTGATGACCTCAGATGTTAAGTCCCATAGTGCTTAGAGCCATTTGAACCATGGGAGATGGGCTTTGTCACCTTGTAACACAGTATCACCTGTGGGGAACAAGTACTGTACCACTGGATGGACCTTATCAGCCAAAATGGTTGCATAATCCTTGGCAGTATTGCAGTCTTGCAGAGTAACCATGAGGCCGATGGAGTAGCACGATATGGGTGCCCAAACCACCACCAAACCCCTGACATGTTTCACTCTCGGGACGTAAGCTCGGCCAGAAGTTGGAAACGTTGTGAAACAATCGAGCAAATTACTTTCTTCCGTTGCTCCATAGTCCAGGCTTAGATATCACATTTTCCTCTTAAGGCCATTTGCATACGTATGTGTGGTTTTGGAATTTCAGCTCTCCCTGCAGTTGCCTATTTCTGGAGCATCTTTAGAATTGTTTCGCTGCTGACAGAGTTCAGGAAATATGTGACATTCAGTTCAAGAAGAGACTTTTGCAACTGTCATATCATTATCATTCTTTACAGACACTTCATCCGCGTCTTGAGTTAGCGGGTAACGTTTTTCTGCTTTCTCTGCATGCGTTATAAATCTTCGACACCGTGCCTCTTGAAACACCAAGCACTTCGGCTCCCTCGATTACATAAGCTCCCACCATACGAGCACCAACAATTCACTGAAGTTAAGATCTTCTGGGTTATTAGGCCGCGTCATATTTCTACTAAAATGATCGACGTCTCGACACCTCTGCTGGGATCTTCCTCAGGATCTTCTGGTGTCCACTACTGCTGGAACAGTGAGTCTTCTAACAGCAGCGGACACCAGAAAGTCCTGAGGAAGATCCCAGCAGAGGGGTCGAAACGTCGATCATTTTAGGAGAAATATGACGCTGCCTAATAACCCAGAAGATTTTAACTTCAGTGACAACGGCCACGAAAGCAAGCAGACTTACATCAACAATTCACTTATATCTGACGTCATGCACTCACGACTACAGTGACCACTCTTCTGACAACCAGTGACGCTTGTAAAGTACTGAGGTCGTAGCACCGGCGCCGTTCATGGCCAAATACAACAGCGCAACCTGCGGGGTTGGTTAGCATCTGCGATTTATGTTCAAGCATACATACCTACACATGTGCAAACGCCTGGTCTTCTACACTACTGGCCATTAAAATTGCTACACCACAAAGATAAGGTGCTACGCAAAATTTAACCGATAGGAAGAAGATGCTGTGATGTGCAAATGATTAGCTTTTCAGAGCATTCACACAAGATTGCGCCGGTGGCGACACCTACAACGTGCTGACATGAGAAAACTTTCCAACCGATTTCTCATACACAAACAGCAGTTGACCGGCGTTGCCTGGTGAAACGTTGTTGTCATGCCTCGTGTAAGGAGGAGTAATGCGTACCACTACGTTTCTGACTTTGATAAAGGTCGAATTGTAGCCCATCGCGATTTCGGTTTATCGTATCGCGACATTGCTGCTAGCGTTGGTCGAGATCCAATGACTTAGCACAATATGGAATCGGTGGGTTCAGGAGGGTAATACGGAACGCCGTGCTGGATCCCAACGGCCTCGTATCACTAGCAGTCGAGATGGCAGGCATCTTATCCAAATGGCTGTAACGGATCGTGCAGCCACGTCGCGATCCCTGAGTCAACAGATGGGGACGTTTGCAAGACAACAACCACCTGCACGAACAGTTCGACGACGTTTGCAGAAGCATGGACTATCACCTCGGAGACCATCCGAGCGGTTAAAGGCGCTACAGTCTGGAACCGCACGATCGCTACGGTCGCAGGTTCGAATCCTGCCTCGGGCATGGATGTGTGTGATGTCCTTAGGTTAGTTAGGTTTAAGTAGTTCTAAGTTCTAGGGGACTTATGACCACAGCAGTTGAGTCCCATAGTGCTCAGAGCCATTTGAACCATTTTTTTCGGAGACCATGGCTACAGTTACCCTTGACGCTGCATCACAGACAGAAGCGCCTGCGATGGTGTACTCAACGACGAACCTCGGTGCACGAATTGCAAAACGTCATTTTTTTCAAATGAATCCAGGTTCTGTTTACAGCATCATGATAGTCGCAACCGTGCTTGGCGACATCGCGGTGAACGCACATTGGAAGCGTGTATTCGTTAGCGCCATACTGGCGTATCACCCGGCGTGATGGTATGGGGTGCCATTGGTTACACATCTCGGCCACCTCTTGTTCGCATTGACGGCACTTTGAACAGTGAATGCTACATTTCAGATCTGTTACGACCCGTGGCTCTACCCTTATTTTCTTTTATATTTGTTTTAAACTGTGACTTGTTAAGTTGAAGAAATGTGATTTTGTACTTGTGAATTTGTAATATAGTTTTACTGTTTTCCATCGTAGTACCTGAAGGTCTGGTCACAAGCAAAAATCTTGTGGTTGCGTCCGACAGAGAATAAAATAAATTGTAATCACCTCCAAACGTAAAATGTGTGTTCTTACAATTTTGGTTCTGGGACCTGCAGTCATCTTCATCAGCAAGTACTGCAATGTAAAATACCACGTGAGGGTCCTCGTCTCTTCTGCTATCGGACAATTTGCGGAGTGCGGACGGGGGGATTAGTGGAGCTTTTTTCGACCTATGGTTCAAATGGCTCTGAGCACTATGGGACTCAACATCTTAGGTCGTAAGTCCCCTAGAACTTAGAACTACTTAAACCTAACTAACCTAAGGACATCACACACACCCATGCCCGAAGCAGGATTCGAACCTGCGACCGTAGCAGTCCCGCGGTTCCGGACTGCAGCGCCAGAACCGCACGGCCACCGCGGACGGCTCTTCGACCTATACTGGGCGCAAATTTCACTGGGTGCAGTTTACGGGACACAAGAGATTGGCACGGAAGACAAATTGCTGGAGAGTCGCACGAAGACAGTTACAAGATTAATGGCAAAATAAAGAGGACAATAGTTCGCACACACCATCTGCCTCGAGAATCTAAAATTAGCAGCATGATTCTAATTTAGAAGATTTAGAGTTTCAAAAGTTTGACATTGTCTCGAGAGTGCCGGTATATGTAAAAAGCAAAGAGCGCCTCCTGTATACCTGTACGGTATCGGCGAGTTTAGGAGCTTCTGTCTGCAAAAAAATTTAGCAAGCCATATTTTACTAATAATGGCCTGTCTCCGTTACTGCTCACATGAGCACCTGCAAAAAAAAGTAAAAAGGGGCTAAAATCACTTATGCGAAGAGCTCAGAATTGCTTTGAACGTGTTCGGAGCGACGAACTCTCCCGTAACGCCGCGACTGCCAAGTCGTTGACCGAACACATGGCCGCACGCGCCCGTACACGCGCACATAACCAGTAGGGCGTCAAACTATATTTATGCTGCGTGGATTAATGTGGACGAGTGGACGCCGCGGGGCAGATTTCTGGAACGGCCGTCGATTAATAACGAAGCGGAGAACACGCCCAAGCAAACACGTGTGGGGACGGCCGCAGAAACCGCAAATCGCTCCCTTATTAGAAGGGGCTAGTTTCCGGGATCGCTGACGTCACCCGGTGACGCGAAAAACATCGGCCGCAGATCGAAACTGCGTACCTCTAAATTGCGCCTAAACGCTCCGCGTGCGTTGACCCTGCTGCCGCTTTAATGCCTCGCTAGGAAGCAGCGGGAGAACTGCTGAAGGTCACCATAGTGAACGCTCTGACCAACGTGAGGAAGAAGTTCAGGTGATGGAGAATACAATGGCGGTGGTTGAAGATTAGGATTTAACATCCCGAGGCTGGAATAGAAGGGAGAACCGATAGAGGTACTCAAAGTACCCTCCGCCACACACCTTCAGGAGGCTTGCGGAGTATGGATGTAGATGTAGATGTAGATGACGAGATTATTAGCGTCGTAGCCCAAGCTCTGATTAGAAAAGGACGAGGAGGGAAACGGGACTAGTAACTTTCAAAAAACCCGTCTCTTTAAATGTCGTGAGTGATTTAGGCAAACCACAGCAAGTCTAAATCTGGAGCACCAAAATAAACAGCCACCATCCTGAATGCAAGTCTAATTGGTTCAAATGGCTCTAAGCACTGTGGGCTTAACATCTGAGGTCATCAGTCCCATAGACTTAGAACTACGTAAACACAACTAACCTAAGGACATCACACACATCCATGCCCGAGGCGGGATTCGAACCTGCGACCGTAGCAGTCGCACGGCTCCGGACTGCGCGCCTAGAACCGCGAGACCACCGCGGCCGGCTCCCAGAGTGCACTTCCACCCTTCGCCACAATTATATGTTGGATGTATTCCAATCTCTGTTCTCCCGTACAGTTATTACCCTCTATAGTTAGTTATTCTTTGATATCTTAACACATGTCCTATTATGCTCTCCGTTCTTCCTGTGAATGTTGCCGCTCGGAGTAGCCGCGCGATCTAGGCCGCCTTACCACGGTTCGCGCGGCTCTCCCCGTCCAAGGTTCGAGTCCTCAAATGGTTCAAATGGCTCTTGTGTTGCTCTGTGTATGTCTATAACTTTCTTCATTCCTTGAAACAGTGCGTCTAGTTGTGAATGAAATAGTGGCACTGTAAATCTGCTCAGTCTCTAGTCCACGGGAAGCCTGTCGAAGTGCTTCTTATTTGCCTTTTTCAGGGATCTCTATTAGGTGCACTACCTTTCACGGATGTTGAAATCAACATCTGATGCTATCCATTTTAAACATCGCCGTTCTTAAGAGGCCGTATGCGATATTTATGCCCTTAGACCGCAAGAGCTTAGATGCTGTACAGATTTTTAAAAAGGCTTTGCATGGAATTACTAAAAGGGTAACACAGCTGTAAGATTCAGATTTACGACTCATTTTATTGGCTCTGAGCGCTATGGGCTTAACATCTGAGGTCATCAGTCCCCTAGAAGTTAGAGCTACTGAAACCTAACTAAGGACATCACACACACCCATGCCCGAGGCAGGATTCGAAACTGCGACCATAGCCGTCGCGTGGTTCCAGACTGCTTTATCTGCCCATCTAATTTACAACGTGTTTCTAATATCACACACAGTTCATGACTCCCTAAAATACAATGCCGTGCCAAAAAAGTAAATTCTTGGAAATTTCCTCTGCAAACTAAGACCTACGTTCAGGTGACGGAAGTCGTGGGATACCTAATAACATCGCGATGGACCTCCTTTTGTGCGGCGTACACCACCTGGACGTCGCATGAACTCAATGCGTCTTTGGAAGTATCCTGAAAAATATAGTCGTCCATAATTGCGAAAGTATCGTCGTCGGTGCAGGATTTTGTGCACCGACTGATATTTAGATTATGTCCAATAAATGTTCGATAGAATGCATATTGAGCAATCTGAACAGTCAAATCATTCGCTCGTATTGTCCAGAGTTCTTCAAACCAGTTGCGAAAATCTGTGGCCCGCTGACATGGCACATTGTCATCCATAAAAATTTGTCGTTGTTTGGGAACATGAAGGCCATGAATGGCTGCAAACGCCGAATATAACTATGTACAGTCAATTGTCGGTTCATTTGGCCCAAATGACCGATCCATTCCAGGTAAACACAGCCCACACCATTATGGGGCCACCACCAGCTTGCACAGTGCCTTGTTAATAATTTGGGTCCATTGCTTCGTGGTGTCTGCGCAATACTCGAACGCTACTGTCAGGTCTTACCAATGGAAATCGGGACTCATCTGCTTCAGGCCACAGTTTTCCAGTCGTTTAGCGTCCAGCCGATCTGGTCACGAGGCCAGGAAAGGCGCGGCAGGCGATGTCGTGCTGTTAGCAAAGGTACTCAGGCCGGTCGTCGGTTGCCATACCCATTCTAACGTCCCCTTTGAAAAATTGTGATTGACTGTGCTGGTAAACTTCTACGTTATTTATTTTCAAACAACTGAGCTAAACTCAACGTACTCACACAGTTTTCTCTTTACTTATTCTGATCGTCACTAAACTGACACACAATATTTTTTTGCGCAACGCAGTCTGACTTTCAATAATCCCTACACAAGAATGGCCCTGACCAACAATAACCTATAGCTTTCATGAATCACTTACCTCACAAAAATCTTCGTTATTCGAACTACTGCAGTATAGCGAGCGCCAGTACTACCAACTAATTAATAGATTAGAATCTACTGAACGCACTAACTACTAATAGGCATAGTTAGCAAATGAAAGATTTTGATAGAGAACAAACAACGTATTTACCTTAATAATGTACAAAAGTCGTGTCAGTTCATGACATCCATCTTTACAAATTTCCTTTTCCTGGCGGACACACGTCCAGATCGTGCGTTTATAGTAACCTCTGAAAACTCTGGCATCTCTCTCTCCACATCCACCACTGCTGGCGGCTCACCTCCAACTGCACAGCGCTACGCGCTGTTCACATCCAACTGTCCAACACTACAAGCGCGAATAGTCCAACAATGGCAACCAGCCACAGACTGCACACAGGTCAGTGGTTTTCATACAGAGCGCTACGTGGCGTTACCAACATAATAACGTAAACAGCCTACTTATACCATTAACGCCAAATTTCGCCGCATTCTGCTAGCGGATACCTTCGTCATACTTCCTATATTGATTTCTCAGCATTGCTGGTCTGCACTGATAACTCTACGCAAACTCCGCGGCTTGCGGTTGTTAAATGAAAGCTGTCGGCCACAGCGTTGATTGTCGTGAGAGGTAATACCTACACTCTTGATACTGGGTATCTCAAAATACTGAATTCCCTAATGATTTCCGAAGTAGAATACCCCATTCGTCTAGCACCAACTACTATTCAGGGTTCAAACTTTGTTAATTGCCGTAGAGCGGCCATAATCACGCCGGAAACCTTTCCACGTGGATCACCTAAGTACAAATGATAGCTCCGCCAACGCACTCCCCTTTTACCCTGTGTAAGCGATACAACCGTCACCTGTATATGTGCATATCGCCGTCCCCTGGCTTTTATCATCTCAGCGCATGTTTGATAGTAGTAGAGTTTTGTCGGTCAGGAATGCCCTCTTTGCCCGTGTTACTCTGCTTGCTATATCCTCAATGTAGCCGATCTAAATTTAGTCTACTGCATGATTACCAATTTCGCTATTAAGTTTCTCGTTCAACTCATTTTTGCTACCGGTACTCCTCATTACTTTCGTCTTCCAAAAGTCTACTTTCAATCCGGGGGTGCTGTTCACTTAACCAGGTACAATGGCAATGGTGGTGTGTAACTGCAGAAAATCTGAAACTGGGGTTTTCAACTCTTCAAGTCTGAAGACTGTTTAGATGCAGTTCTCCACGGCGTTCAGATTTTATGATTCCAACATCCACCCGGTCACTCGCGGACGGGAGAGCCGAATGGGGGAGTATTTTCCCTCCGGAATTTTTAACGCCATTTTCAATAAGCCATACAGTATGCAGCATGTCTTCAGGAAATATAATGGCTAAGTTTCCCTTATCTTTCAGTCATCCCACAGCACCAACATGTCAAGACCATTTTGGCCATTGCTAGAAGACCAGACTGCTGCCTCTGCAAATACTAAAAAGGCTGCAGACCCTCTTCAGGAATCATGTGGTAGCCTAGCCCCTCTGCAGATACCGCTTCGACACTGTTGCACCTGAAATGGAGTTGTCTGTATCATTGACCATTCAAGCCAGCCCACCATATCAAGATCCATGGTTA
This sequence comes from Schistocerca serialis cubense, assembly GCF_023864345.2. NCBI lineage: Eukaryota > Metazoa > Arthropoda > Insecta > Orthoptera > Acrididae > Schistocerca > Schistocerca serialis. The sequence goes on from NC_064646.1 coordinate 415,502,496, forward strand.
GCTGAGTGACAATACGAACAACTATGAAAAAACAAACGCCTAATTCCTTGCCTTTCACAGAATCCTCTGGCATCCTTTTGTGCAGGATATTGTTTTATTCAGCCTACAGAATGTTTTGGTCGTTGAATTTGCAACACTTCGGGCTAGTCTGAAAACTGTGAGCTCGATTAATATGGTATAGTTTTATAAACGCAGTCCCATAAAAGAATTGACGCAAATCGTACGAGTGGAATGTTAAGGATACACTCCCTGACAAAAAAATCACCCAGAAGAAGAAATACAACTTCACGAGTTGATATGTGATGTCATTTCAGTGTTTATAATACCGAGACAGATTTACGAAGAACTTGGCAGTATGAGCCCAATTATCAGTATAACGTTGAACAAAAAATGGCTCTGAGCACTATGGGACTTAACATCTATGGTCATCAGTCACCTAGAACTTAGAACTACTTAAACCTAATTAACCTAAGGACATCACACAACACCCAGTCATCACGAGGCAGAGAAAATCCCTGACACCGCCGGGAATCGAACCCGGGAACCCGGGCACGGGAAGCGAGAACGCTACCTCGCGACCACGATCTGCGGACTAAACGTTGAACAATCTTTGGCCTTGATGCATTCACTATTACGGTTGGGAAGGATGCCATAAAGCCGTTGTATCCCACCATGAGGCAAGCTGGTCCACAACTGTTGCATCTGGTCCTGGGCAGAGTTGATGTCTGAGGTGGCTCCACACATGTTCTACCAGAGATAGATCTGGGGATCTTTTTGGCAGCGGAGGTAGCTCGACGTAACTCATACAGTTCAGAGAGCCATGTGTCTCTGTATAAGAGCGTTGCCCTGTCGAAAACTGTCAACACGATACCATCGGGTGAGAGGTAACACACGAGGACACAGGATGGTATTTTTAAGACACCAAGTCTACGGAAGTAACAATTTCATTTGAATCCAGAGTACTCGCATATCTTTTGTAGCCATTTTGAGGGATAAATAAGCCATCTAGCGTGACTGGAAAAATTACGAGATGGGGACTCCATTACTTCAATAAATATTATAAAGTACCTTTATCGAAAAGCAAATGCTCGTGTCGTGAGACTGACTCTTATTAAACATAAATGTATTTTTTCTTCCTCTTGTTAATAACTAATTTCATTTGACACGCCATTTTGTTGTGGAAATGTGTTAAGTGCCTCTAGAAGTCTTTCTCGCCAGAAAACGTTCAAACATGGCTCTGAGCACTATGGGACTTAACTGCTGTGGTCATCAGTCCCCTAGAACTTAGAACTACTTAAACTAAGTAACCTAAGGACATCACACACATCCTTGCCCGAGGCAGGATTAGAACCTGCGACCGTAGCGGCCGCACGGTTCCGGACTGTAGCGCCTAGAACCGCTCGGCCACTCCGGCAGGCAGAAAACGTTCAATTTCCGTGACCACCAACAGGAGCACTGCTCGTTTATTTACGTCGGTGAAAAATAAGCATAAGGCCTATAAAAATGATTAAAAAAGTACGTAAAATGAAGATAAAGCGTAGATTCTGAAATACCTAATGGCTAATGAGATAAAGAATTCGTGAGTGCTTAAAATATAAGTTGTCTTAGCTAAAATAACGTGATTTATAGACTGTCACTTTGAGCAGAAATTCAATGGCTTGCTTGTTTTTGTTGCGATTCTCTGGTAGAGCCATCTCATGGTGGCATTCAGTTTCTTTCGAAATTAATGTCAAGCTCTGAAACTGTCGTTAAAGGCAATTAAAAACCCCTCGCCAGTCGTTTGGCATAAAAAGCTCGTCACTGTCTCGAGTCGGAAGAAAAACCTGTGCACCTGGTCCCGGACAGTTATTTCTTACTTGCAATAAATTATCTCTATTTCTTACTTGTAATAATTTATCTCAACTGAAAACTAATTACTGCAAGATTTAAGCTAATAATAAATATGTGGAATGTTCTTTGAACGCAGAATACCAGTAGATAGTTTAAGAAAAAACGTAGTCTGATGTTGTTCTGTTTGGAATGTGTATCGATTAATGTTAAAGCAACTGATTGATGGAAAATAATGCATAGCCATTAAAAGATCTTTTAATTATTACACTTTCACAGTAGACTGATAACTTATTATCTAGTTTCTTTAAAGTTGCCAGTCTTTAGGCTAGTTCACCACCGCCCTTCATTTCCTTGGACCCAGTGCCAGCTGCGTCGTTCCTGATTACTTTAAAAATTTTCTTGATCACTGTGCTGTGTACAGGGTGCATAAAAATATTTGATCAAACTTTGGAGCTGGCTGCTCATGCAAAATCAAGGAAAAAATTAACATGTAAATATAAGACTGGAAATGCCAGATTTTATTATTGAAAGTTTATTGTACAATAATATACTATAAATTTGAAATTGTCAACTCATAGGGACCGTCGTGATGTTTTACAAAATGTTCAAAATCGATTCTTGTTTTTACACACATAGCTCGTAGGACTGTCACGCGTTTTCAAACAAATCTAAAGGGCGCTGAAAGCTTCCACTTGTTTATTTGACACTGATACAGCGTCTCTGCATCTGGAATGTCCTTCCCATTAACTAAAGTGACGAATCGTTATAATGTAACTTAAAGTCAAAGGCGTATTTATTCTGTAAAGAATACATCACTAGTGCATATAATAAAATTGAGCTGTGCAAGGCTCGTGTTCACGCCATTTATTGTTTGCAATCTTCTATTGCGGTACCGCCGCCTCGTTTTCTTATTCCATTTACTGGCGTCACTAACTCACTGCCTTACTTGCCCGTGAGTGATAGTGCACTGTCGTACCATCTCTTGAGCGACCAATAGCATTTCCGGGCCGTCGTGTGCCTGGAAATCAGTTGGAGACGAACCATCAGTGCAGTCGGTGACGGTGCAGCGGTCAGCGACGAAGGAGCGTCGGGGACGAAGCACCAGTGAGGAGCGGACAGCCAGTACTTGCCGACTGCCGGCGACATACATGCACTGTCCGAATGAAGGAGACTAGAGCAGGAACGACCTTTGGTTCTGCTGGTCGTCCCATCAGCCGACGTCTGTTTGGTCCTTTGACCGTTTCCGGGTGGTGGCAGTCAGTCGGTTGGGGCAGAGCAGCGAGGAAGTCTCCGTGGTGCGTGGTCAGGCCGGAGCCGCTGGCGGCGTGCACGGCCGGTTGGAGTTGTGAGGCGCTTCTTGCAAGGGTTACGAAGTTCGTCGCCCACCGATCCTTGACACAAAAGTTGAGTGCTAACTTAACCTACTATCAAGCCTCAACTGCTTACAAATCTCTTCGTTTGATCCTGGCTGTCACTTTCTGGGATATTCCCGCGAGCAAAACGTGTGTGCATTGAAGTTGGCTAGAATTGCAGCCGTCTTCCTGTGTGGTGTTTAACTTAATTTAATTCATTCCTTCATTAATGAAGTGTACCAGCGGTATCTTCTGCCTTGTGGCAGTTGACATTCCGGTTACCTGCCCTGGGTGTTGATGTAATTTTCGGCAGTGTATTTTCCTCGTCATGTTGATGCTGTCCAGCATGGCGTGTAGTTCGACAGCTGAGGTGTGTTGGTAGTTTTGGGCGTTTATTCTGACTTGGTTGCATAGGGCACCACTATCCAGAACGTTGTGCTATTGACATCTTGTTGTCGTTTTGCCGGTCGAGTGGAGCAGAACTGAACTTGTTGGTTGGTTCGTCGGCTTACTTTCGGTTGGGTTGCCTTCCGATTAAGAGGTTATCGGTCTGGCTGCCTGTCTCACTTAAACGTGCGTTAATGTTAACTTCCCAGGACGATCCTTGGAACCTTCTGAGCACCGCTCCTTGTGTTTTACATAGTGATTTCCTTTTTAGTCTTAAGTGCTGTGTATGGCCTTCAGCTGAGTTGTAGCTTATTAAAATTGCAGGGCTTTTCTTCTTAGGCCTTAAGCCATTAAAAATTGTTTCTTGTTTAGTATGTGGCCTTCAGCCGAGATTCAGCCTTTCAAAATTAAAACTGAAAATTCGTTGTGCCTAGGCCTTAAGCCATAAATTGGTTTCAGGTTGGTATGTGGCCTTCAGCCGAGTTTTCCAGCTTAAATTAAAAATTGAAAATTTCTTTGTCTGGGCTTTAAGCCGTGAGATTGTTTGGGTTTCATATGTGGCCTTCAGCCGGGAGTTACGTGAAGCATTTTAGGGTAAAGCCTTTAGCCTATTTTAGTTGAAATTTAGAAGCTCTTCCCTTTAGGCCTTAAGCCGAAAAAATGTTTTCTGCATGGTGTGTGGCCTTCAGCCGAGTTTTAATCCCTCTTAAATTAAAAATTAAAAATCTTTGTCTTGCCCTTCAGTCATGAGATTGTTATTCTTTAGTATGAGGCCTTCAGTACAGTTTTACACGAAATATTTTAAGATAAGGCCTTCAGCCTTTTCAAATTGAAAGCTCTTCTTCCTAGGCCTTAATCTGTTGAATTGTTTTGTTGATATGCGGCCTTGAGCCGAGTTTTCAGCATATTTAGATTTGAAAATCTTTGTCTCGGCCTTAAGCTGTAACACTGTTCTTGATTAATGTGAGGCCTTCAGGCGAGTTCTATTGAAAAAATTTAAGTTAAGGTTTTTCACCCTGAAGATAAAAAAAAATTTGTAAAGTGAAACCTCCAGAAGAACTTCTGTACCTCAATTCCTTGCTTAGGCCTTGTGCCTTGGATTTACGATGTGGCCTTCAGCCGATCTAAATTAAATCAAAGGAGGTCTTTCGTTAAAACCTTGAGAGTTTCGATTCTTGCTTGTGTAATTGTTTTTTCTACGAAATAAAGTTCATAAGTTGAGTGTAACTGACAGTAACTTATTTTGGCTCCTTTCCACAAATACAACCGCATCCGCTCTGACCTGCTAGCCCAGAGATTTCAAAAATTTCTGTAAAATTCACGAATCATTTGTTTTCAAAAATTCATGTACGACTTAATCTTGTTTCAACTCTTGTCTCTACTCTGCTTTTAACTGGACGTGCAGAGAAAAAAGTTCTGTATTTATAATGTTAATATACCTGAAACTTAAAATGCATTCAGTCAGTATGGCACTGTAGAGTGTGAGGTTGCATGCCTTGCAGTCATGTGACACGTGGTTCCACCTGCACCCGCCTTCATGCCTGTTGCGCAAGTGAGCGTGGACCACCTTCTCCCCTTTGGCCAGCAGTGCCTGTGGTACAAAACGGTCTCCCTGAACTTGAATACAATGCTGTGAGAAATATCAGACTCCTGAGCTACACTCGTCACACTTCGTCTTTCTTCCAGTCTCGTGACGATACTTCCTCGCGTGAAATCATCCAAATGTTGTCCCCGGGTCATGTTGTAATGAAGAACATCACCGCAGTACACCGTAACTGCTCGCTGATTGACTCATACTGTCTTTTCCCGTTACTTCAACTGCCTCGAGTTGCGGTGCCAGGCCCATTTGGCGCTGCAGTTTTCTGTGCACGAGAAGGAGGGGGGCGGGGGGCGAGGAGGAGAACATTAGTGTTCAACGTCCCGTAGCCAAAGAGGTCATCAGAGACCGAGCTCATGCTCGGATTAGGGAAGTAAGGAAAAGGAAAGCGCCCATGCCCTTTCAGAGGAACCATCCCGGCATTTTCCTTAAGATATTTAGGGAAAACACAGAAACCCCAAATCAGCATGGCCGTACGCGGGTTTGAACCGTAGTCCTTCCGAATGCAAGTCCGGCGAGCTAATCAATGCGATGCCCCACTCGATTTCTGTGCGCGAGTGGTAGACCTGTTGCAGATTCCTTCCCCCTCCCCCCCCCCCCCCACACACACTTTCATTTGTTTTCACCAAGTCGTTAATACATTACTTTATCTCATCCGTAAGTATCATGCACTGCTTGTAGATCTTGGAACAAAGTGGTACATATACAGGGTGTTTGAAAAAGAACTCCCTTGTTTTAAGTATAAATTTAATGAGGAAATTAATGAAAAATTACATCATGAAAGATAATTCCTTTAAGTTTTGTTTAATGTTAGTAGATGTCAACATGGGATCTATTTTTTGCCCTGTACACGTCGAGACGATATTCCACTTCTCGCCACGGATTCACCAACATTTCAAGTGTAACTGTCCCAACCGCCGTAACGAGTCTTTTCCGTAAATGACTGACGTCTCTGATCTTTTCACTGTACACAACACTTTTATGTGGCCCCAAAAGAAGAAGTCCAGTGGGGTCAAGTCTGGGCTTTGTGGTGGCCAAGGTATTGGGACAGCCCTGCCTATGCAGCCAATGATGTATAGTTTTAGCTGTAGGTGGTTCACCACCATACTGACATCTAAAATTAAGTTGCAATGTTATAACTGACTCAGTTTTCACAATCCAAATAACACACTGCGCTTTCTGTTGCGGAGTACACATTGTTGCCGAGTTGCACTGCACAGCGCGCACACCTGGCTTGAACCGAGGGAACAGAGGAAAAGAACAGCACTGGTGCCGTCTCAAGGTCAAGCAGACCTGCCAGCTACAGGGGTGTCAAACTTGGAAAGTTGATGAATCAAACACCACGTACTAGAATAGTGTACCGAGCGAGGTGGCGCAGTGGTTAGACACTGGACTCGCATTCGGGAGGACAACGGTTCAATCCCGCGTCCGGCCATCCTGATTTAGGTTTTCCGTGATTTCCCTAAATCGCTCCAGGCAAATGCTGGGATGGTTCCTTTCAAAGGCACGGCCGACTTCCTTCCCCGTCCTTCTCTAATCCGATGAGACCGATGACCTCGCTGTCTGATCTCCTTCCCCAAACCAACCAACCAACCTAGAATAGTGTATGTCACTTTGTACAGATTCCAGGACACATTAAAACTAGAGAGTTTTTTTTCAAACACCCTTTGTTACGAAACTACTTGTTCAACAACTGTGTCTCGTACTCCCTAGCTAACATTTAAATTATTTGGGTGCAGTTAAATGACAATTTTCATCAGGCAACCTAGTCTGGCGCAATCAAAATCATTACATCAGTCTCATACTAATATAAACCAAAGATGACGCTCACATAGTATAGAATCAAATATTCGTGTGTGATGTTGGCATCGTACTCTCCTTGCCCTTAGATGTTAACGGCGCACCACCACGCACACTATTAGAGCCAGGTACTGCAATCCGAAACCAATCGAATAACTGCGAGGCGGTGTGTTAATATACGCAAACAGATTTTCAGAAATATTAATACGAAGCTTATCCCCCCACGTATAGCTTAATTCTGTCACTCAGTAACGTTGCCCCACATTGCCCTAGCCTTATTACTCAGCAGAATAAATAAGAATAAGGTGTAAGCACGCTCGACAAGGTGGGTAGGCTGTGCTGAACAGCAGCCCATAAGCTCAGATTTTTTCTTTTTCGTTACGCTGTGGCCTAGGGCTTTATTTAAACAAGCAACTCCATCTAGTCACCAATCCCGGAAGCTCCGTTACAACCGACAGACACATCAAGAAAATGAGTGCTCCTGGGTTGTTAGTTAGAGGAATTCTAATTCAGGGATCCAGACAGCCAAGAAAATCCACAGAATTAATTGTGCCAGCCAGAAGCAGCGCCTCTGATGTGTCCATGCACCAGTGCAGGCAACCGCCGTCTACCGAATTACTGGACGGCCTGGCCGCACTGGAGTGAAACAAACTGCGACTCCGTTACTCCGGCGCGGTGCTCCCTAATGAAGGACAGCAGAGGTCGCCGCTGGCGGCGGCGCGAGTGACCCGGGCGTTGGCGCCGCGTCCACACGGCCGTCACGTTCGTCGGCGAGGAGGAGACGGTAATTCACTGGCTGCCGGCTGCCGGCTGTCGGCAGAGGCGGCCAAGCTCAGTTGCGTGCTGCACGTTTGGGCACAGGGACCTCCAGGTGCCGGCGGTGGGACTACGACTGGTCACGGACCGCTCTTACCAGGTAAGACAGCACGCTGTCTCAGACGGTTCTCACGTCAACGATGGCCCAAAAACGATGGAATTTGGATAAAACTAGTGAGCTAGAGGGAATTCCAGACAGTGGGAAGGTCTGACCAACTACGTTCCTCTGTCTTATACGAAATACGTCATGGCGCAGTGCTCACTGTACTGATCCAACGCTGGAGACAATTTGTATCTAACTGGGCTAAAACCCGGTGAGCTGGAAAGAGCGTGGCGGGCACCATAGTTGGCAGGTGTCGCCGACCACGCTGTCTGGCTTTCTCGAAGAGCAGTTCAACGTGGTGATCACTGTCCGGATATTGAAGCTGAGTTAAATCGATGCTGCGGCGCAATGAGATCTGGAGGAAATGGCGTCACCACCAAGACGTTTCCCGTGGACACTGGCTGCAGGTGCGGGCTTGTCGGTCGGTGGCTTACTGCGCTCCCCAACATCTACATATGTACTCCACAACTCCTTTGTGGTGTGTACGTCTAGTACCACAGCCTATTCCTACTTGCCGAGAGAAGCGCGATTGTCCCTAAAGCTCCGAATGACACCTAATGTCTATAATTTTTTCCATCGTCATCATTTTGCGAGACGTTTGTGGGAGGAAGTAATATACTGTCCGACTCTTCAAATGATAAACCTCACGGCTCTTGTTGTAAGTGGGCCGTTTAGGTTTTTATGTTGGTAACGCCACGTAGTGCTCTGTATGAAAATCGCTGACTGCGCTGTATGCAGTCTGTGGCTGGTTGGACTCATTGTTGGAATATTCGCTAGTGTAGTGTTGGGGAGTTGGATGTGAACAGCTCGTAGCGGCCGGGGTGGCCGAGCGGTTCTAGGCGCTACTGTCTGGAACCGCGCGACCGCTACAGTCGCAGGTTCGAATCCTGTTTCGGGCATGGATGTGTGTGATGTCCTTAGCTTAGTTAGGTTTAAGTAGTTCTAAGTTCTAGGGGACTGATGACCTCAGAAGTTAAGTCCCATAGTGCTCAGAGCTATTTGAACCATTTGGGCAGTTAGAGGTGAGCCGCCAGCAGTGGTGGATGTGAGGAAAGAGATGCCAGAGTTTTGAGAACAGAAGATCTGGACGACAGTCCGTCAGAAAATGGAAATTTCTTTAATATTATGACTTTTGAACGCTATAAAGGTAAATACATTGTTTGTTCTCTATCAAAATCTTTCATTTGCTAATTATGCCTATCAGTAGTTAGTGCCTTCAATAGTTAGAATCTATTATTTAGCTGGCAGTATTGGCGCTCGCTGTCTTGCAGTAGTTCGAGTAACGAAGATTTTTGTGAGGTAAGTGATTCATGAAAGGTATAGGTTATTGTCAGTCAGGGCCATTCGTTTGTAGAGATTATTGAAAGTCAGATTGCGTTGCGCTAAAATATTGTGTGTCAGTTTAGTGATGATCAGAATAAGTAAAGAGAGAAATGTCTGAGTACGTTCAGTTTTGCTTAGCTGTTTGAAAATCAAATAACGTAAGAGTTTTTCCAGCACTGTCATTCTTAATTTTTATAAGGGGACGGTTCGTTGTAGAGTTTGCCACTGGAGTTTGTTGAGCACAACGGTAACGCTCTGGAGCGGAGTTAACCATCCCGCAATGAAACGCGCCGCTCTTCGTTAGGTCTCCTCTATCTGTTCTGTTAATTCTACTTGGAAAGAGTCCCATGCTAATGAACAACATTCAAGAACTTGTCGATCCATTTCTTTCGTGGATGAATAGCATTTCTTTAATACCCCGCCAATGAATCTCAGCTTGCCATCTAACTTTCCTGACATTTGTTCTTTGCGGCCATTCCACGCAAACTGCCAGGTATTTTATAGTAACCAGAGCATCCAGTGATTTGTCGCCAATAGCGTAACTGAACAGCAGTGGATCTCTTCGCCTGTCCACGCGCAACATGTTACATTTACGTCCAGTGTCAACTGACAAAATCCTGCACCTGCGGCGCTCCCTGCATTTCTCTTCGCTATTCTGGCATAGCAATCTCCCTATAGATAACGTCACTGGAATCATATAGCCACACGGAGCCTCCAATGTAATTACCTTTACTTTTGTCGCTTTTGCACGCCATGTTGTGTCCTACACGCATTGAAGTCACGTAACCACTCAAAAATGTGGTCAGATACTCGTTACACTCCGAAACTGAAACGTTCGTGATGCGAATCGCTGGTAGTAGACGTCAGCACGGACGTAGCACCTGATTAGCAGGCATTAGAAGTATGTGAATACCATGTACTTGCGTATACCGGGTCTCCTTCACGATTGACACAGATCCATACGCTCGTCGAGCTACATCTACTTGACCCCAGGATGTGTGCGATGGCCACTGGCCTTGTTTTCTTCTCGCCAGTTTAGACAGGCTACATTCGTTTGAAGACAAGCTAGTTATCTCTCTATATTTTGTAAAGGCGATGCTCTACTTTCAACCACAAGCAGATATTCATAATTATTATGCTTTCGCAACTGGTTACAATCTTCAGATCATCTTCAAGTAATGTATATCGTCAGCAGAGCTCTTAAACATAAATATCCGAAGATAAAATCTGGTTGTGGATACAGAACTATACTGCTTGACAGAAAAAGTTAAGCTCCCATAAGGCGAGGACGTAAAGATATAAAACTTCACGGGCTAAGAGAATATGTGACGTCCATCGATTACAAAATAGTCAAATTTATAAGGAATTTAGCAGTATGACGTTGCGCCAGCTCGGATCTGGGTGCTTGCACTGATTCCGTTGAGAAGGGTGTCACAAAACCGTTGCATCCTCTCCTGAGGACAGATCGCCCACAATTGCTGTGACTGATACACCGCACACTGGCACCGGGTAAAAGAAGACGTCCACCGTGGTTCCACACAGATTCTGTTGGGGACAGAAATGGAGATCCCACTAGCCACAAGAGCACATTAACGTCACACAGACCGTTCAGACAGGTTTGTGGCGTGTGTGGACGAGCATTGTCCTGTTGGAAAATCGCATCAAGCTATAGTCGCATTAGGATGCTGGATGTCCGTAAAGTACAATCACGGTTCCCTGAAACACAACCAGCCGTGACCTGAACGTATACCAGATGGCTCCCCACACCCTGACATCTACATCTACACCTACATTTACGTGATTACTCTGCAATTCACAATTAAGTTCCGGGCATTGGGCTCATCTAAGCACCTTTAAGCTAATTCTCTTCCATTCCTCTCTCGAACAGGAAGAACGAACACTTCAATCTTTCCGTGGGGGCTCTGATTTATCTTATTTATCTTGACGATCATTTCTGTAGGCGAACGCCAACAAAATATTTCCACACTCTGAGGAAAAAGTTGGTGATTGAAATTTCATGAGAAGTTCCTGCCGCAGCAAAGATGCATTTGTTTCAAAGAGTGCCACCCCAGTTTGTGTATCATATCTATGGTACTCTCTTCCTCGTTTTGCGATAATACAAAACAAACTTCCCTTCTTTGTACTTTTTCGATTTCCTCAGTCCTACTTATGCGGATCCCACAACTCACAGCAATACTCCAGAAGAGGTCGGACAATGGTACTCAAGCAGTCTCTTTTAGTAGACGTATTACATTCTCTAAGTGTTCTGTCAATAAATCGCAGTTTTTGGTTTGCTTTGTCCACATTACCTATGTGATCGTTCCAACTTAAGTTGTTGTTCGTGACTGTAATTCCTAATTATTTTGTTGAGATAGTAGATCTAGTTGATTTATTGTGTAACTGAAACTTTGTGGTTTCTTTTTAGTGCTCATGTGGATGACTTCACATTTTTCATTCGTTTGAGTCAATTGCCACTTTTTGCACCATAAAAATATCTTGCCTAAATCATTTCGCAGTTCGTGTTGATCATCTCATTACTTTACCAGACAGTAAATAATAGCATCATCTGCGAACAGTCTAAGACGGGAGCTCAGATTGTCTCCTAAATCGTTTATATGCGTCAGGAACTACACAGGGCCTATAATACTTAGTTGAGGAACGCTAAGGGAGTAACACCGTTGTGCCTCACCAAAACACTGGAAGTATGGGACCTCTCAGAAGGTCGTCGTAATATTCCTGAGCAAGTGCAGATCGTATGGAGTAGCAAGCACGTTACATTAGAAGCTCTGCAGTTTCACGATCTCGAAATAATGTGTTTTCATTTGTTCACTCATTTATCTACTGTATTCTGTAGGTCGTTCGCAACAGCGAAGAGTCTGCAGTAGGAGAGATGTGTTTCATAGCGGCGAAGATGATAAAGCGCTCATCGCGCTTAACATACACTAGCCGTCGAAAGTTTTGGATCACCAGTCACCAATCCCAATTACGCATTTGTGGTTGAAACACGGATTTCGTTTTGAATATTCTGTCATATCTGCATTTTGATAAGCACGTAAAAACTAAACGCCTCTGTTGTACATGTCACTGGCTGTTCGCATGGAGGAGCGCTGTTCAGGATACATATCAACAATGATGTGCCTTTACCTGAGACGTTTCCATTCGAATAACCCAGTCCTTCAGTTATCTGTGAAGCAATCAGTTCGCATTAGTTCACAGTGCCTTGTATGCATCGATCAGTGTTTTTACATATCTGATCAGGTTTATACCATATTACCTCCTAATGGGATTGGAATTGAAAAACGTGCTGTAATTGTAGGTTATTCTAGTAGGACAATAGCAACAAAAGTTGGCATAGCCCCGTTTACACTGGTGTACACTCGTACAATGCAGCGATTCCAGTAAACTGGTGCCAGTGCAAGTGTTTCAAGATTAGGAAGTCCCCTATTAACATCTTGCAAGGAAGATCAAAGCATACGCGTACAGAATCAGAGAACTCGCACTGCAACTGAAATTCTCCAAAAAGTAAGGAAGCAGTATTCAAGCAGATCCAACCTCTGTATCAACAGTCTCCGTGAACAAGGTTTAAAGGGGTGCACAGCGGCCAAAAAGCCTTTATTATGCAAACAAAATAAGATGAAAAGATTGCAAAGGGTACAGCAACATAAAAATTGGAGAGTGAGCAATGACCCGAGTTGTTATTCGCAGAACAATCTAACTTTGAAGTATCTGGAAGTGATCGTCTACCTTCGTGGAGAACGTATGAAGAGTCGTGTGTGATGGCAACGGCAAAGCATGGTGGAGGGTTTGTCATGGTGTGAGGACGTTTCGCGGATGATAAAGCCGGTGCATGGTGGAGGGTCTGTCATAGTGTGAGGACGTTTCGCGGATGATAAAGCCGGTGATCTAATGAGAATTAATGGGACATAAAAGAAGGAAGGATATCACAAAATACCGACCAATAGTGTAGTTCCATCTGACAAGATATTTGTTGGCCATGGGTTTGTTCTGCAGCAGGGCTATGATCCCAAAACTGTGCAGAGGGTATGTCAATAAAGAAGAGAAATTGGGGAACTGAAGAACATGATTTGGTCAAGTCAGTCACCTGACTTAAATTCCACTGAACTCTTAAGGGATGAACTTGGCAGAGAGGTTAGAAAACAGAAGTTATCTAATGTTGATGTATGGAATAATTTACAGACGTGTTGGACTGCAGAATCTTCATTAACACTACAAAATCTTATATGCAGCTGTTCTGAAGAGCCTAAAATCTAAACCATGTTGTATCATAGTTAATGATAGCGTGAGAAAATATTTATTTTGTTGATCTACTGAGTTTGAACGATGTGTTTGTTCATTCCAATAAAGTTAGTTATCATGGGTGATCGAAAACTTCTTTGGATTTGGTCCACACTAGAACCTCTCAAAATATGGAATACATTTTTTTATCACTCTATATATAAAAACAGTGTTCGCCGATGAGATCTGGCGTCAAAGCAAAATTCTAGCATCGAAGTCGCCAACCTGTTGAAAGGTAACTCCTATGGCGGCAGTCGAGTCCGGCTGAGAGCATCTTCCGAGAAGTCAGCGCTTCTAGTCGGAGACCATAACGCCGTAAGTGGACACAATCGGTTTTCTCCGCTCCGCATGGCAAAGTGAGCCACGCGGAAGCACACAAAGCCTTTCTGGGACGGCACGATGCTTCGTGAGCAGCACTGGGGGGTCTGAGGACAGAACCAATAGCTCACAGGCGGGCCGCGCCGCATCACAAGGAGAGAGATCGTTGCTCCCAGAACGAAAAGCCGTCACACACTCCGTTCCTTGCAACACATCGATGTTCAATTAAAATATTGTAGGTGTTGAGACAGCAACCAGCCACAAATTTGTTTTAAGTTTCTTTATTCAAAGGGTACTGTTACCGTTTTCGAATCATTGCGATTCGCCGTCAGACGACTTTCATGGTTCCAATACATGTGCTGAGTTTTTTACTGATTAGTTATCCTAAAATACAAATAATACATAATTATAAGCACGTCACAAAGATGCTTGAGTTACAGGTTTGCATTGGGATGTGACTCATGTGAAATGTCGGTTTGGAGGACTTGTTTTCATAGCGGTGGAAATGCATTCAGTGATAAATCTGAAGCGCTTAATTATGCAAGTTTATGTGTGCAATGATGTGAATGCGGCGAAAACCACAAACGTTGTCTGCTGGACGAAACCTATGAAAACAAGTACTCCAAACCGACATTTCACGTGAGTCACATCCCAATGCAAATCTGTAACTCAACCATCTTTGTGACGTGCTTATAACTACGTATTATTTATATTTTAGGATAAATAATCAGTAAAAAATGCAGGACATGTTGCAATGAAAGCCTGAAAGCCGCCTGACGATTAATCGTAATGATTCGAAACCGACAACGGTACCCTTTGAATAAAGGAACTCAAAATAAATTTGTGGCTGGTTGCTGTCTCAACACCATCAACATGTCTTAAAATAAAAGCTACGGTCTCCAACCATGTCATCATATGACAAAATCGCACAAAGGAAAAATGACTAACTGAGTACCTCAACGGTGCAACGTCTACACAGAACATTTCGATGAATTAGGTTCAAATGGCTCTGAGCACTATGGGACTTAACTTCTGAGGTCATCAGTCCCCTAGAACTTAGAACTACTTAAACCTAACTAACTTAAGGACATCCCGCCCAAGGCAGGATTCGGACCTGCGACCATAGCGGTCGCGCGGTTCCAGACTGTAGCGCCTAGATGAATTAGGGAAATATCACAGGAACAGCAACAACATACGATATCGTGAAGCACTGAGCACGTAGTTTGAAACGTCCCCTTAGAACAATTTTACATTACTGTGCTTAAACTGACACACAATATTTTTAGCGCAACGCAATCTGACTTTCAAAGATCCCTACAAAAGAATGGCCCTGACTAACATTAACCTATACCTTTCACAAATCACTTACCTCACAAAAATCTTCGTTACTCAAGCTACAGCAATACAGCGAGCGCCACTACTGCCAACTAAATAAAAGATTCAAACTACTGAAGGCACTAACTACTGATAGGCACAGTTAGCAAAAGAAAGATTTTGATAGAGAACAAACAATGTATTTACCTTAATATTGTTCAAAAGTGATATTATATATATCAGTTCATGACATCCAGTCTTACAAATGTCCAAACTCCGCCATCTCTCTCCCCACATCCACCACTGCTGGCGGCTCACCTCCAACTGCACAGCGCTACGCGCTGTTAACATCCAACTGCCCAACACTACAATGGCAGACAACAATGCAAACTAGCCACAGACTGCACACAGCACAGCCAGTGATTTACACACAGAGCGCTACGTGGCGTTACCTATATAAAAACCTAAACAGCCTACTTACAAGTTCAAATGGCTCTGAGCACTATGGGACTTAACATCTATGGTCATCAGTCCCCTAGAACTTAGAACTACTTAAACCTAACTGACCTAAGGACATCACACAACACCCAGTCATCACGAGGCAGAGAAAATCCTTGACCCCGCCG
Source organism: Schistocerca serialis cubense (assembly GCF_023864345.2). Lineage (NCBI taxonomy): Eukaryota > Metazoa > Arthropoda > Insecta > Orthoptera > Acrididae > Schistocerca > Schistocerca serialis. The sequence goes on from NC_064646.1 coordinate 415,518,258, forward strand.
GGAATCGAACCCGGGAACCCGGGCGTGGGAAGCGAGAACGCTACCGTACGACCACGAGCTGCGGACGAACACGTAGTTACGACAGTAATGCAAAAGCCATACAAAGATCTTACAACTGATTTGTATCATCAGTCCACAGTGAACAACGTCGTAGTTCGTATCTGAGAGCAGGGCAGTAGTCGATGGCGTCGACATCAGGACAGCTGCGATAGCTAACTGCAGAAGGCGCCATCTTTCACAGGACTGAATGCTATGGGAGAGCAGTGACTAATGGAGGTAAGTGACAGAAAAGAAGCACCAAGTAGTTAAAAGTCTGACTTTTTGTTCTTCAGTTGCTGCTGTGCACTCGAAGGAGTAGGACAAGGAAGCCGAAATACAAATGATCTGGAAGTTGCATCCAAACTACCAGTCGTTACACTATTCAGGTTCTTTTCAACGTAAAGCTGAGTTTTTCTGATGCACCAGACAACAGCCCGCACCCGATTATGTAAGCAACTGAACTACCGTGTATAAAAGCAGTTTGAAATGCCTGATTACAAAGGAATTAATGCGTTAAGCACTTGACGTTAAATGTCTGTGTGGAAAGGTGTGAAATTATAAGGTTATTGTAAGTCGCTAACTTCTCTCATTATTAAAAACTGGATGAGTACAGAGTCGTTAACTTGAGCTCCACTTTAACCCTTAACTGGATCAGTCCAGGTCTGGAGGATCCAACGCTCAGATTATAAATCACATATTTTTACTGGGTCAAGAGGACCCAGCGCTCAGGTTATAAATGATATATTTTTACTGGGTCGAGAGGATGCAACACTCAGATTGCAAATCATATATTTTTACCAGTTCAACAGGATCGAATGCTCAGGCAATAAATCTTGTATTTTTACCAGTATTACTAATGCCATGTGTCAGTTCATCGTTTAGTCGACCGTTAAGACCAGTGCGCTGTTCATTGTTGAAGATTGTTACATCACTGTCAGTTTGCAGAAAGATACCTCAGGACCTATTAGATAAGCTTTCTGTTTTCTTGTTTTAAATGAGTACAGTTTATTAACAACATTATCCATTCTTATAATTTATTTATGATTATTTAATTTTTTAATAATAATTGTGTATTTTGATGCCTTATTTCAAATAATTTAGATTACAATCGACAGTCTGGAAAACAACGAAAAACTGTCTGTGGATGACCCTCCTTTCCCTGATTTTCTAACACTAAAGAAATTAGCAAGTGATATTGATGATCATGAAGGTGAATCTGCAAATGAAAGAGAACACGAGTCATACAGTGATCAGGACACAGACAATAGTAATTTTGCAACGACTTCCAGGTTAGGTGTGGGTATTTCTGATATAGAAACAGAACGAATCGAATTGGATGACTCGGGTGGCCAATTAAATAGTGAGAAACGTTACTATGCCAACAATGGATTTATGTGATCAATGATAGAAGGAAACAAAGCATGAAGAACTCTCGCTCGCAACAGTATTACGAAATTGTCAGGGTTGCAGGAACTTCTTTTAGAAGTGCAGTCAGCCTGCAGTGCAGGAAGAGCCGTTACATTTGCGCATCAAACCAGAAAGGAAAACTTCACAATCTTGTAGGAATTGTAAAAAAACAAATTGTAGTAAGTGTCTCCAAACCATTCGCAAAAATAGTGTAGAATAGAAAAAAATACTTTTCTCTCTTGTTGTCACTGGGACCTATCTGCTCCAATTATGGTGGTGCTTTTGACGACTCCTGTTAAAGGTTAAGTAACTTCTAGTTTGTCACGCATCTCATTCTTTAAGACCTCGTATCTCCTGAACTATGTGTCTTACACTGACATACTTTTTCAGGTACGTTAAGTGGTATATGTGGATATTGTCTGCAAAATTTGTTGCAAACAGAGTTAGTAGCAAAGAAGTAATGAATTGAAAACCTCATACCTGATGCAGCAGTTTTACTGGATAAAGAGCGAAAAAGTAATAATACTCAAAACTCGAGATAGTGGGAACAAAGCTCCTACCAGATGGAAGACGCCCCTATAAACCTAGTCGAGAACTCTACCAACGCCAAAAAGACCTCACCGATGACATCAGGAGAAAACGACTAGTTTTCTATGGCCTCATTTACAGAACGGGCCTCAGCGCAGCCACAAAGGGTAAAGCCACTGAATCTCTGTGGATCAAGCAAACAAAGAAAGACCTCGCACAACTTCATAGTAGGCAAGACTTAATAACTAACTGGGGTGACTATCATTTAGCTATTGAAACCAGACCCTTCCTAACACCCATTACAAAAGTTAATCACAATGAGAGCAGGAAATGGTTCGAGGAACGCAATATAGAGTTCAGCAGAAAAACTAAGTAATACTGCGCTAGCAAAAACGTTTGAGGTACTTACACGGAAACAGTTACTGAACTTCACAAACAACGCCAGAAGGGGCAGGCGACAACAGCACAACAATAACTCGAGCATCATGATTCATACATGGCCCAAGACATTTTTAAAAAATGTTGGCTGCTTAAATTGCTCGAATATGATACAGGATTTCTTTTATTGAACAAATTAACACACTTTGAAACTCGCCTCTACTTGCTTGTTCGATTTTACCTTCTGTTATTCTCGAGTTTGGGTTTGATTCATACCTACTACGGGCACTTGTCTGCCTCATTTGTTAATAGTTCTTACGGTTATCGCTCGAATCTTCTTCTCATTGCTTCCTAAGGCTAGTGACAACAGAGTATGTATTTCAATCATGGAGCGACTACTTAAATTAATAATATTAACTTTCATCACTCAGATTAATTCAAAAAATGCACAACGCCTAACGCTCCCTGACACTGTCGTTAGCCGACACAATCACTGTAGAGAGGTGGTACAGATCTACTTTTGTCCAAAAACTGTTTTGATTCTTTGTCATTCTGACCTTAATTTTCTTAATTATCTCCTGAATCAGATACAATCAGTTATACGAATTTACTTTGACTGGGAATGAATGAAGGTTTGCTTCATCAGGATCAAAGCAGGGACCTTGCCATACAGTACAGTTCTCACTATCGAATCTCTTAATAACGTATCTGCACTCAAAATTCTATCGTGCTGCTTGAATGATTAAAGAAGGTTTCATTCAACGGAAAAGTGCTCTTGATTACATTAACGAGGAACTGAATGAAATTTAAGCGTAGTAATCAGCTCAGCGAAAGTTAAACATGAATTTACTATACCATCTCTCTCGTGATTTATGTTGAATACAGTTAATTGAAATTGTCAAAACTGCGTCAAATGCGAGTGCTGTTTTTACTGTATTGGTCTACCGAATTTAATTGACACAATCATTAAAAAATTCTGTTTTATGTGAATACTACCATGATTTTGAATCAAACTGAAATTCAAGCACTTAAAACTCAGCTCAATTCACCACACAATACTGGATTGAGTAGCCAAACTGTAATGATTCTGGAACTAACACTGCATTCTGAACCTCTGTACAGTGCACGGAGTGTACATAAGCGCACGTGGCAGACCATGGTATACCGCCACCCATCACAAAGAAAATGCAAAGAAAATGTGGAAAATAATCATCATTTATCAATAATATTATGCTCACTGGCGTGTTATTTTCCTTAGCAATGACTGAACATTAGTACATAAAACTTGCAGAATACATTTAAAATGCGATTTCAGATCCAAATGCCCACAGTGTGAGAGAATTATTTCGCGTAGCTTCTCCTTGGCTTATCACAAACTCCGATCATCAATATAACAGTCTCTTATATTATCAGCCCTAATGGCTTAAATGGTACGTACGAACAGCGCCGCTTCAACCTTACTGGAAATAAAGGAAATGTTTCAGAGACGTCACATGATCAAATCGGGAGAGCTGTGACGCCAAACGAAACATCTGGAACAGCCTACAGCGGTATCATTGGTCTGGAGAGAAGCAATAACTAAACACGTCGGCTCCGTGAGTGGTAGACACAGAATGCCGCAACCGAAAGCAAGATTTCCTCCCAACAACTCGTAATCACTGGAGACGATGAGGACGAATGTGCAAATCTCACACTGGACTACACAATCGCCTGAGAGCAGACACTGACAAAATTATACTCACAGCACGACACGGATGTTTTAACTAGTGTTGTCGTCTTTTCCTAATAGCAAACTCCATCGCTGCAATACTCAAAACTGCACGGTACACACGAACAGCGGTCATAACGGCCGTGGCGAATTGATGAGCTGGGACACGGTGTGGGAGAAACTCCATGTGACGCCACCGAGACATACAGCTACACTCGGACATTGCTGGGGTAAACGTGACAGTGGAGGAGCTGCCAAAGATCGTCAACTAACAGCTGCAGAGTAATACTTGACCGCACTATACCGTTAGTGCCGTAGATACTGGATGTCTTTTCATCAAAAATAATTTCGAGTTTTGAATGTATAACGTGAAGAGAACAGTGAGAAAATTAACATTATAGCTGGAGATCACGAAGTAGATGAAGTTAAGGAATTCTGCTACCTAGGTAGCAAAATAACACACGCTCGGAGCAAGGAAGACATAAAAATCAGACTATCACTGGCAAAAAGGGGCATTCCTTGCCAAGAGAAGTCTACTAGCATCAAACACACATCTTAATTTGAGGAAGAAATTTCGGAGACTGTACGTTTGGAGCACAGAATTTCATGGCTGTGAGACATAAACTGTGGGAAAACCAGAAATAAAGAGAATCTAAGCATTTGGGTTGTGGCGCCACAAAAGAATGTTGAAAATTAGGTGAGTGATAAGATAAGTAATGAGAAGGTTCTCCAAAGAATCGACGAGGAAAGGAATATATGGAAAAGACTGACAAGAAGAAGGGACGGGGTGATGGGACATACGTTAAGACATCAGGGAACAACTTCCATGGTATTACAGGGAACTGAAGGCGTTAAAGCTGCAGAAGAAGACAGAGATAGGTATACATCCTGCAAACAACTGAGGACGTAGGCTGCAAATGATACACTGCGATGAAAGGTTGGCACGGGAGAGGAGTTCATGGTGAGCTGCATCCCACCAGACTCATGACTCAAAAGAGAGAGAGAGAGAGAGAGAGGGAGAAGAAAAGGCTGCTACTACGACCACACTTGATTAACAGTTTCGTTGTTTCGATGATTTATAGTGGCATAAAGCCTATACAAACGGTGAATGTAAAATGTAAGCATAGCTACCCCTATTTCCTTTTTGATCGTAATGGTTTACTACATTCTTCTACATTTTTTATTTGAAGTTTTCATATTTTACGTTATTTTTATTGTTTAGTTATTTTTTATAGTGTGACTTTTTTTAAGAAGAATCTCTGTACATGTCTACATTCTTATCACTGCTGTCCGCATTTTGCGTCTAACAAAAACTAAGCATTGATTTTAACTTTTAGTATTTCACACTGCGATATCGAAAAAAACTGGCTTCCATACCATATGTTCGCTATCTCAGAGGCACAATATTTTGTAAATGTTTCCCACATTAATATTTTAAACTGCATAGGATGACCTGAAGGCTACCGAAACCGGTAGCCAACAGCCAAAATAAAAGACTGACTTTAATTTTTTTTCTGATTTTGCTGGTTCCAGCTAGCAGCATGTCGGAAATATCGAGGAAGAAATATAGCACACACAGTTACAGGACCTGCAGTGGCCCGAGAAATCATTCACATGCGCACGCCTGGTTTGAACCAGACCCCAGTAATTGATGCCAGGGCACGCAGGCGAGAGAAATAAGAAAAGCGCAGTGGCAGCGGTCCACGGGGCGGCTGTACCCCACAATAGCTCTGTGGCCGACTTTATTCACAAACCGGCTCCATGTTCTGGCCAGTCGCTACTGACCTTAACCAGGACCCCACGCAGGCGGTCACGGGGCCGGTTTTCGACACCCCGCACCAACGAACTGTTCTTTGCCCTTGAGAGGGCAGCAAAGGAAGTCGCCACTACACGTAGGAATCACCCTCCGCCATGCAATTCAGAGTGCTTTGCGGAGCGATGTTCTTATCCTCTGTCAAATTTACACCTTTACACCACTTGCATGTTGGGGAACCTTCAAGAATCTGAAGTGACTTAAGAAATGTATCTTCAGCTTCATCATAGTCACATTCCTGTGCAAGTTGATGAACATCGTCCATTCGTCTAAATCCATCCCTGCCCAGCCAGCCGCTGTGACCGAGCGGTTCTGGGCGCTTCAGTCTGGAACCGCGCTGCTGCTAAGGTCGCAGGTTCGAATCCTGCCTCGGGCATGGATGTGTGTGGTGTCCTTAGGTTAGTTAGGTTTAAGTTAAAAAAATGGCTCTGAGCACTATGGGACTCAACCGTAGCGGTCTCGCGGTTCCAGACTGCAGCGCCTAGAACCGCACGGCCAGTTCGGCCAGCTAGGTTTAAGTAATTCCAAGTCTAGGGGACAGATGACCTCAGATTTTCATATTTCTTAGAGCCATTTGAACCATCTCTGCCCATAACTAACAGAGTCTACAAGAAGTGCGTATAAAGTAATTTGGAATGGCAAAAATAAGATTAGCGATAAATTTTACGCCAAAACTGAAGTAATCCTGCTATCTTGGAAGCAAAATTAAGCAGGTTGTACGAAGCGAGGCATATATAAGGAGCAGAACAGCACACGCAAACAGAGCATTCCTGGTCAAATAAGTCGTACCAAACGTAGACCAGAATTTGTCTCAAGCGAATAAAGGACTGTGGGAAAACGGAAAGAAGACAGTGGAAGCGTTTGAGATGTTGTGCTACTGAAGTTTCCTGAAAGTTAAGTGGACCGACAAGAAGATAATAAATCAAATTGTTCTCCACATTGTCGGAAGGGAAGGTAATATGTGGAAAATTTTTGACTATATGGAGGGGCAGGATGATAGTACATACGCACTGGTGTGCAAAATTCGAGGACGCAAGTGAATTCTGCATAATGTGTCATCTGAGTGAAATTGAATGCAAGTGAACCTACTTTCTCTTTACTTATTCTTATCATGTGAACATTGACCCACAATATTCTAACGCAATGCAATCTGACTGCTCAAAACATTACAACCTGACTTCAAATAATTAATTAAAAAGAATGGCCCTGACTAAAAAGAAATCTTAACAATAATCTACACATTTCATTAAGCACTTACCTCACAAAAATCTTCATTACGCGAATTGCTGCAATACAGCGAGCGTCAATACTGCCAGATAAATAAAAGATTCTAACTACTGAAGCCACTAACTATTAATAGGCATGTTGTTAGCAAAGGAAAGATTTTGTTGCAAACCAAATAATGTATTTTTTTATCTTAATAATGTGACATCCATTACAAACACAAATATAAATCGTCATTGACATCCTGTACAAAGATATATAATCATGAATAATGTTCAGTCTCCAAGTCGGATACTTCTAGGTCGTTAGCCTACGCTAACACTTCAGACCTGTACCCTCCATCAATGCTAACTTCTCACATTTAACATCCATCAGTACTGGCTGTTCCCCTCCAACTGCCCATCAGTACTCCCATCACTGCTGGCGACTAACTTTCAACTGCCCAACACTATTGGCGATTAACTTCCAACAACGAGTTCGACTAGCCACAGACTCTCTTACAAAGTGCAGTCAGACATTTAATACAGAGCGCTGTACAGAACTGCCAACACAGAAGCAGCCCACTTACAAACAATGCGATGAGATGATCACAAATGACTTTTGTTCGAAGACCACAATTGCACTGATGCTATTTGTGACGGTCCCCTGGGCATTATGAAAGGCGGGACATGTTTTTTAATAAGGTGTATGATTGCCTCAGAGGGAACTGCGTGCTCTGCAGCGCCCTCCCATGCCGGCCTCAAGGTTGGTAAGAAAGTCTTGTGGTAGAGCGTTACATTGCTCCACCAGCGCGGTTGACAAATGCTGGACAGTCGTTGCTGCGCGTGGATGTGTTACAATGTGTCTACCCGAAGCATCAAAAATATGTTCGATGGGATATAAGTCGGGGACACTGGCAGGCCAGTCCTTTCGCCGAATATCCTCTCGTTCCACGATCTCCTCCACTTGCGCAGTTCGATGCGATAAAAATTAAGTCAGGGCCAAATTCGCTCCTGAAGAAACGCTCTTGGTGAAGGAGTACTATTAACCATGTTCAAAGATTTTGGAGTCAGTATGTAACATTACAAGATAGATGTAACGGAACTTGAATAGCGTATTTGCCTCTATTGGTTACGGTAGAGAGATCGATATTTCGGTCCTGTCTGTATATTTATAAATAATATTGCCTGAATAAAGGCTGGACGAGTGTAAAGCTACCGTTAAAAACGCACGCCGCGCCATTTGTTACGATTTGGTCGGTCATATTAATAATAACACGCTTTTGAATACAATTAAAATATAACGGCGATACCTGTTTAGTGTTATTGGAAATAATATGTAATAAATTAATGAGTAAGGTAGCGGATCCTATAAGAAGAGGTAAAATTGGGCATATTAAGGTGTTCTGCTTTATATCGACGAAGCCGATGATACGGCGTCTTTTTTTCCGTTTACTCTTAGAAATAAACAAGTAAAGAAGTGCTAATTGTGCGAAGTGAAAAAATATAGGGGCGAGTTTTAAATAACTACGGTATACAATCAGACTAACAAATGGACATTTAGTTACACGAAATCGCGGATAGCGAAGTGTGGTCATTAAATTGAGTACAACTACAGGGCGGTCAATTCCGGGATAAATCTATACGCATCTCACGAGGGACGCGGTATTGTGACCGGTTTTTTTAATTATATCGCGGAGAGCGGGCTTCAGTTTATGAAAAGGAGAAAAGCTGTATCATTATCATTGACTGTTGGTGTTAAGCAACCAAAACTGTGCATCACAGGGTTTCGGTGAATGAGTGGCGAATGCGAAATAAAACTGTGAACAATGTTAAATAAAACAGAAGAAACAAGACAGTTTGGTCGTATCTGTTATTATTCCATAAACTGTAACATTTGTTATGGTAGTACGAAGCATTTATGACAATTTGCTTCGAAAGGATCTCGTTACGAGTTAAGTTTTGGGGACCTGGTCAAGAGGGGGTAGTTCGTAGATCCTAACTACTGCAGCTATTCTGGAATCAGGTACTACCGTGACCGTTGTGTGTTGTCAATGGCTCAAGGTTATCATACCTCATGCTCTAAGATCGACGCGCCTTTCCTCTTGGTATAACGGTGCCTCACGGCAACAACGACAACGCCGACGACGAAGGAAGATACGGTAGAAGTACATCCATGCAATATTATGCCCCCCAGGCCGTGTCCCCACTCTCGCCATGTTGGTTGGTTGGTTGATTTGGGGGGAAGAGACCAAACAGCGAGGCCATCGATCTCATCGGATGAGGGAAGATTGGGGAAGGAAATCGGCCGTGCCCTGTCAAAGAAACCATCCCAGCATTTGCCTGAAGCGATTTGGGGAATCATGGAAAACCTAAATCAGGTCCTCCAGAATGCGAGTCCAGTGTGCTAACAACTGCGCCACTTCGCTCGGTGTCTCGCCATGTGAGGGCACGTAACGTACCCAGCAACATTGTCTAACGCTATCGTCTTGGTAAATAAATGTCGTGTGACTAGGGCCTCCCGTCGGGTAGGCCGTTCGCCGGGTGCAAGTCTTTCGATTTGACGCCTCTTCGGCGACTTGCGTGTCGATGGGGATGAAATGATAATGATTAGGACAACACAACACCCAGTCCCTGAGTGGAGAAAATCTCCGACCCTGCCGAGGGAATCGAACCCGGGTCCTTAGGATTGACATTCTGTCGCACTGACCACTCAGCTACCGGGGGCAGACATCGTCCTGGTGGTCCTGGAATTATGGTGCAGGGAGGCATAATGCTGCGAGGGAGTACCGACCTCCAAATCTTTGAACCTGGCAACGTTATTAGGCCACAGTCTTGCTGACCCATGTGCGTCTTTTTTTGGGGTATGCTTTCGACCCTGATTTGATTTTTATGCATGTGCTCTACCGCATCGAACAGCGTTGGTGGAGAAGCTCTTGGAATGAGAGGATATTCATTCGCCAAATGGATTGGTTTGTCCCTTTCGTCACCTCCAGTCCCGTAGAGCACGTTTGGCGTGCTTTGGGGAGACGTAATGCAGCAAGCCCACATGCACTAATCACTGTTCAGCAGTAGTCAATCGCACCAGTGAAAGAATGGAACGCCCTGCCACAAGAACGTCTTACCAACTGTGAGGCCAGAGCGAGAACACGCTGCAGAGCGTGCGTTTGGGTCTGCAGTGAAAACAGACTCTATTAAGAAACTATTCACAGCTTTTGTAATGTCCGAGGGGCACCATTTGGAAACATATCCTTACAGTCTTATGGAAAACCTACACAATGTAAAATTCCCACGTTGTTGAACTCCTAACAAAGGTATAATATGCGCATGCTATTCCCACTTGCGCCGCGCGGAGTGGCCGCGCGGGGTAGCCGCGCAGTCAGGGTCGCCTTGTCACGCTTCGCGCTGCTCCCCCGTCGGATGTTCGAGTCCTCCCTCGGGCATGGGTGTGTGCGTTGTCTACATCTACATTTATACTCCGCAAGCCACCTGACGGTGGCAGAGGGTACCTTGAGTACCTCTATCGGTTCCCCCTTCCATCCCAGTCTCGTATTGTTCGTGGAAAGAAAGATTGTCAGCACGCCTCTCTGTGGGCGTTAATCTCTCTGATTATATCCTCATGGTCTCTTCGTGAGATACACGTAGGAGGGAGCAATATACTGCATGACTCCTCGGTGAAGGCATGTTCTTGAAACTTCAACAAAAGCCCGTACCGAGCTACGGAGCGTCTCTCTTGCAGAGTCTTCCACTGGAGTTTATCTATCATCTCCGTAACGCTTTCGCGATTACTGAATGATCCTGTAACGAAGCGCGCTGCTCTCCGTTGGATCTTCTCTATCTCTTCTATCAAACCTGTCTGGTACGGATCCCACACCGGTGAGCAGTATTGAAGCAGTGGGCGAACAAGTGTACTGTAACCTACTTCCTTTGTTTTCGGACTGCATTTCCTTAGGATTCTTCCAATGAATCTCAGTCTGGCATCTGCTTTACCGGCGATTAATTTTATATGGTCATTCCATTTTAAATCACTTCTAATGCCTACTCCCATATAATTTATGGAATTAACTGCTTCCAGTTGCTGACCTGCTATACTGTAGCTAAAGTAAAAGGATCTTTCTTTCTATGTATTCGCAGCACATTACACTTGTCTACATTGAGATTCTATTTCCATTCCCTGCACCATGCGTCAATTCGTTGCAGATCCTCCTGCATTTCAGTACAATTTCCCATTGTTACAACCTCTCGATATACTACAGCATCATCCGCAAAAAGCCCCAGTGAACTTCCAATATTATCCACAAGGTCATTTACATATATTGTGAATAGCAACGGTCCTACGGCACTCCCCTGTGGCACACCTGAAATCACTCTTACTTCGGAAGACTTCTCTCCATTGATAGTGACATGCTGCGTCCTGTTATCTAGGAACTCTTCAGTCCAATCACACAATTCGTCTGACAGTCCATTCATTAAACGACTGTTGGGAACTGTATCAAACGCCTTGCGGAAGTCAAGAAACACAGCATCTACCTGGGAACCCGTGTCTATAGCCCTCTGAGTGGACGATCAGCGCGAGCTGGTTTTCACACGATCGTTTTTTTCGAAACCCATGCTGATTCCTACAGAGTAGCTTTCTAGTCTCCAGAAAAGTCATTGTACTCGTTCCAAAATTCTACAACTGATCGGCGTTAGAGATATAGGTCCATAGTTCTGCACTTTCTTAGTGTAAGTTAGTTTAAGTTAGATTAACTTGTGTGTAAGTTTAGGGACCGATGAGAGCAGTTTGGTCCCGTAAAAGCTACGTTATCCTCCTTTGTCACTTCTGTTGTTATACCTATTATCACTTATTTCATACGCTGGATTGTGTCTGGAAAGAACGAAGTGACCTTAAACAGCCTACCGTGTGGATACTGTTGGTAATGAGATAATGAAAAACAAATTAAAACTCTGTCCCCGTTAAAGTCTAATTAACAGCCTGACATTAGCGCGTAGTAAGGACTGCATAGTTTGCTTCACGCAGAATGCGCGTGGCATTCTGGAGCGCTAGCTTCCAGCTTCTCTGTGTTTGAATAAATAAGAGTAGTCGACTGTATTTATGCAGAGCGAGATTACAGTACGCCTCGTAACAGCGTGTCACAACATTCCCAGCGCTCGCGTTCCCGAGATTCCGATTTCTTTTCCATAACGGTGCACAGGAGAGGTGCAATCCTAGGGTGCCTTCTTCTCTAGGAACGCAGCCGGAATGCAACGAAACATTGCTGAGAGCTGGTACGTCGCTAATAAGCTCTGCGGCTCATCCTCAAAGTTATGGTATGTGCAGCGTTCCGCCAGTAAACACCGGGCAGTAAGCAAACGGACTATAATTCCAGAGTGCGTTCTTGCTTTGATACCGCAGTAACGCTATTTTCTCTTAGAAAATAGTAGCTCGAAGAGAGCTTTAAACAAATGACGCTTGACAATAAAATATACGTCAGCGTAATAGGTCGTTAATTCAACGTACAGAAGAGGCGCCGACTGCAATAAACATTTTTATTTTCTTGAGCACAATGGCATTTCATACCACGTAGCTCGCCTTGAAATCGGGCGCTTTTAAGTTAAATCTTTGCTCTAATACTTCATGCAGCGTCGGCTTCAGCTAGCTGTTGTACGCCAAAAATCGTATATGTAGCTTCCCAAACAAAAAAATGGGATTCACTTCCATAGATACTATCATTTTGTTGTTGTGGTGGTCTTCAATCCAGAAACTGGTTTGATGCAGCTCTCCCTGCTACTCTATCCTGTGCAAGCTTCTTCATCTCCCAGTACCTACTGCAACCTACATCCACCTGAATCTGCTTAGTGTATTCATCTCTTGGTCTCCTTCTACGGTTTTTACCCTCCACGCTGCCCTGCAATACGAAATTTGTGATCCCTTGCCTCAGAACATGTCCTACGAAACGATCCCTTCTTCTAGTCAAGCTGTACCACAATTTTTTCTTCTCCCCAATTCCATTCAGTATCTGCTCATAGTTATGTGATCTACCCATCTACTCTTCAGCATTCTTCTGTAGCACCACATTTCGAAAGCTACTATTCTCTTCCTGTCTAAACTATTTATCGTCTACGTTTCACTTCCATACATGGCTGCACTCCATACAAATACTTTCAGAAACGACTTCCTGACACTTAAATCTACACTCGATGTTAACAAATTTCTCTTCAGAAACGCTTTCGTTGCCATTGCCAGTCTACATTTTATATCCTCTCTATTTCGACCATCATCAGTTACTTTGCTTCCCAAATAGCAAAACTCCTTTACTACTTTAAGTGTCTCATTTCCTAATGTAATTCCCTCAGCATCACCCGATTTAATTCGACTACATTCCATTATCCTCGTTTTGCTTTTGTTGATGTTCATCTTATATCCTCCATTCAAGACACTGTCCATTCCGTTCAACTGCTCTTCCAGGTCCTTTGCTGTCTCTGACAGAATTACAATGTCATCGGCAAACCTCAAAGTTTTTATTTCTTCTACATGGATTTTAATTCCTACTCCGAATTTTTGTTTTGTTTCCTTTACTGCATGCTCAATACACAGATTGAATAATATCGGGGGTAGCCTACAACCCTCTCTCACTCCCTTCCCAACCACCACTTCCCTTTCATGCCCCTCGACTCATATAACTGACATCTGGTTTCCGTACAAATTGTAAATAGTCTTACGCTTCCTGTATTTGACTCCTGCCGCCTTCAGAATTTGAAAGAGAGTGTTCCAGTCAAAGTCAAGACACTATCATAACCGTATGATAATCTTACTGGTTATGATAACGTTACTACATGGCTGTTCGGAGTATTTAGGTCTCATACTGACGTTACTAGCCCTATATAAAAACTCACGCATCCATATTATGCAGTATAAATACAATGTAAGTTTAAACATACTTCCCAGGAATTGTGTTTCATGTTTTATTTGTTTCAAGGCCTTAATTCGTGAATCTATGTAAAGAATTTTTCCTTCTGTACGGAGTACAACTCCACAGCTGACGAGGCTGCCACCTTGAGTCGTACAAAGCTGCCTGTTCTTTTCTTTGTTGGGGTTGTGTCCCTCAGCTGAAACGTTCTAGTTTTGAGGCCCCAGGGACCCGCCTTTCAGCCTCTTCCATCTCCTACACTGGCATGCATTGTCCACTGGCTATCAAGTATCACACCGGCAATCAAAAGCTTATGACCCAAAACAAAAACAGTAATCAAAGAGGAGAGAAAACGACAAATGAGGAACAAGGCAATCATACCCACTCTTTTTTAACATCTACATTGACAATGTCCTTAAAAATGGGACTAATATCATTATCCACGAATTAAATTAGATAAATACACTAATGTAGGCGCACTAACACACTGATATGCAAAATTTAAGGACGAGATGGATAAGACAACATAGTAACTACTCTTTGGAAATGAATGGAAGTACGGTCACATATTGCCAGAGGTCATTCAGTCGTGGGTATAAACTCGGATGTCACATGGCGTGAGGTCAAGCTGATTATGGGGCTGGACCTGCAACACGAGATAGTTGAAGAAATGGGAAAAGACAGTGTGTGTGTCAATCAACGAGCAATTACGGGACACTGTGGTATCTTTCTTCGTTACAACAAGGACCAGTGACAACATCTGGATGAGTTCACACGGGTAAGAATAATCATGAAACTGGAAGAAAGGCGAAGTTTGATGAATGAAGCCCTGGAGCATAATATCACTCACGCATAGGGAGCGCTCCTAATGACAGACACTGTTGCCCGAATGAGTGGTCGATCAAGGTCAATTACAGCAGCAGATCACGAGGCAGGGTTGTAAGAAATCTCACACTCCACAATTGCCCGGGGACAGCATTGAAATCTGCAGCAATTTGCGGAAGGGTTGCATTTCTGTCACGTTGAACGATTCTCTGGAGTCCTCGTTGGTCCCGTTTTTGCAAGATCTTCTTCCGGCTGCAGCGATGGCGGAGATTTGATGTTTCATCGGATTCCTGATACTCACGGTACACTCGTGAAATGGTCGTACGGGAAAATCTCCCTTCATCGCTACCTTAGGGATGCTGTGTCCCATCGCTCGTACGCCGACTATAACACCACGTTCAAACTGACTTAAATCTTGATAACCTGCCATTGTAGCAGCAGTAACCGATCTAACAACTGCGCCAGACACTTGCTGTCTTACATAGGCGTTGCTGACCGCAGCGCCGTACTCTGCCTGTTTACATATCTCTGTATTTGGATACGCAGGCCTATACCAGTTTCTTTGGCACTTCAGTGTAAAACAAACGTTATTAACATGCTACATCTTTATTCTTCATGTCTGCATATTTATTTCTCGACATTTTCACCGTCTCTCCAAACGAGAGACCAGCCTGTTGATGCCGTCACTGAACCTACAACCTCATCTTTGGTTCCGGCGCTCATCACTATCAGAGTGAAGCCTTCGAAGGTGTTCTTTAAATATCAGATGAAAAGTGGACGGGGCCAAGTTGGGACTTTATGGCGTACAATCGATAACAGTGAACCCAAGGCAACAACATAAGTGTCGCAACTCTTACGTGTGACCTACCATTGTCGTGCTGTAAGAGAAGGTGCTCCATGTTTGGGCGAACTTTTCGAATTCGAAACCCGATTGGGTTCAAGTTCAAGTGGCTCTGAGCACTATGGGACTCAACTTCTGAGGTCATCAGTCCCCTAAAACTAAGAATTAGTTAAACCTAACTAACCTAATGACATCACACACATCGATGCCCGAGGCAGGATTCGAATCTGCGACCGTAGCGATCTCGCGGTTCCAGACTGTAGCGCCTAGAATCGCACGGCCACTCCGGCCGGCGAAGCCCGATTGCATCACGCACTTTCTCACGCACAAAAATAGTTAACGTTACACACCGCCATGTTACACGGTCAATTCGGTTCTGTCTAGCAGCAGAGGGATGCAAATATGTAGACACGAAAAAGCGAGATTTCAGTCGCAGGCGCAGGGAAAATCATTAGCTACCATGGGAGCGCAAACAAATTACTGCCATCCTATGTGATTACGAGACTACGGTTTACTCTTTCTATCACTGACGTGTCGCTGTAAGCCTCGCAACTTTGACTGTGAATCTCTACCAGTGTCTGGTTTTGCACATTCGATGGCTCACATTATTTCGATCCAGTCCAACTGACACGATTCCTGGACAGCCTAGAATAATATGCATACGGAATATTTTTGTAGAAAAAGCAATGGCCTTTGCGTGAGCGTACGCAAAATGACAGTGTTACTACACTGTCCAGTCACATTAACCTGAGCACCTGTCAAAAGCCTGAATATCCCCGACGATAGCTGTATACTTTCGTCGATCCATTGTACCTTCCAGAACGATTAGATCACACTGGCAATACCACGAAAACATTCACCAGACCTGAATTCTCCCTCCTCCGGCCTACACACTTGTCGTAGGGTGTTTACTTTCAGATGCTTCACGCCGCACACGCGAACGGCCAGGTGTAAAATGGAGCATAAAACAGCATTCATCTGAAAGGTCACCCGTCTCCACTCAGTGAGTGTTCAGTTGAGCACTGGCGTCCAAGTTCCAGTCTCCGTCGCCGATGAACAGTAGTCAGCATCGGAGCATGAATTATTCTCGTGTTATGGAGTCCCATATGCTCCAGCTTTCACTGAACGGTCATTGAAAAGACACTGTTGGTAGCCTCTTGGATCATCTGGACCGTTAGTTACTCAACAAATGGTTCAAATGGTTCTGAGCACTAAGGGACTTAACCTCTGAGGTCATCAGTCCCCTAGAACTAAGAATTAGTTAAACCTAACTAACCTAATGACATCACACATATCCATGCCCGAGGCAGGATTCGAACCTGCGACCGTAGCGGTCGCGCGGTTCCAGACTGTAGCGCTTAGAACCGCTCGGCCACCCCGGCCGGCAGTTACTCAACAGTTGCACGTCTTTTCGCCCATACAGATCTCCGCAGCCGTCGTTCACCCCTTTCATCTATGGCCCGTGGCGCTCCACAGTTACCGCGGCGCCAGTTTTGGATAGTGGCATTTTGTCATGCATTGCATGTTTTAACCACGGTGGCGCGCTACAATTTAAAAAACTTAGCGGTTTCGGAATTACTTCGACCCTTGGCCCGAAAGCCATTATCAGACCCCTTTGGACGTCAGATACGCAAAACGCTCCGTTTCCGTATTTCAACACCTGCACTGTTTGCGCGTCCTCCCGACAAGCTTGAAACAGGGTGGCCCATAGATAGTGACCGGGCCAAATATCTCACGAAATAAGCATCAAACGAAAAAACTACAAAGGACGAAACTCGTCTAGCTTTAAGGGGGTAACCACATGGCGCTATGGATGGCCCGGTAGATGGCGCTGCCATAGGTCAAACGGATATCAACTGCGTTTTTTAAAATAGGAAACGCCATTTTTTATTACATATTCGTGTAGTACGTAAAGAAATATGAATGTTTTAGTTGGACCACTTGTTTCGCTTTGTTATACATGGCGCTGTAGTACTCACAAACGTATAACGTGGAATCACGTAACATTCCGCCAGTACGGACGGTATTTGCTTCACGATACCCGTATCCCCCCATGAATCATGGACCTTGCCGTTGGTGGGGAGGCTTGCGTGCCTCAGCGATACAGATGGCCGTACCGTAGGTGCAACCACAACGGAGGGGTATCTGTTGAGAGGCCAGACAAACATGTGGTTCCTGAAGAGGGGCAGCAGCCTTTTCAGTAGTTGCAGGGGCAACAGTCTGGATGACTGACTGATCTGGCCTTGTAACATTAACCAAAACGGCCTTGCTGTGCTGGTACTGCGAACGGCTGAAAGCAAGGGGAAACTACAGCCGTAATTTCTCCCGAGGACATTTAGCTTTACTGTATGATTAAATGATGATGGCGTCCTCTTGGGTAAAATATTCCGGAGGTAAAATAGTACCCCATTCGGATCTCCGGGCGGGGACTACTCAAGAGGACGTCGTTATCAGAAGAAAGAAAACTGGCATTCTACGGATCGGAGCGTGGAATGTCAGATCCCTTAATCGGGCAGGTAGGTTAGAATAAAAAGGGAAATGGATAGGTTAAAGTTAGATATAGTGGGAATTAGTGAAGTTCGGTGGCAGGAGGAACAAGACTTTTGGTCAGGTGATTACAGGGTTATAAATACAAAATCAAATAGGGGTAATGCAGGAGTAGGTTTAATAATGAATAAAAAAATAGGAGTGCGGGTTAGCTACTCCAAACAGCATAGTGAACGCATTATTGTGGCCAAGATAGACACAAAGCCCATGCCTACTACAGTAGTACAAGTTTATGTGCCAACTAGCTCTGCAGATGAAGAAATTGATGAAATGTGTGACGAGATAAAAGAAATTATTCAGGTAGTGAAGGGAGACGAAAATTTAATAGTCATGGGTGACTGGAATTCGTCAGTAGGAAAAGGGAGAGAAGGAAACATAGTGGGTGAATATGGATTGGGGGGAAGAAATGAAAGAGGAAGCTGCCTTGTAGAATTTTGCACAGATATCATAGCTAACACTTGGTTCAAGAATCATGAAAGAAGGTTGTATACCTGGAAGAATCCTGGAGATACTAAAAGGTATCAGATAGATTACATAATGGTAAGACAGAGATTTAGGAAACAGGTTTTAAATTGTAAGACATTTCCAGGGGCAGATGTGGATTCTGACCACAATCTATTGGTTATGAACTGCAGATTGAAACTGAAGATACTGCAGAAAGGCGGGAATTTAAGGAGATGGGACCTGGATAAACTGAAAGAACCAGAGGTTGTACAGAGTTTCAGGGAGAGCATAAGGGAACAATTGACAGGAATGGGGGAAAGAAATACAGTAGAAGAAGAATGGGTAGCTCTGAGGGATGAAGTAGTGAAGGCAGTAGAGGATCAAGTAGGTAAAAAGACGAGGGCTAATAGAAATCCTTGGGTAACAGAAGAAATATTGAATTTAATTGATGAAAGGAGAAAATATAAAAATGCAGTAAATGAAGCAGTCAAAAAGGAATACAAACGCCTCAAAAATGAGATCGACAGGAAGTGCAAAATGGCTAAGCAGGGATGGCTAGAGGACAAATGTAAGGATGTAGAGGCTTGTCTCACTAGGGGTAAGATAGATACCGCCTACAGGAAAATTAAAGAGACCTTTGGAGAGAAGAGAACCACTTGTATGAATATCAAGAGCTCAGATGGCAACCCAGTTCTAAGCAAAGAAGGGAAGGCAGAAAGGTGGAAGGAGTATATAGAGGGTTTATACAAGGGAGATGTACTTGAGGACAATATTATGGAAATGGAAGAGGATGTAGATGAAGATGAAATGGGAGATAAGATACTGCGTGAAGAGTTTGACAGAGCACTGAAAGACCTGAGTCGAAACAAGGCCCCGGGAGTAGACAACATTCCATTAGAGCTACTGATGGCCTTGGGAGACCCAGTCATGACAAAACTCTACCATCTGGTGAGCAAGATGTATGAGACAGGCGAAATACCCACAGACTTCAAGAAGAATATAATAATTCCTATCCCAAAGAAAGCAGGTGTTGACAGATGTGAAAATTACCGAACTATCAGTTTAATAAGTCACAGCTGCAAAATACTAACGCGAATTCATTACAGACGAATGGAAAAACTGGTAGAAGCGGACCTCGCGGAAGATCAGTTTGGATTCCGTAGAAATATGGGAACACGTGAGGCAATACTAACCTTACGACTTATCTTAGAAGAAAGATTAAGAAAAGGCAAACCTACGCTTCTAGCATTTGTAGACTTAGAGAAAGCTTTTGACAACGTTAACTGCAATACTCTCTTTCAAATCCTGAAGGTGGCAGGGGTAAAATACAGGGAGCGAAAGGCTATTTACAATATGTACAGAAACCAGATGGCAGTTATAAGAGTCGAGGAGCATGAAAGGGAAGCAGTGGTTGGGAAAGGAGTGAGACAGGGTTGTAGCCTTTCCCCGATGTTATTCAATCTGTATATTGAGCATGCAGTAAAGGAAACAAAAGAAAAATTCGGAGTAGGTATTAAAATTCATGGAGAAGAAGTAAAAACTTTGAGGTTCGCCGATGACATTGTAATTCTGTCAGAGACAGCAAAGGACTTGGAAGAGCAGTTGAACGGAATGGACAGTGTCTTGAAAGGAGGATATAAGATGAACATCAACAAAAGCAAAACGAGGATAATGGACTGTAGTCAAATTAAATCGGGTGATGCTGAGGGGATTAGATTAGGAAATGAGACACTTATAGTAGTAAAGGTGTTTTGCTATTTAGGGAGTAAAATAACTGATGATGGTCGAAGTAGAGAGGATATAAAATGTAGACTGGTAATGGCAAGGAAATCGTTTCTGAAGAAGAGAAATTTGTTAACATCGAGTATAGATTTAAGTGTCAGGAAGTCGTTTCTGAAAGTATTTGTATGGAGTGTAGCCATGTATGGAAGTGAAACATGGACGATAAATAGTATGGGCAAGAAGAGAATAGAAGCTTTCGAAATGTGGTGCTACAGAAGAATGCTGAAGATAAGGTGGGTAGATCACGTAACTAATGGGGAGGTATTGAATAGGATTGGGGAGAAGAGAAGTTTGTGGCACAACTTGACTAGAAGAAGGGATCGGTTGGTAGGACATGTTTTGAGGCATCAAGGGATCACAAATTTAGCGTTGGAGGGCAGCGTGGAGGGTAAAAACCGTAGAGGGAGACCAAGAGATCAATACACTAAGCAGATTCAGAAGGATGTAGGTTGCAGTAGGTACTGGGAGATGAAGAAGCTTGCACAGGATAGAGTAGCATGGAGAGCTGCATCAAACCAATCTCAGGACTGAAGATCACAACAACAACAACATTACCCGTGTTAAAATGGACCGTTTACCAATTGCGGAAAAGGTCGATATCGTGTTGATGCATGCCTATTGTGATCAAAATGCCCAACGGGCGTGTGCAATGTATGCTGCTCGGCATCCTGGACGACATCATCCAAGTGTCCGGACCGTTCGCCGGATAGTTATGTTATTTGAGGAAACAGGAAGTGTTCAGCCACATGAGAAATGTCAACAATGACCTACAACAAATGATGATGCCCAAGTAGGTGTTTTAGCTGCTGTCGCGGCTAATCCGCACATCAGTTGCAGACAAATTGCGAGAGAAGCGGGAATCTCAAAAATGTCGGTGTTTAGAATGCATGGCGACGACTTTGAACGTCGTGTACAGTTCTGCCACTGGGCACAAGAGAAATTACAGGACGATGACAGATTTTTTGCACGAGTTCTGTTTAGCGACAAAGCGTCATTCACCAACAGCGGTAACGTAAACCGGAATAACATGCACTATTGGGCAACGGAAAATCCACGATGCCTGCGACATGAGGAACATCAGCGACCTTGGCGGGTTAATATATGGTGCGGCATTGTGGGAGGATAATTGGCCCCCATTTTATCGATGGCAATCTAAATGGTGAATTGTATGGTGATTTCCTACGTAATGTTCTACCGATGTTACTACAAGATGTTTCACTGCATGACAGAATGGCGATGTACTTCCAACGTGTTGGATGTGCGGTACATGGCTCGCGTCCGGTTGAAGCGGTATTGAATAGCATATTTCATGACAGGTGGATTGGTCGTCGAAGCACGACCACCGGATCTGACGTCCCCGGATTTGTTTCTGTGGGGAAAGTCGAAGGATATTTGCTATCGTGATCCACTGACAACGCCCGACAACAAGCGTCAGCGCATTGTCAATGCATGTGCGAACATTACGGAAGGCGAACTACTCGCTGTTGAGAGGAATGTCGTTACACGTATTGCCAAATGCAGTGAGGTTGACGGACATCATTTTGAGCATTTATTGCATTAATGTGGTATTTACAGTTAATCACCCTGTAACAGCATGCGTTCTCAGAAATGATAAGTTCATAAAGGTACATGTATCACATTGGAACTACCGAAATAAAATGTGCAAACGTATCTACGTTCTGTACTTTAATGTAAAAAACCTACCTGTTAGCAACTGTTCGTCTAAAATTGTGAGCCATATGTTTGTGCCTTGCAGTGCCATCTATCACAAAGCGAAAAAAGTGGTCCAATTAATTCATATTTCTTTACGTACTACACGAATATGTAATAAAAATGAGGGTTCCTATTTAAAAAACGCAATTGATGTCCGTTTGACGTATGGTAGTGCCATCTAGCGGGTCAACCATACCGCCATCTGGTTTCCCCCTTCATGCTAGACAAGTTTCGTTCGTTGTAGTTCTTTCGTTTGACGCTTATTTCGTGAGATATTTGGCCCGGTCACAATCAATGGACCACCCTGTATACCCTCGATTCCTAGTGCTGCCACATGCCGTCTTAGTCACTATTGCACGTCGACGTCAAATGTCGGCGGTGGCCACATTAACATGAGAGGACCATGTATAATACGTCAAGGGGAGGTACCCGGATTTAATAAGCACAATACGCTTTGCATGAGCCATTGTTTGTTCATCAGACAAATTGGCAGTCTGATTTTCGGTGACTGGCTGCCGCTATCGGTCAGTGCCAAGATCACGCTTTAACACTGCGAACAATGCGTAAAAATAAGTGTTGTTATCGTGAGAATGCTTTTACTGAAGACCATTATCCGTTCCATCCACCTCTGACCTATTGTGAAGTGTCAGGTGAATACCCATAATGGCTAGATGCTCTGTTGAGTGCTTGCGCACTCATGAATGAGTATCGGAGGAATAGAACTGGAAGGCTGAAGATCGCTGAAGCAAGTAGCGAACTCCTCTTGAATAGCTACAAGGGGGCTGCCCCATTCAATGGCCAAATCACCTCCAACAGTATCCCCCATCCTCATGTGATAAAAACTGCAGAAACCCTTGAAATTTAATCCTGAACATTGATTCAAGTTAAGCCCACCAGAGTTTTTACTTTCATCTCTTCTCCTCCTCTCTGCATGAAAAAAGTTTCTTCCCCTACCAGATTCGAACCAACCACTTATCAAGTCAAGCCTTACCACATTAGGTTTGATAACAAAAACGTTTTCATGAATACCTGTCGGAAACAGAAATGCAACTAGCATCCTTAGACTACTGTTAACTGGTGATATATTACTTTTCGTTTACCGTAAATTGGAATTACATCTTTTTAAGCAGACGGTTCACGTCTTCAGGAACTATGTAGTGCGTTTTGTATTAAATGGCCATGATACGATTTTTTCCATTTGTTACGGGAAAGAAATGAAGAATAACATTCATATTTAGTAAACAAAGTTTTCTGCTTTTTATGGTGTATCTACTAAACGAAAGTTTGTAAGGAGACATTTGCAAAGTGAAATACGTTGCAGAGCTGAGAAACAAGAGCTTCGAGGTTGGCAGTGACAATGTAATTGTGTCAGATGAGGTAAAAGATGATCAGTTGAAGGGAACGGATAGTGTCTTGAAAAGAGTATGTGAAGTGAATAGCTCAATCGGTAGAGCATTTTCCCCCGAAAGGCAAAGGTTCCAGGTTCGACTCCCTGTCCAGTACACGGTTTTAATCTGCCAGTAAGTCAGAAGTATCAATAGCAGAAAAGTCGAACAAGTGTAATGGAGCGAACTCGAATTAATTCAGTTGATACTGAGATATTCAAATTACGAAATCAGACGATGGAAATAGTAGACGAGTTATGCTATTTGTACAACAAAAACTGACAGTAACTTACGGGGGATGAGAGGGGGGACAAGTATATGGAAACACTAAAAACAAACACATCATCATTATTAATACGGTGTAGGAAAATCTTTGGCATTCGAAACAGTTTCCAGTCGTCTCGGAGAGGATAAATACAAGTCCTGTATGGTTTTCAACGGAATCTTACACCATTCTTCCTGGAAAATAGTAGCAAGGTTAGATAACGGTGATGATGCTTGATAGCGACCACACACTCTTCTCTCCAACGTAGACCACAAAGTCTCAATAATATTGAGATCTGGTGGCTATAGCGATCATGGGACATCAGATAATTCATCCACATGCTCCCAGCCACAGTCCTGGTCGTTGCTGTCTCTGCAATCATGAGCCCTGTTGTCCTGGAATACGCCAGCCGGTGTGGCTGTGCGGTTAAAGGCGCTTCAGTCTGGAACCGCGCGACCGCTACGGTCGCAGGTTCGAATCCTGCCTCGGGCGTGGATGTGTGTGATGTCCTTAGGTTAGTTATGTTTAAGTTGTTCTAAGTTCTAGGGGACTTACGACCACAGATGTTGAGTCCCATAGTGCTCAGAGCCATTTTTTTGTCTTGGAACACAACATCACCATGGGGGAACAAACATTGTATCAAGAGATTAACCTGATCAGCCAAAATGGTCACATAATTCTTAGTACTGTAAGATGGCAAGAACTATGCCCCTTACATGATGTCATTAATGATCACTTAACTCACGTTGAGTGAACAGTAGGGCTGAACAAAAATTACTGACAAAGCACAATGCATCTTGTAGAGGGTATAGTATGGACATATTGGAATAATTAATGTTGGGTGATGGTTTTAAAGTAATTCACATGACATGAAAAACTTTGTGGAATGGCGTCGATTTACTGGAGGCTAGTTTATCCCAGGGAAGTATACAGAGCTGACCGTGGCCAGCTGGGGAGCAGTGAAGGGAAGCGACAATAGGCAGCTTAGGGCGGCTCAAGCTCTGAGAAAGCGGTAATGGGGCGCGGCCTCCAGCTGCCTTAAGATGAGTGACAGTGAGTGGGTGGTTGACCCCATGCTGGTGTACCGGGAAGCAGACGGAGAACTTGTACACCTGTTGATAAATGTCTGTCGTCCCATTTTCAGTGAAACATGCGAGTAAGCCGCGCAAAGCTATGGTGGAGCGGTCAACAGAGGCCAAAATATGCGTGTTCGTGACTATAGCAACTTCACGCTGAATTCACAGTCCGCAGGGTCTGAAGTAAATCAGGTGAAGAGCGACAGAATGAAATACGCCGGCCTCCGATGGGAACATAGGACCAAGGAATTTGAAGTACTCTCCTGGGAGTCAGAACTCCGGAAAAATTGTTTTGTGCAGACGCTAACCTTGATGGGTGGCATGGGAGGAGCTAAATAGCAGAAGTTGAGAGGAAGGGAAATTTTGTGGGAATTTGTTCACTCCCCAGAGCAGGCATTGGTCAGCGCTGGGAAGCAATGCATAATTAACGCGACTTGTGCTGCAATTGGCGTAAGTGATTTTGCTGGAGGGGAAACCGAGGCGAAGAGCAGACTGGAAGAAGTCCCCGTAGAAGTCTTCCGTTCCCAGCTTGCCTAGAGTGTGGACATGGCGTTCTTTACTCAGCTTGCCTGAGCAAGAGTGAGCATCTCTGCAGTTTAGGACTTAGCAAATGGAACGATTGAGCTTGGAGATAGGAAGTTTTGGTTCAGCTATGTACTGAGCAAGATAGCTAGGAGTGAATAGACAAGCGCAGCCTTGCAGCACCACGAAGTCGGCCGACATCCGCACAACGACGTTGCTCTGCCATGCTGTATTCGGTGATATTGCGCCCGCTCCGGCCGCTGATTAATTTGTAGGATCACATTGTCAGAGTTTCCACGAGGGTTTCATGGGCCATTCTTCTCGTACTTTGCATTATGCCTTGGTCAGTCGATAGTCAATTAAAAATAAAATATATAATTATATAATTTACACCAAGTGTAACCTCCCAACAGATAAAAAAATATATATATCATTCACATTCCACATAGCCTCCCAATAAAAAAATTCCACAACCTACCAATAATACAATGTGACTAATCTCTCAATAAAATTGTGACTCACTTATATAACCTTTCAATAATTAACTGACTGTGAATCTAAACTGGTAAATTTGGACGTCAGCAGTGCTGCGTCATGGCCCTGAAAGATCATAACTGAATAAATTTAAAATTCTTACCTCAATGAAGTCGCCGGATAATGAGTATATATCTGCTCCTATAAGAAGATTTTTTCTGGCACAGCCCAGTGCAGTGCTGGCCGATAGATTTGTCATGTATAAAAGAAACAACTTATTTTTCTTTGCAATAATCAGGATGACCATGGATTGGAGAAATTAGTAAATTCTTTAAATTGAGATGAATGATTGTCAAAAGTTAATTTTTATAAGAAAGATTATTATTAAGAGATTTTTAAAAACATTTACGTGGGACTTGATATAACAATAGTACATATGCGCGAGGCTGCTTTTACCTTATACTACAACGCTTAGGCACCGCCATCGCTCCTCATGACCGGCCCAGCCAACTCGATACACCAGACAGCTAGTTACTACTTACTCCTACTGCCACACAGTTCCTACTGCATACAACACTGCCCTCTGGTCTGAGATTCTCTTATAGCTTACATATCGCAGCCAGCACGTGAGCAATCCATCGAAATTACATCTGCTCGAGTGCACCAGCAAAAAAATGCTTAGTCATGGACCTCTTACAAGTGGTTTCATAATTCCAGTTTCCCAGCAATTCTGTACTTATGGACGTCCTTTCGTGTTGTTTTTGTACTGACAGTGACTTTTGTATCTGTCGTTCTCTTATTTCTTGTCACAGACCTCTTCAGTGACAGTCTGCCACTATCACTCAACACACATCTTCGTCCGCGCTGTGACTTATGCCCTGCATGCCGTATAAATCTTCGGTACAATGACTCTTGGAACGTCAAACACCTCGGTTCCTTTGGTTAAGGAAGCACGCACCATATTACCATTCATACTTTGCCGAAGTTCAAATTCACTTAGCTCCGAAGTAATGTAATCAGAAGTACATCGAGCACTGCTCTAACCAGGGCTGACACTTGCAACGAATTTAGGAAATTGACAGGTTCCGTTAGCGGGCAAATAAAACAGCGCAACCTGCAGGCTTGGAACATCTGCATTTATGTTCATACGTTTCTCGCTGCGTTTCCATGTCTTGCCCAACCCCCGTAACTGTATTCTCAAGCGTAGCATCGGTCGAAGCAGCCATATAACTGTCTCATGAAGCACAGAGAATGCGACATTGGCTGGAGAAGTGTAAACAGTTTTAGCATCCTTTCAAATATGATGACACCAGAATTCAAAACCAGATACAAATTTTCGCATTTTCGTCGTATGAGGGTAACACTTCACCTACGATATGTGCCGTAATATCGAGTGTTTTAGAGGAAGTTACTAAACACTTTCCAACGGACTATCTCAGTGTCATAGCGTTTCTTTGATCTTGGCTAAATCTAGACCCCCAGTCGCACTACGTCAGGGTTACAAGCTGTCTCTCTCCGAAGTCCGCGAAGAACCTCACCCTATTAAACGTGTTGTTTTAAACAGAAACTTTACAAGCGCGGGTATATGTATGTTCTACTTCAGTGGCACCAAAAAAATTGACGGAGAGGTAAGTGGGAGATTAGAGGCTGCCAGACCTTGACAGTTAGAGATAAGCACGACACATCGCCTCGGCAAGCGCATACGAAATTGTGCCTTGGTACCAGAAAAGAAGTAAGTAGATAAGAAAGGAATGCGGTTCGGAATTTCCTAATTGAAGCGGAGCTGGGAACGAACATCACCTCAGCCTTCCGTTTCGGGTCTTGTACGATATAGAGAAGGACGACACAGCATTGAAACGTGTTTCGTTTAATAAGAGCTGTCATCCTACAGACAACACAACTCGGATGTTTTGTACGTTGTCAGTACAGATATTCTTTCACCGAACGTCACCATTTAAAGCGTAAAAACGTAGTGCGTTCCATTGCTCTTAAGCACTTAAGTTACTGATTTATTAACAATGAGAACGAGAATTCAGAACTACTGTGCGTTCCTGTAATACGACACTCTTTCAGTTTAAAAAATGTACAAACTGCCTTTTTCCTCTTTATTTAAAGGGCCCAATTACGTGTCGAAACAAAGAAATAAATCTATTGAATGACTGTAAAGTGACCTTGCATTAGATGGTACTAAAGATACTCTACTACTCTGTTTTATTTTGCACAATATCAGTTTCTTTCTTCCATAGTTAATACTTTATCGCAAGACATTTACTCTTGCCTTCAAGGTTTACCCAGAACTATTCACAAGACAATACAATCTTAGCGTAATCGCTCCGGAGATTATTTTGATTGCCTTCATGAGATTCCTGGATTTTCCACCAAGAACATCGTTGATTTCGTCTTTCGAAGTAAAGAATAAAGAGAAGAAAAAGGCATTTTACGTAGTGGTATGTGTGCGATGCGTTTTCCCTTTCATAAAATCGGTCGACATAGTCACACGAATCGCGTGTCAAAGCCACGGGAAAAACATAACTCATGTTTGTAATGGGCTGGATGGTCTTTTCGTTTCACAGACCATTTCTGAGACGTTGTCCAACATAGATGTGGTTTGTATATGGCTTCCTACAGTCATCTTTCCCACTGCTTGGCTGCTCTCTCAATTTGTAGCTGAAATAACCATTCCACTTCCTACAAATTGTGCTCTCAATTTTTATCGTCGGTTTTTATTTCCGAAATTTTGGGTGTTAGTATAAACACCGTGTTTTATTAACCTCTGACAATTTGAACATATCTGGAGTAAGATCATTGGAAGAAAGCAGTAACGCAACTGGCTTAAATTTAAATAATTAAGTTATTTCTAGCCATTTTCGTTTGCATCGACATCATACGCCATGCACGGCATCTACAGTCCAGTTGGCTACTATTTAATGAGTACCTTTGATTAGGCTGAAATGTTTGTTCAGATTCCGAAGAGAAATTCAGCTGATACTGATTTGTTCACGAAAGGAAGTTTAAGTTGCCTTTATGTTATCAAAGACCACTAATGTGTCGATCTTTGACTAAGACAAGTTATCAAACGAATATTTTGTGTGCCAGACGATTCCGCTGCATGAATATAGACGTTATCAGTAAACAAGCTCATCGTCCAAGAAGTGAAAGTTAAACTACTTCTTCTTCTTCATTAGCATCATCATCATCATCATCATCATCTAAAGACTATGCGTTTTCGCTGCAACTAACCTTCTTCATATTGTATTTTTCTCCTCCTTTCTTGATAATTTTAACACTGTTACCTCTAATGGATCCAATGTTTTCCTTCTTGGCCTTCCCTCGGTATTCTTTACCAAAATATTTCCTTCCGATAAGTCTGCTGAAAATGCATTGTGTCAGTTAATGTTCTCTTTGAACAGATACTATGAGATTTCTTTGTTCGTACATCACTTTCAAAACATATTAATTGGTTTCTTTGTCAGACTGGTCCTCGATAGCCTTCTCTTTCTTTGTAAACATCTTTGGCCGTTGCATTTCTTTTATTTACGTGCTGCATCTGTTGACTTCTGTAATCAAAATTTATCAACTTCTTTGTTTTACTTTTGATGTCAGGTGACCTCATTTTTGATTAGCTTACTACTATTAATTCTGAGTTCATACTTTCTCCTTATTGTTGATAATTTAGAAAGTGTATTCTCCATATGTTTTTCACTATAAACTATTAACGCAATATCATAACATCATTTGAAATTTTTTTTTCGTTTTAATATAGTCATAGCTTTTCCGATCAGAAGCTTAAACAAACAAGGTTATAATGAGCATCCTTAGCCGTTTGTAGACGTAGGCTTGCATGAAAAGTAATGCCTCCGAATTTTTAAATAAAACAAACGTTATTAACGCTTTTATTCTTCATGTACATGTACTTATTTCTTAACTTAGTCACCCTGGCGACGAAGACGTTTTTCGCAGCTACAGGCCAGTTTTTTGATACCAGCACTGTAGAATGTTTGGCTTCATTGACGGACGCAGCTCTACCTGCACCGCTTCACCACTACCAAAGTGCAGTCCTCGAAGGTGTTCTTTTTGGAAACAAGTGAAATTCGTATGGGGCCAAGTCGGGACTGTATGGTGGATGATCGGTGACAGTGAATCCAACGCGTCGGATTGTAGCAGTGTGCAGCGCTCTTGTGTGGTCTGACATTGCCATGCTGAAGGATAGGGTGTTCCATGCATGCACAAACTCTTCGAAACGCGATTACAGCGGGCTGTTTCTCACGCACCGACATAGTTACGTTACACATCGCTGTGTTACGCACTACAATTCGGAGTCCTCTAGCGGGAGAGGGCTGCAAATATGTAAACATGAAGAATAAAGACGTAGAATGCTAATAACGTTTGTTTTGATTAAAAAACTTACACATACAAAAATCGGAGGCATTACTTTTCAGCATGCGCTCGTAATATTATTCGCATTGCTCTTTAGCACAGGCAAATGTTGCCATTAGCGCAAAGACAGAATTTCAACGGCTACAGATGACGTTTGATTTTGTTTTCGTCTCATTGATAAATGCAGCTCAGTAATGTAATTCAAGAGTCGCTATCT
The DNA here is from genome assembly GCF_023864345.2 of Schistocerca serialis cubense. Taxonomy (NCBI): domain Eukaryota; kingdom Metazoa; phylum Arthropoda; class Insecta; order Orthoptera; family Acrididae; genus Schistocerca; species Schistocerca serialis. The sequence continues at coordinate 415,548,691 of NC_064646.1, forward strand.
GAAGAATAGTTCTGTTCACATGCCTTTTAATAGTCATGTTGCGAGTGATTCCTTCAGATGGATATACTGGAATACTGTGCCGCCACAAAATTCTTTGTTTTGAATGTTTATCACAAACAGAAAGTCATCCAAGGCTTTTGAACATTTATAATGTTTTTAGCGTAAAATCATTTTCCTGCCTTTAAAAACTTTAGAATTCATATGTCTTAATTATATCGTTTACTATCAACTTATTCTGAAGAATGACATCACAAGAGTTTCTGAAATATGCAACACAACGAATAATGACGCCCGTATAGTATTTATAAAGTTACACAAATTCCGCTGCATCACTTGCTGCGTAGAAATACGTGCTAGTTTCGTTAGTACATATTACACAAGTCACGAGTACTCCACTTTGTGTTAATAACGACCACGTGCCTAAGACAACTGATAATGTAAAGGTGGTAATTGGCTTAAACTTTCCAAAATTCCTGTAGTTCTGCACCCATCGCAAGGAATTATTAGTTTATAAGAAGCCTGCATACTCCTCGTTTTACCAACAGTTCAGAACTGGAAAACTGTAGTTAAACGTGGCGATTATTCTCCACGCAAAAAACGCCCCAATATAATCACAGATGAAAATATAGAGAAAGACCACAGTGTGGTGCTGGGAGACTGTCTGTTATAGATCTACACTGAAGAGCCAAATACGAGTTTCTTTGCCTAATATCGTGTAGCTCCCCCCCCCCCACCCCCCCCCCCCACCCCCACCCTCACCCACGAGCACGCAGAAGTGTTGCAACACGACGTGTCATGCACTCAACTAACGTCAGAAGTAGTGCTGGAGGGAACTGACACCATGAATCCTGCACGACTGTCCGTAAATCCGTATGAGTACGAGTGATTGAAGATCTCTTCTGGACAGCACGTTGCACGGCATCCCAAATATGCTCAACAGTGTTCATGCCTGGGGTGTTTGGTGGCCAGCTGAAGTATTTAAACTCAGAGGAGTGTTCCTGGAGACCCTCTGTAGCAGTTCTGGACGTGTTGGGTGTCGCATTGTCCTGCTGGAATTGGCCAAGTGAATCGGACATATCAGTGGTCCCATATAACTCCAACTGCACACACCCCACACCATTACAGAGCCTCCACCACCTTAACAGTCCTGTGCTGACATTCGGGATCCATGGATTCATAAGGTTGGTCCACATCCGTACACGTCCATCCGCTCGATACAATTTGAAATGAGACTTGTCCGACCTGGCAAACATGTTTCCAGTCATCAACAGTCCAATATCGGTGTTGATCGGCCCAGGCGAAGCGTAAAGCTTTGTGTCGTGTAATGATCAAGGGTACAACAGTCGGTCTTCTGGCCCGAAAGCCAATATCGATGATGTTTCGTTGAATGATTCGCACGCAGACACTAACCTTCTAAAGCTGCCGAAGTCAGGAATGTGATTGTGTAACAGAAACGTGAAGGAACAGCTACAGCTAAACCAAGACAGATCTATTGACAGACAGAGACTGATAAGCATTGAAAAGATTGATTGTGAAAAAAACATTAATTGGTCGAAGGAATCACCTGAGAGTTCCAGAGTGTCACCAGCAGTCCAGCCAGCACAGTGACTGAGCGTAGCGAGTTAAAAAGATTGGACTATAATGGTCGTGTAGCTCCTCAAATGCCAAGCAGTTCAGTAGTCGATTTTAAATGACGCTTGAGGTGGGGCATAGACCGTGAAATGCGGCAAACAATTTCACATCGCTTTTCCATTTAATATGAAGATGATTCAGTAATTAGAGAGAAATAATGGTGACGATTTCAATGGCAATCCTTTTATTAAAGTTTATCAGATCACAGTTACTGTACATACTAAGCTCTCTGTAGCTTCATTTATTTGCATTTAACATGGTGCTGGACTTCCTTGTTTTCTGGACGGTTTCTGTGTGCATGGAAAGCCGCACCACATTGGAGATGGGATCGGCAGTCCTCTTGCTTGTCTGAGTGGCAACATGTTTGCCTCCCATGCAGCGGGCCCGGCTTCGATTTCCGGCCGGGTTGGAGATTTTCTCCCATCGTGGACTGGGTGTTGTGCTGCCCTCGATTCATCACCGGCGCACCAGCCGTCCAATGTTGCGTCACCTGAAATAAGACTTGGCAACCCGGCGGCCGAACTTCCCCGGATGGGGCTTCCCGGCCATCAATGCCACGCGATCATTTCATTTGGGACAGACATGGCAGAGAATGCAGCGGAAAATAGTGGCCCGTTTCCGTTAGCCCACACTGGAGCCTCGGGTGTTGTCTTTACAGAAGTCAGGATCCCGGGGCCAGTTATGGAAGAGGAGAGGAGATTATTGTGTGTTTTACAACTGAGTCCTGTCCAGCAGCCGAACTGAGGCCGGAAGGCAACTCTAGTAGCAGGAGTACGGTACTTTTGCATGTTTTGGAGAGAGCCCTTTGAAGATAACCATCTTACACTTCTAAAGAAGTGCAGCCTGTATAAAATAATGGCCTCCTAGCCTCAAAAGCAGCTTTCAAAGGACTTCTGATGTGAGGCAAGATGCTGGACGCAAAAACGCGCCACTGATAAATTTTTCGGTGATGTCATGGTGATGGAGCTGAAGTGTAACTGTAATGTGGTTGACGTTTTATCGGGATTTTTTGTTTTGTGTGCTTGAACGTACCTCGTTATCGGGCAGCTGTGTAAGCGTTTTCCACTCTAGGTGGGCATATCCTGTACGACGGGAAGAAATAGCAGGGCGTAAGACTGAGCAAAGCTGAACGCAAAGGTGTGTGCAACATGTGCGTATCAGGTGCGTACATTGGAAACGGACAGAGGCACGCATCTTGGCAAAGGAGCGGTGTCCAGAGCTGTAACAACGGCAGTGCGATTCGTCCTCTGCCGTAGGGCCATTCGCACAATGACGCCATCCTGCATGACTGTCGGAGGACAATTATGGTGAACATAATTGGCAGCAATGGCGTGATAGGACTTTTCTTGGTCCACACTTTCGGTAATCTGTATGATCTCCTGTCTCAGATCCAGGATTGCTGTAGTGAATGTACAAGTTTCTCAAAAACTTCAGGGGCTCCGTCACTGTGTTTCGATGGGGTTAAGAAGATTTGAGGATAATTTTCAAACCACCATTAGCGCGAGATAGGCATATTTTTTGTGGTTTCAAGTAATGCGCCAAATCAACAAATACACTCATTAGAGCTGCTTAAAGAGTTTGTGAATTATTTCGTATTCATCCATGATCTGGTTTTAATAATTATCTTTCCACTGAACAAATAATTGTATTAATCGAAAGATTGTTTCTGTTCAACGCCTTCCATTCACAGCAAGTATTTTCTCTGTACAAATATTCATACCTGGGGCCATAAAACATTCGTTTTATCAGTTAAAGTTGTGATCATTAAATCGTAGCTTAGACTTTAAAGGCGTGTCTCCCCTTTAAATAGTTTTATGGGTCCGGGTAACCTTTCACATGCACCGAGTTCTACAAATGGATGACTAGGAACGAGTGATTTGGAGTCATGAATTACGCAACACACTGTGTAAGCTCGATGGAAGATTTTGGGTTTGACGAATACCTGGAGAACGTTACCTGCCATCTTGTGCAGTATCAACAGTGAAGTACAGGGAAGCTGGTGCTTTTCGTGGTTGGGGTGTGGTTCCACTTATTGCACTAAAGAAAACTCTAAACGCAGAAAGATATGAACAAGGTAAAGGGTGGACACACCATATGTTAATGTCCATTAATAGGAGGCCAGAAACTTTTGATAAGCGACCACTTCTATCTCATCAGCGAACTGTATCATACTGGTTTTATATATGTGACAAACACCTCCAATATTAAGATTGCCGTTTATTTCTCTCAGTGTCACTTCAGTACATAGATGCAAACTTAGTGGTGGCAATGAGCATCCGTACCTGATACCTTTTCTGGCTTATGACGCTTGCGCTATTCCCTCACAGTGAATACACCCGTATGCTTTGCATAAAGGGAATGGATTATCCCTCTCTATTGACCCCAACCTCGATATGATGTAAATGCGTTCCTCATTCATCATGTAGTTTTGAAACACTTACAGTAACCTTGTTTGCATGAAAAATTACAGCGTTTCATGTCTGCCCGTTGAGCGAACAGCCGTCTTCACACAGGGCGTTTCAGAAGTGATGGTCAATATACAGGGATATGACAGGAATGACCATTGGAAACAAAAAAGTCAAGTAAACATGGACTGTAAAACCCATACCTTAATAGCTATGAGCAACTCTTGATCTTTGATACTGTGAAACAAATTTCTTCTACTGCAAGCTGTTTGCTTACTATGTTTTGGGGACTGGTAGTATGAACTAAAACAAGAAAAACATGGCCAATAAACATGTGCTCTAAAATGCATACCCTAAGAGCTATGAGCACTTGTTGATCTTCGCTGCCTTGAAACACAACTCTTCTTACGAGCAAGTGCTCATAACTTTTAAGCTACGCATCTTCGAGAACATGTTTACTGGACATTTTTTCTTGTTTGGTCCACAGTACCACTTCCCAAAATAAGGAAAGCAAAGAGCCTGCAGTAGAAGAGATTTGTTATGCAGTACCGAAGATCAAGGAATGCTCGTAGCTATTAAGGTATAAATTTTAGAGCCCATGTTTACTTGACCTTTTGTTTCCGATGATCATTCCGTGAATATTGATCATCACTCCTAAAACACCCTCTGCGCCATCTTCAGTGGATACTTGTATTCAGTTCTGTAAAATACAAACATATTTAAAGTAATTTTACAGCGAAATTAGGCCTATAAGCAGTTTTTGTCTGTCGTTATGCAGGCCCCACTTTACATTACGGTGTATTGGTAGTTCGTCATCTGCAGTTAAATGATGTTACTGTGAGTTTGCTTGGCAGACATGCAGGAACTAGAACACTTCAGAACTCTAAAAAGTAACAGCTTCATAGGATATTTGCTGCCCATTTAATAGCATGCAACCACCACTCAATCAAAATAAACAAATTTTGTTGTTGTTGTTGTTGTTTTCAGTCCTGAGACTGGTTTGATTCAGCTCTCCATGCTACTCTATCCTGTGCAAGCTTCTTCATCTCCCAGTACTTACTGCAACCTACATCCTTCTGAAACTCCTCCCCAATCCTATTCAATACCTCCTCATTAGTTACGTGATCTACCCATCTAATCTTCAGCGATCTTCTGTAGCACCACATTTCAAAAGCTTCTATTCTCTTCTTGTCCAAACTAGTTATCGTCCATGTTTCACTTCCGTACATGGCTACACTCTATACAAATACTTTCAGAAACGACTTCCTGACTCTTAAATCTATACTCGATATTAACAAATTTCTCTTCTTCAGAAACGCTTTCCTTGCCATTGCCAGTCTACATTTTATATCCTCTCTACTTCGACCATCATCAGTTATTTTGCTCCCCAAATAGCAAAAATGCTTTACTACTTTAAGTGTCTCATTTCCTAATCTAATTCCCTCAGTATCACCCGACTTAATTCGACTACATTCCATTATCCTCGTTTTGCTTTTGTTGATGTTCATCTTATATCCTCCTTTCAAGACACTACCCATTCCGTTCAACTGCTCTTCCAAGTCCTTTGCTGTCTCTGACAGAATTACGATGTCATCGGCGAACCACAACATTTTTATTTCTTCTCCATGGATTTTAATACCTACTTCGAATTTTTCTTTTGTTTCCTTTACTGCTTGCCCAATATATAGATTGAATAACGTCGGGGAGAGGCTCCAACCTTGTCTCACTCCATTACCAACCGCTGCTTCCCTTTCCTGCCCCTCGACTCTTATAACTGCCATCTCGTTTCTGTACAAATTGTAAATAGCCTTTCGCTCCATGTATTTTATCCCTGCCATCTTTAGAATTTGAAAGAGAGTATTCCAGTCAACATTGTCAAAAGCTTTCTCTAAGTCTACAACTGCTAGAAACGTAGGTTTGCCTTTCCTTAATCTCGCTTCTAAGATAAGTCGTAGGGTCAGTATTGCCTCACGTGTTCCAACATTTCTGCGGAATCCAAACTGATCTTCCCCGAGGTCGGTAGTTCCAATGGAATGTTGTCTACTCCCGGGGCCTTGTTTCGACTCAGGTCTTTCAGTGCTCTGTCATACTCTTCACGCAGTATCGTATCTCCCATTTTATCTTCATCTACATCCTCTTCCATTTCCATAATATTGTCCTCAAGTACATCGCCCTTGTATAGACCCTCTACATACTCCTTCCACCTTTCTGCGTTCCCTTCTTTGCTTAGAACTGGGTTTCCATCTGAGTTCTTGATATTCAAAAAAGTGGTTCTCTTTTCTCCAAAGGTCTCTTTAATTTTCCTGTAGGCAGTATCTATCTTACCCCTAATGAGATAAGCCTCTACATCCTTACATTTCTACTCTAGCCATCTCTGCTTAGCCATTTTGCACTTCCTGTCAATCTCATTTTTGAGACGTTTGTATTCCTTTTTGCCTGCTTCATTTACTGCGTTTTTTATATTTTCTCCTTTCATCAATTAAATTCAATATTTCTTCTGTTACCCAAGGATTTCTACTAGCCCTTGTCTTTTTACCTACTTGATCCTCTGCTGCCTTCACTACTTCATCCCTCAGAGCTACCCATTCTTCTTCTACTGTATTTCTTGCCCCCATTCCTGTCAATTGTTCCCTTATGCTCTCCCTGAAACTCTGTGCAACCTCTGGTTTAGTCAGTTTATCCAGGTCCCATCTCCTTAAATCCCACCTTTTTGCAGTTTCTTCAGTTTTAATCTACAGTTCATAACCAATAGATTGTGGTCAGAGTCCACATCTGCCCCTGGAAATGTCTTACAGTTTAAAACCTGTTTCCTAAATCTCTGTCTTACCATTATATAATCTATCTGATACCTTCTAGTATCTCCAGGATTCTTCCATGTATACAACCTTCTTTTATGATTCTTGAACCAAGTGTTAGCTATGATTAAGTTATGCTCTGTGCAAAATTCTACCAGACGGCTTCCTCTTTCATTTCTGTCCCCCAATTCATATTCACCCACTATGTTTCCTTCTCTCCCTTTTCCTACTCTCGAATTCCAGTCACCCGACTATTAAATTTTCGTCTCCCTTCACTACCTGAATTTTAAAATGTTAAAATGTAATCGCAGGCCATAACATAAACTTACAACAGAAGAACACTTCTCCCTACAGAATGCATTAGCTGAAGGAAAACAGAAGCAACAGCACCGAATCTAACACATAAATGTAGCTGTCTAGAAAAGACGACACAAACAGACACATAAACAAACTCACACACACCAAGAGGTTATAATTAAAGAGCAAGTACCCACAGAGGTCCAGTGTGGGCTGTAGTCATCGTATGGCGGTAAAATTTGGTACATATGCTAATGCGAAACCGATTTACGCTGGAAAAAAACATTAGTTCCGGTTTTCGGCACCAGGTGAAAATCTGGCGCTGCATGACGGTATGACATCCATGCTGTAATTTGGCAAGCCGTAACGTGTGTGAACAGTACGGTTATCGACAAAAGACATTGTGTGCTGTTAACGAAACTGTTTCACGTGATGGGCAGCAATGGCACTGCTGTACTAACAGAGTATCGGCGACTAAAAGGTCTCAGAAGAAGCTTGACGTCATTAAATGTTTTAAACAATGTGATAATGAAATTCGAAAACGTGACTGAGCCTGCTGTGGCACCTGGAAGGGAAAGGCGACCTGTTCCGGTGGAAGTTATTGACGAGGTTGTTGTTGCTGTAACTCAGCACGCAGCACGTGCCCCGGGCCGTGCTAGCGCCCCTGCAGTACCACGAGAATTGTCCATCCCATGGTCAACAGTGCGGAAAGTCTTGCAGTCTATTTTGCAATGGTACCCGTACAAGTTCCACGCAGTGCAGCAACTGAAACATCATGATCCGCAGCAACATTCTGAATTTTCACTTAGGTTTCTGGTACAGATCAAAGTTGATGACATGTGGCCGGGGCCGGCCTGAGTGGCCGACCGGTTCTAGGCGCTACAGTCTGGAACCGCGCGACCGCTACGGTCGCAGGTTCGAATCCTGCCTCGGGCATGGATGTGTGTAATGTTCTTAGGTTAGTTAGATTTAAGTAGTTCTAAGTTCGAGGGGACTGATGACCACAGCAGTTAAGTCCCATAATGCTCAGAGCCATTTGAACCATTTTTGTGGCCGGGCAATATTGTATGGAGTGACGAGACACATTTTACGCTGCAGTGTACGTTGAATACACAGAACTGCTGAAATCGGGGCACAGTTAAACCGCTTGCTATGCACGAAGAGCCTTTGCATTCGCCGTACATGACTCTGTGGTGTGGATTCACAAGCACCTTTATTCTCGGTCTACCCTTCTTTGAAGTGAATACTCCCAGAAGGCTTGTCAGGTGTACCGTGACGCCTGCCGGTTATAGAGACCTCCTTGCACAGCATGTAAGCCTGCTTTGGAAGAGCACAACTACGTGGGAACCAAGGTTTTCTTGTAACAAGAGGCAGCACCTGATGTCGCTCGCCCAATGAAAGATCTGCTTAATGTAACCTTCCACTGACATGTTATCTCAAGAGGTTTTCCAGATGCTTGGCCTGCAAGATCACCTGACCTGAATCCATGGTGGATTTTGGCTCTGAAGATATCTAAAAGAACGCATTTGGTCTCTACCTGATCTGATGGCCAGTATACAGGAACACGTTGCTCAGGTTCGACCTGAACTGCTGCAAGCAGCTGTTTCTCACATCGAACAAATTGTGTAAGTAGCGATTAATAATAAAATCAAAAAATGGTTAAAATGGCTCTGAACACTATGTGACTTTACATCTGAGGTCATCAGTCCCCTAGAACATAAAACTACTTGAACCTAACTAACCTAAGGACATCACACACATCCATGCCCGTGACAGGATTCGAACCTGCGACAGTAGCGGTCAGACTGAAGCGCCTAGAACCGCTCGGCCACTGCGGCCAGCTAATAAAATAAAATCAACAGAAGGCCTTTCTGGCCAGTTTGACCATTCCTGCCCACGTCCCTTACCTATTCCGTTACATATGGAAACTTTTCCGTCGACTTCCTTGCGTTCACAACGGCAGACTTGCACCTGGTAGCCAATATTGGAACTATTTTTTTTCCAGCGTAAATCGGTTCCCATTGGAACAGTTACCAAATTTCGCTGAGATACGATAACTACAGCATACATTGCGTCTCTGTGAACAGCTACCAGCCGGTACAAGCGAGCGCTAGGAGATACAGAGTAAACAATGATATGAGAACAAGACAGGGACTGGGCAGAGAGATCATAACATATAGTCCCACTAGCACTGGACACACAGCAGCAACATGCACACTGTGTTTTGTAAAGTGAAATTCTGCGAAACCAAGGTATTACGTTTTTTTGTGCATTTCAACGACTAATAAGAACTGCCGATGAGAGCTGCAAGTAATCGCAGCAAATATAATCATGCAGTATTTTCACGCAACAAAATTACGCTTATAGATAGAGATTTGTTAACTCATCAACCAAACTCACAGTGACATCAGTTACCTGCAGATGACAAGCTACTTGTATACTGTAATATACAGAGGGTCCACACAATCCAGCTACTTGTATACTGTAATATACAGAGGGTCCACATAATCCAACAACTTAGAAAAAAATTAAGACGAAATCTCTTTTCAGACTTGATGTCGTTAGAATTATTATTACTTAATACATGCCACTATTTTATAGAATTGCTAAATTGGAAGGGAAATCAGCCTTGGCCTTATTTTGTTGTTTTATTGTCAGCAAAATCGATTTACGGTCACTTACTGACCATCCCCAGTGCTGTAATAAACAATTAAAATTGGTAGGCACTCGTACCAAGCTATAGCCACAAGCTTAGAGCGATCACATAAACTCGTTCTAAGCTTGTGGCTATAGCTTGATACCAGTGCCTACCAATTTTAATTGTATATTACAGCACTGAGGATGGTCACTAAGTGACCGAAAATCGATTTTGCGGACAATAAAACGACAAAATACGGCCAATGCAGATTTTCCTTCCAATTCTATCCACTATTTGGTCGTGGTGCACGGAACACTCCATGGAGTCGCCAATCAAGAAATGCTAAAAGTACCCAATAACGATGGGACAAAAGTGCTGAAACATTTTGTGGTTTACAGAAAAACAGTTGTTTGCATAACAGATGGTCTTGAAATGCAGAGAATTTTTTCTTTCTTTCTTCTTCTCTTCTTCATATTCTCTAGTCCTAAAGCCGTTGAGAATTTTCATCTTTTCCAGTAGGAACTTACGTCCCTGTGGTTTGATATCCAGCGGCAACTACAACAGGCATCACATCCTTCTATCTTCCTCCCTCCTTCTCCTCCTCCTCCCTCTCCACCTCCTTCACCCTCCAGGGATTCTCTTTAAGGCAAACTAGCCGCTCTTCTGTTTCTGAGTCACGTTCGTTTACGATTTGTTGGTGTGTCGGACGCAAAGTCCTCTGAATCACGTCTGCAGGAGCGCTTCCTTTGATGCTGTTATTGGCCGCCTTGTCTGCTGTGACGAACGGCAGAGGCTGCGAACGATTCTTGGTAGTAAAAGGATTACTAGGAAAGCTTTGCATTGCGGCTCCCCTTGCACACATGTCGCTACTGCTGTTACGTATGTTCAGGTCGGCAGGCACATACGCTGTACCTGCCTGTAGGCGCTCGAACCGTTTCTTCGTACTGGTTGACAAGTTACCACGAGCGATGTAACACTGCTGGAGACGAGAGTGATTAAAAGTTCTGGAGTATAATTTATTTCTGGAGGTGACAAAGGTTCAGTAGTTTCATAGAAACGCTTCCGTTACATAGTCAAGATATCTCACCTTAAATGCTAATTTATGAAATATTATTCTCATAAGTCGAAGAACCCGATAATACCAGTCTGCAACATGGTTTTATTATTTGGGGGAACTCAAAGTGACAACATTTCCAGAAATAGAGCCACAAGAATTAAATCTGGTATTGTCATTATGGCGTGCTGCAAAGGCCTCCGCGAGATGTTTGGTGTCCCATCACAAACACTTACTATCCTTTATCGTTACCAACATTTTTCTTTCGTAAGATAAAATACTACAATTACAAACAATATTAAAATCAGAAACAGTACTAAAACCAGAAACAGTCCCCAGAAAATATGAACGATTTGACATTTTGGAGAAAGTTATATCGCTACATATGTATTGAACAACCTGCCACTTCATACCGAATGTGTTGAAAATTATGTAGTGTAATTTATGAATTTTTTTTGGGATGTTGGGCAGCGTCGTTACGAAACAGACAACAAAATCGATGTTTGGACCGTCTTCGCGGTGGTCCTCTTCAGGGCAGGACAGTTTACCAGCCCTGAAAGAAATACCGCAAAGAGAGTCGAAACGCCTTTTTCGTTGTTGTTTGTGTTTCATAATAACGCGGCTTTACACCCAAAAGGATTTTGTTCAAATTGTCTCTGACCGTGGAAGCCTACGAAGTTAGGAATAACTTCCTGTTGTCAGTTCCTTCTACTCCACTGAAAAGTAAATTCTCAGGAATTTTTATAACTAAGGTATTAATTAACTTATGTTAGTTAATTAACTTATGGTAGCCCTTTAATATTTTAATAACTCCAATTTAAGTTAAACTGGTATATCATACTTAAATAGCATGCACGTTTCTACTTCTGTCTACATATTAAAGACCCCTTTCCGTGGTATGCATGAAATATGATTCATGTAATGCAGGGTATGTTACGCCACTTCGAAGAAATACCCGGAGCTATGCCTGGTACCACCCACTAGAAACTGAAACCGTCTGAAAAAAACATGTGACGCCATCTTTCACACTTCTCACTTTCCCCTGTATAGTTCTAGGTTCTCTTCTATGGAAAATAAACACACTCAAATGTGATTTCAAAAAGATTTGTCTTTGTATAGGACTTTATTTACATTTGCCTTGCATTACGATGACTGTTTAAAACAGATTCAAGTAATGTATCATGGAGGAACCAAACATCAATAGTGGACTGGCGTGACACAAAACAAGACGAAACTGCTGATTTACTGCTATTTACTGAACTAACTGCCATAAAAATGACAGATGTACTCATAATGTGATATTGCGGACCTGAACATTCTAGGGAAATCAAACTTCCCCCAATTTCTTTATGGTACAAAACAAAATTAGGCCAAATAGAACTTAGAAATAATGTGTACCAAAAATAATTGAAGAGTAAAGTTCGGAATCGTGGCATTTGTACTGTCAATGAGACGTAGTTTTACGTTTAGATTATTTTCGATGTCTATCTTCAAATTTAATGCTTGATCATATAGAATTGTGTTGTTCATTTGTCCCATTACGTTATGTTACGAACTATGTGCATAGTCGCTTACGTTCGCCCAATCGCTGTTCTACTTAGCATACAACTTCCACAAAGCTCGGAATGTCTCAGATTGGGTAGTTTTTCAAGCTGATAATTGATTAATGCATCTGGCAAATGAGAAAAGTCTTTCTTTGTACACTAATGACTAGCCAAATGTATACCTTATGCAAAATTGAAGATTTTATTGGGAACGATATCAGACTGTTCTTTTTTTACAAAAAGTCTTAAATTGTGCGTTACAGTGTTGCTTGGTCGTATATGTTTCTAATGGCAGCAGTGACCTCAAGGAAGACACTAGAAATGACAGACATAAATGCGAGATTCCATAGCTGAATTGATTTTCGTGTAACGTCAAACAAAAGTTCTCAATGAAGAAAATATTATCCTTTCATACTCCTGGAAAACTGTAAACCTGTACAAGTACTTGTATCAGAGTACCAATAAAAGAACTAATAAATAGAGGCTGATTCTTAATTTCCAACAGGAACGCATTTAATTTCTTCCACCATCTGCGTGTCATGTAAAGAAAATAAATGTCGTGTCCGTATGGTCATGTTTCTCAAACTTCAGTTGCGATTTCCGCCGCTTATACGACAACCTTTGCAACAGCTGGGCGACGAGTGCATAAAAATTCAGGCTTGGCAAACCAAATTTTATTGGCACAAATGACGAAGAACGACTTTTAAAACTGCTGTTAACAGAAACGATTTACATGCGAAACAGTGAAAACCATTAGCATACTAATCGCGCGCTGATGAACTCTTCAGGCAGGCAATTTACATTGCCAGAAGCGAAGAAACGGTCGCATTTCGAGAACGTAATTTGAAATTTAAGCTAGCGCAGTCACCGTTATATTCAGAACAGTCTAGCAGACGCTAAGGACGACAGTTTCCCTCCACTCAGCGTCTGTTTGTTTTGGTGTCTCCTCTTACTCCATTTCTCATTTGCATCTGTTAATAGCCCCAATCTAAATTAAAACGTGAAAAGATCTAATCATCCAGGGATTTTGAACATGGGAAGACGCGCGCTCGTTTGTCTTTCAGTGTGGAGAGTCTGTAGGCGTGTTGTTTACCAATGCAGAATGCATTAGCGGAGAGGGAAGAATTACGACTTACTGCAGTTAACACAGAGCTGACCCCTCGTGTTACTCAAAACCTATTCGTCGCGGCTTCTTAGGGCGCGTCTGTTTTTCGACCTAGAACTTTGTCCATATACAGCGCCAGGTTTCATTGAAACCGATCAACTCAGTGACAGTGGATGAGTTATTTATCACAGAAATGCTCTTGCGCTGCACTGCGCTGGAAGGTAGATACGGTGGAGCTCCAGCACAATACCTTCGCCAAGGAAATATTTTAACAATAGCGTGGTCGTGAGCTGATATATATCCAACAGGAGGCAAGATTTTATAAGTATCATTTTTTAAATAACTGAGTAAGTGGATTTGTAATTTGCCTCAAGCACGTAGTTCGACTAAAAAGTAATTAATAATATCGTTCCTTATACGACTAATAGTTGTCTACCCAACTGATTTCACAATGTCAATTATTTTAATACCTAAAACATAACCGAATTTCACAAGTACATGCAAATTAAATCACGAGGCCTGGTAGGGCATAGAAGGGCCATGAACAGTGACAGTTGTTGAGTGATTACTATGAAGCGCATGTAGAAGCCGCAGACTAGAGTGAGGCAGCGATATCACCACGCGACAGAGTTTCAAAGGAGCTTCATTGTGGGACTTCAAATGAACTGTTGTTCAGAACGTGCTATGTCCAGATTTTGCATGGGGACCTGAGAGCAGCCGGCCGGGGTGGCCGAGCGGTTCTAGGCGCTACAGTCGGGAACCGCGCGACCGCTACGGTCGCAGGATCGAATCCTGCCTCGGGCATGGATGTGTGTGATGTCCTTAGGTTAGTTAGGTTTAAGTAGTTCTAAGTTCTAGGGGACTGATGACCTCAGAAGTTAAGTCTCATAGTGCTCAGAGCCATTTGAACCATTTTTTGTAAATCTGAAGGTAGTCTGTCGAGGCCACCAGAGAGTTTGTGCACGGAGGAAAGGTTTACCACTGTTGTTGTTAAGAGATGCAGGAGCAAGTGCGGAGGATCGACGTGCGAATTGGGGTAGGTGTTGCCAAAGAACACTACTGTCATGTTTATGTTGCACTGGTGAGGAGAAACAGAGGTGTCTTGGGAATTCACCACTGTCTCCTGTTTCTAAGATGTTGGACCATCATTTTCTGTTGGTCGATAAGGACAGTAAGCGGAAGCGACAGAGACAAAATGGAGGACGCTGTTTTGGCGTTGTTCTGTGAAGGTTTTCATCAGTGGTGACTACAGGAGAGCGTCGAAAGTGCTGTGGCGGCAAGAAAACGGCACACAGCCAGACACGCTAGCACACCTAAGTTAGTCAGTATTAGTCAGATGTTTCATACATCATTCAAACGATTCTATTGTGGAAATGATATGGAACGAGTCAGTTTATAGGAAATGTATACATGATTTGTATTCACATTAATAAACACATTATTTTTTTAATCGTACTCATACAGTTACACTTAAAACAATTTTTTTGTGACAACGAGTTTTTAAACATGGATTCTTCAATGAAATTGCTTTGCTATCTGGCAGGAATTTTATGGTAATAGGCAAATGAGGAAACATTTTTGTTGCTGCACCTTGAACTATTTTCTGAGCCGCTGACAGTTTCAATAAGTTTATTTTTCCCGCTAGCGTTGTAGGTATGGACATCGCTTTACTTCCAAAATATTAATGGGCTGTTTATGTCGAATTTCAACATTAGCAATTATAGAAAGAGCTCAGTAATGTGCTTCTTTCAGTTCAAGTTTTCATCAATACATACTTCTAAAAATTTCGAACGTTTATCCTATTTACTGATTCCTGCTCATGTATTGCATCAATTTTTGGTATGACTCTATTTGTTGTACAGAACTGAATAGAGCGTGAATGTCTATTTTTTTTCAAAATTTAGGGTGAGTCCTTTACCTGACAACCACTTCATAATTCTTTGGAAAATGTTGGTTACCATCCCTTCTGTTGCTTTCTCTCTAATTGAATTTATTATAACGTTAGTATCGTCCACAAAAAGTAGCAGTTGTGCTTGTCGAATTTTAAGTGGAAGGTCATCCAAATATACAAGGAAAAGGAGTGGACCCAGAATTGAACCCTATGGGGCTCCCTCTGTGATTTCTCCCCAGTCACTAAAACTATCCAGTTTTCCAACACTGAATTACTCAGCAGAAGGTTTTGCATTCTGCTTATTATGATTCAAACAATCTGTGCAGAAAACCATCAATTCCACAAAACTTGAGTTTTCCTAAGGGTGTAACATGATCTTCACAATCAAACGCCCTTGAAAGATCACAAAAAATACCAGTGTATGCTGTAAGATTTATCTTGACCACCCCAACTAACTTTTTGTCCATAACTAAAATAGAAAAAGGTATCAATCAAATCTTAGTTATCTGTCAGGAAGACGTTAATCAAAAGATTGCATTTCCTGTAACTTTGTTCATTATAATGATATTAACAGTAGTACATCCTTTATAAATAGCACCCTATATTTCTTATGTGGTAACCCTTTACCCCTCCGCAAGACCTGATCATAGTGCATCATTCATTGAAACATGACGTTATTGGAAACGTAAACCAAAATAGATTTAGACTCTCCTGTACTAGCACAGATACGCGGAGTAACAAAACTCTTTCACTTGGTTGAGTTGACAGTAAACAAACGAAAATACAGATAAAACGCTCATCAGTCATTCAGTCAACCGCCTTCAGTTGAAGGCATGCATTAGTATAATGTACACATAGAAAGAAAAGGTAGAAATGTCACTCATCTATGGAGAATTGTAGTTGACAGAACAGTATCTGCAATAACGTTTTCTTATTTGCAATACAGCTATATACAGTAGATACTTTAAAACGATATGTTTTGTGAAGTAAAGGTTTGTTTTTGGTTGTTGTAGATTGTACTCAAATAAACTTCAACTGAAGATGTCTGTGTGCGTAACCAGAGTGTATTTTGTTACTGTCATCCCCAGCAAGTGGACGAATTACGTCACCCTCAGTACCTGTACTGTGTGCAAATGCAGCAGAGTCAAAATCAATAATGCGTTATATTTTTAATAACGTCATGTTTGCGTGATAAAACGACGTACTACTGCTCATATCTTTGTAATGAAGAAAGCTACAAGGAAGGGAATCATGCTCTATATGTATTTTATTTTGTTTCTAGACAACAAGTTATTTGGAGTGTTCAGCATAAATGGGAGACCCCCGTACAGTGATTGCTAAAACCACAGTATTTCCTGTTGTCCTAGGCAATCCTAAGTTTGCAATTATTTTAAGATGTAAAAATAGAGAGAGAAGATTCTGTTTGTAAAATGTTCCATATACTAACAGTTTTTACTGCATGAAAAGAAAAGAAACTGACAGAACATACTATTAAAATTTTGTTACAGTACAACAAGATCGAACCTTTTGAGAAACAATGAAATGCTTATTTCAACTAGTGTAAATCAAGGACTCGAAAGAGAGAATAGTGTCTTTACTAAACCTGACAAGGGCAACATTGCTGTTATTGTGTATGACATTGAATTTGAAAACACATACAAAAAATTTTCACTGAAAATGGCATACCACGTGAAAAAGACGGGACCAAAAAGTCAACAATTCTCCAAGCAGAAATATTGACGGTACAAACGTTTATACATTCATAATCTGAAAATTGTGTTCTGAAGTAATGAATCCACAAATTCCAAAACTGAGATCTCAAGTGAAATACCTATTTCAAGATAAATCAATTCGCCATTTAATGAATAACATGACCATTTTATAAGCTTAAAAAGCTTTTGATTAACAGGCTAAAAAGTTATACCCATTCCAGGAATCTATCAGCGTAAAAAAACAGCTTTAAGTTTGCTAAAACAATCGAAAACGTAAAAATTACAGGTGATGCAGAGCTAGAATCTCATGACTCCGCTAATTTAAACACTAAAGTGCCAGTGAAAAAAAAAGCATTCAAACCACAAAATGAAATTTGTTAACACACAAAAGGTGAATACTAGAAAAATATTTGAGCTTTCCGATTATTTCACCTGTAATGAGAACTCTACCACAAGAATAAGGGTCTCGCAATGAGTAACAGCTTACCTGACGCATTAATGGAAATATGGAGAATAAGTTTTTTGAGAAATACGATCTCTTTAAGCAGAAAACCGTTTACTACAAATGGTGCATCGATGAAACAGTTCTCCCCTTTAAGGTATTATTGCATTTATAAATAACTTTGCACAAAATATGAGTTCCATGCACCTAGAAAACAACACTCTTTTATTAAAGCATGAGAACTGTGTTAGCTTCCTGCACTTAGTTGTAACCAGAAAACAAAATAAACGTGTTTTTTGAGAATCTGTTAGATGACGATACGTTTGGTTTTAGGAAAAATGGAGGCACCTGACGTTTAGTTTGATAATGGAAGCAAGAGTGAAGAAAAGGCAAGACTCGTTCATGTGAGTTGTCGATTTAGAGGAAGCTTTTGATGATGTAAAATGGTGCAAGATTTCTGAAATTCTGGGATAACTAAGTTGGTGAAGACGGTTAACATACAATACGTACAAGAACCAAAAAAGAAGATCGGAAGACCAAGAACGATGAAGCAAGGGATGCAGCTTTTGGCCCTATAGTGCTCAGTCTATACATCGACGAAACAGTTATTGGAAATATAAGAAATATGCAAGAGCGGGATTAAAATTCAGGGGGATGAACGGTGCAATGCGCACAGAATACGAGTAAAACAGAAAACGACAAAGGTAGTAAAAAGTAGCAGAACTGAGAACAGCGAGAAATTTAACATCAAAACTGGCGATCATGAAGTAGACGAAGTTAGGGAACTGTGCTAACTTGGAAACAAAACAACATATGAGTGACTAAACAAGGAGGACATAAAAAGTAGCCTAGCACAGGCAAATAAGGCATTCCTGGGCAAAAGAAATCTACTGGTATCAAACATAGGCCTTAACCGGAGGAAGAAATTGCTGAGAATGTACGTTTTTAGCGCTGCACACTATGGTAGTGATTCATGGACAGTGCGAAACCCGGAACTGAAGAGAATCGAAGCGTTTGAGATGTGGTGACACAGAAGAATGCTGAAAATTGCAAGGACTGATAAGAAATGAGGAGGGAACATAAGGGAACACTGACAAGAAGGGACAGGGTGTAGGACATGTCTGGAACACCATGGGTACCTTCTATGGTACTAGAGAGAGCTGTAGAGGGTAACAACTGAAGGAGAAGACAGAGACTGGAATACATCCAGCAAATAACTGAGGACGTAGAATGCAAGTGCTAATCTGAGATAAAGAGGTTAGTGCAGGAGAGGAATTCGTGGCATCAAACCAGTCAGAACACTGATAACTAAAAAAGAAAAGAGAGCAATTAAGGAAACATTGCTCGATGTGTTAGAGGAAACTAAAATCCTTAGGGAGAAGCAGTGCTCTCCAGAATAGACTTTAAATGAACAGTGCGATTGTAATCAGAATGAGTATTTTAACAATTCTGAGGAGCTGTTTTCCGGATCTGAAAATTTGACGTCATCTCTTAAAATGTGAAGCATTAACATACAGAAAGAGGAGTGACTATGACGCTAACTGCCTTGTGTGAAACAAAGGGGAAAGCGGGACTGCTTCCGTATGGTAGATTTGCACTCGTACACATCACTTCAGCGACC
The DNA here is from genome assembly GCF_023864345.2 of Schistocerca serialis cubense. NCBI lineage: Eukaryota > Metazoa > Arthropoda > Insecta > Orthoptera > Acrididae > Schistocerca > Schistocerca serialis. The sequence goes on from NC_064646.1 coordinate 415,567,827, forward strand.
GAAGACAAGGAACTATATCGCACCTGAAGAAAGCGACCTCTGCTACCTGCAAGAAACTCATCGACAGTGCAATGTTTCATTTCCGTCATCTTGTACCTTGCATCTTATTTGGTAAATTACTTCGTACTTTATGGTTATCAGTTGTGGAATTCCTTTACTACCCTGAGTATATATATATATATATATATATATATATATATATATATATATATATATACAGGGTTATTACAAATGATTGAAGCGATTTCACAGTTCTACAATAACTTTATTATTTGAGATATTTTCACAATGCTTTGCACACACATACAAAAACTCAAAAAGTTTTTTTAGGTATTCACAAATGTTCGATATGTGCCCCTTTAGTGATTCGGGAGACATCAAGCCGATAATCAAGTTCCTCCCACACTCGGCGCAGCATGTCCCCATCAATGAGTTCGAAAGCATCGTTGATGCGAGCTCGCAGTTCTGGCACGTTTCTTGGTAGAGGAGGTTTAAACACTGAATCTTTCACATAACCCCACAGAAAGAAATCGCATGGGGTTGTCGGGAGGGCGTGGAGGCCATGACATGAATTGCTGATCATCATCTCCACCACGACCGATCCATCGGTTTTCCAATCTCCTGTTTAAGAAATGCCGAACATCATGATGGAAGTGCGGTGGAGTACCATCCTGTTGGAAGATGAAGTCGGCGCTGTCGGTCTCCAGTTGTGGCATGAGCCAATTTTCCAGCATGTCCAGATACACGTGTCCTGTAACGTTTTTTTCGCAGAAGAAAAAGGGACCGTAAACTTTAAACCGTGAGATTGCACAAAACACGTTAACTTTTGGTGAATTGCGAATTTGCTGCACGAATGCGTGAGGATTCCCTACCGCCCAGATTCGCACATTGTGTCTGTTCACTTCACCATTAAGAAAAAATGTTGCTTCATCACTCATCACTGAAAACAAGTTTCGCACTGAACGCATCCTCTTCCATGAGCTGTTGCAACCGCGCCGAAAATTCAAAGCGTTTGACTTTGTCATCGGGTGTCAGGGCTTGTAGCAATTGTAAACGGTAAGGCTTCTGCTTTAGCCTTTTCCGTAAGATTTTCCAAATCGTCGGCTGTGGTACGTTTAGCTCCCTGCTTGCTTTATTCGTCGACTTCCGCGGGCTACGCGTGAAACTTGCCCGCACGCGTTCAACCGTTTCTTCGCTCACTGCAGGCCGACCCGTTGATTTCCCCTTACAGAGGCATCCAGAAGCTTTAAACTGCGCATACCATCGCCAAATGGAGTTAGCAGTTGGTGGATCTTTGTTGAACTTCGTCCTGAAGTGTCGTTGCACTGTTATGACCGACTGATGTGAGTGCATTTCAAGCACGACATACGCTTTCTCGGCTCCTGTCGCCATTTTGTCTCACTGCGCTCTCGAGCGCTCTGGCGGCAGAAACCCGAAGTGCGGCTTCAGCCGAACAAAACTTTATGAGTTTTTCTACGTATCTGTAGTGTGTCGTGACCATATGTCAATGAATGGAGCTACAGTGAATTTATGAAACCGCTTCAATCATTTGTAATAGCCCTGTATATTAATACTCCATTGCAGAGTCATACCGGGAATCACGATCATTACGAGCCCCAAAGAATCTGAGAAAGGGTAAACTGACGCATAGATTCGACCCCCGTCCGCGTTAAGGAATAATTATCCCGCCTCATGTTCCCAGACGTTCCAGGTTTCACATTATTCACAACACGCCCTGAAGTATCATGTCCATGATATTAAGCAATTTGTGGGTGATTTAGTCACCATTAAAAGTCTATAGTGATGGGATATCGCCAGAAAAAGGAAGGCAGCGAACGTGGCGCAAATGTGGCCTATTGCGGCGCTCAGATACCAGCGGCGCCTTAAGATGTTTATGAAGAGCGGTTAGAAACGACGCCGATGCGGGGCTTCGCACACAGCGGGGTACCTCCCTAAAAGCGTATCGCGTCGCAGATGCGTGGCGCAGAATACGTTCCGGCAGGCCGCCATTAAACAAGCAGCCCGTTAGCTCGGCTGGAATCTCGCTCAGCCGACACCCCCTTCCCGCCGTACGACACTGTTCAACCTGTTCTTCCGCCCCGAAAAATATTTATGATTCATAAAACGTAGTAGCGGCCGGCGTATTTCATTAGCTGCAATTCTGCCGGACGGTATTTTGTGATTTTTTTCCCCCCACCACCTCCTCATCCACTGGCCTCTCTACCTTTTTCTCCTTTTTTTTCCTTCTTCTATCTCGGGGCGACTGGCTGTCGCACCAATCGGTGGCGTCGTTCGGCGGTGCGCCGAACCCGGCAGAGCTCTGATTGCGTCGCAGGAGCAACGTTCGCCGAGCGCGTGTTCTTTCAGCCGTGCGCGGGGGCCTTGAACTGATGTGGTTGGTTGAGATTCCAACTCTATCACCGTTGGCCCGCCTTTCATCCAACATCAACCTACGGGTTGCATCTCAAACACTAGTCGTGTAAAATGTTACAGTAGCAGTAACGTGCTCGGAATAGAAAGATTGTAAGACAAAAATTTAGTCTCTCGCCCTCTACTGTTCAATCTGAGCATCGAAAAAGCAGTGACGGCAATAAAAGAAAGAACTGAAATTATAATGAAATCCAGACCGGTAGCTCCTTACAGGCGTTGATAAATATCAACGGGGACAGTTGAAAAATGTGTGCCCCGACCGGGACTCGAGCCCCGGACCTCCTGCTTACATGGTAGACGCTCTAACCGATATAGCATAGCCTCCGGTAAAAAATGGAGAAGCTCTATCTGCGCTCTTAAAATCGCAATAATTATTATCTTTGTGCCTTTGTAAAAGAAGAATGAGTGTGCTTTTCTGTTTCATTATCTTATCGAGTCTGATGTTCTAGCTGACGGACGCTAATTGTTCGCCACGCGGGGTAGCGGCGCGGTCCAGGGCGTCTTGTCATGGTCTGTGAGGCGCCCCACGTAGGAGGTTCGAGTCCTCCCTCGGGCATGGGTGTTGTCTATAGCGTAAATTAGTTTAAGTTAGATTAAGTAGTGTGTAGGCTTAGGGGCCGATGACCTCAGCAGCTTGGTCCCATTAGACCTTACTACAAATTTTCAATTTGCTAGTTGTTCACTGATACAATTATCTGTAGTAGTAATAGAATTTTGTTGAATATATATGAAATTAATAATTGTAATATGTGTCTTTGTCAATAGTGTGTACCTATCCCGCATATAATTCATAATTAAATGTTGCCTTGTCCATTTTGTGTAGGCTCGTTATTGTAGCGACGCCATTGATGACAAAAATTATATAAGTCCTTTTAACAGTCATTTAATACTAAAAGAATTAAAAAGAATAATCTCAATAAACTGAAAACGGCGTCTTGTAATATTTTCCAATTCATATTAGGCAAGAGGTACAGTTTTTTTTATTAGTAGTAATACCTATAAATGCTTACGCTGCCATTGCACATAGGCAGCTATCCTGGGGAATCCATCCTCACAGAAAAAATAATTAAGCGTTGTTTAAATGAATTACCGCGTAATATTAAAAAAAGATTTTTAATCCATCATGAGTAAGACGGATGGCTTCACGTTGGGATACGTATGATATTTCTGGCGACAGCGCCGTGAGAAAAATTAGCGTGGCGTTTATCAAACATAAAAGAGTACATTCAAAACCGTATCATTCAATAGGAATAACGGCACAGTTATCGTTGTATGAAGTAGTATTCAATTTAATTCATTAAAAAAATACGCGATACCGACTGAGCCACAGTGGACGCAGATGATACTGCGACGCTCCCCGTGAGAACCACACTTTCCAACTTTCTGTCCACGTACTACATTTGTAGTGTTGTATAGCCCGTGGCCCCCATTCTCAACTGTCCCCGTCGATACTTATCAACGCCTGTAAGCAGCTAAAGGTCTGGATTTCATTGTAATTTCATTCTTCGAGAGCTGCAAGATCACCAATGGTATCTGTGCAGACACCAGCTTCATAATAGAAAGGTTCCGGGTGAAAGGATATCTAGACTCGCTGATGCTATCCTCAGAGAAAGTTAGGAAGAACTGCAAGATCTGTTGAATGGAATGGTCAATAGAGTGAGAGTAAAACGAATAAATATGGAGATCACCGATAAAATTATCATCAAAATCTGAGATCGTGAAGTAGAAGAAATGAGGGAATACTGCCGCAATGGAAGCAAAATGGCAAAAGGCGGACAAAGCAAGGAGGATGTAAAAAGCAGACCAGCACAGGCAAAAAGGACAAAAGGCCAAAATAAGTCTACTAGTATCAAACAAAGGCCTTAATCAGAGGAAGAAATTTCTGAGAATTTCCATTTGGAGCACAGAATTGCGTCGAAGTGAACCGTGGACTGGAAAAATTGGAAAAGAAGACTAAACGTTTGAGATGTGGCACTATTGAAAGAAGTTGACAATTGGGTGGACGGACAAGATAAGAAATGTGGTTGTTCTCCGCAGAATCGGCGAGAAATAGATGTGGAAAACATTGACAAGAAGAACGGACCCGTTGGCTAGACGTGCGTTAAGCTCATCTATAAAGGGGACCGCGTACGGAACACTAGCGCGACCCATTCTTGAGTACTGCTCGAGTGTTCGGGATCCCCAGATGGTCGGATTAAAGAAGGTAATCGAAGCACTACAGAGGCGTCGTGCCAGATTTGTTGCCGGTAGATTCGATCAACATAGGAGTATTACGGAGATGCTTCGTGAACTCAAACGGGAGGGTAGACGTCCTTTTCGCGAAATACTACTGAGGAAGTTTAGGGAACCGGAATCTGCAGCTGACTGCAGAACAATTCCACTGCCACCCACGTACATTTCGTGTAAGGAACAGGAGGACAAAGTAAGAGGAATGATAAAAGCTGTGAGTGAGGGCATTCATTGGAATATATCCAACAAAAACGTTGGGTGCGAGAGCTATTCTGCAATGGAGATGTAGCACAGGGAAGCAATTCGTGGCGCGCCGCATCGTATCAGTCAGAAGACTGGGGTTTCCAAAAGGAAGAAGCATTAAGGTCAGTTCTATCTCACTCGACTCACACACGTCAACACAGTTACTTACATACGCGTACACAAATTTTTAATATTTGACCAAAACAGTTATTAACAATGTATCACAAACAAAATAGTCCAAACAGCCTCTAGCCGTATCCCTCTGATTCCGAGCAAGGTCATCGAAAGGTCTCCCTCTGTCACCAGGCGTATTGAAAATCTCCTCCAAAACATCCCCAATTGGGAATCCGTCTGCCCCATTCTCTTCTTATTGGAATATTCGACTGAAAAGGACAAAGTTCTGGAACAGCCAGCCCAGTGTCCACGAGTAGGGAACGAAAGATGAGCAAACAAACAAAATGTCGTGGTGGACCATGACGGAAACTACACTGGGAACTAACCTACTGAAGTCGGAAATCTTAATATACCTGTTAGCGACACTGCTGACGCATGGCAGTGGGGTAACGACCGAGTCGGAAGAAATCTTCACCACCAGCACGTGGTTGGAAAGAGGGAAAGCGGTGGCATATATTTCCTGACAAGCAGATTTTTTGGTGACTATGCTGGATATAATCCTAACCGTTGTTGCTGTTCGAAAGGAGTAAGCTGCGTGCTGTTGTCAGGTTTTATTCTCTCCCTTCTCCGGCTATCGTCAGAGCAAAAACGGCACGAAAAATCCAAATGCGATCATCTCTCTCGGCAACACTCAAACAGGATACGATATTGTTCGCGCAAACAAAGTTGACACTCGGCGCAGTGGCTGATGGGAGCGACTGTGAACGGGAAAAGCCTTTACGGTCGCTCCCATCAGACACCGCGCCGAGTGTTAACTTTGTTTGCGCGTGCAATACAATCCTCATACATCGCGAAGGAAGAAAATTTGTTCCATCTACTGCTCGGTGTCTCCCAGCCAACAAATTCATACGACTCTTTCTGTTTATAGTGCCACAACTACGTCAGATTCGACTTTCTACATTCCTATTTGTGTTATTACGCCATCGACGCCCTGCTTTGTCATTAGAGCGGCGACAAAGGCAACTCCGATGTACGGCTTACCCGTAGGAGGCGGTATCGAGCGAAAAATATCAAAATGTACTCATGGGTAGCATTGTAAGAAGAGCATCTACTCATAAAAAAGAAAGAAAAATGTTGATACATCGATGTATCAATACTTATCTTTGATAAAAGGATTAGAGCAATTGTTCCCCTACTTTTCTTCCGGCGAAACACTTTGAGGATCTTTGTACTTGTGTGGAACAACATGTTACTTTAAAAGTTAATAAAATTTTGAAAACTGGTAAAACTGGTTTTATTCAATGATTACTTCAATTTTAAATCATAACTAAAACTAATAACACAGAAATCATTATAAAAATTTTAAGAAGTTATCAGTATCATCAAAATGTCGTACGAAATGTCGTGTAATTAGTAGTTTTTCGTTATTCTCTTATTCACTTCCCGTAGAACACAGTTCGGGAAACCTTGGATTAGATTACACCAGATTATTTAATGAATCGAATTCAAAAACGTCATATCTCGCGAATTATGAGTGATACAATTTTGCAGGTACATTCAGTGGTTTATGTGAGTACTGTATATAAAATGTATTGCGAATAGAACTAGCACCAAAGGAATAATAAGTTAGAACGTCGAGCCTGATGCTGCAGTTTTACTACGTGAGCAGCGCTTTGCGGACGTTATCAACAATTAAAACCTTCGTCGTAAAGGTCTAAAATAACGTCTGAAGTTTGCTTGAAGTCGCTAAATACTGACATTCTCAAATACTGGGTAATTAGAGCGCCGTAAGTTCTGCTGCCTCAAGATATACACACTGTTTATAACTGTAATACTCCACTTTGTGTACTAAATCTTCAACATAAAATTCTAGCTCTTAATTGGTGGTTACGAGAGTATTTTAAACTTTTTAACTGCATGGAGCATCAAAAATTAAATTGTTGCTGTCCCTCGAAGCCGTTACACAGGCAGGTTGTAACTGTCATCGGCCTAGGATTAGCCGTTTAGTAATACACATTCTGTAACAACTCCAATCTCTTCATATTTATAAGATCTGTCTATAATAGAGAAACACAAACGATTTTAATAAGTATTAAATGGAATAATACAAGCATTCAGTCAGGTAATGGTTTAATTGTCATTCCAGACAATAATTTTTAATAATTTGGGGACGTAAAACATGAAATTACAGAAGAGATTATCAGAAAAACAGGTGAATAGTACTCAGAAGTAAATGAACTTAATCTTACCTGAACTTTCCATTCTCCCTCCGTATAGTCACTCTAAAAGAATGTTTTATACAATCATCTTCGCTGATAATCTGTTAGTCTGACAACTTGCTGCCTGCCTTTGAAAATAAATGCTCCGATTCTCCGAATCAGAGGGCACTGATGTCACACTGCTTTAAACTAAAAAAAAAAAGAAAAAAGAAACAAGTAAGTTGGTCCGTGAATACAAGAAAATTCGAAGCGAATGAAATGCGAATGAAACCTTCCCTAGATAGGCTAAGCGACGCAAATGATGTCGTACAGTCGCTCTCGCACATGGCGTTCGTTCAGTTATTGACCTGTCGGTGCTCACGAGTTCAGTCGGTGAAAGCGTCAGAACTGAGTTACGCTACGAAAAATTTCGTTACGTGATATAAATGTTGTATATCATTAGTAGGTTCATTCGTTAAGGCACCTACTATAAAGTACTGATAAGAGTAAATGTAGCGTCTGAAAGTTATCGAGAGAAAAGGATCAGTATCTAGGTACTCGATACCAAGACGTATTGATAGATTTTCCGTGTCCGTAGGTACATTTTCATACAGAGAAGATGACGCACTAGACGCCGCGCTCTGCGCATGTAGACATCGTATCCTTCGTTCCTTTTGCTTTTCCCCATGTGTCTCTCCCAGCATATCTTCTGGCGCCTGATGCTGCCAAATGGCCTGCGTACGTCCTGCTATTTAGGACCGCCGTCCAGTGGGTCTGTCCAGAGGCAATAGTCGGAAATGAAGCTTCTGAAGAGCGACCCTTCTTGGAGACATTTAGAAACGTAGATAATGTCATCTCCCAACTCTGCAATCTTCATGTTGCTGTGCACATTGTGGCAACACACTTCTTTGGCCGAATACTGCACCTTTGCTCAATGGTTAGAGGTAGTCTGTTCGAATATTCTTGATGGAAGCCGGCCGCGGTGACCGAGCCGTTTTAGGCGCTTCAGTCAGGAACCGCGCGACTGCTACGGTCGCAGGTTCGAATCCTGCCTCGGGCACGCATGTGTGTGATGTCCTTGTGTTAGGTTTAAGTAGTTCTGAGTTCTAGGGGACTGATGACCTCAGATGTTAAGTCCCATATTCTCTGCCTCGTGATGACTGGGTGTTGTGTGATGTCATTAGGTTAGTTAGGTTTAAGTAGTTCTAAGTTCTAGGGGACTGATGACCATAGATGTTAAGTCCCATATTGCTCAGAGCCATTTGTTAAGTCCCATAGTGCTCAGAGTCTTTTGAACCATTCATGATGGAAGAAATATTGTGAAGTGAAGTTTGTGATCGCAAATCCGAGGGCTATTCATAAGTATCTATTGCCTCTTTCCAGAGTATCTATGTAGCTAGGTGGCTGACACTATCGCAGCTACAGATTGCCTATCTGACAGCTTCCAGGGACAACAAAAATTTGATTTCCAGTATTTCTTACAGTTATTGACCGAACTTAAAATGCTATCATAACCCATTCACAAAAGATACAGGGTGACAATTATTACACTATGTGAAATAAAATCATCATAACTTGTGAACGGTGATACGTGGTACTTACTGGAATTAAGGAAAATGTGTAAGGGAGGACCCACCAATACAACTTTCTTTTCACACAACCTGTTTATTTGACAATATATAAACTTTGTTTTACAGATAATCAAAGCATTTGAGCATAAAATTTTCTTTAACAAAATGAACAAATTTGCAAAATTCTTTTGACCTTAAACCGTAAGATGAATAAGCTTTTAATCTCTGCAAAATAATTCTGAAGTCCTGTATTGCGAAACAGCAACCAATATGACAATAATTGCAACACGAGCAGACCTGCAGCCCGCCCGTTATCGGGTGATGGTTCAAATGGCTCTAAGCAGTATGGGACTTGACATCTGAGGTTATCAGTCCCCTAGAACTTAGAACTACTTAAACCTAGCTAACCTAAAGACATCACACACATCCATGCCCGAGGTAGGATTCGAACCTGCGACTGTAGCAGCCACGTGGTTCCGGACTGAAGCGCCTAGAACCGCTCGGCCACAGCGGCCGGCGGGTATCGGGTGAAACAGTAATGGTTACAACTGCGCTGGACTATGGTTTGTCTTATTAAATGTTCTTCTGTAACACATGAAAACTGTATAAGCACCAGTGATGACAAAAGTAATTCAGTTACTCAAAACAGATGACTTAACTTTTACTTTGTTTGTTGAAAGGTTCAGGGTTATGATGCGCACCTGTGCTTAAAGGTTAAACAGATTTGCAAGCACTATGACAATGATGAGGCTTATTTCGAAGCAACCAACCTCTTAATTTCAATCGGCAACCAAGGCGCGACTGGATCCCAACCCATCCCTTCTGACAAATTTATTTTCAAAGTTAAATTGATTGTCAGTTATTAAGACCGCTCTGAAGGAACGTCTTAAAACATTATTTGTGGACACTTATTACGAGAGAACTCACTCGGCGGAACCACAAGATCCAGATAAAATACACCAATAATGACCCGATCTTTCAAACACAGAAACGAACAGCTTAGTACAACAGGTTGTTCAGATTGTAACTGATGACCGAGAAATGCAATTACCATCAAAGAATCAAACCGGCTAACAGTTAAATCTAACCTCAAGGTTAAAATGGTTCTGAGCACTATGGGACTTAACTTCTGAGATCATCAGTCCCCTAGAACTTAGAACTACTCGTGATGACTGGGTGTTGTGTGCTGTCCTTAGGTTAGTTAGGTTTAAGTAGTTCTAAGTTCTAGGGGACTGATGACCATAGATGTTAAGTCCCATAGTGCTCAGAGCCATTTGAACCATTTTTTTTAACTTAGAACTACTTAAACCTAACTAACCTAAGGACATCACAAACATCCATGCCCGAGGCAGGATTTTAACCTGCGACCGTAGCGGTCGCACGGTTCCAAACTGTAGCGTCTAAAACCGCTCGGCCACTCCGGCCAGCTAACCTCAAGGTCCCTCTTTTATTTAACGTCGACCTGTGCCTTACTACAATAGTTCCGGCTCCATTTACAACCGAGAGCTGATTAATTAGAACATTAATGAACGGGTAGAAACCAGAAAGAAAAGGCAATATAATAGCGGGACAAATTTTCAAACAACTAGTGTCTTGGTGCAATACTGCTGCCTATGTTTACGATAAAGAGCCGACCGAATAAAACTTTGAGGGTCGAGTACAAAACAGAAAATAATAAGGAGAGCAGGTAGACAATGAAACAAATCACCACGAGGATTACAGAACGTTACTTCCCTTTATCAGCAAGCAGTTCCATGGATACACGGTGTTTCGAGGCGGTTACTGAGTGGTGCCGATGAAAGCCAGGTAGAAGAGGGCAGCCTGGCCACGAACGGTCGTCCGACGCGAATGTTGCCAACCAACCGACGGGATGTCGGCCTGCTGCTTGTAGTCGACGCTGACCACGGTGAAGTACTCCGGTATCTTCGTTCTGCGCAGGCCCTCTTTGAGCAACTCGCGGCTTCGGCTGCTCGGGCCTAGTGAGTACTTCTTGTCGCGACGCTACCGCCAAACCGCAAACTTCATGCCTCCCCCTCGGGCCAGCGGACCCCTGTATGTATATCGCCAAGCAAAGACCTTCTAACGACACAACCGATACCAACTCTTCCTCATAGATATTAGCAATGGGGGCGCAAGAGGGACAGTCGATACTACACCTGAACCTGTGGCGTCAGACAGAACAGTCAACTAACTCAATGGCGCCACGGCGCAAACGGTTTGCGTTAGGACGTTTAAACTGCACGATTGGCCACGTAGCATGATTGGAATTAACATTTGCATGTAGCGATGGAGCCCACTTTTATCTGGATGTGTTCGACAATAAGCAAAATTGGCGCACTTGGGAGACTGAGAATCCGAATTTCGCAATCAAGAAGTCTCTTCACTCTCAACGGGAGACCGCGTGGTGTGCAATGTCCTGTTACGAAATAATCGTTGCGATACTTCTTGATGGTACGGTGACTACCGAACGGTACGTGAAGGTTTTGGAAGGTGATTTCATCCCCGTTACCAAAGCGACACTGATTTCGACAAGATATGGTTCATGCAAGACGGAGTTCGACCCATCGAACCAGGAGACTATTCGATATCCTGGAGGGGCATTTTGCAGACCTCATTCTGGCTCCAATGCCAAGGGGCCACTGACATAGGACTTAATTGGCCACCATGTTCTCCGGATCTGAGCACATGCGACTCCGTTTTGTGGGGTTATATTAAATGGTTCAAATGGCTCTGAACACTATGGGATTTAACTTCTAAGGTCATCAGTCCCCTAGAACGTAGAACTACTTAAACCTAACTAACCTAAGGACATCACACACATCCATGCCCGAGGCAGGATTCGAACCTGCAACCGTAGCGGTCACGTGGTTCCAGACTGAAGTGCCTAGAACCGCACGGCCACACCAGCCGGCGGTTGTATTAAAGACAAGGTGTACAGCAATAACCCCAACATCATTGCTGAGCTGAATACAGCCGTTCAGGAGGTCGTCGACAGCATCGATGTTCCGACACTTCAGCGGGTCATGCAGAAATTAGCTATTCGTCGGCGCCTTATCATCGCCAATGATGACAGCCATATCGAACATGTTATAACCTAAATCTGAATAATTGTAGTGAAGTTTACATGTTGAATAATGTGTGTGCACGCCGTAATTTGTAAATAATTTACGTTTTTTTACTCATATGGTTCGGTAACTCTCACCCCGTACTGGGTATAAAGTTTACTTAGTATAAAGGGTAAAACTCTCACCTGACGATGGCTAAATGGTTGTCAGCTGAAATATCGTAGCAAGGAGTCGACGTAATCCGGTTGCAACACTGAAACTTGATAGAATAGCATTTCAGACTCTTCAAAAATGGTTCAAATGGCTCTGAGCACTATGGGACTTAACATCTGTGGTCATCAGTCCCCTAGAACTTAGAACTACTTAAACCTAACTAACCTTAGGACATCACACACGTCCATGCCCGAGGCAGGATTCGAACCTGCGACCGTAGCAGTCACGCGGCTCCGGACCGAGCGCCTAGAACCGCGAGACCACCGCGGCCGGCTCAGACTCTTCCTAAACTTTTTCTCCCTTACGTGCTTACAGGTAAATATTTAACAGAGTACCTCACTTGTAAAGTAATCACATGCTTGAAGTTGTTTTATACATGGTAGTTGGATTTTTAAAGAATCTCGGGTTGAGGCTTTAGTGTTACCTACAAAACGATATTGTCTTTTGTATTACTCTTCACCTATGCAATTGAAACAGTAAGATTGGTTGATTCGTTGATTTGGGGGAGGGGACCAAACATCGAGGTCATTGGTCCCATTGATTAGGGAAGGAAAGGGAAGGAATTCGGCCGTGCACTTTCAAAGGACCCATCCCGACGTTTGCCTGAAGCGATGTAGGGAAATCATGGAAAAACTAAATCAGAATGGCCGGACGCGGGTTTGAACAGTCGTCCTCCCGAATACGAGTCGAGTGTGGTAACCACTGCGCCGCCTCGCTCAATCAAATAACTTTGAGCTTTCTATTCAAACAGTTTTTTTTAGTGCCCCAGGGTAGCCAGAAGTCGTAATAGAATACATCTAAGCATTATTAACTGACACAAAGCCTCCGAAACGCGTCTTGGAAAGTAATAAATGTGAACAGTTATACTAATTTCTTATTTAAGCTAACAATGAGGGAAAACAAATATTGTTCTTCTCACCTTACCTTCTAATATCTCTTCGCCTTTCTGTATTCTGTCAGCACTGCCAAAGGGATTTGATTACGAAAGCAGGTGTTCCCAATTACAGTCCATGCCTGCATCCCATCACGATTCTTGTGCAATCGTTTAATATTAATAACAAGTCTTTCTTATTATGGCATTTGTAAGCAAGTTGCGGTAGGCGAAGATAAATAACGTTTGATAAAATATCGAAAAGGTGAAGCAAGGATTTCTGCACGGCCAGGCGACTTATCTCGTATATCGAGGAAATTTTATTAGTGGGGCACTGCTTCGTGTTATCACTAAAATTTAAAGAACAATGTAAAGTAACAATATTCACTCCAAGCTCTAGCAGTACTTAAATGGTTCAACGGCGCATGTCTGAAAAAACTCTCAGTAGGCGCCACTTAACCCACGAACACCAATCAATTTCCACGAAATATCTCTACACAAAGCATCCTCGTGGATTAGCCTGTCTATTAGTGATAAGCACATCAAAATCCCTACAGCAGTTACTGAGATTAGCCTTTAGATACAGCCAGAAAAACACGCCAGGCCACTATGATTTATAATATCTATACATTATGTACACACATCAAAAAAAGTTTTGCATCACCCCGTTTCCCAGAACTCCTGAAGACAGACGTCGACTGTGGATATTGTATCACAGATACAGTCCAATTGACTGTTCAGAGATGTCTCGGAATGAGCCAAAGCGATGTTGTTCGGACATGATGGAGATACAAAGAGACAGGAACTGTCGGTGACATGCCTCACTCAGGCCGCCCTAGAGCTACCACTGCAGTGGATGACCGCTACCTACGGGTTACGGCTCGGAGGAACTCTGACAGCAACGCCACCATGTTGAATAATGTATTTTGTGCAGCCAGAAGACGTCGTTGTACGACTCAAACTATGCGAAATAGGCTGCATGATGCACAACTTCACTCCCGACGTCCATGGCATGGTCAATCTTTGCAACCACTACACCATACAGCGCGATACAGATGGGCCCAACAACATACCGAATGGACCGCGATTGGCATTACCTTCTCTTCGCCGATGAGTGTAGCATATACCTTCAACCAGACTTGTTTGGAGGCAACCCGGTCAGGCTGAACGCCTCAGATAACTGTGCAGCGAGATGGAGGTTCGCTGTTGTTTTGGGGTGGCATTATGTAGGGCCGACGTACGCCGCTGGTGGTCATGGAAGGCGCTGTAACAGCTGTGCGATACGTGAATGCCATCCTCCGACCGATAGTGCAACTATATCGACAGCATATTGGCGAGGCATTCGTGTATCGTGCACATCCTGTGAATGACTTCCTTCAGGATAACGATACCGCTCGACTAGAATAGCCAGCATGTTCTCCAGACATGAACCCTATCGAACATGCCTGGGATACTCTGAAAAGGGCTGTTTATGGGCGACGTGACGCACCAACCAGTCTGAGAGATCTACGCCGAATCTCCGTTGAGGAGTCGGACAATCTGGACCAACAGCGCCTTGACAAACTTGTGGATCGTATGCCACGACGAATACAGGCATGCATCAAGGCAAGAGGACGTGCTACTGGGTATTAGAGGTACCGGTGTGTACAACAATCTGGACCACCGCCTCTGAAGGTCTCGCTGTATGGTGGTACAACATGCAATGTGTGGTTTTCATGAGCAATAAAAAGGACGGAAATGATATTTATGTCGATCTCTATTACAATTTTTTGACGTGTGTATACGTTCCTCGGCAATAATTATAGAGAAAACGTTCAAATTTGGTAAAAATAAGTAATCTGATATTAAAAATGCTTTCAATAGGTTTAGTGTTCCCTATGTAGAAAATTCAGTAAAAACTAGAGTTACGCTGAATTTCGTAAAATGTGTGTACATTGACTACCTTTCGACTTGAACTGGCAATTCTGGAATTTAGTACGTTGTAAAGTCAATAAGTTAACGATGTCATCCCATGTGAACGCATCTCTCAGGACACACGGGCATTCATTCCATATATTTAAAGATGCTGTAAGTTTTATTTTACTAGATACTTTCTGCTGGGCTTCACTCAGGAAAAGGTATCCCTTCAATAAAAAGAAAGTATCTGACAACCAAGACGTCCCAAATGGAAATGTAAGGATCAGTTATAACGATGAGAAGGAGTATGATTGACAGAGGCGGCTGGGATCACAATCTAAAAGCCGCCCGCTTCGATGCCGGTGGGCTGTCGGAGGAGTGATGCGTGTTACGCGACGCTGTCTCCACACTCTGTCTCGAATATGTTATACAGGATGGGCAACATAAAATTGGCCCGGAAAAGTTCTCATTGCACCTTAGAATGTGCTGCATTGCGGAGTGCGATGCAAAGGTAATGTCGCAGCTAAGCAACTAGACGCCTACGAACATCGCTAGGCAGGAGAACTGGACCAAAAGATTTTCCCCAAAGTGAAAAACACGTGCAGTAACTGCCCTCTGAAAAAAAGCCTCTACTTCCGCGCAGTAACTTGACGAAAATGTTGTCCATGACAACAGTGCAACATTCTTGTACTTTTCTTAGTTCAAAAATTTGATACTGCCATTGAGAATTGAGTGACATCTATAATACATCCCACCACTGATATGGTAATATGCAGTACACATATTGTATTTTAATAGCTTCGGCCTTGCATGTTACTTTCTAAGGTAACCTTTATGAACGGAAAGTTACAAGAAACAGTAGATGAGAAAGTTTTGCTTTCTGTCCATTATATTCATTCTCATCTGACATATGGGACAACCTTGTAGGGAAACTACTATTGTATTCGTCGTGAGAACCCGCCCAAGTGTCGCTGTGATGCAGGGCTGACAGTGGTCCATCTTCTGATGGAGTGCCCCCTTTTAGCCCCCTTGCGGCAGTCCTTTAATTTACCAGCTGCAACTTCCTCTAATTCTCGGTGACGATGCCTCTATAGCTGACTCAGTTTTACGTTTTATCCGTGCAGCTGGGTTTTATCACTCGCTCTATTGTAGGCGCTCTCGCATGATTTCTCAGGCTACACCCACTCCAGCGACCTTTAATTGTGATGTGGATACCAAAATAGTGTTTTTTATGGAAACAAGTTGTGTTGGTACCTCTATCAACGCTTTCCAGCTGGAGGTTCTTCGTTTGTCGTTGAGTGGTTGACCTTTTACCTGATCCATCAACCACTGTAGTCTGTTTTACTCTAGCCAACTATTTACTCTGCTCCTTTTAAGTGTTCTCTATTTTGTGTTACTGCCGTGTTCATTTTAGCTCTGTATCCCTGGGTGTTCCCGCCCTCTGCGTGCAGAGTTACGCTTTTACTGTATAGGCCTTTTACAAGTATGTCTGTTTGGAACTGGGGACTGATGACCTCGATGTTTAGCCCCCACCAAACCCCAAAACCAACCAACCAACCAACCAATTACTATTGTAAATGCTTCCTTACAGCTCAAAAAAATGTGTCAGACTGATCTGCAAAGTCGCAGTGAGAACTAGTTGTAGATATTTGTTTAATAGACTTAGCATTATGACCTTACCATGTATATCCATACTTCAGTGTCTCTACAATGTGTCTACATTAACAAAAAAATTGTCTGGTTTAAATTCTGATTTCCATAGCAATAATGAAAAATATTTTAACGACACAAAAAGACTTATGTTTTTATACCAAAACTCTGTACTGTTTCAAACTCACATCGGTTAGGTTATCTAATAAACTACTACACCCATTTAAGAATCTGGAGCTGAAGCCGTTTAGGAAATGTGTAAAAAAATTATTAATTCAAATTGTTTTCATAGTATGGAATAATTTCATGAGCGTAGTCTTTAATTATAGTTTAATTATACATGGGTTTATTGTGTATTTTGTGTGTATATTTATTGACTTGCTTATGCGAGGTGTACACTCGCGTGAATGTTTTGTTTTTGGACATTAAAATCAGTGTGTACGCTGCACAGTACTGTATTTCGCGCACGTCTGCTGCTATATTAATTTGCTCGCAAGCCAGACGCGTAGCGTCGCAGTTGTCCGAAGTTATAATTTTGTGATGTTAATCGTGCGAATCGTGGAGGGCTTGAAGTTGTCACCGTTTTATTCTCGTATTAGCAGCTCATAAACTGAAATGCAAATTTTTTTTTAAGAGTAAGAATGCAGAATGAGCTTTGATTTGTTGTTATGACAACCCAACGATCAGAGCTAACGGCAGTGTCATAGCAGGCAATAATCTCTGAGCCGTGATTTAGTAAACAGCATTTTAACTCAAATTAAATTTTGACTTATATTCTCACAATAATCTCCTCTGTATAGTTAATTGCGGAACTTCTGACTTTTCTGTAATGTCTGAAAGCTATCCTTCAAAAAACTCCAAAATATTCCGAGTTGCGCACCCTTAATAGTAACCTTCACAGGTCAGAGATATCAGTAGACTTTTACTTTGGCGTCGTAATTTCACTTTACTTTGAGGCCAGTAACAGCAACGCGGTAGAGAGGTCTTCTTACTATAGGAATTGCAAAATATCCATTCGACGAAATTCAGCATAAATCACAACGCTAATACCTATATATGCTCTTCAGAACATTAAACTCCTTCAAGATTCAGAGCTGTATACGATCTACCGCCGCGTCGCTAAGCTTTAATTTAATCAAAACTATGTGAGAGGAAACGTGGCTACTTCATAGCTTGATACAATATATAACCTCCTCGACATTCATTTTATTTATTCAACTATTTTGACTGTCGTTGCAGAGGCCTGTTGGTTGCTTCGATTTATCTTCCGTGGACAACCGTCGACTCGGGATCAACCGGCATCCGGCGACATTTTCTGACGTTGGCCACGAAGGCTCGTCCTTCTGCCTCCGCCAATTCCTAACAGATCACATTAAATATAGTAATATTTATCTCAACTTACTATGTATCAAAAATGGTTCAAATGGCTCTGAGCACTATGCGACTTAACTTCTCAGGTCATCAGTCGCCTAGAACTTAGAACTAATTAAACCTAACTAACCTAAGGACATCGCACACATCCATGCCCCAGGCAGGTTTCGAACCTGCGACCGTAGCGGTCGCTCGGTTCCAGACTGTAGCGCCTAGAACCACACGGTTACTATGTATCGCGTGGCGAAAAAGATAAGGGATGCAGCCTTCAATAGCTCTGTATCATTACTCTCTCTCTCTCTCTCTCTCTCTCTCTCTCTCTCTCTCTCTCTCTCCTGAAAGTAACAGTCCACGTTCTGAAACTACTTCGTCTCATAGTCGTTTTTTAAGCCTAATTGACATGCTCAACATGTTCGTTCCAGCTAGACGGGGAGCAATCTACAGATTGCAGATAATCACCATTAGTTGCAATCATTCGGTGAACTTCGCAGGCACGTGTTTCGTATTCGTATTCTTTCTTTCCGGTGTCCCTGCCTCATTTCTGTCTCTCTCTCTCCTCTCTCTCTCTCTCTCTCTCTCTCTCTGTCTCTCTGTCTCTCTCTCTCTCTCTCTCTCTCTCTCTCTCTCTCTCTCACGCACACACACACACACCATCACACCTTGACTCGGCTCTACGCCATCTATTTGTGTGCGTGTGTGTGTGTGTGTGTGTGTGTGTGTGTGTGTGTGTGTGTTTGCTTTGCAGCGGCGGCCGTCCAGTGGTCGAGGAGACGTTTGCTGGACGCCGGCCGGCCAGCTGCTGTTTGCCTTGAGCGACTCCCTCACGCGCTCCGTGTCGCTGTGGGAGGTCGATGCCCGTTCACCATTATGTCCACACTCGAGTGTCGTCTGCAAGGACGCGACATCGCAGTGGTTTGTCTGTAAGAGAAAAAGCAAACTCTGTGGAAATTGTAGCCGTGGGAGGTACTGCCAGTGTGAACTTTGCGGTGCCCTCAGTCAGTTCTGCCTACTAAGGTAGTGGTGGGTCCGTGGGATACAGATACTGTCGGAATACACACTTTACCTCTGCTAGAAAATTACGTGGTGTTGTTGTTGTGGTCTTCAGTCCTGAGACTGCTTTGATGCAGCTCTCCATGCTACTCTATCCCGTACAAGCTTCTTCATCTCCCAGTACTTAATGCAACCTACATCCTTCTGAATCTGCTTAGTTTATTCATCTCTTGGTCTCCCTCTACGATTTTTACCCTCCACGCTGCCCTCCAATGCTAAATTGGTCATCCCTTGATGAACATGTCCTACCAACCGATCCCTTCTTCTAGTTAAGTTGTGCCGCAATCTCCTCTTCTCTCCAATTCTATTCAACACCTCCTCATTAGTTATGTGATCTACCCATCTAATCTTCAGCATTCTTCTGTAGCACCACATTTCTAAAGCTTCTATTCTCTTCTTCTCTATTTATTGTACATGTTTCACTTCCATACACGGCTACACTCCATACAAATACTTACAGAAACGACTTCCTGACACTTAAATCTATACTCGATGTCAACAAATTTCTCTTCTTCAGAAACGCTTTCCTTGTCATTGCCAGTCTACATTTGATACTACTTCAAACATCATCAGTTAATTTGCTCCCCAAATAGCAAAATTCTTTTACTACTTTAAGTGTCTCATTTCCTAATCTAATTCCCTCAGCATCACCCGACTAAATTAGACTACATTCCATTATCCGCGTTTTGCTTTTGTTGATGTTCATCTTATACCCTCCTTTCAAGACACTGTCCATTCCGTTCAACTGCTCTTCCAAGTCCTTTGCTGTCTCTGACAGAATTACAATGTCATCGGCAAACCTCAAAGTTTTTATTTCTTCTACATGGATTTTAATACCTACTCCGAATTTTTCTTTTGTTTCCTTCACTGCTTGCTCAATATACAGATTGAATAACATCGGGGAGAGGTTACAAAACTGTCTCACTCCATTCCCAACCACTGCTTCCCTTTCATGCCCCTCGACTCTTATAACTGCCATCTGGTTTCTGTACAAATTGTAAGTAGCCTTTCGCTCCCTATATTTTACCCCTGACACCTTTAGAATTTGAAAGAGAGTATTCCAGTCAACATTGTCGAAAGCTTTGTCTAAGTCTACAGATACGTGTTATGTGAAGGAATTTGCAATCTTGGAGGCAAAATACGCCAGATGGACGGAGCGACAAGAGCACAAAAGAGAATCACGAATTGTGGGAAAACCAGAAAAGAAGAGAATCGAGGCGTTTGACACGTGAATAGCAGGCTGTTGAAAAGATAAGAAATAAGGTTCTCCTATGAATCGGAAAGGAATAGAAAACAGAGCCCTATACTTGAGAAAAAAATCTTTATACGTAAAAGTAAATTCGCAGACGACATGTGCAGGTGTCAGACGCTCAACTGGTCTTCTTCCAGCCAACACAAAGTCATCATTAACAACGATGCACAACCAGCTTTTATCGAAAACACAATAGACCTCTGCCCTACACTCCGATTAGCTCTCGCTTGTCACCACTGAAGCAGTGGTTTGAGGTCAGTGGAATGCGCGCTGCAGGGAGTCTTTCGCGGAGCTTTCCTTGAAGTAACAGATTTGTAACAGTTCGTTGTGTCGTTGTGGTGACAACTGCTGGTTCAATTTCTGCTGCTGATGCAGCACAATGTGCTAGACCGATCAGCCGAACGCGATGGTGCAATGGTCTTTCTTCTCGGTAGTACCACTTGGCCGTCCGGAGCCCGATCTTCTAGCGACCATACACTCTCGTGACCACCGTTACCAGCAATCATGTACAGCTGCTACGTTCCTGCCAAGTCTTTCTGCTACATCGCAGAAGGAACATGCAGCGTCTCGTAGCCCTAGCACACAACGTTGAAACTCAGGGAGGGTGGTAAATTCTAGTGAATGGAGAGTTATCACAATCACAAATTTTGTGTCCTCTGCTGTTCCTTATTGATGTGAATGACCTCCCACTTAACGTTCAGCAAGCGGAACTAGTACTTTATTCAGATGACACGAGTGTTATAATAAATCCCATTCCAGTAAAAGCACCTGAAAACATTGTTAAAGATGTCTTTCAAAGAATTATTAAGTGGTTCTCAGAAAATGGACTCACCCTTAATTTTCAAAAAACTCACTACATCCAGTTCTGTACACCGAATAGAGTCATACCGACAATTAATGTAGCGTATGAACAGCTCTCAGTTAATATGGTAGATTTTTCCAAATTTTTGGGTGTTCACATAGATGACAACTTGAACTGGAAGAAGCATATTACTGAGCTTCTCAAACAACTAAGTTCAGCTTCTTTCGCTCTTCGTATAATCGCTAGTCTTGGTAATAAACAGATAAGCCTCGTAACGTACTTTGCATATTTTCACTCAATAATGTCTTATTGAATAGTTTCCTGGCGTAACTCACCACTTACACATAAAGTATTGATTGCACAAAAGAGAGCAGTGAGAATGATTAGTGGTGTTCACCCAAGGACGTCATGTAGGCATCTTTTCAAGGAGTTAGGTATTTTAACTGCACCATCAGAGTACATATATTTGCTAATGAAATTCGTTACAAATAATCCATCTCAGTTCGCGAAGAACGGTGATGTTCATACGTACAACACTAGAGGGAAAAATGACCTTTCCTATCCGTTATTGAAACTGTCGGTTGCTCAAAAAGGAGTACATTATTCAGCAACAAAAAGCTTTGATCATTTGCCCAACAACATAAAGTGTGTGGCAGGTAGTACATCAAGTTTTAAATCTAGCTTAAAGTCATTTCTTTTGGACAACTCCTTCTACTCCATGGACGTGTTCCTGTTACAGAAATGGTAAAAAAAGAGATTGTACCTCTAAATGTAGTTGCATGTGTAGAACTAAAAATTTCAGTAATAGTAATATTAGCACTATTCATGTGGGTATATATATTTTGTTACCTAACCTGTTCCACATCATATCGATAAAATAATCGGGAAAATTATCTACGGAACATGACATAACTAAAACTAAAACTCAGTGAGGTGTTGATAATGACGTTTTTGTCACCTTAAAGCCGTTCTTGACTAAGATCCACTCACCACGTCCGATCTCTAAAGGTAACTGAACCTTACGACTGTTACAGACTGTATTTAAAGCAAACCTACGAGTAGCGCAACTCTCATGCGACTGGTGCGAAATGCGAACAGACATCATGTTTCAGGTGTGGAAACAAGCCTACCAACTGTCGTTTATGTCGCACAACTCCTTCTTGCTGTTGCTATATTCTTTCCGTCAATCTATATATTAATTCCAACAGAGTTCGTGTAGATGAAATTCCGAACCTATTATCGTCCCTTGCTCATTATTCCGAATGTTCTGACATTCGATTTGTCGTTTCTTGTTAACAATATCAGCTTATTCCCAAGAATTAGCATCCTTCACTCAGTTACTACTAGGCAGAAATCTAATCTGCATTTGCAACGCGCATCCTTGACTTGCGCAGAAAGGCGTGCAATATTCTGCTGCATCCATTTTCAACAAGCTACCACAAGAATCCAAAATTCTTAACAGTAATCCATGCGCCTCCAGATCCAAACTGAAGAGTTTGCTTATGGCTCACTTCTTTTATTTTATCAAGGAGTTCTTGAAAAATTAAGCTGATTCCTGCGTTATGTTGTTGATTGCGTTTACATAAACTTACAGCTTAACTCTTTTTATTATTCATAAACATTTCATTTTATCTGTTATTACTTTTCTGTTGTAATTTCATGTACTGACATGTTCCCTGGCCATGGAGATTATCTCATCAGTTTGGTCCTATGGAACTACACGTGCAAAATAAATAGACATCAAAAAACTGGGAGCAGTGTTATATGCGCAACTAGTCCGGACTCTCTACCAGCCGATAAGGCTATAAATTTTCAAGCGGTATGACAGAATTTTTGGATTTACATAATACCGAAGAAGGTGACGGTAACTTTATATTCTCGACGGGACAGATTGATGTTTCCAGTCTGCGAGCAGATGCGTTACTTGCGTGGCAGCCAGTCGCAGCAAGCGGCCTCGGCAGCAGATGTCCCAGGTTGGCGACACCGCTAACCGCCGTAGGTTCGACGACCCTCCCCGCGCCTCCCCACCCCCTCGGCACCCCCTCTCCATCGCCACCTTCCGAGGTGCCGAGCAGTCGTAATAGCCACCGGCATGATACATGGCCAAGCCGCCGTCCAACGCTCCGACGTCATTTCGGCAGTCCTATATCCTCTCCCCGATGTTATTCAATCTGTATATTGAGCAAGCAGTAAATGAAACAAAAGAAAAATTCGGAGTAGGTATTAAAATCCACGGAGAAGAAATAAAAACTTTGAAGTTTGTCGATGACATTGTAATTCTGTCAGAGATAGCAAAGGATTTGGAAGAGCAGTTGAACGGAATGGACAGTGTCTTGAAAATTGGATGTAAGATGAACATCAACAAAAGCAAAACGAGTATAATAGAATGTAGTCGAATTACGTCGAGTGAAGCTGAGGGAATTAGATTAGGAAATGAGACACTTAAAGTAGTAAAGGAGTTTTGCTATTTGGGGAGCAAAATAACTTATGATGGTCGAAGTAGAGAGGATATAAAATGTAGACTGGCAATGGCAAGGAAAGCGTTTCTGAAAAAGAGAAATTTGTTAACATCGAGTATGGATTTAAGTGTCAGGAAGTCGTTACTGAAAGTATTTGTATGGAGTGTAGCCATGTATGGAAGTGAAACATGGACGATAAATAGTTTGGACAAGAAGAGAAGAGAAGCTGTCGAAATGTGGTGCTACAGAAGAATGCTGAAGATTAGATGGGTAGATCACATAACTAATGAGGAGGTATTGAATAGAATTGGGGAGAAGAGGAGTTTGTAGCACAACTTGACAAGAAGAAGGGACCGGTTGGTAGGACATGTTCTGAGGCATCAGGGGATCACAAATTTAGCATTGGAGGGCAGCGTGGTGGGTAAAAAGCGTAGAGGGAGACCAAGAGATGAATACACTAAGCAGATTCAGAAGGATGTAGGTTGCAGTAAGTACTGGGAGATGAAGAAGCTTGCACAGGGTGGAGTAGCATGGACAGCTGCATCAAACCAGTCTCAGGACTGAAGACCACAACAACAACATACACAGGGCGGTGTGGCCGCACGGTTCGAGGCGCTATGTCACGGATTGCGCGGCCCCTCCACCTGGAGGTTCGAGTCCTGTGTGTGTTGTTGTTAGCATAAGTTAATTTAAGTAGTGTGTAAGTCTAGAGACTGATGATCTCAGCAGTTTGGTCCCTTAAGAACTCACATACATTTGACAATTTTCTATACACAGAACTTAAGCGGTTTTTAGAAACTGATTGCCCATCTGTCCCGCAAGTATTTCAGCTGCGTGACAAGGCGTTCAGAGGGAAATTCAGTACAATATGTCGTATCCCAAGTTCTCTGCAGCTGGCACAATACGACTGTAAAAGACTATCAGACAGTTTCTTCAGACAGTTGTCAACAGCGTAAATAAGCTACACAAAATTCATAACACAAAACTGTAATTGATTCTTTTATTCTATTGCCAGTTTCGGTTAAAAAACCATCATCAGCTACGTGTATCATCGCAATTGGAGCGTGAGTTACAAATGTAACTCCAACGACAAAAGAAAATGTTAGTGGCAAGAACGGTACACTGTGTTACTTACAAAGGTCGAACAAAAACAACTTACATATTACGGAAATGCAAACAGAGTAGTGAAGCTATTGACGCGTTCATTAATAAAACTAAGTTTTCCAATTTGAAAAATAACAGTACAGGGTATTAGAAGCCGACAAGAAGAGCTGCATACATATACTGGGTGTTTGAATTTCATGCTACACACCTCTTGTGGTTGTAGAGGGGACTTAGTAAATGAAGTTTTACATAAAAACGTATGTCTCGGAACGTCAACCAGCAACGTTACAGACTCAAGGTTATAGGCGCGGGTGCCTGTAAATGCATGTACACACATCAAATAAAAGTTTTGCATCACCTCGATTCCGAGAGTACCGGAACCTGCACAGAAAATTGGAATAGAGATCAACATAAACATAATTTCCGCCATTTTTAATGCTCATGAAAACCACACATTGCATGTTGTACCACCATACAGCGAGACTTCCAGAGATTGCTGTACACTCCGGTACCTCTAGTATCCAGTACCACGTCCTCTTACATTGATGCATGCCTGTATTCGTCGCATACTATCCACAAGTTCAAAAGGCACTGTTGTTCCAGATTGTACCACTCCTCAGCGGCAATTCAGCTTAGATTACTCAGAGTGGTTGATGGGTAACGTCCTCCATGAATAGCCCTTTTCAATCCATCCCAGGCTTGTCGATAGGGTTCATGTCTGGAGAACATGCCGACCACTCCAGTCGAGCGATGTCGTCAGCCTGAAGGAAGTCATTCACAAGATGTGCACGATGGGGGCCCGAATTGTCGTCCATGATGAAGAATGCTTCGCCAATATGCTGCCGATATGGTTGTGCTATCGGTCGGAGGATGGCATTCACGTATCGTACAGCCGTTACGGCGCCTTCCATGACCACAAGCGGCGTACGTCGGTCCCACATTATGCCACCGCAAAACAGCAGGGAAACGCCACCTTGCTACACTCGCCGGACAGTGTGCCTACGGGGTTCAGCCTGACCGGGTTGCCTCCAAACACGTCTCCGACGATTGCCTGGTTGAAGCCATATGCGACACTCATTGGTGAAGACAACGTGATGCCAATCCTGCCTCGGGCATGGATGTGTGTGATGTCTTTAGGTTAGTTAGGTTTAAGTAGTTCTAAGTTCTAGGGGACATGACCTCAGATGTTAAGTCCCATAGTGCTCAGAGCCAATCCTGAGCGCTCCATTCGGCATGTTGTTGGGCCCATCTGTACCGCGCTGCATGGTGTCGTGGTTGCAAAGATGGACCTCGCCATGGACGTCGGCCGTGAAGTTGTGCATCAAGCAGCCTATTGCGTACAGTTTGAGTCGTAACACGACGTCTTTTGGCGTTGCTGTCAGCGTTCCTCTGAGCCATAATCCGTAGGTAGCGGTCATCCACTTCAGTAATAGCCCTTGGGCGGCCTGAGCAAGGCACGTTATCGACAGTTCCTGTCTTTCTGTATCTCCTCCATGTCCGAACAACATCGCTTTGGCTCACTCAGAGACGCCTGGACACTCCCCATATTGAGAGCTCTTCCTGTCTCAAAGTAACAATGCGGACGCTATTGAACTGCGGTATTGACCTTCTAGGCTGGGTTGAACTACTGACAACACTAGCCGTGTACCTCCTTCCTGGTGGAATGACTGGAACTGATCGGCATTCTGCCGGCCGGAATGGCCGTGCGGTTCTAGGCGCTACAGCCTGGAGCCGAATGACCTCTCCGGTCGCAGGTTCGAATCCTGTCTCGGGCGTGGATGTGTGTGATGTCCTTAGGTTAGTTAGGTTTAATTAGTTCTAAGTTATAGGCGACCGATGACCCCAGAAGTTAAGTCGCATAGTCCTCAGAGCCATTTGAACCATTCTGATCGGCAGTCTGACCCCCTCCGTCTAATAGGCGCTGCTCACGCATGGTTGTTTACATCTTTATGCATGTTTAGTAACATCTCTGGACAGTCAAAGGGACTGTGTCTGTGATACAATATCCACAGTCAACGTCTATCTTCAGGAGTTCCGGGAACCAGGGTGATGCAAAACTTTTTTTGATGTGTGTATATACAGAGTACTTTCGTGAAGATGTACAAATTATCTACGATGATGGAGAAGGATAAATGTATCAATTTGAGGTAAGGGTCCCTGTAACAACAGCAATACCAGTACACGTATTCCACTGTCAGAGGTATCAAATCGGTTATCGCCTATAACTTTCGACTCTTTCGATTCCGTTACAGGCACCCTTACGTCAGAGTGATACATTTATCCTTCTCCACCATCCTTGAAAGTTCGTTCATCATCACGGAATCATCCCATATATACGCACACTTCCAGACGCCTGCTCCTATAACTTTTCCGTAGCGTCTTTGATAAAGTTTCCGAACACGGCTTCCTACGTAAAACTCGACCTACTAAGTCTCCTCGACAACCTCAAAAATGTGTAACATGAATTGTTAAACACGGCATAGGTGAGGTAAAAACAGCTCAACTACATAGTAGTGTGAGCAAAGCACAGGGAGTACAAAGAACAACTAATGGAATACAGAGATCGAAGCTAACAAGACATTTCAACCTGAGCGCAGTACAAAACTGGTCAAACAGAGCGATGAACAAGTCAGAATCGCTGTGGTGGAATTGTTTTGTAGTGTAGCGTGGTTTAAATGTCTTGTTAGTTTCGATCTCTGTATTCCACTAGGTGATCTTTGTTCTTCGTATTCCGCGTGCTTTGCTCACACTACCATGCAGTTGGGCTGTTTTTACATCTCCTATGTTTATGTAAGTCTTCTTGTCGGTTTCTAATTCCCTGTAATGCTGTTTTTCGGTTTTCACCTGACAGGCATATTTTTGCCAATGAATCTGTCAATAGCTGCATTCCTGTGTTTGGTTTTTCATAATATGCAAGGTGATTTTGTTAGACTTTTGCAAATACTACAGTGTATTACCTTTGTCATTTACATTTTATTTTTGTGATTGTTATTACTTTTGTGACTCACACTCCAGTTACGATGATACAGGCACCAGATGATGGTTTGTAACCGAAACCGGTAGTACAAAAAAAAGACCCAACTACAGCTTTGTGTTATGAATTTTGTGAAAGATAATGAAGCCGGAAGCTTAGACTCGTTTAGCTCTCTTTTATGCACTGTCGACCAGTGTCCGCCCCCGGTAGCTGAATGGTCAGCGTTACGGATTGTCAATCCTCTGGGCCCGGGTTCGATTCCCGGCTGGGTCGGGGAGTTTTCTCCGCCCAGGGAGTGGTTGTTGTGCTGTCCTCATCACCATCCTATCATCCTCATCGACTGCAGGTCGCCGAAATGGCGTCAAATGGAAAGACCGGCACCCGGCGAACTGTCTGCCCGACGGGGGGCCCTAGTCATACGATTAAGTTAAAATTAAAAAAACTGTCGACCAGTCTCTCCAACTACCACACTGTAGTTCCAGGTGAGAAATCAATATGAGCTCTGAGCCCTCGTTGTGCAATGATACGGATGCAAAGGATGAAATAGTATTACGTAGTTCATGCGACTGCTCAGACCAGTAAGGCCAGAGAAACGAGAATAAGCTGCAAGAGCAAAGAAGTAAGGCAGTGTTCGAAGTTTTCTATAATGAGCTGAGAAAGCATTATAACTTGTTTCTAAACTTCTCAGTTTTAAGAACAAAACAAACTGCAAAACGATTTAGAAAAAATATCTGAATGGTGCGAAAATTGACAGTTGACCCTAAATAACGAAAAGTGAGGTCATCCACATGAGTGCTAAAAGGAACTCGTTAAACTTGGGTTACACGATAAATCAGTCTAATCTAAAAGCCGTAAATTCAACTAAATACCTAGGTATTACAATTACGAACAACTTAAATTGGAAAGAACACATAGAAAATGTTGTGGGGAAGGCTAACCAAAGACTGAGTTTTA
Organism: Schistocerca serialis cubense; assembly: GCF_023864345.2. Taxonomy (NCBI): domain Eukaryota; kingdom Metazoa; phylum Arthropoda; class Insecta; order Orthoptera; family Acrididae; genus Schistocerca; species Schistocerca serialis. Next base: position 415,596,273 of record NC_064646.1, read on the forward strand.
TTGGCAGGACACTTAGAAAATGTAACAGACCTACAAAGGAGACTGCCTACACTACGCTTGTCCGTCCTCTTTTAGAATGCTGCTGCGCGGTGTGGGATCCTTACCAGATAGGACTGACGGAGTACATAGAAAAAGTTCAAAGCAAGGCGGCACGTTTTGTATTATCACGAAATATGGGAGAGAGTGTCACAGAAATTATACAGGATTTGGGCTGGAAATCATTAAAAGAAAGGCGCTTTTCGTTGCGTCGGAATCTTCTCACGAAATTCCAATCACCAACTTTCTCCTCTGAATGCGATAATATTTGTTGACACCGACCTACATATGTAGAAAGGTCACCACGATAAAATGAGGGAAGTCAGAACTCGTACGGAAAGATATAGGTGTTCATTCTTTCCGCGCGCTGTACGAGATTGGAATAATAGAGAATTGTGTAGGTGATTCGATGAACCCTCTACCAGGCACTTAAATGTGATTTGCAGAGTATCCATGCAGATGTAGATGAAGATGATAATTCGTTATTGTTGGATGGTTGTTGTTAGCTGTAATATGTACTTATCAGCGCAGTTGTTGTGAACTCAAACAGTGAAGGTTATTTGTTTTTTTAAAACAGTGAGGCAATGTTAACACAATTTCAGGTAAAGTATAACTATCTGAGTTTTTCATTTTTAGGTATGGGAAAATATACACTACCGGAAAAAATTAGTATAGCCTTTTAGAGGTTTCCAAGTCACTGTAGATCTGTCGTTGCAACAGTGCATATGGAGTACATGAAATGATTACATTACAGATCAATAGCACGACCGATTCTGAGGTACGAGGTATCGACCTATGCTGAAACACCCATATTGGTACGTGGTGTAGCATCCACGGGTGACAATGGGGGCACTGACTGTGGCATCCCGTCGCTCGCCAATACTGGGCCATCTCTGTAAATTACCGCTTTACCGCTGTAGCTTAACATTGTGAGTTGCAAGAGTCATTCGTTGCAGCACAGGAATCACAGATACGCTTATCTCGTGGCCTTCGTATTTCTTGTTAAAACTGTTTTCATGTTTACGATTTTTAGTGGCTTCTCTAATCAAGCGGGCGTGGTAGCTCTTCTCCACAGCGACCACTTGCAGGCCGGCTAATTTTATTATGTGGTCGGTCTTATGCAGCACTTGCTCCGCCAGTGCCTGTCCATCTGTCTCAACCAGCAAAGCTTTTTATGTTCGTTAGTAACCAAGCTGTTCAGAATTTATTCTGTTTCTGCTTTTTTAATTTTCAGTGAAAACCGGACGTTACTGGTTTATGAATAAAAATTTCTTTTGTGAACATTTTCAATCTCTATTTCCCAACTTGTTGGATACGCTGGATTTAATCATATGGGCCCATTATTTCAGATCGTTAAATCGAAGAAGTGAAATACGTGTTCATAATAACAGAAAGAGATGTATTTTATATACACTCCTGGAAATGCAAAAAAGAACACATTGACACCGGTGTGTCAGACCCACCATACTTGCACCGGACACTGCGAGAGGGCTGTACAAGCAGTGATCACACGCACGGCACAGCGGACACACCAGGAACCGCGGTGTTGGCCGTCGATGGGCGCTAGCTGCGCAGCATTTGTGCACCGCCGCCGTCAGTGTCAGCCAGTTTGCCGTGGCATACGGAGCTCCATCGCAGTCTTTAACACTGGTAGCATGCCGCGACAGCGTGGACGTGAACCGTATGTGCAGTTGACGGACTTTGAGCGAGGGCGTATAGTGGGCATGCGGGAGGCCGGGTGGACGTACCGACGAATTGCTCAACACGTGGGGCGTGAGGTCTCCACAGTACATCGATGTTGTCGCCAGTGGTCGACGGAAGGTGCACGTGCCCGTCGACCTGGGACCGGACCGCAGCGACGCATGGATGCACGCCAAGACCGTAGGATCCTACGCAGTGCCGTAGGGGACCGCACCGCCACTTCCCAGCAAATTAGGGACACTGTTGCTCCTGGGGTATCGGCGACGACCATTCGCAACCGTCTCCATGAAGCTGGGCTACGGTCCCGCACACCGTTAGGCCGTCTTCCGCTCACGCCCCAACATCGTGCAGTCCGCCTCCAGTGGTGTCGCGACAGGCGTGAATGGAGGGACGAATGGAGACGTGTCGTCTTCAGCGATGAGAGTCGCTTCTGCCTTGGTGCCAATGATGGTCGTATGCGTGTTTGGCGCCGTGCAGGTGAGCGCCACAATCAGGACTGCATACGACCGAGGCACACAGGGCCAACACCCGGCATCATGGTGTGGGGAGCGATCTCCTACACTGGCCGTACACCACTGGTGATCGTCGAGGGGACACTGAATAGTGCACGGTACATCCAAACCGTCATCGAACCCATCGTTCTACCATTCCTAGACCGGCAAGGGAACTTGCTGTTCCAACAGGACAATGCACGTCCGCATGTATCCCGTGCCACCCAACGTGCTCTAGAAGGTGTAAGTCAACTACCCTGGCCAGCAAGATCTCCGGATCAGTCCCCCATTGAGCATGTTTGGGACTGGATGAAGCGTCGTCTCACGCGGTCTGCACGTCCAGCACGAACGCTGGTCCAACTATGGCGCCAGGTGGAAATGGCATGGCAAGCCATTCCACAGGACTACATCCAGCATCTCTACGATCGTCTCCATGGGAGAATAGCAGCCTGCATTGCTGCGAAAGGTGGATATACACTGTACTAGTGCCGACATTGTGCATGCCCTGTTGCCTGTGTCTATGTGCCTGTGGTTCTGTCAGTGTGATCATGTGATGTATCTGACCCCAGGAATGTGTCAATAAAGTTTCCCCTTCCTGGGACAATGAATTCACGGTGTTCTTATTTCAATTTCCAGGAGTGTATGTTGTCAAAGCATGTTTACCTTCCAGGACTCACAGTATGTCACGTTACACTAAACCAAGTTGGTTAGAACAGTAATTTCTAAATATCTGTAGAAAAGACGAGGTTAATAATATTCGGGGAGAAATAACAGGTGAGATCAAAAGTAGTGATAAAAAAAAACAAATCAATCGGGCAAGTAAGTCATTTTAACTACCTGGGCAGCGATTAATTATGATAAAGACGTAAAGAATAAAGCAGCAAAATTTCACGGTGTCGGAGGAACTATAAAAACAACATTAAAGACAGGGACAACTAAAGAAACGCGACTGATCTGAGGCGTAGATACGAAACAAGGAATACGCAATCGAACTGTGACGTCAGAATTGATATTTCCCAAACCAGTTAGAGGATGTAGAAGATATTAAAAATGAGCTTAAAATATTTGCAATAACGGAGGAAATCTACGCAACCAAGTGGAAATGGAAGGAAAAAGTAAACTGAAGATGAAACTTCCTGGCAGATTAAAACTGTGTGCCCGACCGAGACTCGAACTCGGGACCTTTGCTTTTCGCGGGCAAGTGCTCTACCATATGAGCTACCGAAGCGCGACTCACGCCCGGTACTCACAGCTTTACTTCTGCCAGTACCTCGTCTCCTACCTTCCAAACTTTACAGAAGCTCTCCTGCGAACCTTGCAGGACTAGCACTCCTGAAAGAAAGGATATTGCGGAGACATGGCTTAGCCACAGCCTGGGGGATGTTTGCAGAATGAGATTTTCGCTTTGCAGCGGAGTGTGCGCTGATATGAAACTTCCTGGCAGATTAAAACTGTGTGCCCGACCGAGACTCGAACTCGGGTCCTTTGCCTTTCGCGGGCAAGTTCTCTACCATCTGAGCTACCGAAGCACGACTCACGCCCGGTACTCACAGCTTTACTTCTGCCAGTACCTCGTCTCCTACCTTCCAAACTTTACAGAAGCTCTCCTGTGAACCTTGCAGAACTAGCACACCTGAAAGAAAGGATATTGCGGAGACTTGGCTTAGCCACAGCCTGGGGGATGTTTCCAGGATGAGATTTTCACTCTGCAGCGGAGTGTGCGCTGATATGAAACTTCCTGGCAGATTAAAACTGTGTGCCCGACCGAGATTCGAACTCGCGACCTTTGCCTTTCGCGGGAAAGTGCTCTATCATCTGCTAGTTCTGCAAGGTTCGTAGGAGAGCTTCTGTAAAGTTTGGAAGGTAGGAGACGAGGTACTGGCAGAAGTAAAGTTTTGAGTAGCAGGCGTGAGTCGTGATTCGGTAGCTCAGATGGTAGAGCACTTGCCCGCGAAAGGCAAAGGTCCCGAATTCGAGTCTTGGTCGGGCACACAGTTTTAATCTGCCAGGAAGCTTCATATCAGTGCACACTCCGCTGCAGAGTGAAAATCTCATTCTGGAAACATCCCCCAGGCTGTGGCTAAGCCATGTCTCCGCAATATCCTTTCTTTCAGGAGTGCTAGTTCTGCAAGGTTCGCAGGACTAGCACCTGTAAAGTTTGGAAGGTAGGACACGAGGTACTGGCAGAAGTAAAGCTGTGAATACCGGGCGTGAGTCGTGCTTCGGTAGCTCAGTTGGTAGAGCACTTGCCCGCGAAAGGCAAAGGTCCCGAGTTCGAGTCTTGGTCGGGCACACAGTTTTAATCTGCCAGGAAGCTTCATATCAGTGCACACTCCGCTGCAGAGTGAAAATCTCATTCTGGAAACATCCCCCAGGCTGTGGCTAAGCCATGTCTCCGCAATATCCTTTCTTTCAGGAGTGCTAGTTCTGCAAGGTTCGCAGGAGAGCTTCTGTAAAGTTTGGAAGGTAGGAGACGAGGTACTGGCAGAAGTAAAGCTGTGAATACCGGGCGTGAGTCGTGCTTCGGTAGCTCAGTTGGTAGAGCACTTGCCCGCGAAAGGCAAAGGTCCCGAGTTCGAGTCTTGGTCGGGCACACAGTTTTAATCTGCCAGGAAGCTTCATATCAGTGCACACTCCGCTGCAGAGTGAAAATCTCATTCTGGAAACATCCCCCAGGCTGTGGCTAAGCCATGTCTCCGCAATATCCTTACTTTCAGGAGTGCTAGTTCTTCAAGGTTCGCAGGAGAGCTTCTGTAAAGTTTGGAAGGTAGGAGACGAGGTACTGTCAGAAGTAAAGCTGTGAGTACCGGGCGTGTGTTTCGGTAGCTCAGATGGTGGAGCACTTGCCCGCGAAAGGCAAAGGTCGCGAGTTCTAGCCTCGGTCGGGCACACAGTTTTAATCTGCCAGGAAGTTTCATATCAGCGCACACTCCGCTGCAGAGTGAAAATCTCATTCTGTAAACTGAAGATATTCCAAAAAATATTTGCTATATATACTCATAGGGGTAAGTGACGCAAGTTGACCAAGAAAAACGATGGACCTTTTTAGAACTGTAGCCATAACAGGTTCCATGGTGTAGAGAAGAAGAAAGGAGAAGGAGGAGGAAGAGGAGGATGATGATCATGAGTACTTTATATGAATAAAATATTGACTAAATTATCAAGCATCCGAAATGCAACGTGTTTTCTGCACTTGCTGCCAGATACAGATTTGATGTGCAACATGTTCTCAAACTCGCCAAATCGTTTATATAAAAGTGGAAATTTTAGAATCTTGCACCTCTTAGGTAAATTTCTATGGGCGCCCATGTTGTTAGGTGAGAATTGCGAGACTTCCTAAAAAGCGCTTCCATAGCTTTGTAACCGGTAGCCCCATATCCACTCTTACTTCGCGCAAACAATTCTTTCACAGTGAGACCGAGTGCTGCAGAAGCAAATAACGCGGGTTTGTTTCCGCTTACAGCTACGTCATTCACCTGAGAAAGTCTTCGCGGAAAGTTTGAAGTAAATGTTTGCGTTACGTGTGTGCAGGTGACGGACCGGGATGCTGAGGCGGACATTGGCGCCGAGACACCGCGCCAACGCGACGAAGAGGACGTCACACATTACAGGTAAGGGCCACAGGAATTATGCAGTCAAATCTTTTGATGCCTCTCTGAGAACATACACACCACTTCAATATGATCACTCGAACATGAACAGCTACACAATAACACATTTACAGATATGAAACCACATTGTTACACAGACCATCTTCTTTTCAAGTGGCCTTCTTGAGAAAATACCTCATGAAGGACTCTTGCCACAGATGTCAAATCTTCAGTATGCCGTGCCAGGTTCTGTCCAATTGGCGCGTTAGATAGTCAAAATTCCGAGCTGGTTGGAAAGCCCTGTCCGTTACGCTCCAAACATTCTCAACTGGGGAAAGATCCGGCGACCTTGTTGGCCAAGGTAGGCTTCGTCAAGTACGAAAGCAATCAGTAGAAACTCTCCCCGTGCGCGGGTGGGCATTATCTTGTTGAAATGGATCTGGGCGTCCAATACTGTCGACGTACCGCGGTGCAGTGAGGTTCCGCGGACGACAACCAAAGAGGCCCTGCTATGATATTAAGTAACGTTCGAAGTGTTATGGGCAGGGTTCTCCAAGCAGCTCTCAATTTTGACGATCTATCTCGCCATTTGGACAAAATTTGGCACTATATTCCTCAATAGGACATCCAACAACTCTTTCAATCAGTGCCAAGCCGAATAATTGCTTGCATAAAGGCCAGAGATGGACCAACGTATTATTAGCTTGCTTAATTTGTGAAGCTCTTTCTCCTGAATAAATCACGCAATTTTTCTTAAATTGAGGCCATTTGCTTCTCTGTGATGTGTCTCTTTTTCTCCCCCTCTTAGCGTGTATAATGCCTAGAACACACTCGCAGACTCATTGCTTTATTTTGACTTATCATACTTAGCAGTTTGTCCATTGAAATGCCTGTACTCTGTTGCTAGACTAAATATTGCAGGCCTATGGTTACACTTCAGCGACGAGGCGCAAACATTTCAACCGTTTCTCTCCTGCTTCGGAGAGCTTCCGTAGTGTACGTGTTTCATGTATTTTCAATTCCTTGGTATTTATTGAAGATGTGGTCAAACTAAAAGTATTAAAATTTATTCAAAGTTATAATGTACCTTTTCGTCCCTGGGAGGTAAAGAGTTCTGACTATGAAACCTCCATATAAAAAAAGTTTCATTTGAATCGCTAGCACAGATGTAATGTATCTCGAATAGAATTGTCTCCTTCGCACCAGCTACCGTGGATTCCGCAGCTATCGGTCATTCCACACTTCCCTTGCCCTCTTCTCACAGGATATCCTCAAAGCCATGGACCAAAATACTTCTCGACTTCGGGAAAAAATTGACTCGGTACCACGTCCAAGCTTATTAACAAAAGTATAGCGTGTCCATGAAGTCCAGCTGTCATTTCAAAAAATAATAACTTGGAAGCTGTACGAGATATGGAGTCTTCGTTTCACGATAGGAGAAAGGGCAGCACCAGTCGTGATTTTTAATCTGTTTATTGCAGACCGATTTTATCTACTGTGTAGTTATATTCAATGCTACATGAATAGAAGAACATAATGACAAATGGTTCAAATGGCTCTGAGCACTATGGGACTTAACTTCTGAGGTCATCAGTCCCCTAGAACTTAGAACTACTTAAACCTAACTAACCTAAGGACATCAAACACATCGATGCCCGAGGCAGGATTCGAACCTGCGACATTAGCGGTAGCGCGGTTCCAGACTGTAGCGCCTAGAACCGCTCGGCCACCCCGCCGGTAATATATTGACAATCAGGCGTTTAAATATAGATGAAAACCGTATCACAGTTGTATTCAGCATGTACAACGTAAATTTACGTACCATTATATCCAAGTCATTATGCAGTGTTAGCCGACTGATCATAATGTGAGGACAAAATTCACAGCTCATGAGCCAAGCCGTTTTCCCAGTAGCCAATGCTAGTGATTGTTTCTGCATTTCTGTTACCGCCAAACCGAATTACGTTAGTTTCTATACATATATAACAACAGAGATAAGATTTTATGAACCATTTTGTACATTGCAATTTCCTTGAGATCGTAACACCGCTAACTTGACAACCTCTTAAGTTACTTCCATAATGTAACCCAATTTGCACGAAATGAATATGCACTCAACGTGCAATATATATACTACTGGCCATTAAAATTGCTACACCACGAAGATGACTTACTACAGACGCGAAATTTAACCGACAGGAAGAAGATGCTGTGATATGCAAATGATTAGCTTTTCAGGGCATTCACACAAGGCTGGCGCCGGTGGCGACACCTGCAACGTGCTGACATGAGGAAAGTATCCAACCCATTTCTCATACACAAACAGCAGTTGACCGGCGTTGCCTGGTGAAACGTTGTTGTGATGGCTCGTGTAAGGAGGAGAAATGCGTACCATCACATTTCCGACTTTGATAAAGGTCGGATTGTAGCCTATCGCGATTGTGGTTTATCGTATCGCGTCATTGCTGCTCGCGTTGGTCGAGATCCAATGACTGTTAGGAGAATATGGAATCGGTGGGTTCAGGAGGGTAGTACGGAACGCCGTGCTGGATCCCAGTGGCAGAACTGTACGTGACGTTCACAGTCGTCGCTATGCAATTCCTGGTACGTAGAAATATGGTACGGTGCAATCGATGTTGATGTAGCATTTTCAACACAGACGTTTTTGAGATTCCTGATTCTCGCGCAATTTGTCTGCTACTGATGTGCGGATTAGCCGCGACAGCAGCTAAAACACCTACTTGGGCATCATTATTTGTTGCAGGTCGTGGTTGACGTTTCACATGTAGCTGAACACTTCCTGTTTCCTTAAATAACGTAACTATGCGGCGAACGGTCCGGACACTTGGATGATGTCGTCCAGGATGCCGAGCAGGATAGATAGCACACGCCCATTGGGCATTTTGATTACAATAGCCATACATCAACACGATATCGACCTTTTCCGCAATTGGTAAACGGGTGATTTTAACACGGGTAATGTATCACGAAGCAAATACCGTCTGCACTGGCGGAATAGTACGTGATACCACGTACTTATACGTTTGTGACTATTACAGCGCCATGTATCACAAAGCGAAAAAAGTGGTCCAACTAAAACATTCATATTTCTTTACGTACTACACGAGTATGTAATAATAAATGAGGGTTACTATTTTTAAAAAACGCAGTTGATATCCGTTTGGAATGTGGCAGCGCCATCTTACCGGCCAACCTTAGCGCCATCTGGTTTCCCCCTTCAAGCTAGACGAGTTTCGTTCTTTGTAGTTTTTTCGTTTGATGCTTATTTCGTGAGATATGTTGGCCGGTCACTATCAGTGGACCACCCTGTATATATATATTCACAATGTATAAGTTATTTTGTAATTTTAGAATTGGTTTTAGCTTTTATAAAAACAAGTCTTCTTAGTTTTTTAATCTGCACCATCTACAAGTTGATTCTTCATTTGTTTTAACATAATTATTGGATGAATTTTAATAGTTAAAGAGACCATTGTAATTTTATGTATTTTTATTATTATGAAAATGTATCTATCATAAAAATACATAGAATTACCTTATATATATTTATATATGGTGAAATACAATAAAAATACATAAAGTTACGGGTATACGTGCTCGTTGGTTGCTGACTGTTGTCCAACGAGCGCGTATGCCCGTATTAGCTATTACGTGACCAGTTAAAGGCACTGCTATATTTGTAACACAATTTTACTGGATTGGGACAGTTTTGGCCTGAAAATGACGTAGTGTAAAGTCGAAACTGGCTGCTTAGAAATAAACCTGTATAATGGCGATTGGTATTGTTTTTATTAAACATTGAACAGCCGTAGTCCCATAAACCACCATAAGATGGGGTTACATTCATATTTTTAGTCATTCTTCATTACTAGGTGGGCATTCAGTTAGTAAAAGCGTGAATGGCCTTTCAGACCATGATACACAAATTTTGACACTGACAGGCTTTTGTTCTCAAATAAATGTCACATGTAATTACAAACTATGTAGAAAAGTTAATCCAACAGCAATAGAGAGTTTTTAAACCTTTGCAAGGAACAAGATTGGCAGGATGTTTACCGTGCCGATAACATAGATGATAAATATAATCCTTTCCTTAACACATTTCTCGTGTTCTTTGAGAGTTGATTTCCATTATAACGTTCTAAACGGTGTACTAACGTAATAGGCAGCCCGTGTGGCAGACTAGTGGGATAAGGATATCATGTAGAACAAAGCGGAAATTATATCAAAATGTTAGGAATAGTCACAATCAAGCTGCAGTAGCCCATTACAAACAGTATTGTAAGGTGCTTAAAAACATTATTAGGAAGGCAAAGAATATGTGGTATGCAAATAGAATAGCCAATTCACAGGATAAAATGAAAACCATAACCATATGGTCAGTTGTGAAGAAAGTATCTGGTCAGCAGCACAAGGTCGACGATATAAAGTCAATTCGCAGTAAAATATTTCTGTTACCGATAAATCAGATACATGTACACTATTTAACAATCACTTTCTGAGCATTGCTGGTGAATTAAATGTAAATTTAGCTTCTACAGGGTATCATATAATTCTCTTGGCAAATACCTTTCCGAGGTTGATGTCTGAAATACTCCTCTGTGACAAGTGGGAGATTGAGTTAATAATTAAATCACTGAAGACTAAGGACTCTCATGGTTATGATGGAGTGCCTACCAGAAATTAAAGTACTGTGCTGCACATGTTAGCCCTGTATTTAGCCATATTTGTAATCTTTCCTTTAGAAGTGGTCAGTTTCCTGAACGATTAAAGTACTCATTAGTAAAACCGCTTTATAAAAAGGCAGAAAGGGATAATGTAGACAATTTTAGACCTATTTCCATGCCGTCAGTGTTTGCTAAGGATATTAAAAAGGCTGTGTATGTAACTGATCATTAAGTATCACACGATTTGCTATCAAATGCACAGTTCGGCTTTAGAAGTCGCTTAACAACTGAAAATGCTATATACTCTTTTCTCTGTGAGGTACTGGATGGGTTAAACAAAAGGTTTCGAACGCTAGGCAGATTTTTTTTTTTTTTTTTTTGTTTAACTAAGGTGTTTGATGGTGCTCCAGAAGTTGGACCATTACGGAATACGGTGAGTAGCCCAGAACCGGTTCACCTCTTACTTTAACGACAGACAGCAAAAGGTCATTATTCAGAGTGCTGAGAATGGCTGTGATGTGGGGTCTGAGTGAGGTACGTCAAATGGGGGGTGCACAAGGATCAGTGTTGGGACCACTCCTGTTCCTAATTTATATGTATGATATGCCCTCTAGTATTACGGGTAGCTAAATATTTCTGTTTGTTGGTGACTAGCTTGGAAGTAAAGGATGTTGTGTGCAACATTGCCTCGGTTTCAAACAGTGCAGTTCAAGACATAAGTTCATGGCTTGTAGAAAATACACTAACGCTAAATCACAGTAAGACTCAGTTCTTACAGTTTCTAACACACAATTCAACAAAATCTGACGTTTTAACGTCGCAGAATGGGCATATTATTAGTGAAACTGAACAGTTCAAATTTCTAGGTGTTCAGATAGATAGTAAACTGTCGTGGAAAGCCCACGTTCGGCATCTTGTTCAAAGCCTTAATGCTGCCATTTTTACTATTCGAACGGTATCTGAAGTGAGTGATCGTTCGACACAAAAACTAGTGTACTGTGCTTATTTTCATTCGTTTATGTCGTATGGTATTATATTTTGGGGTAACTCTTCCCATTCTAAAAGGATATTTTTGGCTCAGAAACGGGCGATTTGGGCAATAAGTGGTGTATGTTCACGAACCTCTTGTCAACCCCTGTTCACGAGTCAGGGTATTTTGACATTGGTGTATGTATATATATATATATATATATATATATATATATATATATATATATATATATATATATATATATATATATATGTGTATATATATATATATATATATTCCTTGCTGTGGTTTCTTGTTAACAATATTAGCTTATTCCCAAGAATAAGCAGCTTACACTCAGTTAATACTCGGCAGAAATCCAAGCTGCATTTGGATCGGACTTCCTTAACTTTTGTGCAGAAAGATGTGCAGTATATTGTTGCATCCATTTTCAATAAGCTACCACTTGAATTCAAAAATTTTAGCAGTAATTCACGCGCTTTCAAATCGTAACTGAAGGGTTTCTTCATTGGTCACTCCATCTAGTCTGTTTTGGAGTTCCTTGAAAAATTAAGCTGATTCCTGTTGTATTGTTGATTGGGTGTACATAAACTTACGGATCGACTTTTTTCGGGTTCATAAGCGTTTTATTTTTATCTGTTATTACTTTTATGTTGTAATTTCATGTACTGACACATTCCAAGACCTTGTATATTTGCTCCTCAATTTGGTCCTACGGCATTTGACGTGTAAATGAAATAAAAAACCACATAGTTTAGAGATGTTACACCACTGGGATTTGTTGTGCATCAACGTTGACACACTAAGGCGGTACGTGCACTGCTTTGGTTCAAATGGCTCTGAGCACTATGGGACTCAACTGCTGTGGTCATCAGTCCCCTAGAACTTAGAACTACTTAAACCTAACTAACCTAAGGACATCACACACATCCATGCCCGAGGCAGGATTCGAACCTGCGACCGTAGCAGTCGCACGGTTCCTGACTGCGCGCCTAGAACCGCGACACCACCGCGGCCGGCTGCACTGCTTTGCTATGTCGTAACTGACTGGTGGAGTGCACATATATTGTTTTTGGTTATTAGTTCCAGCTGCCACTGTAGTTACCGCGCTGATGTTGCTTATACGCCAAAACGGTGTACGGAACAGCTATTTGTATCATTGAGGCACACAAGCCCCGCAATGACGGCAATATTGCTCTGAGGCAGAATAAGGGGAACCAGCCTGCATTCTCCGAGGCAGATGGAAAACCGCCTAAAAACCATCCACAGACTGGCCGGCTCACCGGACCTCGACACAAGTCCGCCGGGTGGATTCGTGCGGTGGACGAGGCGCTCCTTCCCGCTCCGGAAAACCGTGCGTTAGACCGCTCGGCTAAGCGAGCGGGCATCTGCGTAATACTCGAGTATTATTCGAAACCACCAGTAACAAACCTAGCAGCCCGACTCTGAAATGCTTCGTTGTCTATCATTAATCCGACCTTGAGCGGATCCCAAACACTCGAGCAGTACACAAGAATAGGTCGCACTAGCGTTTTACACTCCTGGAAATGGAAAAAAGAACACATTGACACCGGTGTGTCAGACCCACCATACTTGCTCCGGACACTGCGAGAGGGCTGTACAAGCAATGATCACACGCACGGCACAGCGGACACACCAGGAACCGCGGTGTTGGCCGTCGAATGGCGCTAGCTGCGCAGCATTTGTGCACCGCCGCCGTCAGTGTCAGCCAGTTTGCCGTGGCATACGGAGCTCCATCGCAGTCTTTAACACTGGTAGCATGCCGCGACAGCGTGGACGTGAACCGTATGTGCAGTTGACGGACTTTGAGCGAGGGCGTATAGTGGGCATGCCGGAGGCCGGGTGGACGTACCGCCAAATTGCTCAACACGTGGGGCGGGAGGTCTCCACAGTACATCGATGTTGTCGCCAGTGGCCGGCGGAAGGTGCACGTGCCCGTCGACCTGGGACCGGACCGCAGCGACGCACGGATGCACGCCAAGACCGTAGGATCCTACGCAGTGCCGTAGGGGACCTCACCGCCACTTCCCAGCAAATTAGGGACACTGTTGCTCCTGAGGTATCGGCGAGGACCATTCGCAACCGTCTCCATGAAGCTGGGCTACGGTCCCGCACACCGTTAGGCCGTCTTCCGCTCACGCCCCAACATCGTGCAGCCCGCCTCCAGTGGTGTCGCGACAGGCGTGAATGGAGGGACGAATGGAGACGTGTCGTCTTCAGCGATGAGAGTCGCTTCTGCCTTGGTGCCAATGATGGTCGTATGCGTGTTTGGCGCCGTGCAGGTGAGCGCCACAATCAGGACTGCATACGACCGAGGCACACAGGGCCAACACCCGGCATCATGGTGTGGGGAGCGATCTCCTACACTGGCCGTACACCACTGGTGATCGTCGAGGGGACACTGAATAGTGCACGGTACATCCAAACCGTCATCGAACCCATCGTTCTACCATTCCTAGACCGGCAAGGGAACTTGCTGTTCCAACAGGACAATGCACGCCCGCATGTATCCCATGCCACCCAACGTGCTCTAGAAGGTGTAAGTCAACTACCCTGGCCAGCAAGATCTCCGGATCTGTCCCCCATTGAGCATGTTTGGGACTGGATGAAGCGTCGTCTCACGCGGTCTGCACGTCCAGCACGAACGCTGGTCCAACTGAGGCGCCAGGTGGAAATGGCATGGCAAGCCGTTCCACAGGACTACATCCAGCATCTCTACGATCGTCTCCATGGGAGAATAGCAGCCTGCATTGCTGCGAAAGGTGGATATACACTGTACTAGTGCCGACATTGTGCATGCTCTGTTGCCTGTGTCTATGTGCCTGTGGTTCTGTCAGTGTGATCATGTGATGTATCTGACCCCAGGAATGTGTCAATAAAGTTTCCCCTTCCTGGGACAATGAATTCACGGTGTTCTTATTTCAATTTCCAGGAGTGTATATGCAGTTTCCTTTACAGATGAGTCACAGTTTCCTAAAATTCTCCCTGTAAACCGATATCGACCATTCGCCTTCCCTACCACAATCGTCACATTCTCGTTCCATTTCATATCGCATTGCATCGTTACGACCAGAAATTAAAACGACGTGATTGTGTAAATTAGGAGGCTATTGATGCCGTATCGAACATTACTGGTTCGTTTTTCCTATTAGTCCGCATTAACTCACATTTTTCTACATTTAGAGCTAGGTGCCATTCATCACACCAACTAGAAAATTTGTCTAAATCATCTTGTATCCTCCAAGAATCACTCAACGTCGACACCATTCCGTAGTCACAGTATCATCCGCAAACAACCACAGATCGCTCCCCACGCTATCCGGCAGGTTATTTATGTATATAGAAAATAACAGTAGTCCTATCACGCTTCCGTCGGACTCTCCTGATGATACCCTTGCCTCTGATGAAGACTCGCCGTCGAGAACATCATACTGGGTTCTATTACTTAGGTCTTCTAGCCACTCACATCTGGGAACCTATTCCATACTTAATATCTTAGTTAATTGTCTGCACTGTGGCACAGTGTCAAATGCTTTCCGGAAATCTGTAAATATAGAATCTGCGTGTTGTCCTTTATTATAGTTCGTAGTATATAATGTCAGAAAAGGACAAGCTGAATTTCGTATGAGTGACACTTTCTAAAACCATGCTGACAGGTGGACATAAGCCTTTCGGTCTCTAGGAAATTAGTTAGGTTAGACGTTCTAGTATGATAAAAAAAATTATTATTACTATTAAATATATTTCAATTCTTTCAATTTAGATCGGTATTTCATACTAGAATGTCGCGTTCCCTGTTTGGCACAGCTTTGCCACAGGAGACACGAAAGCGGTCGAAGACGTCCGTCTTCTGGTCGGCTCCTGATCGTTGTCAGAAGGAGGCTAGTTTCTGATTACGCAAAGACTTCTATTATTTGGAAAAGAACAACCCGGATTTCTTTACGTAATTAGTACGAATTTTATAATTACCTAAGGGACCTTTCACAATGAACAGTAAAAAAAAATGCATTTGCAAATGAAATAATTAATAAATGGGGCAGCTATGAATTGTATAGAAGACAAGGAGCGGCCTTCTGTCTACGACCAGGATGCCGCAGTATTCTCTGCTGTAGTAAAGGCTGTTTGACATGTATAAAAATAATATGGTACGGAGGATGAAAAAGTATAAAGGAAAAGAACAGAATAAGAAGTCTGGTAAACACTAAATATATTCAAACAATTCTCACTAGCAAATTAGGGCTTATTTATAAACAATATAACTTACATAAGTACTTTTCTAACTGTATGGTGCGATCAGATTTCAGCCTGCCCTGTGCTGTCTCCTTGGTTCACGTTTTTGTCACAAATTACAGTCATTACTTCTCCCCTTTCGTTAAAGACAATTCTTGCACTGTTCAACACCTCCGATAACAATAACTTGCTGATTTACAGTTTCGAACATAAATTACTTTAATTTTATTAATTAATAATGTTGTCTGCACGCTGGCAAGACCGCTCACTTTTATAGCTTAAAAACGACCTTCTTTACGCTTTCACATTACAAGCAGAAGCACATTAAAATCTGAAGATCTACAAAAGTTTTCTACCGTCATCTTTTATTTAGATCTACATCTACATCTACATTGATACTCCGCAAGCCACCCAACGGTGTGTGGCGGAGGGCACTTTACGTGCCACTGTCATTACCTCCCTTTCCTGTTCCAGTCGCGTATGGTTCGCGGGAAGAACGACTGTCTGAAAGCCTCCGTGCGCGCTCTAATCTCTCTAATTTTACATTCGTGATCTCCTCGGGAGGTATAAGTAGGGGGAAGCAATATATTCGATACCTCATCCAGAAACGCACCCTCTCGAAACCTGGCGAGCAAGCTACACCGCGATGCAGAGCGCCTCTCTTGCAGAGTCTGCCACTTGAGTTTATTAAACATCTCCGTAACGCTATCACGGTTACCAAATAACCCTGTGACGAAACGCGCCGCTCTTCTTTGGATCTTCTCTATCTCCTCCGTCAGACCGATCTGGTACGGATCCCACACTGATGAGCAATACTCAAGTATAGGTCGAACGAGTGTTTTGTAAGCCACCTCCTTTGTTGATGGACTACATTTTCTAAGCACTCTCCCAATGAATCTCATCCTGGTACCCGCCTTACCAACAATTAATTTTATATGATCATTCCACTTCAAATCGTTCCGCACGCATACTCCCAGATATTTTACAGAAGTAACTGCTACCAGTGTTTGTTCCGCTATCATATAATCATACAATAAAGGATCCTTCTTTCTATGTATTCGCAATACATTACATTTGTCTATGTTAAGGGTCAGTTGCCACTCCCTGCACCAAGTGCCTATCCGCTGCAGATCTTCCTGCATTTCGCTACAATTTTCTAATGCTGCAACTTCTCTGTATACTACAGCATCATCCGCGAAAAGCCGCATGGAACTTCTGACACTATCTACTAAGTCATTTATATGTATTGTGAAAAGCAATGGTCCCATAACACTCCCCTGTGGCACGCCAGAGGTTACTTTAACGTCTGTAGACATCTCTCCATTGATAACAACATGCTGTGTTCTGTTTGCTAAAAACTCTTCAATCCAGCCACACAGCTGGTCTGATATTCCGTAAGCTCTTACTTTGTTTATCAGGCGACAGTGCGGAACTGTATCGAACGCCTTCCGGAAGTCAAGAAAAATAGCATCTACCTGGGATCCTGTATCTAATATTTCCTGGGTCTCATGAACAAATAAGGCGAGTTGGGTCTCACACGATCGCTGTTTCCGGAATCCATGTTGATTCCTACATAGTAGATTCTGGGTTTCCAGAAATGACATGATACGCGAGCAAAAAACATGTTCTAAAATTCTACAAGAGATCGACGTAAGAGATATAGGTCTATAGTTTTGCGCATCTGCTCGACGACCCTTCTTGAAGACTGGGACTATCTGTGCTCTTTTCCAATCATTTGGAACCCTCCGTTTCTCTAGAGACTTGCGGTACACGGCTGTTAGAAGGGGGGCAAGTTCTTTCGCGTACTCTGTGTAGAATCGAATTGGTATCCCGTCAGGTCCAGTGGACTTTCCTCTATTGAGTGATTCCAGTTGCTTTTCTATTCCTTGGACACTTATTTCGATGTCAGCCATTTTTTCGTTTGTGCGAGGATTTAGAGAAGGAACTCCAGTGCGGTCTTCCTCTGTGAAACAGCTTTGGAAAAAAGGTGTTTAGTCTTTCAGCTTTACGCGTGTCGTCCTCTGTTTCAATGCCATCATCATCCCGTAGTGTCTGGATATGCTGTTTCGAGCCACTTACTGATTTAACGTAAGACCAGAACTACCTAGGATTTTCTGTCAAGTCGGTACATAGAATTTCACTTTCGAATTCAATGAACGCTTCACGCATAGCCCTCCTTACGCTAACTTTGACATCGTTTAGCTTCTGTTTGTCTGAGAGGTTTTGGCTGCGTTTAAACTTGGAGTGGAGCTCTCTTTGCTTTCGCAGTAGTTTCCTAACTTTGTTGTTGTACCACGGTGGCTTTTTCCCGCCCCTCACAGTGTTACTCGGCACGTACCTGTCTAAAACGCATTTTACGATTGCCTTGAACTTTTTCCATAAACACTCAACATTGTCAGTGTCGGAACAGAAATTTTCGTTTTGATCTGTTAGGTAGTCTGAAATCTGCCTTCTATTACTCTTGCTAAACAGATAAACCTTCCTCCCTTTTTTTATATTCCTATTAACTTCCATATTCAGGGATGCTGCAACGGCCTTATGATCACTGATTCCCTGTTCTGTACATACAGAGTCGAAAAGTTCGGGTCTATTTGCTATCAGTAGGTCCAAGATGTTATCTCCACGAGTCGGTTCTCTGTTTAATTGCTCAAGGTAATTTTCGGATAGTGCACTCAGTATAATGTCACTCGATGCTCTGTCCCTACCACCCGTCCTAAACATCTGAGTGTCCCAGTCTATATCTGGTAAATTGAAATCTCCACCTAAGACTATAACATGCTGAGAAAATTTATGTGTAATGTATTCCAAATTTTCTCTCAGTTGTTCTGCCACTAATGCTGCTGAGTCGGGAGGTCGGTAAAAGGAGCCAATTATTAACCTAGTTCGGTTGTTTAGTGTAACCTCCACCCATAATAATTCACAGGAACTATCCACTACTACTTCACTACAGGATAAACTACTACTAACAGCGACGAACACTCCACCACCGGTTGCATGCAATCTATCCTTTCTAAACACCGTCTGTACCTTTGTAAAAATTTCGGCAGAATTTATCTCTGGCTTAAGCCAGCTTTCTGTACCTATAACGATTTCAGCTTCGGTGCTTTCTATCAGCGCTTGAAGTTCCGGTACTTTACCAACGCAGCTTCGACAGTTGACAATTACAATACCGATTGCTGCTTGGTCCCCGCATGTCCTGACTTTGCCCCGCACCCGTTGAGGCTGTTGCCCTTTCTGTACTTGCCCAAGGTCATCTAACCTAAAAAACCGCCCAGCCCACGCCACACAACCCCTGCTACCCGTGTAGCCGCTTGTTGCGCGTAGTGGACTCCTGACCTATCCAGCGGAACCCGAACCCCACCACCCTATGGGGCAAGTCGAGGAATCTGCAGCCCACACGGTCGCAGAACCGTCTCAGCCTCTGATTCAGACCTTACACTCGGCTCTGTACCAAAGGTCCGCAGTCAGTCCTGTCGACGATGCAGCAGATGGTGAGCTCTGCTTTCATCCCGCTAGCGAGACTGGCAGTCTTCACCAAATCAGATAGCCGCCGGAAGCCAGAGAGGATTTCCTCCGATCCATAGCGACACACATCATTGGTGCCGACATGAGCGACCACCTGCAGATGGGTGCACCCTGTACCCTTCATGGCATCCGGAAGGACCCTTTCCACATCTGGAATGACTCCCCCCGGTATGCACACGGAGTGCACATTGGTTTTCTTCCCCTCTCTTGCTGCCATCGAAGCGGAACGACAGTTCAGCTTCTGTTAAAATGTTTCTTTGACTGCGCAATCGATGTATTAGCGTCCGCGCTAGATGCGCATCTTTACAGTTATGTAAATTATACAAAACAAATGTCTTTCAAAGGGTACTCAAAGCTTTCGTAGGACGGAAATACCAATAATATTACAACGTCACAGTATGTTCTGAAATTCTGCTGCAAACCGATGTTAAGCTTTCAACACTGAAGCGCCAAAGAAACGGGTTTAGGTTGGTTGGTTGTTTGGGGGAAGAGACCAAACAGCGAGGTCATCAGTCTCATCGGATTAGGGAAGGACAGGGAAGGAAGTCGACAGTGCCCTTTCAGAGGAACCATCCCGGCATTTGCCTGGAGCGATTTATGGAAATCACGGAAAACCTAAATCAGGATGGCCGGACGCGGTATTGAACCGTCGTCCTCCCGAATGCGAGTCCAGTGTGCTAACCACTGCGCCACCTCTCTCGGTAAACGGGTTTAGGCATGCGTGTTCAAATACAGAGGTATGTAAACGGGCAGAATATGGCGCTGCGGTCAGCAACGCCTATATAACACAACAAGTGTCTGGCGCAGTTGTTAGATGTGTTACTGCTACTACAATGCCAGGTTACCATCAAGATTTAAGTGAGTTCGAACGTGGTGTAATAGACGGCGCACGAGCGATGCGACACAGTATCTTCGAGGTAGCGATGAAGTGGGGATCTTTCCGTACGAGCATTCCAGGAGTGTACCGTGAATATCAGGAAAACTGTAAAACAAATGTTCAACATCGCTGCGGCCGGAAGAAGATCCTGCAAGAACGGGACCAACGACAACTGAAGAGAATCGTTCAACGTGACAGAAGTGCAACCCTTCCGCAAATTGCTTCAGGTTTCAATGCAGGGCCATCAACAAGTGTCAGGGTGCGAAACATTCAACGGAACATCATCAATATGTGCTTTCGGAGGCGAAGGCCCACTCGTGTTCTCCTGATGACTGCACGACACAAAGCTTTACGCCTTGCTTGGGCCCTTAAACACCGACATTGGATTTTTGATGAGTGGAAACATGTCGCCTGGTCGGATATGTCTACTTTCAAACTGTATCGAGCGCATGGACGTGTATGGATATGGAGACAACATCACGAATCCATGGACCCTGTATGTCAGTAGGGGCTGTTTCAAAAAAATGCTCAAATGTGTGTGAAATCTTATGGGACTTAACTGCTAAGGTCATCAGACCCTGTATGTCAGTAGGGGCTGTTTCAAAAAAATGTTCAAATGTGTGTGAAATCTTATGGGACTTAACTGCTAAGGTCATCAGTCACACTACTTAACCTAAATTATCCTAAGGACAAACACACACATCCATGCCCGAGGGAGGACTCGAACCTCCGCCAGGACCAGCCGCACCGTCCATGATTAGAGCGCTTTAGATCGCTCGGCTAGGGGGCTGTTTCAGCTGGTGGAGGCTCCGTAATGGTGCGGGGCATGTACAGTTGGAGTGATATGGGGCCCCTGATATGGCCGGCCGCTGTGGCCGAGCGGTTCTAGGTGCTTCAGTCCGGAACTGTGCTGCTGCTACGGTCGTAGGTTCGTATCCTGCCTCGGGCATGGATGTGTGTGATGTCCTTAGGTTAGTTAGGTTTATGACCTCAGATGTTAAGTCCCATAATGCTTAGAGCCATTTGAAGAATTTTGAACACTGATACGTCCAGCTACGACTCTGACAGGTAACACGTACGTAAGCATCCTGTCTGGTCACTTGCATCCCTTCATGTCCATTGTGCATTCCGAGGGACTTGGGCAATTCCAGCAGGACAATGCGACACGTCACATGTCTAGAATTGCTACAGGGTGGCTCCGGGAACACTATTCTAAGTTTAAATACTTCCGCTGGTCACCAAACGCCCCAGATATGAACATTATTGAGCATATCTGGGATGCCTTGCAACGTGCTGTTCAGAAGAGATTTCCACCTTCTCGTACCCTTACGGATTTATGGGCAGCCCTGCAGGATTCATACTGTCATTTCCCTCCAGCACTACTTCAGACATTAGTCGAGATCATGCCATGTAGTGTTGCGGCATTTCTGCGTGGTCGCGAGGGCTCTACACGGTATTAGGCAGGTGTATCAGTTTCTTTGGCTCCTCAGTGTAATTCGTTGAATGCTTCTCGCACCGCTCTACTTACGCTCATTTTGTTTTTGTTCAGTTTCTGTTTGTCAACTGCGACTTCACTTAAATTTATGATCTTTGTTTGCTGCCATGTTCAAGATTTCCTTAGTAGCTTGCTAACAACGCTCTTGTACCACATCTGAGAATCGTATGAGCAACTCCCCAGCTGTTTCTCCCAGCTTGGCCCACTTTAACTTCGGCGTGCAGGTGACCACCTTTTCCCGGCTGAGGCCGCGAAAGATCGCTGATGTGTGCAGCCTTTGGTTGTCGGTTTCCCAGAGGCCTGACCGCCGCAGGATGGTGAAGTGCGGCGACGAGCCGCTGCTGGTGCCGCCGCCCAAGGCAGCGGCCATGGCGGCGACCAGCAAGGCGGCGCCCGCCGTCGGCGTGGGTGGCTGCGTGGACCAGGAGCCCACCTACTGCTTCCGGCTGCAGGAGGAGGCGCCCGACAGGGACCGCGACAGCGCCGCCTCCACCAGCGTCTACTCCATCTACAAGCAGCGCATCGACCAGATGTTCGACGAGACGCGCTCCCAGATGTCCTCGTCAGCCTGCCGCACCACCACCTCCTACAGCTGCTGCCAACAGGTTGGTACATGATACTCCCATTTGAGACTTTTCATTCTTTACCCAGGGAATAAGTTTCCGAAACACACGAGACGGGTCTTTTTACAAAGTATCTGATCAAATGTATCTCTACGCTTATTACTGGACATTAATGTTGGGTGTGTCTACTCTTCGCCTTTATAACATGCTGGGGACACGTTCAATGAGGGATCTGGAGCCTGGCAACCCATTTTTCCTAAAGATACAAGAAAACCAGAGAAGGTAGTGATGTTGGACGGTATGATCTGTACCGAAGCAGACGTTCTAACTCATCCCAAAGCATTTGGACTGCGTTCAGGTCGGGACTCTGGACAGGTTGGTCTGTTTCAGGAATGTTATTGTCCACAAACCATTAACCCACAGACATTGCTTCATGACAGCGTTCATTGTCACGCCGATACAATCATTGTCTCCCAATGAAACTTCCTGGCAGATTATAACTGTGTGCCCGACCGAGATTCGAACTCGGGATCTTTGCCTTTCGCGGGCAAGTGCTCTGCCATCTGAGAGAGTTTCTGTAAAGTTTGGACGGTAGGAGACGAGATACTGGCAGAAGTAAAGCTGTGAGGAGCGGGCGTGAGTCGTGCTTCGGTAGCTCAGATGGTAGAGCACTTGCCCGCAAAAGGCAAAGGTCCCGAGTTCGAGTCTCGGTCGGGCACACAGTTTTAATCTGCCAGGGAGTTTCATATCAGCGCACACTCCACTGCAGAGTGAAAATCTCATTCTGGATTGTCTCCCAATGTTTCCTCTCCTGTACATAGTCCTCTAAACTATGTTCGTATCCGTCCGCATCTAACGTTTTCTTCAGACACGGTAAGGGAACCACACGCTAGCGACAATAAATACCCCCATACCGTAACACCTGTAACTCCGTGCTTCCTCATTGGATGATGTCAGGCAACGTTCCCGAGGCACCCCGAGAAACCCAAAGACTTCCACCGGATTGCCGAAGGGTACAGCGTGATTCATGACTGCAAACCACTCGCTTCCACTCATCCGCTGTCCAATAGCTCTTTACATCACCTCAAGCGTTGCTTAGCTCTGGCTACAGACATGTGAGGCTTTCGAGGAGCTGCTCGACCATAATACACCACTCTTTTTTACTCATCTCGCAGCAGTCACTGTGTTGGCTGGACTGCTATTAGCATTTGGAACTCAAGAGTTATTTCTTCCACTGATTTCTAGCTGTTTTTTTCAACCACCCTCCATAATGCTCAACAGTTTTTGTTTTGGATGTGGCTGCTCCTTCGTGTCTCCACATCACAATCACTTCACCAACAGTCGATATGGGCAGCTTTAGAAGGATTGAAATGTCCCTGATGGACCTGTTACTCTAGTGGCCCCAATGTCTAGTCCACCTTCGAAGTCGCTGAGTTCTCTTTGCCGATCCATTCTGCTGTTACTTCTTTTCTACTGACAACACAAACCCCCCCCCCCCTCCCAGAATCTATTATAAAGACGGGCACCTTCCATGACATCTACATCTAGTGACAATTTGCGCATTATTTAGGGTTGTGCGGATACTTTTGATCAGACGTTGTGAGTGCAGATAGTGAAAATACAAAGGGAAGCCAAAAAGTAAAGGGACATTTGCAATTTCTCGCCATAGGGCTTGGTATCACTGCTAGTATCCAGCACTGAAGTATTGTCGTGCACAACAGTTCTATACAATCAATGTGTCACTCTTGTTCTCGCTTTACTCGTATTGTAGCAGACCACCCGCCAGGTTATCCGAGAGGGCAAAGAAAAAAAAAAAAAAAAAAAAAAAAAAGAGCGCTTTAGTTGCTTTCTGGGCCCGCCAATGTGCTACTTCCTGGGCTCGGGTAGGCGAGCCGGCCCCGGATCGAATCTGCCCAGCGGATTACTGACGAAGGCCGGTGTGCCAGCCAGCCAGCCTATATGTGGTTTTTAGGCAGTTTTCCACATCCCCCTAGTTGAATACCGGTCTGGTCCCCATATCCCGCCTCAGTTCCACTGCTCACAGACATCTGAACGCGTTCGCACTATTCCATGGATTACACTAGATGCTGACAGCTGGGTTACACTAATTCCATTCTCAGAGGTAGTGGGGTGGCAACAGGAAGGGCATCCATCCACCCCTTATTTTAATCTTGCCAAATCCGACCCTAACCATACCGACCCTGCGAAATCGCGGGACAAAGGCACAAGCAAAAGAAGGCGGAGAAGTCCTATTGTAGCAGACCGTGAAACATGGCAGCTCCATTGTCGAGCTGCACCAAGGAGAAAATGAGGGCAGTGATTCGCTTTTCGTTTGTGTATGCTGTTAAACCTGCGGGAATTGTTCGTCAAATGCAAAAGCAGTATGGTGACACCTGTCTAATGCTACGCAACATCTACATGGACAGCGAACTTCAAACAGGGAAGAATTTTTTCTATGCGACTAGGAAAAATCGGACAGGTCATCGACTTCAATAATTGAACGTGGATGTCGTTGAGGATATGGTGATGGAAAACAGACGAATCACAGTGGACGAAATCGCTAATACTTTACATATCAGTTATGGTTCAGCGTATTCCATCTTACACGAAAGGCCACATTTTTGGGAAGTGTGGGCAGGGTGAGTACCGAAAAAATTGTCAGCGCAGGTTCAAAGGATGGACGTCTCTCGTAAACGTCTGGCTCATTATCGTCGCGATGGAGACCGATTTTTACAGCAAATCGTTACTGTAGACGAAATTGGGGCGCATCATGTCGAACCGGATGGTCTGGAAACACTCATCATCACCAGAAGTTACAAAATTTAAACGTCAACCATCAGCTGGTAAGATTATACTAACACTATTCTGGGACATGAAAGGTGTGGTAGCCGTTCGTTTCACCCCAATAGGCGAAACTTCGAACAGTGAGAATTATTTTTATGTGGTGTGAACTAAACTGAAGCCTGCAATCAGATCCAAACGTTGCGGAAAACTGTGAAAAGGTGTCATTCTGCGGCTACGTTCTGCCAAACGGCAGGTCGAAACGATAAAGGAACTGGGATTCAAACTGCTGGAAAACACGCCTTACAGTCCAGACCTGGCTCCAAGCGATTTCCATATGTCTGGACCATTGAAGGAAGGGCTTAGGGGAAGAAGATTTGCAACCGATACAGAAGTCATTGATGCGGTGCTAAATTGGTTACATATGCAACCAAAAAACCTTTTTCCGGTGGAGTCAAAAAACTTGTGAAACGTTGTACGAAGTACGTTGAAGTGCAGGGAGTTATGTAGAAAATAATGCATTTTTCAGTTTCCTATCGTTAGCATAACTATTCTTTTTTTCAAAAGTCCCTTTACTTTTTGACTTGCCCTCGTAAATAAGGCGTGAGTAGTAACATTATATGTTGATAACAAAATTGTATTATTATACAGGATGTTTCAAAAATACTATTTCAAACTTTGGGGTCGTGTTGCTTGTACCAAAACAAGGAAAAAAGTCCAGTAAGTATGTGCTTTAAAATGCATACATTAATAACTATGAGTCCGTCTTCATCTTTGATACTATGAAACAAATCTCTGCTGCTGCAAGCTCTTTATTTTCCACATTTTGGGAGGACGTAGTATGGACCAAGACACGAAAACATTTTCAGTATAGGTCTCTAAAACGCATATCCTAATAGCTATGAGCACTTTTTCAGTAGAAGAGATGTGTTTCACAGTGTCAAATATGAGCAAGTTCTCACAGCTCTTAAGGTGTGCATTTTACAGACGATGTTTACTCGTCACTTTTTTCTTGTTTTATTCCATTCTATCTCCTCAGAAAGTAGCTTTCTATAGAGTAGACGTGTTTCACAGCATTGAAGATGAACAAGTGCTCACAGCCCTTCAGCTATGTATTTTAGAGCCCATGTTTACCAGATGTTATTTTCTTGTTTTGACGTAAGGAACCGGCACGCCAAGTTTATAAAAGTAGTTTTGAAACACCCTGTGTATACGCACATATGCTGGTAACTGATCATATTAATTCTGGAATACAACTGCTAGGTAAAGCAGGCACACAAAACTGAAATATGGAATAATGACATACTGATATAACATGTTATGTTACGTAAATACAATATATAAACTTTTATAAGTATTAGGTTGTACCACGTAATGTAGACTATACTTGATCATCATCTTTGCAATTCAGGTTGTTTCAAACTTCTCTGCTGTATACATATATTGTGATGATGGTTATTAATCGAAACTAGTAGTGATAAAAAAGGACGTATACACAGCTACGTGACATGCATCCCATAAAGCGGTTAATCGGTCTTAAAAAATATATTTCACGTGGGAAGGGTTGTACAGATTTTCTGATACTTTTCAGTTAGAAACCAGTAATAAAGGTTTACCAACAATTGATCATTGTGACACATGGGAATTCAGAATAAAAGTGGTGAGTTTTTGGTGAAACAACTAACCATAAAGTATAAATTCTTTTCATCCTGACATATGTATAAACTGTTGCACTCAGTAGATCATCTGACTCATTAAAGTTATCCCTTATGATTGGGTCCACTGTCATCACAGAGGCTGATTATTATTTATTCACTGTTATTGGCCAATTTCAAGCTAATGGTAATTTTGAAATGCAGAATTACATGTGACTGTAAACATCTATTAGAAAATGGTACATGACGTCAGAATTAAAGAGAAAGGGTGGAGGCATGTTCCTAACGCATAGTCAACGCAGCTGAATATAAAATACATTACACAACATAACAACAAGGTAACTGCTACTCACACCTATTGCAAATAGACAGTTGAGTATAGGATATAAACCGGTGTACGGCCACCTGAGAATATATTTTTATTTGTATAGAGACTGTTTGTACACTCCTGGAAATGGAAAAAAGAACACATTGACACCGGTGTGTCAGACCCACCATACTTGCTCCGGACACTGCGAGAGGGCTGTACAAGCAGTGATCACACGCACAGCACAGCGGACACACCAGGAACCGCGGTGTTGGCCGTCGAATGGCGCTAGCTGCGCAGCATTTGTGCACCGCCGCCGTCAGTGTCAGCCAGTTTTCCGTGGCATACGGAGCTCCATCGCAGTCTTTAACACTGGTAGCATGCCGCGACAGCGTGGACGTGAACCGTATGTGCAGTTGACGGACTTTGAGCGAGGGCGTATAGTGGGCATGCGGGAGGCCGGGTGGACGTACCGCCGAATTGCTCAACACGTGGGGCGTGAGGTCTCTACAGTATATCGATGTTGTCGCCAGTGGTCGGCGGAAGGTGCACGTGCCCGTCGACCTGGGACCGGACCGCAGCGACGCACGGATGCACGCCAAGACCGTAGGATCCTACGCAGTGCCGTAGGGGACCGCACCGCCACTTCCCAGCAAATTAGGGACACTGTTGCTCCTGGGGTATCGGCGAGGACCATTCGCAACCGTCTCCATGAAGCTGGGCTACGGTCCCGCACACCGTTAGGCCGTCTTCCGCTCACGCCCCAACATCGTGCAGCCCGCCTCCAGTGGTGTCGCGACAGGCGTGAATGGAGGGACGAATGGAGACGTGTCGTCTTCAGCGATGAGAGTCGCTTCTGCCTTGGTGCCAATGATGGTCGTATGCGTGTTTGGCGCCGTGCAGGTGAGCGCCACAATCAGGACTGCATACGACCGAGGCACACAGGGCCAACACCCGGCATCATGGTGTGGGGAGCGATCTCCTACACTGGCCGTACACCACTGGTGATCGTCGAGGGGACACTGAATAGTGCACGGTACATCCAAACCGTCATCGAACCCATCGTTCTACCATTCCTAGACCGGCAAGGGAATTTGCTGTTCCAACAGGACAATGCCCTTCCGCATGTATCCCGTGCCACCCAACGTGCTCTAGAAGGTGTAAGTCCACTACCCTGGCCAGCAAGATCTCCGGATCTGTCCCCCATTGAGCATTTTTGGGACTGGATGAAGCGTCGTCTCACGCGGTCTGCACGTCCAGCACGAACGCTGGTCCAACTGAGGCGCCAGGTGGAAATGGCATGGCAAGCCGTTCCACAGGACTACATCCAGCATCTCTACGATCGTCTCCATGGGAGAATAGCAGCCTGCATTGCTGCGAAAGGTGGATATACACTGTACTAGTGCCGACATTGTACATGCTCTGTTGCCTGTGTCTATGTGCCTGTGGTTCTGTCAGTGTGATCATGTGATGTATCTGACCCCAGGAATGTGTCAATAAAGTTTCCCCTTCCTGGGACAATGAATTCACGGTGTTCTTATTTCAATTTCCAGGAGTGTATATAGACTGTTTGTAGTAAATATGTTTTGGAAAAGGATTCTGCTTGAGCACACACAATTTTCTTCTTTTTAGTTTCAGATAAATGTGTGTAATTGTGTACAGTGTTCAGCTGAAGTATCCTTGTTACGAAATACTCAGATGAGCCAGAACAATACGACCTCTGCCTACCCCGAGAATGAATGCGGCCCGGTGGCGTTACGGGCAGGTGCCGTAATAGGGGAAGTGTATAAGCGGAGCAGTGACGATGGGGAATCGTAGGCTGAAGAGCAGCGTACTAAGCTGCTGCCAGCCCGCCCCTCTCTGGCGTGGAATCGAAACTCAATATAGAGGAAAAAATGGGGAATCAGTTTACCGACGATACGAGTCACAACGCAGGACATTTACTGAGTTTAGCGGTTTTCACAAAGGGCAGATTGTTACGGTCAGACAATTGAATATGGGCATCTTAGAAATCGCGAAGCTGTTCGCGCTCTAATGTGAGCGTCTACGAAAAGTAGTTGAAGACCAATGAAACAACTAGTAGGCGGCAAGGTACTGAACGTCCGTATCTCATCACAGAACGTGGCCGTCGAAGGTCTGCCTGCTTTGTAAATCACAGTATGCGGCGATAAGTGGCAAAAATGAAATGAGCGTATAGCTTCGTTGGCGGGGAGGCCCCATCCGAGGAAGTTTGGCCGCCACATGCAAGTCTTATTTCAGAAGACGCCACATTGGGCAACTTGCGCGCCGGTGATGAGGATGAAATGATGATGAGAACAACACCCAGTCCCCGAGTGGAGAAGATCCCCAACCCGACCGGGAATCGAACCCGGGCCCGCTTGCTTAGGAGGCGAGTACGTTACCACCCAGCTAAGCAAGCGGACGATCGGTAGTAGATCTGTCGGCAGAGTACAGTACTAGTGCTGACAAAAGTGTTTCGGTGCAGAGTGCTTAGCGCACATAGATGCACATTGATGAATATTAGGTTCTGCTGCAAACGGCGCGTCCATGTTCGCATGCTGACCCATGAAAATCGTCAGTTACCATATTGCATTGCCTGTGTTGTCTCTGTGTACTCTGCAGTGTACTTCAGACATGCACTGCTGCGATCGTCAGCTGTATGAAACGTAAGAATCATGTTCAACCTGCACAATTTACTGGTGAAAATGGAAGTTTATACTCAACCGAGACTCGAACCCGGTTTTCCCGCTTTATGCGAGCGGTCGTCCTTACCGTTTCGACTGTCTGAGCATGTTCCCCTGAAGGACGCTGCAGAGTACATCATCGCAACACAGGCCCTGAAACATGGTATTTCATGCCTAAAAACAAGGCCGCGACTTTTAATCATACGGCTCTCCCTTTACTAGATTCATAGTATCCGTGCGAGAATAAGATGTAGAAAATATGGTGACATATAGAAGTTTGGGTCTGCCTGCACGGGATCATCGCTACT
Source organism: Schistocerca serialis cubense (assembly GCF_023864345.2). Lineage (NCBI taxonomy): Eukaryota > Metazoa > Arthropoda > Insecta > Orthoptera > Acrididae > Schistocerca > Schistocerca serialis. The sequence continues at coordinate 415,626,216 of NC_064646.1, forward strand.
GGACTGTGGACCACTGGAAACGTGTCGCCCGGTAGGATGAACCACGTTTCTTGTTATAGCAGGTTGGTAGTCGTAACTGGATACGCCTTCATCCAGGAGGCATACTGCTTTAAATATACACAGAGCCACGGAAGGTGGCCTATGGGGGTTACTGTGGGTAACGTGCACTTCGGCTTCCAGGGGGCCTCTGACAGTGCTCGAAGACACCATAACAGTACTACCTGGGCGTTATTGCGGACCACTTGCGTTCCTTCATGCTTCATATTTTCCCCGACAGCGACAGCATCTCCCAGCAGGATAACACGGACAGAATCGTGCTACGCTGGTGTAACCTCCCAACAGATAAAATCCGCAACCTCGCAATAAAAAGGTGACTAACCTCTCAATAAAAATGTGACTCATATATAACCGTTCAACAGTAATCTCGTAATGTAACCTTCCAATAATTAACTGAGTGTGAATCTAAACTGGTAAATCTGGGCGTCAACAGTGCTGCGTCATGACCCTGAAAAATCATTCTGAATAAACTGAAAATTCTTACTTCAATGATGTCGCCGGATAATGCGTATATATCTGCCCGTATAAGAAATTTTTCTGGCACAGCCCAGTGCAGTGCTAGCCACTAGATTTTGTTATGTATGAAAAACAACTGATTTTCTTTACGATAATCGGCATGACTATGGATAGGAGAAATTAGTAAAAAACTTTAAATTCAGATGAATAACTGTAAAAAGTTATATTTATAAGAAAGATTATTATTGAAAGATTTTTTTTGAGAACATTTACGTGGGACTTTGATATAACAATAGTACAAAAATCAGCTGTAGCAATTAACATAAAGAACAATAATATTTTGCTTTTACCTTATGCTACATCGCTCTGCCACCGCCATCGTTCTCCACGACCGGCCTTGGTAATTCCATAACTGTACTGCTCTTCTCGAGCTGCAAAAAACCACTACTAGACTGCATTGTCCGAACTCCTGGGCACAACCGCGCGACTGCGAGCTACCACTACTACTGCAGCCGACACTGCTCTCTGGTCTGCGATTCTATAGTAGCTTACATATCGCAGGCAGCGCGTGAGCAATCCATCGAAGTTACATCTGCTCGAGTGCGCTAGCAATAAATTCCTTAGTCATGGACCTCTTACAGTGGTTTAAGGAGCATGATAGTGAAGTCACCTTGATGTGTTCGCCTCATCTAAGCCCACTGGAACACATGTCGGACGCTATCGGGCGCCAGTTCTGCACTCACGAAACGTAAGACTTGTATACGTGACCTGTGCGTGTACATGCGATCTGACACGTCTCCAGAAAATTATCAAGGCCTTGTCGAATCCATAGCACGCAGAATTGCTGCTGTATCGCGTCCCATTTTGAACCATCACAAAATCAAGCAGATGGTCATAGTGATTTTGGCTCATCATTGTACATTGGTGATAAGTACTGGGTGATCAAAAAGTCAGTATAAATTTGAAAACTGAATAAATCACGGAATAATGTAGATATAAAGGTACAAGTTGACACACATGCTTGGAATGACATGGTGTTTTATTAGAACCAAAGAAATACAAAAGTTCAAAAAAGAATCCTACAGATGGCGCTTCATCTGATCAGAATAGCAATAATTAGCATGACAAAGTAAGACAAAGCAAAGATGATGTTCTTTACAGGAAATGCTCAATATGTCCACCAAAATTCCTCAACAATAGCTGTAATCGAGGAATAATGTTGTGAACAGCACTGTAAAGCATATCCGGAGTTATGGTGAGGCATTGGCGTCGGATGTTGTCTTTCAGCATCCCTAGAGATGTCGGTCGATCACGATACACTTGCGACTTCAGGTAACCCCAAAGCCAATAATCGCACTGACTGAGGTCTGGGGACCTGGGAGGCCAAGCATGACGAAAGTGGCGGCTGAGCACACGATCATCACCAAACGACGCGTGCAAGAGATATTTCACGCGTCTATCAATATGGGGTGGAGCGCCATCCTGCATACACATCGTACGTTCCAGCAGGTGTTTATCAGCCAGGCTGGGGATGATGCGATTCTGTAACATATCGGCGTACCTCTCACCCGCCACGGTAGCAGTTTTGCTGTCGAGACCCATGTGTCGGACATTTTGTGAACTTTTTTTGTTTTTTTCTCCACGACCGGCCTTGGTAATTCCATAACTCTACTGCTCGAGCTTCAAAAAATCACTACTAGACTGCATTGTCCGAACTCCTGGACTCAACCGCCCGACTGCGAGCTACCACTATTACTGCTGCCGACACTGCTCTCTGGTCTGCGATCCTATTGTAGCTTACATATCGCAGGCAGCCATCTGCTCGAGTGCGCTTACTCATGGACCTCTTACAATGGTTTGAGGAGCATGATTGTGAAGTCACGATGATGTCTTGGCCACCAAATTCGCCTCATCTAAGCCCACTGGAACACATGTGGGACGCTATCGGGCGCCAGTTCTGCGCTCACGAAACGTAAGACTTGTATACGAGACCTGTTCGTATACATGTGATCTGACACGTCTCCAGAAAATTATCAAGGACTTGTCGAATCCATACCACGCAGAATTGCTGCTGTATCGCGTCCCATTTTGAACCATCACAAAATCAAGCAGGTGGTCATAATGATTTTGGCTCATCATTGTACATTGTCATGTACATGTAATTCCAAGCATGTGTGTCAATTTTTACCTCTCTATCTACGTTATTCCGTGGTTTATTTTCAAATTTATACTGACTTTTTGATCACCCGGTATATGACATGTGTGATAATTTTTCAGGTCTTTCACTATTTTTTGACGTAATACACTTGCAGTTCACCCTCTTTCTTCAGTCTGTTTATGTTTCAATTAAAAGCGGCGTATCCATAGGCCAGCGGCAAAGCGTCTAGACGATCTACACTTCTGCAGCTGGCTGTGATGATCCAGCCGTACTGTAACACGGAGTGATTCCCTCTGGCTGTGACACAGGAGGAGCGGCGACGGCAACGACGTGAGGAAGGCGGCAACCGGCGTCCGCGCATCAGCAACAGCGTGCAGGCGCGCATCGAGAAGATGTTCGCCGACATGGCCGAGGCGTCGGGGGCGGCGGCGGCGGCGGCGGCGGCGTCCACGGCGGGTCCTCCGCCTCCTGCGGGGGCGGGGTCGGGCCGCTTCCCCGTGGAGTACCTGGGCGCCGTGCCTCTGCGGGACAAGGTCACCACGCTCAACGGCCTGCAGCAGCCGCTGGCCGACCTCTACCTGGGCAGGCACCACCGCGACGGGTCAGCCGCTACACTTCTCTCTGTTGTTCTTACACGCAGTTATCCAAACTTCTGCAATCCGAACTTTCTTTCTGTGCTAGCCATAATGAATAAGTGTCCACCTAGTTGCTCATATTACAAGCTTCCCTCACCTACTTGATTAAAATTGACGGGGTGTTTAGGGATCGACTAACAAGGGAACCTCCCCATCGCAACCCTCTCAGATTTAGCTATAAGTTGGCATAGTGGATAGGCCTTGAAAAACTGAACACAGATCAATCGAGAAAACAGGAAGAAGTTGTGTGGAATTATGAAAAAAATAAGCAAAATATACAAACTGAGTAGTCCATGCGAAAGATAGGCAACATCAAGGATAGTGTGAGCTCAGGAGCGCCGTGGTCCCCTGGTTAGCGTGAGCAGCTGGGGAACGAGAGGTCCTTGGTTCAAGTCTTTCCCTCCAGTGAAAAGTTTATTTTCGCAAAGTTTGATCTGTCCGTTCGTTCATTGACGTCTTTGTTCACCGTAATAAGTTTAGTGCCTGTGTTTTGCGACCGCACCGTAAAACTGTGCGATTAGTAGACGAAAGGCCGTGCCTCACCAATGGGAACCGAAAACATTTGATCGCAAGGACATAGGTCAACCGATTCCTCCACAGGAAAACACGTCTGATATATTCTATACGACACTGGTGACGGCATGTGCGTCACATGACAGGAATATGTTGTCGACCCACCTAACTTGTACACTTGGCGAATGGATAAAAAGATTCTTCTACCTTGCCCGATTTAGGTTTTCTTGTGGATGTGATAATCACTCCCAAAAAAGTGATGAAAACATAGGAGTTTGTCACATAAACTGCAACAAATGAATGCAACACTTTCATAGTCGCACAGTTTTCCTTGTGCTCTGTCAAAACATATGTTTTTGACGTTTTCAAATTTTTCCGTGTGTCAAATCCTGCATACGTCCAAGCAAATCTGAACATGTCCTGGAATTTTGGAGAGCGAAGTTGATTATTTGTGAGTGCCTGAACTTTGATAATTGTCTGAAAATAAAAAATTAAACTTTTCACTCAAGAGAAGACTTGAACCAAGGACCGGTCGTTCCGCAGCTGCTCACGCTAACCACGGGACCACAGCGCTCCTGAGCTCACATTATCCTTGATGTTGCCTATCTTGCGCATGGACTACTCATTTTGTATATTTTGCTTATTTTTTTCATAGTTCCACACAACTTCTTCCTGTTTTCTCGATTGATCTGTGTTCAGTTTTTCAAGGCCTATCTACTGTGCCAACTTATAACTAAATCTGAGGGGGGTGCGATGAGGAGGTTCCCTTGTCTTCATTTGTCCCTTTTGTGTTTCTCTATGGCCAAAGAGCGGCGTAGTATGCTGCTGCTGGCCTGCCTGTAAACAGGTTTAAAGATAACAATAAAGAAAAAACAACAGCAGTGAAGACGGTCAGCTCCTGACGATGGCCGCGCGGGATTAACCGAGCGGTCAGGGGCGCTGCAGTCATGGACTGTGCGGCTGATCCCGCCAGAGGTTCGAATCCTCCCTCGGGCATCGGTGTGTGTGTTTGTCCTTAGGATAATTTGGGTTAAGTAGTGTGTAAGCTTAGGGACTGATGACCTTAGCAGTTAAGTCCCATAAGATTTCACACACATTTGAACATTTTTTTCCTGGCGATGACGATGGAGGTAATCGTCGAAAGCTCGAGATTTTATCCAGAACTGACGCGGCAAGAATACCGAGAATGTTTTATATATAAGTGCCATCGCGAAAAACTTCGTTCCCATCCCCAAAGAATTTTTTATGCCAGTCATAAATGTACTTCTACACAGACGGCTTCTTACTGAATCAACGGCGGAATGCACATTTCACTTGAACAATGGATTGACTTCCCGCATATTCCAACACATAAAATGATGTCTCTTGTGGTGTAGTCGCCATGTGGCTAGAAACAAACAACAGCGCAGGTGTGTCAAACTTTGAATCTTCCTCTATCCGATAACATACGTAGTATGTTTCTATCTTTGATAATTTGTCTGTAATACACAATTGAAATCTCTTCTTTCTTTTTTTAATCACCTTTTACATCTATACGTATTACAATTAAGCTGAATATCAGAAATAAATTTCTATCATTATGATGGTGTTAGGACAGCAACCAGCCACAAATTTCCTTTCAGTTCCTTTATTCAAAGGGTACCGTTACCGTTTTCGAATCGTTGTGATTCATCTTCAAACGGTTTACACGCTTTGTTTATGACATGTGGTGTGTTTTTTACAGATTAATTGTCCTAAAATATAAATAATACATAATTATAAACACGCCACACACAGATGGTTGCTTTACAGATTTTCGTTGCATGTGACTTACGTGAAATGTCGGTTTGGAGTGTTTGTTTTCATAACATTCGTCCAACAGATGTAAATGCATTCCCACTGCATTCTTATTGTTGCACACGTAAATTGTTCTCGCTGAACACTTTAGATTTGTCACTGAGAAGATTTCTACCACGCACCGCATGTTTTGATACATACAAAGAGCTTACAAACATATAAGTATCACAGATGCTATGATATATTGTAACATTTGACGTTGATGTCCTATGTTTGGAAAGGATCATATATTCATTTACGCAACTGTAATGCCTTTTTCACTAGTACAGTGACATTGAATTTTTGAGTTGATATTGTTAAATCAATTATAAAGCTTTTTTTAAATATATATGTATATATATATATATATATATATATATATATATGTATAGGTAAAATAGTATATTATTTAATTACATTTAGCATCATGAGAATTATAGTAACAAATAAATTTGCTACTTGATCTGCAGATAGGTGTACAATATTATTTGCTTTGGAGGCTAGAAAGTAATTTTTGGATTTTCAGGAAAGGCGTGTTAGCTAACTCTGTTTGTTCGTTAAGGATATTTTCTCGGGTGCTGTTTTTGTGTGTGTGTATTTCTAATTCTTCTAATGTATTCGTAGTGGCTCCTTTTTCTGCTAGATGCAAAATTTTTAAGTTGTCCTCAATGTTTCATACTGAATGGTTTTCTTCAGCAATATGGGCTGCAAATGCTGATTTGTTCAAGTTACCAAGTCTTAAAGCATCAATATATTCTTTGTATCTAATTTCAAATCTTCTGCCTGTCTGTCCAATGTAGAATTTTGGGCATGTATCACATGTGAGTTTGTTGTCCTAACACCATCAACATTTGTCTTCAAACAACAGCCACGGTCTCCATCATGTCATCATATGACAAAATTGCATTCCTTTAATTTACGTCTATGGTGACAATCTTTTCTGTTTAACAGATTACCGGTTTCGGCCTTTAATGACTATCATCAGATCTGCAGCAAAAATGGGAAAAATATAAATACACTCGCAAACTGTATACAGCTTAAGAACAACACATAGAGCATATTGAAAAGTAGTGATGACAAAATTTACATTTGTGCGTTTTAAATGCGAAGAGGCATACCTGTCTCATAAAAACAAAGTCCTAATGCACTGCAGCCATAGTGGCGTAGTCAACAGTTAAATGCGGAATCAGCACCAGCATCGTCAAATACATATAAATCACATCACATGCACGAGCCATGTTGTCAGTAAAACTACTGTTTAAAACAAGCTGCCGTACAGTAGCCACAAGATATTTGTGTAGTAAGTTGACCAGATGTCGCTAATGTAAGCATACACTAGTTTTTAATAATTAATTCAAACAGCGAAAATAAAAGGGGGATACAACAGTTAAAGTCTGTAATAAGCTTGTAAAGTATAAAAAGTGTTACAGCAGTAAAAAGCAATAAAAAAGAAGAAGAACACGACAAAAGTAATAAAAGTAATATTGTTAAAAAGAAGAGTTAAAAACAGTGGTTGACATGTGCTCTAGTGCCAATATTCTAGGCAATAACATAAATATTAAACACGCTCATACGTTCACTTGTGCCGTCGGATTCATCAGTGTTCTGTGCGCCGTGTCAACATGTTTTCAGTGTCGTTACCGTCGAGTGCGAACGGCTCCGTGCTTTTTGTCTTTCTGTGTCCACTATTTTTTGCCCGTCACTACGTTTATTCTGGATCTCCATTCTGTGTTCTATCATTGTCAACTTTATGGCTGAAGAGCGGCGTAGCGTGCCACTGACAGCCTACCTGATTGTACAGGTATGAAAATAACAATAAAGGGAAAAAAAGGAGTGATTAGAGTAAAACATTGTCAAATAAAGCAAAGTAGGCATTGGGCACAAAATCGTTCTGCCAGTTAAGCAGTTCATCTGGCTCTCTATTTTTTGCTTTGTAAATTTCACATTTAAAGCACACAAATATAAATTTTGTCAGTAATACTTTTCAATGTGCTCTATGTATTGTTCTTATTCTGTATACAGTTTGCGAGTGTATTTATATGTTTCCCATTTTTGCTGCAGATCTGATGATGGTCATTGAAGACCGAAACCGGTAATCTGTTAAACAGAAAAGATTGTGACCACAGACGTAAATTAAAGGAAACTTATTACGTAAACGGGTCACTGTGTTTTTTCGCGACGATGTCGCAGCTTTTGAAAATTGCATTCTATCACTTTTCTTCGGCTTTAGTTGTTGGACGTGGAGAATTTCCCTTGTTAGCTTCCTCTCAAAAGCAGCAACGTTGACGGTCACAGTGTCCAGTACAGTGCGGCGCCGCGATGGTGTGAGAGGTGATGCGTGACTTGGGTGACGCGTGACGTCTGCAACGCGTGTGCTTGCCGCAGGGCGGGCGGCGCCGGCTGGCTGGAGATCTGCGCCGGCGGCCTGCGTGTGGAGGCGCGCGGCCGCCACTGGCTGACCGCCTTCCCCAGCATCGCCGTCTGGGCCGCCGTCAAGTTCGTGCGCAGGCGCCGCGGCGCCGACGCGCAGTTCGCCTTCCTGCCGCTCATCGCCGACCCGGACGCCGTCGACAAGGACGCGCTCTTCCGGCCGCTGCCTGCCTCCGCCGGTGAGTACTATAGCGGGCCTCACGAAACTGCGGCGCGCCAACTGGAAGTTGGCCGATCGGCGCCTTAGACCGGCCTCGATAGAAGTCGGTACACGTCGAAAGGCTTTCGCTGCCAGTCATTTACCATTGGCTGCAGTCCAGGTTGTTCGCCCACTGCTTGAATACTGCTCAGCAGTGTGGGATCCGTACCAGATAGGGTTGATAGAAGAGATAGAGAAGTTATAGAATCATTTAGTAATCGCGAAAACGTTACGGAGATGATATATAAACTCCAGTGGAAGACTCTGCAGGAGAGACGCTCAGTAGCTCGGTACGGGCTTTTGTTGAAGTTTCGAGAACATACCTTCATCGAGGAGTCAATCAGTTTATTGCTCCCTCCTACGTTTATCTCGCGAAGAGACCATGACGATAAAATCATATTGATTAGAGCCCACACAGAGGCATACCGACAATCCTTCTTACCACGAACAATACGAGACTGGAATAGAAGGGAGAACCGATAGAGGTACTCACCCTCCGCCACACACCGTCAGCTGGCTTGCGGAATATGGATGTAGATGTAGATGTAGATGTACCTACCTATCAGTAATGTGGGAAATAGTCTTGATCATTTTGTCGCCCGCAGCTGATTGCTGTTTATACGTAACCACCACAGCTGTATTAAAATGTAAATGTCGTGTGACTAGGGCCTCCCGTCGGGTGGACCGTTCGCCGGGTGCAAGTGTTTCGATTTGAAGCCACTTCGTCGATTTGTCAGTCGATGGGGATGAAATGGTGATGATGATTTGGACAACACAACACCCAGTCCTTGAGCGGAGAAAATCTCCGACCCAGCCGGGAATCTAACCCGGGCCCTTAGGATAGACATTCTGTCGCGCTGACCACTCAGCTACCGGGGACAGACGCATCTGTATTGATACATATCTATTCCATGACCGCTTTCCTCATAAAGAACATCATCCGGCTTTAAAGTGCACGCAAGATAAGGTGACCACTAGATGCACTGTCAGCTGGGAAAGTGAGGGGGGGGGGGGTGTAGTAGTGGTGGTTGCAGGCGAACCGTCAATGCACTGTGGGGAAAATGGCGAGTACTGGAGTCGAATTGCCATTGTAAACTGAAGACTACGCTCATATTTTTTGCGAATATTAAGAGGAAGTCCCGCAACACGTACGGTTGTATGGTGGCCATCCAAAAAGATCTATCGACACCTATGCTTTGGTTAGTATATGAAAGAATTCCAATAAAATTCAACAAAAGTAGCGATTTGTTTTCGTCTGACTTGTTAACCATTTATAATTTTCAGAGAAGTGGCAAATTTTGAGTAAAAACCTACATTTCTCTTGTTGCTGTGTTAAAATTTGCTTCTTTCGCCAAAACACAGCGGAGTTTACACGATGTCACCTCACTTAGATGTTGTGCAGATGCAATTGCACCAGAATCCTGAAACAGTGGCTTATCAAGTGAGGAACTGAGGACAAGTAAGGTAAATAACGTATGAAAACGCACACCTTCGGAACGTGTAATGTCTTCACTTACATTGTTCCAGATATCGATGGCCCTTGAAAATTACATTGTTTCAACGAAAAAGTATCGAAGTAGCAGAATAACACGATAGACAATGAAGTTTTGCATATCAGCCGAATGGCGTGCTATCATTTGCCGCCTGCCGCTGTGGCCGAGCGGTTCTAGGCGCTTCAGTCTGGAACCGCGCGACCGCTACGGTCGCAGGTTCGAATCCTGCCTCGGGCATGGATGTGTGTGATGTCCTTAGGTTAGTTACCTTTAAGTAGTTCTAAGTTCTAGGGGACTGATGACCTCAGAAGTTAAGTCCCATAGTGCTCAGAGCCATTTGAGCCATTTTATCATTTGCCAAAATATCGTTTCGGCATCTCGAATCGCTGGCGAGATATGAGAAATGTTATGAATATTTTGTTCTAGCTTTACCGCTGATACGCGACATCACAAATGAGTATGCTGCATAAAATGAGTTTTCCCGAGATTCGTGAAGATACAGACCTCCACGCAAGTCTAAAGACATTTCATACGTACCAACATATGATGTAATATGCACAAAACACAAAATCATAACGACGCCTAATTTTCACTGCATACTTTTTAGAATTTTGCTCAGTGTCTTACTGAAATGCGAATGGCACATTAAGTATGACTATTAAAAAAATGATGGTCACTTCATCATGAAGCTGACGTATAAAGCTATAAGTAACGCAAAAATGAACATTATTTTACCGAATAGTCTCCATGAAATCGTTTGAGGTCATTTGAGGTAAAACTGCAGAGCGTGTGTCTCAATTCTGTAAGGAGAGCGCATCGCCAACTGGCTAAAAGAGGGGAAGCAATGTAGGCCTCCCTTTCCAAATAAACGAATAAACTCGTCCAGCAATTTGGGCGAAAATTCATCACTGCATACCGGCCACCATAACCTGTGCGGACTTTATCATAGCGTGTAATGAAGCGAGATCTGGGTTATTAAAGTGCAGAATGACAATTCAAACATATATTAATTAAACACATATAGTTCGTTAGTAAAATCTTTTAAGAAACAAAGCTTATACGCCAAGGAATAGAGTAAAACATTTTACATAAATGTAGCTGAGTTATTCCTTACTCGGAATACTTCCCCAAGATCAAAATTAGGTGTAATTAAACTGTGTTCATTTGAATAAGTAAAGTTCAAATGCAAATAGTCTGCTTTTCCGATGCAGTACAACAGAAGAAAATAAACGTTCTCCAGAGATTCTTCTTAGTAATGTGATGGAGAAGTTCGTCACGAACCATTTGTTTTTCAACAAAACGAAAATAGATTCTTGAGAGCGTAAACTACGTTCTCTTGACCAGTGAAAAGTTCGTATTCAAAGTTCTGTCTCACGAGCAGCAGGACTTGCCCACGTCACAGAACACCAAGGCTCAGATCACAGGTCGCAGGAGCGCAGCCATCCGGTTGGAGAAGGCAGCCTCCGATCCGACGTGGTATCCAAATGGTGATTGCACATCAGTCTCTGGCTGTCGAAAACGGAACTGGTTCTAGGTGGTTCTGCACCATGGAATGGTATAATTTTCCTACTGGTTTCGTAGTTGCGGCGGATGCAGCAAGAGGTGTATATTTGGATCGACCACTGCTACAATCTTCTGCACTCTCGGCTGGTTACTGAGAGGCTCTCTGGAGGCAGAACCGGATAGTATGGAAACCAGCCTGAATGCTGGGGCTGAGCTGATGATAACCCGTTAAGTATAGCTTGGTTGTGGATTGGCGGCATCAAAGGCGAAGCCGAGAGATAGGCAAACAACAAAACAATGAGTAGCACTGGTAGTTACTTACACAGAGAGCACGTCCACAGGATAGGTCTACATGTTGTCAGTACTTAAGTTCCATACTAACAACATAGTTACAATTTTTTTAGACAACATAGTTGTGTGGAGATAACAGCGATTAGTTTACTTATAATCAATTATTCAAAATGACAGTCACAATCGCCTATGCACGGTTGGTAGTTACCAACAGTGCACAGGCAGGGTGAGGACCCCAGCGAGAGACCAAATGGTGCAAATTGCCCTGAAGATGACCCCATTTTAGGGTTGAAACCGGGTGGCGGCAAAATAAATAATACGATCGTGACTGTCATTTTGAATAATTGATTACAGTTATAATTACATAAGAAAATGATTGTGGTCACCTGAGATATAAACAATATTAGCAACGGCCAAAACAGAAGGTTACAATTTTTGTCCAACTAACTTGCCCCTGTGGCTGTTCGTTTCTTACCAGCTCCACCTCAGATATCAGTATTATAACACTGTCCCAATTCTAATTAAACTCTTCAAAATATATTAAGAAATCTACAAACCACACTCAGTAAAATAATTATCGTATACACGGGAATATATTTTAGAGCGAAACTCACTCAGATCAAGGCTCACCATTTAACAAGGGTATCAATAAAATAATTAAAAATCCACCTCGTTAGATTAACATCATCAGGCACCGCTCTTACATTCTAAAACCCCAAGGCAATCCCATAGATATAAAATAACTTCTAAGCTCGAGCTAATAACCACATCATACTCGTTGGCCAACATTGTGGTCCATAATACTAAATCAGTTTATTACAACAAGCACCAGGTTAAAACTTATGTCAAGATACCACTTCTTACAACTAGGGTATACAACACCAACACCGGAGACTGACGGAGGTAACAACTTTGTAAACACAAGCTCCAGCGGCTGCCTAGTTACGTCAGCCACTACCAAATCGGAAGCGCCGCCTGCGAGCTCTGAAAAATTTCCCTTATTTAAGATGAACCACACGAGTTGGAAAACGATACCTCAAAACAGTCAGTATGAAATCCACAATCTCGGAGAGGGAATACACTTGAACTCATCCTAGATTAAACATGCAATTTTAGGTAACAAAAGAACTTGTATTTCACATTCCTAGGAATGCCGTGTACTCGTTTTCCCAACCTAGAAGTTCAGCTGTACTCGTATAATATTCCAAGATCGTAGATAATCACAGTTCATACACTGCTAGGTGAAAATACGGATTCCGCTACAAATGCAAACCAACTACGAGATGCAGTAAACGTGGCCAAGAGAGAGACCACTACTGGACAAACTTCCCGTAGCTCCTTTATCTAACCGCAGCCGACCGTTTACAAGTACTGCCGGTATCTTCCTGGTCGTCGCTCCGCTCCGGGCATTCTTCACAGGAATAACGTGCATGTGGTGCCAATGCACAGAGCCAAAGATCGTCACGGTGAAAAGCAGTGTCACCAAGCGGCACAAGTTTGCACTAACAACAGTCTTCTTCACAGAGTGTTAGCAGTAAAATGACTTAAGAGCCTCAATTGAGAAAGAATGATTATAAACCGAGCAATTATGTTCGCAATTAACATGAGTAGATCAACAGAAAGATTACAAAATAATCCTCGTGTAGAACACTGCTATTCAGAACTACCATTAATTTTTAATTTCTGGTATGTCAGATTACGTAAAAGTCTCATTTCGAAAAGGTATACTACACAAACAACTATAGTTGGTGGTAGCTTCAGTATGCTCTCGATGTGTTGGCGAAGAAACAGCGTAGGCAAAAATTCACGGAGCTGCTATAACTGCGAAAAACTTCTTCATTTTTTGTTAGTTTCGACTGACATTTCATATGCTTGAAGGATGGTCTGTCTCCCCGCCTTCCTCTGTCAGAATATGAAACACAAGAAAGGAGAAGAAAATAAATAAAAATGTTGTTCACACTTATGACACTTTCGTGATTTCTGGCCCACACTGCGCATGTTTAAACTCGAAGGTAGGCATAAAACATCGTCCGAAATTGTACTAAGTGCTTTCTTCGAAAATTATTGCAGGAGCCCATTCGAAGTGTAAGGTTGGCCTCTTCGCAAGAAGTAATCTGGAGTAAATAGGATGCATCATGACGAATACAGGATATTATGAGCAATAGCCAAATCCACGAATCGCAAACGCAAAATAGTCTGCCTGCTGCTAGTCTCCAGTGGTACCGAATAATGCAGAATCTTTTAAGGGGTGTATTACATGTTCTCGGATGGCAGACGCAGACGTGAAGACGTTATGATATGCTCGTTGCACAATACGGCCATACTCCCTTCTGTTCACTGCCGTATGATCAACCAGAATCTTCCCTCAAGTTTCAGTGCAGTCGAACACCGGTCCACTCTCTCATCCTAATGCCTCAAAACTCTGAATACTGCATGATTCGACCATTCGGCCTAGTGGAGACTCACAATGAGGCCCATTTCAAAATCTTACGCACGGTGTTAACGCTGTCGCACACAAGCACGCGGCTTCTCCGTGTCATTCGTGGTAATAACTCAACATCTGACGCCGTTCACTCCCCTCATACGAGATCTGTTTAAAAAATCCCGGAACATTCGTAATTTCGCGCCAATGGTGTGTGTTGGAGTGAAATGCGGTTGGCATCCCTGCACACGCCTACGTTAAATGTTTAAATGCCGGAAGTTTCATTGTTGAATGTCTGTCAGTTGCTGTGCTGTATTGAGTAGAATGTTGCGTCGCACAGTTTGAGAATTTGAAGATGGCATAGTTGGAGGAGCAACGCGCTGCATTAAATTTTGCGTGAAGCTCAAGAAAACTTTTACAAAGCCACATCAGATGATGAAGGAAGCCTACGGCGATGAGTGATTAAGCCGTGCTCGGTGTTACGAATGGTTCACACGGTTTAAAAATGGTAGGACGGTAGTTAAAGATGATCCTCGTTCAGGACGCTCTTTGACGTCTACCGATGATGCTCATGAAAGAAAAGTCAACGAAATTGTGGGTGCCAATCGAAGGCTGACAGTCCAAGGGATTGCAGAAAAATGTAACATTTCAGTTGGATCATGTCATGACATCCTGACACAGCATCTTGTAATGTATCGTACTGCCGCCGAGTTCGTCACGCTGCTTATCTGTGAAGAGTTTTTGGATGGCGCAAATGAGAACGAGACATCCCTTAAGAGAATCATAACTGGTGATCAGATGGGGGTCTGCGGCTATGATGTTGAACCAATATTCAGTTTTCAAAATGGGTCGGAAAACGTTCTCCAAAACCAAACGCAGGTCGTCAGATCTGGTCAAATGTCGAAGCCATGATGATAGTTTTCTTTGAATTTAAAGGATTAGTTCATCGTTAATTAGTGCCACAGGGACAAACTGGTAACCGGTGATACTATGGGGACGTGTTGCGACTCATGCCGTAAAAATGTGAGAAGGAAATGGTCTGAAATGTGGCGAAACAGTTCATGGTTCTTGCATCACGATAACGCACCCGCACATTCATTCCTGTTAGGGCGTGACTGCTGCACAAAAAAAGAAATCACTGGACTGTCTCATCCTCCAACTCTCCAGACCCGTCCCCTGGAGACCAAGGTTTGAAACCCCGTTCAAAGGACGAAGATTTGCAACGACAAACGAGATAAAAGAAAATTCGCAGACAGCACTTCGCGCGATCCAGCAAGAGGCGTACCAAGACTGCTTCCGGAATTAGAGGCGGCGCTGGGAGTGGTGTATCCATTGTGGAGGAGAATATTTCGAAGGAGACATGCACAATACGTAAAAGGTAAGCGTAGAAAAATTTTGTGGAGAAAGTTCTGAGATTTTTGGAATAGATTTCATTTACCCAACCAGGCCTGGTAAGAACACTAAACACGGCTAGCACTAATACAGTCTGGTGGCCGTTCCACCTGTCACAGAGAATTTCAACTCTAATCATTTACCACCAATGGTATGTATGTTTATGAACTTACTTTGACAACCTAAATTGCCTTCTATGTGCTTCAGCTCGTCCTACTAGCATCTATGCACGAACTACCCATCAGAGTACTGTATTAACTGTAATATCAGATACACCAGAATGAGACTACCCTGATGCGAAATTCCTGTGTAGACACGACGCATTGCTTACGCAACTGCATGATCTACATGATCGTAAAAAATTGAGCAACTGAGAGAGAAAAATAAACGATATAAAACTTTTTAGATGTTAACACTTACTGAATTCTCCCTGGACGCACATGTCGGCTAATAGTGAAAGCGTTTATACTTTGACATATATAAATTTCCAAATTTCACAGTTGAATAAAGCTGTGTGAAAACTATGAGTCCCGGAAAGAAAATTTGTCATGGTGCTTGTACTCACTGCTTGTCGTGCTTCAACCAGGCGATCGACAGTGTGTTAATGTGATAGTCCAGACATTGCCTCTCACGTTACGTAAGGTAACTAGACCTCTTACATCTACATCACTAGTCTGCAATTCACACTTAGCAGAGAGTTCATCGAACCACTTGCAAACTGTTTCTCTATCGAAACTTCCTGGCAGATTAAAACTGTGTGCCCGACCGAGACTCGAACTCGGGACATTTGCCTTTCGCGGGCAAGTGCTCTACCAACTGAGCTACCGAAGCACGACTCCCGCCCGGTACTCACAGCTTTACTTCTGCCAGTACCTCGTCTCCTACCTTCCAAACTTTACAGAAGTTCTCCTGCGAACCTTGCAGGACTAGCACTCCTGAAAGAAAGGATATTGCGGAGACATGGCTTAACCACAGCCTGGGGGATGTTTCCAGAATGAGATTTTCACTCTGCAGCGGAGTGTGCGCTGATATGAAACTTCCTGGCAGATTAAAACTGTGTGCCCGACCGAGACTCGAACTCGGGACCTTTGCCTTTCGCGGGCAAGTGCTCTACCAACTGAGCTACCGAAGCACGACTCCCGCCCGGTACTCACAGCTTTACTTCTGCCAGTACCTCGTCTCCTACCTTCCAAACTTTACAGAAGTTCTCCTGCGAACCCTTGCAGGACTAGCACTCCTGAAAGAAAGGATATTGCGGAGACATGGCTTAGCCAGGAGTCGTGCTTCGGTAGCTCAGTTGGTAGAGCACTTGACCGCGAAAGGCAAAGGTCCCGAGTTCGAGTCTCGGTCGGGCACACAGTTTTAATCTGCCAGGAAGTTTCATATCAGCGCACACTCCGCTGCAGAGTGAAAATCTCATTCTGGAAACATCCCCCAGGCTGTGGCTAAGCCATGTCTCCGCAATATCCTTTCTTTCAGGAGTGCTAGTCCTGCAAGGTTCGCAGGAGAACTTCTGTAAAGTTTGGAAGGTAGGAGACGAGGTACTGGCAAAAGTAAAGCTGTGAGTACGCGGCGGGAGTCGTGCTTCGGTAGCTCAGTTGGAAGAGCACTTGCCCGCGAAAGGCAAAGGTCCCGAGTTCGAGTCTCGGTCGGGCACACAGTTTTAATCTGCCAGGAAGTTTCATATCAGCGCACACTCCGCTGCAGAGTGAAAATCTCATTCTGGAAACATCCCCCAGGCTGTGGCTAAGCCATGTCTCCGCAATATCCTTTCTTTCAGGAGTGCTAGTCCTGCAAGGTTCGCAGGAGAACTTCTGTAAAGTTTGGAAGGTAGGAGACGAGGTACTGGCAGAAGTAAAGCTGTGAGTACCGGGCGGGAGTCGTGCTTCGGTAGCTCAGTTGGTAGAGCACTTGCCCGCGAAAGGCAAAGGACCCGAGTTCGAGTCTCGGTCGGGCACACAGTTTTAATCTGCTAGGAAGTTTCATATCAGCGCACACTCCGCTGCAGAGTGAAAATCTCATTCTGGAAACATCCCCCAGGCTGTGGCTAAGCCATGTCTCCGCAATATCCTTTCTTTCAGGAGTGCTAGTCCTGCAAGGTTCGCAGGAGAACTTCTGTAAAGTTTGGAAGGTAGGACACGAGGTACTGCCCGCATCTCGTGGTCGTGCGGTAGCGTTCTCGCTTCCCACGCCCGGGTTCCCGGGTTCGATTCCCGGAGGGGTCAGGGATTTTCTCTGCCTCGTGATGGCTGGGTGTTGTGTGCTGTCCTTAGGTTAGTTAGGTTTAAGTAGTTCTAAGTTCTAGGGGACTTATGACCACAGCAGTTGAGTCCCATAGTGCTCAGAGCCATTTGAACCATTTTGACACGAGGTACTGGCAGAAGTAAAGCTGTGAGTACCGGGCGGGAGTCGTGCTTCGGTAGCTCAGTTGGTAGAGCACTTGCCCGCGAAAGGCAAAGGACCCGAGTTCGAGTCTCGGTCGGGCACACAGTTTTAATCTGCCAGGAAGTTTCATATCAGCGCACACTCCGCTGCAGAGTGAAAATCTCATTCTGGAAACATCCCCCAGGCTGTGGCTAAGCCATGTCTCCGCAATATCCTTTCTTTCAGGAGTGCTAGTCCTGCAAGGTTCGCAGGAGAACTTCTGTAAAGTTTGGAAGGTAGGAGACGAGGTACTGGCAGAAGTAAAGCTGTGAGTACCGGGCGGGAGTCGTGCTTCGGTAGCTCAGTTGGTAGAGCACTTGCCCGCGAAAGGCAAAGGACCCGAGTTCGAGTCTCGGTCGGGCACACAGTTTTAATCTGCCAGGAAGTTTCATATCAGCGCACACTCCGCTGCAGAGTGAAAATCTCATTCTGGAAACATCCCCCAGGCTGTGGCTAAGCCATGTCTCCGCAATATCCTTTCTTTCAGGAGTGCTAGTCCTGCAAGGTTCGCAGGAGAACTTCTGTAAAGTTTGGAAGGTAGGAGACGAGGTACTGGCAGAAGTAAAGCTGTGAGTACCGGGCGGGAGTCGTGCTTCGGTAGCTCAGTTGGTAGAGCACTTGCCCGCGAAAGGCAAAGGTCCCGAGTTCGAGTCTCGGTCGGGCACACAGTTTTAATCTGCCAGGAAGTTTCATATCAGCGCACACTCCGCTGCAGAGTGAAAATCTCATTCTGGAAACATCTCCCAGGCTGTGGCTAAGCCATGTCTCCGCAATATCCTTTCTTTCAGGAGTGCTAGTCCTGCAAGGTTCGCAGGAGAACTTCTGTAAAGTTTGGAAGGTAGGAGACGAGGTACTGGCAGAAGTAAAGCTGTGAGTACCGGGCGGGAGTCGTGCTTCGGTAGCTCAGTTGGTAGAGCACTTGCCTGCGAAAGGCAAAGGTCCCGAGTTCGAGTCTCGGTCGGGCACACAGTTTTAATCTGCCAGGAAGTTTCATATCAGCGCACACTCCGCTGCAGAGTGAAAATCTCATTCTGGAAACATCCCCCAGGCTGTGGCTAAGCCATGTCTCCGCAATATCCTTTCTTTCAGGAGTGCTAGTCCTGCAAGGTTCGCAGGAGAACTTCTGTAAAGTTTGGAAGGTAGGAGACGAGGTACTGGCAGAAGTAAAGCTGTGAGTACCGGGCGGGAGTCGTGCTTCGGTAGCTCAGTTGGTAGAGCACTTGCCCGCGAAAGGCAAAGGTCCCGAGTTCGAGTCTCGGTCGGGCACACAGTTTTAATCTGCCAGGAAGTTTCATATCAGCGCACACTCCGCTGCAGAGTGAAAATCTCATTCTATTTCTCTATCGTCGCACTCTCCATACGCACAAGGAAAAACGAACACATAAATCTTACCGCGTGAGCTCCGATTAGTCTTTATCTTTTACGATGGTCATTTCTCCCTATGTAAGATGGAGGAAAAAAATATTTTCGCATTCAGAAGAGACATTTGTAGATTCAAATGTCGTGAAAAGATCTCCACCCTAACTCTCATGTCGTACCCGCGACACTCTCTCGCCATCGTACACACATCAAGAAAAGTTTTCCATCACCCCGCTTCCCAGAACTCCTGATGTTGTATCACAGACACAGCCCCTTGGATTGTTCAGAGATGTCACTAAACCAGCCCAAAGATGTAAACAACCGTGCATGAGCAGCGCCTGTTAGACGGAGGGAGTCCGACAACGGATCTGTTCCAGTCATTCTACCACGAAGGAGGCACACGGCTCGTGTTGTCTGTAGTTCGACCATGCCTAGACGATCAATACCGCGGTTCGATCGCACCCGCATTGTTACTTTGTGCCAGGAAGGACTCTAAACAAGGGAAGTCTCCAGGCGTCTCGGAGTGAACCAAAGCGATGTTGTTCGGACATGGAGGAGATACAGAGAGACAGGAACTGTCGATGACATGCCTCACTCAGGCCGCCCAAGGGCTACTACTGCAGTGGATGACCGCTTCCTACGGATTATAGCTCGGAGGAACCCTGACAGCAACGCCACCATGTTGAATAATGCTTTTCGTGCAGCCACAGGAAATCCTGGTACGACTCAAACTGTGCGCAATAGGTTGCATGATGCAGAACTTCACTCCCGACGTCCATGGCGAGTACCAGCTTTCCAACTAGGACACCATGCAGCGCGGTAAAGATGGTCCCAGCAACATGCCTAATGGACCGCTCAGGCTTGGCATCACGCTCTTTTCACCGATGAGTGTCGCATATGCCTTCAACCAGACGATCGTCGGAGACTTGTTTGGAGGCAACCTTGTCAGGCTGAACGTCTTTGGCACACTGTCCAGCGAGTGCAGCAAATAGAGGTTCGCTAATGTTTGGGGGTGGCATTATGTGCGGCCAACGTACGCCGCTGGTGGTCATGGAAAGCGTCGTAACGGCTGTACAATACGTAAATGCCATCCTCCGACCGATAGTGCAAGCATATCGGCAGCATATTGGCGAGGCATTCGTCTCCATGGACGACAATTCGCGCCCCCATCTTGGACATCTTGTGAATGACTTCCTTCAGTATATCGACATCGCACGACTAGAGTGGCCAGCATGTTCTCCAGACATATACCCTATCGCACATGCCTGGAATAGATTGAAAAGGGCTGTTTATGGACCCACGAACCACACTGAGGGATCTACGCCGAATCGCCGTTGAGGACAATCTGGACCAACAGTGCCTTGATGAACTTGTGGAAGTATGCCACGACGAATACAGCCACGTATCAATGCAAGAGAACGTGCTATTGGGTATTAGAGGTCCCGGTGTGTATAGCAATCTGGACCACCACCTCTGAAGGTCTCGCTGTATGGTGGTACAACACGCAATGTGTGGTTTTCATGAGCAACAAAAAGGGCGGAAATGATGCTTATGTTGACCTCTATTCAAATTTTCTTTACAGGTTCCGGATCTCTCGGAACCGAGGTTATGCAAAACTATTTTTAATGTGTGTAGAAAATGAGCAGTCACTTCTCTGACTTTTTTCGCTGTCCTCCTTCAGTCCTATCCGATAAGTATCGCATAAAATTCAGTACTACTGCAGAAGAGCGTAATATAGGCAGTCTGGTGGCACCATTTTCAAGAGGACAATGCTCGTACACACATGGCGTGTATCTATATTAATTGTATGTGTGATGCTGAGGTACTCCTTCGGCCAGCAAGATCCGTAGATCTGTCCCCGATAAAACTTGAGTGGAACCAGTGGGGTAACCCAATCCCAGTACCAGTATTCAGGATGTCCAGGACCACTTACAACAGCCGTGGGCCAGCTTGCCTCAGAGGTGAATGCAAAGGCTGTGACACCCTTCGCTATCGAATCAGTTCACCCACCCAGGCCAGAGGGAATGCAACATCATATTGACAAGTGTGTTCATAGTGCGAAGTTCTTTGTAAATTTGACTCGATATTTAAAATAACATCTCACGCCCTGTCAACCCGTGAAGCTCCACTGCACTTCCTTCTCCTCCTCTCCCCCCCCCCCCTTAGGTGGTTCACGTTTTTGTCAGGCAATATACATACAGGGTGTCCACAGTTAAAATTCCAGTTTCAAAATGCTGTAGATAGAGAACGACTGTTCGGAATGACCTCAGATTTGAACAGCGTATTATTGTCGCAATGGAAAACGTCACGGAACAAAATAATTAACGAAATTTACCAATAAATGATGATCTTAACGTGTATGGAGTCGGCTACATGTGATAGATGAATCGCTATACAACGGCTATGACTTGAGTTACACGTAGCACCATCAGTACTGCTCAATATACACGACTGCGCAAGTTCGGTAGTCAACCTTACCGGACGGGAAAAGTCGGTTTTTAAGTGTCCTGAGGCCAAAAAACGGCATAAAAAGCAAAATTACATCATATTTAATTGTCCTGGGCCCAAAAACCTCTTGAAAACAAAATGACACAACTTTCTAATTGTCGTAAGACTGGTGTGAGATATGTTCAATATACTGTCCACCGTTTTCTGACACAAGCTGAAATCGAGAAACAGCATGTTCCACAACAAATTGGAGCATCTCGGGAGTCACGTTCAGGATGTTTTGCGGATTGCATGCTTTCAGTTCAACTACGTTCGAATTGGAGCACTGAACACAACATCTTTCGAATAACATCCCAGCCAGAAGTCACACAGATTAAGATCAGATGATATGAACTGTCAGGCTTTAGGGAAATAGCAGCTGACAGTTCTAACATTTCCGAAATGCCTCTGTAGCAGTCACTTCTATGCAGTGTGCGGAGGTACGCCATCTCATATAAAAAAGATCCTACCCACACAACCGCGCTGTTCAAGGGTTGGAATGTCAACAGATGGGGATGTTTGCAAGACAACAACCATCTGCACGAACAGTTGGACGACGTTTGCAGCAGCATGGACTATCAGCTCGGAGACCAGGGCTGCGGTTACCCTTGACGCTGCATCACAGACAGGAGCGCCTGCGATGGTGTACTCAACGACGAACCTGGGTGCACGAATGGCAAACCGTAAATTTTCCGGATGAATCCAGGTTCTGCTTACAGCATCACGATGGTCGCATTCGCGTTTGGTGACATCGCGGTGAACGCACATTGAAAGCGTGTATTCGTCATCGCCATACTGGCATGTCACCCGGCGTGATGGTATGGGGTGCCATTGGTTACACGTCTCGGTCACCTCTTGTTCGCATTGACGGCACTTTATACAGTGGACGTTACATTTCAGATGTGTTACGACCCATGGCTGTACCCTTCATTCAATCACTGCGAAACCCTACATTTCAGTAGGATAATGCACGACCGCATGTTGCAGGTCCTGTACGGGCCTTTCTGGATACAGAAAATGTTCGACTGCTGCCCTGGCCAGCACATTCTCCAGATCTCTCACCAACTGAAAACGTCTGGTCAATGGTGGCCGAGCAACTGGCTCGTCACAATACGTCAGTCACTTCTCTTGATGAACTGTGGTATCGTGTTGAAGCTGCATGGGCAGCTGTGCTTGTGCACGCCATCCAAGCTCTGTTTGACTCAATGCCCAGGCGTGTCAAGGCCGTTATTATTGCCAGAGGTGGTTGTTCTGGTTACTGATTTCTCAGGTTCTATGCACCCAAATTGCGTGAAAATGTAATGATATGTCAGTTCTAGTATAATATATTTGTCCAATGAGTGCCCGTTTATCATCTGCATATCTTCTGGGTGAAGCAAGTTTAATGGGCAGTAGTGTATATAAATTTTTAAACAAACACTTCTCCTGAAATAGTTTTGGGGGTTGGATGACCGGGATCGCAGCGTGGTGGTATTGGTGGGTAGCTTTCCTGGTACTGGAGTGCAGCAGCGTGGCGTCTGCCGCAGGGGCGTACGCAGAGCGGCTGGGCCACTCGCCCGTGCTGGCGGTGGTGATGCGCGGCGGCCGGCGGCAGCTGGACTGCCACGGCTTCGTGTGCGAGCGCGCCGAGGACGCGGTGGTGGTGGCGGCGGCGCTGTACCAGGCGCTGGTGGCGCACCTGCAGCGCGAGGGCGCGGGCCGCGAGCGGCAACCCACTAGCCGGCTCGACGGCGTCAGCTACGCGCCCGCCGCCTCCAGCGTCGCCGGCAGCAGCGAGGCCGCGCCCTCCGCGCTCTCCGCCGCCTCGGAGCCCGCGGACCCCACCGCCGGCCGCGAGCCGCCGCCGCCCGCACAGGACACCACCGCGCCGCCGCTGCCGGCGCCCGTCCGCCCGCCCCGCAAGAAGAGGTCCTCCGTCTCTTCCGCCAGCGAGGACGGCGAAGACGCCATCAAGGTACACCGTCGCTGTGTATTTCTTCCCATGCTACTGGGGCCCATAGTGCTCCACTCAGTTTTTTTTTTTTTTTTTTTTTTTTTTTGTTATTGGTGTTCACCTTATACAAAGGCTGGCTGGCAGCGGATACATCTACTCCGCTCTTCAGCCACAAGAATTACAATAATAGACAAAAAGGAGACAGAAAAGTAACAAATCGGTGGTTAAAAACAGGAGATACCATAAATAAAAACATGTAGCCGTTCACACTCGACGAAAACACACCAAAAACTGTCGGCACTGCACACAAACACTGACGAATGAGATGGTACAAGTGGACGAGGAGCGTGGCGGTGAAAAACACTAAATCACAATCACGATGGCACAGACACTAAACTGATGGCGAAGATCTCTGGCGCGCGAATGTCCACTTAGCGTGTGGGAGTCCGGGGACCTGCCAAGAGGGGAGGAAGGTGGTGGAGGATGGGGAGGGAAGAGCAGAGATGCCAATGGCAGGGGAGATGAAGGGAGGAATAAAGGTAGGAGGGGGTTGGGGAAGCATGGGGGGAGGGGGAGGAAGGGAGGATGGAGGGAAGGAGAGAGAAGGGAGAGAGGGGGCCCTAAGGAAAGGACACAGGAAGTGCGAGGGGAGGATCAAAGTTGATAGGAGGGGTAGACGGAGGGGAGGAGGGCATCATCAGGGAGAGGGAGCTGGTGGAAGTCACCTTGGGAGAGGGTAAGGAGGGTGGAGAGATGGAGAGCAGGTGGGACGTGGAAATACAGGCGCGGCAGCGGACAGGGGTCGGAGAGGATGGGAGAGACAAGCGGGTGAGGGAGGTGTATAGTTTACGGGAGGTGTATAGGATCCGTATCCGTTCGAGGAAGAGGAGGAGGTGGGGGAACGGAATAAGATCGTACAGGAGCCGTGTGGGGGAGGGGAAACGGATACGATAGGCGAGGCGGAGAGCATGGGGTTCAAGGATTTGAAGGCATTTGTAAAAGGTAGGAGGGGCGGAGATCCAGGCAGGATGGGCGTAGCAGAGTATAGGGCGGATGAGGGATTTATAGGTGTGGAGGATGGTGGAGGGGTCCAGACCCCATGTGCAGCCATAAAGGAGTTTGAGGAGACGGAGCCGGCAGCGTGCCTTGGCTTGGATTGTCCGGCTCCACTCAGTCCCCTTAGCCGGAATTATCGTCCTGCACCGGCCAGCTCTCATGCTGCGCAGTGAGGCCGCAGACTCTGTTGCTCGTGCAGCACGACATGGAGGTAGGATCTCATGGAGATCTTTTGTACTCTTTCTCAGTCTAAATGATAGCTGCATTACACTTATATACAGGGTGGTCCATTGATAGTGACCGGGCCAAATATCTCACGAAATAAGCGTCAAACGAAAAAACTACAAAGAACGAAACTCTTCTACCTTGAAGAGGGCAACCAGACGGCGCTATGGTTCGCCCGCTAGATGGCGCTGCTATAGGTCAAACGGATATCAACTGCGTTTCTTTTTAAATAGGAACCCCCATTTATTATTACATATTCGTGTAGTACGTAAAGAAATGTGAATCTTTTAGTTGGATCACTTTTTTCGCTTTGTGATAGATGGCGCTGTAATAGTCACAAACGTATAAGTATTTGCTTCGTGACACGTTACCTGAGTTGAAATGGACCGTTTACCAATTGCGGAAAAGGTCGAGATCGTATTGATGTATGGCTATTGTGATCAAAATGCCCAACGGGCGTGTGCTATGTATGCTGCTCGCTATCCTGGACGACATCATCCAAGTGTCCGGACCGTTCGCTGCATAGTTACGTTATTTAAGCAAACAGGAAGTGTTCAGCCATATGTGAAACGTCAACCACGACCAGCAACAAATGATGATGCCCAAGTAGGTATTTTACCTGCTGTCGCTGCTAATCCGCACATCAGTAGCCGACAAATTGAGCGAGAATCGAGAATCTCAAAAACGTCGGTGTTGAGAATGCTACATCAACATCGATTGCACCCGTACCACATTTCTATGCACTAGGAATTGCATGGCGACGACTTTAAACGTCGTGTTCAGTTCTGCCACTGGGCACAAGAGAAATTACTGGACGATAACAGATTTTTTGCACGCGTTGTATTTAGCGACGAAGCGTCATTCACCAACAGCGGTAACGTAAACCACCATAATATGCACTACTGGGCAACGCAAAATCCACGATGGCTGCGTCAACTGCAACATCAGCGACCTTGGCGGGTTAATGTATGGTGCGGCATTATGGGAGGAAGGATAATTGGCCCCCATTTATCGATGGCAATCTAAATGGTGCAATGTATGCTCATTTCCTACGTAATGTTCTACCGATGTTACTACAAGATGTTTCACTGCATTACAGAATGGCGATGTATTTCCAACACGATGGATGTCCGGCACATAGCACGCGTGCGGTTGAAGCGGTACTGAATAGCATATTTCATGACAGGTGAATTGGTCGTCGTATCATCATACCATGGCCCGCACGTTCACCGGATCTGACGTCCCCGGATTTCTTTCTGAGAGGAAAGTTAAAGGATATGTGATATCGTGATCCACCGACAACGCTTGACAACATGCATCAGCGCATTGTCAATGCATGTGCGAACATTACGGAAGGCGAACTACTCGCTGTTGAGAGGAATGTCGTTACACGTATTGCCAAATGCATTGAGGTCGACGGACATTATTTTGAGCATTTATTGCATTAATGTAGTATTTACAGTTACTCACGGTGCAACAGCATGCGTTCTCAGAAATGATAATTTCACAAAGGTACATGTATCACATTGGAACAACCGAAATAAAATGTTCAAACGTACCTACGTTCTGTATTTTAATTTAAAAAACTTACCTGTTACCAACTATTCGTCTAAAATTGTGAGCTACATGTTTGTGACTATTACAGCGCCATCTATCACAAAGCGAAAAAAGTGGTCCAACTAAAACATTCATATTTCTTTACATACTACACTAATATGTAATAATAAATGGATGTTCCTATTTAAAAAAAACGCAGTTAATATCCGTTTGACCTATGGCAGCGCCATCTAGCGGGCCAACCATAGCGCCATATGGTTTCCCCCTTCAAGCTAGACAAGTTTCGTTCTTTGTAGTTTTTTCGTTTGACGCTTATTTCGTGAGATATTTGGCCCAGTCACGATCAATGGACCACCCTGTATAATGGTTTTATGCATATAGACTGAACCGGTCAGTGAAAATTTGTACCAAGGCCGGGAATCGTGCTTATTGGACATGTGCGTTAGCCACTAAGCCACCTCAGCGCAGCGGTTCACACAAATGCACAGATTATCCTGACACGCCTCCCTTCTCAATCCAAATTCCTCCTTAGACACAAACAGAATTACCAAATAAACTGTTTTTGATGTTGCCGAGCAACAGTCACAAAATAATTTTTAAATGAACACACTGCTGTTTCACTGTATTGTTCTTTATTTAATTACGACCCAGGTTTCGACCTTTTATGCCAATTTCAAGTTATGTTTATGTCATTAACACATAATGTAGCACATCAAGCTCAAAACTGGCCATAAATTAGGAAAAATATTCACTCCCCATAAAATGGCAGATGTAAAATCATCATCTTGTAGAAAGGTCAGTAAATGATAGTGGGAGCACGTCATATTTAATAAAAACAGATTTACTCTGGTATATAAAAGATGAGCACATGATCTTGTGTCAAAGGACATATGTCCATCTTCTATATATCAAAGTCAACCTGTTTTTATTAAATATGACTTGTTTCCACTATTATTTACTGAACTTTTTACAAGATGATGATTTTACATCTGTCATTTTTTTCTAATTTGTGGCGAATTTTGAGCTTGATGTCCTGCAATACGTGTTAATGACAAAATTAACTTGAAAATGGCATACAAGGTCGAAACCTGGGCAATAATTAAATAAAGAACAATATAGTCAGATGACGGTGTGTGTTAATTTAAAAAGAAGGAATTGCCAAGGGTCTCCATGTTCTGAAATAGCACCTCAGCATTGAATGTAAATGGAGGTTCTTATACAAATGAAATGACAAAGTTTCAGGAACTTTATGGGTCTGATACAGATATGACTTTATTTATATAGACTGAAAGGGAGTGAATATTTGTACCAAGGCCAGGAATCGAACCCAGGTCTCCTGCTTCCTAGGCAGGTGCATAAGCCACTAAGCAATGATTTTATTTTCGTAAAGATTTGTTCAACAAGAAAAATGATGGTGACAAAGCACCTCCTTGTTTGACTTCTGAAGTAACAAAGAACATTTCTGTGAGAGTGTTTTGTACTTTGACTCTATAATTTTATTCTGAATGCACTTTTACACCAGCTACATTAATTTGTCTGGGATTCCATATTAGTTTCCGTTAACAGTATCAATTGCCTTTATAAAGTCTATGAAAAGAATGTCACACTCTGAGCTTATTCCAATTCCTTTTCAAGTAGGATTTGTGCAATGAAAGTATTTTTCACTTACTGTTGATCTATTTCTTCTAAAGCTACCTTGTGCATCATCAATAATTTAATAATTTATTCCAGATGTAGTTGTGGTCTTGATGAAATTATGTTTGTATTTTGCATGCAGAGGTGAGTAATGATATTCCCCTGCAGTTGTTGTAAATCAGACGATCTCCTTTTTTATATATTGGATGAACTAAAACATCTTTCAGTTTTTCTGGAATTTGTCCTTCTTTCCAAATCTTGACAGTGCCTAGACTACGGTTAATAACGTCTGATGACGGCGTTGTAAGACGAAACTCTAGATAAACGATTTGTAATTAAATTTGTTTCAGCAATGACAGATGCACTTAACGAAAAATAAATTTTAGGTGTTATTTGGCACTTATTAGAAAGAGAGCAAGACGCAAAGATTGAAGTGAAAGAGCGCTGTCTACTGCCTTCTAAATATTGTTTGATGTGTTTGTAAGTACATATTTTCTCGAGCACATTGATGCATGTATTTTTAAATATTTGGAACACACGTCTCCCCTTCTTTCAGTTCTCATGTGTGTGTACAATTTACCATATGACCTTCGTCAAGAGCATTCACTGTTAATTTTGCTTTAGTCATTAATAAACTCCACAATCAAAGTATTCTGTTACTATATTCCAATCTTTCGCAAAAGTAATAGTTCTTCATAATCTTCTACCGTTCAGGTGCCAAACTGCAAAGCAGACAGCACATGTAGTTCTGTCGCTGATGTGGAACCAAAAACGGCCACTCGTAACAGGTTGGTTGGACAGCTTACATGCAAAAAATCTATTTTTTATTGCATGAGGACGGAATTAAACCGGAAACTATCAAAGAAGCGTTTAAAAAGATACCCGCAACGGTCGGTGTTGATAAACTCCCCAAGTTTTTGCACCAAACTAATGACGAAGTTATTATAATTTCCGACTCAAATTCTGTTTTCATTCGAAAATGGTTAGAAGCGACATGCTTGAACAATACAGTGCGGAAGGTGTTCACGAATCCAGCACACTACGATGATAATGGGTGTTTGAGGATACAAATGTACCATATTCAAAATTGGTGTGAACTGAGCACGAAAAAGCTTTGTAAGGGCCATATTTTAGAAGGAATAAGGCGCCAGGGGCGCTGCACTAGACTCACTCGCCATGAGCAGTCGACTGAGACAAGGAAGATGGTCGTTTAAAACGGACTTTAGACGATAAATGCATGTTGATTGTTTTTGTATCAGCTAAACTTTACAAAGGGTCGTCTTCGTGCGGGGCTTTTTCACGGCACAGAATAGGTAGGCTATGTGTATCCATTTCAGGTTCGAGGCAGCCTATAAGAGGTTGTCTCTCCCTACACCCTGTACATTTGAAGAAACGGGACACTTTAGGTTTAATAAATGTGTTTCAGGTCCTGTCCTCAGAGGAGATACCACCGCCGCAGAAGTCCGGAAAGAAACAACAGTCGCAGTCGAAGACGCAACAGGAGCAAACTCGTAAGTTACCAGCACCAACACCACCGCATCAGCAGCAACAACAGGATGGGCAGCACCAAAAGCACCAGCAGAAGCCACAGTTACCACAGACGCATCAGCAGAACCAGAGGCACCAGTTACCACAGCACCAGCTACAACAGCAAGAGCATCAGCAACAGAGGCACCAGTCACCGCAGCGGCAGCAGCAGCAACAACAACAGCAACAGCCTGCAGCCAGCAGCGACCCCAGGAGGAGTACGGGCCCGGGACCAGACTACCACGACGTCCGGCGTCAGCACAGGCCCGCCCCTGGCGGCGACATCCTTACCAAGGTCGCCATTCCACGCAGCAGCAGCTTCCTCAACGCCGGAGGACCGTTGTCCAGGTCCGTACCACGACGAGAAGCGAACAAGATATTAGTTGTTGTTGTTGTGGTCTTTAGTCCTGAGACTGGTTTGATGCAGCTCTCCATGCTACTCTATCCTGTGCAAGCTTCTTCATCTCCCAGTACCTACTGCAACCTACATCCTTCTGAATCTGTATAGTGTATTCATCTCTTGGTCTCCCTCTACGATTTTTACCCTCTACGCTTCCCTCCAATACTAAACTGGCGATCCCTTGATGCCTCAGAACATGTACTACCAGCCGATCCGTTCTTCTAGTCAAGTTGTGCCACAAACTTCTCCACAATCCTATTCAATACCTCCTCATTAGTTATATGATCTACCCATCTAATCTTCAGCATTCTTCTATAGCACCACATTTCGAAAGCTTCTATTCTCTTCTTGTCCAAACTAGTTATCGTCCATGTTTCACTTCCATACATGGCTACGCTCCATACAAATACTTTTAGAAACGACTTCCTGAAACTTACATCTATACTCGATGTTAAAAAAATTTCTCTTCTTCAGAAACGCTTTCCTTGCCATAGCCATTCTACATTTTATATCCTCTCTACTTCGACCATCATCAGTTATTTTGGTCCCCAAATAGCAAAACTCCTTTACTACTTTAAGTGCCTCGTTTCCTAATCTAATTCCCTCAGCATCCCCCGACTTAATTCGACTGCATTCCATTATCCTCGTTTTGCTTTTGTTGATGTTCATCTTATATCCTCCTTTCAAGACACTATTCATTCCGTTCAGCTGCTCTTCTAAGTTATCAATCATAATTGGATCCGTCCTTGTTGAAGCAAGTAAACAATTCCACCAAGAGTGCATTATTCTCCTTCATTTGCCCACAATGAGCGACGTATTTTAAGGACCATCTCCTCTCTTTCAAATATACTGTAGGAACGGGAAATGAAACAGATGGTGTCCCAAACCATTAGATAAACGACCTTGCCACAGTGGTTAACACCGGTTCTCGTCAGATCCCCGGAGTTAAGCGTTATCAGGCTTGGCTAGCACTTGGATGCGAAACAGTCCGAGTCTGCCGAGCGCTGTTGGCAAGTGGGGTGCACCCAGCCCTTTTGAGGCCAGTTAAAATGATACTTGACTGAGAAGTAGCGGCTCCAGCCACGAAAATTGACAACGACAAATGGAACGGTGTACTGACCACATGCCTCTCCATATCTGCGTCCAGTGATGCCCATCAGCTGAGGATGATACTGCGATCCTTCGGTACCGTTGGGCCTTCCGGCGCCTGTTTGGAAGGAGAGAGAGAAACTTTTAAAATTATATGAGTGGTAGAGGTTTCTATGCTATCACGAACATCAGATAATAGAATTTTGCAAGGTACCCGATTCGAAATATGCTTTCCGTGCATTTTTCTTCGATGTGTTCGCTTGCAAAGTAATTGAGACGGACCAGTATTCACTATGGTGCCAGTTCCTATACAACAATCCGCTCTTGGATAAACTACGAATATTTCATACATGCACTTCTAGTGAGTATCACTAATTTCAAGATTTTAAACATGGCTGAAACAGCAACTATTGAAATTCTTCACGGTAAATGATGACAGCCAAAACAGTTGCAGGATGAAGATTTATTAAAATTCTTGACCACGGTTTCGGTATATATAAATATACCTTCATCAGAAGTAAAATACCTAAATTACATCCTGCAATGGAGATTAATAAAACAATTGTGCCAAAGGCAATTTTTTTATTAATCTTCATTGCAGGATGTAATTTTAGGTATTTTACTTCTGATGAAGGTATATTTATATACACAGAAACCGTGGTCAAGAATTTTAATAAATCTTTATCCTGCAACTGTTTTAGCTGTCATCATTTACCGTGAAGTATCACTAATATTGTACTTACTATTCGATGCACTAAGAGAAGATGTTATATCAATACTTATATCCATTTGGCTTCAGCGTCTAGGGGATGATTTCAGATAAGTCATCACTATAATGAGCATCATCCGGGTTCTTACTTGTACGAGACTGGAGCATTTCAGTAGAACTTCAAATTTGGCATATTTATTTCGACGATTTCTCAACACACGGTTGTTTACAAGAAGTTTGGTTGACAAAAACACAGTATACAATTTGTTATAGAGAAGAGAGCTTCTTGCACAACACTTCTTGGAACAAAAAACATGCTATGCGTGCAGTACAGGTTCATAGAAAGACAGATACGGATCGCAAATCGTTTGATTCCAGACTGATTTCACACGCATTCAGTTCTATATAAACCACTACTGTTTTCCCAAAATGTTCTAGAAGCTATTTGTTCAAAGTGAAGATTACAATGACACCCTGTTTAACAAACAGTATGCTACCAAATAAAAAATACATCTTTCTGTGTTTTCGAAAATATGAGAAAAAACTGGTAATAAAATCTGTTTGATATACTGATAAACAGAATATTGCCAATTTATATTTATTAAGTACAGAATATATACATTTATATACCTTATGGGGCTCCAGTACATATATAAAAACACACGCATATTCGAATTCAATGTTGTGGTAAAATTTCAAAGCAATCGGTGGAAAACTTTCGTAGATTTATGACTTTGAAAAAACGAACATTGACATGTTTATTTATATAAATTAGACCAACTACTGCAATGTCTCTATTTGCTTTTGTATTGACGACCATGTACTGAGCTGACCAGAAGTCCTGTTCTTCGTGTCAGCATACTTCACTAATTCCCACTATATCTAACTTGAATCTGTCCACACTTACCGCAACATAGTAACTTTGGGAGACTTGAAGAGTTTGGGGTGACATAAACATATTAAATAGTGTAACCCCTACAGTGCATTGATACTTTCGAAACAATATCAGTCAAATTCTCCAGTTGAGTGTGTATGGTATTGTGCAAGCAAGTTCAGAAATATGGTATTAATACTGCCACTGTGCGTGCCACTACTCAAATGCGTTTTTTCGTCAAGATATACTTTTCGTTTTATTGAATTAAAACATTACAAATGGCAGGATCTTACCGTCCCTTTAGTGCTTTTAATGTGAATGTGATGCCTGCATGTTTTGTATTGACTTTTCACTAATAGTTTCCTCGTTGGCTCTGCTGCTTTAAATAAACAGGCAAAAGAAACAGTGGGACCATAAAAGGCGAATAATGAAACATAGCAAGACTGACAAGGAAGTCTGGAGCGTAAGGTGGGAAGTCTGTTTCCCCCCACTCCCCTCCTCACCTACCGAAGACATTCTTCTCAGCTGCCTACTTGTACGAGGGTCCCTCAAAAAGTAATGCCTCCTTTTTTTGTATTTGTCAACAATTTCAAACGCAGCTACGTAAACTGAAAATCACAACATTGACGATTAATTTCTGACTTTTCAGTATAATCTCCTTCCATTTCCTCAGTTTTGATCCATCTTTTAACAACAGCATGTATTCCAGTGTGGGAAAACGCGCAGCCCTGCTTCCAAAGCGATTGACGGACGAACCTTTTCACGGCCTTCTCATCTTCAAAGGGAATCTCACAATGAGCTTATTCTAAATGCCAGAACAGATAGAAGTTCTGGCAGTGCCATATCAGGACCGTATGGGGGATGAGGAAAGATTTCCCATCCAGTTTTCACAATCTCTTCAGTAGTGTGTCGACTGATATGTGTTCTTGCGCTTTCATTCTATTGAAGACGTTCTTTAAGGTATTTGCGGGTTCTGACGTATTGGACATAATTTATTATGCGTTCTTGCTCCAGAAAAAACAATAACGATTCCCTATTTATCTCAGAATAGTGTAGCTGATCGCACACTTTTGAATTTTTTCTTCTTTGATGAATTCCTGTGATACCACTCCATTGATGTGTCTTCGATATTGACTCAAAAAAATGTACCCGTGTTTCGTCTCTGGTAACAACTTTTTTCTAGGAACTCCTCTCCCTGCAAACGGAATTGCTGGAACAGTTGGGACGCAATTGTTTTACTTTTCCCTTTGTTCTGATTGCATAACATTCCTGGTATCCAAGTTGCACAAACGTTTGAGTATCCCATTTACTAAATAACTGCTTACAACATCCGCCCTATTCACCGCCACCACCTCCCATCATGGAATGAGGAGGTCTAAGGATGGTAAAAACTTACCTAAACAAATGTTTTTTCTGTCGAGACTGTTAGGGTTGAAAGGTGACTACACTGAGCCACAGCGCCAGAGATTGCGCCAAAGAGTTTTATTCCGCCGCCTCCACTGGCAGTGCTTGTCGAGAACTCGTAGTAGTCAGTGCTTGATGAGATGTCGTAGTGAAAAGTTCTTGTCTAGAAGTCGTGGTGGAGAGTGCTTGTCAAGAACTCGTAGTAGTCAGTGCTTGCTGAGATGTCGTAGTGAAGAGTTCTTGTCGAGAAGTCGTGGTGGAGAGTGCTTATCGAGATGTGGTAGTTGTGAGTCGGTGTTGAGATGTTGTAGTAGGGAGTGCTTGTTCCATGTTTTATGCAGTTGTTTGATGGGCTAGACAGCAGATGTTGTTTGAATGGAGATATTGTAATGATCAAAGTGCTTTTCGTCAATATATATGAAAGTAAAAAAAAATTCCCTTTTCTTTTTATTATTTCAATGTCTTAAATAATGCGTCATTACAGGTTCAGTCAACATAGCATCTGGCTTGTGTTCTTGTATTAGAGTGTAATTCTGGTTTCCTTACGCAATTATAGTATTTCTATTTTTTTAATTACTTCAGTATAAATGGTATTTAAAATTTCTTGTCTTATTGAAGAAGAACCGTGCCAGATGTGTACGTTGAATCAGACTTCCACACACAGAACAATTACACTTGTGCTTTGGTTTCGTACGTTTTATAGTTGCTGGGGACTTAATTAATTAATTGTGTTAACGGAAAATTTCATTTCATTCTTTGTTGTTATTCTATGCAGTCAGATTGCGTACTAAAACTAGTCAGGGCCAACCGTTTACGAGACAGGGTAACCGGACAGACAACTAAAAAAAAAATTAAGAGTATTTGCATTTCATATCTATATAATTAAGCCCCCATGCAGGGTCTATTTTTAAAGCTCTTTTAGCCAGACCACTGTTCTCCACAAGAAATGTTCTCAAAAATTACCGTTGAATGATAGTCATGACACTGCTTTTTGGTGTAGGGAGGCAGTGGGACTCAAATCAATTGCAGCCATCCGGTGGTGACCACAAATGATGTTATCGATTCGCGGAATGTTATGTGGAATTACTGAAGTCAGTGGCCTGCCGCTCCATGTTTCGTCAGCCAACGGTATTTGCCCTTCAGATTCGTTACAGCGACCAACCCATCGTTTAACAGTGCTGATATCCATAATTGCATTACAGTACACAAACAGTGGTAAGCCAAAACGTTGTGACCACTGCCCACCGCGGCGCTGAATACCGCCTGTGAAGTTGCGGGCACGTGACGTGATAATAAAAGTATGCAGACACAGAGGGGTATCACACTAGTGAAGATATGGGCCCCAAATGGGAAAATCGATTGAGATAAGAAACTTTGACAAAGGTCAAATTGTTATTACGCAGAGCCCGTGAATGAGTATCTCGAAAACGGAGAAGCTGGTCGAATATTCATGTGACACTGTCGTGATCATATACGGAGAGACGCAGGAGGGCACTGAAGCTGCCACTAGGTGATAAATGGTTCGACTTCCACGACTCTTCACAGAACGTGGGGTTCGGAGTAGTCTACCCTGTAAAAAAGGACAGATGGAGATCTGTGACATCTCTACCGAAAGAGCACAACGCTGGTGCACGCACAAGTTTTTCGGAGCACACGTTCATCGTACATTGTTCCGCAGCAGACCATCCCTCCGTGTATACATGTTCACCCAAAGACATCGTCAATTACGATTGCAGTGGGCACGGAACCATCATGATTCGACCGTCGATCAGTGTAAACGTGTCGGCTCTTGCGGCGAATCAAATTTTTGGTACACTAGGTCAATGGTCGTCTCCACAAACGCCGTCATCGAGATGAATGGCGGCTCGGAACGTGCAGCGTACCACGCACGCAGACTGGTGGGAGCAGTATGATGGTGCGGGAGACATAACCCTGCGGTTGCGTGAGACTTGTGGTTGTAATCGAAGACACGTTGACAGCTCGCAACGACCTGCATTTCTTCAAACTCGATGTCTTTCCCGAAGACGATGTCATGTTTCAGCAGTTAACTGTCAGTGTCTCGGAATCAGAACCGTTATACAGTGACTTGAGCCGGCCGCTGTGGGCGAGCGGTTCTAGGCGCTTCAGTCCGGAACTACGCTGCTGCTACGGTCGCAGGTTCGATTCCTGCTTCGGGCATGGATGTGTGTGATGTCCTTACGTTAGTTAGGTTTAAGTAGTCCTAAGTCTAGGGGCTGATGACCTCAGATGTTAAGTCCCATAGTGCTTAGATCCATTTTTGAACAGTGATTTGAGGAGCATTATAGTGGACTCATGTTGACGTCTCGACGACCAAATTCGCCTGATGTAAATCCTATGGAACCTATCTGGGTCTTTATCGGATGCCATCACCTGTACACAAATCAGCGGCCCGTTATTTACGCGAATTACATGACCCGTGCGTAGACATCTAATGCCAGATACCTCCGCAAACCTACCAGCAAACTCTCGAATCCCTTACACGCAGAACCCATTTCGTTCCGAAGACGGACAAACAAGCTATTAAGCAGGTATTCGTAATGTTTTGGCTCAGGTTTCAGTCTTTCGTTGACGTGAATGGCGCTGTCTAATACAACATCGCTTTATGTCATTTTGCAAGCGACTTTGGTACTGGCATCTGTTGACGCACAAACTACTACTGTATTGGATTGGAGACGAAGCTTTGCGGAATTGCGCCAAACTGAAATTTTGCGCATAACAAACTGCATTGAAGGGGGACAAACTAGCAGGCATTACTTTTTGATTGACCCTTTTAGAATAAGGATTACTCGGCACTCGTGCAGGTACAGTGGACGCGGTGGTGCGGGCGGCGTCGGCGTGGGCGACTGCGCTGCCAGAGGCGTCGGGGGCGGCGGGGGCGGCACCCTGCACAGCAGCGACGGCGGCAGCAGCCCGCTCGGCTTCAACGAGCTGTTCACCGAGTTCCGCGTGCACGAGGGGCTGCACTCCACCGACGACATCCTGGACGCCATCATCGACGCCGAGGGCATGTCCTTCAACGACCTCAAGCCCATCTACAAAGAGTTCCTCCTGAAGCTGGCGTTCACGCTGACGCGCGACGAGCTGTACCAGCGCAGCAAGAGCATCATGCGACGCCAGCGCAAGAAGCAGCAGAAGCACCGCAAGGGCCTGTACGCCCCAGGGGGCGCTGGGGGCGGCCTCAAGCGCGCCTTTCGCCGCTCCGTCTCCAAGCTGAAGCCCAGGCCGGGCAGCTTCGAGTTCACCTCTGTACTCTTCCAAGTAAGTCTTTTTTTCACAAATTACAATTAACCCTGAATGAAATTTTCGCTCTGCAGCTGAGTTTGCGTTCATATGAAACTTTCTGGCAGATTAAAACTGTGCCCTCATCTCGTGGTCGTGCGGTAGTGTTCTCGCTTCCCACGCCCGGGTTCCCGGGTTCGATTCCCGGCGGGGTCAGGGATTTTCTCTGCCTCGTGATGGCTGGGTGTTGTGTGCTGTCCTTAGGTTAGTTAGGTTTAAGTAGTTCTAAGTTCTAGGGGACTTATGACCACAGCAGTTGAGTCCCATAGTGCTCAGAGCCATTTGAACCATTTAAAACTGTGTGCCGGACTGAGACTCTAACTCGGGACCTTTACCTTTCGCGGGCAAGTGCTCTGCCATCTGAGCTACCCAAGCACGACTCACGCCCCGTCCTCACAGCTGTTCTTCCGCCAGTACCTCGTCTCCTACCTTCCAAACTTCACAGAAGCTCTCCTGCGAAACTTGCACAACTAGCACTCCTTGAAGAAAGTATATTGCGGAGACATGGCTTTGCCACAACCTGGGGGATTTTTCCGAAAGTAAAGCTTTGGGGACGGGGCGTGAGTCGTGCTTGGGTACCTCAGATGGTAGAGCACTTGCCCGCGAAAGGCAAAGGTTCCCAGTTCGAGTCTCGGTCCGACACACAGTTTTAATCTGCCAGGAAGTGTAATTAGCCCTTCCACTACGCATTTAATAAATCAGCCACAACATTATGACCACGTATCTAAGAGCCGGTATGTCCACCTTTGGCACGGATAGCAGCAGCAACTTGTCATGGCATGGAAGCAATGAGGCCTTGCTAGGTCGCTCGATGGAGTTGGTACCACATCTGCTTACACTCGAGTCACCTAACTCCCGTAATTTCGTGGATGGGAGTATGAGCTCTGACATCACGTTCAATCACATCACAGATGTATTCTATCTGGTACAGATCTGTCGAGTTGGCGCGCCACCACACCAGTCCCCTAGAACTTCGAACTGCTTAAACCTAACTAACCTAAGGACATCACACACATCCATGCCCGAGGCAGGATTCGAACCTGCGACCGTAGTGGTCGCGCGGTTCCAGACTGTAGCGCCTAGAACCGCTCGGCCAGTAAAGCCAGCCATCTCATTGACTATGACGTCATATGATAAATCGTACAATGATAAACGAGGGTTGCCAGAAAAGTAATGCACCGCATTTTTTTCTTCAACAATTCTTTATTGAACATAATGAGAGTTACACACATGAAAGGATGTTTTGCATACACACCCTATTTTTCCACGTAATCTCCACCCCGTTCTATGCCTTCCTCCAGCGCAAAACGAGGGCGTGTATGTCCTGGCGGTACCAATCCTTGAATTAACGTCGGAGCCAGTGCTTCACCGTATTAACTGTGTTCAATGATTGACATGTGCATCGCCAACTGCCGAGTCGTAACGTGTCTGTCCTCGCGGATGACGACTTCAGCTCTCTGCAGCATGACAGGTGTGACACCCGTAGATGGTCTCCCTGACCGCCGTTGATCGTGGACCTCCGCCGAACCGCCTTCTGATGACCTCAGCTACCGTCCCCAACGACTAATTGTACTTCTGTCGACAGCAAACGCTTGCACAAGCGTTTGTGAATATTACCCACAGTTTCTTTTTCTGCAGTGAGAAATTCGACGACGGCGCGTTGCTTGTAACGTACATTTTGAAACAGTCCTGCAGCTATGCTATCTATCGGGAGTGACGGAAACTTGGCACGATCGCTCAGGAGAATTCAAATAATACATACGTAACGTTTCGCATTCGTAGCATTGTTTTCGGTTGAGATAAAAATGTGGTGCATTACTTTCTGGGCAACCCTCATAGTTTTGTACGTACATTCAGTGATATATGTGAATACTACCTGAAAAATGTGTTGCGATAATTAACGGTAAAGAAATAATAAATTAAAGCGTCATCCCTGATGCGGCACTTTTACTACATGGACAGCGAAAATGTAGTAAGCGATACACGTTTAATCTTATTATTTCGTGGAAGATGTCGGCGAGAAACAATTTCGTAAAGGTTTGAAATTAAGTGTGAACATTGTAAGTCACGAAGTACTGTTATTCTCAAATACTGGATGGATACAAACTTGGTATATGCTCTCAGTTAGCCACGCTGTCTAGTGAGTTATACTAGGTTTGTGCATAAGTTCGTAGCGTTCTTGTTTTGCAAGTCGATATTCCGGTCACTATGCGTTTATTTGTCGATTGTTTTTTTTATTTCTAGTTCTTTGTTTCTATTTGATTTAACATATTGTCATTTTATCATTTGGAGATAGTGAGTGGAGCTGTGGATCAAGTGGATAAATGGGAACATTTCCGATATATTCTGCTGTTTGAGTTCATTTGGGAGTGATGGCAGCGGAAGCAGCCAAAAACATTTGCGCCGTGGAGATAATTTGATTGCTCAGAGCACGGCAAGAAAATGGTTTCTCGTTTCGAAAATGATCGTCTCGACATTAGTGACTCTTCACACTCAGGAAGATCTTCGGGGTTTGATGAAGATCGTTTAAACACATTAATTCACAATGATCCACGTCATTTTACTCGAGAACTGGCAGGTGTGATGAACTGTGACCATTCCACAGTTGCATGTTCTAGTCGGTAAGATTCAAAAATCTGGTATAGGGGTATCTCATGCTCTAAGTCAAAATCACAAAAATCAGTGAGTGGGCTTATGTGCATCTGTGCTTGTTCGTCATCAATTTGCTCCTGTCATGTATCGTTGCTGGTGACGAGAAATGGTGTCTTTCTGCTAACATGAGGAAAAGGAAGAAATCGGTGAGCCCAAAACAAACTAGCAACTCCTCACTCAGAGAGCTGCGCTCATCCACAAAAGATAATGTCATGCACCCAGAAGGTGTAGCCATCACTGCTGACATTTATTGTCAACAACTGAGACGTGTTGCAGACGCAGTCCAAGAACAACGACCAGGAGGACTGCGTGAAGTAATGTTACTCCACAATAACGCCCGACCGCATTCTGCTAGACTGATACAAAACACTATTCAGGAATTGATCGGGAAGTGCTTCTGCATCCACCTTATTCCACTAATCTTTTCACCTTTTCCACCTTCTATCGAACTACCATCAAAAACGCTTCAAATGTCCCTGAGCACTATGGGACTTAACATCAGTGGTCATCAGTCCCCTAGAACTTAGAACTACTTAAACCTAACTAACCTAAGGACATCACACACACCCATGCCCGAGGCAGGATTCGAACCTGCGACCGCAGCGGTCGCGTGGTTCAAGACTGAAGCGCCTAGAACCGCTCGGCCACATCGGCCGGCTCAGATGTTAAGTCCCATAGTGCTTAGAGCCATTTTTTTTTTTTTTTTTTTTTTTTTTTTTTACTGTTGAACCTTTCTTTTATTTCCGCCATGTTTCGTCGGTGTATAAATTGAACAGTAGACTCGAAGACTGCACCCGGACTTATACCCTTCTTAATCCGAACATTTGGTTCTTGGTCTTCAAACAGTTACGTTCTTTGTACCTGTGTTTTTCTTTCAAGCTTCTGTGATTGCACTTTTTAGAGCTGTCCATTCTTCTTCAGCTGAACTGTCTGCTGAGCTATTCATCATTGCAGTATCTGTAGCCTCAGAGAGCTTTAAGTGTGTTTATTAGTTGCTTAGTACTTTACTTACGTATCACACTTCTTTGTGCATGGATTCTTCCAGACTAGTGTCTTGGACTTCAGCCAACTCTTCATTACCGCTAATTATGGTATGAGTCTGTATCTGTTGCTCGGCATGCCTTGCAATCCAGTATCTGATTTCGGAATTTCTGCATGATCATGATGTTATCTAACTGAAACCTTCCATATCACCTGGCCTTTTCCAAGTGTATCTCCTTCTCATGTGATTCTTGAACAGAATATTCGCTATAACTAGTTGGAATTTGTTGCAGAACTCAATTATTCTTTCTTCTTTCTCATTCCTAATAAGAGACTCATATTCTGTCCTAACCCTTCCTTGTATTCTTTTGCCTACAACCGCATTCCAATCCCCCATGACTAAGATTTTCAACCCCCTTTACGTACTGAATCGCCCCTTCAGTAGCCTCATATACTTCCTCTACCTCTTCATTTCCTGCTTGCGCTGCCGGCATGTATACCTGAACCATTGTTGTCGGCGTTGGTTTGCTGTCTGTTCTCATGAGAAGAATTCTATCACTGAACTGTTCACAGTAACTCACGCTCTAGGCTGCCTTTCTGTTCATAATAAATCCTATTCCAGTTATACCATTTGTGCATTTGACCAATTAGTTGTGAGCAATGAGTCTTTAATAGTAGAACTTCGACCATAGTGTATATACCTTGTTCTTTCAGATACCGCAATGAAGTAATATCTCTAAATAAATTATTAAAGAACTTTTCCAGGACGTCTGAACAAGGGAAATGGGCGTGCAAAGTTTATTCCGCAAATCTTGATCTACGAACAAAAGTAGTGATGCATGGACCCCTGCCGTAGCTTGATAGACACATGGACAGTTCTGTTACGGGAAACATCGTCACGCATGACCAGGCTAGGTGTTATCAATATGAACCTACCACAAAATGATAAAAAGTATAAATTCACACAAAGATCAATGCTTTGGCAATCCACCCGAAATTCAAGCCAGTGTGACGAGCAAGTCGAACAACATCCAAAAGAAGGATTTTCTGACAATTTCACATTGTTGTATAAATGTTCTTTGCATTGTAGTCAAGTGAGGGAACACGCTGTAAAACAGCTAAAGCATTACATCACCATCTTAACTTTTCTCTATTTTTTAATTAATCCAGTCTCCAAGCTATTTGGACTGACAAGGTATATCGTGTAATTTCTTTTCCTACGTGTAAGGAATGCTCCCTGAAAGTTTTTCCAATACCTTTTTTCTTACTCATTTTATATGACCTCTGTTATCAAACATAGCCTACTGACATTGTTCGATATTTATAATCACATTGTACTGATATTCCACTAATGGTACTGATTTGATGATAGTCAAATGCACTTACTACTTTGTCTTCTTCCAGCCGAGGCCAGCTCGAGCGTCCAAGAAGTGCAAGAAGCCGACATTGGTTACCGGCAAGTGTTCTTCCAGCACGTCGTCAACGTTCTCGTCTCGCAGCCACAAGCTGCGTACGGGAACGAATCGTTTGCCGAGGCGGCTCAGTAGCCGAAGACGGGCAGGTAAGAACCCATGCCATGTTGCCTGTGTATAGCTACATCTTCCTGGATTCTCTGCAATTTTCTGTCAAATACATGGTAGAGATAGTTATATCATTACCAGCTAATTACCTAGTGTTTCCAGTTTGTTATAAATTTCATATATTAAACATTCTAAACAACGCAGGGGCTGACAGAAGTACACATCATTGAGTTTTAAGATTAGGAAGTGTTAGTTGCAAAAAAACTGGTACGAATTATTTACAAAAGAATGAAAAATGTGGTGGAAGCCAATTTCAGCAAGTATTAGTTTCGGTCCCAGAAAATGTAGGAACACACGAGGTAATACTGATCCTATGGCTCAGAAGATAGGTTAAAGAAGGGAAACCACATGTTTACAGCATTTATAGACATAGAGAGAGGTATCAGAGGAAAAATAAAGGGAGAAAAAGGTTGTTCATAACTTGTATAAAACCCAGACGGCAGTTATAAGAGTCGAAGAGCATGGAAGGGAAGCACTGGATGAGAAGGGAGTGTGGCAGGGTTGTAACCTGTCCCCAGCGTTATTCAATCTGTACATTGAAAGGCAATAAAGACAACAGAAGAAAAATTTGGAGAAGAAATTAAAGTCCAGAGAGAAGAAATAAAAACTTTCAGGTTTGGTGACGATACTGTAATTCCTTCAGAGATAGAAATGAACTTGGAAGAGCAGCTGAATGGAATGGATAGTGTCTTGAAAAGAGATTAGAAGAGAAGTGAAAGAAGAGTAATTGAATCTATTTGAATTAAATCAATTGATGCTGAGAAAATTACACTAGAAAATGAGACACTACAATAAGTAGATGAGTTTTGCAATTTGAGCAGCAAAATAACTAACAATGGCTGAGCTAAAGAGAGTATAAAATGTACACTACCAATAGTAAGAAATTTGCTAAAATCAAAAATAAATTTAAGTGTTAGGAGGCCTTTGCAAAAGTATTAGTACGAAGTGTAACCATGTACAGCAGTGCATACAATAAGCAGTTCAGAGAAGAAGAGAACAGAAGCTTTTGAAATGTTGTGCTAAAGGATAATGCGGAGGATTAGATGAGTAGATCGTGTAACTAATGAGAAAGTGCTGAATAGGACTGGGGAGAAAAGAAATTTGTGGCATAACTTGACTGCCTGACTAAAAGGACTCGTTCTGAGATATCAAGGAATCATCAATTTAGTATTAGAAGGGAGAGAGAGAGAGAAAGAGAAAGTGGAAGAAAAGGGGGGGAGTAAAAATTGTAGAGGGAGACCAACAAATAACCCAGTAAGCAGGTTCAAGTGGATTTAGGTTGCAGTAGTTATTAGGAGATGAAGA
Organism: Schistocerca serialis cubense; assembly: GCF_023864345.2. NCBI lineage: Eukaryota > Metazoa > Arthropoda > Insecta > Orthoptera > Acrididae > Schistocerca > Schistocerca serialis. The sequence continues at coordinate 415,670,077 of NC_064646.1, forward strand.
GGCTTACAGACGATAGAGTACCTCAGTCAATTCTTATGACACTGTACTCTTTTCCAATGTGCAATGAGCTCTGACTTCATTTTTATGAATGACAATGCACGACAGCATCACAGGCGGAAGAGGTCTTGGAATGAGAAGATATTTGGCGACTGGACTGGCCTGCTAATGCCCACACAACATAAATCCCATTGAGCATGTGTGGGATGCCAAGGAGGAAACCATCCCCTGGCTAAGCGATATTTCAGCATTATCCTTTCATCCAAAAGTGCTAGTCCGGAAAGCTATGCAAGAGGACTTCTGTGAAGTCTGGAAGGTAGGAGATGAAGTAAAGAGGAAAGTAGAACTGTGAGGACAGGCCATGAGTACTGTTTGAAGTGCTCAATAGCTAGACCTCTTGCCTGAAAGAGGTAAAGAACCACAGTTTTGAGTCCTGGTGTGGCACACAGTTGTAATCTGCCAGGAAGTTTCATGAGTGGGATAAATCGAGGATAGATATGCCATGTTCATGTCACAAATGACCTTCCAGCAGTTGTCAAACACATTGGTAAAGGAATGGAACGCCTTGCCACGAGAACTCATTACAAATCTTCGGGACAGCAGGGGAGTAGCAGAGCATGCTCTGCTGTCTGAAGTAATCACACACACTATTAAGAACAGCATCCCGCCTTTCTTAATGACCAGAAGGCCTCCATAAATTGCAGTGACTTCAAGGATTTTCAATAAAAGTGTCATTTCATCTCCTTGCATATTTTTTATTTGCCTTCTGTGCTATACTGTACCAGTTCTTTCTATGTATGGTCTAACTTTCATTGAGCTATATCACTTTCCAGTGACACATCATGCAAAAAATACTTTCTTCAAGTTTTGCCCACCAGTGTAGTATGGTTAAGTTTTTGTTGCACTACTGGTATCGTGAAGTCATATTTCAAAATTAGAATAATGAAGACAAAATAAACTCTTATAATCAATTTAATCTCAATAGTTATCAATAATTTAGGTCAAAATGATTAAAAATGTTAATTATAATTAATTGCAAACATTTTCAGGTTAAATAAATATTTTAAAGCAAGAAAACTTCAATGTACAAAGAACTGGTGTGTTTTATCATCACAAAATTGACATTCAGAAATTATTAATGTTGCAGTATCCGGCGGTGTGTGAGACTGTGAAACCTATTGCAGTAATGGAACTACCCAGACTTCATCACACTCTCCTTAATACTCATTGTTAACTATAAATTACAAAACAGAATTGTTATCTTGAAATGCCCAAATATAGAACATAAGGTGGGAAGTTACAATAATCCTACTATATATATATATATCTAAAAACACAGATGATGTGACTTACCGAACGAAAGTGCTGGCAGGTCGATAGGCACACAAACAAACACAAGCATACACATGAAATTCAAGCTTTCGCAACAAACTGTTGCCTCGTCAGGAAAGAGGGAAGGAGAGGGAAAGACGAAAGGATGTGGGTTTTAAGGGAGAGGGTAAGGAGTCATTCCAATCCCGGGAGCAGAAAGACGTACCTTAGGGGGGAAAGAAGGGGTATACACTCGCACACACACACATATCCATCCACACAGACACAAGCAGACATTTGTAAAGGCAAAGAGTTTGGGCAGAGACGTCAGTCGAGGTGGAAGTACAGATGCAAAGATGTTGTTGAAAGACAGATGAGGTATGAGCGGCGGCAAATTGAAATCAGCGGAGATTGAGGCCTGGCAGGTAACGAGAAGAGAGGATATACTGAAGGGCAAGTTCCCATCTCTGGAGTTCTGACAGGTTGGTGTTAGTGGGAAGTATCCAGATAACCCGGACGGTGTAACACTGTGCCAAGATGTGCTGGCCGTGCACCAAGGCATGTTTAGCCACAGGGTGATCCTCATTACCAACAAACACTGTCTGCCTGTGTCCATTCATGCCAATGGACAGTTTGTTGCTGGTCATTCCCACACTGAAAGCTTCCAGTGTAGGCAGGTCAGTTGGTAAATCACGTGGGTGCTTTCATACGTGGCTCTGCCTTTGATCGTGTACGCCTTCCGGGTTACAGGACTGGAGTAGGTGGTGGTGGGAGGGTGCATGGGACAGGTTTTACATCGGGGGCGGTGACAAGGGTAGGAGCCAGAGGGTAGGGAAGGTGGTTTGGGGATTTCATAGGGATGAACTAAGAGGTTACGAGGTTAGGTGCACGGCAGAAAGACACTCTTGGTGGAGTGGGGAGGATTTCATGAAGGATGGATCTCATTTCAGGGCAGGATTTGAGGAAGTTGTACCCCTGCTGGAGAGCCACATTCAGAGTCTGATCCAGTCCCGGAAAGTATCCTGTCACAAGTGGGGCACTTTTGGGGTTCTTCTGTGGGAGGTTCTGGGTTTGAGGAGATGAGGAAGTGGCTCTGGTTATTTGCTTCTGTACCAGGTCGGGAGGGTAGTTGTGGGATGCGAAAGCTGTTTTCAGGTTGTTGGTGTAATGGTTCAGGGATTTAGGACTGGAGAAGATTCGTTTGCCACGAAGACTCCTATCCTTATTAAAAGTCCTCAATCTTTCCTCTCCTACATCCACACCGGCTGTTCAGAGCATCCTCCTACAGGCCAATCGCAAATTAGAACAGCATGCCACCCTCCACCTCAAAAAACTATCCAATCTCCTGGTTTCCCACCTCCGGAAAGGCAACTCACTCACCCTTCACAACCTTTCCAGCAAACCTCAACCTCCTCTCATTGCACACAGACCCAGTCTCTCCCATCTACTCAATCTCCCACTTCCAGCTCCACTTCCCCCAAAACCTCAAAATTCCAATCAACACAATCTGGAACCACAACACCCTAATTCAGTAGTTAACCTTTCCTCCAAACCTCTCTCCCAATCCGAAACCTCTGTCCTATCCAAAGGCCTCACCTTCAGCCCCACTCCCAGATTCAACCAAACAGCCCTTGTCAAAGATTTACTGTCCTACACCCGTACTCTCTGCTGGAAATATCACTTTGCCACGAAGAAAAATGATCCTAATCCTATTCCTAATGGCCCAACTCCCCAAGACACTATCCAAATTGAACCCTGCCTGGAACAGTTCCGTCCTCTGTCACAGTGAGACCCACCTCCTCTTTCTCAAAATCACCCTCTCCAAATTTTCCAGGAATTTCTGACTTCCAGCCTTGCCTCTCAATCTTTCTTAAAAAACCTTAATCCGACTCCCAACATCACCACTGCTGAAGCCCAGGCTATCCGTGAGCTAAAGGCTGACCGATCCATCATCATTCTTCCGGCGGGCAAGGGTTCCACAACCGTGGTACTTGATCGCTGGGAGTATGTGGCTGAGGGACTGCGTCAGCTTTCAGACAACACTGCATACAAAGTTTGCCAAGGTAATCCCATTCCTGATGTCCAGGCAGAGCCTAAAGGAATCCTCAGAACCTTAGGCCCCCTACAAAACCTTTCACCTGACTCCATCAACCTCCTGACCCCACCAACACCCCACAAACCCAATCATCCCGGCCGTCCCATTGTAGCTGGCTACCAAGCCCCCACAGAACGTATCTCTGCCTACGTAGATCAACACCTTCAACCCATTACATGCAGTCTCCCATCCTCCATCAAAGACACCAACGCCTGGAATCCCTACCCAGTCTGTTACCCCCGGAAACCATCCTTGTAACCATTGATGCCACTTCCTTATACACAAATATTCCGCATGTCCAGGGCCTCGCTGCGATGGAGCACTTCCTTTCACGCCGATCACCTGCCACCCTACCAAAAACCTCTTCCCTCATTACCTTAGTCAGCTTCATCCTGACCCACAACTTCTTCACTTTCTAAGGCCAGACATACCAACAATTAAAGGGAACAGCCATGGGCACCAGGATGGCCCCCTCGTACGCCAACCTATTCATTGGTCACTTAGAGGAAGCCTTCTTGGTTACCCAGGCCTGCCAACCCAGAGTTTGGTACAGATTTATTGATGACATCTTCATGATCTGGACTCACAATGAAGAAGAACTCCAGAATTTCCTCTCCAACCTCAACTCCTTTGGTTCCATCAGATTCACCTGGTCGTACTCCAAATCCCATGCCACTTTTCTTGACGTTGTCCTCCACCTGTCCAATGGCCAGCTTCACATGTCCGTCCACATCAAACCCACCAACAAGCAACCTTACCTCCATTATGACAGCTGCCACCCATTCCACATCAAACGGTCCCTTCCCTACAGCCTAGGTCTTCGTGGCAAACGAATCTGCTCCAGTCCGGAATCCCTGAACCATTACACCAACAACCTGAAAACAGCTTTCGCATCCCGCAATTACCCTTCCGACCTGGTACAGAAGCAAATAACCACAGTCACTTCCTCATCTCCTCAAACCCAGAACCTCCCACAAAAGAACCCCAAAAGTGCCCCACCTGTGACAGGATACTTTCCGGGACTGGATCAGACTCTGAATGTGGCTCTCCAGCAGGGATACGACTTCCTCAAATCCTGCCCTGAAATGCGATCCATCCTTCATGAAATCCTCCCCACTCCACCAAGAGTGTCTTTCCGCCGTCCACCTAACCTTCGTAACCTCTTAGTTCATCCCTATGAAATCCCCAAACCACCTTCCCTACCCTCTGGCTCCTACCCTTGTAACCGCCCCCGATGTAAAACCTGTCCCATGCATCCTCCCACCACCACCTACTCCAGTCCTGTAACCCGGAAGGTGTACACGATCAAAGGCAGAGCCACATGTGATAGCACCCACGTGATTTACCAACTGACCTGCCTACACTGTGAAGCTTTCTATGCGGTAATGACCAGCAACAAACTGTCCATTGGCATGAATGGACACAGGCAGACAGTGTTTGTTGGTAATGAGGATCACCCTGTGGCTAAACATGCCTTGGTGCACAGCCAGCACGTCTTGGCACAGTGTTACACCGTTCGGGTTATCTGGATACTTCCCACTAACACCAACCTGTCAGAACTCCGGAAATGGGAACTTGCCCTTCAGTATATCCTCTCTTCTCGTTACCCGCCAGGCCTCAATCTCCGCTAATTTCAATTTGCCGCCGCTCATACCTCACCTGTCTTTCAACAACATCTTTGCCTCTGTACTTCCGCCTTGACTGACGTCTCTGCCCAAACTCTTTGCCTTTACAAATGTCTGCTTGTGTCTGTGCGGATGGATATGTGTGTGTGTGTGCGAGTGTATACCCCTTCTTTTCCCCTAAGGTACGTCTTTCCGCTCCTGGGATTGGAATGACTCCTTACCCTCTCCCTTATAACCCACATCCTTTCGTCTTTCCCTCTCCTTCCCTCTTTCCTGATGAGGCAACAGTTTGTTGCGAAAGCTTGAATTTCATGTGTATGTTTGTGTTTGTTTGTGTGCCTATCGACCTGCCAGCACTTTCGTTCGGTAAGTCACATCATCTGTGTTTTTAAATATATTTTTCCCACGTGGAATGTTTCCCTCTATTTTTATATATATATATATATATATATATATATATATATATATATATAGACACACACACACACACACACACACACACACACACACACACACACACACACAGATGATGTGACTTACCGAATGAAATTGCTGGCAGGTCGATAGACACACAAACATACGCACGAAATTCAAGTTTTCGCAACAAACTGTTGCCTCATCAGGAAAGAGGGAAGGAGAGGGAAAGACGAAATGATGTGGATTTTAAGGGAGAGGGTAAGGAGTCATTCCAATCCCGGGAGCGGAAAGACTTACCTTAGGGGGAAAAAAGGACAGGTATACACTCGCACACACACACATATGCATCCGCACATACACAGACACAAGCAGACATTTGTAAAGGCAAAGAGTTTGGGTAGAGATGTCAGTCGAGGTGGCAGTACAGAGGCAAAGATGTTGTTGAAAGACAGGTGAGGTATGAGCAGCAGCAAAATGAAATTAGCGGAGATTGTGGCCTGGCAGATAACGAGAAGAGAGGATATACTGAAGGGCAAGTTCCCATCTCTGGAATTCTGACTGGTTGGTGTTAGTGGGAAGTATCCAGATAACCCGGATGGTGTAACACTGTGCCAAGATGTGCTGGCCGTGCACCAAGGCATGTTTAGCCATAGGGTGATCCTCATTACCAACAAACACTGTCTGCCTGTGTCCATTCATGCCAATGGACAGTTTGTTGCTGGTCATTCCCACATAGAAAGCTTCACAGTGTAGGCTGGTCAGTTGGTAAATCACGTGGGTGCTTTCACACGTGGCTCTGCCTTTGATCATGTACGCCTTCCGGGTTACAGGACTGGAGTAGGTGGTGGTGGGAGGGTGCATGGGACAGGTTTTACATCGGGGGCGGTTACAAGGGTAGGAGCCAGAGGGTAGGGAAGGAGATTTGGAGATTTCAGAGGGATGAACTAAGAGGTTACGAAGGTTAGGTGGACGGTGGAAAGACACTCTTGGTGGAGTGGGGAGGATTTCATGAAGGATGGATCGCATTTCAGGGCAGGATTTGAGGAAGTCGTATCCCTGCTGGAGAGCCACATTCAGAGTCTGATCCAGTCCTGGAAAGTATCCTGTCACAAGTGGGGCACTTTTGGGGTTCTTCTGTGGGAGGTTCTGGGTTTGAGGAGATGAGGAAGTGACTCTGGTTATTTGCTTCTGTACCAGGTCGGAAGGGTAGTTGCGGGATGCGAAAGCTGTTTTCAGGTTGTTGGTGTAATGGTTCAGGGATTCCGGACTGGAACAGATTCGTTTGCCATGAAGACCTAAGCTGTAGGGAAGGGACCGTTTGATGTGGAATGGGTGGCAGCTGTCATAATGGAAGTACTGTTGCTTGTTGGTGGGTTTGATGTGGACGGACATGTGAAGCTGGCCATTGGACAGGTGGAGGACAACGTCAAGAAAAGTGGCATGGGATTTGGAGTACGACCAGGTGAATCTGATGGAACCAAAGGAGTTGAGGTTGGAGAGGAAATTCTGGAGTTCTTCTTCACTGTGAGTCTAGATCATGAAGATGTCATCAATAAATCTGTACCAAACTCTGGGTTGGCAGGCCTGGGTAACCAAGAAGGCTTCCTCTAAGTGACCCATGAATAGGTTGGCATACGAGGGGGCCATCCTGGTGCCCATGGCTGTTCCCTTTAATTGTTGGTATGTCTGGCCTTAGAAAGTGAAGAAGTTGTGGGTCAGGATGAAGCTGGCTAAGGTAATGAGGAAAGAGGTTTTTGGTAGGGTGGCAGGTGATCTGCGTGAAAGGAAGTGCTCCATCGCAGCAAGGCCCTGGACGTGCGGAATATTTGTGTATAAGGAAGTGGCATCAATGGTTACAAGGATGGTTTCCGGGGGTAACAGACTGGGTAGGGATTCCAGGCATTCGAGAAAGTGGTTGGTGTCTTTGATTTGCATGTGATGGGTTGAAGGTGTTGATCTACGTAGGCAGAGATACGTTCTGTGGGGGCTTGGTAGCCAGCTACAATGGGACGGCCGGGATGATTGGGTTTGTGAATTTTAGGAAGTAGGTAGAAGGTAGGGGTGTGGGGTGTTGGTGGGGTCAGGAGGTTGATGGAGTCAGGTGAAAGGTTTTGTAGGGGGCCTAAGGTTCTGAGGATTCCTTTAGGCTCTGCCTGGACATCAGGAATGGGATTACCTTGGCAAACTTTGTATGCAGTGTTGTCTGATATATATATATATATATATATATATATATATATATATATATATATATATATAGAGAGAGAGAGAGAGAGAGAGAGAGAGAGAGAGAGAGAGAGAGAGAGAGAGGGAGAGTGAGAGAGTGAGAGAGAGACACAAACATACACACAAAATTCAAGCTTTCGCAACAAACTGTTGCCTCATCAGGAAAGAGGGAAGGAGAGGGAAAGACGAAAGGAAGTGGGTTTTAAGGGAGAGGGTAAAGAGTCATTCCAATCCCGGGAGCGGAAAGACTTACCTTAGGGGGAAAAAAAGGACAGGTATACACACGCACACACACACATATCCATCCACACATACAGACACAAGCAGACATGTTTAAGTCTTTATATATATATATATATATATATATATATATATATATATATATATATATATATATATATATATATATGTCTCCTTTCAATCAGTAGAATAAATCAGTGAACAGAAGGGAACTACGTGCTCCTTCAGAGAAAATACAAGTGAAACATAAACCGATTATTTATTGTATTAATGAATTAAAAATTATTGACATCAACATTCTATGAAAAAATAAAGTAAAATGTCAATGACAATTAATAAGAAAGGCAGGTGGATGGGTAGCTAATGTATCCTAGCTGCACATTAAATTATTCATCCAATGGAACATAAGCCAGCCAGGGTGGCCGAGCCGTTCTACGCCCTTCAGTCCGGAACCACATGACTGCTACGGTCGCAGGTTCGAATCCTGCCTCGGGCATGGATGTGTGTGATGTCCTTAGTTTAGTTAGGTTTAAGTAGTGCTAAGTTCTACGGGACTGATGACCTCAGATCTTAAGTCCCACAGTGTTCAGAGCCATTTGAACCATTTTCACTGTTATGTTTTCGTGTATAATCTGTATTAAGTTTTGAATCGTTTGTTACAGCTGAACTCACTCTCTACCTCATCAAGGATTGTCTGCACCCATCCACAGAGCTTAACTTCACTTTCTTTTATTTCATTATGGGAAAGTAACACCATTTTGTTTCCACTAGAGGAAAATACGTCAAAAGAAAAATCTCATACAGGGTATGATGCTGTCAGTGTGACCCCCAGCTGGAAGAAAAATTGGTTAATGATCACATAATTACCTGCTGTAGACTCAACCACTCTGTTCAACTGCTCAGAGCACATAATGTGAAAGGTTCTGAGACCTGCAGCACTACAGTGCCACAGATATTCATACTAAACAAGACCAAAATTCTCTGCAGTCTGCATGGCCCTACCACACTAGTTACAGATTATTTCAAATAAATATCTGTCAGACATCAAGAGTATTCTGGTTGTCGCACTTTTTCACTTAACAGCCTGTGTCGTTAGGTGACAGTACATCGCGAAAAGATTTTTGACAGAGCTTTGTTGAAAATGTAAACGCAATGATCTGTGTCAACATTACTGATGTTCAAATTCATAGTAAGATACAGCAGACCAATGTAGAATACAACATACAAATAAAATCCCAGTGCCAATTTGTAACATGTAAACTATAGTTTAACGATGATTATATTCTTCGAACAAATCATGTCAGTGATCTATTATTTCCAATGCTTTAAGAATATTATTTATCAGGTACACATAATCCCAAACAATATCATTATTTTCCACTCAGAACTCCCAACAGTTAATTCCCCCCCCCCCCCCCCTCCCGCTTCCCGGCCAAAAAAAAAGAAAAACATATAGCTCCAGAAAATATGCTCCAGGGCCCATGTCATGTGCAACATGAATAACTGGCTATAATTTTGAAGGTAATGGTGATGAAAAAAGTCCCAGTAAGAAGTAATTTACATGATTTCAGTTTTTCTCGAAATATTCCGGTGGTAAATTTCTTTTAGGTTATCAGCCATACGGTCACATCATCTTGTCACAACAAGATCACCTAAGAACATTTTATCACAGGATGTAATTATTTTAATCCATATATTTGGCAACTTCTTGATACCACCTCGTAAAATAAGTTTTGTTAACTTCCTGTCAAAATGAGTCCTTAGTCACGATACATTCTCAAACTCACCAAATCAGTAGTTTCAAAAATGGCAGTTTTCGAATCTTGCCTCTACTGCAGACACCTGCGACCATACAGAAGCTGATCACAACCACCTGACTGAAAATTTATTTCTCTTAATCTCACAGTTTATGTATGTCTATGATTCTTACGGAAGTCACATCGATCACATTGCTAAGGTGCCTGAAGGTGAAGCTGCAGTTGCTTCTAAATCTTGTGTTGCAACATTTTAGTATGTGCCATAGTCCAATCCAGTGTATCGTGAAATCTTGTGATCTGTCCAGGGTTCTTAACTTCATAAACTTATTCCACAAAAGAATTGGTGTTGGGAAAATGTGCAAGTAGGATTTTTCTTGTTATTTGTGTGGAATACGGAGTATGATGTATGGTGGTGTACAATGATTCAGTAAGACTGGTTTAAAACAAAAAGTTGATTTAAAACTGTTTGGTAGTGGGTTTCAGAGATACAATTGGATGGACTGGATAAAGTACAATATCATAGGAAAAACATTTTTTAGTTTATATATTATATTTCCACTTCAGAAATTATAATTCTTGAGTAAGGTTATTCTTTCAAACCCAAAAGTGTTATTTAGTTGGTTCGTTCCTTCATTCCAAGAAAATGTCTTAAATACAGACTAGAAGATGTAATTGCAGCAAATAAAAAGTAATTGCACTTCGTCAGAGCTTGAACAGTGTGATTGGTCTGTATGTTAAATAAATTCACAGAATTATTGATTCAGTTTGCAATATACAAATCGCCATTACACTGAGGCCGCGTCTGAAGAAAGAAGGGTATTGTCTGGAAAATATTGCATATCCACTTGATTATAATTCTATCTGAGGTTCCATGGCAGTGACACCCCTTTTGCTGTCCGTATTAGAGCCATCTTGTTTCCGACTTCTGAGTGAATCTGCGTTCTGCTGCAGCTGATGTTGACTATAGATGAAAAATATGAAACACATATCATTCTGAAACATACTACTGTGTATTTCAGTATTTAACATACAGTTAAGAATTTAGACCCCTCCATTTCATTTATTGATTTATGCTGGCACAGGTGCACCTCCTCTGAAGAGGCGTCCAACGGTGAGCACGTCCGAGGATAGTGACTTCATGTGCGGCACGGATGTGAGGCTACCTACTCGTGCCATTCGCAGCCCTGCGCCTGCCACTGCTGCTGGTAACATGGCCAACAACCGCTCGTCCAGTGGCTACTTCTCATGCAGTGAGTGTAGCTATGACAGCGAGTCCTGCACCTGCACATCTGCAGACAAGTGCTACTGCTCTCTTGGAGGTGGTGGCGGTGGCAAAGTGCCATCGGCGAGAGGTCACAAGCATGCCCCCATCACCTCTGGAACGACATCATGTGACTCAGAGAGCTGTGGCGCTGGTCGTTGCTGCACATGTGGCGTCCCCAGGCCATCAATGCCCTATAGACAGGTTAGTAACCTCCACTATGAAAACCCCACAAAAGTATGACACTGTATGTGATCAGCTTGTTGGTGTTCTTGGCAGGCAGCATGGTATCTTGGATGAGGAAGCACCAACAGATGTAGAAGTAACTTCAGGCATACCACATGCAAGTTTGTCTGAACCCTTGTTATTCATGTTTTAGATTAACAATTGGCATTCAATATTGACAGCAGTCTCACATTTTTTGCAGATGATGCAGTTGCCTGTCAAGAAGTACTGTCTGAAATAAGCTATGGAAATAGTCATTCGGATCTTAATAAGATTTGAATGTGGTGCAAAAGTTGGCAACTTGTTTTAAATGTACAGAAATGTAACATTATGCAGCTAACAAAACAAAGAAATGTAATATCATATCAATACATCATCAGCGATACGCAATTAGATTCTGTCAACCCATTTGTAAGGATAAGAAATAGAATGATCACACTGGCTAAGTTGTAGCTGTCTTCAGTTCATTGGTAGAAAACTGGGAAAATGCAATCAGTCTACAAAGGTGACTGCCAACTAATCACTTGTGCATCTCATCTCAGAGTATTGCTCAAATGGATGGGACCCATACCAGATAGGACTAATAGAAGATATTTCATGTATACAAAGAAGGGTGGTATGAATAATAACGAATTTGTTTGACTCACATGAAAGTATGACAGAACTTCTGAAAACACCTGAATTGACAGATTCTTGAATACAGACATAAATTATCCTACAAAAAACCTACACACAAAATTTCAGCAACTAGTGTTAAGAATCTAGAGAGATTCTTCATCCCCCTACATTTTGTCGATTCTGTGATAACCTTAAGGTTTAATTATACTAATTTCAGCACACATCCAGAGACCTTTAAGAATCAATTTTCCCTGTGCTCCCTATGCCATTCGACGAGCAAGCAAACCTGTGATACTGTGGTAATTACTCTCCACCATGAGTTTCAGTGTTTTCCGAAATATGTATGTAGATGTATGTGACAAGTAAAGACAAATACAGATAAATATACCACCGAAAATTGGGTAAAGGTACAAGCTACTTGCAAAGTAGCCTTCATTAGGAAAAAAACCTGGAGTAGTGTTTAATTAGAATAATTTTAAAACTGCATCTTTGTATGCTGCTGTTCATTAAAACTAAAACATCAGAGAGGATAAAAAAGTAACAAAATTTTCCTTACTGTGTGTATGGAGGATAGCAAAATTTAGTAGCATGGTGGTGACTTCGTTTCATCCAATGATTGCCATGGGATTTCCAAGTTTTTCCATGTTGAAATTCTGAATTTCTATCAGCAGTTCTGTTGTATGTGAGAGAAAGTTTTGTTTTATTTGTTTTCATGGCTGTAACTGAAATTTCTTTGAGCTGACACATCTCCCATTAGTGATTAGTCGAACTGCAACTGGGATTTACAGTTGTATCAACAAATTTTGATAGTTATATGGTTTTATTGCCTTTGGAAATTTCTTTATTACAGTCATCCATCACAATTACATGTCACTGGATTGCAGTGTGAATAAACTTTGATAGCAACAATGGGTAGAATGTGTTGAAAGCTGGATGGTTCTTCACACTAAGGTCACTGTTAATTTAAAGTGTGACAATGTGAAAAAGCCATGAGGACCTACTTTGCATTGAAATGAGCAAAAAGGAACCTAAACCTGAATATTCAATGCTGATCTGCAAAACATGGATCTTCAAATATGGATTCATATTCATATTTTTTCCAATTAAAAACACCTCTCGTTTTGTATGAATGATGAATTTACAGGTATGTGATAAATTCTTGTGCACACGTAACACTCCATTGCATTCACAATTGTGCAATGGGAGATGGACCTGGAGCCCAAGAACAAATCTCAGTCATGAAGATTCCTGAGGTTGGAGAGCACACCAGCAGTAGCTCTGATCGAGTAACAAACATTGCAACAGTTCAGTGCATTTTTTAACATTTGTAAATGTGATCCCACTACCAGTTGTTTCTAGTCTTATGATGATTTGTAGCAAAATGAGTCAAAACATTTCTTTGTGTTGATGAATGGTTAAACTACCCAAAGAATCTCTCAGAATTTCTGTATCTTTTAAAATTCCCCAAGACTTCCCTAACTTTTCCAGTCAATTCAATTTTCTGAGTACACTGAGCTTCTACCTAAGAGAGCAACAGTGGCTCTAGCCTTCCTGGGTATCGAGTCACACAGAACTTGTATGACAGGTACAAGCATGTCATTCCATGCTGCTGTAGATCTGTGGAAGAGTTCATCTATCGTAGTGGTTGGTGAGTTGTGTGAGCCACTCGACAACCGATGCTTAGATGTTTTCAGTCGGTGAGAAACCTGATGCAGATTCTGGGCAGGATAACACTCCCTGCATCAAGTTAGATCAGGATAGCAGTGGTAACATGTGGTCTCTCATTATCTTGCTGAGTAGAAAATTTTAATTCATAAATTGAATGACTGTCGTAAGTTTTTATTTGCCGTGTATAAAATTTTGTTTGTATGGCATGACATGTTTCAAAACTAACTACCTCATTTATATTAAAAAGTGGCAGTTTTACAGTCTTGCATCTTTTCCACCACCGTCTCCTCACCCCCATCCCTTTGTTCCTTCTGGAAAAATTTCTGTGGACACTCTTGGGCACAGCCAACCAGCTGTAACAAATCAGGAACGAAACTCCTGATAGTCAAATTACTGGCTATGTGAAAGAGAGGGGAAAATTTGGAAACATGCCTCATTGCCTACTCTTTCTGCAAATTATTTGACTGTCTAGATTCAGGGATTGAAGGGTTCTGTTAGTTAAATGGCAAGTATCAGTGTTTGTTGTGGAACTGTGTGACAGGTAGTGATGTGTGTGGGATTCTGCATTTCCAGTTGTACAAAGTTGTAGTCTTTGAAAAATACCACTACGAGCAAGTAAATGTTGGGCTACTAACAGCATATGAGTAGTGGCAAGATGGTGAAATGCAAATGTGGGAGCTTTTTTAAAAGTTATAGCTTCTTACTAATTGTCTCAATTAGATTTAGATGGCACAAATGTAAATAGCATTAAAAACCCCTCCCCACAACTCATCTTGTTGCCTACTACATCTGCTAAAAGGGATATCTTTGCCTCTCAGAATTCCAAACTAGATCAAACTGCTTTCAGGCAACCAAAGATGTGGTCATTCATGCTGTCCTTCTCTGTATACATTCGATATCATCCATTAGGTTGACATTGCAGACATAAGGTACTACATTTCATCATTTTGTGAAGTTCATAATTTTGAATTTCTGAACACTTAAAAAAAGTTTCCAACTTCACACCACTTTCTGACCTTATGAATGTCAGACTGAACATTTGTGAAGCTTTTTTAGAGAATACTTCATTATTGATAACTGCATCATCTGAGAAAAGTCTAAGGCTATAATTATATTTTCTACAAGATCATTAATATACAACATGAACAGCAAGGGTCCCAGCACACTTTCCAGGGGCACCACTGAAGTTACTTCTACATCTGTCAATGACTTGTGACATCCTATACTGTAATCAATTAATAAAAATTTGCGACTGAATCCCATAAGCTCCTACAAAATTATGAAACTGCACCTTTTGAATTACATAACTCGCATGACAATTTCTGGAAGATTATAATTAATTGTATCTGCTTGTAGTAATATATACCAAATGGGAAAGCACTGGTAGATAGACACAATAAAAAATACACAAACACACACACAAATATCAAGCTTTCGCAACCAAAGGTTGCTTCATCAGGAAAGATGGAAGGAGAGGGAAAGACAAAAGGATGTGGGTTTTAAGGGAGAGAGTAAGGAGTCATTCCAATCCCGGGAGCGGAAAGATTTACCTTAGGGACAGGTATACACTTGCACACACACGCATATCCATCCGCACATATACAGACACAAGCAGACATGTCTGTATATGTGTGGATGGATATGTGTGTGTGTGCGAGTTTATACCTGTCCCTTTATCCCCCTAAGGTAAGTCTTTCCGCTCCCGGGATTGGAATGACTCCTTACTCTCTCCCTTAAAACCCACATCCTTTCGTCTTTCCCTCTCCTTCCCTCTTTCCTGATGCAGCAACCTTTGGTTGCGAAAGCTTGATATTTGTGTGTGTGTGTTTGTGTATTTTTTATTGTGTCTATCTACCAGCGCAAGTGATATATAGAATTTTGGCTTCAATTTACAATGTATGTGTTTTTTAACAATTGTAATTGTCAGATTGTAACTAATCATGTAATTACTATATCAAAAATATTATTAATATTTGTGTCTGAACTTTAAAATGTGTATTGTCATTTTGTGTTTCTTCTTCTCCTTGCAGTCACAAAAATGCTAGTAATATAACACTATTTATTTGGCAAACAAAATATGTTTCACATTATTAAGAAATAGTGATGTTTATCATGCAAGCAAATAATGTAATGAATAGCAATCAGCTGGCCGCTGTGGCCGAGTGGTTCTAGGCGCTTCAGTTAAGAACTGCGCTGCTGTTACAGTCGAAGGTTCAAATCCTGCCTTGGGCATGGATGTGTGTGGTGTCCTTAGGTTAGTTAGGATTAAGTAGTTCTAAGTCTAGGGGACTGATGACCTCAGATATTAAGTCCCATAGTGCTTAGAGCAATTTGAACCATTTTTTGAATAGCAATCAGCGTTAGTCAAAAACAGATTCTGTAATAGTGAACATTTATATATGTAGTACATGGTGTATTGGCATCATTACTAAAGGTGTGTATTCCATTCTTCAGTAGTTCACCTCAGTCTATTGCATCACACTCTTCATCTGAGATAAAATGCTGCATCATTCCTACCAAGAAATTCTCAGTTATGTCACATATTTCACTTGTTATCCCATACAATCATACTTTAGATAATAAATGTAGATTTGGCACTGAGTCAAATGCTTTTTTAGAAATATAAGAAAAACTGCATCTACCTGACTGACTTTCAGAATGTCATGAGAGAAAAGTATGAGCTGAGTTTCAGAATCTGTGCTGGTTGTCATGGAGAAGTTCATTCCATTTAAGACACCTAGTTACATTTGAGATCAGAGGACATTCTAAGATTCCACAACAAATCCATGTTAAGGATACTGGTCAGTAGTTTTGCAGATCACTTCTACTATCCTTCTTATAGATAGGTGTAACCTGTGATTTCTTCCAACTACTGGGCATAAATTCTTGTTTGAGGGATCCATGGTAGTTTATGGTTAAAAGAGGGGGTAACTCAGTTGCAAATTTGGTATAGAATGTGAAAGAGAATCCATCAGGCCTGGTGTTGTATTCAGTTTTAGCAATTTATTCTGTTCCTCAGCACCACTAATACACATATCTATGTAATTCACCTTTGCAGTAATGTGAAAATTAAGCATGGACAACACTCCTGGATTTTCCTTAGTAAAGGACATTTAAAAACTGAGTTCAACATTCCTGCTTTTGCTTTGCTACCATAAATTTCAGTTTTTTTCCCTTGTCCATGGTACCATTACAAGTTTTTATTTTGTGAGAGGTCTTTTGGTAATATTTTGCTACAGAAGTCGTTGAAAGCGTTAAACATTACTCTCTTGCCAGCCAAATGCTTTTTTTCAGCATGGCTCTATCTGTAGACTTATACTTTGCTTTGCATCTACTAGGCACTCATCTCTGTTCCTTTATTAGTTCCTTTACAGTGATTGTATACTACAGATGGTCCTCCCCATCGTGCACTTGTACTGCTACGTTCATATCTGTAAGTGCATGGTCAGTTATTGACTTAAACCTGTGCCACGGTTCTTGTGCATGGTCCTCTCTGGAACTAAATGTTTTGAATTTCTTAGTGAGATACAATACTAGTGCCTCTGTATCTAGTTTGCTGAGTATTCAAATCCTTCTACTTGCTAAGCCTATTTTACTTTGGTATTCATTGTTGCTACGATATCCTTATGGTCACTGATATCAGTTGCAATGTGGATACAGTGAAGTTGTGGCATACGGTCTCGCATCAGATAGAGATTATATGTTTGACTCTTCAGCATATGTTGTTTAAGTCCTATTATAACTGATTTTTAGGGCTGTTTTCAGGCTTCCAGGCTTTGTTGTTAAAGTTTATCTTCATTAAAGGCAAACAGTGCACTCTTATCTGCATACAAAAGCCATTCAAATATGTTCCATTAACAAGCATTCCTTCTCCAATTTCTATAAGGCTGCTGAGAATAATTTGGGTGTTATGAAATTTCTGAGTTTCCCAATTTTTTCCAATATCTTGTTGAGGTCTAACAGAAACTGTAGCAGTGGCATGTACACTCTTTAGTACAGTAACATAGATTAAATCAGTGCCTTGTTTCTCATGGCAATTAGCACAGATTTTGTTACAGCTGAAACAACATCTGTGATTCCTGAACCAAGTTGCGATTCACATTATAGAATTACTCCGTTCTACAATTTCTATTACAATTTGCTGGTGGTCCATTGTGTTATACCCACTACTAAAGCCAAATTATTCCTTTTCTCAATTACAGTCCGGCATATTTGTATTGTAGCAGATACCTTGCAGAGTATGAAGAGGAGGCAAATGGGGTTACAGTTTTTATTTATTTAATATCACTTCTGTCACCCATCTTGTGAAATACCATAAAATGGAATACTTCTTAAGGTTTTCTATGATTTTTTAATGTGAATATAAGAACTAAACGTTGTTATTAAATTATAGACCAATCCCCATGGTATATTACGCACAGTCATGTGGAAAGGTAATTGTCAGGATGCATAAAATTATTAGTGGGGTACCTTCCCGAGTAATCCCAGCTACCAATGAAATATTATGGAAATACACAGCTACACCCCGCCTGCCTTAGCATCGGCCACTTAAAACAAATGCTATAAGGTCACGGTAACTTCCCGTAATTGTCTTGGACTTAATGCTGTATTAGGGAATTAAATATACAAATAATTTTACTACTAAGTGTATTGAAAAGTAAGTTGGAACAATATTGTAGATTACAGCTTAAGTATTCTTTTTATAGTAGGACTTTCAGTTCACACTGTTAACATTACAACTTAAGAATATGAATGTATATACCAATCAATACGATATTTCAAAATATGTCCACTATCTTTTACATTCTTGAAGAGAGATGTGAAGAAATTTAGGCATTTCAGAATATAAATTTCTAAATAAGCAGAATAATGTGAAAATGAACAGACCTCTGCAGAAAGGACACAAGAATGCCCCATTTTTCCTGTATAAATTTCTTTCACTTTGTCCTGGAGTGTTGCTCAAGGTACAGCGCATATTTCAGAGGCCTGGCATAATGATATTTTTTCTTTCTGAGTCTCTTCTAATGCATTTTGTAAATCAACTTGGTAGCAATTACAATAGGCACACCCTCCTACTTTTCTTATATACTTTTGGCATAGCAGAAGTTACCCTGAAAATTCACACTGGTGATCTTGAAACTAACTCAACCAAATGCTAATTGTTGTTTAAGTATACTTCTTATGTGTATATATTAATACATATGTACAGAGAAAATCCGTTAAAAGAGATAATGATTTACGAAATCAAGTTTCAGACATGCAGAAGTTTGATTTCACACTTCAGCAGATCACTTTTGTGTGCAAAATCAAGTGAAACTGTAAGGATGTCACAGACTTCTATCCATTACATTACGACTTTTGAAATAGATAAACCATGAATGCAACAGATGGCAGCACCAAAAAATTAGATTTGGCAGCCTATTGGCCGAAATCAACACAGGTGGCCGAAGTTTGCCTGTTTCACTTTGCATGGAGTAGAGCACTGATTTAGTTGTGGCATTGTCACATTCCTTTTCTTTTTTAACTTTGTCTCCAGATTAAACGAGATGGTTCAGTGGTTATGTACAAGTCTACAGATTGAAAGGTCACAGTTTCCAATGCCTGTCGACATGCGTCAGCGCATTGTCAATGCATGTGCGAACATTAAGGAAGGTGAGCTACTCGCTGTTGAGAGGAATGTCGTTACACTTATTGCCAAATGCATTGAGGTTGACAGACATAATTTTGAGCATTTATTGCATTAATGTGGTACTTACAGGTAATCATGCTGTAACAGCATGTGTTCTCAGAAATGATAAGTTCACAAAGGTACATGTATCACATTGGAACAACCGAAATAAAATGTTCAAACGTACCTACATTCTGTATTTTAATTTAAAAAACCTATCTGTTACCAACTGTTTGTTTAAAATTGTAAGCCATATGTTTGTGACTATTACAGCACCATCTATCACAAAGCAAAAAAAGTGGTCCAACTAAAACATTCATATTTCTTTACGTACTAAACGAATATGTAATAAAAAATGGAGGTTCCTATTTTTAAAAACGCAGTTGATATCCCTTTGACCTATGGCAGCACCGCCTAACGGCGCAACCGTAGCACCATCTGGTTTCCCCCTTCAAGCTAGATGAGTTTTGTTCTTTGTAGTTTTTTCGTTTGACGCTTATTTTGGGATATATTTGGCCCAGTCACTATCAATGGACCACCATGTATAGCATAAGTCATGTAAGCCCTCCCTCAAACCTGTCATGTTATATCTTCACAGATCCGATGATGGCGCCTTTAGTGTGTTGAAACCGATGATCCAGTAAACAGTATTTAAGCAATCTTGGCTTTTGAATTATTCCTACAGCTTTCTTTCACTTTCCAGTTGAGTCTGATTTTTATATGATCGCATTACCTCAAGATTCTTCAGCTGAATAACTCACCTGAACACATAGGGACACTGCTGTGTAATGTTAATTGTTCCTGAACAATATAAATATGATCCTTATGGTTTATTGCCTATGTGCAGGTTTCAAAACAAATGGAATCTCCCGACACTGCTTGGAAACGCAACGAGCGCAGAACCCGTGCTGCTCTGCAGCAACAGACAGCAGCACGCAAGAGAATGGATGTGTACAGTGATGTGGCCGTCCGTCCACAGTACCACCTGCCCAGTGATTTCCGTGACTTCAGCAGCACTTCAGATCTCGCACTTGACTATGAGCTCTTCACAGTCGCCAAGTCAGACAGAAACAGTGTCTGTGAAGATCGTAAGGTAAGCAGGCTGTTGTCGACAGTATTTTAAAAAGTATGGCAGTAGACTCATAGCATTAGGACCAATTCCATACTGTATTGGGAAATGACTGTGTGAAATATGGGTCATGTTACATATTTATCAGGACAGAAGGAAGGGAAGCAGAGGCCAAATAAATGACTACTTAGACTTGTTCAAGTTCACTTTTTCAATCTTGCCAAGATTGGTAGTAGACTCATAGCAATTGATCCTTAATTATATTTGTTTCTAATAATAAAAGTCAGCTTTAGTTAAATTAAGATTTAGACAAACAAAAACTAGAAACATAATTTACATATGGATTTTGTGGCTTCATATAGAGTTTAAGTGAGGTTGAGTATTCTGATGCAAAGTCCTTCAACAAGCTACCTATCAAACAAAACAAGAAAATGGGGATCTCTATGAGTTAAAATAAATAAATGAAAGCACACTTTATTAGCCAATTCTACAAGTTTTTAGAATACTCTTATTCAAGAATTGAAGATTACGATTAACTTTGTGACAAATAGCATTGTTCAGTGCATATGTTTCTGTTCTAATGGTACACATATGAATATTTTTAAGTGATAAAATCAGTATTGTCATGTCAATAGCAGAAAAATTTAAGCTGGTCTTGTGTCAGCTATGATGCTCACCAACTGATCTAAACGTGATATAACATTGAAGACAGCTATGTTAAGTTTGATAGTTGGTGTTGATGTCTTAAAAATATAAAGTACCTGGTAAACATTCAAAAATGTATATTCTGGTATCATTTATGACACTATAATTACCAACATTTAACCATCAATGGAAGAAAGAGAGGAGAGAAGCATGGCAAACATTCTAATAGCATCAGTACCATTATAAATTAGACAATTGTAGGGAAAGCAATCAGTTAGTCCTCACTGATGGAACTGTTCTGATATTAAACTGAAGTAATTTTGAAAAGTAATAGAAAACCTAAATCACAACAGTGATTTAATATGAATTTTTCTGAACAAAAGTCCTTTTTTCAACCAGGACTCCATCTTGCTGACAAGGGAACCTCCCCATCGCACCCCCCTCAGATTTCGTTATAAGTTGGCACAGTGGATAGTCCTTGAAAAACTGAACACAGATCAATCAAGAAAACAGGAAGAAGATGTGTGGAACTGTGAAAAAAATAAGCAAAATATACAAACTGAGTAGTCCATGCGCAACATATGCAACATCAAGGATAGTGTGAGCTCAGTAGCGCCGTGGTTAGCATGAGCAGCTGTGGAAAGAGATGTCCTTGGTTCAAGTCTTCCCTCGAGTGAAAAGTTTACTTTCTTTATTTTCGCAAAGTTATGATCTGTCCGTTCATTCATTGACATCTCTGTTCATTGTAATAAGTTTAGTGTCTGTGTTTTGCGACCGCACTGCAGAACGGTTTGATTAGTAGACAAAAGGACATGCTTCTCCAATGGGAACTGAAAACATTTGATCACAAGGTCATAGGTCAACCGATTCCTCCATAGGAAAACACCGGTGATGGCATGTGCATCACATGACAGGAATATGTTGTCGACCCACCTAACCTGTACACTTGGCGAATGGGTAAAAAGATTCTTCTACCTTGCCCGATTTAGGTTTTCTTCTGGATGTGATAATCACTCCCAGAAAAGTGATGAAAACATAAGAGTTTGTCACATAAACTGAAAATAAAAAATTAAACTTTTTACTCAAGCAAAGACTTGAACTAAGGACCTCTCGTTCCACACCTGCTCACGCTAACTACAGGACCGCGGTGCTCCTGAGCTCAGATTACCCTTGATGTTACCTATCTTGCGTATGGACTACTCAGTTTGTATATTTTGCTTAGTTTTTTCATAGTTCCACATAACTTCTTCCTGTTTTCTCAAATGATCTGTGTTCATTTTTTCAAGGCCTATCCACTGTGCCAACTTATAACTTGTGAGTGAATATACTGGCAGATGCAGCAGGCATTCTTTTCTGTGAACAGGAAATGTATTTTCTTCAGTACAATCATTGTTACATGTCCAGAGAATGTACAGTGTAACTAAATCAGTGCAAATGGTCAAAAACTTTGACCAAACAAGAGGAAGAATAAACAAATAGCAGTCATCTGATGAACATATCTGACCTTAACAAACTTTGAAGTGTTCCACTTTAACTCTACAGTTGATAGAAATAAACATCAGAAAGAGCTTGATGATGGCCACATCTAAATTGCTTTCAACTGTTAAGCACAACTCAACTGTCTAACAATTGGCACAATTGGATAATGGTATCACTTTGTTTCCATCCCGGACTTTCCATTGTTCAAAAAAGGTTCAGATGCTTAACTTTTCAGCCCAAAGAACTTTTGACGGATTATAGTTATTTATAACTTCTTTTCGCCTAGATGTATATTGATTGAAGACTCATGAAACACAGACAAACATTTGTTACAGCTTTGATAATCAACGGCATACAGTTATTGAATTCTTTTTTATGGGACTATGGTATTTTTTTGACCCATGATAGCAGATATGTAGAAAAAAATTCAGGGATGTAATACTTTTGTAGGTTTGATAAATTATGGAGTGAAAAGACAGTGTGGAGATTATTATGGTGCTACTGCCACTGTTTGACTGCCATACTACCTTCAAGTTTACTCCATTGCGCAGAAACTAGTGATGCTGGAGGCAAGTTTATATGATGTGCATGCCACTCTAGACAGAAACCAGCGTTGTTTCTAATGCGATCAGTGAACTACTTTCTATGTAGATCACTGATATAACATTCTTTTGATACAAACAATATTTAAACTTTTTTTTAATCCAGTGTTAAAGTGTGACCTGGCAGTGCGGTATGTCATGGAGGGTGGCATACTGTTCAAGTGGCTGATCAACAGTACAAAGCTCCCCATATTTAAAGTAGAACCAAAGATGATATCTGTATCTCAGTGATTAATGAAGTTGCAAAAATGTATTGTGTTTGTTTCATGAGCCCCTGATAACTATTCACCTAAGTGAAAAGCAATTACAGCTATCTTCAACAGGCCGAAATATGTTAGATGAAAAACTTAGGTGGTTCACCCTGTGTGGATAACCAGATACTACATAGCACTTTTTATTATGATGGTATACATCTATTATTTTAAACACTGATGAGC
Organism: Schistocerca serialis cubense; assembly: GCF_023864345.2. Taxonomy (NCBI): domain Eukaryota; kingdom Metazoa; phylum Arthropoda; class Insecta; order Orthoptera; family Acrididae; genus Schistocerca; species Schistocerca serialis. Next base: position 415,693,417 of record NC_064646.1, read on the forward strand.
AAAAATATTATGATCACATGCTCGACAGCATTTGCTCCACCTCTGAAATGCAGTACAGCAGGGATTCTGCATGGCATGAAACAGATAAGTTCTTGGTAGGATTCCAGAGGTACGTGGTTCTAGATGCCTATGCACAGATCATACATTTCCATAAATTATAGGCCAATGGTTTATGAGAATGGAACTGACACTTGCTAGCATCCCAGATGTGCTTCGTCAGCTTCAAATCAGATGAATCTGGTGACCAAGACATCAGTGTGAATTCCCTACCATTCTCTTTAAAGCACTGTAGAATGAATCTGGTGTTGTGACATCGACAGTCATCCTGCTGGAAGGAGCAGTCTCTGTCCAAGAAGACATCAAGAATGAAGGGATGCGCGTGGTCCATAACAATATTACCTTAGTTTATGGTTGACATGGTACCTTCAGTTACTACCACAGATCTCATGGAAGCTCAGATGAATGTCCCCTACAGGACAATACTGCTTCCACCAGCCTGCATCCATGGCATTGTACATGTTTTGGCAAGCCATTCATCTGGATGACAGTGTATCCAGATACAACCATCATTATGTTGTAAGAAGAAATGTCAGTCATCTGGCCAGACGACATATTTCCACTGGTGCCATGCCTACTGCAATCTTAACTGACAATGTCTTGGATCTACGCAGAAACATAGGAAGACATCTGCTGCAGAGCTGAATGATGTGCTCCAAAACATTTGTGCCTCTATTAGCATTGTAATTTGTCCTAAGATCAACAGATTGCTGCCTATCCTGCTTCATAGAACGAGCAATCCTCCAACCTCCGCATTCTGTGATGATGCATGGACACCCAACTCTTTGTCACCAGCTCATGACTTCACCATCATTAAATAGTTCTGTAGACGCTTATGACAGTAGCAAGCAAATAGCTGAACATCTTCGCTGTTCCCAATGATCTGCCCTCATCAAATTCATTAATGTCAGTGAATTTCCCCATTTGTCACCCATACACTTGCTAGAATGATTACACATCCATCCTTTCTCTGCTTACACACTTTTCTTGCCGTGACAAGTGCCTGCAGTCTCATCGGACAGCACTCAGTATCATGATAGGCAGTGGTCATAATGTTTGGCTCATCAGTGTAAACAGTATCAGTTTCTTTACTTCAGTTCATTATAAGTGTTTCTGTATTGGGCTACCACCCATGTTATTTACCCAATGAGTACTGCAACAATCTGAGCATTGAGAAGATGTAATACAGCATTTTTGTTTCCAATTCTGTCCAGGTACTAGTTGTGTCTGCTCGTGATCCACGAGGCCGCCTGCTGTATGTTGGCCCTGCATCCTGCCGAGCCAGTTCGAGCAGTGATTCACAGCGACGCTCACACAAAGCTAGGGCACCACCGAGGCCTGGAAACTCAGCGGGATCTGAAGCACTCTCAGTGAAGAAATCCGCTGAAATTGCAGCACTTTTCTCAAAACAAGCTCTTTCAGCTCCTAATGATGAAGTATTTTACAACACACTCGAGCCACCAGACTATTATTTGACAGCAAGAGGAGCCAAGACTGCATCAAATTATATGGCAAGCAACTTAGAGAACTCACTTGGATATCTACCATAGGAGTGTCATTAAGAACAGCTGCACATCTTTCTGCTCATGTGTACAAACAGTTTTGATTGCCTTTGTTTGGGAAGCAGCTATACTAAATATCCTCCTCCTCCTTATCCTCCTACTCCTCCTCCAACAACAATAACAAAGTATACATTAATGTTATAAAATAATGTGAGCTAAAATAAAACTAAAATACAAAGATGTGAAAAGTGAAAGTTAAATAGTGATGAGATTGCATTTCTGGTACCTTCATAGTTTACTCAGTGAGCAAAAGAAGTAACTTTAGTTTTTCATGGGTGAGGACTGCTAAGTTTTGACCTCTACTTGCTATTGTTATAGTGTCTGATGTGTTAATATTACTGCTTAAAATCTAATTAAAAGCTGTCTAATACATTCAGATTCATTGAATATTATGTTAATGAATGAACTGTGGAAAAGTTGCTGCCAACGTCTTGCAAGTACTTTCTTCTGGACAAGAGTTATCCTGTATTACAGACAGGATAACCAAGACATGTTCACGGAGGACCTACCTTAAATGTTGTATGAAAAGCTTGTCATGATGTGTTACCTCATAGTTTCTATGTATGAGTCACAATGTCCTGTAAATGATATACCTCAGAAAAGCAACCAAGAATTCAATAACATGGCAAGTTCAGATGTGATCAGTGTCATAAAGTGTGATGATAACCAATAAGGGGGAAAAATGTGCAATATAACTGATATGAAAAAATGTGCAATATCATGTGCAATATTCTTAACCTTTTATTTATATAAAAACTGGTGTACATAAATATACAGACAAATGTGTGAATACAAATTGCTTTCATTATTTTCCAGACATTTGTTATTTCTGTGATATAAAAAAAGACAGAATTATTGTAACAAGTAAGCTGAAAGCTGTAAATACACTAATTTAGTATCATCTGTTCTTTTTTTAATAATCCTTTAAAATGTATATGAAGCTCAATTCAAATGTCCACATACTCAAATTTCTACCATAATCTAATGTCACCTGAAGAGAATTTTAACCAACTTCATGGAATAGAAGTCTCATTGAGAGCAAAGTCGTTTCAAATGGACTGCTAATTCATTTGGAGAAAGATGAGAGGACTGCTCCCACTGTTATCTGAAATGACAGGGAGAAACTGTCAAGAGTGTAAAACAGAATGGTTTGACAGGGGTTTGGACATCACTCCTTCTGAGTAAGGGAAATAGCTACAGGTTGTTTGTAAGTTTCACCTGTACCAGTGTAATATGTGCTGTGAGGTAGGCGGTGAAAAATGTTGCTCATCTGTTTATGCCACATTGATACAGTAATGAGCATGAGCTGACCAATATTCTTCCTAACAAAGTGGGCAGATAATGTTTCATTAATACAAAGCTGCTGCAAGATCCAAATTACTTAGTAAAAAAGTGTTTTCTTTTCCTTGTGAGAAACACGGGCTGTGAAGAATTATTGAAATAAATTGAGCAATTTAGTGGAGTTTGGTGACCAAGTGTCAGACTAAAAATACAAAGAGTTGAATTTTTAATTTGTACTTCAATTTTTTCTTTCACTTCTCAGTTCTTGAAGCTCTATGAATAATTTACGTATGTTGAAAATGTCAAGTTGCACCATGGTTCAGAGACCATGTCAGCCTGTATAACGCCAAGAGGATTTGCCACAAAGTAATGCATTGTATTATTTTTCTTTTTAATTTATTGATCAGATAAGCTAAACAACTTAAAATTCTTTGAATTATGACTCTACCAAATCAAAACATTTTTATCAGTGCAATTTCCACTGAATTGAGATGCTCTTCAGGGAAGCCGTCAAAGAAGCTTGCATGTTGTCCAGTGACTCAGGATGCTTTCCTTTGGGAGCCCTTGCCAGCGAAAACAAAACAAAAAAGTCTAGGTCAGGTCAGGACTGTAGGACAGCCATGGCACTGTCACACCAATCCGGATCAGATAGGCTGTGACAAGAAAGGTGATGGGAGCCAGTATGTAGAGGGGACAGGACCCCTCCTTGTGGACAGCCTCTAGTGGTGTTGATTACCATTTTTTCTTGAATCATGGTGGCTTCTACTTTTCTACCACTAAGCATGGCTTTAATCCACCTGCAAATGGTGGTCTCCAAGCCATGCACCTCTGCTATCTTAACCATGGATTCGAAGATCATGTTGCTAAAAGCCCCTTCGATGTCCAAGAAGATGCAGAGGTCTATTTTCTGAAAGTGTAGTGCTTTCTTCACCATCTCAACAAGATGGTGGAGTGCAGTTTCACACGATTTTCCTGGTTGGTATGCATGTTGGTTTATGTGTAGAGTGACCCTAGTTAACCTCCTTATTCAAACATGGATGTTGACCAGTTTTTCTCATGTTTTAAGAAGAAAGATGGCCACACTGATTGGTCTCATATTCTTGGCCTTGGCATGATCAATTCTCCCTGGCTTAGGAACGAAAACAACCTTCACTGCCCTCCAGACATTAGTAACGATTCTGCTGCTAGGCTAACCCTAAATAACCTGCATAGGAATCTTGTTCATTCCTGCTTGTTGCAAGAGCGCTGGAAAAATTCCATCTGGGCCAGGTGACTTCAACGGTTGGAGTGTTCCCACCACCCATTGTATTTTACTATGATCAACACATTCTCCGGCAGATTCCCACTTCTCCCTTCAAATACCTGAAAACCGACATCTCATGGGGTTCTCATCGTGGTCTACGTTGCCTGCTGTCAGAGTACATTGAGGAAAATGAGTCTTGAGGAGTAGTTCCAGCATTTCAGGTGCTGTTCTTGTATAACCCCATCCTCTTTCCTTAAAGTTCCTTCTGGATTGGTATCCTGGCGAGGATTTTGTAAAGTGTGGCCTGAACAGCCATACCCTCTACCTCCTCACAGAATACCTTCCAAGACGCCAGCTTTGCTTGCTTAATTGCAAGATTGTATTTGACAATGCCTCCTGATATTCTGCTCATTGTCCTTGATAGGCTTGAGTCAAGGTCCCTCCTATACACCTCCCAGTCCGTTTTCCTGGGCTTCCTATAGGACATGGGCTGTCTAGATGCCCATTTCAACCTCGAACTTAATGTACACGTGGTCTGATGAGGATGGTTCTAAAGCCACATGCCATTGTTTGACATAAGTACCCATCAAAGTGGAACCAAAGGTTGTGTCAATTACCCCTTCCCTTCTTATATTCCTAAATGTAGGTCCGTTGCCCCTATTGAGGATTTCTAAGTTATTAACTAGAAGAAATTCTAGAAGGTTCTCACCTCTAATGTTGGTGTCACTGCTGCCCCTCACTAAGTTGTGGACATTAGCATCACCTCCAACCAATAGTTGGTCGCCCTGTTGTGCACAGGCTTCTGTCAGTCTCCTCACCTCCTGAGAAGGAGGAGCACAGTCCTCTTAAGGAAGGTATGCCGAGGTCATTAGAAAGTCCCTCGTGATACCTTCCTCATGATGCTACATCCTGATGGTCACTAAGTCCCTAGAGCAAAAGTCCTCCATGGGCATGAAGGGGATTCCATGTTTTACATAAATGCACGTTCTGAAGTTTCTAATATTTCTAGCATAAACCAGCTTCCCTCTAGTGCTGCAGAGGCCTGAAACACCCCCTTTATATAGACAGGGTTCCTGAATCAGGGCCACATCCACTTCTTGTCTTCCCAGAAGACGACTCAGAGCAGCAGTGGCCCCCGCACTGTGTTGCAAGTTTTTGTGGAGCACATTCAGTATCCATCTTGCCACAATTGTCGCTTCTGATGTCTTTGATTACCCTGACTGCAAACTGTAAGAACCCAGGTCCTGTTCCAGCATTGCCTTCAGGGACTTCTCTCCGACTCGCACCACAAGGCTTTCGCCGTTTGGTGCAACCTTCAGGTTGATTACTTTTAATCCTCTGACGAGACTTTCGGGTTTTGAGACCCTATTTTCTCTATCAGAGTCTCTGGAGAGGTGTCCTTAAGGAGTTTTGGCACCCATATTAATAACTTTGCGCACTTGAAGAGCTCAGCTGCTGTTTTCACCAGCAGCTTTGCGTCCTCCCACGGTGATACTAGGAGCACCCTCTCCTTGAGCCAGTCCACTGTAACCACCCCCTCGCAGACAAAGATAAGAGCACCGTGATCCAGATAGACTCTCCTGAATTTTGGTTTTGGACCAGCGTCCCTCGCCCCCCCCCCCCCCCATCCCCCCATACCATTGTTCTCAAAGAGAGCCATTTGTACGAGTTCCTCCCGCTGCAAGGTCATCTTGACATGTGGACAGCATTGCTGGATAAGCGCCATCCTAAAAACTGAGACTGCAGTATTTTAGGTCTGTTTCTCTATTTCTTGCCTGGGCTTTTTCTGGATACGTTTATTCTGAGAAGTAGGAGTCTTAGATTCTTCCCTTGTTCTCTTACTGCCTGACCTCGATGATGAAGATGTTTTTACACCCCCTTCACCCTGGGACAGTCTTTTCTTGGAAGTCTGGAGCTCAATCCCTTTTAGCTCCCTCCACTTTTATTTAGGAAGCCACTATTTTCCTTCCTTTAGCTTTTGTTCTCTAAGAAGTTTTCTCCTCTGAGCCCCAGATAAGTCTTTGATCTTAATCTGGTCCAATTTCTTAGCAACCATTCCCACTTCTTGAACAGATCTGTCCACCTATTCAGCAGAGGGGATGTTTTCCATCGGTTCCAGCCCTGATGTTTGGGTGCCTGAGGACTCAACTTACCCTTCAGTATTGCTGGTCCATTTTGGCCCCACGAGTGTTGGGGATCTAATCGGTCCACACCACGGAAAACCCACAAGGTGCAAGTCTAATTACTCAGTGAGGTCTCCCGGATGTGAAATGACAGGTCATTGTGGTACACACTTAGTCTGGTCCATCAGCCAAGACCTTACCAACCGTAGGTTCCGACAGCCGTCATAGCTATCAGCTTCACGCAAAGACACAAGCCTCCCCACCCACACGGACAGTGCTTCTTCAAGGTGGTTTCCCCCGGACAGGCACAGGTACGTCTTAACTCATAAGGAGCTAAACTGCAAAGTCTCCTAGTACAGAGAATCGCACTGAGCACTGACAGTTAACATTTGCGAGCGATTTGAGGACAACGACGTACGCACTATTCCCGCCATATAGCGTGTACTGTGCCAATTAGCTTAGTTATGGAACAACTAAGAGTCTTTGCTTCACCGAAGACGTAGGAAATGTATGAGGTTCACAGCTCGTGCCGACAGCCGCCACTGCCGCCGCCGCCGAAGGTAAAAACGCGCGCTCACGCTACGCCAGCAAGTGATATTCAGTTGACTCTCAGAAATGCAGACGTCTTTGTCTCTACTAAGTTTTGTACATTCAGCCATGACCTGTAGTTAAACATATTCACGATTGTCGGGTTTAATGGAAGCAGATGTACTTCTTTTTGATTACTCTTTACCGACCCTCATTCAATTTTGGGTATTTTCATTGTGCATTTTAGTGTAATTCATATCTCTGGCCCCAACTGTATTTAATTTGTTTGTATTTTTATCGTGAAGGGACGACGTAAACGCCGGCCGAAGTGGCCGAGCGGTTGGTTCTAGGCACTACAGTCTGGAACAGCGCGACTGCTGCGGTCGCAGGTTTCAATCCTGCCTCGGGCATGGATGTGTGTGATTTCCTTAGGTTAGTTAAGTTTAAGTAGTTCTAGGGGACTGATGACCTCAGCAGTTAAGTCCCATAGTACTCAGTGTCATTTGAACCATTTGAACGACGTAAACATGGAGAACGACACCATTGGTGTTGGTTCAGTGGATACCGTTGGTCTTGGATTATTTAGCAGCTGAGCCGAGTTCTTTACAGCCGTGTGGTTCAACAATTCCCGTCTAGTGCACGTTCACTTGTGCCTCGTACCTCATCTGGCTACTCCGGTTCACTAACTGCCGGTACTAAGCAATTTCACTCTGCCTTGCAAACGAAGACGCAAGCTTGCTCTCGATTGTGGACAAGCCTGCACAGCGATGAATAACTAACAGAAATTGAGAAAAAAAGCACAGGTAGGTCTCGTAAACTGGCCTACGGCCGGGAGAGCGGTGTGCTGAGCACATACCCCTCCATATCCGCATCCGGTGACGTCTGTAGGGTGAGGATGACACGGCGGCCGGTCGGTACCGTTGGGCCTTCCAAGGCCTGTTCGGGCGGAGTTTAGTTCAGGGGACATTAAATAACTTGTGTAAGAAGACGGCTTTCATTAAACCCACATATGACCGTGAATCCTAGGTCCATATGAAGTAAAAACACAATGCAGAATACAGAAATATGCAGTGGTTTGTTTTAGAAAAGTGAAAGGCTGAAGGAGAACACTTAAATCTCAGACTGAAGAGAGATGGACAAATACATAGTACAAACTTAGTGAATAACCTTAATCGTTTGAAATTGTGGCGCAATATTCTATTAACATTACATTTATAACAGTGAAACGTGTCTCTCTCCCTCCCTCCCTCTCTCTCTCTCTCTCTCTCTCTCTCTCTCTCTCTCTCTGAGGTGTGTGTGTGTGTGTGTGTGTGTGAGTGTGTGTGTGTGTGTGTGTGTGTGTGTGTGTGTGTTTAGTCTAGCCGCAGACTTCTTGTCCCTAAATTGCTATGCTTTAAACTTAAATAAATCTGTTAAATAATTACTGACAACTAGTTACAACTCCAGTATCGGCTAGGCTGAAAGTAGGTGCTGCCATAAATTACGTAACCAATTACAGATGATTTAAGTTTGAGAGTGTACTTTATTGTCCAATTAATCATTCACCGAAGTGTTGACTGGTGATCAGAAAAAGTTATTACGTTGAATTAACAGAATGGCTCGAGCCCTCAGTAGTGGATAACATAACACCATAAATTTAATAAATTATCTGGAAAACTGGAGATTTTCACAGCTATAAATTCACGGAAATACCAACACCAATAAATTGACCAATCAACACAACGATTCAGTGTCCTAAACAGTGATCAGTTAAGAAATTTAGTTGAAGTTCCCACGACTCTGCCTGTGACACATTGTGCAGAATAATCAGAATCCGTACAGAGTCAGAATATTCTAATGTCCCACAGAACGTGAAATATGTCAAACACCTAATGATTGCAGCTGGACCACCACTCATGCGACTCACTCGAACTCTGATCGTACCGAATCACCAACTGAAGACTGACCATCTGCCCCACTGCTGCCAAAAGACCCTGAGGAACCTAAACACCCCCTCCAGCAAACGGTTGGCCACCTACTGTCGGCAGCCCCACCCGCGAAAATCGCGCCAGTTGACGTCACATAAGGGCTTCATGTGATCACCAGCCTTTTGTACAACTTCTTATACATAAATTTGATCAAAGTGTTGTTTGTGCCATTATCTGCCTGCTAAAATTTCACACCTTGAACATATATAATAAAAATTCCTTAGTTCCATAATTTGCCATCAAATCAAAGCTTGAATATTTACAACTTGTGGTTGCAATAATGTGAACTGTTTTTTCTCGTAGTACCTTTACTACTCATAGTACAAATGTGAATGATACATCGATTTCATGGTACTTTGTCTCCTCTTTCCACTGCTGTCATCTGAGTTCATGAATCTTTGCTAAAATTTAAATCATAGGCAAACTATGTAAATTTAATATAAAACAACGAAAAGGATAATAAAAACAATGAATCTTAACATCTAAATGGTCTGTGTGGTGAACAGTACTTGCTACCAACATGTGCTTCCATGCTGACAGAATATCTATCTTCATTCATAAGATACACTGATTTTATTAAATTTTCCAATTAAATTGTCCTTCACAGCTTAATTATTAAATTTAATGATCCTGTAAGTAGCTCCAACGATGCATGTTATCAAGACCTACAAATTGAGTGCTCGATCTCTTTGGTGGGATGAATATCTTAAAAGTTGTAAATTATTCCGTTACATTAAAATCTACACAGACGGAAAAAACATCTCAGCACCAAGAAGGAATTTTGCGACACAAACGAAAGTCGGTTGCCATGTTCCTGCAGCTGAGAGATAAAGCCTGTTTAAATTTCGCGCCAGTCACAAAGAGTAGCGCTAGTGGCACCACTATGAGGATGCAATCAGGTTTGCTTTAAATACATGCTGTAACGGTTGTGTGCGTCTATTATCTTTGGAATTGGACATGGTGAGTAGGCGTTAGTGAATAATGCCTTTAGGACTATAAAGACGCCAATATCAACACCTCACTGAGTTTTTCAGTGTCTGCCACTATTCGGTCTGCCACATTTTCAAATTGCGCGCCGCCAGTCGCTCCACCCCGTTTCATAGAGTCGCCACCGCTGCACGAGGGCGCTGCCACAAACGATTACACTATTGCCAATGAGATACAAGAATAACCTCCCCAGAGCTCCAGCGGCGAGTGTACCTAAGTTCGACCACTCATCCACTCAACCCATTTTGAGTTCTTGTCAGCTGAATAACATTTACAGACTTTCGTAGTGGCCATGTCTTGACATCATCTGAATAGACAATGTATTGAAGAGTGATCGATTTATAAATCTTTTGTATCTGTGTATATTTCTACAATCATATCTACAGTTAGCAGCTGTCGCTGTCACTACGGCAACAAAGTGATGTATTCATTTTAGTATTTCATATTAGATGTACAATAAATTAATATCTCGGTTCTCTGTTCATGAATGGCATGTGTGCCTCGCTCCCGTATCCACTAAAGGACCACACAGCAACCGAGGACAACATTACGAGTTTGGACGAGGTCGAGTAATGGGGCTACGAGAAGCTGGATGTTTCTTTTGCAATACTGCAGAATGATTTGGTAGGAATGTAGCCACTGGACATGATTGCTGACCACAGTGTCACGAGAATGTACGGTCGCAAAAAGAGCAGGCTAACAATAGCCACATGGCACAACCGAGAGCGTAGACCATCACATTCGGCGTATGGCTCTGTCCCATCGAACTGCTTCTGTTTGGTTGGTTGGTTGGTTGATTTCGGGGTACGGACCAAACGACGACTTCATCGGTCCCATCAGATTACCGAAGAATTGGGAAGAAAGTCGGCCGCGCCCTTTCAAAGGAACCATCCCCACATTTACCTGAAGTGATTTAGGGAAATCACAGAAAACCTAAATCAGGATGGCCATAGGTGGGTTTGAACTCTCTTCTTCCTGAATGTGAGTCCAGTGTGTACTGCTTCTGCAGCAGCTATTAGAGCAGCAGTTGGTACCACAGCGACACAACGAACTGTTACAAATTCGTTACTTCAAGGACAGCTCCAAGCCAGACTTCTTGTAGGGGGCATTCCATACGGTGAGTCACACAGACTCCAAACTGCCGCCATTTGCGACTTCAGTGGTGTCACGCGAGAGCTCACTGGAGGACTGGATGGAGGTCTGTTGTGTTTTCTTATGAAAGCTGGTTCTGCCTCGGTGCCAGTGATGGATGTGTGTTGGTTAGAAGGAGACCAGTGACCAGTTTCAGGCCTGCAGTTAACCTGTCTGCATACTAGACACACTAGGAGTGTTATGATCTGGTGTGCATTTTCACATGGCAGCAGGAGCTATCCTCAGCGGTTCTCTCACACACCCTGACTGCAAAATTATACATCAATATGGTTATTCGACCTGTTGTGCTGCCATTCATGAACAGCATTCTAGGGGTGTCTTCCAACATTACAACGCTCGCCCACATACCGTTGTTGTAACCCAGCATGTTTTACGGAGTATCGACATATTGCCTTGCCTGTTCCATCACCAGATCTGTCTCGAATCGAGCACGTATAGGACATCATCGGATGACAACTCCGGTGTCATCCACAAACAGAATTAACTGTCCCTGTATAGACCTACCGAGTGCAACAGGCACTCCATCCCACAAACTGACATCCGGCACTTGTACAACACAACGCATGCTCGTTTGCATTCAACAATCGGACAGTTACACCGGTTATCAATGTTTCAGAATTCACATTTACAATAGCTTATCTCTCACTTACATTAACCTGTGATTTAATCACATAAATAAGTTACCTAGACGAACGAATTCCCGCAATTTTATTAATCTACTTTAATTATTTTTTGGTGCTGCAATTTGTTTTTTCGTCAGTGTATCTGTCTCTTTATCTCCTCTTATACAGGCATCAAAAAAGATAGACGTTGACTGTGGATATTGTATCACAGGCACAGTCCCTTTGACTGTTCAGAGATGACACTAAACCCGCCCAAAGATGTAAACAACCATACATGAACAGCGCCTATTAGACAGAGGGGATCTGACAGCTGATCAGTTCCGGTCATTCCACGAGGAAGAGGTACACGGTTTGTGTTGTCTGTAGTTAAACCATACCTAGACGGTCAATACTGCAGTTTGATTGCATCCGCATTGTTACTTTGTGCCAGGAAGGACTCTCAACAAGGGAAGTGTCCAGGTGTCTCGGAGTGAACCAAAGTTATGTTGTTCAGACATGGAGGAGATACAGAGAGACAGGAGCTGTCGATGACATGCCTCACTCGGGCTGCCTAAGGGCTATTACTGGAGTGGATGATCGCTACCTATGGATTATAGCTCGGAGGAACCCATTTTGAATAATGCTTTTCATGCAGCCACAGGACATCATGTTGCAACTCAACTGTGCACAACAGGCTGCATGATGTGCAAGCAACTTCACTCCCGACGTCCATGGTGAAGTCCATCTTTGCAACCACGACACCATGCAGTGGGGTACTGGTGGGCCCAACAACATGCCGAATGGACCACTCAGGAGTGGCACCACGTTCTCTTCACCACTGAGTGTCACGTATGCCTTCAACCAGACAATCGTCAGAGATGTGTTTGGAGGCAACCTGGTCAGGCTGAACGCCTCCTTAGAAACACTGTCCAGTGGAGTGCAGCAGGATGGAGGTTCCCTGCTGTTTTGGGGTGGCATTATGCAGGGCCGACATAAGCCGCTGGTGTTCATGGAAAGTGCCATGACGGCCGAACGATATGTGAATGCCATCCTCGGACTGACAGTGCAACCAGTCGGCAGCACGTTGGCTAAGCATACATCTTCATGGACGACAATTTGCGCCCCCATTGTGCACATTTTGTGAATGACTTTCTTCAGGATAACGACATTGTCGACTAGAGTGGCCAGCAAGTTCTCCAGACATGAACCCTATCGAACATGCCTGGGATAGATTGAAAAGGGCTGATTGTGGACAACATCACCCACCAACCACTCTGAGGGATCTCGCTGAATCGCCGTTGAGGAGTGGGACAATCTGGACCAACAGTACCTTGATGAACTTGTTGATAGTATGCCACGATGAATACAGGCATGCATCAATGTAAGAGGGCATGCTACTGGCTATTAGAGGTACCTGTGTGTACAGCAATCTGGACCACCACCGCTGAAGGTCTCACTGTATGGTGGTACAACATGCAATGTGTGGTTTTCATGAGCAATAAAAAGGATGGAAATGATGTTTATGTTGATCTCTATTCCAATTTTCTGTACAGGTTCCAGAACTCTCGGAACTGAGCTGATGCAAAACTTTTTTGATGTGTGTATATCATGTTCAGATAATATCTTTATATCACGGGATTCGTAATCAAATTCTCTTTCATTTGATGCCTCATGCTTTCCTGTGCTCAGTACGATTCGTGCTGCACTTGCTCAAATGAGTACAATGCAATTTTAAAGCTTTAAGAGCTACCGGGAGCTGACATCACAACCGACCCGCAGGAAACCTACGTTGAGCCACGCTGCCCCTATTGGAAGCGAGGTGCAGACCAATGTCTCCCAGGCACTACTCAACCACCAGCTGGCCTGTGGCACGAATTCTGTCTGCACTCGCCGAGCAGGCGCGATTTATAGGTTGCGCACAACTAAACAGAAACCCAATACGCCATTATGGCTCAGCATGTTACAAATTGGAAGACATACCTGGGCTGACTTTTGAAAGACACTAATAATTTCACTTAATTTAACCACATAATGTCAAAAGTAAATTTGTGTTGAAGATTCTGACGTTTCCGGCACTGATATAGGGAGAGTTGGAGAACTGGCCGCTACTGGGCCGCAGGAAGGATTTATTGTTTTTGTCAGACTTTTGCACCTTTGTGGCACTTTCCTCTTCACACAGAGTTGGACTGGCTTATTTGGTACGTCAAATAATGTGGGTACTGCATGCCACACGGGTTTTATTGCTTTCTGCATTGCTGTGAACTGTAGAAAACGAAACTTCATATTATTATACAGGGTGAATAACCTAAAACTTGCCCTGCAAATATTGCGGAAATAAAAAGTGCTATTTGACGCGCAGTTTTCACAGCATGCATTGATGGCCGGGGGACTGTATTGTTAGCCAATCAGCAGATTGTAAAATACTTAGGAAGTGATTTTTTTGTGCAAGCATACACTTTTTTAATGGAACAGACTGAAAGCAGGGTAAATTACAATGCCAATGGTGTTCGTTGCAGGATTGTAGTGCAAGTCGTTTACGAGATATCATATTGTGCAAAGTTTGCATAGCGACAGTTGTCTGTGCCGTTCAGCCTGAATAGGCGCTAGGTACAATGTTGTTATGTTTACTTACACTGTGTATGTGTATTCTATAAGTGCATTGTCATTTGCTAGTCAGTTAATTTGTGACAGTCCAAGTTGGGTAAATGAGAATGTCAGTGGTTTCTATTACAGGATTCTAGTATGAGTCGTTCATGAGATATCGTATTTTGAAAAGTTTCCGCACCAACACGTGTTAGTACCATTCAACCTGCATAGTGCTAGGTACAATGTTGTGTTTGCTTACAGTGTGCTTGTGTGTTCTTTGTGTGCACTGCGACTTGTTAATCAGTTAGTGGGTGATAGTTCAATAAAAAGGTCGTTAGTGGACGATGGGATTTACCAATGCAGGAAAAGCCGACATGCTCATGGTGTATGGAGAGTGTCGGAAAAATGCAGTTCATTCTTCTTGTACAATGTATCTGGCAAGATATTCCTATAAACGTCAACCATCTCACGTGAAAGTGGTGGTGCAACACATAGACAATGTAACAGAAGAAAACAAAGCGACGACAGAAGAGGAAAAAAATTAATGTTCTTGCTGTCGTCGCAGTTGATTTGCATGTTGGCTCTCGCGCAGTTACGCAAGAAAGTGGCGTAAGTCAGGCAAGTGTCCTATATATTCTCCATCGATATAGGTTCCATCCCTGTCCCATCTCTCTCTATCAAGAGTTGCATGGAAATGAGAATCATGTTAACTTCTGTACATGGGCAATGCGAGAGGATATTCCATTGACAAATCCATTGCCTTCATCATGTGGAATGTCAGAGTCCATGGGGTGTAAACGTTTGGTATTGGATAGCGAATCATCAACTCATAGGTCCCTTTTTCATACGTAGAACACTGAACGTGCACAAGTATTGCATCCTCCTAACAGACTGTCTTCCACAGATGCTAGTTGATATTCCTCTACACACTGGAATGAGTCGGTGGTTGCACATGATGGCAGTCCAACCCATAGTGCACGAAGTACTACATGTCTTCATGAATTGTTTCCATGCCATAGGATTGGACATAGAGGACCTGTACCCTGGTAGGCCCATTCCCTGTATTTGATGCCTGAAGACTGAAAAACGATATCTACAAGGACACACCAACTACACCCAACGATATGCAACAACATATTACTGCAGCCTGCTCAGACATCTCAGCTGAAATGCTAGCATGTGCACAGCAGCTGTTCCACATCAGGCCAGAAGCTTGTACTGCCAACGCCAGTGGTCATTTTGAACACAACCTGTGATTGGCAGTTTTCTTGTTATGTCAAAATTCATGTACCTAGTGAATGCAATTGCATTGTTCTCTAGTGTGTGCTACCTCTGGTATTCCGTAAGTGTTTGTGTAACAACTTATCAATGTATGATATCTCACAAACGAATTGCACTAGAATCCTGCAACAAAAAATACTGAAATTCTAATTTACCCTACTTTTAGTTTCTGTATGTGGATGGGCATTGTTCCATTTAGAAAATGTATATTTGCACAAAAAATACACTTTCTAAGTATTATTACAACTTGTTGTTTGCTTAACAATATGATCCTTGGACTACCAATCCATTCTGTGAAAACCACATGTCAATAGCACTTTCCATTTCTGCACTATTTGCAGTGCAAGTTTTAGGTGATTCACTCTATATAGATGAAGAAATCCACAACCCTATAATTAATCTTCTTGCGCCAAATCACCAGAAACAGTATCTGCCATAAGATAATTTGGAGTTACAATACAGAAGTGGACTGACCACATAAAACGAATTACAGTAAAAACAGAAGCCAGGCTGAGATTAATTGGAAGAAACTTCTGTAAATGTAATTCATTCACAAAATAAATCACATCGATTTGAGAGAGAGAGAGAGAGAGAGAGAGAGAGAGAGAGAGAGAGAGAGAGAGAGAGTGAGTGAGTGGGTGGGAGGCAGGAAGAGGGAGGGAAGGAGGGGAGAGAGGGAGGGGGGGGAGGGGGAGTGGGGAAAGAGAGAGAGAGAGAGAAGGTGGGGTGTCAGGGAGGAGGGGGGAGAGAGGGTGAGGGGGAAGGAGAGAGAAGAGAAAAGAGAGAGGGGGCAGGGGTAGGGGAGAAGAGAGAAAGAGGGGGCCGGGAGAGGGGACAGGAAGGAGGGAGGGAGGGAGAGAGAGGAGGGCAGAGGGGTGGTAGAGAGAGGGAAGCAAGCGTTCAGGCAGGGGATGGACAGGGGGTAGAGAGAGAGAGAGAAGGGGGCAAGAAAGAGAGGCAGAGAGAGAATGGGAGAGGGAGGGGACAAGTGAGGGAGAGGGAGAGACTCCAATGAAAACGCACATGTTTCATCATAAGATTGTTTAGTTGGTACGAGAGCATCATGCAGATGCTCAACAAATTCCAGTGGCAAACTGAGGAGAGACAGATCATAGGCTGAATAGGAGGGGACAGGAAAGATTAGTTGAGCATCTTGCAGAAAGCGTAATGGGAACTACAAGCACAAAAGGTAAAATCTCTGTGATTAATGTAATCAGTGGGGCACATTTTTTAGGTTAGAAGTTGGTTACAAACACACAATACTGGAAGAAATTAGAGCAGAACAGGACCCTAACACACTCCAAGAAAAAAAATTGGGGTACCACAAATGAATTATATGAATGGGATGGAAATTGCTAGATGTGATTCACATGTACAGATAAACAAATGATTACAATTACACAAAAATTGGATGATTTATTCAAGAGAAATAGCTTCACAAACTGAGTGAGTCAATAATGTGTTGGTTTACTTCTGGTCTTCATGTAAATAGTTATTCGGCTTGGTATTGATTCATAGAGTTGTTGGACATCCTCCTGAGGGACACTGTGCCAAATTCTGTCCAATTGACACATCAGATCATCATAATTCTGACCTGGTTGGAGGGCCCTGCCAATGATGCTCCAAACGTTTTCAGTTGGGGAGAGAGCTGTGACCTTGCTGGCCAAGGCAGGGTTCAGCAAGCATAAAGACAAGAAGTAGAAACTCTAGCCATGTGTGGGTGGGCAATATCTTGCTGAAACGTAAACCCTGGATGGCTTGCCATGAAGGGCAACAAAATGGAGCATAGAATATCGCCAATGTACTGCTGTGCTGCGGTAGATGACAACCAAAGGACTCCTGCTATAAAAAGACATGAAGCTGGATTCATTGCTGAAGATATAGTCCAGTCAATGTGATTCCAGGAGTTCTCATAGTGTATTTGCACCAGTCTGCACAAAAATAAAATTAATTTGTTTTCTCAGAACATTAGAGGGTTGAAAAACAAGACAGATGAGCTTCTTGTCTGTCTAGATAATGTGGAAAGTTCTGAAGTTTTAGATGTTCTGTACCTCTGTACCTCACTGAACGCAACGTAGCCACAAGGATAGAGAAGTTTTATCAGGGATTATAGTCTTGCTTCATTTTTGTACAGAGTTAACATAGAAAAAGGAGGATTTGTAATGTACGTAAAAGTTGGACACAAAGTCAAAAATAATTAAACAAATTGTTTTTGCATTGGTCACAACCTAGAAGCATGTGCTTGTCGGTAGTTGCTACATAATATTTCTCTGATAATTGTAACAGTTTACTAATCCCCACTAAGAAATGTTCAGCTGTTTATGAGAAATCTAAGTACATTATTGAGCTACCTGCCAGACAAAAAAATTACTACTTTATGGAATTTTCAATGTAGTTTTCTTAAAAGATACAGACAGGAAAAATTAACTAGAATCATCAGTTTGGTGTTTAAGGTCTAATGTCAGTAATAGATTTTCCAATTCCTTTGCAGTAAGATAGTATATTACTGATTAATAACACTTGGTAGACAGTGCTCAGACTGACACAACTAATGTGTACCCAATTTCTAATGGTCTCTCTGGTCATGATGCACAACAACTACAACCCTGTGGCAGGTTCATACAAAGCAGTGAGGCTTATTAATGAGAACAGAATACAATGTTATACGAGTATGTTACAAAGGTGGTATGGGATGAGGTATATACAGTATAGAAAGAGATCTCAATATCACAGTCAATTTATTCTGTAGTATTTATTTATTTTATTTAGCGTATGGCTCATAACATCACAGTAAAAATTACAGAAACAACATGATTTTTTAAAAATCACATACGTATAAACAGAACAATAAATATCAGTTTGTATATAAGGACACGACCAATTATAAATCTACACTCACAGAAGAGCAATCACAAGCAGACGTCCAGCTTAGATAATATATAGTTGATTTCCTCTTGGGTCGCCATTAGGAAATCCTGTGGGTCACCCTCATATGCCCTTAGCGGGCATTCCTACACAATGTGTTTGACCGTCTGTCTCAGTGCCACAGTCACAAGCGGCCGAAGGAAGTTTACCCCATCTCTGGAAGGTTTCGGCGCATCTCCCACAGTTGGTTCTGATGTGATTAAGAGTTGACCAAACTTTGCGAGGGCAATCAAATCCTTTTGATTTACTAAAGATGCATGGCACACTGTGGCAGTTAACTGCTGTTCTGGTCTCCCATTCCTCTTTCCATCGTCATTTATTTTAAAGTTGGTTTGGTGCAGAGCCTGTGCGGTCTTTAGTGGAGGATGCCTAGACCTACCTAGGTAGGAGACGAGGTACTGGCAGAAGTAAAGCTGTGGGTACCGGGCGTGAGTCGTGCTTCGGTAGCTCAGATGGTAGAGCACTTGCCCGCGAAAGGCAAAGGTCCCCAGTTCGAGTCTCGGTTGGGCACACAGTTTTAATCTGCCAGGAAGTTTCATAGCTATTGAATTCTTTTACGGTATTCTCTTTACATACATGATGTATTCTACAATCGCCCTTATCTGCAATTAGAGTTCCAATTTCTGCTACTTGGATCTGAGATTCATCTCTGCACATTACCTCTCATGTCTAACTTCTATACTAGCTGAGCCTGCTGTTGTTCTGTAGAATCTTACGGCTAGGCATGCACAGGTGATTTTTCAGTCGACACGACTAAGCAACTACTATTGCGAATACATTGTGGTGAGTGTCTTCAATACTTGGTGAAACAAAGGCAAAACCACGTCCACACATTGTGGGGTTAATGGCCACTCCTCATTACAGATGTCAGACATCGTAAGCTGGATGGGGTGGTAAAACAGGACAGGTGGCGAACTGTAGTGAAACTAACATCAGACTTTAATGCTGGGCAGAGTTCAAGTGTGTCTGAACACACACTGTACCAAACACTCTTAATGATTGGCCTCTGCAGCCAACAACCCATGTTCATCCCAATGTTAACACCACATCAGCACCTATGACTGAAATGGGCAAATGACCATTGGCACTGGATGTTAGCACAGAGGCAGAGAGTTGCATGTTTTGATGAATCCCAACACCTTTTTTATTATGCCGGTGGGAGGGTGTGAATCTATCATCTTCCAAGGGAACAGCTCCTTGAAACCTCTAATGTCAGATGGAGACAAGCTGGAGGTGGCTCCATTATCCTCTGGGGAACATTCACCTCCGCATTCAGGGGCCCAGTGTAGCCTGTGCAAGGCACCATGATGGCCAAGAAGTATCATACTCTGGTCGCAGGACATGTACTCCCCTTCATAACGATCAGGTTTCCTGAAGGCAGTGGCATATTTCACCGGGATAGTGTGCCACGTCACAAGACCAGGAGTGTAAGGGAGTGTTTCCAGGAACACAGCACCAAGCTCTAATAGATGTGGTGGCCACCGTAGCTCGCCAGATCTGAATACGACTGAACACATCTGGGATGTGATTGAACATGGCACCAGAGCTTACTGCCCCTCCCTAGATTTTACAGGAATTAGGTGACTTGTGTGTGCAGATGTGCTGCCAACTCCATCCAGTGATCTACCAAGGCCTCATTGCTTTCAATCCATGATGCGTCACCACTGTTATCTGGGCCAAAGGTAGACATCTCGGCTATTAGACTAGTGGACATAATGTTCTGGGTGATCAGTATACAACTGTAAATTTTCTAAGATTAATGGTGCCGGCATTGTGGGAATCAGCTGACACTGCCAACCCCTCACTGCTCAGCCCTAACGCAGAGGCAAGACACACCTCCCGCTGCTCCCAACAGCTACCCCCATCAGCCTGAGCTTGTCGTGGATATACTGTGTACTCAAATTATTTCAAGTGTATGACTCGTTATAATATTACACTAAAGGTGCTGATTTTCGGTTAAAAGGAATCTTTCAACTGAAATGCCATCATCTCAGTTTTTTGATGGTGAGATCTTGCAATTATCTTTCAGAAATTTTGGTTGGCAAATAAACCGACTTTTGGAGATCATCTTCTAAGATTGCTAAAACTGCTTGTACACCTGTGAATAAGAGGGTATTCAATGTCTTCTGCTGACTTAGCTGACAGCAGGTGCCTCTGCTTTCCAAACTCGAACCATTTTGTCAATGTACACGGTGATCAATCTTAATGACACACTGGAGCCTTGTCCAAAATCGCTTGATTTATTATTATGGGTTTCAATGTGCATGTAATTTTTATAACTTGTGAGATGTAGTTTGACAAGTGCCTATTAGAAAGTACTTCATTGGGCTTTTGCCTTTTCAATAATATTTGGAAATTCATGACAAAACACAAATGTAGAACAAATAAAAACAATCAATCATCACACAGAGTAAGCATTAAGTAATGCATAAGCACATAAATATGACGCTGCACAGTATATTTCATTTTACTAACCACTGATCCTCCCCCTCCCCCCCCCCCCCCCCCCCGGTCCCCCTCCAGCCTTCCACACAATAAAATTTCTTGCATTAATTTCCCTTCTTTCTGATTTAGGCAATGGGTATATTGTTTCAGTCATTACTGTTCATAACCTGATGACTGTACAGCCAGTTATAAAGTACAAATATAGTGCACTTCATATTCTCACTTAACAAACAGTGGTAGTAGCCAGTATTCTCCTCATCAATAACGTTCTAACTACACCATAAATTGTTCTATTGGGTAACAGCTTTATGAAGCCCTTTCCCACCAAACCAGTGCTTGCTTCGAGGCGAGACAGTGCAATGTCGTACTGATAAGTTGTAATATTTCTGGCTTTGCAGCCATCATATTCAGGTACAAGAAGCTAATCTGAGAGCAGTTGAGGAGGCAGCAGTGGGAAGCTGACACAATGTAGCGTAAGGTAGTTTATTCGGTATGAGTACTTTGAGAAAGACCACGTAAATTGTGGTCCTTTTCTGCAATTGGCTGCTGCTTTCGAAAGTTGCACACCAAAATGATAATCTTCTGTTATTAATATTACAAAATCTAAACAGCCTATTTACTTCCATTTCGTATTAAATCATCTCTCAACAGTGTGCTATCATCCCATTACTTCACAACTATTAATAATCAGCAGCATAATAAACAACTGCTAAACAAAAAGGCAGATGAACCATTTCAGATCGCACCTAACTTAGGTGGTGGGCAAAGTAGTTCGGCGTTAAGATCAGAGCTGGTTCAGCAGTCTCGGAGGATAGACGTGTTGTCTGCCGTGGTATCAGTTAAGACTTGATTTGTGATGTGGAGTTTGTAAAAGTGAGAGCTGGACTGACAGTCTCAGAGGGCAGACACATTGTCTGGATAGACACATTGTCTAGTGCGGTCGGCATTAGGTTAACACTTTGTTAGCAACTTATGGTTATTTGGACATATAGCTGAGAATATTATGATAGTAATTATGGAAATACGCAGTTTATTATTTTGTTGAAGAATGGAAATTATTTGTCACTCCAAAGTGGAATGTAATTGTGCAGTTTCTCAGGTTCTGCTAATAAAAGACAAGTGGCATCCTATATAAACAAACTAATTGGAAATTTAATCATTTATAGCGAAAGCAAATAGGTACCTCATGTGTACTCCTGGCTTAGTACAATGAGGTCAGTGACACATTATCTGTGGTAACACAGAGGAGGTATGAAGGAAAGATATTTTTGAGGAAAGGGGTTTGTCATATGCACACATATATCGCCCTCTCTGTTTTTCAACTTGCCATAAATTTGGCTCATACTGCTAAGTTCTTTATAAATTTGATTCAGTTTTGTAATTGCTGCATCAAAATCATCTAACCTCCCCCACCTGTCACGTTTTGTTTCCTCCTCCCCTTCTGGGTGCTTCACTTTGGTTTGCCAGAAAGCGCACTTTATATAAGAGGCTGCTGCTACAAGGTAATGTTCTGCAAAATTATTTTCTCAGTCTCCACAGTTTACGCTGCTGAGAGAAAGCACTGGCTCACTGTTCCCATTAGCAGCAGATAGCACTATTCCAAATAGCAGTAGTCCTCTCAAGCACAGTTCTTGGCAGCCTTGTAATAACGAGTAATTTTACTAAACATACCGTATTTACTCGAATCTAAGCCGCACTTTTTTTCCAGTTTTTGTAATCCAAAAAACCGCCTGTGGCTTAGAATCGAGTGCAAAGTAAGCGGAAGTTCTGAAAAATGTTGGTAGGTGTCGCCACAACTAACTTCTGCCGTCAAATATATGTCGCGCTAGACAGGTATGCTTTGCAGGCACAAAGATAAATACTGGTGTCAAAACCTCTGCGTCAGTAACTAAATTAAAAGGTAGAAGAATGTAAACATGATGCAATGTATTCTTTCGTGTTTGCTGCTATTTCATTTAAATCCTGTCTGCCTAATAAACTACGAAACTAGAACAGCAAACGCGGAAGAATATACATATCATGTCATGTCATGTTTATATTCGTATTGTTCTTATGCTGAATAGTGATACAGTCAGAAACTAAGCACGGCAACTGACTAGATTTTTAAATCTAAGATGACTCTAATTTCTGTGCAGAATGTAATGTACTAAAGAAGTCGTCTGCAAAGATTTTCAAACAGAGAAAAATTTTCGTTAAACTCTCGTTCAGAACATCTTCTATCATACGCAGTCTGTTATTAGGTTCTTGTTGATCATTATCAAAGAAAGCAGCAGTTTAAGTAACAACAAATAGCAGACTCTCGCCATTGTTTCGCTTCTGAGACAATTCCTCTCTTTTTTTTCCTTTTTTTTTTAATTGTAAGCCGCGGTAGCGCGCACAAAAGCAAGCCTTGCCGAGAGCGGCGATAGGTCGTAAACACGCATTATCAGAATGTAACAAACAATGCATGACACAGTACAATAATGCATTTTCAGCTTAGAGTGACATAAACACCTATAACAAAGAGAACGGCTCTTATCAGATCAAAGCAAAATAAGCAATCGATTCAAACCAGACGAAGCACACGAAAAAGGAAGGGTACTCATATAAATACGGACGGAGCGCCTGACATAGCAATGGCTACCTGGTAAAGCTTAACTTACGACTTGAACCAAACTACTGTATCTGTATCTTCATCCATTCGACCTCAATTGTGTTTCACGTTACAATGGACCAACTGTTTTTCGATTTAGAGGGGCGGTCTAAAACTTTTCTCTCACCTTGAATTTCGAGTCTCAAATTTCGGGAGCGGCTTAGATTCGGGAAAAATTGTTTTCCTTGGTTTCGAGTCTCATTTTTCGGGTGCGGCTTAGATTCGAGTGCGGCTTAGATTCGAGTAAATACGGTAATAAACCAAACCCAAAGCATAACATTACAGGAACTCCATGCTTCAGTCTTTGAATCTAGATTGCATCAACCACAAATAACTAATTTCTGTAAGTATAACACACATTCTATAATGAGTCAGTACTTGGAAAAAGGGTAAAAAAAAAGTGAATACACTCCTGGAAATGGAAAAAAGAACACAGTGACACCGGTGTGTCAGACCCACCATACTTGCTCCGGACACTGCGAGAGGGCTGTACAAGCAATGATCACACGCACGGCACAGCGGACACACCAGGAACCGCGGTGTTGGCCGTCGAATGGCGCTAGCTGCGCAGCATTTGTGCACCGCCGCCGTCAGTGTCAGCCAGTTTGCCGTGGCATACGGAGCTCCATCGCAGTCTTTAACACTGGTAGAATGCCGCGACAGCGTGGACGTGAACCGTATGTGCAGTTGACGGACTTTGAGCGAGGGCGTATAGCGGGCATGCGGGAGGCCGGGTGGACGTCCCGCCGAATTGCTCAACACGTGGGGCGTGAGGTCTCCACAATACATCGATGTTGTCGCCAGTGGTCGACGGAAGGTGCACGTGCCCGTCGACCTGGGACCGGACCGCAGCGACGCATGGATGCACGCCAAGACCGTAGGATCCTACGCAGTCCCGTAGGGGACCGCACCGCCAATTCCCAGCAAATTAGGGACACTGTTGCTCCTGGGGTATCGGTGAGGACCATTCGCAACCGTCTCCATGAAGCTGGGCTACGGTCCCGCACACCGTTAGGCCGTCTTCCGCTCACGCCCCAACATCGTGCAGCCCGCCTCCAGTGGTGTCGCGACAGGCGTGAATGGAGTGACGAATGGAGACGTGTCGTCTTCAGCGATGAGAGTCGCTTCTGCCTTGGTGCCAATGATGGTCGTATGCGTGTTTGGCGCCGTGCAGGTGAGCGCCACCATCAGGACTGCATACGACCGAGGCACACAGGGCCAACACCCGGCATCATGGTGTGGGGAGCGATCTCCTACACTGGCCGTACACCACTGGTGATCGTCGAGGGGACACTGAATAGTGCACGGTACATCCAAACCGTCATCGAACCCATCGTTCTACCATTCCTAGACTGGCAAGGGAACTTGCTGTTCCAACAGGACAATGCACGTCCGCATGTATCCCATGCCACCCAACATGCTCTAGAAGGTGTAAGTCAACTACCCTGGCCAGCAAGATCTCCGGATCTGTCCCCCATTGAGCATGTTTGGGACTGGATGAAGCGTCGTATCACGCGGTCTGCACGTCCAGCACGAACGCTGGTCCAACTGATGCGCCAGGTGGAAATGGCATGGCAAGCCGTTCCACAGGACTACATCCAGCATCTCTACGATCGTCTCCATGGGAGTATAGCAGCCTGCATTGCTGCGAAAGGTTGATATACACTGTACTAGTGCCGACATTGTGCATGCTCTGTTGCCTGTGTCTATGTGCCTGTGGTTCTGTCAGTGTGATCATGTGATGTATCTGACCCCAGGAATGTGTCAATAAAGTTTACCCTTCCTGGGACAATGAATTCACGGTGTTCTTATTTCAATTTCCAGGAGTGTACTACAGTAGAATTCATCAGGACTGATACAGGCAATACCACAATGAGTGCACACAGACTCATCCTCCAATTTACTTTGTGCCCATATTCTGTGAGCTCTTTCACTGTGAAACAAAAAGTAATATTCTTAGTTCTGTTGCAGAGCAGTCCCATTTTTGAAATAGAGTACCAATTCTTTCCATGGACCTATGCCTCTACTTTGTCTCTTCAGGCAAACAAAAATTTGGGGTGCCTCTTCTTTCAGAACCAAAATCAGATGTTTATAAACTACTGTCTCACATATTTGACATGCAATTTTCATTCATTTGCAAACAGATCTCCAAGACTACAAAATTTGACTAGTAGCATTAACAGTAGAAAGTCTTGCTGCAGCTGGCTAAACTCTTACATTCAGTTTATTTACAAGGCTTGAAGTTAATAAATATTTTATTCAAAACAAAACTTATATCACAATTTTATTTAGGAAAGTCGTTGAACCAAATTTTTTTTTTTTTTTTTGGTTCATGGACTTAATAAGGTCAAGACCAAATTTTGCAGGTCTTGGCATCAAGACAAAATGATAATATTTCTATCTATACTAAGTCAAATTTTATTACCTAAAGTAAACAGTCAATATTTTAGATGCTAAGCAAAGCAAAAAGTGCAACCAAAAGATGAAAAAGTGGACCACAAATAAATTTAGGCACATACTGACATCACCCTCTATATAGAGGGGGGGGGGGGGGGGAGGAGAGAGAGAGAGAATGCTTCAGAGCATGCTTGCTGCAGTCAAGTACTTGCATTTCATCAGATTTCTGATTTTTAAAATTCAACAGGCGTAATGACGGATATTCCATAGCCAATATGGAAACTGACAGTTTTGCTCTGTCTAAGCCACAGTGATGTAAATTGACAAATTGTAAGTTCGAGTTTGTGAAAGACTGAATGTGAAAATCCATGCTACAAAATTATAAATTCAATAATATGGGAAATTACTAACCTGTTTTGGTGCCCCATGTATACTGTAGATTTTCTTCACGATTACCATGTGTTTATTAAAATACAAAAAATGGAAACTCCAGGTTGGAATATCAACAGTACTATTAAAAGGCTAGACTGCTACTCGTAATGATGATATGTTGAGTTGCATACATGCACAACGAAAAGGCTGTTACACATTTGAACTTTCACACAAAGCCTTCTTCAGAATGGAAAGCACACACATATTCACACAAGCGCGCACGCATGTGTGTGTGTGTGTGTGTGTGTGTGTGTGTGTGTGTGTGTGTGTGTGTAACATGTAACAGTCTTTTTGTTGTGCCTGTCTGCAATTCACTGTGTCATCTTAGCAGCAAGTAGCAATATACAGGGTGTTACAAAAAGGTACGGCCAAACTTTCAGGAAACATTCCTCACACACAAAGAAAGAAAATATGTTATGTGGACATGTGTCCGGAAATGCTTACTTTCCATGTTAGATCTCATTTTATTACATCTTTTCAAATCACATTAATCATGGAATGGAAACACACAGCAACAGAACGTACCAGCGTGACTTCAAACACTTTATTACAGGAAATGTTCAAAATGTGCTCCGTTACCGAGGATACATGCATCCACCCTCCGTCGCATGGAATTCCTGATGAGCTGATGCAGCCCTGGAGAATGGCTTATTGTATCACAGCCATCCACAATACGAGCACAAAGAGTCTCTACATTTGGTACCAGGGTTGCGTAGACAAGAGCTTTCAAATGCCCCCGTAAATGAAAGTCAAGAGGGCTGAGGTAAGGACAGCGTGGAGGCCATGGAATTGGTCCGCCTCTACCAATCCATCGGTCACCGAATCTGTTGTTGAGAAGCATACGAACACCTCGACTGAAATGTGCAGGAGCTCCATCATGCATTAACCACATGTTGTGTCGTACTTGTAAAGGCACATGTTCTAGCAGCACAGGTAGAGTAACCCGTATGAAATCATGATAACGTGCTCCATTGAGCGTAGTGGAAGAAACTAAAATGAGCTCTAACATGGAAATTAAGCGTTTCCGGACACATGTCCACATAACATCTTTTCTTTATTTGTGTGTGAGGAATGTTTCCTGAAAGTTTGACCGTACCTTTTTGTAACACCCTGTATTCTTCTCACAATATTGTTTATTAAAGTATCATACATGATGATACAGTTGAGTTTAATTTTCACTTCATTCCATTTTATTGTTCTTGAATGCTTTGATCAGCTTAGTTAATTGTACTGAAGTGTACAAATCTCACAATATAGGATATCTACCCATATAGGCTCTGAGGACCCTAACAAAATTTAACATGGGGCTGTTCATAGTTAATGCTTGTCTGTGTATACTGACTGTACTCATTGTGACATGGTAATTGTACTCATTGACTGTTAGCTGTCAACTGACTGACACAAAAGTTCATGTATTGAACATTCATGTCCTGACTGAGTGAAAAAACTGATTGACTGTGATTGTACTGACTGTGGCTTTGTGCGTGACACATATTTAAAGCCAGTGGAACTATTCGACCTTGATATGTTTCAGGTGATAGTTATTTTGACAGAATTAAATGAAATTTTGGTAAATATCCACATTTGAAAATTCTAGAGCAGTGATCTGATTTCATGGCGAAAAATATATAAATAGTTGGCACTATCACAGACCTGTTTGCTGAAAAATTCACACTAATATTTCATGTCCTTTTTATTGCTGATAAGCAGAGGTACCAAAAATTCTAATCTTCCACAAATGATGATCTTCGTGAAAGGATATACCTGTGCATCCCCCCCCCCCCCCCCTCTCTCTCTCTCTCTCTCTCTCTCTCTCTCTCTCTCTCTCTCTCTCTCTCTTTCTAAAATCATCTCTTATTCATAGCCCATTTCCAACACCTAACACTATTAAAAGCCCAACATAAGATGAGTATGACTGTGTGCAATAGATGTTAACAAAATAAGGTGACATCCATCTTCTCAGAAAGCACAGTGCTAAGCTCTTTGCTGCTTATTTTTCATCGTGGGAGTCTCTTCATTAATCTGTATGAAACATAAATCATCAACTCAGATAAATATACAAAAAATCACTTTTTTATGGTTATCAACAAATGAAGCCTATAAACTCAACACATTGCAAGCACTATACCTCCAGCAATGTCTATAACACCCTCTACCAAATACCTGATATTTCAATAAATAGCAGAAATGGTGACAAACAGAGTACAATAAGTTTTAAAAAATAAAGACTTTATTAAAACATGTAAATAAATTTTATTGTATCACAATTTCACAACTCAATACAAAATAAAATTTGTTTAAAACTGTTCTTTCATGATGAATAATTAGTGGTGTTGTTACAGCACATCTCACTGCTGAGTGCACTACAGTGCACATGCAACCCAATCACCTCAGAGGACTGAAGCAAAGTCCAACACATTTCATCAAATGAAATCAATCTTTAATAAAATCTTCATCCATCTTCTGAAACTTTTCACTCAGGTCTGGTGGAACCTCAACATTTTTCAAGTTGTCTTCTCCAATTTCATCTTCAGTCCTAGAATGAAGAATTCACAACATAAATGTTATTCATGTTAATCAACATCTAAGAACATAAAATATGCACATTGATATACTTGACTTTGAAGAGAATCCAAGTTAATCAAGCATTCTACACTACAGGGCAGTGCAATTAAAAGTAGCCCACGTCCCCTTTGAATTTGAATGCAATATTTTGATTTCTGAAATAGAGTAAATAGTTACAACAGTGGACAGTTTAATGTAATAATTGATTATTAACATTCTTCTGTCAGCATTTCAGTTTATTTCATCGATGAAGTTAGACATTTCTCTTTGTGGTCTGCAAAGTGACACTCTCAATAGAATAGAGAATTGAAACTGTGGAACCAAATGGGAAAACAAATTCAATTAAGGAAACTGACAAAATTTTCGTGGTCAAATACCCAGATAGTGGGACTACCAGCAAAGCAAGCAATACAGAGCCTGTATAAAAATTGGAGCACCTATGGATCTGTGCAAAATGTAAAATGACAAAGAATTCCTTCACAGAAAATATTGCAGACATTCACAGAAGGATTACTTAGAGCCCAAAGAAGTCTACACATAAACTGTCCCAACAGGTGCATGTAATTAGGAGTAGTTTCCAACAGATATGGAAAAGTCTTAATTTGAAGCCATATCGTGTGACAGTTCTTTAGCAGTTGCAGGAGGACAGTCAGAAACATGTAGATTACTGTGTATCATGTTTTAATATCATCAATGATGTCTGTTAGACTTTTCCATTACATCATGAGTGACAAAGAATGGTTTCATCTTTCCAGTCTCGAATTCACAGAACCCGAGGTACTAGGCAATGGAGAATCCTACCACTGTGTGTCAGCAATCACTCCATGATCAAAAAATCAGTGTTTGGTATGATGTAACAGAAATGTGCATCATTTGGACCGATATTTTCTGAGTCTATCCTCAACACGATTGCATGTATGGAAATTTTCGGTACTTTTGTGCTCAGCTTATTGAATATGAAAGACAATACTGCTTCTTCCAGCAACACGCCTGCATCTAATGTAACCATGGAACAAGTCCACAATGTCTTCACTGGGGAACAAATTGTCAGCAAACATTTATGGCCACCACATTCACCAGATCTAACAATGTGATTTCTTCCTGTGGGGACACTTGAAGAGCAAGGTCTATGAAACAAATCCACACACAATACAGAAAATGAAAGACATCAAACGTGAAGTTACAGCCAACAATACCCAAACTTGACATCAAGTGTATCTGAATATGCTTAGTTGTGCACAGCTGTGTATTGATGTTGCAGGGGGTCACGAATTTTTCATTATAAATAAATGGTAAGTCCATTTCAACTTTTCATTTCTGTAATTTCACTGCATTTAATTTATACTTACACAAGCTACCTCTACCTGTGCCCCAACAGCATTAAGGCTCTTTGTATCCACTCAGTGCCATCAGAGATACATAACTGTGCTCAGGATACAAATTATGCAGTTATTCATCACAAGAAATCACATTTATCTTATGTTCGCTTGTGATATGATGACAAAATGCAATTATCTGTCATATTCTGCACTGGCATAAAGTGCACAGAAAACAAACCATGAAAACTCAACTCAACACTAGATTTATTCTGTTGTTTTACATGTTTTAAGATACACTCTTATTCTTCACTTATCAATGGTGGTCATCTTGAATAGAACACAGAACCTAGGCCTTACTAGATGGCAACACTAAGCACTAGATCATGGAGGCTTGAAGGATACATTATACATTGGAGGTAAATCAAATCCCTCTGTCCTCTTTTAACACAATGATTCAGGACTTAATGCAACAGTTTCAGTCATCTCATATGAAGCACACAACTTAATACTAGATTAAGCTTTATATCTTAAAAACTAACTGTACATCTTCAATATTATTAATAGTGGCATTTTGATATTTTTATAAAAAGCGCTACAGTTAAAGAATTCTTTGTTCTTTACACATAGGATAACAACACATTTGTGAGGGTACAAGATTTACGAAGATTTTATAAGTAATAACTCTGATGGAGGTAGTGGTCTGGTGGGAAAATCACGTACTGTAGCAACATATAAATGAAAAAGTGTGACGAGTTTTGAGTTAGTGAGAAGAGGAGCTTGAGGATCGAAGTTATGCCTAGTTGGGATCATAGTTTCTTTAGATTATTTTTTCTTGTGCTGTTGATGTCATTGTTGTTTGCCTGTTTGAGATATTCCTTTTGGGCTTTTGTGCAGCACCGAGTTTAGTCAAGCTGCACCTGACGTCACCCACAATTGAAGCAGACAGACATCTACACCGTACATTGCTCCAAGAAATACTGATGAGACATGTCTGTAGGACGAGAATGTCAACAGCATTAATGCTCTTTTGTATGTTCATGTTAAAAGCTTGCTTGTAACAAGCAATGAGTGTGAGTTGTTGAATAAACAGTGAAGATTATTGTCCATAAGCTGTTGCATTAGAGTTACTAATAATTACTGTAATGAGTAATTAAGGAGAATCTGTCTGAGTCCATCAACTTTTACTGCATCAGAAGAGTTTGACAGAAATGGATCTCACAGCATGTACAACAGAATACATGAATAAGGGTGTAGTTCTGTTTTAAGATGGATTGCTGCACATTTTCCTTCATGGTAAAAATGTGTAAATGATGTTTAGTAACAGACAAATGTTTTGTATTCTGAAATTTTGTCATATTTTAATAAAGTAACCAAAAGAAAGTTTAGGTGATGTGAAACAGTAATTTCAGTAGAAGAGTCTCCTTATTACACTCACATTAAAATGATTGGAAATATTATAGCATGAAAGATTTTGCAAATACCATGGACATTAAAGAAGTTGTTTTTTATGTGTAACAGGTCAAACAAAACTAAAGCTCGCACTGGATGACAAATTACAATAACATAACAGTGAGGTTAGAAAGTTCATGCATAACAGCTAAACATTTTCCTTGATATGCTTTACTTCACTATGGACATCATTGTTATTTCTTTGGTGTCACTGGTTTTTGAGACTTTAGTTGTGGTCTACGGCATATTTTCTGTCTAATGCTTTGTCTCCTGCTGCAGGAGACACCTGCAGAGGCTGCAGGAACAGTGGATTAGGTTCAACATTTATTCCTTCAACATGCTACCAAAACCAACTAAACCAATATTAACACCAAACTCAAAGAACTTGTGAGCAACTTTTGTCTGGCAAATGCATATGAATCAGCAGATTGCATTATCCACTGGGACAATTCATAAAGAAGAGACTGCCTTTAAAAGAAAATAATTAGGCCTTAAATTGGACAAGGTGTTGGCTTTAGAATTAAATAAAATCAACAGTTCTAAATTAAGTGGTGAATAAGCTCCAGCACCCACTTTGCTCTCGCACAGCAAACTTTGAGTGTTCCATTGCGAACACAAGAATTGAAAGGCTATAAACAAAATTTCAGCAATACTGACCTTACGACTTATCTTAGAAGAAAGATTAAGGAAAGGCAAACCTACGTTTCTAGCATTTGTAGACTTAGAGAAAGCTTTTGACAATGTTGACTGGAATACTCTCTTTCAAATTCTAAAGGTGGCAGGGGTAAAATACAGGGAGCGAAAGGCTATTTACAATTTGTACAGAAACCAGATGGCAGTTATAAGAGTCGAGGGACATGAAAGGGAAGCAGTGGTTGGGAAGGGAGTAAGACAGGGTTGTAGCCTCTCCCCGATGTTGTTCAATCTGTATATTGAGCAAGCAGTAAAGGAAACAAAAGAAAAATTCAGAGTAGGTATTAAAATTCATGGAGAAGAAATAAAAACTTTGAGGTTCGCCGATGACATTGTAATTCTGTCAGAGACAGTTAAGGACTTGGAAGAGCAGTTGAATGGAATGGACAGTGTCTTGAAAGGAGGATATAAGATGAACATCAACAAAAGCAAAACAAGGATAATGGAATGTAGTCTAATTAAGTCGGGTGATGCTGAGGGAATTAGATTAGGAAATGAGGCACTTAAAGTAGTAAAGGAGTTTTGCTATTTGGGGAGCAAAATAACTGATGATGGTCGAAGTAGAGAGGATATAAAATGTAGGCTGGCAATGGCAAGGAAAGCGTTTCTGAAGAAGAGAAATTTGTTAACATCCAGTATTGATTTAAGTGTCAGGAAGCCATTTCTGAAAGTATTTGTATGGAGTGTAGCCATGTATGGAAGTGAAACATGGACGATAAATAGTTTGGACAAGAAGAGAATAGAAGCTTTCGAAATGTGGTGCTACAGGAGAATGCTGAAGATTAGATGGGTAGATCACATAACTAATGAGGAATTATTGAATAGGATTGGGGAGAAGAGAAGTTTGTGGCACAACTTGACCAGAAGAAGGGATCGGTTGGTAGGACATGTTCTGAGGCATCAAGGGATCACCAATTTAGTATTGGAGGGCAGCGTGGAGGGTAAAAATCGTAGAGGGAGACCAAGAGATGAATACACTAAGCAGATTCAGAAGGATGTAGGTTGCAGTAGGTACTGGGAGATGAAAAAGCTTGCACAGGATAGAGTAGCATGGAGAGCTGCATCAAACCAGTCTCAGGACTGAAGACCACAACAACAACAACAACAACCCACTTTGCTCTCGCACAGCAAACTGAGTGTTCCATTGCGAACACAAGAATTGAAAGGCTATAAACAAAATTTCAGCTCTTTGAACTATCTGTAGCAGCAAAGTGCCTCAAGTATTCACTTTTTGGTCAAGTAAATGTTAGAGAACCTACCTGTTTGTTCGTACAGTCCCTTAGGATGCCTCCCACAGCAGGACACAAAATATTAGACATAAAAACATGCCTTACATCATAGTTAAAATCACACACACTAGATGTCCCCAAGGCAGTAAACACCTACCATGAACACCAGCATTACACGAACATTGTGTTCCTACAAATACAAGCAAATTCGCCGAAATTTATTGCATAAGGATGACTGAAATATTTACAAAAATGAAACTGAAAGAGAATAAACAAAAGGGAAGTTACACATAAATGTCCCATTTTCACTGAATTAATCAGGGGCAAAGCAGTTGGCCAAGATAAAAAAGGGAAAATGTACAGGCTTTTCCATCTTATCAAAGGACCCTTTCTGAAATTTACCTAAAGTTATTTTGCATAAACCATTCTTTAAAACACCCAGTATCATAATCAAATTCAGTTCTGACATCAAACAAAATCACAAGAATTAGTAAAACTGACTTCTCAAAATACAGGAAGAGTGAAATATAAAAACATACATAGTTTCAGATGCCTGAAGAATAATGAATAAGGACTGATGCAAAAGATCAAAAGACAATAGCTGCAAGCAAAACACATATTTTTTGTTGTATTCATAACATCAATATTAATGTGCATATTTTGTACCTAGAATGTGTAGAATTACCTACTGTGTGCCACATGCACACCGGTGTTATAGGTGGAATTCACCTGTTGGTTTTTGGTACAGTGCTGGTTAGCAGTTCTGATCTGTCATGCATCTGAGTAATGATGTCACATTATATCTAGAAATCCATTTCTAACCAAAACTAGTTGTTTAATTAATTGTAACACAGCTGTGTGCTAAACCATGCTTTTCCAAAAATGAAAAATAAACTTTTGATTTAAAAAAATGTTGATAAGCTGCAGGGACAAACTGGCCAGTTTTGGTCACCAAGAAGTGAAATGAAACAGTCTGCAATCTTTCATGTAAGAGTGATGATTTTGACAGCAGTGTGGCACGCTCTACCATCTGGGTGAAGCTGTAAATATGTAACTGCCGTGTTGACCTACTGTGGTCACAAAACTGAGAAATGAGAGAAACAAATAAGTATTGTTCACTTTGAGAAGATGTCCTCACTCATCACCCTCAATAAACACGGGCCTGTAATGTAATTACACCACAACATCTCTCACTGTGGGTGTGTATTGCGTGAATGACTACAGTTTTCTTTTTGTGAAATGTAGCAGATCTTGCCAATATGTAGCAGCCATTGGCATAATACTGTATGAGTATGATGGTTATAATATTGAACCTAAGTAATTTTTTCAAGCAGTATTGGTTTAGATGCCTGTACATTAATAACAGCAATTCAGTATCTTATTTTTATTGAACTTATAATTAAAAATCTGCATGGAGGGGCACAGAGAACAATACTTTCCACATATGTTACACACTGGCAAATCATTTGTTGTTGTTGTGGTCTTCAGCCCGGAGACTGGTTTGATGCAGCTCTCCATGCTACTCTATCCTGTGCAAGCTTCATCATCTCCCAGTACCTACTGCAACCTACATCCTTCTGAATCTGCTTGGTGTATTCATCTCTTGGTCTCCCTCTACGATTTTTACCCTCCACACTGCCCTCCAATGCTAAATTGGTGATCCCTTGATGCCTCAGAACATGTCCTACCAATCAATCCCTTCTTCTAGTCAAGTTGTGCCACAAACTTCTCTTCTCCCCAATCCTATTCAATACCTCCTCATTAGTTATGTGATCTACCCATCTAATCTTCAGCATTCTTCTGTAGCACCACATTTTGAAAGCTTCTATTCTCTTCTTGTCCAAACTATTTATTGTCCATGTTTCACTTCCATACATGGCTACACTCCATACAAATACTTTCAGAAATGACTTCCTGACATTTAAATCTATACTCAATGTTAACAAATTTCTCTTCTTCAGAAACGCTTTCCTTGCCATTGCCAAACTACATTTTATATCCTCTCTACTTCGGCCATCATCAGTTATTTTGCTCCCCAAATAGCAAAACTCCTTTACTACTCTAAGTGCCTCATTTCCTAATCTAATACCCTCAGCATCTCCCAACTTAATTCGACTACATTCCATTATCCTCATTTAGCTTTTGTTGATGTTCATCTTATATCCTCCTTTCAAGACGCTATCCATTCCGTTCAAATGCTCTTCCAAGTCCTTTGCTGTCTCTGACAGAATTACAATGTCATCGGCGAACCTCAAAGTTTTTATTTCTTCTCCATGGATTTTGATACCTACTCCGAATTTTTCTTTTGTTTCCTTTACTGCTTGCTCAATATACAGATTGAATAACATTGGGGAGAGGCTACAACCCTGTCTCACTCCCTTCCCAACAACTGCTTCCCTTTCATGCCCCTCAACTCTTATAACTGCCATTTGGTTTCTGTACAATTGTAAATAGCCTTTCGTTCCCTGTATTTTACCCCTGCCAACTTCAGAATCTGAAAGAGAGTATTCCAGTCAACATTGTCAAAAGCTTTCTCTAAGTCTACAAATGCTAGAAACGTAGGTTTGCCTTTCCTTAATCTAGCTTCCAAGATAAGTCGTAGGGTCAGTATTGCCTCACGTGTTCCAACATTTCTACAGAATCCAAACTGATCTTCCCCGAGGTCGGCTTCTACTAGTTTTTCCATTCGTCGGTAAAGAATTCGCGTTAGTATTTTGCAGCAGTGACTTATTAAACTGATAGTTTGGTAATTTTCACATCTGTCAACACCTGCTTTCTTTGGGATTGGAATTATTATATTCTTCTTGAAGTCTGAGGGAATTTTGCCTGTCTCATACATCTTTCTCACCAGATGGTAGAGTTTTGTCAGGACTGGCTCTCCCAAGGCTGTCAGTAGTTCTAATGGAATGTTATCTACTCCCGGGGCCTTGTTTCGACTCAGGTCTTTCAGTTGTCTGTCAAAATCTTCACGCAGTATCACAGCTCCCATTTCATCTTCATCTACATCTTCTTCCATTTCCATAATATTGTCCTCAAATACATCGCCCTTGTATAGACCCTCTATATACTCCTTCCACCTTTCTGCTTTCCCTTCTTTGCTTAGAACTGGGTTTCCATCTGAGTTCTTGATATTCAAAAAAGTGGTTCTCTTTTCTCCAAAGGTCTCTTTAATTTTCCTGTAGGCAGTATCTATCTTACCCCTAGTGAGATAAGTCTCTACATCCTTACATTTGTCCTCTAGCCATCCTTGCTTAGCCATTTTGCACTTCCTGTCAATCTCATTTTTGAGACGTTTGTATTCTTTTTTGCCTGCTTCATTTATTGCATTTTTATATTTTCTCCTTTCATCAATTAAATTCAATATTTCTTCTGTTACCCAAGGATTTCTACTAGCCCTCGTCTTTTTACCTACTTGATCCTCTGCTGCCTTCACTACTTCATCCCTCAAAGCTACCCATTCTTCGTCTACTGTATTTCTTTCCCCCATTCCTGTCAATTGTTCCCTTATGCTCTCCCTGAAACTCTGTACAACCTCTGGTTTAGCCAGTTTATCCAGGTCCCATCTCCTTAAATTCCCACCTTTTTGCAGTTTCTTCAGTTTTAATCTACAGTTCATAACCAATAGATTGTGGTCAGAGTCCACATCTGCGCCTGAAAATGTCTTACAATTTAAAACCTGGTTCCTAAATCTCTGTCTTACCATTATATAATCTATCTGATACCTTCTAGTGTCTCCAGGCTTCTTCTATGTATACAACCTCCTTTTATGATTCTTGAACCAAGTGTTAGCTATGATTAAGTTGTGCTCTGTGTAAAATTCTACTAGGCAGCTTCCTCTTTCATTTCTTAGCCCCAATCCATATTCACCTACTACGTTTCCTTCTCTCCCTTTTCCTACTACCGAATTCCAGTCACCCATGACTATCAAATTTTCGTCTCCCTTCACTATCTGAATAATTACTTTTATTTCATCATACATTTCATCAATTTCTTCGTTATCTGCAGAGCTAGTTGGCATATAAACTTGTACTACTGTAGTAGGCGTGGGCTTCGTGTCTATCTTGGCCACAATAATGCGTTCACTATGCTGTTTGTAATAGCTTACCCGCATTCCTTTTTTTTTATTCATTATTAAACCTACTCCTGCATTACCCCTATTTGACTTTGTATTTATAACCCTGTATTCACCTGACCAAAAGTCTTGTTCCTCCTGCCACCGAACTTCACTAATTCCCACTATATCGAACTTTAACCTATCCATTTCCCTTTTTAAATTTTCTAACCTACCTGCCCGATTAAGGGATCTGACATTCCACGCTATGATCCGTGGAACGCCAGTTTTCTTTCGCCTCATAACGACGTCCTCGTGAGTAGTCCCCGCCCGGAGATCCGAATGGGGGACTATTTTACCTCCGGAATATTTTACCCATGAGGACGGCATCATCATTAACCATACAGTAGAGCTGCATGCCCTCGGGAAAAATAACGGCTGTAGTTTCCCCTTGCTTTCAACCGTTCACAGTACCAGCACAGCAAGGCCGTTTTGGTTCGTATTACATGGCCAGATCAGTTAATCATCCACACTGTTGCCCCTGCAACTACTGAAAAGGCTGCTGCCCCTCTTCAGGAACCACACGTTTGTCTGGCCTCTCAATAGATACCCCTCCGTTGTGGTTGCACCTACGGTACGGATATCTGTATCGCTGAGGCACGCAAGCTTCCCCACCAACGGCAAGGTCCATGGTTCATGGGGGGGGTGGGGGGGGTGGCAAATCATACCAATGAATAATGATCTAGCTTGGTGATATTTGGCATGATCTATGAACTATTCAATAAGTAATAGAAGCCACATACCTCATCACTATCATTAACATATGTATAAAAGAACAATATTCAAATCAATTCAAAATCACAGCATACATCGTGTTCCTCCTACCTATAGTAACTTCTACGAAAAATTTTATGAAACTGATTTTAGTTATGCTTTTAAAGATTAACAAATTAATTAGCTCACAAGGAGTGAATCTGAAATTTTTATATATTCTAATGTTAACTACTAAATATGGCAGTAAGTCAGTACAGCAAAGTCTGTAATTTTACTTGAATTTTATTTTACTTTATTATATAATGAAATAATAAGCAACCAGCTACATAAAAGAAATTTAATTTCTAGACCAGTTTCAGGCAGTTAGTGCCTTCTTCAGACGGCTGTACAAGAAAATACAACATAAATTAGTAGAAGTCAGATAATAATATTACAATTAGGGACACAAAGTTTAAAAGATATTTTTAAAAATTAAAAGAGAAAAAAATGGTACATACTTATGCCTATCGCATTATTTGGAAGTGTCAATAATGAAGTGCATGCAGCACAATCCCGTGCCTCTAAAAGACATATGCAGGAGCAATAAGTAATTATTTTATTTTATTTTATTTTATTCTTATGCAAATTTTATATTTTGTTAGAGACCATAATTGCTTTATGTATTACATAGGTCACATAGAGGGCACCACACAGCCAACCGATATTATTCTCTGCAAAGCCTACCTCCTTCATTACACAGTAGTCTCTAATGAACAGTGATGAGAGCCTCAACACAGGTGTAGTCCCACTAGAGCATGTACAACTACTCCAAAATGCTGGTATAGAATTTTTTCATATACTATGTTCTACCAAGGTAGGAAGTAACCTCAGCAGACAAAGTGTATTCAGTATTCAGTTTATTCACCATTGACCACTTACAGTGGAATAGGTCTGAACATTAAATATACAATTAACAATAACTTTACAGTAAAGTTTTTACAATTTAATTCCTTTTCTTTTAGGAATATTCTTATATACTAATGTCAATGATTATTTCAAAATATTCTGTTATCTTATAAAATGGGTGTTTGAGTAACCAGTCATAAACCTTACATTTGAAAATATTACTGGTCAGTGACCGAGCAGATGCTGGAAGTTTATTGAAGAGTTTTAAACTCATTATTTTGTGTGAGTTTGCAGTCTTTGTGAGTCTGTGTCTTGGTATGTCAAAGTCCAGTTTGCCTCTGGTGTTGTGGGGATGTATGTTCTCTCTGGTCTCTAACTCATTTAAGTTGCTTTTGACATAAAGCAGTGCTGTGTAGATGTATGGATTCACAACAGTTAATATCATGTGCTTGATAAAGAGGGGGCGGCAGTGTTCCTTGGGCTTAGCTTTGCTCATTATTCTGATTACTTTTTTTTGAATTTTCAGAATTTCACTGACAAAGCAAGAATGTCCCCATAACAATATCCCATAGGAAATGTGTGACTGAAAGAGGCCAAAATATACCACCTTTAGATACTCATCAGTGACTACATCTGTCAGTCTCCAGATGAGATAACACACTCTTGCTATTCTCATGCAGATATGGCTAATGTGTTCCTCCCAGTTTAATTTTGAATCAATGTGGAATCCTAACAATTTTATTGATTTGCTTTCAACAGCTGTAGTTAAACCCTTAATTAGTTCTTGTGTTTTATCAGGATTACACAGGAGTTCATTAGAAGAAAACCAATCCATTACTAGTTCTAGTTTTTCCTGTGTTGCCTGATGCAGTTCTGTTGTGTTATGGTGTGTATTGAGCAATGTTGTATCATCTGCATAATACACAATTGAATTTGCTCCTACATGGTAAGGTAAGTCATTAATTGCAATGATGAACAGAAAAGGACCTAGGACTGAGCCCTGAGGCACTCCAATCTGAACTTCCTTCAGTGAGGAACATCTATTTTTAATTGATACAAACTGTCTCCGGTTACGTAAGTATGATTCGATTACATCCAAAGATGGTTTGTGTATGCCATAAAATTCCAGTTTTGCAAGTAGGGTGTTAGATGGTATGCAGTCGAAGGCTTTGCTAAGATCACAGAGTACGACTGATACTAGATCCTTATTTTCGAATGCAGTTAACACCTGGTTAACAACTTCAGTGACAGCAGTAGTGGTATTTTTACCATGTTGGTATGCAAACTGTCTGTTGGAGAGGAGATCATGCTTGTCAAAATAGTTATTTAGTTGACTGTACGTTACATATTCAAAAACTTTAGAGAAAATTGGGACAATAGAAACTGGTCGATAGTTTTGGGGCAGATGCTTATCTCCCTTTTTAAAGACTGGTATCACTTTAGCAGTTTTGAGTGCATCTGGGAAAACTCCAGATTCTAAACACATATTAAAAATGAAAGAAAGAGGTTGACAGATAAGGTGTATTATTTTTTTTCATTACATAGTTAGAAAACCAATAACAGTCCATACTTTTGGAGTTGGTGAACCTTGCCACAGCTTTTACAATATCCTCTGGGGTGACAACATTCCAGTGGAAAGTATACATCCTATGGGGCACAGCACCAAGATGATCTAGTGCACAAGTGCCATTTTGCTTGATTTTGTTTTTCAGCTCGCTCACTGAGGTCAGGAAGTAATTATTTACTTCTTCTGGGACCAGCATTGCATCTTGTGTATGGGTTTGCGAATTATATTGGTTGATGATATCCCATGCTGCTTTACATTTGTTGGGAGCACTTTCAATGTAATGTTCACATGCTTGTTTTTTGGCCAAGTCCTTGTTTACAAGAATTTTTATATATTCTGCACAGTCTGAGCATCTCCTCCCTAGTGAGAGCTAGCTCATCTGTATACCATTTTAGCTGTTTGTTTTTCTGTTTATGCTTAGGGCTACTTTTGATTAATGGTGAGCAAGAGTACCATAACTCTATGAGTATTTCCAGGAAGTTGTTAAACACCATTTCACCAGCACCCTTCCCAGGTTGTGTGTTGTATATAAAGTCCCAGTTAACATCAGATATTCTGTCAATAAATAAATTAATATATTCATCTTTCTGCCCTCTTACCCATGTGGCATTAGGCTTGATTCTGACTGATTTGTCTGATTTAGACAACTGATCACAGGAGAATGTTAAAATCAATGGTTCATGATCAGCTAGGGCTCCACTGGCAAGTCTGACATCATACATATCTCTAGAAAAATTTACTATAATATTATCTAAGCACGCCTTATCCCGTGTTGGTGTGTAATTTGTACATTGTAAATTTAGTGATCTTAAGATATTAAAAAACGTTCTAGTAACATGTTCATCACTGTTGGCCATTTCAATGTTGAAATCGCCACAGATAATTAGTTTTATGTTAGATTTTAGTATTTTCCTCATAAGCAGCTCAAATCTTTCGAAAAATGTATTTACATCTTCTCCTGGTGATCTATATAAGCTAACAATTATAGTATTCTCTACGTTTAGTCTTATACAGCTACATTCTCCATCTAGTTCTGCACAGTAAGAGCTAACATCTATTTTAGTAAACATTATACTATCTTTAATAAATATAAGGACACCTCCATTCTGTCTTTCACTTCTACACATAATGTCTCCAACAGCATACCCTTGAGGAACAAAATATTGTACTTGATCTTCTGTCAGCCAATGTTCTGAGATACAAACAACATCAACGTTTTCAATACTGCAAAAATGTTCTAATTGTAATACTTTGTTCCTAATGCAGCGAATGTTCGTTTGCATCACAGTAACAGATTTATCTTGTCTGTGAACACACACTCATTCGAATATCGCTTTTAGCACCTAGTTCAAGAACAGGAGGTTTATTACCCGCCAATTCACAGGCTTTTATACTAAAAAATGATGTACATTCCAGGTGTTACTCAAACCGCTACTTTTGTAGATTGTTTTATTCCATGTGAGTCTTTCTTTAATTATTTCATTGACACGTTCGCGCACAAACTTTTTCCCTTCATAGTTTAGGTGGTGCCCATGTCTGGTGTGAAGGTTATGCTGCAGTTTACTTATATCGACCACAACACAATTTGCGTATTCAGAGCACAGTTTCTTTATTTTAATATTCGTTATTTGAATTTCTTTATTAACGCACGAACTATAGATTAGATCGTGCCTATGAGGCACTGTAGCAACAACTGTATTCCTCGATTTATTTTTTTCTAGAAAGTTCTTAAGCACTTTTACGCAGACATCTGCTTCATTTTTCACATCATCATTTGATCCCGTTACGCATACGACAAAGTCATTTTCTTGTGTGGATTTTGTTTGAATGCAAGGGTCTAAAACGTGTTTAGTTCCCGCTCCAGGTTTAACAACACTGGTCACTGCTAAGTCTCGATTTATTTCTCGAAACACACTTGATAAATTCCTGCCATGGCTGTCTGTTAGAAAAAGCACACTGTTCTTTTTACCTGTTGTTCCCCGTTAATCAACATTTTTCCCAGAGTGATTATTCGTTTTCGGCACTTTGTCTTCTGAATGGTCTGGATCATTTACACTGTCTTTAACACCGTCACTGGACTGCAGAACACCGTATTTGTTTTTATACGTAAATGTAACTGCTGTTGCAAAGTTCGTTTTTGTTTTTCCAGCTAAAGTCCTACCTTTGTGTCTCACTTCTGTCCACTCGGACGATTTGTGCCTTTCGTCAGGTGCCACTTCGCTTGATTTGTTCTTCGACCGTAGTTCCCGATTTTCATTTTTGAGTATGGTGATTTCGCTTCTTAAAGTGTTGACTAAGAATTGTAGACCTGAAACTCGTTCTCTTAAATTTGTTATTTCGACATTACAATTCTCGCATACTCCCTTTTTTAGCACATAACTGTAACTTTTTCTAGTATTAGAGTTACACACTTCTACACTCGCGGCCATGCTTGTGACTGTGCAGCATGCTTGTGCAGCAATTACAGGGTGTCAGTCAGAAGTGCCAATTTGTTACCACTCAGTATAAAGTCTTATGCTGATATAATGGCCAGGGATGCTGTCATTAGATTGATCCCCAACAATTGGTCCACAAAGAAATTGTGGCAGTGCAGTACCCACTTAAGCTACAATCCACACAAACACATTCATGGTGGGCTAATCCCCACAATGCTCCGTCCGCTTGTGCTGCAGCTTAGGTTTCCAACCTGAGAATATCAGTGTCCTCAGTCCAGGGTCTGATATCCATCTAGCAGCATTCAACAAGTTATTTATTAATATGTGTATCAACAGGAAGTCACTTCAGTTGCGAGTTACATTGGCACTGTGGCTTCTCTCATTAATTCTCACACATATCTGCAGCTTGGTGTACCATTATTGTCAACCACTACACACTGTCTTGCAAGTTACAACAGGCAACAAATCTCCATAGTGGACCAATTTAAGGCGGACATGATGTACAAGAATTTGGTCTGTCCATTAACCTGCTACAAGAAACACTTGGGTGCTTTCACAGCC
Source organism: Schistocerca serialis cubense (assembly GCF_023864345.2). Lineage (NCBI taxonomy): Eukaryota > Metazoa > Arthropoda > Insecta > Orthoptera > Acrididae > Schistocerca > Schistocerca serialis. The sequence continues at coordinate 415,737,145 of NC_064646.1, forward strand.
TTTGGATTTACAGTCTCTGAACTGGTCCATCAGGTTTCCAAGCAAATGCTGTACCAAGAACTTTATGAACATTGCAACAGATTTCCAGATATTTTTTGCCTGGGCTCAGCACAACTAAGGATTTTACTGCTTATATCACCTTTAAAACCACTTAGCAGCCTTGTTTCTTCAGGCATGGCCTATGCTGCTAGCGCTTCAGAAACAAGTCAAGTAAGAACTATGGGCAGGCTCATGGTTTTGATGTGACTACTCATCGAGCCAATTAGCTATGCTGCTAGTGAACATCAAGAGACCATCCAGTAAGCTCTGTAAATGCAATACAACGATTTTACAGTGAAAATGCACAGGCTGTGATCAATATTTACCCCATCCCACGTCAAGACGAATTGGTGGTGAAGCTGGTAGGGTGGGGGATAAGTATTTATCAAAAGTGGATCTTCCAGAGACATACCTGCAGCTTCCACTTGATGACACATCTCAGAAGTCCCTGGGTCATCACACCCTATGGACTATACAAATACAAACAGCTGGGTTTTGGCACAGGGAGGGCTCCTACACTTTTTCACCATTTCTTGGAGCACCTCGCAAATGTATTACTTGTTGTATCAGATGTCTGAACGATACTGTGGTCAGTGGTCCCTCCACGGAGGACATCTTCGCAACCTTCAGCTTCTTTTTCAGACGCTCAGGGTAGGGGTCTTAACTGAGTCTGAATAAATCACAATTCTTTCATCCCTCTGTTGAGTATCTTGGAGATGTCATTTTCCGTCAGGGGATTCAGTAGACACACAGTCACATCGCTGCCACTGATGCTCTTACACAGTCCAAAAACCCGAAATGACAACTTTTCTGGGCAAAGTGCTTATTATCATAAATTCATTCCATGAGGTACTACCATTGTGTATCCTCTAAATCAGTGCCATATTTTATGGACTATAATATGCATTTTTTTCTTCAAAAACTTGCCTCTAAAATTCAGGTGCACCTTATACTCAAAATTAATATAAAAATGTCCAGTGTTCAATTTAAAACTCCTGCCAGTCTTAAAAATGGCCATATATTCAATGCTGTAGGAAACCTATCTCTATCTGACAATACGGGGATTCATAAGCTTGTTAAGAAGGTGTCCTTCCCGTTCCACCATCACAAGCCCAGAACACTGTTCATATGACGACTTTCAAGTTTTTACAGGCCAGTTCAGTTTTATAAACAAAGATTTTTTTTTAAATCTAGCTTTGTAATCTAATAACAAAAATAGAAAAAAAATGGTAGTTAAAAAAAAAAGTTTAAAAATTAAGATGTGTCTTATAGTCTATAAAATACAGTACTGAAAAAGTGTAGTTTGTTTGTCTGAACAACTGCATGTGTCGCAGCATTCATAATGTTTAAAGATAGTCTTTGTTCATCCTCTTGCCTACCCACATTTCAGCCAGGTAAGCAACTTGTCTTGGCTCTGAAGCATCACACATTTTGAGCTCGGAACTGTTCTAGTTCCTTGAAATTCTGGGAGTTCAGAGTAGTCAATAGCATTCAACTCCTAGATGCTAAATGTGGTGCAGAAGAATTATTCACAATTGAGAATGAGGCCCTTGCCATCATTTACATGGTCCATAATTTTTTCTAATACATTGTGAAGTTTCACTTCATCACAGACCACAAGCCACCTGCCTCCCTTTTAGCCCCTCTGCATGTCTACCACATGAGATGGCCCACAAACTGTAACAGTAGGCTCTGTCCCTCAGCCATTACAATTATGAGATTCACTTCCATCCAACAGCTCAGCATCCAACACGGATGCCCCCTCGCATCGGTCTGTGGGTTCCGAGACCTGCTTCGAGCAGGAGGAAACTGTTTATTCTCAATGAAGAAGCTCAGCAGTCAGTGGATGGCTTCCCTATTATGAGCTCATATGTATCTCATATCATCAGTGGGGATCATGTTCTATGCCAGGTGCCTCAGAATATCTGGTAGGGATGGACAGAACAACTAGCAGCCTGAGCATTGGACCCCATCCATAATTATTTTATGCTGTACCACAGATTGATTCTCATTGAAGGCATGATGACAGAGCATGCCATGCCATGGGTGGTCAATCCTGTATTCCTCTGGTGTCACATGCTTCAGCAGTGTCATCACACCCACAGGGGGTGTCACAGACAAAGATACTAGCTCTTCATTACATCTATGGTCATGTGACCACCGGGAAATTGAACCCAAGTGTACGGGTCACCAAGCCACTCTGCAGCAATGTTATTTGCCATAGCTGGCACCAACAAAACCTCAGGGACACATCCTCCTGGATTTCGCAGGCCCCTTCTTGGACTCATTTTAGTTGTCTGTTGCTGATGTGTACTTCCATACCCCAAACATTGTCAATTGCCTCTACTTTTCGTGTCCTCTCCTGGATCCTTTCCTTTGAAGGTCATCCTTGTACTCTGGTGATGGATAATGGCACACATTTCACCTCCGAACTTTCAATAATTTTGTGAACAGCACGACATTCACCATGTCATGGCACCCCCATTTCATCCATAGTCCAACAGAGAGGCAGAACGTCTTATGCAGATCTTTAAAACACAAATGAAGAAGTAGATTGGACATATTCTGGTAAAAGAAGCATTCACACATTTTCTTAGTTCTTACAGGTACATTTCTATTGACGAGAAGAGCCCAGCGAAATTGCTTCTTGGGCTTCAACCACACACCTTGCTGCTGCTCCTGTTGCTGAACCTTAACCAGGCTCTTGCACCACTGTTGCCATGTGCTATGTGCCTGGGACGTGTCTGGGCTCTCACTTTTGGCCATCAGGAGCCCTGGATCCCAGCAGTTGTCCATGGGCAGCAGGGTTGGTGTGTCTTCACTACACAGACAGGTAACAGGCTAGTGGCTCACCATTGCAATCAACTTCAACTGCAGGTAGGGAAACCAATTCCCAAACCCCTCCACCTGTTGGATCTTGGTGTTCCATCCCCTTCTTCACCTCTCAAGACACATCCTCCCTCTCTGGTCTGTTATCCAGCACTGTGTTACCATTTACTCCCAGTGCCTGCCCCTGACAGAGTCCTCATCGTCAGGCCACTCCAGCACTACTCTCCAGGTACTGCCAACAGAGAGCTTTTGTCCGTGTCACACCTGGAGAGCTCCAATGCCTGAGGCCGTGGACATCGGCTTCCTACATACCTTGAAGCAGCACATAGTGTTGGGGATGGATGTCTGGTTCACACTGACTCTCCGTCATCTGCACTGTTTACGATCAGTGCCACCATGGCTCACTGACATGCAAACTCAGAACAAAGAACTTCCTCTATCATTCACTATTGTACAATCATCATAGTTACTTGGACTCAGCTCTCGGGAACAAATAGTGCATTGTATTGTGTGTGCTGGATTGATTGTACTCTGGAACTTACATCGAACAGCATATTTGAGTTCTCATTAAAACTGTTCAAACTTGTGCACATTCTTACTTGTGTGTAAAGTTACTATAGCCAAGAAATTTTCTGACCACCCTCGTCTGAACAAAATTTCATTTTGGTCAAGTTGATACTTATATGCAATAATGTCTGTCAGGTCCCAACCTTACTTATGGTTCAAATGGTTCAAATGGCTCTGAGCACTATGGGACTTAACAGCTATGGTCATCAGTCCCCTAGAACTTAGAACTACTTAAACCTAACTAACCTAAGGACAGCACACAACACCCAGCCATCCTTACTTATGGATTAGTTTTGTTTACAGAGCTTTTTAATGCAGTTGTTTGCACTGGACACAGATTCATAAACTTGAAAACAATGTCCTTATTTAATTATTCATTTTGGACAGTCTACTGCCACTGAAAAATTACCCAATATAGGCAAAGGTTTAGAAAGAGTCTGCTCCTTCATTTTCAATAATTAAGAAGTTGGCAACTAAAATGCAACAAAGTCATACTTCCCTTGAAGATGATCCATCTGCACAACACCCCAAAAACTCCTTCCACAGATGAAAATACATTATCTTGGTTTATCATCACTTAACATGTGTAAAACAGCTGACACCATTGCCCCATCAAACATACCAGTTATTTTATGCAAGGAATCAACTATGAGAAAGTCCTGCATTTGTTGAAAGCTGATTGCAATGTAAATATGAAAATGAATTTCCCAGACATATTTAGGGAATGAAATTGATGCTGTATGTTGATTTTTATTGTGAATGAGACACGAGTGCATTATTTATTTATTCTACAATTACAACAGCAAATGTTAAGAAACATATAATTTGCAATTCTACATTTAAAGATATAGACACAAAGGTAATATGCTTAACGGTTTGTTCTTGGGCTGCACAACTGCAGGCTGGGGAGTTCTGGAGTCCCCATTTGTTCATCGTAGCATTGCACCTGGCATGACCAGTTCTTATCCTGTTCAGCCTTGTACACTCACTTCTCTTCAGATCAAATTCTGGCAGGCTGGCAGATGGATCTTTAACACCTTGAGTTTTTATTGTTGCACCTTTCCATCTCTTGCATCACTCATCTTTAATGTCAAACGTCATCTCGTTTCTTCCATTATGTCCCACTGAAATGTGTGTTACTACATGGTCTGAAGGAGGCTCATTAAGGAACTGTAGGAACTGATAGGTCTTGTGGGTAGTGAGGATAATGCAGCTCCTTCAGTTCTCAGTTGGTTGCTTCTTGGTATCAAAATTCAGTTGGTGGAATGTTACCAACAGTGTGCAACCAAGGGATCATTGTAGATTTTAGTATACCTGTAAAAATTCCAACTGATTCATTCAGATGGATGTCCAGTTTCCTTGTATGAGCACTTTGTTGCCATACTGGAGCACAGCAATCAGCTACTGGGTATACTAATGTCAAAGCTGAAGTGTGTAGAGTAGATACTTCAGCACCCCACATTGTTGGTTGAATGGATGATAAAAGGGACCAAACTACTAGGGCATCAATCCCTTTTCCCTCGAACAAATAGGTCTACATGACTGTACATCAGAGATGGCCTACCATACAAAACTCAGCGGAAGAAAACCCCAAGGTCTAACAAAAGTGAACAAAGCCATCTGGCCTTAATTTACATTAATTTCTTCTTTCTCAGCGTCCCTTCACATTAACCACTCCTTCCTTCACTCCTTTTAGTTTTCTACATCTTTCATTTTCGTACTGTCTATTTTTCGCTGTTCCCCTCTAACCTCTGTTACGTGCAATGCACTTAGCTTTTTACTCTCATTAACTCATACACAATGTTTTAGCAGTAATCTGTCTTGCATATTAACTTGTCTTCCATCTTTAAGCTCTCCGGTTTTCAAATCTCATCCAGTGCAGTTCCCTTCTCATCCAATTCAATAAATCCCGTGACCCACAGTTCAGGGTGACTTTTCCGAAATCTACCCATTTTCCTAGACCTCTCCAGGCCTTTTCCTTCAGCCCTCTTCCTTCTCCTTCAACACTTCTGCCTGAAGAAGGAGCCACTCACTCCAAAAGCTAGCCTAATTATAACCTCCTCCTATGTGTGTGTTCTGCCGCCACTTTATGAGAAGATTTTTCGCGTATCCAGTTACATTATATTGTCAAAAATTGATTGTTTTTGTTGTTACATTAGCCCATGTGGTCATCGGTCCTTGTTATGTAACACTCTTGCCAGTCTTTGTTGTCATCTGTCTTGTTCAGACTGTCATCTGTTTTCTACCTTATGTCTAATCTGTTCATTTATTTATCTGTATCACCAAGATTAATCAACACTTTGCCCCTACAACTTTTCTGGTACTGATTTCCATGTATGTACATGGGGCCAATTTTATTTGCAAATTTGCACATAATAATTCCATTGTTACTTATGAATTTACCTATAACAATTTACAGTTCACTACACTGCCAGGCCTTCTCCCGATCATCTTTCACAGATTTATTTGCAAATTTGACAGCTATTTTCTTTCCCACTCTCCACTTATCTTGTTTATACATAATTCTTTCATGTTTTTGTGCGTTTGTGTTTCACCAAACCTTTCTGATCAACTTTTACTGCCATCTCTCACATTACTTTAATTGCCAAGCTAAGTAGCTTACATGTTCTCTTCTGACTTTCTTTTCTGTTCACCCAGTTTTTAAAGTTTCGTCTCTTTTCATGACTTTCCCAACCATTTTTTTTTTTTTTTTTTTTTTTTTTTTTTTTTTTTGCAATAATTTATTGCATCACATAGACCACTTTTCTGGGGAGAAATTTTCACTCACTCATTATCTCTTGATAACCATTGTATGTTCTCATGCTTTACGTGCAAATTTTTCTGAATTTTTCCTTTGCTTTTCTTCCATTTTTCTATCTGCTTATCTTTTTTGCCCCCCCCATGAACCATGGACCTTGCCGTTGGTGGGGAGGCTTGCGTGCCTCAGCGATACAGATAGCCGTACCGTAGGTGCAACCACAACGGAGGGGTATCTGTTGAGAGGCCAGACAAACGTGTGGTTCCTGAAGAGGGGCAGCAGCCTTTTCAGTAGTTGCAAGGGCAACAGTCTGGATGATTGACTGATCTGGCCTTGTAACAATAACCAAAACGGCATTGCTGTGCTGGTACTGCGAACGGCTGAAAGCAAGGGGAAACTACAGCCGTAATTTTTCCCGAGGGCATGCAGCTTTACTGTATGATTACATGATGATGGCGTCCTCTTGGGTAAAATATTCCGGAGGTAAAATAGTCCCCCATTCGGATCTCCGGGCGGGGACTACTCAAGAGGATGTCATTATCAGGAGAAAAAAAACTGGCGTTCTACGGATCGGAGCGTGGAATGTCAGATCCCTTAATCGGGCAGGTAGGTTAGAAAATTTAAAAAGGGAAATGGATAGGTTGAAGTTAGATATAGTGGGAATTAGTGAAGTTCGGTGGCAGGACGAACAAGACTTCTGGTCAGGTGACTACAGGGTTATAAACACAAAATCAAATAGGGGTAATGCAGGAGTAGGTTTAATAATGAATAGGAAAATAGGAATGCGGGTAAGCTACTACAAACAGCATAGTGAACGCATTATTGTGGCCAAGTTAGATACGAAGCCCACACCTACTACAGTAGTACAAGTTTATATGCCAACTAGCTCTGCAGATGACGAAGAAATTGAAGAAATGTATGATGAAATAAAAGAAATTATTCAGATTGTGAAGGGAGACGAAAATTTAATAGTCATGGGTGACTGGAATTCGAGTGTAGGAAAAGGGAGAGAAGGAAACATAGTAGGTGAATATGGATTGGGGGACAGAAATGAAAGAGGAAGCCGCCTGGTAGAATTTTGCACAGAGCACAACATAATCATAACTAACACTTGGTTTAAGAATCATGGAAGAAGGTTGTATACATGGAAGAACCCTGGAGATACTAAAAGGTATCAGATAGATTATATAATGGTAAGACAGAGATTTAGGAACCAGGTTTTAAATTGTAAGACATTTCCAGGGGCAGATGTGGACTCTGACCACAATCTATTGGTTATGACCTGTAGATTAAAACTGAAGAAACTGCAAAAAGGTGGGAATTTAAGGAGATGGGACCTGGATAAACTGAAAGAACCAGAGATTGTACAGAGATTCAGGGAGAGCATAAGGGAGCAATTGACAGGAATGGGGGAAATAAATACAGTAGAAGAAGAGTGGGTAGCTTTGAGGGATGAAGTAGTGAAGGCAGCAGAGGATCAAGTAGGTAAAAAGACGAGGGCTAGTAGAAATCCTTGGGTAACAGAAGAAATATTGAATTTAATTGATGAAAGGAGAAAATATAAAAATGCAGTAAGTGAAACAGGCAAAAAGGAATACAAACGTCTCAAAAATGAGATCGACAGGAAGTGCAAAATGGCTAAGCAGGGATGGCTAGAGGACAAATGTAAGGATGTAGAGGCCTATCTCACTAGGGGTAAGATAGATACCGCCTACAGGAAAATTAAAGAGACCTTTGGAGATAAGAGAACCACTTGTATGAATATCAAGAGCTCAGATGGAAACCCAGTTCTAAGCAAAGAAGGGAAAGCAGAAAGGTGGAGGGAGTATATAGAGGGTCTGTACAAGGGCGATGTACTTGAGGACAATATTATGGAAATGGAAGAGGATGTAGATGAAGATGAAATGGGAGATATGATACTGCGTGAAGAGTTTGACAGAGCACTGAAAGACCTGAGTCGAAACAAGGCCCCCGGAGTAGACAATATTCCATTGGAACTACTGACGGCCGTGGGAGAGCCAGTCCTGACAAAACTCTACCATCTGGTGAGCAAGATGTATGAAACAGGCGAAATACCCTCAGACTTCAAGAAGAATATAATAATTCCAATCCCAAAGAAAGCAGGTGTTGACAGATGTGAAAATTACCGAACTATCAGCTTAATAAGTCACAGCTGCAAAATACTAACACGAATTCTTTACAGACGAATGGAAAAACTAGTAGAAGCCAACCTCGGGGAAGATCAGTTTGGATTCCGTAGAAACACTGGAACACGTGAGGCAATACTGACCTTACGACTTATCTTAGAAGAAAGATTAAGGAAAGGCAAACCTACATTTCTAGCATTTGTAGACTTAGAGAAAGCTTTTGACAATGTTGACTGGAATACTCTCTTTCAAATTCTAAAGGTGGCAGGGGTAAAATACAGGGAGCGAAAGGCTATTTACAATTTGTACAGAAACCAGATGGCAGTTATAAGAGTCGAGGGACATGAAAGGGAGGCAGTGGTTGGGAAGGGAGTAAGACAGGGTTGTAGCCTCTCCCCGATGTTGTTCAATCTGTATATTGAGCAAGCAGTAAAGGAAACAAAAGAAAAATTCGGAGTAGGTATTAAAATTCAGGGAGAAGAAATAAAAACTTTGAGGTTCGCCGATGACATTGTAATTCTGTCAGAGACAGCAAAGGACTTGGAAGAGCAGTTGAATGGAATGGACAGTGTCTTGAAAGGAGGATATAAGATGAACATCAACAAAAGCAAAACAAGGATAATGGAATGTAGTCTAATTAAGTCGGGTGATGCTGAGGGAATTAGATTAGGAAATGAGGCACTTAAAGTAGTAAAGGAGTTTTGCTATTTGGGGAGCAAAATAACTGATGATGGTCGAAGTAGAGAGGATATAAAATGTAGGCTGGCAATGGCAAGGAAAGCGTTTCTGAAGAAGAGAAATTTGTTAACATCCAGTATTGATTTAAGTGTCAGGAAGTCATTTCTGAAAGTATTCGTGTGGAGTGTAGCCATGTATGGAAGTGAAACATGGACGATAAATAGTTTGGACAAGAAGAGAATAGAAGCTTTTGAAATGTGGTGCTACAGAAGAATGCTGAAGATTAGATGGGTAGATCACATAACTAATGAGGAAGTATTGAATAGGATTGGGGAGAAGAGAAGTTTGTGGCACAACTTGACCAGAAGAAGGGATCGGTTGGTAGGACATGTTCTGAGGCATCAAGGGATCACCAATTTAGTATTGGAGGGCAGTGTGGAGGGTAAAAATCGTAGAGGGAGACCAAGAGATGAATACACTAAGCAGATTCAGAAGGATGTAGGTTGCAGTAGGTACTGGGAGATGAAAAAGCTTGCACAGGATAGAGTAGCATGGAGAGCTGCATCAAACCAGTCTCAGGACTGAAGACCACAACAACAACATATCTTTTTTGCCACTACCACAATTTCTAAGACTCCAAACCATCCTCTCTTGCCATGATGAATCACATAACATATTACATCCGTTCCTTTCGAAAATGGATGTAATCCTATTCTGCATCAGGCTCTTTTGCAGTTTCAAATACAGCAATCTCTTCCCCCTAAAAGGGCTAATCTGTGACCTATATGCCTTACCGGCCAATTTCCACTCCATCAGACTCCTCTCCTCCTACAAAATCCTGCAGTTCTCCGCCCCTCATATTTCTTTGGATTGCATCATCCACCAAGCCAACTTTCAAACCGCAACAACATGCCAGACTTCACCTCAAAAAGCTATCCCACCTTCTCCTAAACTACCTGAACAGTGCTGTTTCCCTTCCTGTCCCTCAGCAGCTCCCTAAATAGCCACACCATCAACCACCATTCCTCTCCCACAAACTGGGCTTGGCCAACCTCCTTAACGTCCTGCAGCCTTCACCACTGCCTCCCAGACCAATGATAACTCATAATAACAAAAACTAGTCAACAGTACAGTTCCCCTCAACTTTTTGCCTATAACAATCTCCCCTACTTAATTATCCGTATTATCCAAGTATCTCACTTTCAGCTCTAAACCTGCATTTTGATCATGCTGGTTTGCTGAGAGCTGTACTTTCCTTCACACATAATGTCAACTGGAAATATCACTCTGCAACCCAATCCCAAAACCTTTCCAACAGCAAACCCAACATTGAATTCCACCTTGAACAGTTCTGGCCATGATCCCAACTTGATCCACAATCACTATCTCAAAATCATCCCTCACAAGCCTTCCATGAATTCCTCACATCCAGCATTGCTTCACAACCCTTCCTAAGGTCACTACATGACCCCAATCCGTCCTCTGCAGAATTTCAGCCTCTACATTCCCTAAAAGCTGATGATTAGATCATTATTCTCCCACCAGACAAAAGATCTACCACTGTGGTACTTGACTGAAAGGAGTATGTTCGCGAAGGTCTACACCAGCTGTCTGACATCTCTGCATACAGGATCTGGCATCAAGATTCCATCCCTGTGATTCAAACTAACCTGCAGTCCCACTTTAAAAACTTTGGGGCCCCTCACAAGGACTGACACTTCAATTCATAGAACTTCTCACCCCACCCAAACCATGCGCCCCCACCTTTTACCTTCTTCCTAAGATCCACAAATAAAATCATCCTGGGCAGCCTATAGTTGCTGGCTTCAAAGCACCCACCGAACATATATCTGCCTTAGTTGACCAGCACCTTCAACCCATAGTGTAAAGACTTCCCTCTTATAACAAAAATGTCGACCATTTCCTAGATCATCTCAAATCCGTGCCCATCCCACTCCCACCACACATCTTGCTTGTCACCACTGATGCCACATCCCTCTGTACCAACACCCCCATGTACATGGTCAGTCCGCTGCTGAACATTGCCTCAGTCAGCACCCACCTGATTCCAAACCTATGACATCTTTCCTATTACTAACAACTGCTTCACCTTTGGGGAAGGGGGGCAGGAGGGGGGGGGGGGGGGTGCAGACATGTGAACAGATCAGAGGTACAGCCATGGGAACCAGAATGGCTCCTTCCTATACCTTTTCATGGGGGGCTTTCCTGGGATTGATCAGTCTTCAGCCCCTTGTTTGGTTTAGATACATTGATGACATCTTTGCCATATGGACTCACTGTGAGATTGACCTGTTAAAATTCCCAGAATCTCTAAATACCTTCTCCCAATTAAATTTCATATGGTCCTATTTCAAATCCCGTGCCACTTTCCTTAATGATCTCATCCTCACCGAAGGCCAGCAACACACTTCTCTCCTGCTAAACATACTAACAAACAACAGTACTAGCATTTTGGCAGTTGCAATCCCTTCCATGTCAAACATTCCCTCCCATACAGCCTTGGCATTTGAGGCAAATGTATTTGTTCGGATACAGACTCTTTACAGCAATACACCACCATTCTCACCTTAGCCTTCATTGGACTTAATTACCCCACCAGTCTAGATAAAAAGCAGATTTTCCAGGCCATTACATCCAATCCTGGAACTGCTGATCCCTCTAAGAAACAACCTCTGAGCACACCACTGGTCACTCAGTATTATGCTGGTCTAGAATGTATCAATCAGCTGCTTTGACAAGGCCATGTCTCCCTAAAATCATACCACGACAAGAAACCCATTCCGTCTGAGATTTTGCCCACACTTTTCATTGCCATCCCAATCTCCACAATGAATGGGCAGAGGCAGAGGGTGTATACTAGCAACACACAACATCCATTTGCACAGCATGCTCTACAACATGACAATCATGACCTCAGTGCCTATTTCACCACACGGTGACATCTGGATTCTTCCCTGAGACACCAGTTTGTCAGAACTCCACAGGTGGGAACTAGCACTACACCATGTCCTTGGTTCTTACCACCCACATGGCCTTCATTTATGTTAATTTCTTCTGTTTCAGCATCTCTTCACAGTAATGCTCCTTTCTTCACTCTGTTTTAGTTTTCTGCACCTTTCATTTTCTTACCTGTCTATTTTCTGTCGACCCCTTCCAGCTCTGTTACGTACAATGCACTTAGCTTTTCATTCTTATTAACTTGTGCACAATGTTTTAGCAGTAATCTCTGTCTTGCATATTACCCTGTCTTCTACCTTTAAGCTCTCCGGTTTTCAAATCTCGTCCGATGTGGTCCCCAACAATCAGTCTTTCCTTCTCATCCCGTCCAGTAAGTCTCCCCTGACCCGCAGTTCTAGGTGACTTTTCCGAAATCTATCCCTTTTCCTAAACCTCTCCAGCCAATTTCCATCACCCCTGTTCCTTCCCCTTCAACCCTTCTACCTGAGGAAGCAGGCACTTTTGTAGTTTGTTTGATGAAGTCCCTAAAACTTGACAGCATAATACCATTTCCAGAATACCTATCTAGAGAGTCAGTTTACCAGTAGCCAGTTTGACCAGCCTATCAGAAAGTTTGTTTCCAGGGATCCCAAGTGGCCTGGGATCCAGGTGAAGGCGTCCACATTATTCAAGGGCATAAAGAGAAGCTTGATAGCCATGACCAAGGGGTGGCAAGGGTAACACTGGTCGAGAGCTTGCAGATTACTCAAGGAGTTGCTGCAGAAAGGACTCACTGGTGCAGGAGTGGATATGCTCAAGAGCATGAGAGTTGGCTATGAACTCTGCAGTGAAAATACTACTGTCTACAGCCATCCAGCAAGGAGAGCAGTTCAACATGTCCCACATGAATGTGAGCAATGCCTACAGGACCGGCAACTATCGAGCCATCAGTAGAGATTACTTCCGAACCCTGTGACGAGTGAACGATGGAGAAAAATTGGTGGCTGAGGGCCTCAGGATGAAGTGAGTCTTTCGGATCTTGTGACAGGTCAAGATGAAACTATGGCCAACAAATCCACCATAGAGGTGGGCCCAGAGGAAAGGAGGTATAAGAAACAACTGGAGTTCAGAGGGATTGGAAACTGATTGAAATTGTAATTCCCGATGTGGGCTGTTGTTGCGAGAGATGAATTTCTGTGTTTGGAAAGAGGAGACAGTAGTTTGGGTGCTTAGGGGAGCAACGAACATGTGTAGCATAACTGACAATTTATTGTTGGTGCCTGACCCAGCCACCACGAGTAAGGTGTCACAGGCCTAGCTCAAAAGGCTCCTGACACAAGTTGAACCCCACAGCAGTGTATTGCATCTGGTATCAGCAGTGCTGAGGGCGATGCCAAACCATATGCCAGACTCCCATAATCACGACAGGATGTCATTGGGGCTTGGTAACGCTGCAGAAGGGTAGTGCGATCTGCACCTCAGCTGGTGTTACTCACATAAGTATATTAAGGTGCAGCCAGCACTTTCGCTAAAGCTGGCGGAGATGGGGAATCCACATGAACCGAGCATTGAAGACCAGTCCTAAAAAGTAATAAGTCGCCACCAAATGGAGTAGTTGGTTATCAAGGCTGTGGATAAACAGTACAACAATTAAAATATGGTATTTCAGTCTTTGATCACTATTTTCAGGCTAGCTGCCCATCTTCAGATCATATATTGCAGTTACAGAGTAACTTGTCAGTACTTGTCAGTACTCTGTAACTGCAATATATGATCTGAAGATGGACAGCTAGCCTAAAATCGGTCATTGAAAATAAAAAATAGCGATCAAAGACTGAAAAGCCATATTTTTATTTAACAAACGATCGCGGAAATCCCATTAAGACAGTCATGTCTAGTTTTGATAAACAGTACAACGTCGACAGAAGTGTATGATGCAAGTCTTGGCAGCTGAAAATCGAAAGCCATGGATCAGGCCCATGCCTGCACCTTTTGTATGGCGCCTTCCAGTTGAGATTCAAGTGACACCCACACTAGAGGAGCAATAGTAGAGGCAAAAGTCATCAGCATGTAAGGAGGGTGATACTGAGGACCCCAGGGCTCCTGCTAGACCATTGATGGTTACTAGAAAGGGAGGGACACACAGTACAGAGTCGTGTGGGACCTCATTATCTTGGATATGGGAAGAACTGTGGGAGGCACCAACTTGAACCTGGAAAATGAGACAAGAAGTTCTGGATGAAAATCAGGAGCAGACCCCAGGGACCTCACTCGTGTAAGGTAGCAAGGATGTGGTGTCGCCACGTGGTGTCATAAGTCTTTTCCAGGTTGAAGAAGGGAGCTATAAGATGTCAATGTCAAGCGAAAGCTATTTGGATGGTAGACTAAAGGAAAAACAGACTACCAGTAGCGGAACAGCCTTGATGAAAACCACCCTGGACAGAGCCAGAAGACCCTGAGACTCAAGGAGCCAACACAACTGATGGCTAACTAGGCGTTCGAGCAGCTTACAGAAATCATTGGTGAGACTAATTGGGTGATGATTGTTTCTCTAGAAGATGATTACCCAGTTCCAGTACTGGGATGATGATGCTTTCTAGCCATTGTGATATGAACTCACCCTTGCTACAGATGCATTTAAAGATGGCAAGGCTATGACGCTGTCAGTCCACCGACAGATGCTTGAGCATTTGGTTTTGGATGCAGTCTGGCCCTGGGGCTCTATCAGGGCAGTGGGCCAGGACACTGACAAATTCCCATTTGCTGAATGAAGCATTATATGTCTTCAAGTTGTGTGTAGGAACAATAATTTCTCTTGCTCCACCGACCATTTTAGGACACAAAAGGCAGGTTGATAATTCTAAAACACAGAGGCTCGAGCATAATGCAGAACAGAATGTTTGGCAATGGTGTTTTGGTCAGTACAGACAGCCACTTAAAGTAATACCAGGTTCACCTGCAGATGTTTGATATCCATAGAGACATCTGATCTTTGTCCAAATCTGCAAATGAGAGGTACATGGTTCAATGGTTGAAACATATTGTTCCCAGCATTCTTGCGTCTGTTATTTTATTACATGACATACCTAGGCATACAGCTGATTAACGGTAATGAAGTGTTCCATCAATGGGTGTGTCTTATTGCATCGGGGAGCTCACTTACGAACTCTAATGGCTTCTTTGATTTCTGGTGACCACCACGGTACTGTCTTCCATCGAGGCAGTCCAGGGGAAAAAGAGTCGCGAAATCAGCTGCCAAAGAAATGGCCATAGTTGTATTCTGGACCACCTCATTGATATCTCCTTGTGGCAGTAAGCCAAGAATGACAGCAGAGGTGAAAGCATCCCAGTCCACTCCTAAGAGCCCATCTGGGCAGGTACCCAGAGGTGTGATGCTGAGGGAGGGACAGGAAGATCGGAAAATGGTGACTTTCATACATGTCATCATATACTGTCTGGTGGAGGAATGGGAGAAGACCCCAGGCTGTGCCAGCCAGTTTCTTTGTTATGTTATTCCGGGTCTTCAACTTTTGGCTAGTGTTTTACAGGTGTCTTTTGCACATTAAAGACCAATCTAGTGTGGCACCAAGGTATTTAGGCTGTAAATCGTGTCTAATCCTCTATTGACAAAAGTCACATTGTGCTGTCTGTTTACAATTATGTTGCTTAGGTGGAATGTGCAAACTTCTATTCTGGCTGCATTTGGTCTGAGTCTCCATGCTTTGTAATATGTGTTGCGAGTTTATAAGTCTATAGTCAATGTATTTTCTCCTCCCTGAAGTGTGCTGATTTGTATGGTTATGGCAAAGTCATCAGCGGAGCAAAACTTTTTGGTAACAATGTCTGGCATGTCACTGATGTACAGGCTGAAGAGCACCACTGCAACACAGCAATGAAGAAGCAATCAAAGCAATGGGTGTAAACTATAGACTCTACACCATAAAAGGCAACTAAAGTTTCATCTACCAGACTGGTTATGACCACTGCATTCTGGGATTCAAAAGGGGTTTTCTTAGTGATTACCTAAGAGCCAACACATAAATTATACAAGTCTAAGAACTGCTTCATTGTTTCATGTTGGATAATGTGGAAGCTGCACAATATTTTGACGAGACAGCTGCTCGTCATCTTCAGGTTCTTATTGACGTTTTGCTGCAATGGCCCGCCAATATACATGCTGACTCGCTAGAAAAGCACAGGCGTCAAGGGTTCAGGGTATAACATCATCATAGATGAATCACAGAGTACCTCAACATCCAATGCTCACTGCCAAATGAGCCACTGGCTTCTCATTCATGGCATAGAAAAAGCACAGCAGCAAATAGCGGCCCAGCATGCACACGGGCAGAATGTTGGCATGCCCAGTTTAAGTTTGTGGACTTTGATTCTTCATGTGTGTTGACTCAAATCCATTCATCTGTGGCCGACAATGCCTTAGTACTGCCAGTGCTGGTTCCCATGCCTTGCTGAATTGAAATCCTGGGTCTTATATGAATTTCGACTGCTTCTTTAATGATGGAGTTCCAGAACATGGAAGCATGAAAGGATTTCTGTCTCTTTGTAGTTCATGTTGTGTCCACTGTCAAGACAGTGTTCTGCCACAGCAGACCTTTCTGGCTGACCCAGTCTGGTGTGACATATATGTTCGGCACATCTATCCTTAATAGTGTGACACATCTGACCAATGTATGATCTCCCCACACTGGCACGGGATTTTATATATCCCGGTCTCCTTAGCCTAGGTCATCTTTAACTGAACCGAGCATAGTTTGCACTTGTGCTGGAGGGCAGAAGACATATTTTATTCTATGTTTTTTGAACAGCCTGTTCATCTTAAAGGACATGCCACCAACATATGGTAAAAGAAAGTGTCCTCATCGAGTTCTCTGTTTCTTCTGGCTTTTTCTGAGCTTTAGTGCAGGTTTAAATGCATTACGGATCTGTTTACCAGAGTACCCATTTTGTACAAACAAAGAGTGAAGACGGCTAAGCTACGCTGATAAGCTCCCTGCATCTGAGATGATTCTAGCCCTACGAATGAGAGTCCTCAACATGTCACTGCACTGAAATGGATGATGGCAGCTTGTAGCTCGTAGATATAGGTCATTGTGAATTGGTTTGCGAAACACACTGTGATCCAAGCAACCATCTTCTTGTCTGCAGATCATGACATCAAGAAATGGGAGGTCTTCTTTTCTCCACTTCCATGGTGAAGCAAGTGCTGGGATGGAGGAAGTTAAGGTGTTCCAGAAATGCAAGGAGCATTGCTGCTCTGTGTCCAAACTACAAAAGTGTTGTCCACATATTTCCAGAAACATTTAGGTTTCAACACCGCTGACTGAAGTGCTTTTACCTTGAAGTCTTCCATAAAAAAGTTAGCAACTATGGGAGAAAAAGGCTACCCATAGTAACTCCGTCAGTCTGCTCAAAATATTGTTCATTAAATAAAAAGTAAGTCAAGGTAAGCACATGCTTGAACAGATGTAAGATGTGTTCCTCCAACTTAGTTCCTATAAGCTGTAATGAATCCACCACAGGTACTTAAGTGAACAAAGAGGTCACATCAAAACTCACTAATACATCAACTGATTCAAGACACAAAGTCTTCAGTCATTGTATAAAATCTTCTGAGTTTTGAATGTGATGTTCATATTTTCCTACCAGAGGGCTTAGAAGATAAGCCCAGATGTTTTGCCAGGTAATATGTAGGGGCTCCTATATTCCTCTCGATGGGGGAAGCGGAACACATCCTTACAGATCTTATGCAGCCCATAAAGTCATGATGGAACTGACACTTGTACTCTTGAGCTCTTTTTAAGATGTTTAGGAAACGAGCCGGATTTGAGGAGTGTGAATGTCTTCCGTTGTACTGCATCAGTTGGATCCTTCTGGAGACAGCAATACACTAAGTCCTGCAGTAAATCTGTCATCTTGCCAAAATAAGGTGTTGCAGACAAAAGAACAGCAGAGTTTGTCTTGTCAGCAGATAAAATCACTAGTTGTGTGTCTTCTCTTAAAGACCGGAAAGCGTTCCTTTCTTCAGTGTTGATGTTCTGCTTCGGTGTAGATGCCTTGGTTATGGCTCTGCAAGCTTCTCCCATTACCTCTTCAGTAGTCTCACTCGGAAGTTTCAAGACATCTTGATCAACAACACCGATGAAATCCTTGATAGGCAAGGTCTTTGGAGTGGGTGACACCAATATTGCAGCATCACTCAGTTTTCTATAACCAATACTGCAGCATCACTCAGTTTTCTATCTGTGAAATTAAACACAGTACATCTATTCAAACAAATTTCGGGCTTGCAGCCGGTCGTCGTTCAATACTTCACACGATATTTCAACTGGGCACCTGCCAGTCATCTTCAGGAGAGCCGTCGCAGACTGGCGATAAAGTTCTCCGCTCCGCAATATATAGCGTACTGTAACTATTCTGCGCATGCGTCGAAAACTTGATAGTTGAACCAACACTGCCCGCCGGCAGCGCCCTCGCTGGTGGAATAGCGGAACTCAGTCGCCCTCTGTGTTGCTGTTTGCCACGGCCATCGACGCACTCTGTCGTCTTCGATTTGAGCAAATCGTGGAGATGATGGGATTCCATGCACTGTCCAGCTGGTAGCCGCTGTCACGGTTTAACAGATTTTCCGCCAGTCGTATTTCTACGGATTCTTTAATAATGGAGTCCCAGAAAGACGTTGCTGTAGACAAAATCATTGTTTTCTCATACTCCATTGAATGTCCAGTAGAAATACAATGTTCAGCAATAGCGGACTTGCTTGGCTGCAAAAGGCGGGTGTAACGTTGATGTTCAGTGCAGCGTTCTTTCACAGTGCGTGTGGTTTGACCTATGTAAGCCATACCACATTGGCACGGTATCTTGTAAATTCCGGCCTTTCGTAGTAACAGATTGTCCTTAACTGATCCCACAAGGTCCGCAATCTTCGATGGTGGGCGGAAAACCACTTTTACCTGAAATTTCCGGAGGATTCTTGCTATTTTAAACGAAGTGTTGCCAACGAAAGGAAGAAAAGCTAAAGATTGTTCCGGCATGTTCTCCTCCTTATTCACTTCCTACTTTTTAGTTTTAACTGTTAGTGCCCTGTTAATCTGCCGGATGGAATACCCATTTTCGCTGATTACTGTCTTTAGATGGGCGAGTTCTTGAGATAAGCTATCTAGATCTGAGACAGTATGAGCTCTATGAACAAGCGTTTTAAGCAAACTCATGGTTTGCGATGGGTGATGGCAACTCGATGCTTGCAGGTACAAATCAGTATGAGTGGGTTTCCGGTAAACTGAATGCCCTAGAGAACCATCATTCTTCCTACATCTACATGGTTTACGTTCTTGCAATGACTGGCGTGTAAGGTGATGGAACTTCAGAGTTTGACACACCATGTCCTGCTGCCGCATCCAATCCAAAAGCGACCACACAGCACTGTTCACCCACTCCCAAGAATCCATTGACAGATGCAACAAGATATTCAGATGTAGTGAAAGCAAGCTCCTGGAAACTCTGTCTAATTCTCATCTGGTAAAAGGATTCTTTCTCTCACCAATGCCATGCTGGATCATTTTTTAATCCTCTTGGCGGCTGCAGAGTCTATGTAATGAGTGAACTTGGTGAATATCGGTATAGTTTGCTGATCCTGACATTCCAGTAAAAACATGAGGGAGCACAACAGTTGTTTCTCTTCTTGTGGAGTTTATCGAACTCACGTACCCTGTTGACCACCTTCTCCCCTTAGAGGTACCACATGTGCTGTTTAAGGCTTTCCCAACTTAGTAACTGCTTCACTGGTATCGCGTCGGATAATGTTGTGGAAGCTGCAAGTGCACTGCGCTGCTATTTGTGGCCGCGCTTTTGCCGCATAGCGAATGAGAAGCCATGGCCCATTTGGCTGACAGGGGGCACTGGATGTCACCAGGCTCTATGACTCGTCTACGATGACGTTATGGCACCAAATCTTGGCTCCTGCGCTTCTCTAGCGAGTCAGCTTATACATTGGTGAGCCATTGCAGCAACACATCAGTAAGCACCTGAAGAAGACAAGCAGCTGTCTTGTTGAAATATTGTGCAGCTTCCACATCATCATCTGACACAATGCCCATGAACCAATGAAGCAGTTATTACGTCAGAAAAGTGTTAAACAGCACACATCTAAGAACTGTTCAACATGCCATTCATTACATATTTTACAATATAAGACTATACTAACTACTAATAAGACTTACCTGATGAGGATGTTAACAATGTCTTCACATACTAGAAGTGCTTTTCGGTCAGTTTCCCACTTGTGATATTCTCTGAGTATCAGGTAGACACCACTGTTACGCATAATTTCACGTGCAGCTCTTGTTGCACAAAGCTGTGAAGAAATTTTTTAAAAATCCATAAATTCAGAGAATCACATTACGCAAGTGATACATTTCATAAGCAAAATGCTGAATATGAACCATTGATAATATTGTCAATATGCAAGAAACCATTTTGCTGTGTATATATGAGTGTCATGTTTGCCCTTCAAAAGGAAAAGGAAGCAAGAAGATGAGTTTAATGTCCTGTCAGTGATCAGGTCATTATCGTGTCAGCACTTGCCTTAAGTCATTTAGGAAACCACAAGAATCCAAATCTGGAGAGCTGGACCAAGATTTAAATCACCATCATCCTGAATGAGAGTTTAGCATCTTACCACTGCACTACATCACTCATTACCATCAAGACAAATTTATAATTTCTGTAATCAACACAAAAATCAAATGGCGCATATTGACATACAGTGTCACTTTAGAAACACTAATAAATAGTGTAGAACTGGCCACTGAAACATAAGGGCATTACCACCTGGTATGTTATGATTTGTGGGTTTCTCTCTCCAGCTCATTCTATTAGTTGCTGTTATAATACGAATCTGTATACTGTGGTAAATTGGTTTCCTAACATTTGTGCAGATGTTATGAACATGGTAATTCAAATACGAAGTGGTTAGACATGTATGAAAAACATAATTTTGTGCTCAAATAATGTTTGCGTACTTACTCTTTCATATACAGTTGTTGGAGATGAACTTTGTTGGCCACATGAATAATGATATGTCATGGGGGTCAGTGCTGAGACCAATACCCTGCACTCTTTTCACCATTAATGTTCCAGTCACAGAATGTATGTGGCCACAGTGTATACCTATGACATCATGGTCTTGGACAGAGAATGACCACCCAGCTACTCACCAAAAGATTGTATAACCTCTTGGACCTAAAAGTTACCATTATCGGCTGGCACAGCAGTCTGACTAACTTACAGTCCATTCACAATCTCGGTTAACATGGTACCAGAGTGTCCAGGAACTGTGGGCGAACATGCTGGGTCACCACATACACCTATACCCCACACTTAACCAGTCATCAACATTACCTTCAAACCTCGGTGTCACCTTGTACAAATCACTGCTCTGAACATTCCAGGAGTATGCCATCATAGTGTGGGGAACTAAAGCATATTAACACATCCAGCTCACACAGCAAGTCTAGAATTATACAATGTGTCTGTCACACAGTCTAGCAAAAGACATTCCTACAGTGCAACAGCAGGAAGCCATCTAATAATACCTTCTCCACAAGAAGAAAATCAGGCAGTACTTGCGGAAAATTGAATGATTTTTTATGATAAGTTGCAGCAGTCTCAGAATCACAACTTCTAAACACTTGGATACAAAATATCAATACCATATGGCAGTATGAATATAATAGAGGGAAACATTCCATGTGGGAAAAATATATATAAAAAAACAAAGATGCTTTAACTTACCAAACGGAAAGTTCTGATATGTTGATAGACACAATAAAATAAAAAACACACAAATTTGAGTCTCGTAACAAATAAATACCCCACTCATATGGTTTTAGTTGGTGGGGACTTCAACCTTACCTCAATATGTTGGCAAAAATACTTGTTCAAAACCGGTGGTAGGCAGAAACATCTTCCGAGATTGTCCTAAATGCTTTCTCCGAAAATTATTTCGAGAGGTTAGTCCACGAGCCCATGCGAATTGTAAATGTTTGCGAAAACACACTTGACCTCTTAGCCACAAACAATACAAAGCTAATTGAGAGCATCATGACTGATACAGGGATTAGTGATCACAAGGTCGTTGTAGCTAGGCTCAATACCGTTTCTTCCAAATCCACCAGAAACAAACGCAAAATGATTTTATTTATAAAAGCGGATAAAGTGTCACTAGAAGCCTTCCTAGAGACAATCTCCATTCCTTCCGAACTGACTATGCAAATGTAGACGAGATGTGGCTCAAATTCAAAGATATAGTAGCAACAGCAATTGAGAGATTCATACCTCATAAATTGGTAAGAGATGGAACTGATTCCCCATAGTACACAAAACAGGTCCAAACGCTGTTGCAGAGGCAACGGAAAAAGCATGCGAAATTCAGAAGAACGCGAAATCCCGAAGATTGGCTAAAATTTACAGACGCACGAAATTTGGCACGGACTTCAATGCGAGATGCCTTTAATAGGTTCCACAACAAAACATTGTCTAGAAATTTGGTAGAAAATCTGAAGAAATTCTGGTCGTATGTAAAGTACACAAGCGGCAAGACGCAGTCAATACCATCGCTGCGCAGTGCCGATGGTACTGTTACCAACGACTATGCCGCTAAAGCGGAGTTATTGAACGCAGTTTTCTGAAATTCCTTCACCAGGGAAGATGAATGTAATATTCCAGAATTTGAAACACGAACAGCTGCTAGCATAAGTTTCTTAGAAGTAGATACCTTAGGGGTTGCGAAGCAACTCAAATCGCTTGATACGGGCAAATCTTCAGGTCCAGATTGTACACCGATTAGGTTCCTTTCAGATTACGCTGATACAATAGCTCCCTACTAAGCAATTATATACAACCGCTCACTCACCGATAGATCTGTACCTAGGTCGCACCAGTGTTTAAGAAGGGTAGTAGGAGCAATCCATCAAACTACAGACCTATATCATTGACGTCGGTTTGCAGTAGGGTTTTGGAGCATATATTGTATTCAAACATTATGAATCACCTCGAAGGGAACGATCTATTGATACGTAATCGGCATGGTTTCAGAAAACATCGTTCTTGTGCAACGCAGCTAGCTCTTTATTCGCACGAAGTCATGGTCGCTATCGACAGGGGACCTCAAGTTGATTCCGTTTTTCTAGATTCCCGGAAAGCTTTTGACACCGTTCCTCACAAGCGACTTCTAATCAAGCTGTGGGCCTATGGGGTATCGTCTCAGCTGTGCGACTGGATTCGTGATTTCCTGTCAGGAAGGTCGCAGTTCATAGTAATAGATGGCAAATCATTGAGTAAAATTGAAGTGATATCAGGTGTTCCCCAGGGAAGCGTCCTGGGACCTCTGCTGTTCTTGATCTATATAAATGACCTGGGTGACAATCTGAGCAGTTCTCTTAGGTTGTTCGCAGATGATGCTGTAATTTACCATCTAGTAACGCCATCCGAAGACCAGTATCAGTTGCAAAGCAATTTAGAAAAGATTGCTGTATGGTGTGGCAGGTGGCAGTTGACGCTAAATAACGAAAAGTGTGAGGTGATCCACATGAGTTGCAAAAGAAATCCATTGGAATTCGATTACTCGATAAATAGTACAACTCTCAAGGCTGTCAATTCAACTAAGTACCTGGGTGTTAAAATTATGAACAATTTTGTGGGGAAGGCGAGCCAAAGGTTGTGTTTCATTGGCAGGACACTTAGAAGATGCAACAAGTCCACTAAAGAGACAGCTTACACTACACTCGTTCGTCCTCTGTTAGAATATTGCTGCGTGGTGTGGGATTCTTACCAGGTGGGATTGATGGAGGACATCGAAAGGGTGCAAAAAAGGGCAGCTCGTTTTGTATTATCACGTAATAGGGGAGAGAGTGTGGCAGATATGATATGCGAGTTGGGATGGAAGTCATTAAAGCAAAGACTTTTTCGTTGCGGCGAGATCTATTTACAAAATTTCAGTCACCAACTTTCTCTTCCGAATGCGAAAATATTTTGTTGAGCCCAACCTACATAGGTAGGAATGATCATAAAAATAAAATAAGAGAAATCAGAGCTCGAACAGAAAGGTTTAGGTGTTCGTTTTTCCTGCATGCTGTTCGGGAGTGGAATGGTACAGAGATAGTATGATTGTGGTTCGATGAACCCTCTGCCAAGCACTTAAATGTGAATTGCAGAGTAATCATGTAGATGTAGATGTAGACACACACACAAATATTCAAGCTTTCGCAACCCATCAGGAAAGCAGGAAGGATAGGGAAAGACGAAAGGATGTGGGTTTTAAGGGAGAGGGTAAGGAGTCACTCGAATCCCGGGAGCGGAAAGACTTAACCTTAGGGGGAAAAAAGGACAGGTATACATTCGCACACACACACATCCATCCGCACATATACAGACACAGGCAGACATATGGCTCCTACCCTTGTAACTGCCCCCAGTGTAAAACCTGTCCCATGCACCCTCCCACCGCCACCTACTCAAGTCCTGTAACCTGGAAGGTGTACACGATCAAAAGCAGAGCCACGTGTGAAAGCACCCACGTGATTTACTAACTGACATGCCTACACTGTGAAGCCTTCTATGTGGGAATGACCAGCAACAAACTGTCCATTCGCATGAACGGACACAGGCAGACAGTGTTTGTTGGTAATGAGGATCACCCTGTGGCTAAAAATGCCTTGGTGCACGGCCAGCACATCTTGGCACAGTGTTACACCATCCGAGTTATCTGGATACTTCCCACTGACACCAACCTATCAGAACTCCGGAGATGGGAACGTGCCCTTCAATATATTCTCTCTTCCTGTTACCCACCAGGCCTCAACCTCTGCTAATTTCAAGTTGCCGCCCCTCGTACCTCACCTGTCATTCAACATCTTTGCCTCTGTACTTCCACCTCAACTGACATCTCTCCCCAACCTCTTAGCATTTACATATGTCTGCCTGTGTCTGTATATATATAGGTGTGTGTGTGTGTGTGTGTGTGTGTGTGTGTGTGTGTGTGTGTGTGTGTGTGTGTGTGTGTGCGCGCGCGAGTGCGCGCGAGTGCGCGCTTGAGGGTGTATACCTGTCCTTTTATCCCCCTAAGGTAAGTCTTTCCGCTCCCAGGACTGGAGTGACTCCTTACCCTCTCCCTTTATACCCACATCCTTTCGTCTTTCCCTCTTTCCTGATGAAGCAACCATGGGTTGATAAAGCTTGAATATTTGTGTGTGTGTGTGTGTGTTTGTGTGTTTTTTATTTTATTGTGTCTATCAACATACCAGCGCTTTCCCATATGGCAGTATTGTTGACATAATAATGTCTGGTGAATAAAAGAGGGAAAGAAATCATATTGTATTCACATGAAAAGAAAATGTTTTCAGTAGCACTAAATCCACAGACACAAAGGTTGATTGACTAAGAAGTGGCACTGAAAGGGACTAAACAGTGATATCATCAGTCCCAGACAAGTACAAAACCCTAAAGATATTAAAAAAGTCTTGTTCAAGGCCAGCTATACAGCCAATCCAATCTTAAGCAGTTTCACCTGAAATATAAAGAATGGTTATGAGAAGTTATTAGTAACTTTCATTATATTTGTCAAAGACATATGTGGGTGGCCATCAGCTGCACTAATAATATTTTTTCAGAGACATTTAGAAAAACATCAATAAGCTTGTTTAGGAAAAAATGAAGAGATCTGGACTATATTACTTCTTTTTTCTTCTTGTCTCCATGACATGGAGGAGGTAAGACTGGTCTGCACAGTGTCCTTGTAATTGTGAAGATAAGTTGAAAAGAGGGTTCAAAGGATGAAGGTGAAGTCAAGGGTGAAGAGACTCTCCACAAATTCCAACTGGAACACCAGACCTGGGTTGCCTTTGTGGGAGGTGAATACGCCTGTGGAGAAAAAGGATATGATTCAGGTGTTCTGACATGTATTGCATAGTTCAGCAGTATGAGGCTATTCATTAATTAACATTTGACTGCCTATTAAAAGTGAACAAATGCTCTTGGCTTCATTCCTCTTGTGTGAGAAAGGAGACACTAAAGCTAATGTTGAATCAGTCAGCTCTCTGTTTTGCTTATTAACATGAGAGGTATAATTGATTGAAATGGACAGTTTTATTGTGTCTCCCGCCAATCACAAGGTATGTTCTGTTTCTCACTTCCTGCAAGCAGAAAAGGTTCAATGCTGACAAGGTTCATCACTGATTGTGTCGTGTGTATGGAGATGGGACTGTGAGTGACTGATGACAAAAATCAAGACTGGTCACATAGATTTGCACGATGAAAGTGGTTTAAAAAAACATTTCAGATATGACTGATGAACTTGTGTAACATGACATAAATGTCCATGTGAGATATCAGTTCAAAATTTCTGAATTTTCTGAACACGTGCCTCAAATTTCAAGGACAACCCTCTTTCACATCATCACACAGAGGTTAGGTTACCATAAGTTTTGTCCACAGTGGGTACCACAATCTACAACTGATGTTCACAAAACTGAAAGAAGGGTTTGGCCTTGACATTCCTTCAACACTACCATGAGGAAGGGGAGGAATTTGTGGACAGAATTGTGACTGGGGCATGACATGGGAATAGTATGTGAACTCAAACTAAGGAACAGTCCGAACAGTGGAGGCACAGTCGTTCTCCCAACAAACCCAAAAATTCGAGCAGACACTGCCAAATTGCAAAATGATGGTTACAGTTTTCTGGGATGGCAAAGAAATTTTCATCTCAGATTTCAGAAGAGTAACGCATGATAATAGTGTGAGATCACAGTTTTAGTGTGAGGCTTTTATGGAATTCCAAAGGTCAGTCCAAAACAAATGGCGTGGAATGATTATCAAAGGAGTCAGTCTTCTTCACGACGATACACAACACTATACTGCAAACAGTAAAAACTTGGCACCAAGTGAGTTTCATCTCTTCCACAAGATGAAGGCTTTCCTGTTTACTCAGCATTTCATAACCAACGATGAGCTCTAGGATGCTGTCATTAACTGGCTGAGGTGCCATGTGGCACCATTCCTTGATGAAGGAATGTTTTGGTACAATAAGTGTTTGAATTTCGGTATCAACTACATGGAGAAGTAATGTCATCATGTAAAAATAGATTGCATACAAAAAAAGTTATCTACCTTTTCCTTTTTTTAATAACCAATTGGAGGTTAATTTATGAATAACCCTCATAAATACATAGCATCTCATCTGTAAAGAAGTGATCCCAGCACAGACCTCATCCAAAAAGTGCCTGTCACAAGTCAAATCCCACACTTGAATACCAGGTCCAGTAGCCATAATGCCAATGGGTCCACTGATCCACAAGCTAGAATCCCATAAGGGGGACTGTTATTCTCCTGCTGTAATATGTCACTGAAATTCCCTTGCAGAGTGGCTATGGATGGTAAGGCAGTGTTGAAAGCATCCTAGTCAGCTTCCTTGAGGGTGTAATGGACATGACAAATGGAAAATGATACTTTCTTGTGGAGCTCATGACCATCCACTGGATAGAGGGGAGAAGGCTGAAGCAACAGATCGAGAGAGCAATTAATGAATATGTTCCATGAGCCACTCTAAAATGAGATGGAGTGCTGCTGTCCAATAAACATAAATCAAGATCTGTAATTACATCATTTAGCTTGCCTCAGTCAGATGTTCTGTCACTTAATGGGCTGCGGGCTTTGAAATCTCCCCAGTGGAAAGGCAGAGGCTGCTAAAAAATCAGGTTAGCTATTTCATGACATCAGTTCCCTATCTTGAGGGAGATAGATACTACAGAGAGTAACAGCCTTAGTTTTCAATACACAAATAATCATAGTGGTAGTTGATCATTAAAAACGTCAGCAAGCACCAGTGTACAGATACCACCAGTTACTTTTAGGGCCAACTCTATTTTTTAAGCAAAAGGTAGGGGGCACATGTTCTGCAGAATCGAGTTTTCTGAAGAGCAATACATATTGCTCGACAAAATGATAGCAGTAGTTATTCGTGTTCTGCTAGGTGGTAAAAATAAGATTATAGTTCCACTTTTGACAACTACAGGTTTATCTGTGGTGGTGGGAGGGAGACCTCTGCATGGCTCACCGGTCAAATAGGATGTCTACATGCGTAATTTCAACTACCGATGGTTAAAGCAGGAGGGACAGGTCTAGTGCAGTTGGGGTTGCTGGGTTCACTAACATCTTTCGTTTTTTCTTGCCTTCTTTCTCCTTTTTATCCTTATTTTCATGAAGGAGAATCGTATCCTATTGGGGGTATCCGGAAGGTAAGGTGAGCAAACTGTTCTGCAGCCTGTAGCCTGTACCTCCATCAACAACCGACTGACGCAAGTCTGTAAGACAGTTTTAGTATGCTCACTAGGCCCAGACGAATGTGTCAGCTGGACAAGATTCTTTTCCAGCAGGAGTTGGGGGACCTAACTCTCCAATGAGGGTGAATAGATACTTCACCCTTGCTACAGAAGGGACCCTAGTCAAAAAATGTGTGTGAAATCTTATGGGACTTAACTGGACCCTAGTCACCAAGAAATGTAGTAAGGTGGGGTTTGGCTCCACTTGCTACAATTTTACTCCTTAAACGCAAAATTTTTTTCATTATGTACATAATACATATGCTATATTCTTGCAAAATGATTAATTTCTTATTCAATGACTTATTCGTAAAATGTTACAGTTCAAGTACCATCATGATATTTAACTGCAAAGATATTGGTAGTACTTTGAATAATTATTACACATACCAGATTCCTTAATAACACATGACTAGTTAAGATTTCCTGTGAGCATACAGCTCATAATTGGTAAAATAATGTGCCTCAGTTAAAAGCCCTTCAGTTATATTTTTAATAAGCATTTCAAGTTTTCCAAACTCTGACTACTGAAAAGGTTTCTGTTATTATCATTGCAAACTCCCATTAGGTAATTGAGCTATTTTGATGATTAAGATTGTGTAATTCTGAGAAATGATGTAATAATTTTGTCGCCATAATTTTTTTGAACTTCATAACACATTTATTTAAAAGAATACATTTTAATTTAAAAATTAAGAAAACTGAGAAAATTATGAATCTATGAATATTGCATAAAGACTGGTAAATCCCAGTTGAGGTGTACATAATGTTAACTAAATAATCCAGCTAACTTTATTATTTTTGGAGTAATCCATCATATTGCAAAATCAAATTATTACTTGTTTTTCTGCAATATCATCGCTACTTTCAACATAGATCTTATTATAAACTAATAAACTAGTATGTAATAACAAAGTTTAATAAGTATTCTTACACATGTCTATAAGTAATTGAGAGAGTCCATTGTTCAGGCAGTCAGTCAGCTTCCGATAACCAAAGCTTAATTATCTTTGTCAGAGTCCACAGTTTGTCACCAGTATGTTAACATCTACAGTATACATCAGTGCAAATGTCTTCGTAAAAGCTTTCCAAGTCTGCAGGAGTAATTCACTTCGTCAGTATTGTGTATCTACTTTCTTAAATGTGTCGGTGAAGTCAGCACTCACTTGTGAATGAGCGCTATAAAATATTGCCACTGTCAAAATAGTTACTAATTCAGTGGATGTGCTTACCTGTGATTAATATTCAGTATGGGACATTTTAACCACGCTGATCATTGAGTGATTATGACTGACAATAAATTTAAAGCTGTATCACATTAACTGATGCTGTGTAGTGTACAAAATTTCAAAAATTGGCAGAAAATTAGATTACAGACAATAGATACTCAGTGACAAGCTATCGAAGGCTATATGTAAATCACAGGTGAGTCACATTACAACCGTGTTTATGAAGTCTGCTTTAACTTGAACGAAATGTAGTCTGGATAAAGAAAAGAAGCACAAGCACATTCCAAGCACCAAGTGCTATCAAAGCTAGATTCGACAGATGTGGCAACTCAAAAATTGAATTGTTACTCAGTATTAGAACAGAGAGAGAATTTATGTGAATTGTGATGTTCAGCAATGGCAATTAAATACTGGGAATTTTAAAATGCTTTTTTCATAACAATAGCCCATATAGAAAGAATGTTCACTTGCCGTCTGTAAATAGAACAGAAAGTTAGAAGGCCAATGAGGATACTGACAGCACAATATGTGAAGAGACAGTCTCCACATACACTGAGTTTACAACTTGCATAGACTGTTACAGTGAGATGAACCTCAGACAATTGTTCTTTCCTCTTCGAGTCCAAGAACAGAAGAAGACAAAAGAATTGAAAGTTCAGACATAGAATCTCTAATGTCCATGGAATATATTGCAACACAATGCATTTGTTTATTCTTTGTCATCATAGCCAGCTATTCATACAATAATTATCACTACGTGGCATTTACAAACTTCAAATTCATGACCACCTCAGGAGATAAAGTACAGTGTTGTCACTCTCAGATACTCCGGATACTTCCTATTGCAGATGCCTGCCAGTCTCTAGCAGCACATAAATTTTGTGTCTGTTTATTCCTACATCCCTCAGCACACATGCAGCAGGAGTTGGGTTTGGAGGAGAACTTGTCTCCTCAGTGTAAAATCAACCACCCTCACTTAGAAATCAAAAAAACTGTTTTAGCTTCCTACCTTGAACAAATCCACCCCCAGAAATTTTATCAAAACAGAAAAACTTTTTTTTAGCTATTACATGTATGCTCTTCAGCTTCTTATACTGTGGCTAGTGAACATTCTGAATTTTGGCACAGTATCATGGACTATAGCCTATAAATTGCAAGACGCAGGTATGCCAGCACCTCGCAGCTAAGAGTGTTCACTGAGCTGGGGAAATATGGTTAACATGAAGAAAAGTATAAATATGTCAAGATGTTTTGATCTAAATGTCTGTGAAGCTGCCAGATAATTCAAAAAGCTAGTTTCCTTCTTTTATATCCTAACTCTGCTCAGGGTATATTCACCTTCTTTTGTGCGACGATAGCAGCATTTTTCAAACCGGTTCCCAAATGTTACTCTACCGCGAAATGTTGCAACAATCAGTATGAATTAAGTGTGAATGTTATTTGCTTAAGTAAGCAGAACCGTGAAACAATGTCTGCATGAACTTTTCAATTCCATATGAAAATCGATTAACTTAGCTTGCTTTGTCAGAAAATAAATTTTAATACACAGCATAGTGAATTTTAGACCACTAGGCTGTGTAACATACAAATCTTTCACAGGACAGCCATCAGCGACATGTATTTTTCTAACTTCTTACAAATTTTGAACCAGTTCCAACACAGAAGTGGTGTGCATAAAAAAAACTCACAAGAAAAGTGTTTTTTGCATGTAAAGTCTGAATGGAGGTAGATTTTTGAAAGCAATTTTATTGCAAGAATGTATTTTTTATTTATTTGATTCACTTTAAGCCATTTCCGTGCATTCAGTTCATGTAAGAACAAATTTTATGTGCAACATTTAGCTCACCTTTAAACCACTGTACTTTATTTTGACTTTACCCATTTATCTACCTTCATGTAAAGTTTGAACTGTTTTTTACAAGTTTAAGGTATAGAAATAGCATACTTCAAAAACCTCCCAGAAAAACATGTCTTTATGCATGTTTTTTTCACATGAAATCTGAACAGTGCACATACAAATGGAGCTATTACTCAAGCTTTAATTTCAGCCCAATTAAAATCTTTAGCAAAAGGAATTAATTGATTTGCACAATTTGCCTGGGCACCAGCTCTGGTTCATTGTTCAAACCTTGCTTAATATACTGTAACTTAGCGACAGATAAACAGTTTTTGATGTTGCTGAGGAGTCAGTCATATAATAATTTTTAAGTGAACACACCGCCATGTGATTGTATTATTGTTTTTTTAATTTCGACCCAGGTCTCAGCCTTATGCCATTTTCAAATTATTGAGTTTATATTATTAACAAATTTATGTCCTGAAAAAACATTAATGACATAAACTCAGTCACTTGAAAATGGCATAAAAGTCCGAAACCTGGGTCATAATTAAATAAACAACAAGACAGTCAGACAGTGGCGTGCTCGTTTAAAAAAGTAAGACAGGTGTTCAAACAGCAATACAAATGGCAGCTGATCCAGGCTACACCAAAAACTTTTTATCCCATGTTCCTAGCTCAAATAGGAGTCCGAAACCTGGGTCATAATTAAATAAACAACAAGACAGTCAGACAGTGGCGTGCTCGTTTAAAAAAGTAAGACAGGTGTTCAAACAGCAATACAAATGGCAGCTGATCCAGGCTACACCAAAAACTTTTTATCCCATGTTCCTAGCTCAAATAGGAGTCCGAAACCTGGGTCATAATTAAATAAACAACAAGACAGTCAGACAGTGGCGTGCTCGTTTAAAAAAGTAAGACAGGTGTTCAAACAGCAATACAAATGGCAGCTGATCCAGGCTACACCAAAAACTTTTTATCCCATGTTCCTAGCTCAAATAGGAATCGAGCACTAAGTACACCAAACCACAGTTCTATGCACAGCCTTTTCAGACACATTTGTAACAGCACTTCTGCATTGTAAGGATTATGCATGAAAAAGTTAAATTTGTGACTTTTACTACAATTTACAGTAAAATAATAATAAAAAACTGGTCTAAAAACACTGGATTAGAAATTTTAAAAAATTGTAATGATGAAAATATGACAGCTTTCAAAGTTTCACCAGGACCATTTTAGAAAAATCACACTGCCTGGAAACAAGCTGAATGTGCTTGCTCAGAAATCTGTATATACCTGAATAAAAATAGTGCAAACCTGTGTTAATGCCTCAAGCAGCATGCATCGTATGTCTGCATCAACTTCCCGTGCTTTAGATTCAGGCAGATACTGTAGATCTGGTGGAAGTTTTTCCATCTCATCATCTGGAAACTCCTCGGGTCCTGCCAGAGGAAGGAGTAGGTGTGGCAGGATATCCACTGCTGGACTCAGCAGCCATTCATGACTGTCTGTCAGAGCAAATAAAAAATGATTTTTTGTTTTAAACTGTACGAGTAACACTTGAAAATATCTGATAAATATGTATGTTGAAATAAAATTTCCAAAAAAGACAGGTGCCTTTGGAAAAATAGATTATGCAAAAGGAAAAGAATTGTTTCAATGAAAAATGAAGTGAAAAACCATGAACAAGATCCTGCAAAATTC
This sequence comes from Schistocerca serialis cubense, assembly GCF_023864345.2. NCBI lineage: Eukaryota > Metazoa > Arthropoda > Insecta > Orthoptera > Acrididae > Schistocerca > Schistocerca serialis. The sequence goes on from NC_064646.1 coordinate 415,770,282, forward strand.
TAAAACAAGAACATATGGTTATATGAAAATCCATGAAGAAAGAAGTAAATGAAGAATAGCAAAATTCAAATTGCTCTGAGCACTATGGGACTTAACATCTGCGGTCATCAGTCCCCTAGAACTTAGAACTACTTAAACCTAACTAACCTAAGGACATCACACACATCCATGCCCGAGGCAGGATTCGAACCTGCGACCGTAGCGGTCAGCGGTTCCAGACTGAAGCGCCAGAACCGCACGGCCACACCGGCCGGCGAAGAATAGCAGGTGATGTCAAAGCAAATGAATATTATAGAAGAGATGAAAAACATAAATACACGCAGAAATGAGGAAAAGAGGCCCAGAATGTGAAATCAGAGGCACTGAAGCAGATAACAAGTAAATAAATATCTCATTATACACTCCATGAACCCCCAGAAAAGGAGAACAATGAGGAAAATTCTTCAATTTCTTAGGAAATAATTATTTCTCATGAAGTTTTCAGGATCTTCTCTTATATCAGTCTGGTAAGTTATCCTACACATACACAATAAAGCAACAAAAGAAAAAAAGAGATAGGAACTTAAGCTAGAAACTACAAGTAGAATGCTAGTTATTACTGAGCTGAAAATGACACAAAAAAGTTGTTACAGTTTTCGAACATTCACTTTAATGGCAAACTATGACTTAAGCAGGTATGACTTAGAATACAAATCAACCATCACCCCAAGACAAGGAAGTTAATCACACTAATTGACACAGATGGCATGTTAATAATAGACTGCAAAATGGAATACAAAAATGTCCAACTGAATATGACAGTGGTATATGAAATCATGGGAAGCAATAAGTCACAGGTGAATAAACACTAAATCAGAAGTAACACAATAGGTTGGAACAGGGGACACAAATGAAAAGGTTAAGACAGTCACAGGAGGACAGTTTTAGTAACAACACGTGGTTCAAGGAATAAAGGGAAAAAATGTAATACCAACATAAAAAAAAGTTTTTCCTCACCTCGGTTCTGAGAGTTCCAGAACGTGTACAGAAAATTGGAATAGAGATCAACATAAACATCATTTCTGCCCCTATTATTGCTCATGAAAACCATGTTGTACCACCATACAGCGAGACCTTCAGAGATGGTGGTCCAGATTGATGTACACACCACTACCTCTAATACACAGTAGCCGCACTTTCTCTTGCATTGTTGCATGCCTGTCTTCATCATGGCATACTATTCACAAGTTAATCAAGGCACTGTCGGTCCAGATTGCCCCATTCCTCAACGATGATTCAGCGTAGATCCCTCAGAGTGGTTGGTGGGTCACGTCGTCCATAAACAGCCCTTTTCAATCTATCCCAGGCATGTTCAACAGGGTTCATGTCTGCAGAACCTGCTGGCCGCTCTATTCGAGAGATGTCATTATCCTGAAGGAAGTCATTCACATGATGTGCATGATAGGGGCACGAACTGTCATCCATGAAGACAAATGCCTCACCAATATGCTGCCAATATGGTTGCACTATCAGTCAGAAGATGGCATTCACATATCGTACAGCCGTTATGGTGCCTTCCATGACCACCAACAGCATACGTCGGGCCCGCATAATGCCACCCCAAAACAGCAGGGAACTTCCACCTTGTTGCACTCGCTGGACAGTGTGTCTAAGGCGTTCAGCCTGACCAGGTTGCCTCCAAACACGTCTCCGACGATTGTCTGGTTGAATGCATGTGTGACACTCATCAGCGAAGAGACCATGATGGCAACCTTGAGTGGTCCATTCGGCATGTTGTTGGGCTCATCTGTTCTGCACTGCATGGAATCGTGGTTGCAAAGATGGACCTCGCCCATGGACATCAGGAGTGAAGTTGCGCACCATGCAGCTTATTGCGCACAGTTTGAGTCTTAACACGATGTCCTGTGGCTGCACGAAAAGCATTATTCAACACAGGATGGTGCTGCTGCTAGGGTTACTCCGAGCCATAATCCATAGGAAGCAGTCATCCACTGCAGTGGTAGCCGTTGGGCGGCCTGAGCAAGGCATGTCATCAACAGTTCCTGTCTTTCTGTATCTTCTCCATATCCGAACAACATCGCTTTGGTTCACTCTGAGACACCTGGATACTTCCCTTGTTGAGAGCCCTTCCTGGCACAAAGTAACAATGCAGACGCAATTGGACCACAGTACATTCCATCTAGGCATGGTTGAACTACAGACAACACGAGGCATGTACCTCCTTCCTGGTGGAATGACTGGAACTGATCGGCTGTCAGACCGTCTCCGTCTAATAGGCACTGTTCATGCATGGTTGTTTACATCTTTGGGCAGGTTTAGTGACCTCTCTGAACAGTCAAAGGGACTATGTCTGTGATACAATATCCACAGTCAACATCTATCTTCAGCAGTTTGTATGTAAGAAGTAAGAACTATTAAGCACAATAAAAGTTTCTATTTGGCTGTTGCTTAACTGTGACTGGCACAGCTGATTTTAGCAGCAAGTCCATGTCATAAACTAGAACTGATTTTTGGGAGGTACCAGGAAACAAATATCTATCCACTCATTAAAATTTGTGTTTTCACTGTTTAGCTTAATCACTGACGCAAATTCCAGGTTGATTCCTTCGAAAAGGGTGCTGTTGATTTCCTTCCTTGTTTTTGTCCAGTCAGAGTAGGTGCTTTGTCTCTAATACACTCTTTGTTAATGTTTTAAAGTCTAACCTCTCTTTCACTTACGGTGATTGAAAAGTCCTTTAATGTCTCTGAGAGACAACTTACTTAGGTTGCAATCAAAAGAGCACAAAATATCAGACTTTATGGACATCACATTTGATGTACGCCATTTCTTTTATTCCCTGGATCAGGTTACATACATTAGTATTTTTTTTTTTTTTAATTGTTATTAGAAGTCCAGGTATGCAATGAGGAAAAGGAGATTGAGGGGGGGTTTGATTATGTAACAGTTTCACTTTCACACTAAAATATAATGTGTCTGTACAACCTTGGCCAGTGCTTCATCCACTGAATTCATTTCATAAAGTTCTGTTCTCATCTTAAGTATTTACACACCTACTGACTTGGCTATGAATGATCTAAAGTAACTGCCTAATTACGCTTGACCGGCAGAAAACTGGTAGCAGCATTGATAATGGAGTCCTCTCCTGATTTATTTCATGCAATGAGTACAGTACCACAAATTCTTACTATTTAAGTTAAGATAGTTGTTAATAACATGATTCTCATAAACAAATGTGACTTATCTTGTATGAAGCATGTGTATTTTTTGCCTTTTACAAACTGTTCTTGAAGATGTAAGAGTTTCACATTGCATATTTTTGTACAGCTAAAAATGTCAGTCTCACTGACAGGTTTGCAATGCTGATGACTTAAAATGTGGCTCTCTGTGAAACCTAAGTGTTATCCATGCTGATTGCTTCCAGTGGCAACAGTGCAAGAAAACACACCACAATTATTATTGACTGTGTGAAAAGTGGATACACCAATGGACTGATTCAGCTCTGATAAACAGTGTCTGAGTCATAAGGTTACCATTCTGCATTTTGTGAGTAAAGTTTTTATTCTCAGAATAAGACTGAAAACCATTTCAAAAATCCTTCGCATGTGCTTTATAAGATACTCCTCACCCAGTATCACTGATGTGTGGAATCTCTTTATTTCCTAAAATGTTTAAAGTTGAATCAACTCTCTTCTCACATGGGAATGTAGCTGTCCCCTTTCCAAAGGGTTTCCTGTCCTCCATTTCCCAAACACAAGAATCTTCTGAATTCTGCTGCTGATGAAAGTTTTTTCAAACTTTTCTGTTAGGCTATAATCTAGTCAGTCAGGTTGTGAACCTCCACAGGAATGTTACGCAGTACTGAGCATTTCTTCATGACAATATGAAACAAGCCTTAGAGCAGACAGCTGTTATTTCTGTGCAACCTAGTTTTGATGCCTAATTTTGTTAGAATGAGCCTTTGATATATGAGGTCATTCTTCTCCTCAATACTGGAATGTTAATTCATATAATACTTAGGTTTGTGATCCCTTTTCGTGACAGCAAATGGTCTAATTCTACATGTAGGAGGTTTACTCTCACTGCAGCATCATACTGTTTTATTATCTGTTATCCAGCTTCTGCATTTGGATTACGGTTTTTAAGATATATATAGAGATCATAGCCATAATACAAAGCACTCTAACTGTTCCACTGATGTAATCTTTTATCATCTACCCAATCTGTGGTATCACATATTGATACCACCCCACAGGTGTCATATAAACAGAACAGCAAGTTTCCATCTGATGCTGATAGCCATTGAGAGGGATCTGGTGTGTCCAATGATGCATGCCCACTGAGACAAACTCCAGTGATTTGGCACCACAAGGGCCCTCTGGTGCCATGATATATGACAGATGGCAGCAGCGACATGCCGACTTGCACTCGGAACCACTTCACCATGGGATAAAATGCGCACACCGCTTAGTCACGGCATTGACACCATCAATTGTGCTTCAATACAGCAAGTTTCTTCCTAGCTGACATTCTGACAGCTGGACTCTGTTTCTTGCTGCATTTTTTACAATGAGTCGTCGTGAGTGTGAAGAAATACGAGGGTAATCGCAAAAGTAAGGTCTCCTATTTTTTTATAAGTACAGAACTCTGTTTGTGTGGCACTTTGTCACACTGTTATGAAGAGTGCTTCACGCACTGTGTGTAAACATGCGCACACCACACTGAGGTGCTCAGTCTTGGCTTGGCAGCTGTTGAGAATGGAGCTCCCGTTGGATGTTACCGCCAAGTGCGAATTACGTGCAGTTATTCGGTTTTTAAATACAAAGGGCACTGCAACGATTTAAATCCATCGCCAATTGACGGAAGTGTATGGTGAGTCATGCATGGATGTCAAATATGTTCATAAGTGGTGTAGAAAGGGTACAGCTGGTTGGACCAAAATTCACGACGAACAAAGGAGCAGGAGACAGTCAATTTCTAAGGAGACAGAGTCGAAGGTCAAGCAAAGCATGCATGAAGATCGGCGGATCACCCTGGATGATCTCTGCACGTTGGTTCCTCAGGTTTCCCGAAGCACCGCTCACAGAATTTTAACGGAAACATTGAACTACTGGAAGGTGTGCGCAAGATGAGTGCCACACATGCTGACTGAGGACCACATGCGGCAATGAGTTGATGCTTCCTGCGCATTTCTTCACTACCTCGCAGCCGAACAGGACAACTTTCTGGCCTCAATTGTCATGGGTGACGAAACCTGGGCATACCACTTTACACTTGAGACAAAGCAACAATCACGCCAGTGGCAGCATCCTTCTTCGCCAAATTCAAACAAACACAGTCTGTTGGTAAAGTCATGACAACCATTTTTTTGGGATTGGAAAGGGGTATTGTTGGTCGACTTTATGCCTACTGGGACCACAATTAACGCTGACACGTACTGTGAGACTCTGAAAAAACTCAAATGGGCAATTCAGAGCTGGAGAAATGTTGAGCAAGGGCGTGCACATTCTCCATGACAATGCGCGCACACACACACACACACACACACACACACACACACACACATCGCTTGGAAAACCGTTGCTCTCCTACAACAGTTTCAGTGGAACATAATCACCCACCCACACTATAGCCCTGACTTGCCGCCCAATGACTATCACCTGTTCCCTAGGTTAAAAGAACCTGGCCAGAAAGCGATTCAGCTCCGACGATGAGGTGAAGGCAGAGGTTCATAACTTTCTGAACAGCATGGCGGCGAGCTGGTATGACATAGGCATACAAAAACTGCCACAGTGTCTACAAAAATGCATCGACAGAATTGGTGATCATGTCGAAAAATAGCTAAATGTTCCAGCTGTAAACTGATATACACCATTATCGAAATAAACAGGTCTATGTACCTACAAAAAAAAATAGGAGACCTTACTTTTGGGATTAACCTCATACAAGTTAAGTAAACCTTCTGTTTGGTGTGTTATCTTGCTCATTAGTCATTTCTGCTCCTGTCGAGACTTTATACGATGACAGTTGCTCCCCTCTCCTTATTGTTGTGTACAAAGTTGTATACAACCCAATCCATATAACATTTTTGTAGTGTTCCTATCTCCTTCCCAAAGTAATTACATGACCATTTTGCTATTGTCCTCCAGACAATCTCCAAGAAAAACTGACCACTTCCATTTTCTTTCACCACTTAAATTAGACCAATAATTATCGAAACTTTAAACTGCAGCCCACTTTCGAACCCCTATTCATTGCAAGTGCAACTCCTTAAATGTGCACAGTCGACAGGTTTTGATTTTCTTAGGTCAATGCAAGTATTTAAATATTTTCTTTCAGTGAGTGGATTCCAACCCTTTAGGGTTGTTTGGAGGGTCTGTCATAATCTCTTAATTCAACTCAAATTATTTTTCAGCCACACATTTGGAATAAAAAAAAGGTGGAAGACAGATGGTACCAAACCTGATGGAAAGATTGGAAATTCCACCAACGCGTATTTCAAATCCCTTCGCTTTCCCGCTGCCAAAGTGCTTTGTAGGTTGGTGCATTTGTCTGATGAAAAAAGATGAGGTCTTTCACAATGAAGGTCTCCTCTCTCACATTTTTCATCCACCTGGTCTAGGAAACAGTGAATCCTGACTTGGTCACAGCAGCAAATTGGTACCCAAAATCAGTTGGACACTTTTTCTTCCACCACGCAAAAAGCTTTTTCATAATTAATTCTTCACATAAAACATAACATCCTCTCTCCTTTAATATGCCTATGGCATCAGCTATACCACACACTTTTATTTGCTGATCATCCACTATGATCATACTATGTTCATTATTTCCTATTATTGCAGCTTTGGAATCACTTTCAAGTGCATCATATTCAAGATAAGGAGAATCATGCTGTTGTTGTTGTTGTTGTTGTTGTTGTTGTTGTTGTTGTTGTGGTCTTCAGCCCTGATACTGGTTTGATGCAGCTCTCCATGCTACTCTATCCTGTGCAAGCTTCTTCATCTCCCAGTACCTACTGCAGCCTACATCCTTCTGAATCTGCTTAGTGTATTCATCTCTTTGTCTCCCTCTATGATTTTTACCCTCCACACCGCCCTCCAATACTAAATTGGTGATCCCTCGAAGTCTCAGAACATGTCCTACCAACCGATCCCTTCTTCTAGTCAAGTTGTGCCACAAGCTCCTCTTCTCCCCAATTCTATTCAATACCTCCTCATTAGTTATGTGATCTACCCATTTTTCTGTAGCACCACATTTAGAAAGCTTCTATTCTCTTCTTGTCTAAACTATTTATCGTCTACGTTTCACTTCCTTACAAGGCTACTCTCCATACAAATACTTTCAGAAAAGACTTCCTGACATTTAAATCTATACTCGATGTCAACAAATTTTTCAGAAACGCTTTCCTTGCCATTTCCAGTCTACATTTTATATCCTCTCTACTTCAACCATCATCAGGTATTTTGCTCCCCAAATAGCAGAACTCCTTTACTACTCCAAGCGCCTCAATTCCTAATCTAATTCCCTCAGCATCACCCGAGTTAATTCGACTACATTCCATTATCCTCATTTTGCTTTTGTTGATGTTCATCTTATATCCTCCTTTCAAGACACTATTCATTCCGTTCAACTGCCCTTCCAAGTCTTTTGCTGTTTCTGACAGAATTACAATGTCATCGGCGAACCTCAAAGTTTTTATTTCTTCCCCATGGATTTTAATACCTACTCCGAACTTTTCTTTTGTTTCCTTTATTGCTTGCTCAATATACAGATTGAATAACATCGGGGATAGGCTAAAACCCTGTCTCACTTCCTTCCCAACCACTGCTTCCCTTACATGTCACTCGACTCTTGTTTGCCATCTGGTTTCTGTACAAACTGGGAATAGCCTTTTGCTCCCTGTATTTTACACCTGCTACCTTCAGAATATGAAAGAGAGTATTCCAGTCAACATTGTCAAAAGCTTTCTCTAAGTCTACAAATGCTAGAAACATAGGTTTGCCTTTCTTTAATCTTTCTTCTAAGATAAGTCGTAGGGTCAGTATTGCCTCATGTGTTCCAACATTTCTACGGGAACCAAACTGATCTTCCCCGAGGTTGGCTTCTATCAGTTTTTCCATTCGTCTGTAAAGAATTTGTGTTAGTATTTTGCAGATGTGACTTATTAAACTGATAGTTAGGTAATTTTCACATCTGTCAACACCTGCTTTCTTTGGGATTGGAATTATTATATTCTTCTTGAAGTCTGATGGTATTTCGCCTGTCTCATACATCTTGCTCACCAGATGGTAGAGTTTTGTCAGGACTGGCTCTCCCAAGGATGTCAGTAGTTCTAATGGACTGTTGTCTACTCTGGGGGCCTTGTTTCAACTCAGGTCCTTCAGTGCTCTGTCAAACTCTTCACGCAGTATCATATCTCCCATTTCATCTTCATCTACATCCTCTTCCATTTCCATAATATTGTCCTCAAGTACATCGTCCTTGTACAGACCCTCTATATACTCCTTCCACCTTTCTGCTTTCCCTTCTTTGCTTAGGACTGGGTTTCCATCAAAGCTCTTGATATTCATGCAAGTGGTTCTCCTTTCTCCAAACGCCTCTTTAATTTTCCTGTAGGCAGTATCTATCTTCCCCCTAGTGAGATAAGCCTCTACATCCTTACATTTGTCCTCTAGCCATGCCTGCTTAGCCATTTTGCACTTCCTGTTGATCTCATTTTTGAGACGTTTGTATTCGTTTTTGCCTGCTTCATTTACTTCATTTTTATATTTTCTCCTTTCATCAATTAAATTCAATATTTCTTCTGTTACCCAAGGGTTTCTACCAGCCCTCATCTATTTACCTACTTGATCCTCTGCTGCCTTCACTACTTCATCCCTCAGGGCTACCCACTTTTCTTCTACTGTATTTCTTTCCCCCATTCCTGTCAATTGTTCCCTTATGCTCTCCCTGAAACTCTGTACAACCTCTGGTTTAGTCAGTTTATCCAGGTCCCATCTCCTTACATTCCCACCTTTTTTCAGTTTCTTCAGTTTTAATCTACTGTTCATAACCAATAGATTGTGGTCAGAGTCTACATCTGCCCCTGGAAAAGTCTTACAATTTAAAACCTGGTTCCTAAATCTCTGTCTTACCATTATATAATCTGATACCTTTTAGTATCTCCAGGGTTCTTCCATGTATACAACCTTCTTTCATGATTCTTAAACCAAGTGTTAGCTATGATTATGTTATGCTCTGCGCAAAATTCTACCAGGCGGCTTCTTTCATTTCTTAGCCCCAATCCATATTCACCTACTATGTTTCCTTCTCTTCCTTTTCCTACTCTTGAATTCCAGTCACCCATGACCATTAAATTTTCGTCTCCCTTCACTACCTGAATAATTTCTTTTATCTCATCATACATTTCATCAATTTGTTCATCATCTGCAGAGCTAGTTGGCATATAAACTTGTACTACGGTAGTAGGCGCGGGCTTCGTGTCTATCTTGGCCACAATAATGCGTTCACTATGCTGTTTGTAGTAGCTTACCCGCATTCCTATTTTTTTATTCATTATTAAACCTACCCCTGCATTACCCCTATTTGATTTTGTACTAATAACCTTGTACTCACCAGACCAGAAGTATTGTTTCTCCTGCCACCGAACTTCACTAATTCCCACTATATCTAACTTTAACCTATCCATTTCCCTTTTTAAATGTTCTAACCTACCTGCCCAATTAAGGGATCTGACTTTCCACACTCTGATCCATAGAACGCCAGTTTTCTTTCTCCTGATAACAACGTCCTCTTGAGTAGTCCCCGCCCGGAGATCCGAATGGGGGACTATTTTACCTCCGGAATATTTTACCCAAGAGGATGCCATCATCATTTAATCATACAGTAAAGCTGCATGCCCTCGGGAAAAATTACAGCCATAGTTTCCCCTTGCTTTCAGCCGTTCGCAGTACCAGCACAGCAAGGCCGTTTTGGTTAGTGTTACAAGGCCAGATCAGTCAATCATCCAGGCTGTTGCCCCTGCAACTACTGAAAAGGCTGCTGCCCCTCTTCAGGAACCGCATGTTTGTCTGGCCTCTCAACAGATACCCCTCCGTTGTGGTTGCACCTACGGTACAGCTAACTGTATCGTTGAGGCACCCAAGCTACCCCACCAATACTAAGGTTCATGGTTCATGGGGGGCGGGGGGGAATATCCTCCAAGCTAGGGCTGAGTCTCAACAGATCGCAGCGTGGCAACTGCTCTACCGAGTACAACACCCCGCACCACAATTATAACACCTCATAAAATGTACGACATTCGAGATGGATCTCATGCCCTGTCATGTGTCATTAACTCAATCACAATATCTTGCAATTACTTCACACTGTGAATTTGCTTTCGAGTTTGATGACTGCTCAACTTTGACAATGGTGTAATGCTACAATAACAATCAAATGCAGCAACAGACAGTGTTAATTAGTGTTAACATGCTTTCACCGTGCAAGTTTGTTTAGTTGTGGTGTTTTTTGCTCAACCTGATAGTGTGCTACCTCGGTGAAATTATGCTGCCACCCGAAGCAGTGGTAAATCTTGGGACTGTTATGTTGATTGTCCTTTTTCCACACCAAACAACCGATAATTATTTTGTCAAAAGTAGTCTACTGCACTAAGCTGGGTAGAAAGAACTGTAATCAGTTGCAGTATGTAATATTCCTTTGCTTGCATGAAAAAGAGAATTATGAACCCTAAATTGGCCATAAAGCATTAATATTCCAAAAGTTACATTAAAAGTGACTAATTTCCAACTTAACATACTGTGTGGACCACTCTGGCATTATACGTCTCACACTGTTTTCAGCCTCTTACGGGGCATGTTCAGAAAGTAAGTGTACCGCATTATTAAATGTTTCTTAGAAAAAGTGTATTTGAAAATCACAGGATATTGTTGATACACTTGTTGGCTACTTTTTCACATAATCACCAACCCATTTAATGCATGTGGTGGGCCAAGGCACAAGCTTCTTTATGCCCCCCTTGAAGAACTTTCCCGTCAGCTCCTTACCCCACTTCAGAACCTCTTTCTGCACCTGCTCATCAGCTAAAATTTAATTCCATTCATGTGTGTTTTGAAGAGATGATAATCTGTTGAAGCCAAGTCAGGAGAATATAGGGGAGGGGATTCAAAACATCCCAATCAAATCGGTCCAAGAGCACCTTGGTGGCTAAGGCTGTATGAGAACGGGCACTGTTGTGTAACAAACACACTCCTCTCATTGGCATTTGTCTCCTTTTGTTTTGAATGTTCATTTTGAGTTTTTTAGGGTCTCAAAATATCATTGTCCATTGACGGTCTTGCCCTGAGGGAGAAATTTGACCAAAACACTGAGGCCATGATTTTTTGCCCGAAATTGTGGTTTTGAATGTTTTGGCTGATGGATAATCGGTGTGACATCACTGTGACAACTGTCTTTTTGTGAGCCACCCATGTTTCAGCTCCAGTCAAAACAGAGCTCAGAAAATCTTCACCTTCCAATGCAAATTATTCAAGAAACTCATCGGCACTAGTGACCCAATTTTTCTTGTGGTCCTGTCAGCTGTTTTGGACCCTCTGTGCACACAGTTTCTGATATGCCAGTATTTCTATGTGTCTCTCTTTAATTAGGGTTCCGGAGTGTTGTGGAAAATTGCAGTTTCATCCACCATCAATTGCAGGTCTTCACAAACAATTTCCTCTTTTTTATTTTCCACCAATCATACAAAATGGGAGGACTTCTTCTCCACTGTTCATCACAAACATTTGTTCTGCCTCTACTAAATTCCCTACAACATATAACCACACTTGTCCTGTTCATAATATCTTCACTGTAAACTATTTCAATTTGCAAAAAAATTTCAGTAATTATTACCATCCCATGAATAGGAACTACATCACAGCATGCTGGATTTCTTGCTGCCATCTTTCATGCAACTCAGTGAGTGGTCTCCTTTATTCCTGCGGTATTTTTATTTTCGCATTGGACTCCTGACATAGTGATTTTTCTCCTTGCATTGAGAACCAGCATCAAATAAGTTGCCATGAGGAATGTAAGAGAACATAACTGTTCAGTTCAGTTTAGTTATCTTCATATTCATGGATCATAATTGTGACCTATCATTATGATGTGGAATGAGTCAGTTTTACACTAGAATGAAATTTTTACACTGCAGTGGAGTGTGCGCTGATATGAAACTTCCTCGCAGATTGAAACTGTGTACTGGACCAAGACTAGAACTCAGGACCTTTGCCTTTCGCAGGCAAGTGTTCCACCAACTGAGCTACCCAATGATCCATCGTGACAGCTTTACTTCTGCCAGTCCCTCATCCTGCAAGTTTTGTAGGAGAACTTCAGTGAAGTTTGCAAGGTAGCAGACAAGATGCTGGCAGAAGTAGAACTGTGAGGACAGGTGGTGAGTCGTGCTTGGGTAGCTCAGTCAGTAGAGCATTTGCCCACGAAAGGTAAGTTTGAATCTCAGTCCAGCACACAGGTTTAATAGGCCAGGAAGTTTGTTTCACGCTAGTTGCTCACTTTCTCAGAGAAAAAATAATTCAGAAATTATTCTATGAAGTAGAAGGAAGTGAAAAACAGTTATGATTTCAGTTTGTGTTTGAAGTTAATTTTATTATTTATAAAATTATTTACATAATTAGGTATGTGGTCAACAGTTTTCACAGTTGAATTTTCACTTCCTTCTGTACCATACTTAGTCTGAGTTAAGGCCAATGTGAGTCATCCCTTCTTCTAGTATTATGAATGTTGCTGTTGTTTCAAACTGTTATTGACTGCTGAAAAACTGCATAAGGGACTAAATGTTCCGAGAAGTGGTTGTCGGCATGCCCAACTGTTTAATGAGCTGTCTACAAGAGGTTTTGGAGTGAACACCACATGTTATCCTTATTAAATGCTCCTGTGCAAAAAACACTTTCTTCCTCAGTTACAAGATTACCCATGATATTTTGCCATAAGACATTCGTGAATAAAAACTGGAAAACTCAGTCAACTATTATGTAGATGATAACGTAAATATCAATGAAAAAATATAAACGAATTTTCACAAGTCATACTAATAACTGCACCTGCACCATCAATATCATATTAAAAATTTATTACATACCCACATCAAAACAACAGTTTCGAAGAGCACCAACTATGCCACCTCTTCGAACAACTGAAGCTTCATACTCGGTGAATGGCAGGAAACGTTGTATAACACAACGCTCTCGATCAAGTAGGTACCTGAAAATAATTTACAATCCTGATCCTTCAGACTACATCAGTCAACTTTGATTCATACATGAAGACAAATATACCCTGATGGGGAAAAAAATCGCAACACCAAGATGGATTTGTGCGACATAAATTAAAGTTGGTGGCATGTTTCTACACCTGAAAGATGCTTCTATTCAAATTTCGCATCAGTTGCTAGTAGTGCCACTATGAGGGTGCAGATCAGGTTTGCTTTAAATACATGCTGTAACGGTCATGAGTGTCAGTTACCTTTGAGATTAAACATGATGAGTTGATGTTAGCCAAGAATGCAGCAAAGATGCCATTATCAAGACCTCATCGAGTTTGAACAACGTTGTGTAACAGAGCTACAAGAAGCTGTACATTCCTTCTGCAATAGTGCAGAAAGACTTGGCAGGTATGCAACGACTGTACATGTTTTCTGGCAGCAGTGGTCACGAGAATGTACAGTCACAAGAAAACCATGCTCCGGATGGTCATATGGTACTACAGAGACGAATGACTATCATGTTAAGTGTATGGCTCTGGTGCATCGTACTGCATCTGCAGCAGGAATTTCAGTAGCAGTTGGCACCACAGTGACAAACTGTTACAAATCAGTTCCAGCTCCAACCAAAACACTGTCACTCGCAATTTCAGTAGTGTCAGGTGAGAGTTCACTAGAGGGTAGGATGAATATCTGTTGTTTTTTATGATGAAAACTGGTTCTGCCTTGGTGCCAATGATGGCCATGTGTTGGCTGGGAGGAGGCCAGCTGAGCCTGCAACCAATCTATGTGCATCCTAGACACACTGGTCCTACAGCTGGAGATATGGTATGGGGTGAGGTTTCATTATGAAGCAGGCGCACTCTCGTGGCTATCCTATGCACCCTGACTGCAAAACTGCATGTCAACGTCATGATTCAGCCAGTTGTGCTTCCATTCATGAACAGCATTGCTTGGGGTGTTTGCCAACAGGAAAACATTTGCCCACATATTGCCATTCCTACCGACATACTCTACAGTGTGTCAACTTACCAGATGTTACTCCAATCAAGCATATATGGGACATCATCGGATGGCAACTGCATCATCATCCACAAACAGTATTAATTGTCACTGTATTGACTGGCCAAGTACAACAGACATGGAACTCCAACCCACAAACTGACATCTGGCACCAGTACAACACAACGCATGTAGGTTTGCATACTTGCATTTACCTACAGAAACATATTCTCAAAATTTATTTACTCTACATTAATTATTTTTGGTGTTGCGATTTCTTTTTCTGTCAGTGTATATGTAAGTGTTGTTTTTTCAATCACAGATATTGCTTCAATCTGCACAAACCTCTGGAAAGTTAATATCCTTTATATACCTTAGCAGAATGTTGGTAAAAGACTGAAGTAATCAAATATCTCTGATCTACAACACTACAAAATGATGTGCTACAACTGTGTGAATTGTGGCTTCGTCTGCAACCAAAGATTGTTAAGAGAACAAACAGAAATCCTCATTACATTCTAATTTCCAAGAACTGTTTCTTGTAGCAGCAATGCCAATTAACTGTAATCTTACCTGCCAAACCCTTCTATACACCCTTCTACAGCAAGGTACACTGAAATTACTGTACAGTCCTTATCAGCTGACAAATCTTTTAATTTCTGATACTTAGTCAACTCTCAATAATTAGAAACTCAAGGGACCAGGGAAAAAGTTCAAATTAGCGAAAGTTCAGAATAACAGGGTTCAAATAACTGAGAGAGATGGAGGAAAAAATTCAAATACACAAGAGTTCAATCGAAAATAAACTGTAGTACATAATATGTACATTCACATTTATTTTAATAATGTGCCAAATAACACAGACTTATATTCATATGGTACATACATACATACAAACATACATACATACATACATACATACATACATACATACATGTTTGTGTGTTTTTTATTGTGTCTGTCTACCAGCACTTTCTCGTTTGGTAAGTTACAGCATCTTTGTTTTCTATATATATTTTTCCCACGTGGAATGTTTCCCTCTATTATATACATACACACATACATACATACATATAGTATGTGAAAAATGTATCAAAGAAAATGTTTCTTATTCTTTTGAAAAATTGTCAGTGATTTTCTTTTGAAAGAGTGACTTCCACCTAGCACTGTCCAGAGAATTTTCAATGCTGATTTGAGCAGAGAAGAAATTATCACCTGTTTCCATACTGAGAGGTGTAAGAATGTAGGGTATACATGGATGACCTTGTCTTGCACAAGTTGACTGGAGTTGGCAGTTGTTCACTATCTTTCTCATCCTCAGCCTGACAGGCAAACAGCTTAGCATCAGCTCATGTATTGTCACCCTGAAAAAGTGTCCATGTTAGAACGCCATGGGCACCATGTTACAAT
This sequence comes from Schistocerca serialis cubense, assembly GCF_023864345.2. Taxonomy (NCBI): domain Eukaryota; kingdom Metazoa; phylum Arthropoda; class Insecta; order Orthoptera; family Acrididae; genus Schistocerca; species Schistocerca serialis. Next base: position 415,785,950 of record NC_064646.1, read on the forward strand.
CAACACGAACAAAATCCTCAAAGGTCACGTTCCACCCAGAGTCTGGCGGGCCTGAATTCGTTAATTCTCACAACTCTGATGGCCGTTTCATGTTTTCTCTTTGCATTAAAAAGCTGCATATTATGAAGCAGTTACAAAAAATGGTAGGGCTGACATTTATCCAGGCCTTATCAAAGTTAAAGCAATCAAAACTATTATGTTCGCCTTCTCACCTTTTTCCAATACTATGCAGCACAAGTGAAACAATTTCTCTGTGGTAGGGAGTTTTAGAATTTTTTATTGTGCCCTGATCCAGTTGTTGCAATCTTGATGTCAAGGAAAGACTGTGAAATCCTCATTAAAGAGTTTGAAAGGCAGAACAGGAAAATACAAATAGAAAGAATTCAGTTTGAAAATAATTAAGGTAAATGTTCTGGGAAGCAGAAATTTGCATTACTTTCTTCAAAATTTATAATAAGAAGTCACGTTTCCAAATAGGCTGCCTGTTGCTTGAAATAAAATATTTTAGTCCTTATCACAGTCAGCCAGTTTTGGCTCAAAAAATTGTTTTCAAGTTTGCATGAAAGTGCAGTAGTGCATGTGGTATCGACAGAACATATACAGAGTCAGGAAGACACATATAAGGGCATGCTGAAATGTAATGCTTCCAAATCTTTTATGTGAAAGCTCCTAAGGCTTTTTAAAATAAAACACACATTATTAACACACTATATCTTTATTCTTTATGGTTGGTTGGTTGGTTTGGGGGTAGGGACCAAATTGCAGGGTCATCAGGCCCATAGAACTAGGGAAGGACAGGGAAGGAAGTCGGCCGTGCCCTTTCAAAGGAACCGTCCTGGCATTTTCCCAAAGGGATTTAGGGAAATCACAGAAAACCTAAATCAGGATGACCAGACAAGGGTTTGAACTGCCTTCCTCTCAAATGCGAGTCCAGTGCACTAACCACTGCACCACCTCACTAGGTTATACTTCATGTCTACATAATTATTTCTCAACATAGTCACTCTGGCAACGAACACATTTCTCTCAACAAGAGACCAGTTTGTTAATACCATCACTGTAGAAAGTCTGATTTTGTTTAAACAGCCACAACCTCATCTCTGCTTACATCACTTCTTCACCAACAAAGTGGGGTCCACAAAGGTGTTCTTGAAGTTCAGGAATAAGATGAAAATCAGATGGGGCCAAGACATGAATGTACAGAGAATGATCAATGACAGTGAACCCAATGTGTCACATTGTTGCAAATGTTGCAGCACTCATGCATGGTCTTGTATTGTCATGCTGAAAAAGTGTCCATGTGAGAACAAACTCTTTGAATGCATGATTTCAGTTTTCTGAGAGTCTCGCTGTACTCCTCAACATTTACATAACACATCACCATGTTACAAGCCCAATCTGGAACCCTCTAGCAGCAGAGGGTTGCAACATGCATTAATGAATTAGGGAAGTCGATCAAGTAATGTGCATGCCATGTATTACCTCACCAATCTTGAGAACAGTTCGCCCCCGGTAGCTGAGTGGACAGTGCGACAGACTGTCAATCCTAAGGGCCCGGGTTCGATTCCCTTGTGTTGTCCTTCTCATCATCATTTCGTCCTCATCGACGTGCAAGTTGCCGAAGTGTTGTCAAATCGAAAAACTTGCACCAGGTGAGCGGTCTAACGGACGGGAGTCCCTCGCCGCACGACATTATTATTTTATCTTGAGAACGGAATAAAAAATTTGAAGACATTACTTTTCAGCATGCCCTCATACAAGAAAACACACCACAATAAACTGCTACTTCATTCACGCCATGTACTTTTCTGCCAACGCCATATGCACTAACGCAAGTACAAAGACACTTGAACATGATTATGTGAGCAAAAGAAGCCAATTGTAATAAAGTACTTTCTTTCAACCTACTGGCAGTTTAAGAGGCTTCTTGTAATAAGTTTGAGAAGGCTCTGGACCCAAGTAAGAAATAACACACTCTCATAATCTTGCGAACAGCCCACACATCAAAATTTGCCATTACAGTACCTCACTCAAACGAACTTTGGGCTTGCAGCCGGGCATCATTTAATACATTGCACAATATTTCACCTGGGCACCTATCAGTCACCGACTGATGAAGACTTGCTCTCCGCATATGCGTCAAAATCAAACTGACAGACAGATCACATTTCCTGGCAGCAGCGCACTTGCTACTGGAACTGCAGGACTCAGATGTCCTCTGCATTATCGCTCACTGTAACCACTGGCGTACTCTATCGTCTTCAATCAGAACAAATCATGGAGATGATGGGGTTCCTCATACTGTTCAACTAGTAGCTGCTATCACGCTTCATCAGCTTTTCTGCCAGTGTATTTCTAGGGATTCTTTAATAATGGAGTCCCAAAAAGATGTTGCTGAGACCAGAATCAAAGTTTTATCATACTACACTGAATGTCCAGTGAAAATACAGTGTTCAGCAATAATGGACTTGCTTGGTTGCAAAAAGTGAGAGCAACACTGATGTTCAGTGCAGCATTCTTTCACAGTTCATATAGTCTGTCCTATATAAGCCATACCACATTGGCAAGATATTTTGTGAATTCCAGCCTTCCACAATAACACGTTGCCCTTCACTGACCGCAAAAAGATTTGCAAACCTTAGAGATGGACAGAAAATCAGTTTCACCTGAAATTTATGGAGGATTCTTGCTATTTTAAATGAAATGTTTCTCACGAAAGGAAGAAAAGATAAAGACTTTGCTCGTGTGTGTACTTCTCTTTATTTGCTTCCTGATTCTTGGTTTTTAACAATGCCCTGTTAATCTGCCACACGGAATATCCAATTTTTCCTAAACAATGCCTTTGTGTGGGCGAGCTCTTTCGACAAACCATCTAGATTTGAGACAGTGTGAGTTTCTATGTACAAGTGTTTCAAGCACACTCACAGTTAGCAGTGGGTGATGACAACTTGAAACTTGCAAATACAAATTAGTTTGAGTAGGCTTATGATAAACTGAGTTTTAAAGTTCACATTGCAGCACCTTGTTTATCGCAGTGTTAAGTCTCTGTAAACAGCTGGTCCTGGAATTCTGATTTTCAATTCATTATACTGAATGGGCATGAAAGATATAGAATAATCATCAGTAACTATATTTGATAAGTCACTGGAAACAATCACTTACCTGCGAACAGTAGGTGACTGGCTCAGATTTGAGAAGACTGGTCCCAAGTAATGTAGATTTGCACCTTTTTTGTTGTATGTCTGGTTTGTAAAGACAGTAACAATACGATCAACAGGCACTCCAGATGCCTCCATAAGCTGTACAACTTGTTCGACATTTGCCCGATATCGTGTCAAATTTGAAAGGATAATGCATGATGGATCTGCAACTGCCGATTCTGCGTCAAGTATTTGTGACAATACAGCTACTATGATGTCACTCGGGCCTTCCTTGAAGGAAAAATTGGTCTTAGTCAGCAAAAGCCATACCATACAAACAAAAATGCACTTCACTGGTAATTTCCAACATGTGACTCCTAAACACACAAACATCACAAAGTACTATAATTTATTGTGCACTATGTGATCAAAAGTATCCGGACACTCCCAAAATCATACATTTTTCACATTAGGTGCATTGCACTGCCACCTACTGCCAGGTACTCCATATCAGTGACCTCAGCAGTCATTAGACATTGTGAGAGAGCAGAAGGGGTGCTCCACGGAAATCACAGACTTCGAACGTGGTCAGGTGATTGGGTGTCAATTGTGTCATACATCTGTATGCAAGATTTCCACACTCCTAAAGATCCCTAGGTCCACTGTTTCCAATGTGATAGTGAAGTGGAAATGCAAACAGATGCGTACAGCACAAAAGCATACAGGCCGACTTCGTCTGTTGACTGAAAGAGACAGCCAACAGTTGAAGAGGGTCATAATGTGTAATAGGCAGACATCTATCCAGAACATCACATAGGAATTCCAAACTGCATCAGGATCCACTGCAAGTACTTTGACAGTTAGGTGGGAGGTGAGAAAACTCATCGTTGAGCGGCTGCTCATAAGCCACACATCACGCCAGTAAATGCCAAACAACACCTTGCTTGGTGTAAGGAGAGTATACATTGGACGATTGAAAAGTGAAAAAACATTGTGTTGAGTGATGAATCACGGTGCACAATGTGGCAATCTGATGGCAGGGTGTGGGTAGGGCAAATGCCAAGTGAACGGCAACTGCCAGCGCGCGTAGTGCCAACAGTAAAATTCGGATGCGGTAGTATTATGGGGTGGTCGTGTTTTTCATGGAGGGGGCTTGCACGCCTTGTTATTTCGCATGGTACTATCACAGCACAGGCCTACATTGATGTTTTAAGCACCTTCTTGCTTCCCATTCGGGGATGGCGACTGTATCTTTCAACAAGATCGAGCACCTGTTCACAATGCACAGCCTGTGGCGGAGTGGTTACACAACAATAACATCCCTGTAATGGACTAGCCTGCACAGAATCCTGACCTGAATCCTACAGAACGTCTTTGGGATGCTTTGGAACGCCGACTTCATGTCACGCCTCACCAACTGACATCAATACCTCTTCTTAGTGCAGCACTCCATGAAGAATGGTCTACCATTCCCCAAGAAACCTTCCAACATCTGACTGAATGTCTGCCTGTGAGAGTGGAAGCTGTCATCAAGGCTAAGGGTGGACCAACACAATACTGAATTCCAGCATTACCGATGGCAGGCGCCATGAACTTTTAAGTCATTTTCAGCCAGGTGTCCGGATACTTTTGATCACATTGTGTATGCACCTTATTGTAAGTGGACTAAATCCTGGCATAATAAACAAGTGCCAATTATTTCATACTGCCTAATCCAATACACTGTATTATACAGGGTGTTTCAAGAAGATTCCTACTATTTCACAAGACATTATCTTCCATATGACTGAAGACAGAAACTTGGAATAAATTCTAACTTGTGCATCAAAACCAAAAGTTTACCTTGATGACAGTTGTAGATCGTCTGTTCACATGGTTGCCATTAGGAATCACCATGATACAGCTAGCACACACCATTACAGAAAATACATACCTGGATTTGTTGGAGATCTGTGTTTTACCACAGTTACAATAAAATGCCAAAAATTTCATTTTTCAACAGGGCAGAGCACCACTGCATTGGTACCGGTAAGTAACAGCACTTCTTGATAATCAGTTGCCTCCATGACGGATCAGCTGTAAGGGGCCACCAAGGTACTCTAATCTCACGTCTCCCTCCTTCTTCTCTTCCTCCTCCTCCTCCTCCTCTCCCCCCTCCCTTCTCGCCCCCCCCCCCCCAATCTATTTTTTTTCTTTTTTTATGGGAGTGGGGGGTTGGATGACAGCCGAGACGTCCCATATCCCTTCAAACAACTTTGGGTGAACTCTGATGCCACACAGCAACAGCAGTAAATGCAGTAATCTCAGACCTGTTCACAAGAGTATGGAACAAGTTTGGCTCTTGTCTGAGTGTCTGCCATGATTCTGATGGAGAGCATATTAAACATTTGTGAAAAATACATGAAGACTTTCACTCTAAACATAAATGGGAAAGGTATCAAATTGTTGGATATGCATGCATGTAAAGGAAATACCCTTCTGACATCAGATGGTTCTTATGAAACCAAAAATTATGCATAGGTTAAAATTCACACCAAGTTCCTATCTTGATTCATGTAAAAGAAATAGTCTTGTGACATTAGGTAAGCTTTTTTGAAACACCCCATATTAGCGATCTGCCACAAAATGAAAATTAACTGTAACACACTGATATGTGACTAAATTCTAAGCAAACAGTAATAAACTTCCAGACTACCATCACACCACAGCATGTCAGTTATGAGGGTTATCCTAAAAGTAAGGTACCCTATCTTTTAAGAAATACAAAAATGCACTGTTTTCTATGATATTTGCATTATTTCGAAGGTTGAATATCAACTTCCTACGTAATCACCATTTCACTTGATGTGTTTTTGTAGACACTGTAACAGTTTTTGTATGCCCATGCCGTACCGACTCCTCACCATCACCATGTCCTCAAGAAAGTGCTGATCATCATCTGTCACCTCATTATTGGAGCTGAATAGCCTTCTGGTCAAATTTTCTTTCAACTTAGGGAACAAGTAGTAGTCACTACATGCGAAGGTCAGACAACAGGGTGTGTGGGTGATGATATTCCATTCACACTTTTGCAGTACAGTGATCAGTTGACAGCAACATGTGGATGAGTATTGTCGTGGAGGATGCAATCACAACTATTACAAATTGGTGAGTGGTCTAATCTTAGACAGTAACTGTGGGTCATGCGGACTATTGTGAGGAGCAGGTCTCACAATTGTTGTGTTTTGTCAGAATGTCTGCCGTGATTCTGATGGAGAGCATATTAAACATTTGTGAAAAATACATGAAGACTTTGACCCTAAACGTTGTGAGTGGTTGGTGGTGGTCCCTGTTTGTCTGTTATTTGCAAAATTCCCCTCCCCCTCCCCTCCTTACAGGCTCACAAGTTTCCTGATCATCAATGAAATGAAAGCATACAGGGAAGTGCCCTGCACAGACCAATCTATTCAGTTGTCTTTCATTGCTGTGTCCACAATATCATAGTAGCTGATTTCTATATGCCTCTACCCAACAGGAAGACCTTTCCTTGATTTTTTATGTTCAGAATAGTGCCATGGTGTCTACATTATTTTCTGTGTTGGGTACAGTTCTTGTATTGACTGGAAGACCTAAGAGCCTGACCAAATGAGAAATTTCTGACTAGAGCAGCTCGTCATCCACTCAACTGCCCTTAAAGCGGCCCATAAATGATCAGACATGCTTGACAAATTTGTTGTTCATGGAGCAAGTGCTTGACAAGCATGTGCATAGATGTTAAAGCAAACAGTTGAGCCTAACCCACAAACAGTTTCCCAGGCGTGGAGTGCTAAGTAGCTGGTATTGCCTGTATGGCCATAACTCTTGTTTCTTTCATGTATATACAGACAGACCCACAATAGAGCAAACGATTGAAAGTTAACAAAGGGCTTCACTTGAAATGCAAGTTTACTGATGACAAATGCTTTTGTATGTAGAAAATTCTTATTGATACAGATAAAGGTTATACTGCACTGGCTTTAACACTGTATGTGGAAAAAAAAGGGAGATGTCAATGGACCAAGGAATGGCTGAAATTGTGAGAGAAGTATACCCATGGAAATCTGCTGCCTGAAATGTTACCCACAGAACATGATGATTGTAGGAACTTGCTACAAATGGACAGTTGGACTTTAATGACTTGCTGGAATCACTTCACCCGGGTATTGAGAAGAAGGGCACAGTTATGCAAAAGTCCATTCCAGCAACTCAAAATTTAAGTATTACTCCGAGTGCTGACTGAGGACCTAAAATTTCAGTTCTGTACTGCACCTAGGGCATTAAGTGGGACAGTTATGCAAATCAGGTATTGCAGTTTCAAAGTCTGGATTTTGTGACAGTTTCACTTTCTGTTTCTTCATTTTGCAGATGTTTATGAGCTAACTTCTGCAACACGTGTTAGATGTCTTCTTTTTTCCTTTTTGTTTGTAACAGCCATGAATTTTTTGTTGTCTGAAGAGGTGGGCTGAGGTGAAATTGATTCCTAACATAAAAATAATCAGATTGCATTCTTGTATGTAAGTCATTATGAACACATCATTATTTTTTTAGCTGACCAATACACAAGACTGTTGGAAAAAATTGCCAGAGATTTTGAAGTCAGATGAATTTTAATAAATGTATTGGTGGTGTTGATGGAAAGCATGTAACTATAAAGAAAGCTAAACATTCTGGGTCAGAGGACCTACTGCAGTGTGCTCACGGTTGCAGCCAATGCAAACTACAGGCTGGTTATGGGGGATGTTGGGACAAATGGAAGAATCACTGATAGGAGAGTATTGAAAAGTACCCCTTTTTGGATGCTATTGCAAAACGAGTTACATATGCCAATAAAACTGCCCAACACAAACAAAAAATTTTAGTTTGTTTTTGTGGGATATGAGGCTTTTTAGCTACAACCCCATCTCCTGAAACCATATAACCAAAACATACTAAATGATGAAAATCAAGTGTATGAGTATTGTTTGTCCAGTGCAAGTTGCAGTGTGGAAAATGTGTTTGGCATTCTAAAGTAAAGATTAAAAATTTTCAGATCACCTATTACTCTGTCGCCAGAGGAAACAAAAACTTTTGTACTGGCTTGTTGCCATTCATATACAGCAACTTATTATGTGACAGGATAATGGTACTCGGCTTGGAGAAGCAGATTTTGAAGATTCCAGTACAGATACTATAATACCAGGAAACTAGTTGAATGAACACAGTGAACTAGTAGAGCTTCACAGAAGTGCAACAGGAAATGCAATATTACAAGCAAAGGAAATTAGAGACAATTTCTGTGAATACTACAATACAGGAGTAGCAGATCCTTGGAAAGAAAAATGATTTCAGTAAATGTAATGTAAGCCTTATATCATTTGCAAATCACACTTATGTAACAATACATGAAGCACTAAATAAACATCTGATGTACAACCTTCTCTCTCTCTCTCTCTCTCTCTCTCTCTCTCTCTCCTGCCCCCCCCCCCCCCCCCCCCTCTGGTACTTATTCTTGCTTCCTCCTCCAATCTGTCTTCCAAAAATTTAAGTTCATAGTAATACTACAGAGCTGGTGCATAAAACTTATCTATGGAAGAACCTGGCACTCTGCTCTTCCTTATTTTCCTACTTTCACATTTAGGACACATATGCAAAATACTGATTTTCTTTTTAACGCTCTCCTCCGTAACACTTCTGTTTCTGTCATTTTTCTGACAGCAAGAGATCTTTTACTTTTGTGCATGTATTCACTGCTGTGTACAGAAAAATAAATTTTAAGGTATATTCCTTCTCAGTCACAAATCACATTTCAGAAACTGCACTATTCACTACACATTTTCAAAAAGAAGAAACACTGATATTAACATCAATAAACACATGCAGTCATTGTCAATTAGTTAGCTAGAGGGCAAACAGCCAATCGCAGCCATCAAGCATGTCGGTCAATGTACAACCGTAGCATGCATGACGGGGGGTAAAATCTCATGAATCCCTGTCCCATTTCTCATCATTCATGTGATACTTGCCAAGCAGGTTCGATCATTTATGGGCCACTTTAGATAGTGTAAAGCTGTGTGCCATGTACACTGCAATTATTAAACTTCAGTTAGATTAACTTTGTGATTGGCATTTCATTGGTGAGGGGCCAGCCAACCATAGTTCTTTCTAAAGCACCATATGCTAATTTTTTAGGTTTGTTCAGAACCTTATCAAATGTGACTGGCTGCATGATGGCAACAATGCCCCTGCTGCTACACTCTGTCAGTCAAGAAACTATTTCATTCAAATTAAAAGAATGGAGAAACTCAAAACACACTCAGAAAAACAACAGTGGGTTCTAGAATGGATACCTGTTTGGGTATATCACCATTCCAAACTGTAAATACACTATGGATAATTGAAATACAATTTTTAAAAAGTAAAAATGTAATTGAAAATATAATTTTTATTGTGTTTTGTCATTTATAAAATCAGTTTGAGCTTTTTATTTAACCATAACAGTGACTTAATAAAGCCCTGATTGGCAATACTAAATTCTGTCACTGCTAATCTCATTAGACATTATTGTGCTTTGATCTTGCACAGTCTTGACACCTGTCTGATTTTAAATAGCTGCTTGCAAAGCATTCAGTAATTTTATTGTATGTCAATGGCTGTAACAGTGATAAGATCCTCAGTGCATATTTCATCATGAGAAAAGGACATCTCATTGAGTGTGGCATGTCATCTGTCTCAGTGGATACAATGGGTCTCAGGATGGTTTGACAGACACCACTTATCAGTCTGATCATGGTGAACAGCATAGAGTAGTTCAATATGTCTGCCTTCCAAATTCATACAGTGTGCAAATATATTCAAATCAGATCTGAACAAAGGTCTTGTAAAACTTATTAGTTCCCTAAACTCATTTGCTTATGCACTTCTTTCTGATGTAACTCCATGATATGTGGCAGTCATATCAATTTATCATGGAACTTAAGATCCAAAAATCTTATCAGCTTATTAAAATTAAAATTCAAACAGCTATCACTAATGTAGAGTTTCACTAATTTAAAAGACACTGAGAATCATTAAAATCTATCCAAAATGATTTCTTTTATTACAAGATATCCGACAGAATATCACCAATCCTATAATGAAAATAGCGTTCATTCTGGGTGTTACAATCCCAAGTTCAATGGCAGTGCTCATCAAGGGTGCAAGTAACTGTCAATTGGGAATACTGTGTGGGCTGATAGAGTAATTTTCCACTTTTTATTGTGTTCCACTTGCTATTTGTGCTTTCTTTTTGTTCACTGGTAAACTGTAAGCAAAGCATGGACACAAATTATGGGGGAGAAGGTGATTACCCAGGAGGAAATCCAGCACTAGCTTGATCAGGTAGCTCAACTGCAAGCAGATAATATTGACTTGCATCAGGAGTTAGAGAGGCTGTGGGAAGAGAGCTGGGAATGATGTTTGCCTAGTATTTCCTTACCCATGCTAGATGTTACCAATGCCACACTAGTGACTGCTTTTTTAGGTAAGGAATGCCGAAACATCATCCCATGATGATGTTTTGGCATTTGTAGACAGCCTACATACACACACAAAATTAGGAGGATGGAATGATCAGCAATTATTGCATTGGGCTTAATACAGGATGCAAAGCCAAATCTTATGTGCTGTGAAAAGTTATGAGAAGATCATTCCTCCAGGATATGCAAGAAGCATTACTGGAATGCTATCGGAGATAAAATACACCCAAGGTACTATTGAGAAAAGTTGAATAGTATACCTCAGAGACAAGGAGTCCATAGAAAATTCTGTGGACAGAATTACTAAAACTACTATCAATACTTATGAACTTACAGACAATGATACAGTTAACGAGCCGTTCAACATGAAGTAGAACAAAGAGTGGCCAACACATTTCAATAGAGCTTTGCCTGCTGAAGTTTCCTTTAAGGTATGACCAGAGTTTCTGAAATCATTGCATGAAGCTGTCACAACTGCAAAGGTCTAGGCACAAATAGAGACAGTGATCAGATAAAATGAGAGACTCAGATTTTTGTGTGTGAGCAAGGCAGGTGGACAAAATGTGGATTTCATACTCAGCTGTTAAACAGCAATAGAAAAATTGCAACAACTATGCTGTATTATCCTTGACTTTAAGCACAGGAAACCTTTGAGGAATCAAAGGCAGATTATTGAATGATTGGCTCTGTAAGAGGAGGAATAGGCATGTTTCTGTTGAACAGGGGGTTACGGGTATCTGTGGCAAGTCAAGATGTAGTTTTGAGTACAAAATTCAGACACATGTCATTATAGACTGTGGTGAAGCACATGGAGATAATGGGCACACACTCAGTTTGGCATCAGTGAACTTAAAAACAGAAGTGAAAGATTTCCATGCTTGTGAGGAATTACTTCCTTGAGATAGCAGCAGCTATGATGTATACTGCTGAAACTGATCTCAAATGCCATATAGCAGAGCTTGACTGAAATCACTCCATTTAATTACTACTGCTGAAAATATGGAATTGCTCCCAGACACACCGATAGGCCAGCGTAGGCCACTCAAATTGCATGCCCAGTCCCTTAGAACCATCTCATGGGACATAGTAGCACAAAGTAGAACAAAACTAGTCTGGGAAAACACAGGAGCAGATTTTCAAGCCAATACCTTGAGTGCAGTGGCACCTTTACCAAACAATAAGGAACTGGACAAGACGCAATGCTTTGCATGCTGTATTGTATGTGTAAGAGGTTGATGAGAGTCAGGTAGTGCCCTTTGGCACAAGTAATTTCAGTTCAGTAGAGGTAGAGCTGTAATGACATGAACTGGTATACAACCTACATACATACTCCACAGTGTGGTGTATGGTAGAGGGTATTCTGTACCACCACTAGTCACTTCCTTTCCTGTCCCACTCGCAAACGGTGTAAGGGAAAAATGGCTGCCTATATGCCTCCATACGAGCCCTAACTTCTCTTGTCTTGTCTTCGCAATCTTTGCATGAAATGTACATCAGTGACTGTAGCATCACTCTGGAGTTGCCTACAAATGCACTTTCTCAATATTTTTTGCAAAATTACTCTTGTCGTCTCTCCAGTGATTCTCATTCAACTTCACAAAGCAACTTCATTAACACTCACATGTAAATCTAACCTACTGCTAACAAATCTAACAGCGTGTCTCTGAATTGCTTCAATGTCTTCCTTTAATATGATCTGATGGGGACGACAAACATTCAAGCAGTACTCAAGAATGGGTTGACATGCATTTGTAGATGAACTACACCTTCTTGATGAGCTATACCTTCTCAAACCTCTCCCAATAAACCTGTCAACCACTCACCCTCCCTACTACCATCCTTACATGTTAATTCCACTTCAAATCACTTTGCAAAATTATGCCTGGATACTTCATTACCGTGACTGGGTTAAACACAACACAACTAATGCTGCATGCGAATATTATGGGTTTCTTTCTCCTACAAACCTGTGTTGAACATTACAGGACTGGTTTTCCTACTCAACTGCATTAACTTACATTCTTCCACATGTAGATCAAGCAGACATTCATCACACCAAATAGAAATTCTGTGAGAGTCATACTGTATCCTCCTTTAGTCATTCAATAATGATACTTTTCCATATACTACAGTGTCATCAGTAAACATTTACAGATTGCTGCTTGTCCTATCTGTGAGATCATCTATATATATAGAGAACAAGAACAGTACTATTACACTACCCTGAGGAACTCCTTATGATACCTTTCTCTCTGACTAACACTCGCTGTCAAGAACAACATACTGGGTTCTGTAACTTAAGTCTTCAAATCACTCACATATCTGGGTATATATTCAATACCCTTCCTTCGTTAACAGTTTGCAGAGGGATGTTGTGTCATATGCTTTCCGAAAGCATGGTTTGCAGGATATCATGTGAGAAAATAGCAAGCTGAATATTGCACGAGCATTGTTTTCTAAATTTGTGCTGATTATGGACAGAAGCTTTTCTGCCTCAAGAAAATGTATTATATTCGAACTTAGAATACATTCAAAAATCCTGCAGCATACTGATGTTAAGGATTTGAGTCTGTAATTTCGCAGGCCCATTCTTTTACCCTTCTTACATACAGGAGTCATCTCCTGTATTTGGCACTTTGCACTGGGGGAGAGATTCATGACAATGCAATACAAGGAAGAAGTGAATGCCGCAGAGTACTCTCTGTAAAACTAAATTGGGATTCTATCCAATCCTGATAACATCTGTTTCCAACTATTTAAGTTGCTCTACACCTGGGATGGCTATTACTATGTTCTCTGTCTGTGCAACAGTAACAATTATATGTCTGTACAGTCCTACTGTGTGAATGTTTTCTTCCTTCTTACTGGCTTTATTAGCTTTAGTGATCATCGTCACTATGATGACATCATGATCACCCATATCTACAGTGACACTGTTGATAAGGTAAGGTCTGTTTGTAGCTACAAGGTCTAAAATATTTCCACTGTGTGCAAGTTCTCAAACAACCAGCTCAAGCCAGAGGAACAGGAAGAGGAAGTTTTGAACAGAGAGTTAAAATATACAGTATTCAAAGCAGGACAATCTGTAAATGTAGTTACACTGTGGGATTTGATTAATATTGGAGCGGATGCAGGAGAGAGTGTCCAATTTGTTTCTCCACCACAACAAAAACAAAATGGTTGATTGATTTGGGGGACAGGACCAAACAGCGAAGTCATTGGTCCCATCAAATTATGGAAGGATGGGGAAGGAAGTCAGTCATGCCCTTTCAAAGGAACCATCCCGGCACTTGCCTGAAAAAAATTTAGGGAAGTCACGGAAAACCTAAATCAGGATCGCCAGGCATGTGTTTGAACTGCCGTCATCCCAAATGTGAGTCCAGTGTTCTAACCAATGTGCCACTTTACTCAGTTTCCTAGGGGTATTCCTTTAGTTACACATTGGCTTCTAGACAATTTGAATGGGTCTATATTAAGTGTTGTTATAGTTCACTGAGTGGTGACAGGGTTCCTATCACTGAACTTACTGTAGATGTTATGTCAGTCAATGCTCACAAAATTGTTTAGAGCTTGTGCTAGTTTCGTCTGTCTAGGCATTGCCAATATCCTACAAATATCTCTCGGCTGATGGCTGCATCAAAACATGCTAGGAGTCATGATTTTATTGAGGATTGTACTAGATGAGGCTCCTTCTGTGGTTTTGGCACAGCGATTGGCTAAGCAATGTTTACAGGCTATTGATAACGTCTACACAGAGGAAAACCAGTACAGCCACTGAACTTATTTGTGAACATTGTCTGAAATAAACTTAACGGTGAAATCTACTGTCCTCACTGACTCCCTCAGCCAATGTCACAGTAAAAATGACCAAATAATTGGTTTAGAAGAGTTGATTATGACCAACATTTTGACGATATAATGGGTAAAATATCTGACTCCTCATATTCAATGCATTGGTATTTCTTAAGCATGAACATCATTAAGTTGTACAGTGATATTTTCTTGACAATAAGTATAAAGATTAAGTTTCTACGATTTGCCTGTTAATGTATATCCTGACTCGTTCTGCATCCCTGAAGGTTCACCTTATTGATTGAATCAACAGAACATGATGAATGAAATACAATCCTGTGCATCTATTTTCTTAATGTTTTTGTAAACAAGAGTAACCTATCCCCTTCTCTGTTGCACTGTACAACATGTTCATGTCTCACTAACACACGGGGTGGTTATAATTAAACTTTTGCTTCCTGACAGGAACCCATGAAAAAACACATGAATGTAGAATAATGAAACTTTGTGGAAACACTTGTAATGACATCTGGAAGAGAAATAATGAATAAACCATTGAAAGAAACACATTTTAATTTACTCATGAGAGGTTAGCATTTGTTAACTGCATACCATGTTAACATTCCATGTTGCTAAATGTGATGACCATTTTCAGTCATAACAGCCTGGAACCACACTAGAGTTGCACTGTTATGACCCAAAACATCTCTGGTGGGATGTTGCCTTTATCTCCATTGCTATGATCATCTTCAAATTCCAATGTGTGTTAGTGTCCTGTTTTTAAACCCTGTCCTTTGGGTAACCCCACAGCCAGAAATCACTCAAGTTCAGATTTAGTTATCTTGGTGGCCACAGCGTTCGGAATGGTTTACAAAGCAACTGAGTGACCTCTTAAGCAATATGAGGCAGAGCTCCACCATGCACCAAAACAGCTGAGTCCAAAGTACCAGGGATCACATGTTGGCAAAGCAGATCACAGTAACGTGCCGTTCATGTTGCATGTCCTTGGCAACTGAGTTCCTCAAAGAAAACGGACCAACCATGAACTGTGCTGTGAAGCCACACCACACAGGGACACGTTCTCCAGGAAGAGGAATTGCATGAACATTATTAATGGTGATGATCCCCAAATGCAACAGCTGTGGGAGTTCACTGTCCCCCAGTCAGTGTAAAGTGTACTTCACCATTCCACAAAATTCCAAGACCACATGTCATCAACTTCAACTTTTGCAAGAAACATCAGAGCAAAGTCTACTCAAATGTCTGCATGATGCATCAAAAGTTCGTTAGTAATACGAAGTTCATACGTATACCAATTCACAACTATTCAATTTACTTTTCGAATGGTATACCATGGAATGTTTAGCTGTCACAACACAGCTCGTGCGCTGCTTACAGATTGCATCCAGCATTCTCAGCCATGGCAACACTAAATTCTTCAACAATCTGCGGTGCAAATGACCATCTGCCTCCAGGAGCAATTCCCAAATTGCCAGTTAATTCAAACGTCTAAATCATGTTGTTGAACCTGTTGAAAGAGGACATCTCTGTATGCCTTTAATATGATGATACTTCCAAAGACCAGCAGTAGGCTTACTATTGCTCTTTCGATAAAACAGCTTTATGAATACTGTAAAGCAATGCTCGCATTGTGCCGAACAATGCAGATAGTCTGCAAGTGTAATGCATCTGACACTTGTGTTTCAGCCCTATGTTGCCACACCGTACCAGCATCTAACAGCAAATCTTGACACTAACACTACTAACAATGCAAATCATTCCTATAAAGTCAGGTACCCATACATTAACTTGTTTTCCACATACAATGGTTCAAGTACTGGTAGCAAAAGTTTAAATATAACTGCCCTGTATAAGAAAATACCAAAAGAATGTGTCTGGAATGCAAAGTAGTAATAAGTTGAGAGTAATTTAAATCTGGGGTAGACGTTAACAGCCTCGTCAACTGTTAAATGTGAGATGGTGAAGAGAACACTGGTGACAAAACAAACAACATGATGGAAGTAAGCACTTAACATAGAAGACATGAGGCCACCAGCTAAAATAATTTTAAAGCTTGGTCAAGATGGTTGTAGAAGCTTCATTCGCCTACTAACTTACAATACATAGTAAAATACAGTGATAATTATATGTTGAACATGACATTCAAAAGTTCTGAAGCGGAAGCAAGAACGATCGTAAGAGCCAAACAGTTTATTTTACAGCTGCTCTTTCTCGCAAGAACTGCGTAGAGGCTTTACATGCAACTGTTCTTAATAGTTGTTTTCACGACAGAGTATGTTACAGCTTTTGTCCGTCCAGATTTACCCTTATGCATTGATCACTGCAACATCTACCTCTAACGTCGAAATTCCGCTTCATAAACAGTGTGTGAGTAATCACATTCTTGAAATTGAAACAAAAATAGGCACAGCACATAACAAATAAAATGACTACCTTGTCAGGGCACTTAAAATTCAATAAGGTTTTTGAACATGACTCGTCTGCTGACAGATTAATTAACGCTAAACATGCGTCTTTCGCAACGCTTGTGTTATCACTTGCGGTCAACTTGAGCAAAGAGCCAATTATTTCTGGCACCGCACTCAGAGCTTTTCGGCCTTCATCAGTGCCGGTAAGACCTAAAGTTAAAAAAAAAGACAAGTTAACACCATTGTACATGCCCATTACTTTCAAGAATTTTGGCTTGTATAGACCAAGTCTCACCTAATACATATTGCAGCGAAATTTTCTTCACATCTATGCGCGAGTCACTCCGTAAAAATATTGCTACCTCATTTAGCTCCTTTATATTACTGCCCATACTGAACAATTTTCTATTGGTTATGTTTACAAAATACACATTTTTTTTAACCCACACAATGTACTCGCGCAAAGATATTCACACATGACTGCAGATATTCCACAGAACACCTTTAGTGCAAGCCCATATTAAAGATTGGGTGTTTGATTTGGGGGAAAGGACCAAACAGCGAGATCATGGGTCCCATCGGGTTAGGGAAGGATGGGGAGGGAAACCGGCCGTGTCCTCCAAAGGAACCACTCCGGCATTTGCTTGAAGCGATTTAGAGACTCACGAGAAACCTAAATCCCGGACGCGGGTTTGAACCGTCGTCTTCACGAATACGAATTCAGTGTGCTAACCACAGCGCTGCCTCTTTCGATTCCCATGATAAAAGGCGAGTGTCCAGCCGGGTTCACACAAACAACTAATGTGACGCCATAGCTTCTTGCTTTCCGTAGTGGCATCGTGAGCTACGGTTAACAAAGGACGCCACAAATTCTACGTAGTTGTACAGCTTTCAATACGGCGTCAGTTAAAATCCTATTACCGGGTAGGAACGTTATAGTGCAGGTTATGTCGTTAGAACTGTGGCAAGAGTTAAATACAAGGAAGACGAAATCCAAATGTTGGATCCGAAAGTAGATTTCACACAGGGGTAAATCAGAGGCCTCAAACACATTTATAAAAGAAATTCGAAAATGAAAATATTGTCTGCAATGGCGAACAAATCAACAGCTCGCATGTAAATATCATCTGCAGACACACCACTCTTCCAATTTTGAATAACTAATTTTTAGTTTAGCAGCCGCCACATCACACTTGGGAGCTATTTTCTGTATATAATCCACAATTTATAAAACGCTTGGTCTCACATACGACGAAGTTTAGACGACTCGCTTTTCTGGTTGCATACACTAAGCAGCCATAACATTATGACCACTGATCTACTGTCGATATAAACTTGTCCAGGCGATAACACCATCACCTGGTGAGGAATGACTGCTAGTCAGACACACGCGTGGTGCATGTAGTATCAGTGAGTATGCTGTCTGTGTGTTGAATGGGGAAGGTGCTCGGTGTATCTGAGTTTGACCGTGGGCAGATTCTGATACGCTGGAGGATCGGCGCGAGAATTTCGGAAACGCACCAGTTGTCGGGTCTTCGAGGAGTACTGTGGCGAGTATCTTCAACATGTGCTGAAACCTAGGTGAAACCGCATCCGGATGTCGTGGGGTTGAGCGGCCACCCCTGAATGCAGATGTCGGACCTCATAGGCTGGGCATACTGGTAACACAGGACAGGTGGCGAACTGTGGTGAAACTAACATCAGCGTTTAATTCTGGGTAGAGTTCAAGTGTAACTGACCACACAGTGCACCAAATACTCCTAATGAAGGGCCTCCACAGCCGACGACCAATGCTTGTGCCAATGTTAACGCCATAACATCAGCAACTACGACAGAAATGGGCACATGACCATCAACACTACACATTGGCACAGTGGCAGACTGTTGCATGGTCTGATGAATCCCAATACCTTTTTCATCATGCCAGTGGGAGGGCGGTAATCTGTCGTCTTCCAGGCGAAAAATTCCATGCCACCCGTACTGCAGGACGAAACAAGCTGGCGGGGGCTCCATTATGCTCAAGGAAGATTCACGTGGGCATCCATGGATCCAGCAGAGCTTGTGCAAGGCGCCATGATGGCCAAGGAGTATCGTGCACAGGTTGTAGACCATGTACACCCTTTCATGACAATCATGTTTCATAACAGCAGTGGCATTTTTCAGCAAGATAATGTGCCATATCACTAGGCCAGAAGTGTGATATTGTGGTACAAGGAACACTGTGGTGAGTTTCAGTTGATATGCTGGCCCCCCAACTCGCCAGACCTGAATCCAATTACATATCTGGGATGTGACTGGACATGGTGTCAGAGCTCATCGTCCTCTTCGCGGAATTTATGAGGATTGCGAGGCTTGCATGCGCAGATGCGTTGCCACCTCGCTCCAGCGACCTACTAAGGCCTCATTGCTTTTATGCCATGACACGTCCTCACTATTATCTGTGCCAAAGGTGAACATACCAGCTATTGGGTAGGTGTTAATAACGTTCTTGCAGATCAATGTATATTACGTGTACTTATTTATTCATCCACAAATCTTTTAAGACAGTGGGATAAGTCACTGGTTTACAAACAAATATTGCACCCCCCCCCCTCTCCACCGCCCCACGCACACACACACACTGCTGCAGAAAATCAAACATAGGTTACCATTCTTGTAGTTCCAGAAATTGCAAAAGTGTACCTGCTGACCACTGTTTCATATTTTTTAGTAGTAAAATGACAACACACTGAAACCAAATGGAGTACAGCAGCAAATACTCCGACAGCTGCGACAGAATGCTCATGTTTCAAAATACTGCCAGCAGGGATCAGTCATCGAAGGAAAATGGCGCAACGCAGTACAGCTGAATTGAACTTTTTGTGGCATGACAGAAGTTGCATCTCATAAGTTAAGCCACTAAAAACTGGCAGCTTACACATGAAACTGCATTGCAACAAGCTGTGACGACACTTTTGTTGTGTGTGTATGAACTCGGCTTTAAGCTGGATTTCCACAGGCATAAATTTCTTACACATGCATCCAAAACGACAGTACTGACTGTTCTGCAGTAATAAGAACCTCAGCGAGGTCTCACTCTCAGTTACAGTACATTTTATTTCATTTAGTCACTTTGAATGATGTTGTGTTTATCGATTACAAATCAGTGATTATAAAGGGTTACTGAATGCTAAAAAGTTGTTCCTGTCGCACTTCAAGAACGAATTGCCACTTTAGAAAGTCTTTATTTATTTAGTTGAAGACTAAGCCTATTATTCTGGCATGCCACTAACTTTTCACATGATTCTAGATCTGTGATGTCCAATGAATCAGAATAGAATAAGAGCAAATCACCAAACAAGAGCTGATGAAGCTTGTAGGTGATGGTGAGGGAAGCAACATCGTGCAAGAAAGTAGAATGACATTCGGCTTCTGTGACTTATCCATAAGTTTGCATGACAGTGTGCAAGTTGAGTCCCATAGTGCTCAGAGCCATTTTTGACAGTGTACAAGTTGGGTGATTCTAGGTGTAAATCTGACTTGCGCGAGTGGTGTTGGGGTATGCATGTGTAGGAAATTCATGCCCATGAAAACCCAGCTTTAGAAAGTAAATTTGCACAAATCGCTTAGAGGAGCTACCTCTGCAAGTTCTTTGGATGTGGAACTGCCTCCTATTATATCACTCTGCTGCACAGGTATTCCTTGCTAAATTAAACACTCTACAGTCCAGGGCTATTTGAACCTGCCTTGGAGCGAAGCGATCTACACCTACAAATGAACTATTAGTGGAGGCGGTGGAGATCCTCTTAACATTCAGTGACAAATACTTCCTGATAAAATTTTATATTCAAGACATGACAGTTAAGGACAGCTCTGTCAATAAAAATAAAGACAGCATTTAACTTACTAGGACTGCTTCTAACAGAAGAATTAAAAATCCCTGTGTTCTACTTTCAGCACAGAGTATCCTCTGATACGCTGGAGGATCGGCGCGAGAATTTCGGAAACGCACCAGTTGTCGGGTCTTCGAGGAGTACTGTGGCGAGTATCTTCAACATGTGCTGAAACCTAGGTGAAACCGCATCCGGATGTCGTGGGGTTGAGCGGCCACCCCTGAATGCATTAAGTGTTCCAGTCTATTACTTATGTTGCTGTACAATCTATATGTACTCAGCTTTCAAGTACCGGTATATTACTTTTTACAGATTACTTGGGACAATACATTTCATAAATTCAACTTCTATGTCTATGTTACACAAAAGTGACCAGATTTCACCTACTTTTCTACTGATGGATCAAAAAGTTCTCAAGAGAAATACACTAGATACGCTAATGTTTGTCACTGACTTCTAGTCTGGAAGATATACAAATTGCCAAAGACAGTTTCTATATTCAAAGTGGACGCAGTGTCTGTTTTAGAGGCCCTTAAATTTATACCGTATTTTCAACTTCACTCTGTAGGATTTTAATTGTATCAGATTCCCAGAGCGTCCTCAAAAACATCGAGAATAGGAGTTGGAATAATTCAACTAACCGATATATTCTGGATATTATTAAGGAAATTAATTGCTGTCATAAAATGGCCAAATTATTTATCTTCAGTGGGTATAAACTTCAATGAGGAAGTGGACATCTTAGCTAAGCAAGCGATGTCAACAAGCAATATTCTTGACTACAAAACAACATATATGAATTGCATGCATAACACCAAATATTTTGTTCTACTCCAATGGCAAGAGAAGTGGAATGAATTAAAACAACAGAAAAGTTGTTATTGTGCAGTGCTAAAGCTCAAGTAATCTTCCTACTGCAGATCAAGAGGGCTTAATTGAACCATTTGATTACATCAACCTTAATTCATCTTCGTTTCAACCACGATTTCTTCCCACTTCATTCACACTGAATTATCGTTTACAGTTCTCCTGCATGTGAGTGTAACTCTAAGACAATCACATCTTGCTTTCTTGTGCCAAATATGACAATGAATGAAAGGATTTTATTAAATCGATATAGTCATCAGGTTATCAGCTTCCACCCAGCTGCTACTAAGCTGCTATCTTCTAAAGACACTCATCTGTGTAAAGTAACAGGTAATTTCGTTAAGAAGATTGGAATAAATCTATAGGGTAGGTTGAAGTGAACTTTGGTTTATGTTACTGATATGATCCTTTACAGTTTATGCTGTACCGATATTGTTATATTCTCCTATAAAAATTCTGTATTCGATGGCTAAATAGAGAACATTCTCTAATGACAGAATAAATAAATAATTAAAAAAATGACTTCTGCAAGTCCCTGCAAGTTTCATCAAATTGCAGAGGTACCTTCCCCAAGTTACTGTAAATGGTTCATTGAAATTTGCTACAATTACTTGCCAAATTTGCCAATTGCTGCAAGTTTTTGTAAAATTGTAGACGTTTTGTGTGTACAATACGAAATTTCAGTATTGAAATTCAGGTGGCCCAGTGAAAAAAAAAAAAAAAACAGTGTGTAAATTCATAAAGGCGAGAGCTCTCATACGTTGCGGATTTCAAAAGCAGGCTTAAAAACAGGATGCTTTGGAGAATGCAGCAGAGTTTGAAATCACACAGGTTGAAATATTTTTAAAAAATCGCAGTTTGCAGACTCGGTATAGTCAAAAAGTCAATAAGGCTAAGAAATGAAAGAGCAGTCAAAGTGTAGATAATATGTACAGGGGTTGTACCAAAACTAAGGTTCCCATATTTTTTAAATTTATATGTAATTGAGGAGCTTACACTTTTGTCCGTTTTTTAACATAGTCTCCATTTTTTTGACATGCTTTTGAAGACGGTGCTCTAGCTTTTGTATTCCTAAGTCGAAGAAGCCTCCCGCCAACCCATTGAGAAAGCATGTGACCTGTGATCGACTTCATTGTCGCTCTTGAAGCGTTTGCCACCTAAGTGTTCCTTTGGCTTGGGTAAGAGGTGATGATCGCTGGGGGCTAAGTCCGAACTGTACAGGGGATGGGGCATAACAGTCCACCCAAATTTCTACAAAAGCTCTTGTGGTTGACCAGCGACGTGGGGTCGAGCGTTGTCGTGAAGAAGCACTACTCCCTCTGTCAATCGTCCTCTCTGGCGATTCTGGATTGCTCGCTGGAGTTCGGTCAATGTTTCACAGTATCTGTCTGAGTTTATTGTCGTCCTAGTTTGCATGAAATAGATGAGGAGTACCCCCTTCTGATCCCAAAACACAGTCGCCATAACCTTTCCTGCCGACTGCGTTTGTTTGAATTTCTTTGGTGGCGGTGAACAGGAGTGACGCCATTGACGAGATGGTTGTTCTGTTTCTGGGGTGTAATGAAACACCTACGTTTCATCTTCCATGACGATAGAGTCCATCAACTTCTCCTTGTTGCCTCCCCCCTCAAATTGTTGAAGAAACTTGCGAGCACAGTCAAGGTGTTGCTCCTTGTGTCCATCAGTCAGCATTTGGGGGACCCAGCGAGCACACACCTGGTGATAACCCAACGTTTCTGTTAAAGTTCTTCCAGTTGTGCTGTGGGAAGTTTCAGAAATGTGTTCAACAAGTTCACGGACAGTGATCCTCCTATCTTTGAGCAGCTCACTGTTGATCTTCTGTTCGTATCAGAAACCGGCGGGCTTCCATTCCGTTCATCATCGTGAACTTCCGTGTGACCTTGCCTGCCCTGTACCATTTCCGTACATGCTGAATGGACGTGCACTCTTCACCATAAACCTCAGTCAGTTTCTGATGAACCTCCATGGGTAGTAACTTCCTTGCATGGAGAAACCGGAGTACTGCTCGACCTCGCACTTTGCAGGAACGGCGATCAAGACTTCGCTCTCTGACGGCTGCCAAGCCAACACTGAGCGACGTAGTGAACTGCGGACGGACAGGCTCGAGAATGGGGGAACCACTACGTATGGCACTATTGTCGGATTTAGCCTAGCACATTCTGTCGATGCTGTAGCTCATTGGGAACCTTATTTTTGGTACAACCCTCGTACAAAGGAAAATGGAACTTGTTCCAACCTATGAAATTCATGTTTCGCTTCTACACAGCAGAGGAAGCAGACGATAATTTGGTAAGTGAAACAAATTTAATATTCTCCAAATAGCATTTGTTACTTTCTTACAAACATATTTATGTTTATACGAACATAAGAAATCGCCTGGAATTTAAAGGGGTCTGTATTGCCATTCTACTTCCCCATCTGGTGGAACAAAATAATCTGTAATTTCATTTCGCATGGCCAAGGCGCCGATTGGCCAATTTTGTACGTTTATGAGTTCCAATGGTATATTTGTTTCTGTATATGTATCTTTTCACCTTTCCCCTTGAGTTTGTAAATCTAGATAATCAAATATAGCAGGTGAGGCATAAATGGAACTTCTACACAGCTCTGTTACTAAAAGACTGTAGAGAGTGCAAAACACTTTGGCAATTTACCTCGATTTTTTTGGGTTTAGAAGAATTTTCGTTCGTAATACTGCAAAACGTGCACATATTAGTCCAAAAAAGTTTTCAGGCACGTTTCTTCCCCTAGAGGGCAAGGCTTCATAATATATTTTTTTATAGCATGTGGTGAACAAGAGCCTCAGTTACCATTGGCTGCTGTGTTTATGTGAGTTGTCAGTTTGCTTTCCAGCCGCCAAAGGAACTGGGTTTTTGGTTTATTCTTTGTGTGCAGTGAATGTTACATAGAGCCAGTTGTACAATCTCAGGTTAAATCTAGGGATAGCTAACCGAGTAAAAGGCAAAACATGGGGTAATTGGAGCGTGTGTTGTAAGACACCATTTTATTTCCCAGTTAGTTGTTCCCGCAATAGTGTTTCCATCCAATTAAGTTGGCAACTACTTAAGAGTATTTGCACGGACGTCATTTCATATTTACTTTAGGCATTGTCCACAGAAGTAGCGTGTCTAGCGTGAGCGATAAGCGTTCCAGATCGCAAAATTGTTCGTGTGAAGATATTTTGAGGCTGGTAAATACTGTAGACGAGTTCAAGAGTGTTGTAAGAAACACGAAAACATCTGTGGCCTCATTCAGTGGAAATATTAGTTCAAACGTTGAACTAAGTTTGTAGGGCACTTGCATCTATAACAATATAACGATGTAAAAATTTGTCGTTTGATCAATAAGAGAGTTCTCTACATTTCTGAATAAAGTATGGGAAAAATATGCAACAGTTTCCATTCATTAACAACTTCACACAGATCAATAGAGCAACTACAACAGGCATACGTCTTCTCCCCTCCTCCCCCCCCCCCCCTTTCAAGAAAAAAAGTAACGATTAGCCTAGTAAAGGCAACAGAGGCTACAGATCGGTGGCACCCCATACATGGAATGTAAGTTCCAAGTTGCATCCAACGAAATTTACAACTTGATAAAGTTGTCAAGATAAAGGACACCACAGTCCAAGTAGGGACATACTATAAAAGCAATTGTGAAATGTGGTCTGTTTTGTGAAACAGTTGGTCTTTTCCGAGTCTCCAAGTGTGAAAAAACAGAGTTAGTTGAGATTGATTTGACTGACATTCCTGAGAGGCGTTACCTGCCACCTTGTTGTTGTATTTATGTCTTAGAATGATTAATTCATGACAGCAGAAAAGGGTTTCTAAAGAAAGTACTTTTGCTGAATTGATAGACATTGTGCATCCACTTTTGCAGTTATTAGGCATATATAAATCTTGTTCCCATGATGTGATTGTTAATAATTATATCGGACATATATATTAAGAACAAGATGCCAAAATTAGCAATAAACAACGACAATCTTTCTTATAATCCTGGGGTAGACATGTACCTACAGTAGATATCCAGTCTGGAGGCTGTTATCGTATCTCACTATAAATTTTTGAGGAAGACAATTTCATATGTAAATTTGGCTTCTGCAATCATCTTAAGCAGCTGTATGTAATCTTGGAGGGAAGAGGAAGTAACTGAAGGCATGACACCTTCATTGCATTCTTCCTTTGCTATGGTCATCTCAGCTTACACCTGTCTGTTTTGTTCCCAGAATAAAAATACATGTTCTCAAATGTGGAAGAATAAACAGTGTTGCAAATGGTGCTGCTTCAAAAGTAGTGTGACACGAAGCAGAGAAGGGAGGAAGAACGGTACTGATTAAAAAAAGAGCATAAAGTTCAAAATTGGGATAAGAAAATACAAACTAAAGAAATGATTTGAGAATAAGAGTATATTATTGCATATACATGTGTTTATTTCATTTTCACTTAATTACATCAGAGAACTGAAATAATTAACAAAACTATCTTGTACATGTTGGCCAGTGCCATGCAAATCCTTTCAATAATTCTGTTGGTTGTCCCATTGCCAATACCAATGAAGTCTCCAATGGACAGAAAAAGGCACCAGGGCAAAATATTTGAGTGCCAGTAGTAGCTGCTTCATTGGTGTAACTTTCTGAAAGAAAGAAAAAGAATGGCATGAGACAGTTTGTTGGCAATTCAAGAGAAATTCATTGAATTGAATAACTAAAGATTCCTTGTTAGCTGAATGACAAGTACCTATTTTCTTATGACACAGAGGTAACATATTTTATGATAAATGTGGATGTGGTTTGTGGATAATACTAATAACCAAGAAACACAACAACCATATCCTAGAGCTTTCTTAAAAAGATTGACTTTCCTGTTAACTTTACTTTGTTAAAATTAGCTTGACCAAGCACAAAGAATTTATATGATCTAGGAATAATTCTAGGTGGTATATATATATATATATATATATATATATATATATATTCTTTGCTCTTAAGCGATCACTAAAAGTGGGAAGTTGTTGTCCCAATGGGAGATAAGAGTGAACAATGCTTTCTGCTATTGATGTCACTGAGTGAACAAACTGCCTATTGGCTTCTGTCTCGGGTTCTTCGGCCGACGTTCATCTAATGATTTTTCTGACGTTTCGCCAGCACGAGTGGCTGGCACTGTCAAAGCTTCACCCTGCATTGCCGGTGGTGAACTGGAGCCGAGCTCGCGGCCGCAGACTATATGTACCTGGCGCGCCAACGTCCGAAGGTTTATCCGCGGTCATTTCCGGTGCAGTTCTCCTCTTGCTACCAGCGACGGTCGTTCGCTGCAGTACGGGAAGCCAGGATCCGTTTACCTTAAGGCTTTCCTCTTTCTTGTTCAAACTGTTCGCGTGGTTTTTGTATTTCTACAGCTTCTCTGAACAAGCGCGTGTGATAGTGCTTCTCTACAGCCAGAACTTCCGTGTCGGCGAATTTTATTACGTGGTCGGTCTCATTCAGTGCGTGCTCTGCCACGGCCGATTTCTCCACCTGCCCCAACCTGCAGTGTCGCTTATGCTCTTTGATCCTGGTGTTAATTGATCGTCCAGTCATTCCGACATAAACTTTTCCGCATGTGCATGGTATACGGTATATTCCCGACATTGCAAGTGGGTCCCTTTTCTCCTTCGCCGATCTAAGACACTCTTTGATCTTCCTTGTCGGTTTGAAAATCGTCTTTACGCCATGTTTGCGCAATATACGGCCGATTCTGTCCGTCACTCTGGGAATGTATGGCAGAAAGGCCGTACCCGACATTTCTTTTTCTGGTTCCTGACTTCGCCGAGTGTTTGGCTCTGTTACACTTCTAATGTAATTTGTGGAGTACCCATTGCTCCTCAGAACAGTTTCCAGGTGTTGCATTTCTCGTTTGAGGTGTTGTGGCTCACATATTCGTCCTGCTCTCGTTACGAGCGTACTAATCATGCCGTTTGTCTGGCTCGGGTGGTGGTTTGACAGTTTGTGCAGGTATCGGTCTGTGTGTGTCGGTTTTCGATACACGCTGTGTCCCAGGTTTTCGCCTTCCCTTGTGACCAGCACATCTAGAAATAGCAGTTTCTTGTCCTTTTCTACATCCATGGTAAATGTTATGTTGGCATGGAGGCTGTTCAAGTGTCTTAGGAAGTCACCGAGCTGGTCTTCACCATGGCTCCACATCACGAAAGTATCATCGACGTACCTGTACCACACCTTAGGTTTACAAGTCGCCGAGTCCAGTGCCTGTGCTTCGAATTGTTCCACGAAGAAGTTGGCCACCACTGGACTGAGAGGACTACCCATGGCGACGCCTTCCAGGTGTTCGTAGAAATCGCCATTCCACGTGAAATAGCTCGTGGTGAGACATGCATGGAAGAGCTTTTTGATGTCTTGCGGGAACATGAAACCGACGTGCTCCAGAGCGTCACTGAGTGGCACTTTCGTAAATAACGAAACAACATCAAAGCTGACCAGGATGTCGTTTGGTGCAAGTTTCAGTTTCTTCAGCTTCTCAATGAAATGTCCTGAGTCCTTAATGTATGTGTCGGTCTTCCCCATGTGTGGCTGGAGCAGAGAGGCCAAGTCTTTTGCCAGTTTAACGTTGGTGAGCCGGGAGCGCTAACGATCGGTCTCAGTGGAACGTTGTTCTTATGGTTCTCGGGTAATCCATACAGCCGAGGTGGTTGGGCTTCCGTGTTGCGCTGGTTTCTCTGTATGTCCGCCGGCAGAGAAGACACCTTAATTAATCGATTCGTATTCCGAGTGATACGCTGCGTCGGATCTGCGCTTAGTTTTCGGTACGTCGTCGGATCTAATAGGTCTCGGATCTTTTGCTCATAATCTTCGGTCTTCATTACGACGGTCGCATTCCCCTTGTCGGCAGGCAGTACCAATATACTCTTGTCGGCGCTGAGATTCTTAATGGCTTGTACCTCTTCTTTCTTCAGGTTGCAAGCTGGTGGTTTTGCTCGGCGCAGTATCCTGGCTGTTTCCTTGCGTATTTCCTCTGCCCTTTCACAAGGAAGGGTCCGAATGGCTGCTTCGGTGTTGGCAATGATGTCCTCCATAGGTATAGTTCAGAGATGAACTTACATCAACCACCAAATAAATTTGAAAAACTGACTGCAATAATAGAGAAAGCTGTATGTGAGGTCAGTGAGGAAAGAATGAAACTGGCTGCTAGGAAAGCAGTGTAAGAAAATGACAGATGTTCGGATATTGCAGTTGCACTTGATGGAAGTTGACAGAAAAGAGGACATACTTCCATGAACGGAGTAGTGACTGCCACGAGTGTAGACACCAGTAAAGTGTTAGATGTGGAGATAATGTCTAAATATTGCAAATGTTGTAAAGTCAATGAACATAAAGAACACAACTGTGTGGCTAATTTTAGAGGAACAAGAGGTGGTATGGAAGTTCATGGAGTACAACAAATATTTCATCATTCCGTAGAAACAAGGGGTGAACGGTACACCAAATATTTGGGTGATGGTGACAGTAAGGCATACAACAATGTGGCGAACTCTAAGTCATATGGAGATGCTATTATTAGAAAATTGAATGTGTAGGCCATGTTCAAAAACGTTTGAGAACAAGGCCAAGAAAACTAACAGTTGATATGAGAGGAAAAAAATTAGAAGATGGAAAACTGTTGACTGTACATGGTCAGGTAACTAAAACTGAAATAGAAAACTTGCAGGTATACTATGGGCAGGCAATTAGGAGAAATAAAGAAAATCTGGAGGCAATGAAGAGAGATGTTTGGGCCATATTCTTCCATAAATCCTCTACTGATGATAAGCCATGTCATGGATTGTGTCCATCAGGAGAAAATTTATGGTGCAAATACAATAGGGCTCACGCAACTGGAGAATCTTATTCTCACCAGCATTCTCTTCCTGCTGCTGTTATCACAGCAATTAAACCTATTTTCAGAGACTTGGCTCATCCTGACCTTCTAAGGAAATATCTGCATGGGCAGACACAGAACCCAAATGAATGTTTCAATGGCATAATTTGGAACTGCCGTTCCAAAACCGTACTTGTAGGTACGCATACAATGAAACTAGAAGTTCATGATGCTGTTATTACGTTCAATTACGGTAATATTGAAAAGTGTTGGGTACTGATAAAGCTGGGAATCAGTCCTGGTGAAAATATGATCAATGGGCTGCAACATTGCGATAAAATGAGGATAGCTGATGCAGACATGTCTGCATCTAATATGGCGAAGAAAACAAGACAAACATCCAGGAAGGTGAAAAAGAAGCTGGAAGACCTGCTACAGGCCAAAGAAGGGCCATCATATGCAGCAGGACAGTTTTAATTAACTGTATGTAACAAATTTCAAAAGTTTTTTCCTTAAAGTCAATTTCCCACAAAGTAAAATTTTCAGTACGTATACCCAATTATATCAGAAACTATCGTAGGTAACTGAATGAAATTTTCAGAGACTCTGTATAACATAAAAAGCCACCTCTGGTACTACATTCATTAATATTCCCACATTAGGAAGTCCACAAATAATATTTTCTGCAGAAAAAAGCCGGCCGCGGTGATCTCGCGGTTCTAGGCGCGCAGTTCGGAACCGCGCGACTGCTACGGTCGCAGGTTCGAATCCTGCCTCGGGCATGGATGTGTGTGATGTCCGTAGGTTAGTTAGGTTTAAGTAGTTCTAAGTTCTAGGGGACTGATGACCACATCTGTTAAGTCCCATAGTGCTCAGAGCCATTTGAACCATTTTTTTGCAGAATTTAAAAAAGTATTTCTTAAAAACTATAAAATGGATAAAGTAGACTTTAGTACAGTTGACTCTATTAACATCATGTAACATACAATAAAATATTAAGGTCCTGCATCAAATAGTTTTTTCAAAAATGGCTCAAATGCATGTCTAAATTAACATGAGTTAGAAAGACATGGTTTGGTGCCCTTAAGGCATTACTGAATACAACGAAACAGTACTCGATTTGGTTCGGTGTATTAACGCATTGCTAAATTAAACGAAACCGTCCTTTCCACTACTGCAAGAACTGTAACACACGCCATATAAATAAGACTATTTCGGCACAAATCGTCATTTCAGTATGCCTGATTTACATAAATAACACAATGGGACTCACGAAGTACTGAAATCAAATGCATTCCACTACAAATAAGCAGAATTATTTTAGAAAACAGAGAAATAGTCTCACCTGCCCGTCATATGCTCCAATTTCTCACATACAAGATTGAGAAGACGAAATACAGCTACCTTTGATAAGCGAAATCTGGATATAATTCGTAATTGGCGTCGTCCCACTTTTTTCTCCTTCCTCATTGTCGTGAAGAGTTCAGACAAAATCTCGTCACTACTGTCTGCAACTCCATCTGTCACTATTCCTGCCATGTCGAAATCTTGCTAACTGGCCAGAAATCGCCATTTAAATTATCCCGAGTTTATTCTCTGGTTAAGTGTTATTCCAGGTTTTTACAAAGTGTTATTACGGAAATAGAGCGTAATCGGCTGCTAACCTGAGACTCTATAACCGGCCCATAGGACGATAATTTCTTAGCAGTGATAGGCAGTCTTGTCAAGCTCTTCACTAGCGCTAACTATAGCCCACATCACATAGACAGTAGGCGAACGAAGTCGATGTTGCCGAACTGTGTTGCTGCGTATCACGGTAAAAATATACACTCCTGGAAATTGAAATAAGAACACCGTGAATTCATTGTCCCAGGAAGGGGAAACTTTATTGACACATTCCTGGGGTCAGATACATCACATGATCACACTGACAGAACCACAGGCACATAGACACAGGCAACAGAGCGTGCACAATGTCGGCACTAGTACAGTGTATATCCACCTTTCGCAGCAATGCAGGCTGCTATTCTCCCATGGAGACGATCGTAGAGATGCTGGATGTAGTCCTGCGGAACGGCTTGCCATGCCATTTCCACCTGGCGCCTCAGTTGGACCAGCGTTCGTGCTGGACGTGCAGACCGCGTGAGACGACGCATCATCCAGTCCCAAACATGCTCAATGGGGGACAGATCCGGAGATCTTGCTGGCCAGGGTAGTTGACTTACACCTTCTAGAGCACGTTGGGTGGCACGGGATACATGCGGACGTGCATTGTCCTGTTGGAACAGCAAGTTCCCTTGCCGGCCTAGGAATGGTAGAACGATGGGTTCGATGACGGTTTGGATGTACCGTGCACTATTCAGTGTCCCCTCGACGATCACCAGTGGTGTACGGCCAGTGTAGGAGATCGCTCCCCACACCATGATGCCGGGTGTTGGCCCTGTGTGCCTCGGTCGTATGCAGTCCTGATTGTGGCGCTCACCTGCACGGCGCCAAACACGCATACGACCATCATTGGCACCAAGGCAGAAGCGACTCTCATCGCTGAAGACGACACGTCTCCATTCGTCCCTCCATTCACGCCTGTCGCGACACCACTGGAGGCGGGCTGCACGATGTTGGGGCGTGAGCGGAAGACGGCCTAACGGTGTGTGGGACCGTAGCCCAGCTTCATGGAGACGGTTGCGAATGGTCCTCGCCGATATCCCAGGAGCAACAGTGTCCCTAATTTGCTGGGAAGTGGCGGTGCGGTCCCCTACGGCACTGCGTAGGATCCTACGGTCTTGGCGTGCATCCGTGCGTCGCTGCGGTCCGGTCCCAGGTCGACGGGCACGTGCACCTTCCGCCGACCACTGGCGACAACATCGATGTACTGTGGAGACCTCACGCCCCAGGTGTTGAGCAATTCGGCGGTACGTCCACCCGGCCTCCCGCATGCCCACTATACGCCCTCGCTCAAAGTCCGTCAACTGCACATACGGTTCACGTCCACGCTGTCGCGGCATGCTACCAGTGTTAAAGACTGCGATGGAGCTCCGTATGCCACGGCAGAGTGGCTGACACTGACGGCGGCGGTGCACAAATGCTGCGCAGCTAGCGCCATTCGACGGCCAACACCGCGGTTCCTGGTGTGTCCGCTGTGCCGTGCGTGTGATCATTGCTTGTACAGCCCTCTCGCAGTGTCCGGAGCAAGTATGGTGGGTCTGACACACCGGTGTCAATGTGTTCTTTTTTCCATTTCCAGGAGTGTATATATGTGGCCACTTATCATGGGATAATTATATATTTTTATTTTTATAATTATATTTTATGATTTTGGTTGGGGTGTCTTTAAATATAGTGGGCTAGCATGAGACTATTAATTAACAAATACCACGATAACACTCTTACGGACATCGGCTGCCCCAAAGTACATACGATATAATATTTCTTAAACACAATGCACGACTCACCGCCTTCTAATAGATGGTTTGCGTGAGCGCTGCCATTTAGAAAATAAAATATATGTATTCTTACACAAACTGTAATTATTAATATGGGTCTCAGGGCTACTGGTTATTTATGTACCAAATTTCATAAAGATTGACTGAGATATTGCAGAACTTATTGAATGGAATGATTTTCAATATTTCTTGTTCATTATTTGCAAGGCAAAATTGGAGAGAATCTTATCTGCCGTTAAGCGGCCAAAATGGAACATACTGAAATCATTCAGTGCTGCCGACCAAATGCTGCTAGGGAAGAAGAGCTTCTGGCAATTCGAATTTCTGGAAAAACTTGGTTAATGATAATTAATGGTTGCGACCATGAGAGGTGACAACTAAGTCAATAATACACACTTTATAATATCAATTTCTCTTATATTTTGCTAAAATACAGAAAAAACTTACATTAATTATCAGACAGCACTACAAT
The DNA here is from genome assembly GCF_023864345.2 of Schistocerca serialis cubense. Taxonomy (NCBI): domain Eukaryota; kingdom Metazoa; phylum Arthropoda; class Insecta; order Orthoptera; family Acrididae; genus Schistocerca; species Schistocerca serialis. The sequence continues at coordinate 415,819,344 of NC_064646.1, forward strand.
GGTGGCCTACCTCTAGACAAAACAAAAACAGGAGGGAGAGTTCAATCAAAGCAATGTCTCTGATCTTTATGACCCATGTTACACAGAGATTATACAAAAAGCGGTTCATTGTTAATTACATCGATATTTGATGATAATAATTTACATTCTTTACTATTTGTTACACATCTCGCAGACGTACTTTGTCTTTACATAATTTATGGTTCACATGTCGCATAACAAAAACTTCTTTTACCTTTCTCCAAATGTCCATTTATGTGACGTACCGTAACATGCGGACAACAATCAATTTCATTTGGCCTCAGTACATCGCATTATACATTCAAATCTTTGAGGGAATAATACATTTTAAAACGGATTTCGATCCGTCGTCTATTTTGTAAACCCTCGTCGCCTGTTCTGTACAAGGTCTCATTGCTACTTCTGCGGAGGCTGAGTTGCCACTGTTGTAACAGTAGGCTGAGTTTGTGAGTTCGTGAAATGGCTTCTGGTGCAGTGCACCGCTAAGACAATTTCTCCCTGCCGCTTTTACACAACTATGCCCCAGGGTTAGGCAACAGGATAGGAGAACGAAAGTTCTACAAGATTCCAAAAAAATTAGCAACAAAGCCACTCAAATGAGTTAAAAAGGTTTACTTATCTTTGTGACTTGTCTAATAGCGAAGTCTGCAATACTGCATGTAATATAACACAAGAAAGGCCCTCAATGGCTAAGTGCACAGCACAGTACATAGCAAATGTAGTTTACAACAAATGTCTGTTCACTTTTAAGAGTTCACTAAACGACGTTCCCTGTTTAAATCAGCCCTGGACGATGATCTATAATGAAGTGGGAGAGTGCTGCTCTTCTCTCTTCTGAGCAGGCTTCTGTCTGTTGTCACCCGGTCATCGACGGATTGTACTTGGCAGGCAATTGGCCGAGGCGAAGTCGGTATTTTCATCCTCAGCGCCGCCCGTGGCGCTCGTGGAACCCGCGCAAGTGGCGAGTCTCTGTGTCACTGGCACCAACTAGCATCTTTGTGCCTGTGCATCTTTGCGCCTGTGGTGCTTTTGCCCAGATTTTGTCTTGTTCGGACGACACAGCAGTCTACATGAAAGAAATATTGAGGTTGTGTCCACTGCTCCACAGCAATTGTCTGTGTAGTGTCGGTAACGTAACGTTAGCGACAGCCCCGGACGGTGAACACGTCCCGCCCAATCACCCCCCTCCACACCAATCCATATCCTAAGCTCCGACCATGGTCTGCCACATGTTCCAACATCAAAGTTGTTCGTATCACAGATATGCCAGTCATAACAAGGGAGAAAATCAGTAGTTAGTACGAAATACAGTTTTTCCGATACCATTGTGAAAAGAAATAGAAATATGTTCATTAATATGCGGGTTGAAAAATCATCAATAAGAAAGAAAAAAAATGGTATCCACCCTGTCTTTTTTATTTCATGAGCTTTCATCTACACTATATCAAAAAATCTGATATTTGTTAACTGCTGTGAGCGCAAATTTCCGTCATATCGGGTAGTGTAAGAAATTCTGTTGGGAAATATTAATTGGTAGTATTGCTAAGGATGCTGTCCATTATCTCGATTGTCTAAAGTCAATGTTGTGCATAAACAAGGCAAAGTCGATGTCTTGGTTTGTTTCTGATTAACTCATTAAGACTAAAGAATATAGAGAGGGATAATGTAGGAATGTGTAATGCAAGCAGTCAGATATTTATACAGTGACGTTCTTCAATAATATTTGCCTGTGTAATGGGTGAATTTTTACTTGTGAACTCTTATGACTGCTTGCTTATAGCAGACACAAGATTACTTTGAGTTCTTCTTCAGTGTTTGAGAGCTTTAGAGTTGCCTATTGTTAAACATATGTACATAATTTCGTCAGTGTCATTCCAACACATCTTATCGTACTTTAATGTCTGTTAGATATCAGTTTTGACAGCAGTTGGCCACAACAGTCAAGATTAGGTACCTTGTGTATGATAACTTTATTGAGAGTGCATATCTATTTTTATTGTGACAGTATTACACAAACTGCTAAGAAGTACTAACAGCACAACACTGCTAGTATGAACAACCGCGGTCAAACAAAAAGCGCCGAACAAAATCACGACAGCGACGAGGACTACCAAAGATCATGTTGATGTGCTCTTGGTTGGCGAGGCGGGTGGGAGGAGGGGGGGGTAGGTGTGGAGAGGGGTAAATGGGCGGGGCTTGTGCAAATGTCCGGCGCTGTACAAGACTTACTAAATAAAAACTAGACCGCGCATTGGCGCTAGTGTCGCGTCCTCACACTGAACGTGATACAGGCCGCCATTTGCAGGTAAACAGTGAGTAAACATGGTTCGTTCGTGTGCTGCTTTTATGTAACAGTAAGAACGGAAGCAAAGACGAAGACAGAAACAATATTACATTTCACAGGTCAGTCATTTCTGGTTGTTTGTTACTTTCTATTACTTTTATATAGTATTTTCATGGAGAAATAATTCCACATGAGCGTTTTCTTTTGTTTAGGTTTCCCCTTACAAATGATTTTATAAATCGGAATGAGAGAACTTTCAACCGACAGCAAATCATTTGCTGTGATCTCTTCATTTTGAAGAGAATTGTTACATGGAAAATTATGTAAATAGACGTCGACTGAAGGACGATGCTATACCGACAGTATTTTGATTTGCAGCTCATTTGAAAAAGGTATAGTGTCCTGGAAATCGTGCAATATGGGCCTAGGTTAAATAGTGTGGAAATACTGTCAGTGTGTATAATTTTGAACGTTCCTTTTCCAGATTACCAAGGCAAGGAAACCGCCAAAGCCAAGAAATATTGAGACGGCAGAAAACGTGTGTGTGGATGTGCACGTTTCTGGTTACACTGGAGACCACAATTATTCATTTCCATCAAGTCCAAGTAAGCTGAAGGAAAAGTTCGAAAAATTTGAAGAAAGGAGAAATTGGGCAATATAAGACTAAGTTATATACAGTGAACAAAATGTGCAAAAGACAGACGCAGTAGATTTGCAAATTAGCAAATATTTTAGAAGAACTAAAAGCTAAAAACTTAGTAAACGATTAAGTAATCTCGCTTATTAACGCTACTCACAGTGACATGTTATTGGAGATGGCGATTACAATGTTGTATGATGTAAATGTCAGTGTGTTAGCTGTTACTTGTGATGGACTTTCCACTAATATTGCAATGGCAAAGGAGTTAGGGGCATATATAATCGTACTGTCTGCTACTTTAAAAGTTTCATGTAATCATCTAATGCAAATAACTCGATGTAAACTCGCTCCACCTTGTCTGGAAAGAGCCTTACATTCTTAAATTTCGCGTCCCTATGCAGATGTATTTCGGAAATTAGGAAACCTGATTCATTTAAGTATACTTTTAAAATAGATTCGAATACTCAGTATTTTTTAAAACAAACATGTGTTTAATTTGTGCTTCAATTTGCTCTTGTTGCGTCTAATATACTTCAAATCACAACCCCAGTACAAGGATTCATCCCTGCAAATGGCGGCGATCAACTGCTTCAATTGGAGGACAGTTGCCTCGCTTCTCCGCTACGACGTGGTAGGGGCTTGGTCGGTAGGCGAGAACAGCTACTGCAACTTTGTGAAGACGACAAGTACAATTTTTTTCAAAGCACCTATTGTCTAATGACATCATCATCGAAAATGGTTGCAGTAATTGCCATTTATTGCGATTTGGACTATATTATAATAAAAATGTAATACACAACAAAATAATCTTGAAACTCAAACCGAAATCATTATATTTGTTTGACAACTGCTTCTATTCCATATACCTTTTTAAATATGTATAATGCGCGTGTCTGCGTGTTTCACTGCAACTCGATGTGATTCACTATGCGTAAAAAAGAATTACTGGTAGGAAAGACTAGTGCAAAATACTATCGTAAAAATTGCCAGTATGTTATCATATATTGGAGTCTTTGACGAATTTATCCAGCCGCATTTTCGCGACTAATTAAAGCATACAACACACTGGGAAAAGCTTAGCTACTCCTTGGGCAATGTGTTGAACTTTATAGTCTGAATACTTCATAGGCTACATATTCCCAATGAATAAAAACTATGAAATTCTCGTATATAATGTATGCAGTTGATATTTTAACAAAAACGTTTTTAAACCATTGGTCTTTAAAATCAAAGAAAATCTTCACTTCACTTTGTTTCAACGTCTACATCATTATAGCATCTGCTATCCGAGACCGAACAATCTGATTGTAAATTTAGTATGATAGGCTCAAGGCTTTTATCCATCTTCACCTCCCTGTCAACATCTTATTTCTGAAACTTTCCGGCATGCTACACACTGTGTGGCCCTCTGAAAGGAGATGTTGTCTATTGCTTCATGTGCAAGGGTTTCAGTTTCTGTTATCTTGAATGTTTTTTTTTTTCACGTAGCATGTAACCTGTGAGAAAATGAATTCTCTCGGATTGTACTGACAATAAATGTGGATAAATGCAAAACTGTGTGACATGCACAAGGAAGTCAAGTTTGTACATTCCATCTCGTGACTTTTATAAATTAATGAGCTGTAGGAGTTCAGCACAAGTCTGGCTCATATTGTCCGGCTTATTTTTATTTTTCAGCCAGACCACTATATCCCCTTTCCTTGTGCTCGTACTTGGTCATTTCTCTGCAACAGCTGAACGATAACTGCCATGGTAATTACAATGACCGACTTCGAAGCAAGGTCTACATCTACATGGATACTCCGCAAATCATATTTAAGTGCCTGGCAGAGGTTTCATGGTAAGAATTGTTCAGTGAACCACTTCTTGAAAGTGACAGCGTTCATTTTCGAATGGCAGCCACTACTGTTTTTCTTTCACCTAAATGCGAGTTTACTTTCAGGAACCAAATCAGAAGAAGAGCCAGAATAAGTGTCTGAGAACCTTTTCCTATGGGAACTTTAAAACCACCAGTACCATCACTCAATTGCCAGCAGGTGTTCATGGAATGATACTGATTCACCCAAGTTTCATCAAAATAATACACGGTAGAACTACCACCTCCTCTTCTATCGTGGCTAGTGCTGCTTCTATGTCACTTCTTTCAATTAAAATCTCTCTTCTTAACATATTTGAAACCAGTGTCTTTTAAAATTCTTTACATTGACGAAGTGCCACCTTTGAAGCCAATTTACTTAGGCATAATTGTAACAAGTTTTTGTGATGTTAGGTATTCCCTTCTTATATACATTTCAAACACGGAACACTTTGTCAAAGCCATCTATTTGTGTTACAGGTTTCTTGCGATTTCGATGGTTTCCAGGCGACACGAAAACAAATTTTCCTGCGGTTTCTACAGTTCCGACACTTTTCTTCACTATTCTCTCTAGATTTATCTTAATTACACGTGCTTCTGCAGTTCGTTCTTGAGTTTTCAAAATGTCAAAAATAGAAGTATCACTTTCAGATTCACATTTGAAAAAGTTATAAAGGCGGGACACAAACGTCTTCGACTGCTTGTGAAGCATCTACATCTACATCCGCATTGACATGATTACTCTGCAGTTCACAAGTAAGTACCTGTCAGAGTGTTCATCGAACCTCTTTCAAGCTATTTCTCTACTGTTCCACTCTCTAGTAGCGCGCGGGAAATACTAACACTTTAATCTTCCCGTGTGAGCTCTAATTTCTCTTATTTTCTTGTGACGATAATTCCTCCCTATGTAGGTGGGTGCCAAAAAAGTATTTTCACACTCTAAGGAGAAAGTTGGCGACCGAATTTTCATGAGAAGATCCTGCCAAAACGAAAAATGCCTTTGTTTCAACGACTGCCACTCCAGTTTGCGTATCGGATCGGTGGCACGCTCTCCCCTAATTCGCTATAAAACAAAACGAGCTGTCCATTTTGGGGCAATCCTATCTGCTGTTGATCCCACACTGGATAGCAATACTCCAGAAGGTGACAGAAAAACGTGGTACAAGTAGTTTCTTTAGTACAGCTGTTGCATTATCTAAGTGTTCTATCAATAAATCGCAATCTCTGATTTGCTTTCCACAGAATGTTATCCATGTGATCATTGCAACTTAAGTTATTCGTAATTGTAATCTCTAAGAATTTAGATGAATTTACAGCCTTTAGATTTGTGCATTTTGTCCTGTAAACCGAAATTTAGCCGATTCCTTTTCGTACTCATGTGGATGACTTCAGACTTTTCATTATTTAGAGTCAATTGCCACTTTTCTCATCATATAGATATCTTGTCTAAGTCCTTTTGTAATTTGTTTTAATCATCTGCTGACTGTATAAGATGGTAAAGCACAGAATCATCTGCAAACAGTCTAAGGGGGCTGCTCAGATTGTCTCCTAAATCGTTTTTAGATCAGAAACAGAGGAGAATCTATAACACTTCCTTTTAAATGCCAGATATGACTTCTGTTTTAGTCGATGATTTTCCGTCGATTACTGCTTATTGTGACCTTCCTGACAGGAAATCACGAATCCAGTCGCTTAACTAAGACGATACTCCATAGGCACGTAATAAAGTTGCCTGTGAGGGACTTCCCGATTATTGCCATCACCTGACATATTAAATTGGAAATCACACTGAAACGTTTACAGATACACATTCACAGCTACTCTGTTGCAAGAAAGCAACATCGACATCTGAATGAATAATTCGTTCGCTCTGTGAATGAAACTTTATCGTCGCAAAATATGGCAACAGTGCAGAATGTGGGAGAAGGATGCTTGCAGTCTAATTTGTAACTCGAGGCCATCCGCTCAGAAAGAGAATAAATCTTAATGGCTGCTAGCAATTAGTGGTGGGGGATGCGCAGAACAGCTGAAAATAGGGCCACCATCCTACATGCCGCGTACAATCAACTAGCTTTTTCCGTGTTTATTTGTTAGTAAACGTTTATTTGTTCATGTTACATTGGCGTTTATATTCCGTACAACTGGCTGAGTATTTCGAATGTGAGTTTATAGTTGTTCAGGCTGCTAACATCTAGTTGCACCCACATTGAACATCTGCTTGACCTCACCCTATGTTTTCAGTCTATGTAACCAGAAGAAGCAGGAAGAGTGAATAAAGAATTTTTACGAATGTAAAACACAGAAGCCACTGAAGTACCCCCAGTATAGTGACTCGCTGTGTGATTGCCTCCACACTACTCTCATAATTTTGTATTCTGGTTTGCACAGGTAGAAACAAGTTTCCATTCTCGCAGAATAACTATGGATTCAACCAAAGTTGCCTTAGTCATTAGTCAGCTCGATCATCATTACATGGCTAAAGTAAAAAATGGAATAACTGCACCTCCTAAGATAAACTCAAGACCCAGATAATGTCCAAGAAGATATCGGTGACACAATACCGTCACAATATCTCAGGCGCTTATAAAGTCGGCAGTGGCACTGTACCTGATATCTTACTACGTATGCAGTGGAGTAGCCGTCTTACAGCCCAAGTGAAAGCTATAATATCGTCTCCGATATAAGTGCCTTTAGACACCGTCATGGACCTGGGCAATAGAACTATGCAAGACACAGTTAGGCTGGCATCTATCAATGCAGTGAGAGTGCCATGCAACAGTGCTTCACCATTAGCGGTGACACACACAGCTTACAATTGCCCTGCTGATCAGATCGACGCCCTGACTAAACAGTTGAGTAGGCCGTTGTCCTGTCGCAACTCTAGTAACAACAGGGGATGCTATTGTAAAAGATGCGTAGTCGTTCATCCCGAACTCCTTGCCTCTGAGGGGCGCAGAGCAGCCCCCTTATGTTTGCTGATATCACAGAAAGTTTGGAGATCAGCTGCACAAGTACACATCACCTAGTGCTTAGCCAAATGCCAACAGCAGTCAGACAGAGGCGCATCCAATTGCCAATTGCAGTCTCAGCGTCTCTTCATCAGCGCTCGGAAGAAGGGGGAAAAATTTCTCGTGTACACTGGTTCAGACTTGTGCCTTACTGTACACCTGCCAGCCACCGACTTTGCTCTGCCTGTCCACAGCAAACAATTCATTCGCAGCGACTTATGCCACACAGTTAATTGAGTTGGGCTTACGCTGTGCCATCCCTGTAATTTCACCATCGTTGACGTTACTGAACCCGTAACTGGGGCAAACTTCCTGGCGCATTGTGATCTACTGCCAATATGATGAATGTGGGATTCGTCAACAGTGTCACAGGGTCTGCAATTGCTAGATTCCGGCACACTGCAGCTATACACAGCGTCTAGCTAGTCTAGACGCTCTACAGTTCAGACCCATTTGTATCTGTCTTGGAGCTAAGCGATCGACACCTACGAATGTGCTAATTGTGGTGGCAGGCGAGATGCCTCTTAAGATTCAACAGCGAATACTTCCTGATAAATTTTATGTCCAAGGCATGGTATTTAATGACAGCTGAGTCTACAAAAATAAAGTCAGCATGCCACTTATTAGAATGGCCGAGCTACTAGAGCAGTTTCCAGCTATAGTGCTACCTCCAGGCACTTCAAGACAGGTATGTCACAATACCGCCCATTACATTAAAACAAACCAATGGTCCACTAGGTTTGTGTAGATATAGGCGATTCACTCCTGATAGCAAAGGCGGAATTCTGTGCCGAAAGAATGTATTATTCACTCTTCTAGCAGTCCGTTGTCATCGCCTCTACACCTAACATGCAAGAAATGTGGCACTTGCAGTCTGTGTGGTGATTATCATGTACTTAATGCAAGGACCATGCAAGATAGATAACCAGTACCCATGTTAAAAGATTATAACTTAAGCTCTGTATGGTTTGACTGTGTGCAGTGTGCCACACTGCGCAAAGGCCTTTACACAAATTGCTGTGGCAAGTGAGGACCTCCTGAAAACAGCCATTATCATGCCATTTGGCTAGTTCCCTGCACAGTTTTGACAAAGGTTTATTGACTCGCTGCTGCAAGGATTGTCATTCTGTTTTGCCTGCCTAGGTGACAACCTCATCTCTCTGTAGATCAACATTTCGAGAAACACCATGCGATATTGAACACTGCTGGGTATATGCTTGGCTAACCACAGATTATCTTCTTGCAACATCTGATTTCATCAGCAGGGTCACTACCGTTCCCTAAGAAAGTAAAAGTCATAATGAAGCTTTCGTGGCCCAAAGCCGCCAGGGAACTACGTCGTTTCCCGGGAATGTTTGATTTTTTCTGGCATCATCTGCCCCACTCGATCGAGTTGCAAGAACCACTGACTGCAACACTTTCTGCATCGAAAACTAATGGAAATTCTCCAGTCTAACAAATAGGCACGATGAGCCATTCCTTTGAAGCAGTGAAGCGAAGGATAGCAAATGTCGCGCTCCTGGCGCACTTTGCGTTGGACACACCTGTTGCTTTGGTGGTAGGTGCTAGTCAGATTGCTGTCAGTGAAGCATTCCAACAGCTACTCGATGGTGTTGGGTGACCACTCGCCTTCTTTTCACACAAGCCTTCACCTTCGCAGCAAAAATGGTGTGCTTACGATAGTGAATGTTTGCTGTTTGTGAATCTACCAGGTACTTTTGGTCCTAGTTGGAAGCCAGAAAATTCACAAGTTTCACCGATCACAAGCTGATTGCGCTTTTAGACAGAACAACAACAAAGGTTCATCACATTAGTAAAATCGTTTAGAGTCCATTGTCCAATTCAGCACTGACATCTGTCATATTTCAGGCATTGTTAAAGTGGTAGCAGACTCTCTGCCTCCAGATCGCAGTGTAACAGATGCTATTGATTTTGCACAACTTGTAGAGGCACAAGAATCCGACCAGGAACTACATAATGTACTGAAAGATGCATCAACAACACTATAGTTACAACTCGTTGACGTTTCTGGTGCAGACGTGAAGTTGTATTGCGATATTTCTAGAGAAAGGGCCCAAACTTTCTTGCCACCCACGTTCTGCAGATGTTCTTTTGACAGGCTGCACAACCTGTAACACCCTGGTGTTACATCGGCGTGCCTGGTTTCAAAACGTTTTGTACAGCCTGCCATGCAAAAGGATTACCACGAGTGGACTCGCGAGTGCATTCTTTGTCATCACAGCAAGATATCGCACCTTGTGCATGCACCACTGGGAGATTTTCCAGATGCATAGACACGATTTATGCATGTGTAGGTCCGCTAGCTCCGTCAATTTGTCAGCACTATTTGTTAGCTGCAATCGATCGTCACACTCGGTAGTCAGAGGAAATAGCAGTCAACAAAGTTTCGGCAGAAACTCTAGCTACGCCTTTGTGTCGAATTGGAGTAAACATTTCGGTTGTCCCGTGCACATCACCACAGACCGAGGGTGACACTTCGAATAAGAGCTATTTATTCAGCTTAGCAGCTTCTGTGTCACTATTCATCATAAGACAACAAGCTATCCAGTGAACAATGGCACGATTGAATGTTGGCACCATTCCTTGAAGGCTGCGATGATGTGACATGACACTAGTTTGACAAAAGTTTTATCCATGGTCCTGCTTGCTCTTTGCAACACCTATAAACCTGACTTGCATTCCAGAATGAGATTTTCACACTACGGCGGAGTGTAAGCTGATATGAAACTTCCTAACAGATTAAAACTGTGTATTGGACCGAGACTCGAACTCAGGACCTCTGCCTTTCGAGGACAAGTGCTCTACCGACCGAGCTATCTAAGCACAACTCACAACCCGTCCCCACAGCTTCATTTCTGGGAGTACCTCATCTCTTAACTTCCAAACTTCACAACAGCGCATACTACACTGCAGAGTGAAAATCTTACTCTGGCAACATCCCGCAGACGGTGGCTAAGTCATGTCTCTGCAGTATTCTTTCTTCCAGGAGTGCTAGTTCTGCAAGGTCCACAGAAGAGCTTCGGTGGAGTCTGGATGGTAGGAGACAGGGTACTGGTAGAATTGAAGTCGTGGGAACGGGTCGTGCGTTGTGCTTGGGTAGCTCAGTCGGTACAGCACTTGCCCACAAAAAGGCAAAGGTCCCGAGTTCGACTCTCGGCCCGGCATACAGTTTTAATCTGCCGGGAAGTTTCGTATCAGCGCACACACTGCTGCAGAGTGAAAGTCTCATTCTGGAAACATCCCCCAGGCTGTGGGGAAGTCATGTCTGCAGTGTCCTTTCTTCCAGGAGTGCTAGTTCTGCAAGGTCGCCGGCCGCGGTGGTCTAGCGGTTCTAGGCGCGCAGTCCGGAACCGCGCGGCTGCTACGGTCGCAGGTTCGAATCCTGCCTCGGGCATGGATGTGTGTGATCTCCTTAGGTTAGTTAGGTTTAAGTAGTTCTAAGTTCTGGGGGACTGATGACCACAGATGTTAAGTCCCATAGTGCTCAGAGCCATTTGAACCATTTTTCTGCAAGGTCCACAGAAGAGCTTCGGTGAAGTCTGGATGGTAGGAGACGAGGTACTCGCAGAATTGAGGCTGTGGGGACGGGTCGTGAGTCGTGCTCGGGCAGCTCAGTCGGTCGAGAACTGGTCCATGAAAAGGCAAAGGTCCTGAGTTCGAGTCTCTGTCCGGCACACAGTTTTAATCTGCTGGGAAGTTTCGGATTTGTATTCTTCGTCAGCAGAGCTCATGTACAGCGAAGGACTAGAGCTCTCTGTGCAGCTTCCTGACCAGGACCAGACAGACTTCATTGGTTGCCCGAAGGAACATATTGCTCGCATTCGCCCTCGTTAAACATCTAGACATTTTACTATACCAACCTATGTTCATTGTGATTTACAAACATGCACATATGTCACGTTATGCCAGACAGTGTCAAATCATCCTCACAGAAGCCTGCACTGTATTGCCAAAAGGCCAGCACGAACTCTGGACATTCTAATGAACGGCAAAACTATCACATTCTCGACTGACAGAGTCAAATCAGCTTATGTTTCCAGAAGTGCAACCAACATAGTTACCACAGTACTGGCTCAGCCCCACCCTCAAGCAAAAAAAAAAATGTTCAAATGTGTGTGAAATCTTATGGGACTTAACTGCTAATGTCATCAGTCCCTAAGCTTACACACTACTTAACCTAAATTATCCTAAGGACAAACACACACACCCATGCCCGAGGGAGGACAGTACACGATTGCAGTGCCTTAGACCGCTCGGCTAATCCCGCGCGGCCACCCTCAAGCACAATCGCATCCACCCAAAGCAGATTCGCTTCTTGAACGCAGAATACACTTCAGATGTCGAGTGCACTTCGCACGAAGATTTTTTGATGACGCTTCGCTTCTCGCGAGGGGGCTGATGTAGCGGACAAGATGATCAGTTATCGTTGGCCGCTGTGTTTACGTGAGCTGTCAAACAGTTCGCGCTCCAGCCAGAGGCGCTGAGTGTCTGTTTCTTTCTGTGTGTGCTATCTAGTCTCAGGTCCAACCAAGTACGTTTTTCTGTGTTTATTCGTTAATAAATGTTTGTTCGGTTCTGGTACACTGGAGTTCATATTTCGTACTGTTGGTTGAGTACTTCGAACATGCAATTATGGTTATTCAGACAGCTAACACCTAGTTGCACAAACAAGAAAATGTGTCATCAGCAACAATAAAGTAAGATGTCTGAACAGTTCTATCCATTAAAGTTCGAGAAAATGGTAAATTCAAAGTGCTAATCTCCAAACATTCGGATAGTTTACATTTATTAAAAAACTGTACCATCAGATATTCTACCATTAGTATCTACATCGAAATACACTACTGACCATTAAAATTGCTACGCCAAGAAGAAATGCAGATGATAAACGGGTATTCATTGGACAAATATATTATACTATAACTGACATCTGATTACATTTTCAGTCAATTTGGGTGCATAGATCCTGAGAAATCAGTACCCAAAACAACCACCTCTGGCCGTAATAACGGCCTTGATACACCTGGGCATTGAGTCAAACAGAGCTTGGACGGCGTGTACAGGTACAGCTGCCCATGCAGCTCCAACACGATACCACAGTTCATCAAGAGTAGTGACTGGCGTATTGTGACGAGCCAGTTGCTCGGCCACCACTGACCAGACGTTTTCAATTGGTGAGAGATCTGGACAATGTGCTGTCCAGGGCAGCAGTCGAACATTTTCTGTATACAGAAAGGCCCGTACAGGACCTGTAACATGCGGTCATGCATTATCCTTCTGAAGGGTTTCGCAGGGATCGAATGAAGGGTAGAGCCACGGGTGGTAACACATCTGAACTGTAACGTCCATTGTTCAAAGTGCCGTCAGTGCGAACAAGAGGTGACCGAGACGTGTAACCAGTGGCGCCCCATACCATCACCTCGGGTGATACGCCAGTATGGCGATGACAAATACACGCTTCCAATGTGCGTTGACCGCGATGTCACCAAACATGGCTGCGACCATCATGATGCTGTAAACTGAACCTGGATTCATCCGAAAAAATGACGTTTTGCCATTCGTGCACCCAGGTTCGTCGTTGAGTACACCATCGCAGGCGCTCCTGTCTGAGATGCAGCGTCAAGGGTAACCGCAGCCATGGTCTCGGAGCTGATCGTCCATGCTGCTGCAAACGTCGTCGAACTGTTCGTGCAGATGGTTATTGTCTTGCAAACGTCCCCATGTGCTGACTCAGGGATCGAGACGTGGCTGCACGATCCGTTACAGCCATGCGGATAAGATGCCTGTCATCTCGACTGCTAGTGATACGAGGCCGTTGGGATCCAGCACGGCGTTCCGTATTACCCTCCTGAACCCACCGATTTCATATTCTGCTAACAGTCATTGGATCTCGACCACCGCGATCAGCAATGTCGCGATACGATAAACCGCAATCGCGAGGGGCTACAATCCGACCTTTATCAAAGTCGGAAACGTGATGGTACGCATTTCTCCTTCTTACACGAGGCATCACAAAACGTTTCACCAGGCAACGCCGGTCAACTGCTGTTTGTGTATGAGAAATCGGTTGGAAAATTTCCTCATGTCAGCACGTTGTAGGTGTCGCAACCGGCGCCAACCTTGTATGAATGCTCTGAAAAGGTAATCATTTGCATATCACAGCATCCTCTTCCTGTCGGTTAAATTTCGCGTCTGTAGCACGTCATCTTCGTGGTGTAGCAATTTTAATCGCGAGTAGTGTAGATGTGTTGCTTGGACGCCCACGTGTACTTGGATTTGGATCATTCTGAAGAAGCCTGTGTCAACTGTGGTGCCAGATTTGTTTCCTGTGGGCCAGTTCCAGAGGATTGAACAGTGGGCGACTGATGGATATGCTCAACCATTTGCAGACACTGATCAGTCGGTTGTTGACTTATGTTCTACTTCCTGGAAATTATGATGAGCATTCAGTTACAGTCCCAACCGTTAAAGTTGACGTGTGAAGAAGATATTCTCTTACTTGCAATCTTGGTTATTGAGCGTCATCTATTAAGCAGTTTTTGTAAACCTCTGAAGTGATCTCATTCAAGTCATTTCACTGTGTATTTTTACTGTTAAAGTGACAGTGTGGAAGCCTCTTGCCTGGCTTTGGCTGCATATTACTTAAATGAAGCAATATACACTCCTGGAAATGGAAAAAAGAACACATTGACACCGGTGTGTCAGACCCACCATACTTGCTCCGGACACTGCGAGAGGGCTGTACAAGCAATGATCACACGCACGACACAGCGGACACACCAGGAACCGCGGTGTTGGCCGTCGAATGGCGCTAGCTGCGCAGCATTTGTGCACCGCCGCCGTCAGTGTCAGCCAGTTTGCCGTGGCATACGTAGCTCCATCGCAGTCTTTAACACTGGTAGCATGCCGCGCCAGCGTGGACGTGAACCGTATGTGCAGTTGACGGACTTTGAGCGAGGGCGTATAGTGGGCATGCGGGAGGCCGGGTGGACGTACCGCCGAATTGCTCAACACGTGGGGCGTGAGGTCTCCACAGTACATCGATGTTGTCGCCAGTGGTCGGCGGAAGTTGCACGTGCCCGTCGACCTGGGACCGGACCGCAGCGACGCACGGATGCACGCCAAGACCGTAGGATCCCACGCAGTGCCGTAGGGGACCGCACCACCACTTCCCAGCAAATTAGGGACACTGTTGCTCCTGGGGTATCGGCGAGGACCATTCGCAACCGTCTCCATGAAGCTGGGCTACGGTCCCGCACACCGTTAGGCCGTCTTCCGCTCACGCCCCAACATCGTGCAGCCCGCCTCCAGTGGTGTCGCGACAGGCGTGAATGGAGGGACGAATGGAGACGTGTCGTCTTCAGCGATGAGAGTCGCTTCTGCCTTGGTGCCAATGATGGTCGTATGCGTGTTTGGCGCCGTGCAGGTGAGCGCCACAATCAGGACTGCATACGACCGAGGCACACAGGGCCAACACCCGGCATCATGGTATGGGGAGCGATCTCCTACACTGGCCGTACACCACTGGTGATCGTCGAGGGGACACTGAATAGTGCACGGTACATCCAAACCGTCATCGAACCCATCGTTCTACCATTCCTATACCGGCAGGGGAACTTGCTGTTCCAACAGGACAATGCACGTCCGCATGTATCCCGTGCCACCCAACGTGCTCTAGAAGGTGTAAGTCAATGGCCAGCAAGATCTCCGGATCTGTCCCCCATTGAGCATGTTTGGGACTGGATGAAGCGTCGTCTCACGCGGTCTGCACGTCCAGCACGAACGCTGGTCCAACTGAGGCGCCAGGTGGAAATGGCATGGCAAGCCGTTCCACAGGACTGTGCATGCTCTGTTGCCTGTGTCTATGTGCCTGTAGTTCTGTCAGTGTGATCATGTGATGTATCTGACCCCAGGAATGTGTCAATAAAGTTTCCCCTTCCTGGGACAATGAATTCACGGTGTTCTTATTTCAATTTCCAGGAGTGTATAACGTGATTTCACGGCATGGCTCGCTTTTTCCTAATATTCCTCCAATATCTTTTGGTGTTGTAATTTTTCTAAACTTTATATGTTACAGGATAGCTTAAATACAGATATGGTTTATATTATGTGTTCCGCTAAAAGGGTCTTGAATAATGGAAATGCAGTGTGGCTAGCGCCTCCTGTCGGGTAGCCCGTTCGACTGGTGCAAGTCTTTCGAGTTGACGCCACTTCGGTGACTTGCGTGTCGATGGGGATGAAATGATGATGATAAGTACAACACAACACCCAGTCCCTGAGCAGAGAAAATGTCCCAGCCGGGAATCGAACCCGGGCCATTAGGTATGACATTCCGTAGCGCTGACGACTCAGCTAGCAGGGGCGGACAGAGTCTTGAGTAAGAGTAATGGATAGTCCAACAGTGGTTGATCTCTCTGTTAACCGTACTAAAGCGAGAGCCTAAGGACTCAGCTGGCCTACCAGGTTGAGTACCGTTCATAAACAAAAGAAAGAAGTTGTTTTGGCCCTACACAGGCACCTTGTCTGCCCGAACCATTGACTGCATTTTGTGCAAACTTATTGTCAGCCAATTTACTTGGATGTGCATGTTTTTTCTATTATAAGCAATCTGTTTTAGTTGACAGTCGATGCCAGATGTTAATTGCCTGTTAATAATTTCTGTAGGTTCCTAAATATTAAATATGAAATTACGAACAGATAAAATTGGAAGGAACACTTAGAAAACGCGGGGAAGGCTAACCAAAGACTGCGTTTTATTGGCAGGACACATAGAAAATGTAACAGATCTACTAACGACACTTTACACACTACACTTGTCCGTCCACTTTTTGAACACTGCTGCGCAGTGTGGGGTCCTTACCAGCCAGGACTGACGGAGTACATCGAAAAAGATCAAAGGTCAGCACGTCTTGTATTATCGCCAATTATGGGAGAGAGTATCACTGAAATGATACAAGATTTGGGATGGACACCATTAAAACAAAGGCGCCGACCTACATAGGGAGAAACTATCACCATGATGAAATAAGGGAAATAAGAGCTCGTAAGGGAAGATATAGGTGTTCGTTCTTTCTGCGTGCTATACGAGATTGGAATAATAGAGAACTGTGAAGGTAGTTCGCTGAATCATCTCTACAGACACTTAATTGTGATTTGCAGAGTATCCATGTAGATGTAGATGTAGATGTCGTTAAATGCCACATTGTTGATCTTGTTGAACACCTATGTTAAAACTTGTTTTTAACGTCAACATTTCAGAAAATTTGTCGTAAGATTCTTTTCTTAAATTTTTTATAAAATGTTATTTCAGAGGTTTTGTAAATTATCCCACCAGTTGTCTTGCTCCAAAAAGAAAAATCACTAGTAAATTAAATTCTGGTGGCACGAGGATTGGCCAGAAAGTAATGCACCGCAATTTTTTCTCAGCCAAATACAATGCTGCGAATGCAAAACGTTACGTATGTATTATTTGAAGCCTCCTGAATGAGCACGCCAAGTTCCCGTCACTTCCGACACATAACGTAGCTACGGGACACTTTCAAAGTGGCGTCTGTAGGTGATGTACGTTACAAGCAACGTGGTGTCATTGCATTTCTCACTGCAGAGAATGAAACTGTGGAGAATATTCAGAAACGCTTGTGCGAAGACCATGGAGCATCTAGTGTCCACAGAAGTACAGTTGGTCGCCGGGTACGGAGGGTTAGGTCATCAGAAGGCTATTCGGCGGAGTTCCACGCTTTGCAGCAGTCGGGGAGATCATCCACGGCTGTCACACCTGACATGTTGCAGCGAGCTGATGTTGTCGTTCGCGAGGACAGACGCATTACGTCTCGAAAGTTGGTGCTGCATCTGTCAATCAGCAAAGAAAGTGCGGATGCAATTATCTGCATTCTTGGATATTCAATAGTGTGTGCAAGATGGGTCCCGCGGTGTCTAACGGTGGATCATATATCACACAAAGAAAGCATTTGTCTTGATTTGTTGCAACGTTTTGAAGCTGAGAGGGGGGGGGGGGGGGGGGGGGAGGCCTTCTTGTCCCGGATTGTGATAGGTGATGAAACCTGGATTCACCATTTTGAGCACGAAACAAAGTGACAGACGATGAACTGGCGCCATTCCCACCCACCACAGAAGAAAAAAATTCAAAGCAACTTCTTCCGCCGGTAAGGTCATGATCACTGTGTTCTGGGACTATGAAGGTGTGATTCTCATTGATGTGATGCCAAGATGCGGTACTATTAATTCAGAAAAATATGTCAACACACTGACAAAACTCAAGAAAGGCTTCTGGCGACTTCGGCGCCACAGCAACCCAGATGTTTTGCTGCAACATGATAACGCTCAGCCCCACACAAGTCTGAGAACAGCTGAACACATCGCAATGCAGGGCTCGACAGTGTTACCCCATCCATTCTACAGCCCTGACTCAGCCCCGTCGGACTTCCACATGTTTGGGCCATTAAAGGATACCATTTGTGGAAGACATTTTGAGGACGATGAGGAGATGATTCACACAGTGAGGCACTGGCTCCGCCACCAGGACAAGGATTGGTACCGACAGGGCATATACGCCTTTGTTTCACATCAGAGAAAGGCCATAGAACTGGATGGAGATTGACTTTTCATGATGGAGATTACGTGGAAAAATAGGGTGTGTAGATAAAACACCATTCTTTCGGTGTGTAATTCTCATTATGTTCAAGAAAGAGTTGTTGAAGAAAAAAAATGCGGTGCATTATTTTCTGGACAACGTCGTAGTTGCTGAGATTGTTTGGATCTTTTCGATGTGTCCATAAAGTGGTTTATTTTTTATTAAATTTGTTAACTAAATTATGGCCCAGTATCCTACCACACAACACCAGTTCCGAGGAATCTCATATTGTATGCGTGATACTAATGTATAACCACTGTGAGCAGTTTGACCAAGACAATCAATTTACCTCAGTAGTAGGTGAGCACTGTGCTCCATGAAAAAGTAAAGGTGTGAGCTACACTATCTTTAATGGCTACTATGACTTTAGTTGAAGAGCAGTGGCAGCCGCTGAGTCATTCCATTGGTGGTGCCAAGAAAAACTTAGTTTGGTAGCATAGAATGTATTACGGAATTTTGTCCATAATTCATATATTTCACAAGATATTATATCAAACAAAACGTATAGAGAAACAAAAATAAACACTTATTACAACAGCGCCCTTCTTATGCGCGTAGGAGATTGATATATTGCTATAGAACATGATATCAAGTATGTATAAGAGAGAGACACAGAAGTTGGGATTAGCTATCTTTTTTGCATGTCTGCATGAGATATAAAACGTAACACTGACTCTCAGACACAAATGCATACACGCGCACACATATCAACAGCGTAATTCTTTGCTCCTCACAGGGTATGTTCGGTTACTTTAAAGTGGCAGTCATAAGCAGGGGGTGTTTTGATGTATAGTTGTTTAAGATATAGGTGAAGATCGGGCCTGAACTACCAAGCAACCACACCACCAACCTCAGCTAACAACTGCGCTCTAGCCTTTATTGGGTGTTTTGATGTATAGTTGTTTAAGATACAGGTGGAGATCGGGCCTGAACTACCAAGCAATCACACCACCAACCTCAGCTAACAACTGCGCTCTAGCCGTTATTGGGTGTTTTGATGTATAGTTGTTTAAGATACAGGTGGAGATTGGGCCTGAACTACCAAGCAATCACACCACCAACCTCAGCTAACAACTGCGCTCTAGCCGTTATTGGGTGTTTTGATGTATAGTTGTTTAAGATACAGGTGGAGATCGGGCCTGAACTACCAAGCAATCACACCACCAACCTCAGCTAACAACTGCGCTCTAGCCTTTATTGGGTGTTTTGATGTATAGTTGTTTAAGATACAGGTGGAGATCGGGCCTGAACTACCAAGCAATCACACCAGCAACCTCAGCTAACAACTGCGCTCTAGCCGTTATTGGGTGTTTTGATGTATAGTTGTTTAAGATATAGGTGAAGATCGGGCCTGAACTACCAAGCAATCACACCACCAACCTCAACTAACAACTGCGCTCTAGCCGTTATTGGGTGTTTTGATGTATAGTTGTTTAAGATACAGGTGGAGATCGGGCCTGAACTACCAAGCAATCACACCACCAACCTCAGCTAACAACTGCGCTCTAGCCGTATTTGGGTGTTTTGATGTATAGTTGTTTAAGATACAGGTGGAGATCGGGCCTGAACTACCAAGCAATCACACCACCAACCTCAGCTAACAACTGCGCTCTAGCCGTTATTGGGTGTTTTGATGTATAGTTGTTTAAGATACAGGTGGAGATCGGGCCTGAACTACCAAGCAATCACACCACCAACCTCAGCTAACAACTGCGCTCTAGCCTTTATTGGGTGTTTTGATGTATAGTTGTTTAAGATAAAGGTGGAGATCGGGCCTGAACTACCAAGCAATCACACCACCAACCTCAGCTAACAACTGCGCTCTAGCCGTTATTGGGTGTTTTGATGTATAGTTGTTTAAGATATAGGTGAAGATCGGGCCTGAACTACCAAGCAACCACACCACCAACGTCAGCTAACAACTGCGCTCTAGCCTTTATTGGGTGTTTTGATGTATAGTTGTTTAAGATACAGGTGGAGATCGGGCCTGAACTATCAAGCAATCACACCACCAACCTCAGCTAACAACTGCGCTCTAGCCGTTATTAGGTGTTTTGATGTATAGTTGTTTAAGATACAGGTGGAGATCAGGCCTGAACTACCAAGCAATCACACCAGCAACCTCAGCTAACAACTGCGCTCTAGCCGTTATTGGGTGTTTTGATGTATAGTTGTTTAAGATAAAGGTGGAGATCGGGCCTGAACTACCAAGCAATCACACCAGCAACCTCAGCTAACAACTGCGCTCTAGCCGTTATTGGGTGTTTTGATGTATAGTTGTTTAAGATACAGGTGGAGATCGGGCCTGAACTACCAAGCAATCACACCAGCAACCTCAGCTAACAACTGCGCTCTAGCCGTTATTGGGTGTTTTGATGTATAGTTGTTTAAGATACAGGTGGAGATCGGGCCTGAACTACCAAGCAATCACACCAGCAACCTCAGCTAACAACTGCGCTCTAGCCGTTATTGGGTGTTTTGATGTATAGTTGTTTAAGATACAGGTGGAGATCGGGCCTGAACTACCAAGCAATCACACCACCAACCTCACTTAACAACTGCGCTCTAGCCGTTATCGAATGGTTTATGTGCTCCGCCTTGCTTTTAGTTGTGCTTGCTGGTTGTTTCCTTTTCTTATTTTGAAATGAGTGCAGAGAGCAATCTCGCTCTGTCACAGGGTTCCAATATGACTCTCATAACACCAGCTGGAATCATCGATCCTTATGTACATTATTACATCAGTTCTGCCTTCCCAGGAGCACAGAATACGGACGTTGGCTGCATGCCGTGTGAGAGGGAGGCGTGGCTTTTCCTCCCACTCCAGGACGTGTGTGACCGACTACCAGGAAAGTGTCCGCAACAACATGCGTGCCAGTACGAGAAATAATACAGCATTTATAAATTATTCGAACTTGTAATCTGGATTTTGCGAAGCAAATTTAATCAAATTACTAACATTTAAAACTAAAAGCATTGTACTCACCAAAAGCAGCAACTCCATGACTTTAGGAAGATAGGTTCAAAATAATTAGTAGGAACAATATTGTAAATCGATTCGTCTCTCCTTCTTGTTGGCAATAAATCAGTCATTTCAGATTGAAATGTTCAATTTTACACACGAAGGACTTTTCACAGTATAGCATCCCTAAACACTTACTCTTTTTTCATGGCGTTTCGTAGGAACGTTTTAACCCTTTCGTGGGTTGTGGGAGGTATACTTCCCACCAATGGTATTCCTTTACTGCATTCGTGGAAATACGTGTTCCCACTTCCGTACGCTCCTGGCCCCTAGTGGTAGTCGACTGCACTAGCTCTGGTTTCTTTTTGTTGCTATACATAGCTTTTAGGGCTGTGGGAAGTATATATCCCACCAAATAATGTTGTTCCAGGGTTCTTGGGAAGTATGCTTACCACCAAAAGCCGTTTCTGAAAGGGGCTCGGGAAATATATATGCCACAATGTCTTTTGTGGTCCTTGGGAAGCATACTTGCCACAAACGTCGAGGTACCACAATGCTTCTGGGAATACATCTTACCACCATTGTATTTGTCTGACATCTTGTGGTAGTACACTATACTAGGTGTATGAAAACTACTACAACAATAAGTTTGTGTGTATAGCGGGACCACTACTGTATTCGGAAGAGTTTGCTTCGCTTCTGAAGTATATGTCTGTGTCACTATTATCAGCTCGTAGCTTTACTGTTTTCACATTGTGGTAAGTAAATTTTAATATTGGTGGCAAATATAATTGGAATATGATATTTCACTTATTGCTCGCCTCACAATCTTTCTTTGCTTTTTGTAGCAAAAATGTCAAAGAAGCACGCCCTAGCGATCCTGATGATTCTGAAATAGAAAGTGATGAAGCATCAGGAGATGAACTTGTTTCAGACATTGATCTGTGTTTGGTTCCACAACCTAATATCAATAACAGTGCAAACAATTCTTGCTCCATGGACGTCGATATTTCTAGTGACAGTACCGTAAGTGCAGAAGAGCCATTGGCAGAAGAGGAATGGTCTGATGACACTGCTGTTTTCGACTTTCTTCGATGATACAAAAGGAGAACCAGTTGTCAACCACCCATTGACAAAACACAGCTCAGAGAGAGACTACTTCCTTTCTTTATTTACCAATGAGATGCTGGAGTACGTGGTTCAGCAGACAAATCTGTATTCAGAGCAACAGAAACAAAAACGGCAATCTGGTCAGACTGTGAGTCAACAAATAACTGGTCAAATTTATCTGTAGAGGAGTTACAGGCCTGGATTGGAATGAATTTCTTGATGGGTGTGGTTGTGTTGCCAAGTTTAGTGCACTACTGGAGTTCAGAACCTGCCTTAGGTCTGCCTTACATATCGAAACATATGACGTGCATAAATGACAACAGGCTGAATCCTTCAAGAAGGCATCCAAACCACGATAAACTTCACAAGGTCAGACCTCTTATAACCTTTCTGAACAACACAATTCGTAAGCCATACACTGCTAGTGTGGATGAAAGCACGATACCTTTCAAGCGATGGTCTTCGCACAAGCAGTATATGCCTCTCAAGCCAGTAAAACGAGGATACAAGGTATGGTATTTAGCAGATTCAAAGACTGGCTATGTCATCAAATTTGATATTTACACAGGAAAATCAAATGACGGATGTACAGAAAATTCTCTGGGAGAGCATGTAGTCATTAGCCTCACCCAAGACCTGAAATATAGTAACAGTTTAGTAGCGTTTGACAACTTCGTCACCAAAGTGAATCTAATGCAAATGATTTTGAACAGTGGAATATACTCTATAGGGACTGTCAGAGCAAACTGGAAAGGGCTTCCTTCAATGATGAAAGATAAATGTACCTTGAAAAGAGGAGAATTTCAGTTTCAATTTAAACGTGGCACTGCAGTTATAAAATGGATGGACAACAAAACTGTCGCTATTTTGACAACTTCAGACAATCCTAGTGATACCACACTTGTCTCAAGAAAGAATAGGGGTGGCACAACCAGCATGGTTACGTGTCCCACAGCTGTGGCAACATACAATACCATAATGGGAGGTGTAGATCACTTTTATCAGCTTAGAGAACGTTACGCAATAGGTCGACGTTCTCGTAAGTGGTGGCATCGGATTCTCTACTTCCTATTAGACATGGCAGTTGTAAATGCCTTTATAATGTACAAAACTAATAAAGGACTAGAGGGATATGATGATCAATTGAACTTTCGATTACGACTCGCAAAACAATTGATAGATGGATTTACATCACGCAAAAAAAAGGACATCCAGTAACCATTCTAACCAAGAAGAACATCGTACCAGGTCATGTTCGACTGGCAAAAGTAGGCGATCATAAGCCTGTTTTAGAAATAACCTACAGACAGTGCCGAAAGTGTTCAACTAAAGCTCGTGACATGAGAACAAAATATGTATGCTGCTCCTGCAACGTACCCCTGTGTACCGAACCTTGCTTCTGTCAGTTTCATGGAAAATGAAAAGAAAATGTAACAATCATTTGAACATTTGTTAAAAAAAAATTATTGCTTGTAAATCAATCGTTTGAATATTTTGTTGAAAAAGAATTATTGCTTGTAAATTTGTAATGTAAATGTTTTTGAAATAAAGTAAAATAAAAAGAAATCACCATCTTCTTAAAAATTTTTTACATGTAATGCCAACACATTACAACTTATAAAATGGAAATGGGATATCTTCTTCCGACCTAAATGTAAAGCTTGCAAGTGGGAAATCAGTTTACCACCGAAAATTTAAGTTTTAAAAAAGTGCTGTGGTGATATATTTACCACCATAATTTTTAGAGCTAAATCACAAAAATAAAATTATCAAAAAATAAAATACAATAAATTGATCACAATTCTAATTCGATGCAAAAAAAATTAGCTTCGCTGAGTCGCCACAAAGAATGTGCCCGTTAAAGGGTTAATTCACTTGAGCATTGAAATGCACCGCTCAGTTTCTGATGTCGAGATAGGCGACGTGATTAGCAGTTTCAGAACTTTAACAGTCTCGTCGTCGAATGTGCCATGAAGTTCATCTTTTACTACTCGCGAATTCTATCTCGTCACACAAACGGGGCAAGCTTTTTGAAATAATGCTATAAAACACTTTTGATCTCTGTGGCGAGTTAGAAATGAAAGAAGAATTGCCTGAAAGGTATGCCATAGACACAAGGTTAAAACTGACGCGCATAACAATGGATGTACTTTGCATTTGGATATTTGTCTTTAATTTCTGAACCCCGTTCGACTTGCCACTCATAATGTTTGCACCATCGTAACTCTGAATTATTAGTTATGCTCGATCATCGTCAATTAATAGTTCAATTTCTTTCAGAATACTCTCAGTTATATAATGAGCATCCTGACTCTCTGGATTAACAAAGTTCCCAAAATCTTTCACTAGGTTTTCCCTGAACAACATAACGCAAAAGAATAACAAGTTGATATTCGCAAGACACATCTGTTCTTTCATCAGCAATTATTGCAACATAACCGTCACATTTTATTTATTTACGAATATTATCATGATACACTTCCAATGTGCATTGCAGTACTTTGTTCTGAACAGTCTTAGAAATGCCTTTGAACACCTATGCTTGAATGAGATGAACTTGCAGATATTTATCCAGTTCCACAGAAAACAACCTTATTTTGAGAGGCATCAGATTTATCGTGGCCTCTGACAGCCAGTTCCTAAGCACCACAGAACCGAATACAGTTTATAATTAAATTCAATATATATCTATTGCTTTCTATGCGTTTGTTGTGGCCGTCAATTGTTTGTCTGTACTGCCCAGCTAACTTTGGCTGAATGTTGGTTTTATCTAGAAATGAAAGACGAAGCACATTATTCATGTGTCGCTTTGACATTTCATGAACTTTTATTTTAGACCATATAAGCCCAATATTAGTTATTCAGGGAAAACAAAAAACAGCATTGCTTTCTACACAGCCACAAATCCATTTCTTCTTTTAGTAAATTTCTGGACTGAACTTTAAGCATTGATTTTTTGTCTGTTGTCTCAGATTCAGATTCAGGAGTGGCCTACCTAGTGTTTATTATCAGACTCCTATCGCTGAATGGCGTTTTTAATAAGTCATTTACTTTGTTCTTGTTTGCTATTTTCCCTTACAGATAACATTCTGCGGACAGCTATATACGGTCAGTTACCTGACCTTGAAATAACTACAACGTGTTAGCACAGAACTGCAATACACGAACGTAACAAGTATAAACAGAAATACTACACCTTTGTTTGGAAAACAGATGCTCAACCAGTGGTGAATACGTTAAGTTTTTTTTTCTATAACAGTAGGCCTGCTGTTGTAAAATATATCAATACTGAAATAATGGCTCTTAGTTTCAAAATCTAAGGGCATAAATATATTCAGGTTACATATAGCTATTTATAGCGGTATTTAAGTGCATTATTTTTGTATTCGATTTAATTAAGCATTAATTAGCGTTTAGGAATGCATTAGTATTAACTTGCATTAAGATTGTAAAACTGGATTACAAGAAATCTGTGCCCCGATGTATTCTAATATGGTCGCTAGATGGTAGATCTTGCTTCTACAGGTCCTGCACTTTACCGCTTTCTTGCGCAAAGAACGTGAACCTTTGAGCCAGACTAGCTGTAACTCTACCTCTGTCATAAGATGTGTGTAGAAACCAACGGCAGAGCCCTTCATACAGCCCTTATGAGGGTTAGACGGTGCCAATCTGCAGTTGGTTCCAAGCTTCAGAAAACAACTGCAAGAGTGCATGGCGAAACGTGCTTCTTCAAATCAGAATGTACATACTCCAAACCAATGTTTTATGCGCAGTTCACATGGATTTCTCTTTCTTTCCTTTTTAAACAAGTGGTGCCATGGCAAAGCAGCACTAGCTCAGGAACCACCCCTGTTGAAGAGTAATATGAATGTGGTTGTACATACTAGTTTATAAGTTTTGCTATACAGCGTAATGCTGACTAAACTGCTGTATGTTCATGACTACATAGGTCATGAGCTTTTATGGCGAGGACCTAAGAAATTTTCTTTGTGTAAATGTTTTACACTGATCAGTACACTAAATGTGCTTATTTTGTTCTTATGGCAGTTTACGCAAGAAAGTTTCAAAGTCTAAGGCGCTGCAGTCATGGACTGTGCGGCTGATTCCAGCAGAGGTTCGAGTCCTCCCTCGGGCATGGGTGTGTGTGTTTGTCTTTAGGATAATTTAGGTTAAGTAGTGTGTAAGCTTAGGGACTGATGACCTTGGCAGTTAAGTACCATAAGATTTCACACACATTAAAGTTTCAAAGCATATGTAAAGCATTATTCTGATAACTTTATATAGAGTAAAAAACTGGTAGAGCCTAGTGGACGAACGTTTTAGTGAAGTTGATTGCATGTACACTGTCCAGTGATGCTCCATTTTGAGCTTTTCATTGTTCTGATTTAGCTAACAAGTGATTTTAGTACGTTTTCGGTTTTTTCTTGCTTTGCAACATGCAGATATTTTCTGCGTGATGCAGGGTATGTATTATGTCTAATTTGACATAGGTGTAGTGCTGGTATTGTAATGAGTACTTGAAAAACCAGACTGGCCTATCTGCTACTTACTCACTGTTACATGATGTAATGAGATACAAATTAAACCCTTTTGCAAAGGACAAGTCTAGACACAAATACGCAGAAGAAACATGTTAATTTTTCTTATTAGAATGTACAGGATAAATAAACCTATTTCTTGCCAAGATTCACAGGGACAAATTTGAACTGTTACTGTGCCATGTAAAAAAAATTATAACTGGCCTAAATTGAAAACACTACATGGGATCTAAGGTGTGTCTGCTGTGATGCCTCTGTGAGAGCAAAGATTTAAACATGCATATTGTCGCGTTTTTGGTATAAATTGACCCCTGCAAACGAAATATGTCGCTGACACTAAAAGGACGAACCTTTTGCTTACGTGAACTATTTCCTATGAGCAGTTGACTATCTGTGGCTTAAGGCTTGAGGTGCTGGGTGGTATAGACTCTTCATAGCGGCATCATCTTTGCACTTCTCACACGGAAAAACGTTAAACACTAACCGGCTGCACTCAACTGATTGCTAGATCCCCATGGTATGCACTGTGACAATCCTAGCTACATATCACAGACTTGATTGTCGAGCTTACTGCAGCGCAAATAGCGACGTCGCAGAATTACAAGTGGTATAAAGTTCCAATGAACGTAAGGAGATGGGTTAATGTGGACATTAATACATAGTTAAACATTTACCGTGAACTGAGATGATAAAGAATGTGCTGTGTTGTACTGCAACTGCAGAACTTGCGTATTTGCACGGCGATCAAAAGTAGTAGACAAGGTAAGATCAAAAAGCTTTAAGAAATGTCATGTCTCTTGGCAGATAACTCAACAGATCTCGAAGATAAACAAAAATATTTAACTTTATATTCTTGTACTTGATGTCAAGAACGACAATTTTGTATTTTTATGTATAATGTTTTGCTTTCAGCACAACCATTGGGCATTGTGCTGAGGCATTACTGCTCCTTGTTGCATGATTCCTGAACCTGTTGAACACCTGAGGCCTACCTAAATGACATCCTGGTCATCCTACAACGCCATGTGGCAGTCCAGACAGACGACTCCTTGCTTGGTTCCAAGTCCCTTTGCTGATACCACTCTTAATCATCTGTTGTCATCTATTACACATCGTCTCTATATCGACAATGGTTCTACATCCAGGAATATCATATATTGTGATACAGAACAGCAAAGAATCTAAACTCCAATCTTCATTGCCTATATAAACTCATCTTTTTGTTAGTGTGAAATGACTATGTAGCATCAAATATCTTCAGAAAATAAGTGTGTTGAGAATGGTGAACTCAAAAGAAAAGGTCATTACCGCTCCAAAGTGAGCAGAGACAATACCTATGTAAATAAAACAACCATTTATGATTTATGAATTCACACATATATAAAGTCCAAACTGTACAATGTGTTGTAAAGTAAGTTATTGAATTACTAGTGTGAATATGTGTTAATGAGAAATGCTTAACAGGATAACAGACAGCTGACAACAACCACCTCTCTAATTGTTGAATGGCATCACCAAGTTAAGCAATAAACTATGTCAGGCCAATTCAAGGGGGCTGTATAATATCTCTATATCTAAATTAGGTGGGCAACCTACTGGTTCACAGATGGAACGACATAATGTACTAAAAGTTACGTAAAAGTAATTTGTAACTCTCAAATATGAACTAATGTCTGTTGAAACAAATGATTATAGTCGCTATAGTGGAGCACCTTGTCTTCCTCACTTTCTTTTGTGTTTGCTTCCAATGTTAATGCGCCCTTTGACAGGGTGTTGTTTGAATTTGTTTTCTTGTATAGTTAGACAACAATTCAAGCAATTCTTATTAATGGAGTTTGTTGGAATAAGTTAAATTGACAATTCTTAACTCTACGTTTCTATAAAGATGGTTTGCTAGCAAAGGGCTATATGCAAATATTCAATGTCCTTCGACATACACAATTTTCATGCAAGCAAATAACACAATTTCATAAGTCACTGCTATAGAGTTAATACCATAGCTCATCTTCTAGTGTGGCCGAGGCTAGCTGGAGCGGCGTTTATATTCTCTTCGTTTAGATGCCGCTCCTGTCGTGGTGTCATCCTAGTTAGTGTTTTATTGGCTGACACCATCTCAAAGCCTTCTCTGCTGTATCGCTCCAGGCCGACGTGAAGGTGCTTGATGTTATGCCGGAACAGAAATGATTATGTAGATTCAATATCTAAAAATTCCTATCAGGTGAATGACAAGTACCTACGTTCTTGTAACACAAAGACAGCAATTACTTTATTATAAATATGGATGTATTTATGCCGATAATGCTAATAAATGGGAAATACGTATCACAGCTACTTGCTATAGCTTTCTTAAAAAATTTACTTTCCTGCTAATTTTACTGTGTTAAACTTAGCTTGAGTCAGCAGAAATAATGTGTATGTTTATAGGAATAATGCTAGGTGGTGTACAAGTTTGTTGCTCTGAAGTATTCACTAAAAGATGGAAAGTTGTCTCAATGGGAGTGAACAGTATTTTCTGCTACAGATGTGGCTGAGTGAACTGGAGACATTATTGTACTATCAAACATTTTGTTATGTTAAACAATCACAACAAGCCATCAATTTCAGAAAAATGGCACTTCACACAGTCACAATACAAGACATTTCAATTACAGTTACCTTCAACTAACTGCAATTTGACATAAAGGAGAACATTGACAATAACCTCACATTTAAGGAAAGTTAAAAAAAATAGCATTCCACGCACTCCTTCTACATGCTACATCTATGCAAGCTGAATAACTAGATTCCTGCTCCGCTCTTATGATACACATATATAGCTATTATTCAAGGATGAAAAATAAATGAGTAAATAAATATAGCAGGGCTTATGTGGATAATACTAATAACAGAGAAATGCGAAGCTATGTTCTATAGCTGGGGAAGCATCACTATTTTCTTTATAAAGCTATCTTTCCTCTTAATCTTACTTTGTTAAACTCAGCTTGAGTAAGCACAAATGGCTCACAGACTTCAGTGAAAATTTGATAGGTAGGAAACAGTGTTGTTGATCTGAAGTATTGATGGGCCTGATATCCCAATATTTCCACTAAAAGGAGGAAAGTTTTTCTGACACTGCTGTGGTGTTTACAAAAAGGGGAATTCCCTATAGAAAACAGAGTGGAACAATATTTTCTGCTATTGATGTAATGTGGCTGAGTGAAAAATCGATGATTTGTCTAAAACAGAAACAGGCGTTAAAACAAATAGTACACATAACCAATGTGGTTTTTCGATTTGGTTAAGTCTATTATGGTGCTGTCTGCTAAATAAAAAGAAACAGTCCCTTGCACTACCACAGCAGTTGTAACACACACGAGATAAACAAGACTATTTTTGCATGAATCGTCATTTTAATGTGCCAGATTTACACAAGTAACACGACGGAATCATGAAGTACTGAACTCAAATGCACATTACTACAAATAAACAATATTATTTAAGAAAACAGAGAAATTGACTCACCTGTCCACCAGATGCTCCAGTTTATCATGTACAAGATTGAAAAGATGAACCACGACTTCCTTTGATAAGCGAAATATGGATATGAATTCGGAATCGATGTCGACTCCGTTTCTTCTTCTTCCTCAGTCTCATGAGCAGTTCAGCCAAAGTATCGTCATTGTTCTTTTCATCTGTCACTATTCCTGCCATCTTGAAAAATTATTCCCCTGTTAAGCCGGACTGAAATCGCCGGTTAAGTTATTTCGAGTTTATTGTTCAGTTAGGCGTTATTCCGAGTTCGTACACCGTGCTTGCCCGCATCTCGTGGTCGTGCGGTAGCGTTCTCGCTTCCCACGCCCGGGTTCCCGGGTTCGATTCCCAGCGGGGTCAGGGATTTTCTCTGCCTCGTGATGGCTGGGTGTTGTGTGATGTCCTTAGGTTAGTTAGGTTTAAGTAGTTCTAAGTTCTAGGGGACTGATGACCTAAGCTGTTAAGTCCCATAGTGCTCAGAGCCATTTGAACCATTTGAACACCGCGTTTCTCACGCTATTTCGAGAATAGCGCTTACTGGCTGCTAACCAGTTTTGTACAACTGACCGTAATGACTGCACTACTTACCTAACTGCAACCTCGTAAAGTGCAGTGTATCCAAGAAAACGGTGGTCATCGACCTGTGGCAAGACTATTCATCACATTCGCTTGATGGTGATTAAAGCTGACCTTTACAAAAAAAATCTCAAGACAGAAAGCAGCGCTAAAAGCAAAATGTAATAACAATAAAATTTATTCAACATCGAATAATCAAATACAATCCTTAGAAATAACACAGTGTCAGCACATCATACAGATTATTCTTCCGAATATGTCAGTTTATAAGTTACAAACTAAAGATATGTTTGTATTAATAAATTTTACATTTTGATGCACTTTGTATATGGTAATAATCAAATAACAATGCTACAAACATTGTTGTTACCAACAATATATCAGTTGTGAGTTACTTAAAACTTTGCGCTTGGCACTCTTACAAAGCACTTTTCATAAAGATGAAGTACTCATCTAGGTAATAAAAAGGGTTTTCAATTAGAAATCGTATTTACTGGTCCTTTAATTTGTCAATATGAAGGGCTGTGAAACTTTTTGGTAGGGTACTGGCTACCTCCAGCCCAGCGTGAAGTTTATTTTTTTCATATAAAATTGTTCTGTGGCCATTTACATGATGTCTGATATTTGGTCTTGTATCATGCTGGTGCAGGTCACAGTTGAAAGTTGGGTTTGTTGTTTTCATGAGCAATATAACTTTCAATCCCCCCCATGAAATATGGACCTTGCCATTGGTGGGGAGGCTTGCGTGCCTCAGCGATACAGATGGCCGTACCGTAGGTGCAACCACAATGGAGGGGTATCTGTTGAGAGGCCAGACAAACATGTGGTTCCTGAAGAGGGCCAGCAGCCTTTTCAGTAGTTGCAGGGGCAACAGCCTGGATGATTGACTGATCTGGCCTTGTAACATTAACCAAAACGGCCTTGCTGTGCTGGTACTGCGAACGGCTGAAAGCAAGGGGAAACTACAGCCGTAAATTTTCCCGAGGACATGCAGCTTTACTGTATGATTAAATGATGATGGCGTCCTCTTGGGTAAAATATTCCAGAGGTAAAATAGTCCCCCATTTGGATCTCCGGGTGGGGACTACTCAAGAGGACGTCGTTATCAGGAGAAAGAAAACTGGCATTCTACGGATCGGAGCGTGGAATGTCAGATCCCTTAATCGGGCAGGTAGGTTAGAAAATTTAAAAAGGTAAATGGATAGGTTAAAGTTAGATCTGGTGGGAATTAGTGAAGTTCGGTGGCAGGAGGAACAAGACTTTTGGTCAGGTGATTACAGGGTTATAAATACAAAATCAAATAGGGGTAATGCAGGAGTAGGTTTAATAATGAATAAAAAAATAGGAGTGCGGGTTAGCTACTACAAACAGCATAGTGAATGCATTATTGTGGCCATGATAGAGACAAAGCCCATGCCTACTACAGTAGTACAAGTTTATATGCCAACTAGCTCTGCAGATGATGAAGAAATTGATGAAATGTATGACGAGATAAAAGAAATTATTCAGGTAGTGAAGGGAGACGAAAATTTAATAGTCATGGGTGACTGGAATTCGTCAGTAGGAAAAGGGAGAGAAGGAAACATAGTAGGTGAATATGAATTGGGGGGAAGAAATGAAAGAGGAAGCCGCCTTGTAGAATTTTGCACAGAGCATAACTTAATCATAGCTAACACTTGTTTCAAGAATCATGAAAGAAGGTTGTATACCTGGAAGAATCCTGGAGATACTAAAAGGTATCAGATAGATTACATAATGGTAAGACAGAGATTTAGGAACCAGGTTTTAAATTGTAAGACATTTCCAGGGCAGATGTGGATTCTGACCACAATCTATTGGTTATGAACTGCAGATTGAAACTGAAGAAACTGCAAAAAGGCGGGAATTTAAGGAAATGGGACCTGGATAAACTGAAAGAACCAGAGGTTGTAGAGAGTTTCAGGGAGAGCATAAGGGAACAATTGACAGGAATGGGGGAAAGAAATACAGTAGAAGAAGAATGGGTAGCTCTGAGGGATGAAGTACTGAAGGCAGCAGAGGATCAAGTAGGTAAAAAGACGAGGGCTAATAGAAATCCTTGGGTAACAGAAGAAATATTGAATTTAATTGATGAAAGGAGAAAATATAAAAATGCAGTAAATGAAGCAGGCAAAAAGGAATACAAACGTCTCAAAAATGAGATCGACAGGAAGTGCAAAATGGTTAAGCAGGGATGGCTAGAGGACAAATGTAAGGATGTAGAGGCTTGTCTCACTATGGGTAAGATAGATACTGCCTACAGGAAAATTAAAGAGACCTTTGGAGAGAAGAGAACAACTTGTATGAATATCAAGAGCTCAGATGGCAACCCAGTTCTAAGCAAAGAAGGGAAGGCAGAAAGGTGGAAGGAGTATATAGAGGGTTTATACAAGGGCGATGTACTTGAGGACAATATTGTGGAAATGGAAGAGGATGCAGATGAAGATGAAACGGGAGATAAGATACTGCGTGAAGAGTTTGACAGAGCACTGAAAGACCTGAGTCGAAACAAGGCCCCGGGAGTAGACAACATTCCATTAGAACTACTGATGGCCTTGGGAGATCCAGTCATGACAAAACTCTACCATCTGGTGAGCAAGATGTATGAGACAGGCGAAATACCCACAGACTTCAAGAAGAATATAATAATTCCAATCCCAAAGAAAGCAGGTGTTAGCAGATGTGAAAATTACCGAACTATCAGTTTAATAAGTCACAGCTGCAAAATACTAACGCGAATTCTTTACAGACGAATGGAAAAACTGGTAGAAGATCAGTTTGGATTCCGTAGAAATGTTGGAACACGTGAGGCAATACCAACCTTACGACTTATCTTAGAAGAAAGATTAAGAAAAGGCAAACCTACGTTTCTAGCATTTGTAGACTTAGAGAAAGCTTTTGACAACGTTAACTGGAATACTCTCTTTCAAATTCTGAAGATGGCAGGGGTGAAACACAGGGAGCGAAAGGCTATTTACAATTTGTACAGAAACCAGATGGCAGTTATAAGAGTCGAGGGGCATGAAAGGGAAGCAGTGGTTGGGAAACGAGTGAGACCGGGTTGTAGCCTCTCCCCGATGTTATTCAATCTGTATATTGAGCAAGCAGTAAAGGAAACAAAAGAAAAATTCGGAGTAGGTATTAAAATCCATTGAGAAGAAATAAAAACTTTGAGGTTCGCCGATGACATTGTAATTCTGTCAGAGACAGCAAAGGACTTGGAAGAGCAGTTGAACGGAATGGACAGTGTCTTGAAAGGAGGATATAAGATGAACATCAACATAAGCAAAACGAGGATAATGGAATGAAGTCAAATGAAATCGGGTGATGCTGAGGGGATTAGATTAGGAAATGAGACACTTAAAGTAGTAAAGGAGTTTTGCTATTTAGGGAGTAAAATAACTGATGATGGTCGAAGTAGAGAGGATATAAAATGTAGACTGGAAATGGCAAGGAAATCGTTTCAGAAGAAGAGAAATTTGTTAACATCCAGTATTGATTTAAGTGTCAGGAAGTCGTTTCTGAAAGTATTTGTATGGAGTGTAGCCATGTATGGAAGTGAAATGTGGACGATAACCAGTTAGGACAAGAAGAGAATAGAAGCTTTCGAAATGTGGTGCTACAGAAGAATGCTGAAGATAAGGTGGGTAGATCACGTAACTAATGAGGAGGTATTGAATAGGATTGGGGAGAAGAGAAGTTTGTGGCACAACTTGACTAGAAGAAGGGATCGGTTGGTAGGACATGTTTTGAGGCATCAAGGGATCACAAATTTAGCATTGGAGGGCAGTGTGGAGGGTAAAATTCGTAGAGGGAGACCAAGAGATCAATGCACTAAGCAGATTCAGAAGGATGTAGGTTGCAGAAGGTACTGGGAGATGAAGACGCTTGCACAGGATAGAGTAGCATGGAGAGCTGCATCAAACCAGTCTCAGGACTGAAGACCACTACAACAACAACAACTTTCAATACCTATAATGGCAAAAAAAATCTAATTTTGAGACAGGTTCCAATACGAATCTCTAGGTTTGGCGCCACAAATAATTCTGATAACTTCTCTATAATGTTAATAATGTGCTCAGATTGGCTGATGCTGTTGCACCCCATATTTCTACATTGTAGTTTAAATTTGGTGAGAATAATGTGTGATACTCAGTTTTTAGTACACATATATCCTTATAATATTTCCTAATCAAGTTTATGACAAATACATTCTTTGTAGCTTACAGGGTAAGGAATATACATGGATGACCCAACTGAGTTATCCTGGATTGAAGTTATCAAGAATTTTATCCATTTTTCCTTTTTTACTATGTCATTTCCTATGGATAACTTGATCCCAAATTCTATTTGTTTCCTTGTGTTAAATTCCACTATTGCAGTCTTTGAAACATTTGCATTTAGATGGTTTTCAATGAAACACTTCACTATTTCATTGGTTGCACTGTTCCAAAGCACTTTTAGACTGTCACAGGTTTTGTGTTTGCACACAATTGATGCATCGTCTGCACACAATATATTTTTTTCTTTTGCAGTTAGGAGAATAATAACATATATCTGTTTATGCTCTTCATGGGTATGCTGCTGGGTATGATCGTCTTCACTCCACGATATTTCGGCGATCCATCTGGCCCCCGTCTTCAGTACGATCACTGAGTACACACTCATGCAGGAAGTGGATGAACATCAGAAAGTGCGGCTCCTTTATACCCCAGGTACAGCCCACTATGCCTCCATGAGAAGCGGAAGAGCTGGCCCCAAAAAATGGTTCAAATGGCTCTGAGCACTATGGGACTTAACTGCTGAGGTCATCAGTCCCCTAGAACTTAGAACTACTTAAACCTAACTAACCTAAGGACAGCACACACATCCATGCCCGAGGCAGGATTAGAACCTGCGACCGTAGCGGTCGCGTGGTTCCAGACTGTAGCGCCTAGAACCGCTCGGCCACTCCGGCCGGCCGAGCTGCCCCCTATGAAGCGAAGAATTATAGTGCCGCCGGCAGTAGAAACTGGCGAAAGTGATAAATCCCAAATTAAGATATAGCGGGTCGAAAACCAGACCGTTGTTGTTTTATAACAGATAAAACAGGGTTACATATCTTGTTTAAAGGAAAGCCTTTATCTCTATTAATAACATCATCAGAAAATCGTATTTCGATGGGTTCCTTGAGCACACAATCCCAGTAACGAGAAGCCAGAGCAATAATTTGTGTCTCTTTAAACGATATGTTCTGCCCTTGATTGAGACAATGATCGGCAACAGCAGATTTTTTGAGCTAGAGCAAACGTGTGTGATGCTGATGTTCCACACATCGATCATGAACAGAGCGAATAGTCTGTTCAATATAGGTCTTTCCACAATGACAGGGAATTTTGTAAACT
Source organism: Schistocerca serialis cubense (assembly GCF_023864345.2). Lineage (NCBI taxonomy): Eukaryota > Metazoa > Arthropoda > Insecta > Orthoptera > Acrididae > Schistocerca > Schistocerca serialis. The sequence continues at coordinate 415,855,919 of NC_064646.1, forward strand.
CCAGGCTTTCTCAATCCCATATCATCTTTACCTGATATGAACAGGATTCTAGGATTGGCCAAAGGCAAAAGAACACTTTTAATATCAAATTCCCTGAGTATTCCAGAAATTTTTGAAGAAATTCTTCCAGGAAAGGGTAGAAAAGCAACTGATTTACTAATGTCTGGCGTTGGTTTACTTGATGGTCCAAACTGAAAAGTATGAATCATTTGATGATTGGTATATCCATTGAGCTTGAAGACAGCCTTAAGATGATCCAGATCCTGTGTCAAATTTTCAGAATCAGAAATGGCATAAGCTCTCTTGACCAATTTATGTAGAACTCCCATGTGCTGATGTGGTGGATGACAACTCATGGAATGAAGATAATGATCCGTATGTATGGGATACACCATGTCCCGAAGTACCATTTCCTTTTTTGTGTACTAGAACATCCAAAAAGAATAATTGCCATCTTTTTCAATTTCCATCGAAAATTTGATGTGTGGATGAAGACAGTTAAAATGATCTAAAAACCGATCAAGAGCTTCCATTCCAAGTGACCAAACAACGAAACTATCATCTATGCATCTCCAAAAACATGTAAATTGAAGAGAAGAAGTCCTGAGTGCGATGTCTTCAAAATATTCCATAAAAGGATTGGCGACAATAGGGAAAAGAGGACTTCTCATAACCACACCGTCAGTTCTTTCAAAAAAATGCGCCATTGAATAAAAAATATGTCGCTGTTAACACATGCCGACACAGCTCAGTAGTTTCATCATCTGGAAGTTGGCCAGTTAACAACAAGAACCTTCCAAAGGTACCTGCGTTAAAATAGAAACCACATTAAAGCTAACTAAAAGGTCAGATGTTTCATGGCATAAAAAAATTCAACTGTTGAATAAAATCAGTCGAGTTGGATATACGATGTTTACTCTCCCCAGTGAGAGCTGAGGACAGAAGCAAGATATTTAGCTGAATTATAAGTAGGAGCGCCAAAATTGCCACTGATAGGGCGAAGAGGAGTTCCAGGTTTATGCAGCTTCGTTAAACCATACAACCTGGATGGTACTGCCGCCCCCGGATGAAGTTTTTTGATGTGTGTTTTAGTAGGGAGCTCTTCTTGATAAGTGAAATGATCTTCCACTTTATCCAGTCTGTAGGATCGCTCCAAAGTTTATAGTAAGTAGAATCATCCAATAAACAGGCCATTTTCGCCAAATAAACTTCACAAGAGAAAAGAACAGTGACACCACCTTTATAATTAGGAAGAACTAAAAGATCCTTACCTTCTGTTTATGATCCTATTCAATCAACAGTCACCTATAACCCAGTCGATATATCACCGAACCTCTGATGTGGCATTGAGACAGAATGTGTTACAAATACTGGATAAATATCTAGGGGTGGCATGAGGGAGTTGCAAATACCGGTTTCATATCACGTTCCTTAGCCGAATCGCTTTAAAATTAGGTACTTTTATTAAGAGGTTGTACTGCCGGCGACGTGTAACCACACTGTTGGTCTGATAATGTACACTCTGGCAATCACGGTCTATATTCAGTGTTGCGGTACTTTTCTGGAAAAAAAACACTTCATTCGGACGTAATGCCATACCTCGATTTACAAAGCCGGTGTAGCTTTTAACATGGATACTTGTGTGCACTTGTAGAACCAAGACCGCTTGTGATAGTAATATGGTTGTGTTTTATAACTTCTGACGGTTTGTAAGATGATTATGCCTCTCTTTCTAAGACAGAGTGCTACCACTCGCAAGAAAAACTTTTGAGACATGTCCACCCATAGTTGATTTTCGGTCAGTATTATTTCGTATCGCTAGCAATCAGTTATTGGCGGAGTATTATACCTAGTAGTAGGGGATGTGTGATAAGTTAACCTTGAACATCAGGATTATAAAGTATGTGTGTGTGTTACAACGTGTTCAAAGGGGACGATTATGTCCAGTCGTACGGAGGGTATGGATTTGATGTCGAATACTGTGATAGCAAAGTGGAAAGTATTTCAAGGCATAATAATGGTACAGATATTAATATTTCCAGGGCCACAGCCGTCAACAGGGTGTATTTCTGATACTTGACTCATTGCCGAATGACGTCTAGAGACCACGATCGTAATATTTAATTGTAAGTACAGTGGTAAATATGTGGCCAGTTTTCTAGGATGATTCTGTCTGTGCCGGTGGCCTATGGCGGGAATGAGTCTCGTTTCTGGCTAACAGTAGGAGCTGTCCGAATGGAGAGGCCTGTTGGGATGCAGGAATTTAGCTGACGGCTGAATAGCGAACTAATACTTAGTTTGTGTTGGATAGCTTTCGTTATGGCGTGGAAATTTGAGAGCATTGGATATAGATGTGTGTTTGTACTGGACCATTATTCCCTCCCATGTAAATTGTCCAGTTGAGTGCTTCTACACATTTCGCGCCTTTATTTAGTTGAGTGGACATCGATTGTGGTGTGTGAATCTAGCAGGTGACAGATGGGTAGAGGACACAGTTGCTGGTTCTCTAAATATGAGAATGCAGCTCGTTGTCTCACGGTCACGTTCTCGCTTCCCGAGCATGGGGTCCCAGGTTCGATTCCTGGGGGTGTCAGGGATTTTCGCCTGCCTCGAGATGACTGGGTGTTTGTATTGACCTCATCATTTCATCATGTTTCATGAAAGTGGCGAGATTGGACTGAGCAAAGGTTGGGAATTTGTATGGGTGCTGATAACTGCACAGTTGAGCTCCCCACAAACCAAATACCGTCATCATCGTCTAGACATGAGGAACACTTTAGTTGACTTTGTAATTATAGGACTGATTTGGAATCTGTTACATCACCGACATCGGTATTCGTGAGTGGAAATATCAGTTCCTCTATTTTTTTCGAGTTTTGACGTAAATGTCTTTGCAGATGGGATACGTTTCTAGTTACTCAGTATAGTTTACCTCGGTAAAGTTTAGAGTTTCTAGAGAAATAATGTCGAGATTATATCTTTGGAATTATACTGTGTGAGCGATACTGCTATACAAGCGATATTACTGTGCTTGATATCGAGAAGTATTGCGTAAATGGTATAATGTACTGCAAACCATGTGAAATTACATATGTTCTTGTAATCCCAGAGTCTGGAGATGGGTGTAGAAAGCAAGCAAGCAAGCAGGTCGGGGCCAGAAACAGTAACGCCTTTGTACCAAGGGGAACCAACCCCGACTTTGTACAACAGTTGGGAGAGTGGTCCGCTGAGGGTGCTCTGGTCATGCCTTGAGGGCAGATGACTTGTGACCGTTGGCTGCAGTGGATGACCACCTGATCTCGCGGGAAATAGCTAGTGCTGCGAGGAGTACACCAATGGCGCATGTGCTTATGATGTCTGTCTTCGCGGTACATGTACGAGTGTCTGGTGATCGATATCTATATGCATGATGCAAAGTGGGCGATTTTGTATGCCGCAGGATACGAATTGTATGTTTACTACATCGAAACGGTATGCGGTGATATGTTGCCGAGTTGGAGATTAGTTTTACGCTGCAATATTCAAGATTCTGTCCTCAGTGGCAGAGGAGTATAATTGAGCAAGAGTCTTTCCATATTTGGCGATCTGTAGGACACTTTTGCAGGGTTTAACTGTCAGTGCAATATGGCGATCTGTACAAAACAGTTTTGCCATTGAAAGTCTCGTCTGTAGAAAGAAAAAGATGGGCAGTGCTTCTACACTGGCAGCATCAGTAATTGGGCGGGTAAATTCAGTAAGAGCTGATCAGAATGCTCCATTCATTCGCAAGACATCTTTTGTGCTGGGACATAGGAGCCTCTGCATAGTGGTGAGAACGTTTGTGTTTCGGAGATGTTTGGTAGCACGTGATGGACAGAGTGCCACGTCAGGACCATCAGGAAGAATGCATTCGGCGTTATTCTGGGCTATTTCCGTAAATAGGCTCTTTTAGGGCAAGAATTTCCATGCAGACAAGCTGAGACATCACGAAAGCTCCAACAAAAGCGACCGTTAACTATTTCTATGTCACTTTACGATTTCAGAGAGATAGACTTAGCTGCTATTTACATAGACATTAGACATCAGTACAACATTGAGAGCGTTTTAGTTGCGCCTGCGAAGGTGAGTCATTATGCGAACATTTCGAAGCCATGCATCAGCCACAGTAAAAATATGCGCGGCCAGAGGTATCTCACATGTCCCAATTAGGATCTCTAGGCAGAATGCACCCTATGCTATTCTGGGAAGCACTGCAACAGATTTCTATAGCGCTTTCAGAGGGGTGACTTGGATCTTATTTACATAGACCTGTGACGTCAGTATAACATTGAGAACCTTTTAGCTGCATCTGTGAGGGTGAGTCGCTTGGCAATTAAGTCTTCAGTGGACCACAGGTAGAGAGGTATCACACTAGCAATGGTAAACACATAAGCGTCCAGAGGGGGACTTGGCTCTTATTTATATCGACATGTGGCGTCAGTATAACACTTGCAGAATTCTAACTGTATACCCGAAAATAGACGCAACTTTCACCTGCTGACTGTAGGCGACAGCGGCCTGAGTCCGAAGGCTCACGCTCCTACATTCGTCTGTCTGGCGGTGGATCACAGTGGCATTGGTGCGTGAACGCACTGTAGCCGCTGATACGCTGTGGTTGACGATAGTTTGAAAGCGTTTTTTATGTGCAGTGAGTGTTTGTGCACTGCATTATTTTCGGCTGGTGAAGAGTTCTGAGCGTGTTTGCAGAGCATTTTACATGCATTATTTTTTGACAGTTTAAGAGTAGTTTGCGTGTCTGTACATCAGTGTACTGCATTGTTTCAATGATTTACGAGTAGTTTGGAGGTCTGTAGGGTGTGCAATGAATTATTTCGGTTATTTCCAAGATGTTTGCATGTCTGTACATCAGTGTACTGCAGTATTTCGATGATTTACGAGTAGTTTACAGGTCTGTAGGCTGTGTATTGTGACCCCAAGCATGCCAGAGTGAGTGCTTTGTATCAGTTTAATAAATACATGCGTTGGAACTTTAACAGTGGCAACTATTTATTTACAACCTGTACAAAACAGATAGGTGTTTCAAAGTCATACTGATCCTCCAAGTAGTCACCAGCATTGTGTACAACCCGCTGCCAGCAATTTGGAAGTCATAGGATACTCTTAGCAGTGCCAGTTGTGTTGACAGTTCGAGTGGTACGGTCTATTACCCAACAAATTTCTAGCAGTTCTGAGTTTCCTTCAGTTTGGAAATCGAGTTGAACTCACGAGGGCTTAAGTCAGGGGATTGCAGTAGGTGGTATAGCACTTAGCAGCCTCATTAGTCAAAAAAATCAGTAACAGCTTGCACTAGACGTGCTTGAGCATTGTCCTGCAAATTGATGGTCAGGTCCTGCAGAAGGTGTCATCACTTCTGTCTCTATGCTGTTCAGTTTTGAAACACAACATACAATCAGCTTAGAGATACCACATCGCTAGCAATGGGCTATACACAATGCTGGTGACCACTTTGAAGATCAGTAAAACTTTGAAACATGTATCCATTTTGTACGAGCTGTAAATAAATAGTTGCCACTCTTTGAGTTCCAACCCTCATATATTATGTCAAATCCATCCCAAAATAAAGTGTTCCAAAATAAATACAGTCCCTCCTATGCAGCAGCCCAGAACAGGCTGAGTCCTTTTCTCACTATTTTCTTCCTACAGACCGTCATGGGAAGATAGTGCCCTCTGGTGGCAGTGTTGTGTACTAGGTCAGTTGGACTCGGGAGCTCATGGTGGACACACTAGGTGGAGCTACTGCCTGAAATTGTTTAAATAAGCACTGCATGCGAAATAAAGACTTACATCCATCCCATCCAACAACCCAGCACAGGCTGAGTCCTTTCCCTGACAATTGCTAGGAAGAGGTGGCGGTTGGATGACTTATGTTAGTGAAGGTAGCCCAAGTGACCATTTCTCTCGCCATTTTCTTAGGTTAGTGGAGATAGCCCAAGTGACCTTTTTCCCCCAAAATTTGAACTTCCTGCCATAATGTCATTGCAACATTGCCATATCTACCACCACCATCTTGAATAAATTTGGCAACAATGCAGAGTGGGGCCACACCGCCCTTTTGTTGGGTACACTTTGTCCTACTGTGTACCCCACAAATAAAAATCACACGGAGCTAAATCAGGACTTTTAGGGGGCCTATGTTGTTACTAATCACTCTTTCGTCAAACACATCATGAACTGCATGCAAAGAAACATTGGCTGTATGAGCCCTTGCCAAATCCTGTTGGAAGAAATGCAAAGCTTCGTTCTCTTTCACTCAGTCAATTAAAACACGATCGCAAAATGTTTTGCACATGTCTTTCACTTGTAACTGTGACATCAAAAATACTGGGCCTTTTATTCTGTCACCACTAACTGCATACCACATCCCTATCTTTTGATCATGAAGGGGTTTCTCATGGAGCACAACAGGTCTATCTGCACTCCAGTGTCTACAGTTCTGGGAATTAACATACTTGTGTAAATGGAACCAAGCCTCATCCGAAAACAAAATGAGGTAAGGATCCATTTCACAGCCATGCACATGTTTCAAAACCTGTTGGCAAAACTTAACGCTGTGGACAGGATCATCAGGTCGAGTTCTTATACTAATGATTCTTTATAGGGACTTACTTAGCCCAGAAAGCTTAGCACCTCTTTGTACAGAGGTGTATGTTATTTGTGTTTGCAGTGAAAGACGTCTAAGAGACCTTTCAGGAGAATTTTCCAGGCGGTATGCAATGTCATCGAGATGAGCTTCTGTGAGCACTGTACAGCATCGTTTACACTTCTCGTCGTGAACACTTCCTGTTTCACGAAATTTATTAACTAATTTTTGAACTGCATCATGACTTGGAACCTGAACAGCTGGTAACTTCTGTTCAAACAATCTCCAGACAGTACGTGCAGGATCTGTAGGCACATGCAAATCGTAAACAAAAACTCATTGTGGAATTGAATAATTCGCTCTTGCCACTGTTGCGTTCGGAAACTTCAGTGTTACACACATGATGCCCCTGTTTCACTGCAGGAATGAGATGGCTGACAAGGCACGTATGTCTGTAAAGCTTCCAGGCTAAAACCCACAAAGGAAAAGAGGGGAATAGTGCGGTCCCACGGGGCCCATTCCACCGGCAGTTGTGGCTTCTGTGGCTGGCCTGCAATACACTGGGCAGGCGGTCATCAGATAAATGGAGCACCTTGTACTATTTAAAAGTACGGGAACTTTTTGTGTACATAACTCCACAGACTGCTACCTGCTTGCAGCTGTTTTGTCTGAAAGATGATGGCTACCACTAATTTCAAAGTCCAGTGGATGCAATAATAATAGCGGTAACATTCGAGAAGACCTTTATTATTCCATGCTTCGTTAATTACGCACTTCAAAAGTATCACAACTGCCCTCCAGCCCATTTCGGTGACTTTTCCAGGGACTGAATAATCAATGTCTCCACTTCACTCACTGTGAGCTTTTTATTTTCACAAGCTATGTACCCTTTCACTTGCAGCCAAATACGTTCAAAGGCATTAAAATGGCAATGATAGAATGGTAGTCTTATGACTCTATGCCCATAATTAGAAGCTAACTTGTCGATAACATATGTGGCTTATGAAGTGCAATGAGTTCCAATAATTCTCCGTTTCTGGATTTTCAATTTCTCATGACGTAATGAATAATTCATCAAGTACCTCTTAGAGGAGGAGATGGTATCATGAGACCACAGTTTGGATAAATTACGACACCAGAGAGCACGACTATTGAGCTCCTCAAGTTTCTTATTGAACTACCAGGTTCACGGAATTGTTCCAAAATTCGCAAGGTCGGATCACTTTGTCGACATCGCTACATAGGGCTGGCTCTGCTATTGTTAATGGAAGGATTCGTTTTACTCCTCGGAAGTGTTTCTGAACACTTGTATCGTTTGCTTTGGAAGATAGCAGCTGGTTTACCTCTTGGCTCATGGAAGTGGACTGATGGCATGAAATGAGTGGCTACAACAAGACAGGTTGCCAAGTACAGCATGTTAGACCTCCTCCGGTGGACTCCATTGTTCGATGTCTTGTTATAAATTTGACGGGTAAGGATCTGGATGAAGCTACATTTTCTGTCTTAAGTAAAGAGTTAAAGTTTGCTCCCACTCCAAAGACCTTGCCTATATCATCTTTCATTTGTGCCATTGAGGAAGCTGTCTAGCCACTATTACAGGATTCAGATGAAGAAATCAGATGTAAAAAGTGACGAGCAATAACGAAACATCGTCCACAAAGAAGTAGTATTTCTAAGGAAGGCAGGTTCGCAGTACCAAAGTTTCGTGGGGGTACTGACATCGCGTGCTGATAAAGGTAGCACTACTATTCTATTGCCTCAGAAAGTCCATAAGAAAACACATATGGTTCACTAAGCTCTGGTGCATACTGGTAGATTAACAAAGATCCTACCATCGTGGTGACAATAGGGACTACTGACTAACTGAACGCTTTATCGTCAAGTTGTAAGAGGCCATGCGAGGCGCGGTACCACGAGATTTCATGAGCTTCCTAAAGTTCATAAAATGGGAAAGGATGAGTGTCTAGAGGAATTGTCAATGTGGCCAATAACGAACATTATTGGTTCACTAACGTTTCTTTCTCCCAAACATTACTGAAACCATTGGTATGAAAATGTAGTCACCACATTCATAATTCTATGGATTTTTTCTTTTCAGAGACTTAGCAGCCTCAGGCTAAATAGTACAGATGGGCTGGTGAGTTTTGACGTGGTGTCATTATATACCAAGGTGCCAACTTTAAAAAAATCTTTTTCTCTTATTGGCTAACATTTCGACAAAAATATCACAGCCTTATTTGAGCGTGTACTCCTGTCATCTTATTTTCACTTTATTGATGAATTTTATGAGCAGTTTGATGGAATTTTTATGAGAAGTCCTTTTTTCCCTCTGGTAGCTAATTTGTTTGCTGAAGATTGCGTGGACAAGGCTTTGGACTCGCAGGTGTAAAAACCAAAAGTCCTCTGGAGGTATGTGGAATCGAGTTTGTGGTATGGCCTCACAGGAACGATGAGTAACTTCTTGACTATATGAACTCTGTCCACGCTAGTATTAAATTTCCCGTGTAAATAGAAAAAGATGACTGCCTTATCGTCGTAAAGTTGATACCACATTATAACTGGCTGTATATCGTAAATCAACGCATTTGAATCTGTATTTACATGCCAGTAGGTGCCCTCACCCTTCATAAACCATAGGAGTCCTTAAGACTTTAGTACACAGGGCACACTGCATATCCAATAATGATAATTTGCAACAAGACTTCACACACCTCCAAAACATTTTTAAAGTAAGTGGATATTCCTATCAACAAATTCGCAGGGCGCTCAATGTGAATTCTAGAACGCAAGTCGTGATCTGCTGGAAGAAAGAAATATCTTCAGATCAAGAGTTCTTTCCTTGAAGACAAGCTGTACTCTCGAGAAACATCGTTTTGATCTTCCTGCCTCCTACGAAGACTGCAGCCTTATTCAGTTCTGTGAAGGATAATTTATTGCTTCATAAGGCTGATGAGTATCAGATTCCTTGCAGATATTATGATAAGTTATATATTGATCAGACAACACGTACCGTTCATGAGAGGTGCTTGGAACACCGAAATGGAAATAAGTGTACGGCATTGTGGGCCGTGAGTCCCCCAGTTGGGGATGTTCGGCCGCCGAGGCAAGTACTTATTGCATTCGACGCCACATGAGGCACTTGCGCGTAGGAGATGGGTATGAAATGATGATGAGAACAACACAACACCCAGTCCCTGAGTGGAGAAAATCGCCTTCACCAGCCAGGAATCGAACCCGGGCCCATTGGTGTGGCATTCCACCACACTGACCACTCAGCTAATGGGGGCAGACGAACACCAAAGATACATATGCTTACAACAAGCAGGCAAGTAAGCTGTGGGAGAACATTGTATAGATACAGGTCATTCGATGGACTAAAGTGACATAAGAATTTTAACATCTACGTCTTCCATTAGGGATTCTGTTTTCAAGAAAGCCATAGAAATTAGATTAACCCATAACTTAAAAATAGAGATAATAGTTTTAATTTGGATAAGGCTTGGCATCCAGCTCTTGGTATAATTAAATTGCAGAGAAGTCATCAGTGCACTACCGCCACTGAATAAACAAGGGAAGTTCAGAAAGTAACACACAATAATTTTACTATCAAAAACTTTAACAGTCAATAAAATAAAAAAATATCTAATGAATTTGCGTGCTAACAAAACAAGAAAATCTCAAATGAACTTACATCTTTTACCTACTTTCTACGTAATCACCAATGTTCGCAACACATTCCTCCCATTATCACACTAGTTTCAATATGCCCAGTTTGTAGAAGTCCATTTGGTTAGAGTATGGCCATCTGCGTATTGCTGATTTCATTTCCACATCTGTCGCAAAGTGTTGGCCAGCCAGGAATTTCTTCGAGGGATCAAACAGATGAAAGTCAGACGGTGCAAGGTCTGGACTGTATGATGGATGCTGGAGCGCTTCCCACGCAGATTTTACGATTATCTCACGAGCAGAAGCAACAACGTGGGGAAGAGCTCTGTCATGAATAAGTTTGACACCATCAGAATTAATATTGTGGCCTCTGTCACTGAGAGTACGACAAAACTTAACCAAAGTTTTAATGTAGGCTTCAGCTGTACTCAGCAAAGACCACCAGTAACACACCATGCATGTCTCACAAAACTGTCACAAGCAATTTCCTCGCAGACTGAGTCACTCTGAATTTTTTTCATACTGTGGGGAACCATATCGTTTCCACTCCATAGAGATCTGCTTGGTTTTGGGCATGTGGTGGTACGACCACGACTCATCACCAGTGATGACTCCTTTCAGAAAGCCATACCTTTCTGTGGTGTACCGTGTTAAATGACCCAAGCTTGCCGTCATTCGCTGGTGCTTGTGGTTATCCGTCAGGTTCTTAGGCACCTGGTTTGAACTAACACTACGAAATTTCAATGGGTCATGGACAGTAGCGAACACTGCACCATAGGAAATGCTGTCTCAATAGCTCTGATATTCTGCAGGGTTGTAGCTTCTACTATCTACCAGCCGCCCAGAACATGGTGATTCACTAAAATTCACACAGCTCTCTTGGAAGATGGCACACAACTTGGAGATATAACTACAGTCCATACAGTAATCTCGATACACGCCCTGAGAATTACACTCAGTTTATGCACTTTGGCTTACTAATGTAGAACTACACTTCTCTGACGACAGTAAGATGCGCATCGTGTTTGTTTCGTAGTTCGGGCTTCTCTCGCTAAAGCTGCGCATGTAAACAAAATACCCTCTGTAGCGCAAACTTCAAACTATATCGCTATGAAATTTCAACATTCCAACTGCAATACAAGGAGAGAAAAAACTGTTGTGCGCTACCTTTTGTTCCTCGCTCGTATATCAACAAGCGAATCGAATGAGTGAACGCTTTTACCACTGGTGACAGGTGCCACTCATTTTTACCACTGGTGACACGTGCCACTGTGAGCCACATGAGCAATACCAATGTGGTGGAGATATAAAGCTGCGCTTATCGCCTCATCGTCGCTTTGAGGATCGCTGGACGATACACTGCCAAAATATCAGTTGAAGAAGTAGTATTTGCGCGGCTGCATACCTGAATTCTTCAATTTTCAGTGTCTAACCCACAGTAACTTCATATTGTCGTTACCACTGAGTAATGTCTTCATTTCAAGAGGATAGATTTCCTAAACTTATTTTCGAAACAATTTAAAAACGTTTCCTGATTCATTTCCTCATGGCACTTTCACGTTTTCTTCGTTCTGAAAAGCAATTGGAAGACAAAAATAAAACCAGCATGAGAAGATATTCCACCACCTTTACCAGTGGAGAATGCCATATTCTGTGCTTTGTTGTTACTCGAACACTTCGTTGTAGTACACCCTGCTTTCACCAATGCTTCATCAAGCCAAACAATGTCATCAGATTTAATGGTTTTCGCTTCATGCAAAATCTGCATTACTATACAGCTATGTTTGCTCCTTCTGTCAATATTTTACAACCTGAAATACTTTTGTATTTAAAACCAATAGTCTGCAAAAGCCTTCGCATCTATGAATTTCTGCCTTCAAAAATTTTGGCCTCATGCAGTGTTGTATGGAGCTTATCATGTGTAGGCGAGTCTCAGTTCTGATGATAACTGTATATGTGATGCTGAACTGCGTCTTGTGCGAAAGGATTCAGATTTGTGAAATGTTTCTGAATACTCACCTTCTCGCCCAGAGTATGAAGACTAGAGGATCCTGCTTCACCTTCTCTCTTCTCTTTTTTTTTTTTTTTTACCAATATGAAGTATGATTAATTCACTAACCTTGACTGTGGCTGCAGATCATATGACTACTTTGGAAACTGGTAAGAGAGTTTCCCCATTTTCTCCCTCCAGCATAATACACAAGAGATGTCAAGATTGTCCTTTAAACACAGTTCCTTGTCCAGCTTTCTTTCTTGATGTGTTTGCATCCTGAATCCTGAGTCTGCCCCTTTCCTTTCATATTTCATCAGACATGACAACCACACAAAAAACAACACATTCACAACAATGGCAATGAAATACGCATGTTTCGTACACAGCACTAGCCATACACTGGAAGTGAACTGACCATTTGTTGGGGCAATCTGGTAATGGCGAACAGTTTGGGCGTGATGTTTGAACAGTCTGATTGGAGGATAGCAGCTCCAACATGCGAAGTGTCAACCAGCAAGTAATTTTAACGATAGTAACGAATTTATCAAAAATTTAGGAGGAGTATATTAGTGTTTCATGTCCCATTGATAATGAGGCCATTATAGATGGAGCCCAAGCTCTGATTAGGAAAGGGTGGGAAAGGAAATCGGCTGTGCCGTTTCAAAGGAACCATCATGGCCTTCGTGTGACGTGACTTAAAAAAATTAGATCTGCTGTATGATGCTCTAACAGAGTGTTCCGACTTGCACTAGCACTAGCAGGAAAGACAGATCATACCCCTAGATGCAGACAGAGCAGTTAAGTGCACAATCTGTGGTATAGAATCAATGGTGAATTGTTCAGGTCCATATTTAGAGCGAGCCAACAGTGCAGTGAAATCTTACTTATTTCAAGACACACCTCTACAGTGTAACAGTAGCGCAAAAGAAATGCACTGCATACAATTTTTGAGGAGTCCGGCAGACAATCTCAAGCAGTGGTTAGTGCTAAATGTAAGCTAAGCTTCGCACCCAGCTTCTTTAGAATCTGACGAACAATTGGAAGTACAATTTAAAGACTTGGAAACTGTGACTACAGCTCATTGGCCTGAAGAAGTATACATTACTATATGTGGTAGGGATATAAACAATCTGTGTGGTGTTTTTCAGAAAACATACAAGAGGAAATACATAAATGGATCAGAGAATATGTAGAGACAAATGCGATGCCCCTTGATTCGAAACCTTTAATGCAAGTTGTGCATTCCAGTGTCCACCTATTAGAGTGGAAGGTCATTCAGTGCCATGACTGAACTATTAACAAAGAAAAGAAACAGTCTTTATGTGCAGTGTACAAGTATCTTGTTTTTATAAAATGTATGGGACTACTGCTTGACGTTTTTCACCCTGCTCCATCTGTCTGGTCATGGCTACAAGGAGACAAGATGACAGTAGAAGAAATGGCATGCGGAAAATATCATCCAAACAATTATGTTCAGTATTAGGTGGGATGGAAAATTTTGAAGTGAGGTGAGTACCACCAAAAAATATTTTCCAACTAAAACACTGCCTGTGGATAAAAAAGAGTGAATTTAACAAACAATTTTCATTGTGTATGGGGATCATAATACGCCTCTGTGGTTAATAATGTTGCTAACTAAAGATCAATTTTTAGAGAATATTGACGATGAGCTCGATACTAAAGAGGAGAGAGTACTCTATGGAGGCAAACCATGATGCAGGACCCCACAGCCGCCATGATAGGTCAGGGCAAGCTTTCAATCAATTCTACTAAACAGAAGAAAAGAAATTACTGTTTATTGAAGCCACATGGTACTGTCAGGGTTTAGTTTGTAGTTCAGTGAGATAATCCCTCGAAAGTTGCAGGCATTAGTAGTACTAACAACACTGAATGCCCATCACCAATACTGCCTACCTACCAAAAGCCGTCACGATTTTCTATGCAAAGATTCCTTTTTGACATGACGTTAGTGGCAGAAATTAGTGTACCAACCAATTCCATATATTTGCATATGCTAGGATATAGATATCTAAATATTTATGACCACTTGACATGGATGAATACCAATACTATTGCTCCTAACTTCGCTCACAGCAATTTAAGCTCTCCTCTTTTGTTTTTACCTAAACTGTGGTTACCAGATAATCCGTTTTTAATGGATTCCGTCGTTTTTTGGCTTTAATTTCCCCTCTTCATTTTGTCCTTTACGTAGAGTCACTAATTTTATGTTTTTAAAATGTTGTGAAAAACATAAGATAGTGAAGACATTTTTCAAATTTATAAATTTGAAAACAGTGATAAAAATTTGTTAAAAGATACAAAATTATCGAAAAAGTACACCTGGAGAAAGGTGGAATGTAAAATGTATCAATACGGTCGCAGGTTCGAATCCTGCCTCGGGCATGGATGTGTGTGATGTCCTTAGGTTCGTTCTAGGGGACTAATGACCTCAGAAGTTGAGTCCCATAGTTCTCAGACCCATTTTTAAAATGTATCAGTCCTTACTCCTAAATAGTATAACCAAATTTCTAAAGGCGACGTTTTTGCTCTTTTATGTGTATGAAATCATAGTAATTAATTTGTTTACTATGTATGTAATATTTTGCTTTTCAGGTAGTTGTTTATTGAAAAATGGAAAGAATGGCCATTAAAAAGTTGAGTAAACACTCTATCTTTTATTTTTGAAAATATGGTAACCCTAGCCCGACAACTCACTCAAAAATCGGTACAAATGGTTTTCGAACGAAACTTCGTACTCTGTAGACCGCTGCATTGATAGTGTGTGTATTGCATGCCCCCAAACGAACTCTGGTAACAACCCATTTCCGTAGCCAACAGTTGTGGGTCCGTTCTTTCTTTGTCGAGATACCTACAAGCTCTTCGGCTTGAAGCTGTGCGACCATATTGACACTCGTTCGCATAATTTCACTTGTCGCGCAAGTAGTATTTTATCTTTGGCATGTGGAAGCACTGACTTGCATGTAGGGATACTGTTGGGGTAAAGCGCGAGTAAGAAATTCAAGCCTATGGAATTACAGCTTGAGAAAGTTAAATGGCTTTTAACGTTCGCAACTTACGCCTAAGTTGAAACGACAAAATACAAGGAGTTGTTTCCAAATGTAAGTTGACTTACGTGACTGGCAGTGGGTGCATGCAATTAATTCTTGTTAGGGGGAATTCGGCTTGCATGAGCAATAACTGAATGATTATCTTTGCTGGCAGAAGAACGAAAGTACCTGCTTTGGTGAAGGTATCGATGAGTTGTCGCAATTTGAAAAGTTAAGAAGCTCCTGAGTTAGCCGAAGTTTATTGAAATAAAAAGGTAACATTGGGCTGCGTATTAATATTTTGGCTAGTATAAAATTGGAAAAAGCCAGATGAAATTTGTAATCCTAGAATGTGTCATTGCGTAAGTCGGTTCCAGTGGAAGTTGCAAAGATTATTTCCTGAAAATTGCTCATACTCTTCCACATATTTAAATGTAGTATAGATATGCACATTTCAGCATGATTGTGACTTGAGTTATGTGGATTGATAGGTACAACAGTAATCTGCATGCTTCAAAAAAGCGTAACTGTATATGTAGCACTTACGGTACGGCAAGGATCATCACGAATGTCCACCGTCTGAGATCAGCACGAACTGACAGTACATTAAATAAGCATCACTAAAGTTCTGGTAGAAGAGAGGGTTAAATCGCAAAGTGGCTCTCCCTTTATTTAGAACTTTTGGTGATGCTACACGGAACATCAAATTCAGCACGATGTTTTCTTCAACATCTTAGTTATTTAATAGTTGTAACGGTGAGTTGGTACTCTCTGCTACTGCCAATGCAAATGTCCAGTTGATTCTGTTATTTAAACAATTGGACTTTGATGTCATTGGCGGAAGTGGGGGCACTGACCCGCGATTGCTGCTAACAGCGAACGACGGCTCGTGTGTGGATACGTGGTAAGCACAATTGTATATCACAGGAGCACACAGGAGTCAGCTATTTTTGCAGTATCATAGCTTTAACATGTATGTAATTTTTTGGTACTGATTTGGTGTATCATTTTTAGTAATGTTATTTTGTTGGCTGGTTTGTGAAAGGAAAATACTATAACATTTTAAGCAGATACTCATTTTACTATATGATGGAGAGTACTGTTTCTCCAAAGTTAGTTTGCATGTTTGTTTATATGTACAAAACAAATGGGTAAAACTCTCACATTCTAGGTAATATGTTTAAACATTGTTTGGTATCAAACCATGTTTATCTAGCAAGGAAAATATATTGTCTGTCAGTTTTTCAGAGTTGTGGCAACTGGTGATGTCAGTCTTGTTCATCTCGTCTATTGCATGGTAATATGTCATCTGGCACTATTTACAGTGTTTTTGAATCGTCTGAATTAGTTCACCAAATCAGTATTTTTCAGACAAGAGCACATCATTCTGTGTGCCAACTCAACATCTGTTGTCAGTAAGCGACGTTCAGAGCTCTGGAAATAAGGAAAAATAATTACAATCCATGGAAAGCCCAGGATAGAATAACAGTATTATAAAAATGCTACTCCCCATATAGAGTTGATGTTGAGCTGCATACAGGTGCAGAGAAAAGACTGCTACACATTTAAGTTTTCAGCCAAAAGGCCTTCTTCTGAAACAGAAAACGTGTGCCACACACACACACACACACACACACACACACTCACATTACCATTGGCTCTGGTCGCTATGGCAGTAGTTGTGTGTATGAGTTCTGTGAATATTTGTGTGTGTTTTCAATTGAGGAAGAAGACCTTTGGCCCATAATCTTGGATGTGTACGAGTGTTTTCATTGTGTCTGTCTGCAACTGAGTTTCCTCTGTATTGTAACAATCTACCCTTTTCATAATATTGAAATTACTATTTATCGTAGATAGATACATATATGGAAAAAAGCATTGAACTGAACTTCTTAGAAAAAAATTGCATTTTAATCTATATATGGAACATCCTTTAGAAATCTGTATCCATTTGTCATATTTACCTTAACATTGCAGTTCTATTTATTTGGTATTTTTGATGCAAAGTTTTTATGATTAGGGAAACTTTGTATTGTTTCACTTACTTACAGCCATACTGTACATGAATAAAGTTAGTTTGGAATGGACAATAAAAGTTATACAGGCTTAGTGACCAGTCAGCACATATGAATAAAACCTATGGAATATACATGTTTGTGAAATATATACACTTCATATAGAGTGCAAGTGAATGCCAATCAATGGACCATTATATGAGGTGCATTCAAGTTCTAAGGCCTCAGATTTTTTTTCTAATTAACTACTCACCCGAAATCGATGAAACTGGCGTTACTTCTCGACGTAATCGCACTGCAGACGTACACATTTTTCACAACGCTGACGCCATGATTCCATGGCAGCGGCGAAGGCTTCTTTAGGAGTCTGTTTTGACCACTGGAAAATCGCTGAGGCAATAGCAGCACGGCTGGTGAATGTGTGGCCACGGAGAGTGTCTTTCATTGTTGTAAAAAGCCAAAAGTCACTAGGAGCCAGGTCAGGTGAGTAGGGAACATGAGGAATCACTTCAAAGTTGTTATCACGAAGAAACTGTTGGGTAACGTTAGCTCGATGTGCGGGTCATTGTCTTGGTGAAACAGCACACGCGCAGCCCTTCCCGGACGTTTTTGTTGCAGTGCAGGAAGGAATTTATTCTTCAAAACATTTTCGTAGGATGCTCCTGTTACCGTAGTGCCCTTTGGAACGCAATGGGTAAGGATTACGCCCTCGCTGTCCCAGAGCATGGACACCATCATTTTTTCAGCACTGGCGGTTACCCGAAATTTTTTTGGTGGCGGTGAATCTGTGTGCTTCCATTGAGCTGACTGGCGCTTTGTTTCTGGATTGAAAAATGGCATCCACGTCTCATCCATTGTCACAACCGACGAAAAGAAAGTCCCATTCATGCTGTCGTTGCGCGTCAACATTGCTTGGCAACATGCCACATGGGCAGCCATGTCGTCGTCCGTCAGCATTTGTGGCACCCACCTGGATGACACTTTTCGCATTTTCAGGTCGTCATGCAGGATTGTGTGCACAGAACCCACAGAAATGCCAACTCTGGAGGCGATCTGTTCAACAGTCATTCGGCGATCCCCCAAAACAATTCTCTCCATTTTCTTGATCATGTCGTCAGACTGGCTTGTGCAAGCCCGAGGTTGTTTCGGTTTGTTGTTACACGATGTTTTGCCTTCATTAAACTGTCGCACCCACGAACACATTTTCGACACATCTATAACTCCATCACCACATGTGTCCTTCAACTGTCGATGAATTTCAATTGGTTTCACACCACGCAAATTCAGAAAACGAATGATTGCACGCTGTTCAAGTAAGGAAAACGTCGCCATTTTAAGTATTTATAACAGTTCTCATTCTCGCCGCTGGCGGTAAAATTCCATCTGCCGTACGGTGCTGCCATCTCTGGGACATATTGGCAATGAACGCGGCCTCATTTTAAAACAGTGCTCATGTTTCTACACTCCTGGAAATTGAAATAAGAACACCGTGAATTCATTGTCCCAGGAAGGGGAAACTTTATTGACACATTCCTGGGGTCAGATACATCACATGATCACACTGACAGAACCACAGGCACATAGACACAGGCAACAGAGCATGCACAATGTCGGCACTAGTACAGTGTATATCCACCTTTTGCAGCAATGCAGGCTGCTATTCTCCCATGGAGACGATCGTAGAGATGCTGGATGTAGTCCTGTGGAACGGTTTGCCATGCCATTTCCACCTGGCGCCTCAGTTGGACCAGCGTTCGTGCTGGACGTGCAGACCGCGTGAGACGACGCTTCATCCAGTCCCAAACATGCTCAATGGGGGACAGATCCGGAGATCTTGCTGGCCAGGGTAGTTGACTTACACCTTCTAGAGCACATTGGGTGGCACGGGATACATGCGGACGTGCATTGTCCTGTTGGAACAGCAAGTTCCCTTGCCGGTCTAGGAATGGTAGAAAGATGGGTTCGATGACGGTTTGGATGTACCGTGCACTACTCAGTGTCCCCTCGACGACCACCAGTGGTGTACGGCCAGTGTAGGAGATCGCTCCCCACACCATGGTGCCGGGTGTTGGCCCTGTGTGCCTCGGTCGTATGCAGTCCTGATTGTGGCGCTCACCTGCACGGCGCCAAACACGCATACGACCATCATTGGCACCAAGGCAGAAGCGACTCTCATCGCTGAAGACGACACGTCTCCGTTCGTCCCTCCATTCACGCCTGCCGCGACACCACTAGAGGCGGGCTGCACGATGTTGGGGCGTGAGCGGAAGACGGCCTAACGGTGTGCGGGACCGTAGCCCAGCTTCATGGAGACGGTTGTGAATGGTCCTCGCCGATACTCCAGGAGCAACAGTGTCCCTAATTTGCTGGGAAGTGGCGGTGCGGTCCCCTACGGCACTGCGTAGGATCCTACGGTCTTGGCGTGCGTCGCTGCGGTCCGGTCCCAGGTCGACGGGCACGTGCACCTTCCACCGACCACTGGCGACAACATCGATGTACTGTGGAGACCTCACGCCCCACGTGTTGAGCAATTCGGCGGTACGTCCACCCGGCCTCCCGCATGCCCACTATACGCCCTCACTCAAAGTCCGTCAACTGCACATACGGTTCATGTCCACGCTGTCGCGGCATGCTACCAGTGTTAAAGACTGCGATGGAGCTCCGTATGCCACGGCAAACTGGCTGACACTGACGGCGGCGGTGCACAAATGCTGCGCAGCTAGCGCCATTCGACAGCCAACACCGCGGTTCTTGGTGTGTCCGCTGTGCCGTGCGTGTGATCATTGCTTGTACAGCCCTCTCGCAGTGTCCGGAGCAAGTATGGTGGGTCTGACACACCGGTGTCAATGTGTTCTTTTTTCCATTTCCAGGAGTGTATCTCTTTCCAGTCCGGAGAAAAAAATCGGAGGCCTTAGAACTTGAATGCACCTCGTAGATTGTCACAGGACATCTCTATCTGTGCAACATCACAAATATAATGGTGCTGGAGAAACTGTCTGTTTTATGTGCAGTGCAGTTGTAGTTTAGTGCCTTATGGGAGAAGTCACGAACTTGGAGAAATAAAATGAGATTATTGAAGATGGAGGTATTCCATGTCAAGCCATCCAAGATCTCTCAATTGTCTCAGATAAGGATGAAACTTCGCTCGTTTGTTCTCTAGGAGACAAGTAACCATACCAAATATTGACACTTGACACTCCCTGTTTCCTATTTTCGGGGAAAAAATGACACATCTTAAAAAATAAACGCATACCCACTAATGGATGTTTGTGATCACATTTGCCCAGCCTTGTATATCTCTTCAAGCATGGATCAAGTCACCAGCATTTCTTATTCCTGTCCAGATTCAGATGTTGCAGAACCATGACATTTTTCTCCTTCCAATTCCTCTTAAATCCAAACTGTGAATATCCCAAATCCATTTCACACTTGACTTTGATTAAACTCTGTAAATTCCAGGTTCCAATCCTTATTTTGTTTCGAAGATTGATGTTCCTACTCTGAGCAAAATTTAACGCAGTTACCCCCGGAGATCCGATTGGGGAACTATTTATATCTCTGGAAAATTTTGAGTTAAATGTGCTTGTCATTTTGGCTTATGTGATTCTCTTCAGAATAATTGTTGGAGGTGGTTTCCCGTTGCCTTGCTCCCCATGTAGTAAACAGCCGTAGAGACCTGACGCTGCCAGGAAGCCGCTCTTCTGGAGTACAGACACTGCCCTTGTTGCTAGTTTTGGTCCACCCTGGGTATTTCATTTCCCCAGTACCACCCATATCCCATCCCATTCTGCCATCTGAGGAGCTGCCCGACGGGGGACTAGCAACCCCTCACAGGAAAAAATAAATTACCAATGTTTTTAATTATCATTCATATGTCATTTGGAGGTTGTATACATTGTAGTAAAAGGATTGTAGAAAAAAAATCTCATAACTTTAAATTCAGCTTTAAAGACAGAAAAAAATCTGTAATTATGTTTATGTATTTTATTGTACAGAAAATATGGTCTGTCATTACATCAGATATCAGTTAAAAGGGAAAGGATGGTTAAAAAAAGTTTTTACACTGTACTTCTCAAAGCATGGGGGTCATTCTATGTCAAGCGTCCCAGTTTAGATGATGATCCTAGCTCGACCATCTTAAATTTTGATGAAATTTGTACAGGATGTATCTGAAGGCCTTACATGAACTTGTGCAAAGTTTCAGGCTCACCTGTAACTTGGTTGAGGTGCTAGAGCCATTTTCATGAAAACCACTTTTACAGAGACCCCAAAGTCGTGAAGATATTGTCAAGTTTGGTATTCCACTGTTCCTAATGTAAAAGAGCTAGACTTTTGCTTCTGGGTATAGTGGTACAACTTTGTATGCTCTACACACAAATGTTGCAAGTAGAGTTCAGAAAGCAATGCATTTGTCATAATCTCAGTTCAAAGTGGGCAACAAATCATGTTGCGAGAAATTTGCCCCATAGTTTAACGAGGCATAAGTAGTGGAGAAAGTACGCTACGGACCTGGTCTTTAGAACTACTGTCTGTCTTGGTGTTTAGTAGATCACAAATTTTGGCCTGGCTTGTGTGTTTAATTACTGTGCTGCCATCGTGTAAATTTGCTAAAAAACATGAATGTATCAAAATATTGCCAAGGGGCCATGCCCGATAGCCATGCAAGGTCAGCTACGGGTGGGTTTCTTTACTGCAGGTTCCCAAGCCAGAATATGAATATCTAGCTGGTTCCCAAGTCTGAATGTGGGTATCTAGCAAGTTTCCAAGTCTTTTTTGGGTCTCTCTGTTGTTCCCAAGCCATAATACAGAATTCTTCAATTGTTAAATGTTTTAAATTTTTTGCTGATGTCTAAAACTATTGCTTCTGGCAAACTGTATTGCTACCCCATCATTGAAGCAGCTGGAATTGGTATGACTGCAGTAATCTGTTGTTCTGGGATCCAGCATATCTCTCTTCTAGTAGGTCAATGAAATGATTGAGCAGCTCTGTGGGGATGCATGAAATTAATGAAGGCACTTTTTTCTTCAAATGAAACTTCAGAGATATTTCCTATCCACCATTTTCCATCATAAACGTAAGCAACATACTGGCCAGGCTGTAGTTCATTAATGGCAACATGTTCAGTATCTACTTTAGCATGCTGGTTTAACATTTGCTTTAAAGGACGGTGTATCATTTGATACTCTGTGAATCTTAAGTTGCTTTTCATCAATTGGCACAAAATGGTGATGGTCTCTTGTACCAGACACTGTACATCCATCCTCAAAACGTTTGTCTTGATCAATTTTTGCATCTTCAATAATTTCTATTTTAATATAAATAAATTCAGTGCCATTAACGTTTCTTTTGCAATATTCAAACAGATCAGTTGGTGTTAAGATTTGGTTGTCAATTAAGCGTTGAAGGCTAGCTTGTGCTGCTAAATGCTTAACTGTGGCCCCAATTCCATCACATGGTGATTTCCCATGGCTTGTTCCGAAAAAATTCCATTCTGCAGTAATGCCAAAATCTTTTTGATGATGGCAAAGATTTAGGATGCTCTTAAAATTTTTGTACTGTGCTGCAGAAATGTCGCTAAAATAATGAATATGCTTAATTTCTTTAAAAATGCACTTAAGGGAATTGATCAAGTAGGTTAAAAACACCTGCACTGCAACTGTGTCATGTTGGAGGCAATCACTGATTATGCAGTCGCTGATATTCTAGGTCTTCGTTACCTTTGTAGTAAATGACAAACGGATGTATTGTAGCTTGACTATTTTCCCAATGGAATCCCTGCACTGTGTCTTGGACAATAAAGGAGTAATTTTCTGCGAAATCCATTAATATAATCAATTCTGGTTTGAGACCTTCATTAGTGAACTGCAAATGTTTGCTTTGGTGCTTTGCAATGTAGTGGTGAGTAGAAAGGGCCAACAGTTTTGTAACTAATAGTCCAATGAATTCAACTGTCATTTCCCTGGTTTCAAGTGTCTCTCTCTCAGTGTGAGTCCATTGTTTGAACTGAATTGTGGCCTCAGGATCAATATCTGCAAAAACACTGTTAAATATTCATTTAGAGCTTCTGTTCTGGGACATATTCCACAGTGATAAAGCACATAATCCTTTGTTTCCAAATTACAATTTTGCTCAGAAAATTTTTGTAATCTTCTTTTATTGGGCTGTGTGCCAACAGTAGTTTCACATTTTGATGTATTGTGCAGACACAAACTCAATGTGAACCAGATGTGCCTACAGTCACACATCACTTTGGCCTTAATCCTCAAAATTTGGAAAATGCACTTTCCGGTCCATTTTTATTGCGGTATGCAACATTTATTTTAAGTTGCTCAGTAATAAGTATTTCTGTTTGTTAACCTTTTCTCCATCTACCCGAACAGTAATACAGTCCTTTCCTCCTGGACAAATCCGGCTAAACTCTTAATCATAAAAATGTTCTATGACTCTTGCCTTCACATCCTCAGAAAGCTTTTTCCCCCATTTACCTTTGGGCTGTGCCAATATTCCCTGTTCAGCTTTTAACTTTCTAGCCTTCCTTACCATTCTTTCTGAAACACAAAATTCTTCCACAGTCTTTTTGATAGACCAGCTGTGGGGGAACTAAGGTCAAAATTTGAATTTTCTCATTATTATTTGATATATATAATTTTTCTTTCAATTCTTGGTTCAGCTCAATGTGATCTGAACAAGTCAAGCATTGCTTGCTTGTGGATGGTTGCTGCAATTCACTGGGATCAAGTGGGAGGCCACTTCTGCAATTTTCTTAATAATGGCGCCTTCAACTTTGCACGTTGCATATCCTTTTGTATCCCTTGCACCAATTTGTTGAAATTTTAATGGTGATATTCCAACCAATGTTAAGCTTGTATTCAAATTGTAACCAACATTAGTCTCATCATCTTCATCTGACTGGTATGTAATGTCAGTTTGTGAATATTTTGGTGTATCAAATTCTTTTCTACAGGAAGGGCACATTTTTTTGTCCTGGTTTAATATCAGACATGGTTATCCTTTTTAGTAAGTCAGCTGTTTCTATGTTGATTGAGCACAAGCTTTTTTGTGCAGTGTGATTTTTCTTGCCAAATGTGTTGCAGCATGATCTTTGCAAAAATTCAAATATTTTTAGGAGTAAAGTTTCATGATGGAATCATAGTTGATTATTTTCAGTAGAGTGTAAACCCCTCCATCTAGTAAGCAATTATTGTTCTTATAAGGAAATTTGCTTTACAGCTTTGAGTCCTTTTAAGGCACTGTATGTCGTTAAATGGCATAGGGAATCAGTATTTCCAAAACTGCATACATTAACTTGATCTTGTTCTTCCATTTTAGCAACAACTAGATATGCGTCAAACACTAAAATCAGATTTTCGGGTCCTAAATAAAGAAAAGAAATAAAATTAATAAGCATTCAGCTTCTCAAAAATTATGTAGCAATCTCTAGTACAGTTAAATGGTTAAATTTAGCAATGAACCTGTCACAAACAGGTTTAAAATCATTGATTAAACAGAGAAATGAATATTCAATGAGGACATGATCAACAAAATTCCAAATTTTAGGTGACATTTTTGCACCTTACCCAAAGAGAGACCAAAATGAAAATAAGTTTTTCTAATACAATGAAATGTGCTCTGTTGAACAGTGTTAATGAATGTAATGTCGTAGGTGTCCATTTTGAGATACATTACTATATTTTGATACATTCATGTTTTTTAGCAAATTTACACGATGGCAGCACAGTAATAAACACACAAGCCAGGCCAAAATTTGTGATCTACTAAACATCAAGACAGACAGTAGTTCTAAAGACCAGGTCCGTAGCGTACTTTCTCCACTACTTATGCCTCGTTAAACTATGGGGCAAATTTCTCGCAACATGATTTGTTGCCCACTTTGAACTGAGATTATGACAAATGCATTGCTTTCTGAGCTCTACTTGCAACATTTGTGTGTAGAGCATACAAAGTTGTACCACTATACCCAGAAGCAAAAGTCTAGCTCTTTTACATTAGGAACAGTGGAATACCAAACTTGACAATATCTTCACGACTTTGGGGTCTCTGTAAAAGTGGTTTTCATGAAAATGGCTCTAGCACCTCAACCAAGTTACAGGTGAGCCTGAAACTTTGCATAAGTTCATGTAGGTCCCTCAGGTACATCCTGTACAAATTTCATCAAAATTGAAGATGGTAGAGCTGGAGCCCTAGGACACTTCACGTGGAATGATCCATGGACTGTCCTCTGGAAAAATAAAATTAATGGTTGTCTTATTTCTTTATTTGCTTTTGTAACAAATTACAGTATAACCCCTGCCCCCATTAGAATCTAATATAGGCCATTGAAATTTCAAGGACCCTGAATAATATACTTTTGACCTTACTGAAATTTTAGTTGAAAAAGAAACGGGCTCAACCAATAGTATTTTTAAAAAAAAGCTCAAGTGTATTCAGTTGTTTAAGCAATGCTGCACGTAGTAGATGAGGGTGGAGATTCTTCTAGAAAACCTGTAATGTTTTACTTGAAAAATATCAGGAAAATCCTGAGTAATTTCAGAAATTTCCTAAAATCTCAGGGTATTCTGCAGTTTAACCTTGAAATTTAATTTTATTGATTTTTGCAAATCACTAATTCTAAAATACTTTTATATAATTTCAGATGTGTTAACAGTATGGATATAATATTATTCCATATAATACTATATCAATACTGCTTCTGACTGGTATATTTCAGTTGAGAGGAAAGAAAAGTTATTGTGGTATGCCCACACCCCCCCCCCCCCCCCCCCCCCCCCCCCCCGACCCGCCCCTCCAGTCCACCACTCACCAATGTTTTATCGGAGCTTCTTATGACACTTGCCATCTACTAAGGGTAACGACCCCCCACCCCTTCCAAAATTTGAGTAGCCACCATGCAGATGAAACTTGTAACGTTAAGACTTTTTTTCTGAATGGAGCACATAAAGTCCTCTGAAAATCAGCAGCAGCAAGGAACATAAGGAATGGGAACGTGATTGTATCCCCTCCTTTGGGCAAATGGAATGATGAAGTGAATTATTTGCTAACATTGTGTTCAATAGTTATCCAAAAGCACTGAATTAAATATATGGTCGAGTCACATTAATATGACCACTTTGCAAAAGGCTGAGTAACCACCTTCTGCAGCACAGACTTGCAGGAAAAGTTGTCAGTGAGGTTCTGGAAGGTATCAATGGGTATGGAGTGCAATGCCATCCCCAGGGCTCTGCCCAGCTGCACTTAATATCTCAGTTGAGGATCCATTATGCGAACTGCCTGATGGAGTTGGTCTCACAGATTTCCGATCAAGTTTAAATTCAGGTCATTTGGTAGCTAGGAGAATATGGTTAACTCATCCTGGTGCTTTTGGAATCGTGCACGTACATTGTGAGCTGTCTGATATGTTGCTTTGCTTTGCTGCTATCATGCTGACGAAAAAGTAACCTATGTGGAGGGGTGGATATGGTCTTCGAGGATAGATGCATACTTGTTTCGATCCAGTATGCCTTGCAGAATGATTCTCCAAGGGAATTAGCATGCAAATTCCGGCCTTCATTGCAATGAGCAGCAGTCAGCAGGGATGAACGAACCAGGCACCTGCTGCAGAGGCCCATATTCAGCAATGCTGAACAGTCGTTTGAAAACAAATGATAGCCCCCTTGTTTCATCTGGGTGGTCAGTTGCACACCTATTCGTCCGTATGCATCTCCACAGCCTTCATTCACTTCTGTCATCTATGGCCTGTGGTACACCACTGTAGCTTCAGCGTCGATTTCGGATAGCGCTATTTTGCCATGCGTCGTATACTTTAACCATTTCAGCACACAATTTACAAACTGTCTTTTGTTTTCATTAGTAAAATTAGTGTTAAGATGAAACGTAACAGACATGTATTAAGAGGGCACCATTATCACCTCGGTTATTCCATGTGAAATCAATCAACAAAAAAAGTAAATTTGAACCTTGATATTTAGGATTTTTAGCTTTTCTTCTACTGATTAAAATAAAATCTAAAATTAAAATTTTTTGAAAATTCGCTTTTGAATTAGTGAAGTTACTGAAGTTGTGCGATTTTTGCCACATATTGAAACAGTAAAATGGCCATATCTCTAAAGTATTTTAGGTGGAGACCTGTAATTTATGCCATTTCATTCAGTTCGTTATAGGCTTCAAAAATATGCTGCAACCAAATTCATTAAAATGTTGAATTACCAAAATGTTTCAAAACTGGAATTATTTTGTTTTGGAAAAAAATTTTGTCATACATTATTTGTTAATGTGTGTGCCAAATTTCATGTTGGTATTCCAAACAGAACAAGTGGAAATAAATTTTATTTTACTGCGATTCGTATTCTCAACCATACCTCAACTGTACTTGGTTTGCAAACTAGGCCATTAAACTAGAGTTGGAATGAAATTACAATGTACTAATTAAGCACACGTTGCTTTACTGTTTTAAAAAACTACACCATATAATAATTGACATAAATAATGTAAGTGATAGAACGCATTTTCCATTTATATAATGTTTAATTTACAGAAATTGTAGTCAATACGAGGGTTGGAACTTCAATAGTGGCAACTATTTATTCACAACCAATACAACAGAGTTACACGTTTGCACCTGTTACTGTCCTTCAAAGTAGTCACCAGCATTGTGTAGAACCTGGTGCCAGCAATGTGGAAGGCGTAGTATAGTGTTAGCAGAGCCTATTCTGTTGAAGGTGCGAATCGAACGGTCTGCTGCCTGTAAAATCTCCGGAACAGTACTGAAGCAAATGCCATGAAGTGGTTCCTTCATCTTCAGAATCAAATCAGTCACAAGCACTTAAATCCCGGGGAGTATGGTGGATGGTATAGTACTTCCCAGTCCCATCGAATGAACAGAGTAGCCACAGCTTGCGCTCTATGCTCCTATGCATTGTCGTGCAAAATGATGGGTGGGTTGTGCAGAAAGTGTCGCCGCTTCTTTCGCGAAGGTGGTCGCAGGTGGTGCTCCAAAAACGAACAGTGATACTGTGCACTGACAGTCTGCTGTGGAGGAACGTATGGCGTTAGGATAGCACCATCACAGTCATACATGAGAATCATCATAACTTTCACCATACTGGGGCTCTTGACGCACTTTTAACATTCGCGCCGACCCATAATGACGCCATTCGTTGGATTGGCATTTCAGTTTTGGCTCGTATTATGTGGCCCATGGTTTATCCAGTGTTACGATACAGCAAAAGAAAGCCTCTCCTTCGCACTCGTAGCATTCCAGGTGCGTCTCAGCAGCACTGTAACGCATCCATTTCTGCATTTCCGTCAAGTCATGCGGAACTCATCGTGATGAAATTTTTCGCATGACCAGGCATTCCTTCAGGATGCGAAGCACAGTTGTATTCACTAATCAGTTTCGTGGTCGAGCTCACGAATTGTATAGCATCGATCACTGTCCACTAACATGGCAACAGCATGAACTTCTTCAGGGACACTAGGACGACCTACCTGATGCATGTGTGCCACAGTTGCCGACCTTCATTGAAGGCTTTTACCCAACATGCCACTGTTCTGTACGGTAATGCCGATTCCCCGCACGCCTCTTGAAGACCTGATGACACTGTCGTGCTGTATGACCTCTGGCACATTCAATCTTGATCCAACTCCGTTGCTCCTGTTTCGAAAACATAGTGACACCGTTATGTTAGACCACTTGCTCACAAGTGACAGTGTTTCCCTCAATTGTGCGCATGCCAGTTACGTGGGACGAGCAAGTCCATTTGCTTGGAGGTAAGGTAGGTATTTCAACAATATAGCAGTCACAGGGACATAGAAGTATCATGTTGATTCCTATGAGCAAAGCCAAAGGTAAAGCAAAAATTGTTTCTGAGTTTAAGGATTTTGATATTCATTAAATTCAAGTGTGTCACATGCTGCATGCTTTTGAACAGATCACAGGACTAGTTGCTTGGACCTATGGCAACAAACGGTGGATGGCTTCTGTACTATCCAGAGATGAAAAAGGTGCTATTTATTGGCATATCATTGTGGACCAGCTCTTTCTTTTTCATAATTCTGCTGCAAGGTATCTCCTAATGTACTTGACATGGTGCATCTGCCCTCACAGCAGGGTGAGTGGCGGCTGGTAACACATTAATGTTGCTTAAGGTGTAGGGCCGATATGGAGACTGGCAGTCAGGCCTTGCCCATTCACCCTGTGAGTGGACATGTGGCCACTGCTTCAGCAGGGTTCGATCAGGCACAATGGTGGAGAGGTTTACTAGTCATCATGAGCTACAACATTAAGTGCATTATAGAGCCCCCTTGGGCTGATAGCATTCAGAGCTGAAAAGGAAGCCTACGTTTCACTCAATATGTCTGTCGGTGCGCCAGTGTCGTCACTGACAACGCCTGTCACATGGGTTCTGAGGCCAGAGTTGACTAGGGTCCTTTGCCTTGGAGCTGAGTGGAGGGTCTCAACCGAAAGTCGTTGACTCTGTGAAGGTCTGGGCTGCAGATTTCTAGACCTACATTATCAGGCAGAAATTTCTAGGACTCTTTTTGATAGATCAAGGGTGCACTAGACAAAGGAAGCAGCTGCTTGGGTAGCAGAGTACTTGTAGATTGCACATGAGGGTTTTTTAGGCTAGGCAATTGTTTGAGGTACTCTGATGAACACACGCTAGTCGATAGGCAGCAAAGCAATCAGATTATGTTCAGAGTAAAGACACTTCTACTGTCAAAATTTCATCAGTAAATTGTCAAAATATTCCCAACAAAACCTGAATGTACTGCCCTCCAGGAAAGTTCTCATGCACAAATTATTCTTGGGACCAAGAGCTGGCTGGCAAGGTCTGAGATATTTAGTGAGTCATGCAACATATATCAGAAAGACAAATTGGAGGCTGTAGGAGGGGGAATGTTCATTACACCTGAGAAAAATAATATCTCTAATGAGGTTGAAGTTGACCGTGACAAAGTTATCTGGTCGCATGTAACAGGTTTAGGTGAAACCTAGTTAATTGTTGGCTGTTTTTACCGGCCTTCTGATTCCACTGAGTCAGTTGTCGGGTCACTCAAAAAAGTTTGCTGTCAGTAGTGCATAAATACCCATACTAGTTGTAGGTGACCTTTACCTACAGGGTATAGACTGGGATGTATATGGATTTTTTGTGGGGTGTAAAGATTCTTTGTGGGGTGTAAAGTCACAGTTGAACAAAGTACTTTTGAATGTTTTTTTTTCTGTGAACTGTCTTAGCAGCTTAATTCAGCAGCCCACACACAATGGAAATATCGTAGACCTTATAGCTAAAAATAGGTGAGACCTTACTGACGACTTCAGTATAGAAACAGTGATTATCGATCGTGATGTCATTATAGCAATTGTGGTTACGAAAGTTAATAAATCAGTCAAGAAGGCTAGGAGAATGTTTCTGCTAGAAAGAGCAGGGAAACAGTTCCCACCATCTCACTTAAACAGTGAATTGACATCACTTCCAGTAAGATGGACGTAGAGAAATTATGGGCAAATTGTACGCAGATTGTAATTCGTGCTCTGGAGAGTCACATCCATAGTAAGCAGATTAAGGGTGGAAAAGACCCACCATGGCTGGGTAATGAAGTTGGGAAAATGCTCAGCAAGCAGAGCGCACACAAATGACGACAGGCAAAGGTTAGTAGACATTTGTGCATCTGTGCAAGGATCTATGTGCTAAGCATACAACTATGATCACCGTTGTACCTTAGTGCAAGATCTGACTGAGAACCCAAGAAAATTCTCTACTATATAAAATCACGAACTGGGTCTAAAGTTTCCATCCCGACCAGTCTGGTGTAGCTGTTGAAGATAGCAAAGCGAAAGCCAAAGTTTTAAATTTCGTGTTCAAGAAATCGTTCACGCAGGGAACCATACAAACATATCATCATTTGACCGTGGGACACTCTTGTATGGACAACATAGTAATAAGCATCCCTGGCATAGAGAACCAACTGAAAGATCTGAAAGCAAATAGGTCACCAGGTCCAGATGGGCTCCCAGTTTGGTTTTACAAAGAATATTCTATGGCATTGGCCCCTTACGTAGCTTGCATTCATTGTGAATATATCGCCCAGCGCATAGTCCCAAGTGATAGGAAAAAGTGCATGTGACTCCTGTAAATAAGAAGGGTAAAAGAATGGACCCACAAATTTGCAGATCAATGTCCTTAACTACAGTTTGCTGCAAAATCCTTGGAACATATTCTCAGTTCCAATATAGTAAATTTTATTGAGGCCAAGAAGCTTGTGTCCATGAATCAGCATGGTTTGACAGCATCACTTGTGCAAAACTCTTGTTGTCCTTTTCTCACGATATACTGTGAGCTATGGATGAAGGGCCAACAGGCAGTTTCCATACTTCTAGATTTCCGGG
The DNA here is from genome assembly GCF_023864345.2 of Schistocerca serialis cubense. Classification (NCBI taxonomy): domain Eukaryota; kingdom Metazoa; phylum Arthropoda; class Insecta; order Orthoptera; family Acrididae; genus Schistocerca; species Schistocerca serialis. Next base: position 415,887,667 of record NC_064646.1, read on the forward strand.
AAGCATTTGATATGGTACCCCATTGCAGGCTGTGAATTGAGGTACAAGCATATGGAATAGGTTTATAGATATGCGAGTGGCTCGAAGGCTTTTTAAGTTATAGAACCCGGGATGTTGTCATTGACGGCAAATGTTCAACAGAGATGGGTATTGCCAGGAGTACCCTAGGGAAGTGTGAAAGAAGTGCTATTATTTTCTATATACACACATCAAAAAAAGCTTAGCATCACCCCTCTTCCCAGAACTCCTGAAGATTGGCTGTGGATATTGCATCACAGACACAGTCCTTTTGACTGTTCAGAGAATTCACTAAACCTGCCCAAAGATGTAAACAACGATGCATGAGCAGAGCCTATATTTAATATTGTACACGTTTTCAAAAGATTCTAACTTTTCAATAAGTCCTGGTACTACATTATTACATTTGTTCTTGATGTCAGGTTCTAACATTTTCGATAAATCTTGAAAAGTGTCATTCTGTTTCTGATTAAGGTTAGTAAACATATGATTTATGTGAGTGGTCAAAGAATTTGTCAACTCGTTCTTTAAATCTACTTTTAAATTCTCTACTTTATTACTTAAGACGTTGAATTCAGTCTTCAAAGCACCAATACCTTTGCATTGATTACTAAATTCCTTGCTTTGAGAGTCGACTTTGGCATTTAACAAACCTAAATTTGTTGTTTGCTGTATTTCATTGAGATTTTACCAAGTTTAGTTCTTTACTTAGTCGCACTCTGAGCATTTAATTGAGAATTTAATGAGTTTAACTTAAGACCCTGAGCTTTGATTAAATTGATCAACTCAGGCCAGTCGGGCACTTCTTTGCTAATCTTGATGGCCATAGCTGGGTCTTGAGTTTCCCCAATCTGTTGTACATTTTCCGTACTTTTATATGCCTTAGCTCTTGTAAGCATTTAAAACTAACTTTAAATATGATAATTACACAATAACAGTTCACTCAGCATTATCTTGTACTACTTTGTACTGAAGTAATCAAGTCTTGTTTCACACTCACCTGGCGTAGAGTTCTCGTTGCGTAGGTGAGTGGATGTGGAGGTAGGTCAGCACCGATGAACACCAGCTGGTGCTGGCAGCGTCGGATGTGAAAGTTGGTTTTCACATCTGTGTCCCCGCAATGTATGTGAGAGCTGTATACTCTCTGCACTGGATCTTCTTAGCTGAAGTGTCCTCTGCGTACTTCTTAGGCAAATACATCGAAATCTTCTTTACTATTTTTATCATTGTGAATTTTTCATTTCTTCAAGGTTTTTACATTTAAATTTTGCTCCATTGGATACTTGAACATGTTCAAATGTCTCGGAGTAATTCTCTTGTTTTATTATGTTTGGTCGCTATGGCAACACACAACAGCTTCTTCGCTCATTTTTTACTTAAAATTCCTGTTTTCTTGGTCCTTTCATGAAGGTTGCTACATTCTAACGTTCTAATGACTTAAAGTGTGAGTGTGGATTTGGGTTATATCGACTTATTCCCCCATACCACCTTCCACTTCTTTACGGGGTGTCTCACTTGGAATTTGCAGCCACTCTTCTTTACTGCATAGCCAGCTGCTGGAAACCCTCTTGACTTCTTCTCCGTCGAATAACACTAGGTCCAGGAATTTTTAGACTCTTAGCTTTATGATCTGCCACTGCTGCCCTTAAAATATGACGATTTTGGAGACGTCTGTGCTGCATGGACATGCAGAATCTTGTCTACAGGTGTGGGAATGTTCACATGACCACTGATACCAGTATCATTGTACAACTGATGCAGCATGTCCAACTTGTGTGGCAGTCCTCTGAAAGGAACAATCCACTACTTGGAAGGCCACAGTTTGACCCCTTTCAAACTCACTCAGTTGGCTGTAGGAAGCACGGGTGCATCTCCATAGTGTGCTGGCTTGCATTCTTCAAACATTTGCACCACACTGAGCCTTCTGACAGTGAGCATGCCATGTTAAAGGATAGATGAAGGTGGCAGTCTGGTAGCTATGCCTCTATATTGTTGGTGGCCGATGGTGAAACCATTATCAGTACATCTACTATCACCCAGATGGCACATGCCATCACTAGATGAAAATTGTCTTTCCAGGTGCACTCTTTTCTTCCCTAGCAGTGTATACAATCTGAAGAGCATCAATTACTTGACACATCAGATGTTGCAAAAGGTGAACAAAGCAGCAAAATACATTCAGTTTCTCAGCAACATTCACTGCTACATGCATGGCCAAACAATTGAAACAACAATCACCACCATGACCGTACACTGTGATTCTAATTTTATAAAGAGGGTTACTTAAGAGTGGTTCTATGTACATTGGGTAGCCCACAGTGGCTGTAGTCTGCAACATAATTGGTTGAGTAAGCCACCTACTGGCCAGGCTTATGAAACATGCAGAAATCAAGAAATACTGCATCTATCTGACTGCCTTGATCCAAAGCTTACAGTGTCATTTGAGAAAAGGAGTTGGGTTACACGTGAAGAATGTTTTTGGAATGCAAGCTATGTGGCATTGAGAAGGTCATTCTGTTCAAGATGCCTCATTTTGTTTGAACTCAGAATGTGTTCTAAGATTTTACAACAAATTTGTGTTGGTTTGCACATTTTGTGAATTAATCTGTTGCTTCATAAGATTGCTAAAATTGAGTTTGCCAATCATCTCCATAGTACTGAATTTCTACAAGTTGCTAGACAATAAAAGGCTTTGGCCAATAGTCATTTTTTCTGGCTGTAACCAACATTACCTAGCTTGACAGTACTGTGTGGGGTAGCCATTGTAGGTTGCTGTGTTACTGTGTTGTTTACTCCCTTTCCTTTCCTGGTGATAAATGTATACATAATTGTTACAGTCACAATCTTTATTAAATATTTCAGTACATACAATGATTTCAATTTTGATTACAAACAGCGTTTAAGCAGTCTTTACCTCTGAGAGTGACATCTGTTGTGGAAGCGTGAACCACATGTTAAAGTGTCTAGATGCAAGATTCAATGGGGTTTGTTCCCTCCGCACAGCTCCACACCCTTGGTGCTCTGCAGTGGCTGGGCTTACTTCCTCCTCTCCCGGCTATACCATCTTATGGTTAACACACTACACAATTTCTATCAGACTTAAATAAATTTAGTTTTTTTCTGAGATGTCATGACTGCCTAAGTATGGTCCAGTCTCATTAATGTGATCACCACCTGTGTTCAATGTCAACATGCAATAACCACTCGCAGGTGGTGGCAGCACCAAGCGTTCGTGAGTATGTAAAATGTTGGGGGTAGGGGATGTGGAAAACAGTGCAGTAGTTTTTGTAATGCAGAAACGAAGGGATTTATCTGGCATCCAAAATGGCGTGAACCTTCCAGCCTGCTTTGGTTCTGTTTTCTACTTTAAGTATTCTTTTGTTATTTACTGACTTCTTCCTGTAAATCTTTTTGAATCTTTGATAATAGTTCGGGATCTCTGCCTAACTGCCGGTTTTTCTTGTGGAACTGAGATATCTCATTGTCTGTGAGAACTTTCTTACCTCCTGTTGTCAACTCATTTTTATTGGGTATTGCTGTTGATATTGATACTTCTGGAAATGGTTGCTCAAAGTTTTGTGTAAATATTGTACAAAGCTTGAAGAATTTTGCTTCTACATTGTTTTGTATGTACATTTCATTGTGAATTTTGGGTTTTAAAAAAATCTCTTGTTGGTCTACAGTCTGGTGAGCTTATACAACACAGCTTTCTCTCATAATAATTCGTAAAAAATGATCAAAGTGTTAAAGATCTTTTACATGTTGATCATATTGTTTCCTGTATATATTTGTAGCAATATGATCAATTACTGAAGGTTTTTGTTACTTTTGTTGTGCTGTTCGCATGCCAATCTGTGAAGAGTCGTGAGATTGCTACTGGTTTCATCCAAGATACACTATGTGATCAAAAGTACCTGGACACCTGGCTGAAAATGATTTTAAAGTTTATGGTACCCTCCATTGGTAAAGGCTGGAATTCAAATGGTGGTGGTCCACCCTTAGCCTTGATGACAGCTTCCACACTCGCAGGCATACGTTCAATCAGGTGCTGGAAGGTTTCTTGGGGAATGGCAGCCCGTTTTTCAAGGAGTGCTGCACTGAGGAGAGGTATCGATGTCGCTTGGTGAGGCCTGGCACGAAGTCGGCGTTCCAAAACATCCCAAAGGTGTTCTATAGGATTCAGGTCAGGACTCTGTGAGGCCAGTCCATTACAGGCCGTACTTCATCATGTTGAAAGATGCAATTGCTCTTAAACAGTGAGAAGCAAGAAGGTGCTTAAAACATCAGTGTAGGCCTATGCTGTGATAGTGCAACGCAAAACAACAAGGGGCGCAAGCCGCCTCCACGAAAAACACGACCACACCATAACACCATTGCCTCCGAATGTTACTGTTGGCAATACACACGCTGGCAGATGACGTTCACTGGGCGTTCGCCATAACCACACGCTGCCATCGGATTGCCACATAGTGTACCGTGACTCATCACTCCACACAACGTTTTTCCACTATTCAGTCGTCCAATGTTTACGTTTCTTTCCCCAAGCGAGGCATCATTTGACATTTACCGGTGTCATGTGTGGCTTATGAGCAGCCGTTCGCCCATGAAATCAGTTTTCTCACTTCCTGTGTAACTCATGGTAATTGCAGTTGATCCTGATGAGAGTTTGGGATTCCTGTGTGGTGGTCTGGATAGATGTCTACCTATTACACATTATGACCCTCTTCAACTGTCAGCGGTCTCTGTTAGTCAACAGACAAGGTTGGCCTGTATGTTCTTGTGCTGTACATGTCCCTTCACGTTTCCACTTTACTATCACATCGGAAACAGTGGACCTAGGGATGTTTAGGACTGTGGAAATCTCGCGTACAGATGTCTAAAACAAGTGACACCCAATCACCTTACCAAGTTTGAAGTCAGTGAGTTCCGCAGAGCGCCCTATTCTGCCGTCTCATGATGTCTAATGAGGTCGCTGATTACCTGGCAGTAGATGTCAGCACAATGCACCTAATACGAAAAACATATGTTTTTGTGGGTGTTCCGATACTTTGATCACATAGTGTATTTGTGTTTATATTTAGCTCTTCACATCAGATTATTTTGTGTTCAGGCTATGAAACTTTGTCAAAAACTTCAGTTAATTTATTAAGATAGTTGTCCACATTCCCACTATATGATTGGTACCTACAAAGAGTGACTCATCAATGTTTTGCCATGCAGATTACTGTATGTTTTAAAGACTGAAGTTCAACTATAAATTGCTGTATTTTATTTTTTATTGGCTGAATTTTTGAATGAATGATGTTAGATCTGTTGGTTCCATTGTTATTGCCCTTGTGGCTTATTTCTTATTCTGATGCTTAATAAGCAGCTTTTTTGCTGTGATGTGATCTGTATTTCATGAGCTGAGTAGAATTTTCTATCCTAATAGAGACATTAAAAAAATTTCTGTCTGTAGAAAACAGTTTTAGGGAATGATGACTACATTTAAGCCTTAGGTATTGTATCCTTAGGAAATTTGATCATTTGAGGCCACATCACAGTTTGGGAGACTGATATAAAAAACTGCAGCATGTGACATTTGTTCTTCAGTGGTGGACTGATATTCCTGAGCTAATTTCAAACATGCTGCACAATCTCTGCCAGGTTTGAATTGAAATTTATCAGGGTATAGAATAATCAATGTATATATATCAAGTTGGATAAATCAGTGTGCTAACCATACTGGAATTCCACATACAGAAGTCAGACTATAAAAAATGAATAACTCTTGCAAGTGTGTATAATTTATCTTAAACTCTTGACATGCAAGGCCTCTGGATGAAGCATAATTGTCCACTACTGCATGTTGACATTGTCTCCGTGGTGTAAACAATCAGCCAGCAACATGTTCCAGAGTTCTTATTTTAGACTTTTATTTGTTGTTTCACAAAAGATTTTGCGGCCGTGACCAAGTTTACATTTTATTACAATGTGAACGTGCGGTGAATATGAAAACAGTAATGTGACATTAACTGAATTTATATTTTATACATTTTTTAGTGTTATATATTTTACCACATTCATCTCAGATTATTTAGTATTAAAATAGTGTTTAAGGTCCAGAAAAATTACAACCTGCCATCAGCTGGGCATGACCAGCACCTGTTGAAGGAACCTGCCTGAGAAGGATGGATCTGGCCAAGCCTTTGCATAGTTTTGAAGGATCTACAATGACTAGGCACAACAAGTGTCTCAAAATGAATTAATTGTGATTAAGAATGAGGGTGTTACTTTTGACAATCTGCTACTTGTCTGTGTGCCGAAAAAAATTGTCTTTGAAAATTTAAAAATGGGTTGGGGGGGAAGGCTATGCTTTTGGACACACTTAACCAGGATACTGCGTAACAGTGAGCTACCAACCTTCCAAAAGTGAAACAGTGGTAAAATTGATTCTTCAGGCTTTGTTAGTGAAATAGATGGTTAGCAAGTTTTTGGGTTTGCAGCATAGTAGATACAATATTTAGAGATTTTCCCTAGTTGCCTCTGTCAGTTGTTGAGTGCAGGTGCAGGTTTGGTTGCTGACTACATGGATCCAAACAAACTGTCTCGTATACACACAGTGTGCTGACCATGCCACTGTTTTTCTGCACAATTAAACAATAAAACAGTCAACAGAAAATCAGAACTAACAGGAAAGTTACGCTAAATATTAAAAATGTTGTTGGTAAAGAAAATACCATAAGACAATACCCTTCACCAAAAGACAGTCATAATAGAGAGAGAGAGAGAGAGAGAGAGAGAGAGAGAGAGAGAGAGAGAGCAATATTTTATTAATAGAGTTAAGATACACAAAAGACTCCGTCAATTTGGCCTCACTATGGGGCCAAACCATGAATGTCACATTGTGTGTATTGTAAGCCCATCCATACCAATTTATAAACGAAACAAATGTAATCTATTTAAAATCTTGTGTTGGTTTGGACATTGCTTATAAATTGTTAAATTTTAATTTGTTTCTATGGTGGCTGGCCCATTGTTTATCTTTATTTATTTATTTTTGTCATCTCCTGTTGAAAGACATGTTTCTTTCCAAGTCTACTCAGACCTCTTCTACTGTAGTACCACATTTCAAAAGTTTCTATTTTCTTCTTGTTTAAACAGTTTCTCATCTACATTCCATTCAAGGCTAGCTTCTAGACAAATGCCATCAGAAAATGCTTCCTAACACTTTATATTTGATGTTAACTAATTTTACTCTATCAGAAATGCTTTTCTTAATGTCTGCATTTAATGCCCTCTCTAGTTTGACCATTGTGAGATGTTTTGCTGTCCAAACAGCAAAACTCATCATTACCTGTAGTCTCATTTCCTAATCAAACTATCTGAGCACTGACATTGTAGGAAAAGATACATTGCTGCTTTGTACATAAAGAAGACACATTAAACTTCAGATGGGCACAATTAAGATACTTACACAAAGCTTTTTGCCACAGTCTTCATCAACAACAGAGAAACACGCATCATTCATACACACAAGCAAGCACACCTCACGCATACATGACTGCCAGCTCTGACCCGATGTATTTCTCTTTTGCTGATAAAGGCTGTGGCACAAAAAATTTGGGCAAGTGTCTTCTAATTGTGCCTATCAGCATTTTAACATGTCTTCTGTATGATAAGGAGCAATCTGCCTTTTTCTACATTGTAGAAATTCCTACCTGGAATTTCCACTCTCTGAGCATCAACTAAATTCACTGCATTCTATTACACTTGTTTACTTCTGTTGATTTATCATTTTATAATGTCATTTCAATACATCAATTCTGTTTATCTGATCTTCAAAGTCCACTGCTGTCTCTGATAGAACTAAATTGCCATAGGCAAAACCTCAAAGTTCTCTTCTCCTAGGCAAAGATGAGAACAACATTTACCAGATTTAAACGCTGCTTTCACTGTTATATGTCCTTCCAGCAATTGTTGCAGATTTAATTCCATTTCCAGATTTTTCCTAGATTTCATATATTGCTCAATGTACAGATTGTATACATTGGGGAGAGGCTACAACCTCTCTCACTGATTTCTTTACTGTTTCTCTTTCATGCCCTTTGATCTTACAACTGCAGTCTGGTTTCTGTAGAAATTGTAGGTTAACATTCAGCCCCTATGCTTTACCCTTACTACATTCAGAATTGCAAAGTTTGTATTCCAGTCAACATTGGTTGAAGCTTTCACTAAATCTTCAAATGTTATAACCCTAGAAACACATTTTTTTTTCTTTTAAGTCATCTATCACCTGACTGGTTTGATGCATCCCGCCACGAATTCCTTTCCTGTGCTAGCCTTTTCATCTCAGACTTTACAGCTCCCTGTAGTACCACAGAAGGAATTCCCTGATGTCTTAACACATGTCCTATCATGCTCTCTCTTCTTCCAGTAAGTGTTTTCCATATATTCCTTTCCTTGCTGATTTTGCAGAGAACCTCCTAATTACTTACTTAATCATCCCACCTAATTTTCAACATTCTACTCTAGCACCACATCTCAAATGCTTTGATTATCTTCTTACTGGTTTTCCACCTGTCCATGTCGCAGTACCTTACAAGGCTGTGCTCCAAAATTACATTGTCTGGAATTTCTTTCTCAAAACCTATGTTTAATACTAGCAGAATTGTCTTGGCCAGAAATGCCCTTTTTGACAGTGATTTTGTTCTGTCTGTAACGGGTTAGTTTGCTGCCCAGGTAGCAGAATTTTGACTACATCTACTTTGTGATCACCAATTCTGAAGTTAACTTTCTCATTTCTCCTACTTCTGATCTACTCTCATCTTTCTTCGATTTACTCTCAATCCATATTCTGTACAGAATACTGTGTCCATTCCATTCAACAGATCTGTAATTCTTCTTTATTTTCACTGAGGATAGAAGTGTCATCAGTGAATCTTACCATTGATATCCTTTCACCTTGAATTTTAATTCAACTCTTGAACCTTCTTATATTTCCATCATTGCTTCCTTGAGGTATAAATTGAACAGTAGGAGTGAAAGACTGCTGCATCCCTGTCTTACATACTTCTTAACCTGAGCACTTTGAACTTGGCCTTCCACTCACTTGTCAACTCTTGCCATCTTCAGAATTGTGTGGATGATGTTTTTCTGAAAGTCAGGTGGTATATTACCAGACTCACATTCTACACACCAATGTGAACAGTTGTTCCATTGCCACTTTCCCCACTGATTTTATAAATTGTGATGGAGTGTTATCTATCCCTTCTGTCTTATTCCATCTGAAGTCTTTCAAAGCTGTTATAAATTCTGATTGTAATGCTGGATCGTATCTGTCTTCCATATTGACTCCTGTTTCTTCTTATATAGAGGCCTTCATTGTACTCTTTCCACCTACCTGCTTTCTTAGTGTTACCGCCCTTGCATATAATTTCACCAAAGGTTGTTTTGATCTTTATGTACACTGAATCAGTCCTTCCAACTGCCATTTCTTTTTCAATTTCTTCACATTTTTCATGCAGTCATTCCACCTTACCTTCCCTGCACTTCCTATTATTTCTCTATATTCCTGAATTTCCCTGAACACTTTGGACTTCCTTCTCTCGTTGATCAACTTAAGTTACCCATTGTTTCTTCACAGCTACCTTACTTGTGACTATGTTTTTCATTCCTGCTTCTGAGGTTGCCATTTTTAGTGTGTCCCATTCCTCTCCAGCTGAGCTGTCTACTGAGATATTCATTATCGCAGTGTCAGTAGCGTGATAGAGCTTAAGGCGTCTCTCTTCATTTGTTAGTAATTCTGATCCCACTTCTTTGGGTGCTAATTCTTCCTGACTAGTCTCTTAAACTTCAGCCTAGTCTTCAACATTACTAAGTTGTGATCTGAGTCTATATCTGCTTCTGGGTATGCTTTACAATCCAACATCTGATTTTGGAATCTCTGCCTGATCATGATGTAATGTAACTGAAATCTTCCCATATTTCCCAGCCTTTCCCAAGTATGTCTCCTCGTCTTGTGATCCTTGAACAGAGTGTTTGCTATTACTAGCTGAAATTTATTGCAGAACTCAGTTAGTCTTTCTCCTCTTATCATTCCAAGTACCAAGCCCATATTCTCCAGTAACCCTTTTTTTTCTACTCCTCCTGAAACCACATTCCAGTCCTCCATGACTCTTAGATTTTTGTCTCATCTTACATCCTGAATCACCTGTTCAGCATCCTCATTCTCTCTCTCTCTCTCTCTCTCTCTCTCTCTCTCTCTCTCTCTCTCTCTCTCTCTCTTTTTCATCATATCATGCTTGTGACATCAGCATGTATATCTGAACTGTTGGTGTTGGTTTGCTGTTGATTCTGATGAGCACAACTCGGTAACTCACTGTCTGCCCTACCTTCCCATTTCTAATGAATGAGGCTCCTGTTTACCATGTTCTGCTGCTGTTGATATTATTCTGTACTTTCTGACCAGAAATCCTTGTCTTCTTTCCATTTCACTTCATTGAGTGGCACTATAGATAGAGCATTAATATTTCCCTTTTCACATTTTCTATCTTCCCTACCACGTTCAAACTTCTGACAATCCACTCACCAACAAGTAGAACATTATCCTTTCATTGGTCATTCAGTCCTTTGCTCATGGTCACTTCCCCTTTGGCAATTGCTCTCTGGAACTGTGAGTGGGGGACTAGTCCAGAATCTGTGGCTAATTTAGAGGTCATCATGACACTTGCTCAATTACAGTGTGTGTCTTTAATGCAGTGGTTTCCATTGTCTTCTGCATCCTCATGCCATTGATCATTGCTGATTCTTCTGCATTTTAGGGCCAGTTTCGCATGCAGAGGGTAAGAGAGTGACTGAAATCTCTGTCTGCTCCTCCACCATCTCTGACAAGGCTGTCGGCAGAATGAGAGTGACTTTCATTCACTGCAAGTCTTTGCTGCTATTGCTGTTGCCTTTTATTCACAATTGAAGCAGTGGTGGGGTTTCTAACCTGGAACCGAAGACGTTTTGATTAGTGGTCAAAGATGCTGCCCCTAGATCATGGGTGACCATAGGAGTCAGTACTGCGTCATGTGTGTCCTTGCTTTTCCAAAAACCCAACTCGATCCCCTACAAGGCTGGCTTCTAACAGTTTTTCCATTCTTCTGTAAATAATTCAAGTCAGTATTTTGCAACAATGACTTATTAAACTGATGGTTCATTAGTATTCATCCCTGTCAGCAAATGCCTACCTTGAAATTAGTTGTTGTGGTTGGCTTTCCCAGTGATCTCAATAATTCTGAGGTAATGTCATCTACTCTAGGGTTTGGTAACAACTGAGGTTTTTAAATGGTCTATCAAATTTTTCCCCTCTCCAGGATTGTACATTTTATTTCATCTCCATCTAATTCCTCTTCATTTATATAATATTGCCTTCAGCTTGTTTCCATTGTATAGTCTTTCTATATATTCCTTCCCCCTTTCAGCCTTCTTTAATACTGGCGTGCTATCTGAGCTCTTTTGATATTCATACCAGCTACTTCATTTTCTCCAAAGGTCTCTCTTAACTCTCTCATAGGCATGTGCGCTGCTGCAGCCTTGCGTTTCTAGCCTGGCCATTCCTGCTTTGCTGTTTAGCAAAGTCTGTCAATCTCATTTATTAGGTGTCCGTATTCCCTTTTGCATGCTTTATTTGCTGCATTTTGATATTATCTCCTTTATTCTATTGGATTCAGTATCTTCTGTGTTATCCAAGGATTTTTACTAGGCATTGCCTTTTTGCCTATTTGATCCTTTGGTGCCTTCACTATTCATCCCTCTCAGCTACCTATCTATAAGCTTTTATAGTAGTTTCTCCTTTTCAGACAGTTGTTACTCATGTTCCTCTTGAAACACCAAACAACTTTTGATTCTTTCAATTTATGCGGGTCTCACCTTTCTGCAGCGTCTTCAGTTTAGCCCACATTTCATAACAAATAATTGTCTGGGTCTCCATCTGCCTCCAGAAATGACCGGGAGTTTAAAACCTGCTTCTAAAATCCATGTCTTACTATTATCTTACTATTATGCAATCTATCAGAAAACTGTGTTTTTCCAGCTCTCTTTCACATACAGAACTTTATTTCATGATTTTCAAACCATGTGCTATAGCTGATTCGACGTAAGTTGATCCACGACAATTGCAGTGTGCTGGGTGTGGCAGTTTCACGGGCCTATCCCAACCAATAACGTAATTCAATTTTGTAAATGTTTCTATGGCAATGCCTCAGCGTTGTCACAGCTACGTGTTCTCTCCTGCAGCTGTTAGTGCTCTGCAGTTGACAGCTTGCAACAGTGCTGTGAGCTGTTAGGGATCTTCTTACACTGTCTCAATTATAGTAATGATTTAATTGTGCTCTGTGAAAAGTTCTACCAGGTGGCTTCCCTTTTCATTCCTTTCGTCGTTCAGTCCATGTCTTTTTCTATTTAGCCTTCTCTTCCTTTTCCTACTACAGAATTCCATTCTGTTATCGAAACTAAATTTTCGTGACTCCATCTGAATAATTTCTTTTACCTCATCATGTATTTCTTTTTTGACTCTGTTGATCTGTGGAGCTTGTACTAATGGTGGCTGTTGTCTTTGTATCATTATTGACTGACTGTGTGTTCACTTTTCCTATATTCTTATTCTTTATTTGACCTGCTCTTGTCGTACCCTATTTCATTTTGTGTTGATAATCGTGTATTTACCTAACAAGACACGCAGTGCTTACTACCTCTGTACTACGCTGTTTCCAACTACATCTAATGTCAACCTGTCCATTTCTCTTTTTACCCTGTCTAACCTACCCATACACCATTAGTTTAGTTTTTTCTGATGACAGCATCCTCCTGAACAGTCTTCATCTGAAGAAACGAATGGGGACTGTTTTATCCTTGGAGTATTGTACTGAAGAAGATGCCATCATCATTGAGCAATATAGTAGGGCTCCATGTCTTTGGGAAATATGACAGTAGTTTCTCCTTGCTTATAGCTGTTTGCAGTAACAACATAACAAGACCATGTTGTCTAATGTTAAAAGAACTTCCCTAAAGAATCTCTATGTTGTGATTTGATGTTCTGCCGTTATGTCACTGTAGGCTAACAAATTATGTTTGAAGAAAGACACTTAATAGTTTCAAGTTTTGTGTTTGAGCGTGAGTTGATTTTTTTTTCTCCTCCTGTTGGGCTCTAAATATGAGCTTGATTGGGACTCAAACATTGATACCAGCCTGACAAAAAAATCCCTTAGCTTGACTCTAGGCTTTACACTGCCAGCACCTCTCTCCAGGTGTTTTGAAAGGTTTTGTTTGAAAATAACTTTGATTTGATAAAAATGCTGTTGAATGTCAGACTACAACAATAACCTTCACTATTTCAGTTGTTTGTGAACAAATTTTCATTGTATGAGAATGTATGCTGTAGCAGAGGTTTTTTTTTTTAGCAGAATGAACATGAATTATTTAGGTGTGCAATATAATTTCACTCTTATTTGTGCAGTTGGTAATGCTGTGTGTGTGTGTGTGTGTGTGTGTGTGTGTGTGTGTGAGTGTGTTACTTTAGTAATTACATTAAATAAAAATTAAGAATATAAAATCTATTTGAGGCATTTCAGTATCCGAGGAATAGAAGGGATGTCAAGCAACAGTATTTCTAGTTCTAAAGGTAAAACTTTCAGATGAAGTCCTGCTACAGAGAGCCCAGCCCATACACACTTAGTTGCTATTCTATCCCGACACTGTAGCATGAGACATGAAGCAGCAGTCTTAGCTGGGGTGAGAGGAAGTGACATGAAATTGAAATGGAGAGGAATCTCTCTTTTTGTCTAATCCAAAAGGCTAATGGATGTTATTATTGCACAGTACCATATTATTTAATATAATATAGTGTAATTCCTCAGCATGATGAAGTCAAGGTACAAGTCATAATTGCCACTTTGTTTCTTTCCCCATTGCACAATAGCACCTCACAGCCAGTGCCATCTGTTTCCTCATTGTCTTTAGCAGTCTTCAGTTGACAGCTTGTGCCGAGCAGTGTTAATAGCTTGCACATCTTTAACAACAGTTACTTCTTTACTCATCTCCTGTAAATGCAAACTTACCTGTGCAGTTCATGCAACTTTGTTTTCACCTACATTTGATTTGACAGTGGACTGACCTTTGCTTTATTATGTTGCATGTCAAAACTTACATAAGAACTGATGACAGTAATATGGAATTTAAGTTCCATCTGTTATGCAAACAGATATTCTTTTTTACATCCAAACTTGTCCACAAAAATTTAACTTGTGAGAGTTCTTTAAAGAACATGCCTTATTTTTGTGTGTTTTTCCCCAATGGATGAGCATGAAATAGGTAGGGATTATGAAAATAAAGAGAGCAAGCTATACAATAATGCAAAGGAGTCTGTACAGAAACAACTATTCCATAATGTAAGAAAGGAATCAAAACACCTAGTGATGATAGCACATAGATACTGAAACATATTTGGACATTAAAAAGAGCTGACATTTCCTTAACAGGTGGACCTAAAATCCCATAATTCAGTCTGAAAATGTGGCTGCTACTAGATCTTCAAAACTGAAAGAGATGGTGCAGTGTTTTAGGTGAACAGAAACATTGTACAGAATTGTGAGTGAGTTTTATGTCATTGGCAAAAAATCAAATTTTGAAACATACTAAATATCTCATAAATAATTTGGTGATGGAAGAATTAAATTCTGTAATACTAATTGCAATTGTTGATTCAGAGAAAAATATGTAACAGGTTAAGATGATCTTGTCTGCCTCCATAGCTGAATGGCAGTTGGATAGTGTGATTGACTGCTATATGGAGGACCTGGCTTTGATTCCCACTATTGCCAGGGGTTTTTCCTTGGTAGGAGAACTGAAACAGGATGCACACGGCCTTGTGATGCCATTTGAGGAGCTACTTGACTGAACAGTAATGGCTCCAGGTCACAAAAGCTTACATCAAGAAGAGTGGTGTATTGAGCCCCTCAATACCGCATCCAATGACACCACTGGCAGAGGATAACTCAGCAGTTGGTTGGTATCAAAAGTGTCCACTAGAGCCTGTGGATGGAAATTTTTTAAGATTATATTGGTGCAGAGATAATTATTGTTG
The DNA here is from genome assembly GCF_023864345.2 of Schistocerca serialis cubense. Lineage (NCBI taxonomy): Eukaryota > Metazoa > Arthropoda > Insecta > Orthoptera > Acrididae > Schistocerca > Schistocerca serialis. The sequence goes on from NC_064646.1 coordinate 415,902,791, forward strand.
TTGTGGATTCAGTCCGAAGACTGGTTTGACGCAGCTCTCCATGCTACTCTGTACTGTGCTAATCATCTCCAAATAACTACTGCAACAGACATCCTTCTGAATCTTCTTACTATATTTATCTCTTAGTCTCCCTCTATGATTTTTTACCCTCCCCCCCAACCCTCCCTCCCTCCCTCCCTCCCTCCCTCCCTCTCTCTCTCTCTCTCTCTCTCTCTCTCTCTCTCTCTCTCTCTCTCTCTCTCTCTCTCTCTATCTCTCTATCTCTGTCTCTCTCTCTCTCTCTCTCCAGTAGTAAATTGGGGTGATCCCTTGATGTCACAGAATGAGTTCTGTCAACTGATCCCTTCTTTTAATCTTGTCTCCTTAATTCTATTATGTATGTCCTCATTAGTTGTGTTATGTACCCATCTAATCTTCAGCTTTCTTCTGTACCACCACATTTCAAAAGCTTCTAATCACTTCTTGTCTTGACTGTTTATCAATCATGTTTCACTTTCGTACATGGCACACTCCAGGCAAATACCTTCAGAAAAGACTTCCTAACACTTAAGTCTGTATTCAGTGTTAACGAATTTCTCTTCTTCAGAAATGTTTTTCTTATGTCTACTACTTTGTCTCGTTTCCTAATCTAATTCCCCCAGCATCATCTTATTTTATTCAACTACATTCCATTATCCTTGTTTTGCTTTTGTTGATGTTTGTCTTTTACTGCATGTTCATTGTACAGATTGAATATCATCCTTTCTATTCTGTTCAACTGCTCCAAGTCCTTTGCCATCTCTGACAGAATGCCAATGCCATTGACAAACTTTAAAGTTTTTGTTTCGTCTGCCTGAACTTTAATCCCTGTTCCAATTTTTTCTTTGATTTGCTTTACTGCATGCTCATTGTACAGATTAACACTGGGGACAAGCTACAACCATGTGTCACTCCCTTTCCAAGCACTGCTTGCCTTCCGTGCCCCTCAACTCCTATAACTGTCGTCTGGTTTCTGTGTAAGTTGGAAATAGTCTTTCACTCCCTGTATTTTAACCTCGGCTACCTTCAGAATTTCAGTGTGTTCGTCAGCATTGTCAAAAGCTCTCTCTAATTCTACTAACACTATAAATGTAGGTTTTGCCTTTCCTTAACCTATCTTCTGAGATAAGCCATGTGCCAGTGTTGTCTTACTTGTTTCTACATTTCCCAGAATCCAAAATGATCTCTCCCGAGGTTGACTTCTACCAGTTTTTCCGTTCTTCTTCTGTAAAGAATTCGTATTAGTATTTTGCAACCATGACTTATTAAAATGATAGTTTGGTAGTTTTCACACCTTTCATAACTGCTTTCTTTGGAACTGGAATTATTATACTGTTCTTGAAGCCTGAGGGTATTTCAACTGTCATACATTTTGCGTATAAAATGGAAGAGTTTTATCCTGGCTGGCTCTACCAAGGCTGTCAGTAGTTCCGACGGAATGTGGTTTGCTCCTGGACTTCGGTCTTTCAGTGCTATGTCAAATTCCTCTTGCACTATCATATCTCCCACCTCATCTTCATCTATGTCCTTCTCCATTTCTCGTGATATTCATGTAGCTGTTTTTCTCCAAAGGCCTCTTTAATTTTCCTGTAGGTGGTATCTACCTTTCTCTTAGTCACACCCCCAGCAGGTGTTCCTGACTGTTGTAAGAAGCGACTAAAAGTAGCCTCACACGTCTCGGCCTTTATGTGATGGTCCCCTGTAGGGTTTGACCTCCATTTTTCAAAATTTTCCCGAAGAGTGAGCCAATTGGGGAAGGGCGCTTTACGTGGTGCATCGTGTTCATCGTGCCTTGAGATCTTTAGCCCACTTTCTCGTCTCCGCACTGCAGTCCAGCTCATTCTCCATCTCTTGCACGAGGACACCTTCCTGGGTGCATTTTCCACCATGCACTATGCAGTGTTGCTTTTTGCGCCGACGATGACCATGGACTTTGCACCTCATATCCAGCACAATAGCCAGTCCATTGTGGTGGGGCCACCATGTACCCTGTTGGTTGTAGCCTCCTGGCAACACAGGGATCACTCTGCTGATGCCTGCACCGTTAACTCCCCACGGCCAAGGAGTAGATGCCCGTCATCCTGGGGCATCAGGACTCCCAGCAATGGCTATCCTGCCACGCGGCCTTTGCTGCAGCTGGGTGGAGCCTGTGCGGAGGGCCCCTGGTCAGAGTGGGTGGAATTAGGGCGGATGACGCGCAATGAAGCATACCACGTCACCACTTGTTGATAATCAAACACCAGTAGTCTCTAAACATTCCAAGTCTCAGTAGAATGCAAGAAAGTATGACCCTAAATCATTCCCCTCCCTGGCCACACCATAGAAGGAACGCTAGGCTAAGGATGACAGTGAACCTTATTCACCCTGGTATGTATGAGAACTGATGGGAACTCCTTTGTTTTGATGAAGCCACAGCTTTTTGTAGAGCATTTAGAGGACAATTTTGGGGAGGTGAAGGGCTTGTTCAAAATGCGGCCTGGGTCAGTCTTGATAAAAACAGCATCCTCTGTCTAGTCATGGACTTTACTCGCTTGTAACAAGTTGGAGATGTTTCTGTTACCATCACATCACATAAGAGCTTAAATATGGTCCAGGGTATTATGTTCCACAGGGACCTTCTTTTGCAGTCTGACGACAAGCTGCATGCCAATTTAGAGTAGCAAGGTGTTCACTTTGAGTGGTGTGTCCATCTGGGTCCGAGTGATAATCGGGTTGTCACCAGTGCCTTCATCTTGGCCTTTGACGGTGACACCTTACGCGAAAAGGTCAAGGTGATGGTCTACCGCTGTGATGTCAAGCCATATATCCCTCCCCCAATGCTGTGCTTGCTTTAAGTGCTGGAAGTTCGGCCATATGTCTTCCCACTGTACTTCCAGCGTCACATGTCGAGATTGTGGACGTCTATCACATCCCAATAATCCATGTGCCCTGCCTCCCATCTATGTAAACTGCAGAGAGCGTCATTCATCTTGGTCGCCAGACTGCAGGATTTTACAGAAAGAGAGGAAAATAATGGATTACAAGGCTCTAGACCGACTGGCCTACTGTGCAGGATAACCGGAGTGGAAGGCAGTGGGCAGGAATAAACCATTAGGTCGGTTTTAGTTACTAGGTCTTTTATTAGCAACAACTGAATTCAAAAGGGACACATAAGTGAGGCCTAGGAAGGCGAGGGTGAGCCAGAGTGTAGTCATGGGCGAAACGTAGTTCGCAAAGTTAAGGAAAAGTGGTGTCTGCCATTTGGACAAATCCGACTGGCGTGGCAGCTACTGAAAACAAAGTCCATGGTGCTGAAGTCCATGGTGCTGCAGCACTGGGAAGGGCAGGAGATGTTTACTGTTACCAGGCACGCAACTGAGAGAACAAGCCTCGGCAGAGGGCGGCAGAATACACCCAGCACGGCCACGCGGCCTCCTCCGCCCTGATTGGTCAGAAGCCGAGGAACCTGCGGGGGTGGCATGGAAATTTCCAGAGAGTGTCCTGCTCACCGTTTCATAGACGGTGTTACCTCGTCAGCACACGAGGGAGGTGTGTGATTGAGATTGCCTACCCCAGTGCTGACTTCCTGTTGCCTGACTGTGGGATGGGAAAATTACAGGCAGCCAAAGCTGCCAGCTACTGCTTGACTGCAGGCAGAGAATAAAGTAATTTTTGAAAGTATATAAAAATAAAGTAAAATCTCCTACTATCTGGCTCAACCTTACACTCCTCCCCATCTGTGGGAGCAGAGAATGTATGTGAATTCGCTCAATGTAATTGGTACGTAAATGTAGACAATTTTAGTTTGCAAAACAAAGTGGTTATTTGACTGTTAAAGGTTCCCAAGAAGACAGCAGGGGCCTTAAACTATGGGTGGGTATAGATACTTTAAGATCTCCTAGGGGTCGCAAGGGGCTTACACACGTCAGCATTATTATGTGTACACACGAACAAGGTATGATCATTATAACACATCAAAACAAAATTACATGAGTTGACAAGAGTGAATAAAACATCAAAATAGTTTGAATCAGGCAAGCATGCCAGATGCCTGGTGTTTTTTAGATGATTTTGAAATATGTACGTATCCACTGAAGTTGCTTGCAGAGACGAGTGGCGCGATGCGGCGTGGTGTGTTGTCCTCAGCGGGCAGCGCATGAGCTGTTGGGTAGAAGGGGGCGTGGCAGTGGCCAAGCCCATTCACAGGAACCCAGACCAGTGGGGTATGAGGGGAGGTTCACATGCTTCACACACATTTTAAAAGGGGGGTAGCACTAGGGGGAGCACTTCATTATGCAGCACAAGTTTTCACAATAGTTGATAACACAGTTACACTCTTGAAACTAAGGGAGGGCACATGCCTGACAGGGTTTTGCTTCGAGTCAATATTTGCCCTGAGGCTGGGGTTCTGGAACTATTGGAGGGTCGGTCTTAACCATTCGCAAAATCCCTTTTTGTACAAGGTCCATATCAGTACAGTAATAAGAATAGCAGTGACCAGGGTTACTGTGGCACTGGGTATAATGGTTGTATGTAGTTGAGTGGCTGTCTGCCATTCATTTAAGTGTGCCAACAGGCAATCTTAAGAAATTTGTCCTTCCTCATGTTTTAAGAGGTCATCAATTGACGTTAAGAGGCGATCATTTGATATATTGGACAAAGCAGGCAAATCGGTTGACAGAGGTACAACAAATGAGCCTTTAGGCAGAAAAATGTAGGTAAATGTTCACGAATACTAAGGGAGTAAGCCATGGTGGCATGAAAGGTTATTAGTGGCATGATAACATCACAATAGGAACGGTTTGCTTGAACTCCACTGTCTGAGGTTTCTATCTCGTATGTCTGTGACTGGAAGTTGTGTTCAAAGCAATGACGGGTTAATACCATAGGTTGGTCTACTGCATATAGGAGGTTTGTGTTACATTATGTATTTGTAAATTGGTTCATAAGTGACAGGTACGCCACAATAATTATGTAGTTAGGTATTCAAGTAAATTCAGTATCTTCAGTAGTGCAGAAATGCTAGCTTGTTACCTGGATCCTCCTATATAATAGGCTTTAGTCAACATTCACAAGTGTTGAAGGGTCTCAGCAATAGAGACATATGCATATGGACAGAGGGAAGGATAGCTTGGTACTCTGACGAGAAGTAAGAAATGAAATAGAATCTTCGGAGTGTTGTAAACGAAGAAGGAAAGATGACAGATCTCAAAGACAGGAAACCTCCCCTACCCCTTTACCCAAGATCCCCCACTGCTCCAGTACTTCACTGTGTCACCGGAGGGAGAAGTGTGTTCGGCATTCCCTGCAGAACGGACTTGCCACAGCTTCACCTTCCCAGTCCCTGAAGAGTAAACCCAACACTCCCTATTAACAGATCAATGAAAGATAAACAAGTAGCGTCCTGCAAGACAAAATTACTGCATGTCCCATGTCAATAAACAAACAAAGATAAATGCCTCTTTGGGCTGACCATCCCAATGTGATAATGTTCATATCATGAGAAGTAGCTTCTCATGCATCAGTATATTTGCTAAACACCATTAAGTCAGGTGTGAAAATAACGATGAAAAATTATTTCTCATTTTCAAAATGAAGCAGGGCGGCAGGTCTGAGATATAGGATTTAGGTTTCTGGGCGAGTTAGAACCATGTAACAGCTAAAAATGTCTGCGAGACCCTGAAGTGATATCCAACAAAAACCGCCTCTTCATGGATTTGCTGTCATTATTGTTAAAAGCACGGCCTCTAGGTATGATGTTTTATCCATAGTTTTATCCACAAAGCAACTCTGCTCAACCCTTAAGCCAGAGAAAAGAGGCGGGGAGCAGTTGTGCTCTCCTACCATTCTTGTTCAGCAATATTACACCCCTTCTGTGACAGTTATACCACTGATTGAATGATTTAGTGCCATATTCGGATTGGTACACAGCATCGACTCAAGTCACTACTGGTGCTATCGCAAAGATGACTGCTTGATCAGTTAGAGAAAATAAGTCATATCACAGTTTCTGTGGGCGCAGCTCTACGTAACCCCAATGCCAGGGAAAAGTAGTAGCTGTAAAGCTATTCTGCTTAACCCTTATGCCAGGGAAAAGGGGGGGGGGGGGGGGGGGGAGCAGTGTTATTGCAGTTGTACATTGACACTGGTTGAGCAAGTCTGTAACGAGATGGTATAGTCAAGTTTGCATACAATGGTCTGAGACAGAATGGGTGGGTAGCCTGAGGACGTGTTTCATATCAGCATTAAAAAAATATGTCACAAGGACTGTAAGCCACGCAGGATGAATACTGCTAGAGAGGCCAGAAGGCTGATCACGACAACAACAGAGAAATTCTGACTTTAGTAGTAGTCGTAGTGAAGTATAAAAGGCAATAACGTACAGATGAAAGAGATAGGTAGACGATTGATTTACGAAACCGAAAATTGAAAGAATAAACAAATCAGCTGGGCACTCTGCGGGCACTAACTGCAATGTGTAAGGTACATGGCCCTGGAGGAAATACTTTTCCTGTATGAAGGTATGGTGTACGGTGCATCGTTAACATGACAGTATCACCTGCTTAACTGTTTATACGACAATACTGCGATTCCAGGATAGCTGCTACGTACTTCTTAAAACTCGACATCTCTAACAAAAGGAAACTTTGCTGTGCAACCAAATTTGCCATCTTCATCCTCTCACCATTTTGCGACTAAATTTGCCGTCTCTATAACTCCTTAGTGCTGGCCTCAACGGGCCCAGCTGGTTGCTTAAAACTCACATCTGTCCTTGGGTATATCACAATGTCCTGAGACACGTCATGCAATTAAATAATACCACTATAGTAGTCATTGATCCTTCGGAAAATACAATGGAAGAACAATGTCAAAGAAAGCACAGGTCTTGAACTGAGACTTCTGCTTACTGGCGGTTAAGCTGCGGGCTAGACGCGGTTCACGTCTGTGAGTGCTCGAACAGCTATCGTCAGAGAGGGTGGAACACTTTTCTCCTGGATCCTTCTGCGACATGAAAGATTAAAGTCTACCTGTGTTAGTCCACATGGACTAAATAATTTTGCGTTAGAACACACCCGGATAATTAACTCCAAAAGATGTTGTTCTATGGAAAGTTGAAAGATGAAAATGGGTAGGACGGACTATGCCGTGAAACTGAAAAGTTAAGGAATGACATAGACAGCTAGGGATCCACGAGGTTGCCGGTTGCGTCACGCAAGATGCGTGCCCTTGCGGGTTGTCCTCTTGCTCATCCAACAGACAAGGCGAATTGCCAAAGTTGCTTGTCCTGAGGGATTTATTCACTCCGTTCAATGCATTGACCTATTTCAATGCAATTTTGCCAATAAATGGCCTTTTACCTAAAACTATTCCAGTGGGGCGGCATGTGACATGTCCAACCAATAAACATCCAAATACAAATGAAATAAAACAAGGTTACATCTTAAATTACCCTTCCAAAATAGTTTCTTACCTAGAACAATATTAATAAACACTTAAAAAATGGGCAATACTTGGGAACTTATTCTGGTATACTTGGAATCCTACAAGTTAAATAACTATCCTTATCATTCTAGTAAGACAGTGACATATGGAAACTCTAGGTTTATTGACACACATATTAAATTAGTGGTGCTGGCAAAGTTCTAGCAAAACTCTCCAATAACCGATAGTAAAACATAGACAAAATGTACAACAGTAAAAATAATACATAGACATAATTGACAACCCATCATAGTAACACAAGCGGTGGTAAAACCGTGACAGAAGCAAAAGTGCAAAATATTATTTCCCTTACACAAAACTTCCCTTTTCTCCATTTACATTTCATAGTAGAATAAGTGTAAATATTTTCTGTTTTTCTTTGTATGCTTTTGTTTGTATCTCCATACTGAATTGCACATCTCTGGAATGTCCATCCATAGGTGTGCTGTCGTTAAGTTGTGCCAATGTTACTAGCAATGCTGTGGAATAGTACAGTGTTACATTAATACTTCCGTTAGCAAGGTTTTAATTTAAAGTGGTTCTATGTCTCCTTCAGTCATCAGATCAATAATTACCATTACCTTCGTTAATATTATTAAACATTTGGTATGATATTTCGTGCGTTATTTGTACTTCTGGTCTCATAACTACATAAGGTTGATTGTTGGCGTCCCTTAGCCTTTTGTGCTGAGTTTTGTCTATTGTTCCTTTTGGTAACTCTCTTACCTACCTGCCTCCCAATACTTGTTGACACTGGTACTGGTCACCTCTCGCTGACATTGATATAACTTACCTGTCTGTGTTTTTGTTTGTAATAAAACTAGAGTCCAGTTGTCATGTGTAGAGGGTATAGGAAGGAAAGTAAGTTCCTTAGTATTGAAAATATGCGAAAAGTTATTCAAAGGATTGGTCATATAGTGGTTAAGAATTCTATGTTGAGAACCAGTGCTGCTTGGAGCGCTGCAGATGCAGCAGGTGACGTGCTCCTATGATTGCGGAGTGCTGACGTTACAGATATGACTGGCTTGAACCAGAGCAGCAGCGGCACTGACGTCCGCAGCCAGGTACGTCCGTTCTACTGTACCTCACTATGACAGGGCGTCGAGCGTTAAATAACTCCAGGATAATTTTCTGTGAAAGGAGGGTCCAGTGATTGTTTTCTAGCACTAATAGTGATTGCCAATGTAACTTATGTACTTAATAATGTAGATAGAGGCATGGATGACTTCGCAAGTGACTCCTTTCAGGTTATGGGTTCAATGCTAGTAGGAGCTGTCTCTTTCCAAATGGAATTATGTGGCAGTTTTAGATTTTATTCTGACTATTACTCTGTTGAAGGTTACTTGCAGGGTGTTCAATTGGGGCTTTTATATTTCCCTTCTTTACAACTCCTTGTTAGTAAGTACATAAAACACACTTAATGATGCTGTGGCAACAGATTAAAAATTAATTTCAGTAGTATTAATATTAACAAAGGTAAAAATGGTCTTATATAAAGTGTAGATGTTTCACATACTTTTTGCTTTGCTAATGTTGTATACCGCACTAGGTGACACGGCTCAGACACAGCAGAAATGCAAGGTGTGGTCTTTCTCAACAGTCGTTTCTTTTGCCTGGGGCTGGGTACGAAACAGATGGTGAGGTCTGGTCCCAATGGGGGGTGGGGTAGAGAGCAGAATAGAGCTTTTGTACGTGTGGACGCTGGGTGGTGCAACTGTTCCGTGCCTTCCCAGTGGAATTGCGGCAGTTTTTTCCACCATCTGACTGAGCAATGGCAACTTGGTAAGCTTTACACCAACTTTCTGCGTTACCCTCCAGGAAACCTGGTTCCCGGCAATGCGGACCCTTATCCTCCACGGCTATAAAGGATATTACAGGAACCGTAGTGACCATAATCAAGTGTCGGGTGGAGTTTGCGTTTATGTCCTACACTCAGTCTGTAGTGAAACTGTGCACTTTCAAACCCCTCTTAAAGCTGTTGCTGTCAGAATAAGGACGGCACAGGAAATAACTGTCTGCAGTGAATATCTTCCTCCAGATGGTGCAGTACCCCTGAATTTATTAGTTACACTGATGGACCAACTCCCTAAACCTTGCCTACTTTTGGGAGATTTTAATGCCCATAACCCCTTTCAGGGTGGCACCGTGCTTACTGGCTGAGCCAGAGATGTCAAAACTTTAGAACTGTCATTCCGGTGTGTAAACCCGATAAAAACCCACTTGATGTGGATAGCTATTGGCCCATCAGCCTAACCAATGTTCTTTGTAAGCTGCTGGAATGTGTGGTGTGTCGGTGGTTGGGTTGGGTCCTGGAGTCACGTGGCCTACTGGCTCCATGTGGGGACAGCTTCCACAAGTGTCACTCGTCCCTCGAGCCTGCCATCCGAACAGCCTTTTCCAGATGCCAACACTTTGTTGCCGTCTTTTTTGATTTATGAAAAATGTAAGACACGACCTGGCGACATCATATCCTTGCCACATTTTACGAGCGGGGTCTGCGAGGCATGCTCCAGATTTTTATCCACAATTTCCTGTCGCTTTGTACTTTCCATGTCCAAGTTGGTGCCTCCCATAGTTCCACCCCTATATCCAGGACAATGGGGTCCCGCAGGGCTTTGTATTGAGTGTGTGTCTATTTTTAGTGGCCATTAATGGTCTAGTAGCAGCTGTCGGGCTGTCTATCTCACCTTTTCTGTATGCAGATGACTTCTGCATTTCATACTGCTCCACCAGTACTAGTGTTGCTGAGCGGTGCCTACAGGGAGCCATCCACAAGGTGCAGTCATAGGCTCTAGCCCATGGTTTCCAGTTTACCTTAATGACAATCCACTCACTGTAGTGGAGACATATGTTCTTAGGACTGGTTTTTGATACCCAATTGACTTGGCTTCCTAACCTCCGTCAACTTAAGTGGAAGTGCTGGCAGCACCTCAATGCCCTCCGCTGCCAGAGCAACACCAGCTGGGGTGCAGATCACTCTACGCCACTGCAGATCTACAGAGCCCTTGTTTAATCCTGCCTTGACTATGGGAGTGTGGTTTATGGTTCGGTGGCACCCTCAGTGTTGCGTTTACTCGACCCAGTGTACCACTGTGGCATTCGCCTAGTGACAGGAACTTTTAGGACGAGTCTGGTGACCAGCACCCGGGTGGAGGCCGGGGTCTCTCCATTGCGGATTAGGCATGGGTTATGTTATGTTGCACACATTTGTAGTTCTCCTGTGCGTCTGTCCAAATTACCATCTCATTTTCCCGCCCATGGTGGTTCATCTCCCTCATTGGCGGCCCAGGTCCGGGCTTACAGTTGCAATTTATGTGCGATCCCTTCTCTCTGAACTGGGGTCTTTACCTTTACCACCTATACTTGAGGTTCATTCACAGACACTTCCAGGGTGTACACCTAGGCCGCGGCTTCACCTGGACCTTTCACATGGCCCTAAGAACTCAGTTAACCCTGCGACTCTCCGTTGTCACTTCCTCTCGATTCTCGACATGTACCGGGGCTATGAAGTGGTTTATACCGATGGCTCGATGACTGATGGTCACATTGGCATTGCTTATGTTCATGGAGGACATATAGAACAATACTCCTTATCAGATGGCTGCAATGTTTTCACTGCAGAGGTGGCGGCCATATCTCGTGCTCTTGTGCACATCCGCTTATGTCCAGGCAAGTCATTTCTCGTGTGTACTGACTCCTTGGGCAGCCTACAAGCTATCGACCAGTCCTACCCTCATCATCCTTTGGTAGTGACCATCCAGGAGTCCATATATGCCCTAGAACAGTCTAGTCAGTCAGTGATGTTTGTCTGGAGCCCAGATCATCTCGGAATCCCAGGCAATGAACTTACTGACAGGCTGGCCAAATAGGCTAAGTGGAAACCGCTTATGGAGATCGGCTTCTCTGAAACTGACCTGCGGTCAGTATTATGCCGCAAGGTTTTGCGGTTTTGGGGGACAGAATGGTATAACGTCAGTATGCACAACAAGCTGCATGCTATTAAGGAAACTACAAAAGTGTGGAAGACCTCCGTGCACGCCCCTCGCAGGGAATCTGTGGTTCTCTGTCGGTTCTACATTGGCCATATGTGGCTGACGCATGGTTACCTCCTCCGTCGCGAGGACCCACCTCGGTGTCGCTGTGGCTCACAAACGATGGTCGTCCATCTCTTGCTGGACTGCCCACTTTTAGCTGCTCTGCCGTGGACTTTTAACTTTCCCAGCACCCTTCCATCGTTGTTGGGCGACAGTGCCTCAAAAGCAGCTCTAGTTTTACGTTTTATTCATGAGGGAGACTTTTATCATTTGCTCTGAGTTTTAACACCTGTCCTTTGTTCTTGTCCCCTTTTGTCCATTTAAGTGTGTGTTGCTCTTCAGTCATTGTTGTGGTTTTTCCTTTCATTCTGTTTTGTCTTGTAAGTCTCATTGTCTTATTCTCACCCTTGTGGCATTGTTTCCTTCGGACCAAGGGACCGATGACCTCATAGTTTGGTCCCTTCCTCCCTCTTTTAAACCAACCAATCTTAGTGAAATATGCTTCTAAATGCCTACATTTGTTCTCTAGCCATTCCTGCGTAGCCATTTTGCACTTCCTGTCAGTCTCACTTCACTTATTAGGTGTCTGTTTTCCATTTTGCCTGTTCATTTACTGCATTTTTATATTTTCTACTTTAATCAAAGGGCAGCACATGCAAAAGTCACTGCAGAACAGAATATTGCACTCATGAAATCTATCAGCACCAAAACAACTCAAAGGGAGCTCCATAAACAGGGAATTCCAGGGGGCTGGAATTCCAAAACCACTCATAATTGGAAGCACTCATTTCTTAAATTTTTTACTTGATTTTGCCATTTTTAAAAATCTGTTTTGGTGTATGTTTCACTATTTTTATATCATTTTATCAATATTTTGTTAGATTTTATGTCCACTTTTCAGCAATAAAAGCCAAAGCAAAAATCATTGATAGCATTGTAGTGAAACACTTTTATTTTTATATACAATTCAAAATGCATGAAAATAATACAAGTGCTGGAAACACCTATAGCATGGCATGAATGTTTGGAAAACATTTACACTGCAGCTAGGGTCCAGCCCATGTACATAATCTACCAGTCAGTCTGGGAAAGCATACAAAGACTTACATATTAGTGAGGTTCAGAGCTGTCCTTCTGTCAGACATTATATTACAATATGTTGAAAATGACCACTCACTGTCAACAATACTGATTGGGATTGACAAAGCCTTCACTGCAGCTTCCAAGTAATGCCTATACTCTGATTTCAGGGAAATTAGAATAGCAACCACATCAGCTCTTGTTTACAAGAACTAGCAACTAAATCCCTAAACACTGTGTATGGTTAAAGATAGTCTGATGTTGAAAGTAAGTTCTTCCCCATAGAATGGGAATTTGCTTCATTAGTGGAGGGATTTCAACAGTATCTTAATCGCCTTTCATTACGTTTCTTGGATCAAACAATTTACTGGTAGAAGAAATGACAGTCTTTCCCATGTCACACTCCATCACTCTACCCAAGGATTAGTAATTTAAACCTCTTTGAAGTGTCAGTAAGCTTTGATGATAGAACATAAGTTAATGGTATCTTAGAGCTCTCTCATGTCAGCAGCAGAATGCAACATTTTAAGCAATGCTCAACAAGAACAATAGTTAGCCCCTGTTGTTGTTATTTTTACTTCATTAGAGGCCAAGGCTTCAAAATAGTTCACAGGAACACTCTCATCTTCAGCAATATGACTGAGATAGCCTCCAAGGTACTTTACCCATTTCAACCAGGAGTGCCACCTGGTGATGACAGGAATAGAGAAAAATTTAGTTTTTGTGGGTTCACCTTCATATTTATGATGTTGTTCAAATCACTGAGTTCCACAGACCACACACTGCCTGCCAAATTTAATTTATGAGTTCAGCACTGTGCGTGTACTAAACCTTCTGAACCTTAAACCCTAATTGCATTTATTATTTGCACATGTAACAGGCTGAATCGAAAGTTATGGAAACTATATTTCAGCACTGAATTTCAAGTTTCTGAATTACACTCATAATTGCTTGTGATAATTCTGTAGCATTTGCAGTAACTCCCCCCCCTCCCAAACAGACAACTTCTGTACCACCACAACTAAGTACTTTCATCAGAACCTTGAGTGCACACTGAACCTTTCTGTATGTTGTTTCATCACAAAGAAATGATACAATCTCATCTTCCACAGCTTTCTTAATTTTCCCTCCTCCTCTTGACTACGTACTCGTAGTCTTCCAGCTGAGGGCAGGTCTCCAACACCTTAAAATGTCAGTAGACCTGATATTAGAGTACTGTTTCATACCATTTAAGAAATTAAATTATTAATTTCCTTGTCATGACGGACCCAGATGCACTGCCTAAGCCCAAACATCACTGAGCAGGAAAAAGTGCTTAACCACACAGTACTATTTTTGCTTTGGGGCATTGAAATGGATTTGAAAATGCTCCTGTGATTGCTCGAACAGTCCATATTTCGCTCTGACGATGGCGACACGTCTGATCGCCGAAATATTGTGCCCGTTGGACACTATGAACCAGCAGTATACACATGGACTGTTCGAGCAACAAATACGCTGGGAGAAACTGAAGAATCGCTCCTGTGATTGGTTGATCATCATTTGTGCCGCCTGTGTTGCGCCTGCGATTGCATGTGTGTTCAGTGGTTGCAGCTCACTAGTAATAATGTTTTGTCGTGCCTAATATCAGAATAATGTACTGAGTATGGAAATCTTATTCAACTTGATTCCAGTTCCTATGCAATAGTGATATTATGAAAAAAGGGGGCGGGCACTTCTGATGACCAACATAGTGCCACGCGACGGTTGCACGTCATCGCTGCCTACTCACACACCTGCCAGCTTCAATACATGATCTCAAACATTATAAAATCCTGATGGGTGACAGTTTGGTTACCTTGAGTAGGTCACTCTACTTGTGGCAGCAGTACAGAGAAGTCAGATTATGCTGATTCCAACGCCTCTGTCTCATTCTTGCTGTAAAAGAAAGAATATTTTTTGCGGCAAGATGTGGGTTCTGGGCGAGCATGAAGGAATTATGTTCCCTCCCAACTAACAGTCTAATACAGGAACTGCAACAGCTCTCAAAAGATTGAAAATTTGCCACAAACAAATAACCCAGTCATCTTTGCACATGCCCAGATCAGGTATCTTGGAAGTCCAAGAAAAATTTTTGCGCATGGAGTCTGGCTGCCTGCATTCAGTGCTTATATAGCCAACAGCCATACTCCCAAGTAGCCGGCACTGCTTATACGCGATTTCAGCTCTGCGCATGGACATGAGCCCGTTGGAAGCTGCTTGAACGAACCAAAAGTTTGCAGTATTCGTTGTCATAACTCGAATCAGATTTCTACTGTTAACGTCAAACAATGTGTTTCTATACAGTTTCATTGATTATTTCATGATTATTATTTTGCTTAAAGGTAAATAGCTTTGAATTTTGAACAAAATTTGTAAAATTTTATAAAAATGGTTGCCTCTACTCACCACTGATGCTAATGCTCGTAACAGGAAAACGTGGTGCTGAAGCAATAAAACCTGTACTATAGAGCAATGGAAGGTAGTCATTTGGTCAGATGAGTCTTGTTGAAAACTGTTTCCAACTTCTGGCTGAGTTTATTTCCCAAGAGGGAAACGCGGCAGGGCTTAGGTCATGTTTTGGGTAGCATGTTGTGATATTCCATGGGCATCATGGTTACTCTGAAAGGTTGCTTAATGTGCTCTGTAATGTTTGTACCGCAATGGTGATGCTGAGTCCTAAGGCAACTTTGGCCCTTGTTCACATAGAGCACATGATCCAGGACAGGATTTGTGAGTGTGATGATGAATTGTTGCATCTCCCCTGCACACCACAGTCACAATATCTCAATATTATTGAGTCATTGTGATCTACTTTGGAAAGAAGGCTGCGTGATTGCTATCGATCTTCATCATTGTTTCCTGTACTTGCCACTATTTTGTAGGGAGAATGGTATAATATTCCCTTGAAAACCATTTTTCAAGTCATCGGTCTTCCTCTACAATTTTTACCCCCTATGGTCTCTCTAGTACTATGGAAGTTATTCCATGACGTCTTAACAGATGTTCTATGACCCTGTCCCTTCTTTTTGTAAGTGTTTTCCATGTATTCCATTCCTCGCCAATTCTCCTTACTTCATCAGCCCACGTAATTTTCAACATTCATCTGTAGCACTACATCTCAAGTGCTTTGATTATCCTCTTTTCTGGTTTTACCACAGTCCATGTTCACTCTCATACAACACTTTGCTCCAAGCTTACATTCTCAGAAATTTCTTCCTCAAATTAAGGCCTGTGTTTGATGCTAGTAGATTTCTTTTGACCAGGAATGGCCTTTTTGCCAGTGTTAGTCTGCTTTTGATGTCCTCCTTGCTCTGATCGTCATGTGTTATTTTGCTGCCTAGGTAGCAGAATTCATTAAATTTATGTTCTTGATCACCAATCCTGATAAGTCTCTCACTGTTCTCATTTCTGCTACTCCTTATTACGTTCATCTTTCTTAGATTTACTCTCAATCCACATTCTGTACCCATTAGGGTGTCCACTGCGATCAACAGATTCTGTGATTCTTCTTCACTTCCACCGAGGATAGCAATGTCATCAGTGAATCTTAGCCTTTCACATTGAATTTTAATTCTGCTCTTGAACCTTCCTCTTATTTCTTTGATTGGTTCTTCGATTTATGGACTGAACATTAGCATGTAAAGACTACATCCCTGTCTTACCTGTTTTAATCCGAGCACTTTATACTTTGTCTTCCAGTCTTATTGTTCACTGTTGATTCTTGTACATAACCATACAGTACCTGTATTTATTATACATTCTGAGATCGCTGGAAGCTGTTTTGAATGTCAACGGTTTTCCTACACCATATTAGGCAATGGGTTGTGTTTTTGGTATTTCCATATTTTTATCCACTGCCCTGTAATGGCAGAGCAGAAGTAACAATAATAATAGTAGGAGAAATTATCAACAGTTTATGGAATATCTTTACGAAACAGAAACAACGTTGACGGTCAGTTTGGGTATCCAACAGATACTATAATTATAAATGCGAAGCATAGATGTAGCTGACAGTCTAATTGAAAAAGCATAATTATGATGACATTAATGAACTCATAAATATATCTAGGAGAAACTGGAATTCAATCATGACTGGAGGTAGAGAACAGAAAATGATGACCGAGTTTGGTCATGGTAAGCAAAATGAGAGGGAAGATTTTTAAAAAATCTCCTCTGGTCATTAGTTGATCATTGCAAACACTCCTTTCAAGGACCCTTTTAGAAGGAAGTGCACATGGAAATAGATGCCAAGCAGTCAAAGAAAATATCAGATTGACTGAATTTTGGTTACACTGTAATTCAGTAACAGAGTTAAAGACTGCAGAAGTTACCCAAATGTCATTATTGACAGTGGCCATAATCTAGTATTAATGAAGTTCATGTAGTTAAGAAGGAGGTAGTAGAGTTGAAGAAACTATCACATTCAGGCTGCCTTGGTAGAAAATTTTATTAATTTATTTATTCATGCACAGGAATAATCTTACAATGATACAGCATTTGCCACTATAATACAGTGAAAATAAATAGTTCAAAATATATGTATACGCAGAATAAATAAGTACTTTTTGTGATGATAGGACAGTTGGTTGTCTGTGGCTTTGCGGAAGGAACTGTCTCAGAATTTACCTGAAATAATTTAGGAGAACCACAGAAAACTTATGTTAATATGGCCGGACAGATGAAACTCCATCCTCCTGAAAATGAGGACAGTGTCTTAACTACTCCAGTGCCTCATTTGGTTGGTCCCTATTGCACAGGATTATTTTGATCATAGGCAATTTGCACCATGTAACTTATAGTATTATAAAACCTAGCTTATCACTGCATCCACTATGAACACCCACTATTGACTCTTGTACCATAAATATGCTGCTAGCTCCAGTCTGTTCAGAAAACTGACTCCAGCCCTGTAAATGCGGAACTGTCCCATGCACAGCTTCATGTCCTCCCTTCGGCTGTTAGAAAAATGATGAGTTGGCATCCCCTCGCTGTGAGTGAAATGTTGAACTCAGAAGAATAAGTCCTGCAAAATAAATGTAGCACAAGATTTTCCTGTGGAAGAACAAAGTTTGTGATAATTTATTACAGTGACAGGGTTTCATGGTGGTCCCCTCTCATTATTAACCACTACTCTGGCTCCTCCAAGTAATATTTAATTGTGTATCATGCAAATTTTTCCAAACAGTGTATTTTAATTATATTTTTCATATTCTTGACCATTTATTATAAAGTTTTATTCCCTGATAGAAAATTCTGTTTTGAGTAACTTTTTGTTTGTTTTTCTTGGTAAATTTAAGTCCAAACTGGCTTGTATTTGGTCACTATATATAAAATATTCGTGAAATATTTTTAGTATACGCACTTTGTGTAGTAAGGAGACCAAATTTTTAAATAGTTCTTTAAAATGAGACCAGCTACTACTTCTAGTGGACACAGTTTTCATACTGCAGAAAAGGACAATAAGAATAATAACTGCTACTTCTAGTTGTTATTCATATGGCCCTTTATTCAGTTTGAAGACTGTCCATGTTTTGCACATTTGATCACCAGATAAGAAACCTGTAGCTAAGAACTAAGTGGATGAATGAATAATTTGTCACCACGAGACACTGACTATTGCAAACTGATGATGGAACCCTAATAACAGAACATTCTGATGGCACTCTTTTTGCCAGTATCTTCATGTCCTCATTCCATGTTAATTGACACTCAATATTCATCCATAAAAACTTTTTATTTGTTACATAATCTTTATTTTTATCATCTGTGTTCAGTGTAATTGGGATGTTTTCCCCCTTTGTGCTGAAATGCATGGCTTGTTTAATCAGTATTAATTTATTACATCCATCCCAATTCTAAACTTTATACAACCTCATAGAATACTAGAAAGAAAATGCTGTATTGTGAAAATGTGCAGTTTCTTTCTCTTTCTTGCAGTCTGTTTAACTGCAAAAGCAGGGCATTTAAACATTTTGACAAATTGCTTTTTGCGTGTATATTATTTCTCCTTATATATAATTTTAAACAAAAATTGTATACACAACTACGTGCTGTCTTGTTTTCTTCTCCACAGTCGGTTTTAACAGAAAAAGGAAAGTAGTATTTATCGCTTATCGACATATTATTAGAATACTACTGAAGAATCACATTTGTCCAACACTTTGTAATCTTACCCATTTGCAGATTGAAATTATGCAAAGTACCATCATTGAAACTAATATCCTCTCAGATCCAGCAGTAGAAGAGGTCTCCCACACTGTATGCTGAAGATCCCAAACGATTTACCGGTTTATTTTAAGTGGCTGCTGTTTCCAAATATGGTTTTGTTTGCAGTAACAATAAAAAAAAGGCCCAAGGTCAGGAAGAGGGAGGGAAGAGGTGATAGACAGAGGGGGAGGGATGAAATGGACATATGGAAAGAAATGAGTGGAGAGAGGGAGAGGAGGAGATATACGATGACGGGAGAGAAGAAATGGACAGTGAAAGAGGAAGAAGGAGATTAGAATGTATATCCAACTCCCACACATATTTAGCAATTGCGAAGGATTGCCATGTTAGCTAGTTATAGATATAAAATTGAAACAGGATCACATAGACATAACACAAAGACAAATATAATTCACTTTACAGAGTACAGAACAAGGCACATAGTGAGTGGAGATGAAAAAGGGTAATTGGTTAATGGATACGTAGAAGGTGAGAAGGTGCAAACAATTCTTTCAGAAACTTTATAGTTGCCATGGAGAAATTAGACCAATTGAAAATGAGAGCACGGTGTTCTACCGTCTGAATTTTCAAAAATCCTAGTAGTACTGTTTTACAAAAGAATGTCAAAAATTTCAAATAAATATAAAATACTAATAGAATCATAACATTGTTTTAGAAAAAAATCACTCAACCAGAATAGTGGCCTTTTCTTTGCTATATATGAAATGCTACAGGTCCTGGATAGGTAATAACCTTTGAGCTGGTTGCTAGACATATCAAAAGTCTGTGACACCATCAGTCGTGATAAATTACTTACTAAAATATAGAAGGGGGGGTGTTAAGGGAGCAGTGTGTAACTGTATTAAACCCTACCTTCATGAAAGGAAACAGCTCATAGAGGAAACACTTGAAGTAAATGGCACACACACTACTCATCAGTCAGATTTATTAGTGGCCAAACATGGCATTGCCCAAGGTTCTGCATGGATTTCAATCCGATTTTTCTGTGTGGAAATGATTGAGATATAAATAGTGGAAAAGGAAAGACTATACCAATTTGCAGATGGCTCCAGTATCTTGATCACAGGACTCATTAAAGAAACTTTTGAAAACCGGAGTAAGGCTGTTGCAAAGAATATGGTAGAATACTTATATCAGTACAAGCAGTTTGATTATAAATCTGAAAGAAAAGTTGCAAAGGACATATTCAACAACAACTAATCTTCGTATTAAAATAATACAAAACTTCTCGGTTTACAGATAAAAGAGAACGTGAAATGAAATACACATGTCGATGAAATAAACAGAGAGCTGAGCAAAACACGTTTCGCCTTACAAATACTAGGGAACAATATTGTTCCTTGTCATAGAGAAGGAAAGTTGTCACTCACCATGCAGCAGAGATACTGAGTCGCAGGTAGGCCTAACAAAAACACTCTCACAATTATGCTTTTGGCTGTTAAGCCCTTTGTCAACAACACACACACACACACACACACACACACACACACACACACACACACACACTCATGCAAATACAACTCACACACATGACTGCAGCCTCAGGCAACTGAAACCACACTGCCTATCTGCGACTCAGCATCACTGCTATATGGTGAGTGCTACTTTCCTTCTCAAAATATTGTTACATACAATCCTGGATTTTCCATTTTTTGAAATACCAAGAAACTAGGCCTATATCTCATACAATAATCTCAGGACCATGTATTTAGCTTATGCACACTTGGTGTTGAAATAAGGTGTAGTATTTTGGGGGAACAGTGGAGCAAGTTTGTAATCATTTAGATCACAGAAAAGATTATTAGATTAATGGAAGGGGTAGACCAAAGATCATCATCTGGTAAATATTACAAAAAAATGAAATGCTACCTCTTCCATGTATTTACTTGCTAGAAAATCTAATTATTATCAAAGAAAAGTCAAACAGTAACAGTCCTGCATCATCTGTAATGAATGCACAGGTGCCACACAAGACTGATGAGTGACAAGCATATACAGCAGACAAATACAGCACTATTACAAAATGTCATGCTCTATCCCCTTACCAAACTGAACAATACATTAACCAAATCCACAAAAATATAATTATAGACACAAACAATTTCTGATCAACTATGAAGGATTACTGTGTCCAGCACTGCTTTTATACAATAAGGAACTGTCTACAAAAACAAAATTGTAGCAGCAAATTAACTGTAAAGTGTATAGGGTAATAAGTTATTGTGTAGTATAACTTTCTGCTAAAATGATGTGTGTAGAAAATTTCAAGAAATGGGGTTAAGGAATGGTCCAATATCTATCGTGCATTGTACAGTCTGAGCCATGAAGTATGAATAAATGATTAGAGAAATTCAGTACTAATTCTTAAATTTCAGAAGGCTTTGCTTGTACTTTGAGGGAATAATGACCAGGTAAGCTCACCGCACAGTGACTTAGTCATCTCAGTGCACACACAGAGATGAATTGTTGAGCCTTTACAGATGGCATTGTGATAGTTACATGCTCAATTGACAGCACACTGTCTCTATGTGAGCATAAGGCAGTAGTGATCAGCGAGACATCTATGTTTCAGGCAGTCATTTTATGTAAACATGGGTAAATGTAAGGATGAGACAGAGTGGCAAAAAAGGGACCATGTGTTTGGCTGTACGGTGTATGATGTTCCTGGATTTGTTGGTGTTTCATAGTGGACTGTTCAATGTGTCTACAAGCAGTGACGTATGAAATATACAGTGCCATGAAACATATCAGAGTTGTGGTTGGAAAAATATCCTGACTTAGAGAGACCGGAGATCCATTTCATGGCTTGTGAATCAAAATTGCATCCAAACTGATCAGGAATTGCTGCAGGCAACAAATTAATGTCCATCCCGACCTGTTAGCAAGAGAAGATTATGACGAGGACTGCATGCAACTAACATTTGGAATCAGTCACCTTGCAAGAGGCTATGCAAGAGGCTATTACTCACAAAGGCATGTAAAGACGACAGTAACAAAGTTCACTGGGCTGGAAGTATATATGACTAGTTTTCTGAACACTCCTCCACCCTATTATGCTTGATTGGCCTGCAAAATCCCCTGACTTGACCCCAGTGAAAATCTGTGGGACATGGTGGAACAGCGGGAAAAACACCAGCATCGGCATCCTCGCTCGCGATCAGATCCTCAGTGAGTGCCTTAACCATGACGTGGTGTATCAGGACAATCTCATGGACTCTCTTTGTAACTGAATCCAGGCAAATATCAAGCCCAGGAGCAGAATTATACAGTAATAAATGATGCATGTAATGATTCCTCTACGGGTGACTAATTTTTTGTCTGGTGAGCCTATTGTTGAAATACTATTGTGTGCATTGAACCGAACAATTACACAACCTTATGAATAAAATTTATTTAACTGGGGAAGTTTCATCAGATTTTGAAAAGAAATTAAATAATTTCACTTACGAAAAAAAAGTGGTTGGACAGGCTAGGAAATCATCAACCAATCTAACGTCACGTGCACCAAAAACACTCCAGTGAGTACTTTATCAAATAAAGGAATGTAAATTTAAAGTAGATTAGAAGAGGACCAGATTAGATACATTCAAGTATCAATTGCAGCACTGATCTTAACTTTTTCGCAGGCAGTGGGAGGTATTCTTACCACAAACTGTATTTCTGAACAATGTTCATAGAAATACATCAGATCATCTGTGTACATTCCTGGCACCTAGAGATTATTTGCCGCACCAGCTATAGTTTGTCATGAAATGTTTCTTTTTTGCTCTTCATGGACCATGGGAAGAATATATACCACGAAATAATGTTGCTTTTAAGGCCAGTGCGAAGTCTTCTTTACCACCAAAGTAGTTTTTCCATGCAAAGTGGGAAGTATACTTATCACAGAATTAATATTTCTTTTTGTGGACTGTGGGAAATATACCTGCCACCAAAATAACTGTTTTAACATTCATGGGAATATCTCCTACCACCTTTGGATGTGTGTGACATCTTGTGGTAATTCACTATACCAGTCATTAAAAACTGCTACAATGATCAGTTTATTTTGTCACGAGATCACTATTGATGTTATTTGTGATGTCAGGACAATGCTTAATTTCTACAGTATATAATATTATGACTTGTTGCACATTGATACACTGGTAGGAACAAACAGAAAGCACAAAATTTTTAAATCCGGCACATAGCGAGTCTGCTTCTATGGACATTTGGTGCCACCAAATGAATTTCAAAGGTTGAGTAATGGCAACCATAACAGCTCACTAGAAATTAAATGTAGTCAATTGTTCACAATTATAATATGTTAAATTCTACAGCTACATATCTACTCCGCTGGCCACCAAGTGGTGTGTAGCCAAAGTCATATAATTTCTCCCCCCCCCCCCCTCCACCCCACCCCCACCCCCTCCGTTCCACTCGCTGATTGTGTGAGGGAAGAACAACTGTCTGAACACCTCAGTACAAGCTCTAATTTTCCTTACCTTTGAATGGTGATCATTGCGTGATTTGAAAGTTGGTGGTAATAATGTATGCTCTACATCCTTGGTGAAGATCGGATTTTGGAATTTAGTAAACAGCCCCTTCCGTTTAGAGTGTTGTCTATCTGCAAATGTGTCCCACTTCAAATTTTCTATGAGATTTGTAGTGCTCTCACGATGGCTAAATGTACTAGTCACGAATCTTGCTGCTCTTCCTTGGACCTTCTCAATCTCTTGAATCAGACCCAACTGTTAACGGTCTCACACAGACGAACAATACACTAAGACTGGACGAACTAATGTATTGTAAGCAATTTCCTTTGTTGAACAACTGCATCGCTTCAGGATTCTACCAATAAACTGCAATCTAGAATTCATCTTACCTGTTACGTGTGTAATCTGATCGTTCCATTTCAGATAATTTCAAATAATCACACCCGGTTACCTCTTTCAAAGACTGTGCATTTATTTTGTACTCGTACATTAATGGGGATTTTCATTTTGTGATATGCAGTAAGTTACACTTACTAATATTGAGAGATAACTGCCAGTCATTACACCACGCATTTATTTTCTGCAAATCCCCATTGATTTGTTCACAACTTTCGTGTGGTACTACTTTCTTGTAGACTATAGCATCATCAGCAAGCAGTCTAATGCCACTGTCAATATCATTAACCAGATCGTTTATGTAAATCATAAAAATCAGCGGATCTATTACGCTGCCCTGGGGCACACCTGATGTTATGCTTGTTTCTGTTGAAGTCTCCTTATTGAGGATGACATACTGCTCTCTGTCTGTTAGAAAACTTTCTGTCCAACCACACGTCATCGGATAGACCATAAACATGCATTTTTTGGAGCAAGCGACACACGGAACTTAGTTGAATGCCTTTCGAAAGTCAAGGAATATGGCATCAACCTGGGAGCCAGTATCAAGAGCCTGTTGTATATCCTGCACAAAGAGGGCCAGCTGTGTCTCGCATGACTGCCGTATCCTAAAACTGTGCTGGTTTCTGCAGATGAGCTTCTCCGAGTCTAGAAAGATTATTATGTCTGAACACAAAATATGTTCCATGTTTCTACAACAAATCGATGTCAGTGAAATTGGCCGGTAATTATGTGCATCCAATTTTCTACCCGCCTTCTTCCAGTCCCGTGGAACTTTCTGTTGTTCCAATGACCTCTGATAGATGATGGATAAGAATGGTGCTATATTTGTAGCATAGTCAACATAAAATCTTACTAGGATGCCGTCTGGGCCAGATGCCTTCCTGGCATCTAAGGATCTTAACTGTTTTACAATCCCAGATACACTAAATGCTATATCAGCCATCCTTGCATTTGTTTGATAATTGAAAGGGGAATGGTGCTGCAGTCTTCTTCTTTAAACTAGTTTTTGAAAGCTAGGTTTAGAATTTTGGCCTTCTGTTTATCATCATCCATTACATTACCCATACTGTCAGCAAGAGAAGGTATTGAATTATTTGTAGCATTCATAGATTTTACATATAACCAAAATTTTTTGCAGTTATTTTTAGAATCTGCTGATAAAATATTGCTTTCAAATTCGTTAAAAGAATCTCTCATTGATCTTTTGACAGCTGCTTTCATTTCACATCATTTCTATTTGTCAGCAGGACACTGACTAAGTTTATAATAACTACAAAATTCTTTGCTTTCCCAGCAGTTTCCTAAGATATTCATTAATGACACTTTTATTTGCTTTCCTAAACGAGAAAACTCTTCGTTTTTTTTTTTTTTCTTTCTTTTTTCTCTCCAGCTTCCACTGACATCTGACATAGAAGCCACAATGACATTATGGTCGCTAATACCTTCTATATTAACTTCCTCAAAACTGTTTGTCACCAAGATATCTAATTGTTCCCATCTTGAGTTGGTTTTCTAACCAATTGCTCAAGGTTGTATGTTGAGAGTGCTCCTAAAATGACTTCACATGAGTCTTTGCTTCTGCCCCGTGTGATGAAAGTGTAATTTTCCCAGTCAGTGGACGCAGATTAAAGTCTCCACCTATAGCTAATGGATAATTTGGATATTTATTTCCTATGCACTCAAGACTTTCCCTGAAATGTTCCGCGACATTTGTTGTGGATGCTGGTGGTCTATAAAAAAGTCCTAATACAATTGTTACTCCTTGTCTG
This sequence comes from Schistocerca serialis cubense, assembly GCF_023864345.2. Taxonomy (NCBI): domain Eukaryota; kingdom Metazoa; phylum Arthropoda; class Insecta; order Orthoptera; family Acrididae; genus Schistocerca; species Schistocerca serialis. Next base: position 415,928,276 of record NC_064646.1, read on the forward strand.
ATTGATAGATTTATCCATACTATTTCACAGTCCGGCCCATTATTGATCTCAACTGTGTTTAAACAGCTTTTAACTGCAATGAACACACCACCATAGCATCAGTCCTATCCTTCCTAAACATTGTCCAACCTGAGTTCAAAATTTCACTGCTATTTGTCTGGTTTCAACCAGCTCTCGGCACCTAATACAATATTGGCATTACTACTATTTATTTCAGAGAGTAACTTGGGGATCTTGCGACAGTCACTTCAACAGTTTACCAACATTGCAGAGTCAGTACAAAAAGTGCACCTACAAAGGAGTTGAAAATAGAAGGGAGATCTAGGAAGAACATTGAAATATGCATTGCATTCTTAGATTCTGATAAGTTTTTGGATGAAGTGGTAAGGATTTTTTTCCACTCTTATGCAATTTGGTATTTACTACAGGGATAGAAAGGTAATTGATTTTCATTGTGTGAAACAAGCTGGGGGCAATCAACTTTGACAAGACAGTGAGAGAGCCAAAGTCAGAAAAGGTGTATGCCAGGATTGTCCATTGTCAACAATATTTATGTTGTATATAAAAGGGCATAAGTTAAGTAAAGAAATATCTAATGTAGGTGTTGATACAGCGTGCCGCTAACATAGCAGTAACAGCTGACTAAACAGGAATTGAGTGCTTAATGAAATGGAACATTTGCTAGCTGATTGGTACGCTTACCGGATAAAAAATTAGTCATCCATAGAAAAATCATTGCAAGCATCATTTAATACCATGTAATTCCACCCCTTGACTTGATAATGGCCTTGATTTGGTTAGGAAGTGAGTCAACAATATTGGCAGGCACTCCACATCCGGGTTAAACAACTTGCTCGCTGAGGATTTAATCATTCAGTTCTGCGAAATAGTGAGGATGCTGATGTTGGCATTTTACCCATCGTTCCAACATGTCCCACAGATTTTATACAGGGCAGGTGATTTTGCAGGCCAGTGAAGATGTAATAGGGTGGGGGAATGTTCAACATAGACACTGGACTCGCATTTGGGAGGACGATGGTTCAATCCCGTGTCCGGCCATCCTGATTTAGGTTTTCCGTGATTTCCCTAAATTGCTCCAGGCAAATGCCGGGATGGTTCCTTTCAAAGGGCACGGCCGACTTCCTTCCCCGTCCTTCCCTAATCCGATGAGACCGATGACCTCGCTGTCTGGTCTCCTTCCCCGAAACAACCAACCAATGTTCAACAAACCGGTCACACATTACAGCTCGATGAACACTTCTGTTGTTATCTTTATGTACATGTGTGAGCAATGGCCTCTTGCGAGGTGACAGCCTCCAAATGTTAATTGCAGTTCCTGTCACAATGTTCTGGGGATGGACCTTCATTCACTACCTGCAGCAATTCCTGTCAAATTTGAAAGTGATTTTAATTCACAAGCTGTGAAACTTACCTCCACTCCCTCTTTGTCAGGTTCTTCTTCCAATCACAATTCTGACGTCATGTTTCATGGCAACATGTGTTACACCACTGCTTCTAGACATATTGAACAGTCTGTTATGAAACATCAACAAATCCAGCAACTTCACACATTATCTAGCTGTGGGAATGGCCAAACATGATTGTTTCCTTTTTCCACTCTGTTACAGTCTTACATTTATCAGTGTTTACTTACAATGTCCAAATGAAACATAATGTCTCACTGATGCTCACGAAGAGGCTATGCAGCATCGGTTGAGCATGTGATTCAATTGCTGTGCCACCTGTAAAGGCTTAACGATTCATCTGTGTATGCATACTGGGGTGACTAACTTTTTGTCTGGTGAGCTTATGTATTTACAAAAAGGATGACCTGGTAATGGTATGCATAGTGAGTAGTCTATGACTATGTTAGAAGGCCAGATGTTAAACTTGGACAAGAAAGTCTTGAAGGGGCAGGCAAATTTTGCTATCTTGAAAATAACACTTCTTAAACAGTAATGAAAAGATACACTGGGATTTATAAAGCCACAAGTGCTGTATGTTGTTTTCTTGCAGTTGCAGATTAATGGAAGTTTAAAAACTGTGTTATTGTTTTAACAAAAAAAAAAGCAGAATCAGTATTAATTTAGTAATGAACAGTATATAAAAAAAGATAAAAAATGTCAACTTTTGGGTATGCAAGATTAAAACTGAGATAGAGAACCATTGTAATGCATTATGGCAATAATAATCCCATTATCCACAGAAATTGTTAAATTTACTGACACAACAAAGAAGTTAGAGATTTTTGCAGCAGTCTGTTGTAGTCGACTGTTTTGTTACTACTGTCTACACTGTATGCACTGGTAGCATTTTCTACTCTGTGTTCATCACACGTTTCTGTGACATGAAGTGCATGTGTTCTTTGTTTTTCTGACATTGTTGCTGTGACAGAAATTGCATCTTCTTTCCACAATATCTGCCTCTTCTGCTGGTTGCAAGTCACAACTAATACATTGAAGATGTACTGGGATGCAGCAAACTCCACACAAACTGTCAATCAGTATTACTATGCAGGCAGAGGTGAATTCGCAAGAAAACATATTGGCTGCTTTGGGGAAGTACTATCTATGAATTTACATGCTGAGCAACTTTTACCAAAATTAAAAGCGAATAAATAAGAAAAAATTACTGGTTGGGTGTAATATAGCTCAGTATTTCTATCCAGGGATGGGATCGATAACCAGTTTATGTGTGTTGAAAATTGGGAATAATTATGGTAAAAGCAGATGATACTTATCACTTTATAAGCACCAATATTTCATTTCTCTAATTTTACGTTATTACATATTATAATAGTATGTCCTTGCCTTGGCTGCTTTCTGGATCCAAAGTATAGATTTTAACAAAGAAACAATTACAGAGAGTTGAAGCAGAAGAAATGAGACTTCTAGGACTTTGGCAGGATACAAATTAGCTCACAAGAAGAATAGTGAGAGAAAAAAGAAGCTCCCAAATTCTAATTATAGTAGAAAAGATCCAACAATGCAGAAAGGAATAGCATGACTATCTAGTATGTAGCCAGATACCAAAGAAAACCTATGAACAGAGACCTGATGGTAGAAGAAGACAGAGTAGAAGATGGTGTGCTTGTTTTCAGAACAGGCAAATCTGCCTAACCCAAAACTATATGTGATGAAGATGTATTGTAAGACTCTGGAAAAATGTGTGGTAAGTTCTTATGGGACCAAACTGCTTACATCATCGGTCCCTAAGCTTATGCACTGTGGTGGCCTGATGTAATGTTAAGCTCTCTCTATACAGCTTAAGGGTTTTCGTGGACTTACTTGTTGAAAAATGCTGGTTCTGCTTTCTTGCAGCGCCGATGTCTTCTGCTAGCACAGGACGCTTCTCCGAAGATTTCACTGCTAGGAAGGGGAAATTTTCGCTCTCTCTCTCTCTCTCTCTCTCTCTCTCTCTCTTCTTGTAATATCATTCAATGCACCAGAACATATTTATTTCCACTTTGTACAAAAAAAACAACTAAACTTTATGACGTAAGCCCACACATTACCGGGCACCCAGAATCAGTTACGTACACATTTTTGAACACAATTAATACATAAGCTTTTATTGTGGCTGACTATCCACGTCCAGTCCACGTACTCTCAACAGCAGTTCAATGTCTAATAAACAGTCACTATTTCGAGTCTCTCCATTTGTTTTTCAACAATACAAAGCTACATTACTCCGGACCGTATTTGTTTATTCTTGGCAGGTTGTGCTGAACACTTGCCAGTGCCGACGAATTATCTCCCTTCCAATTTCGCCTGCACGAACAATGAATGGGTGCAGTATCCCATGCTCATCCTTACGCCCTGCTTTAAAATAACGCATGTTCGAAATGGCTGGTACACAAGTGTCTCCAGACTTTCATAAAATTCTGGTGGCACTACGTATCCCTCCCCTTAGCTCGAAAACTTGTTATTTTGCACACAACATATATTTTAATAATTTTTTTTCTTAACACTTATCTTGTTATTTTGTACTACATAAAAACATTAGGTTCAAAAACTCTCTTCCATCTCCAGTATTTCATTAAGCTGTTGGTAATATCTTTCATAGACATAGTAGTATGATAAGCTAATAGTACAACAAGTATTAGCTATTTCCAATAGATTTATCTACTCTTGCTTCCAGGATTGAGCCAAAATAAATCCCTCCCCTTAACCAGTTTCAAAGTTCACGCGTTATTCTGAGTCGAGTCTTTTTCAGAAGCTGTTGCAATGATAACCACTGGTTTTCCGGGTCTGAAAAAAATTAGTTGTACTAGGGGTTTTCTCTTTTTTTCTATCTCCTCGCACAGGACTTGTCTTTTCTATTTAAAAAAAATTTAGAATTCGAATTTACCAGGAGAAACTATCCACTACAATCTCAGGTCATATACCACCCTTTCCCTTTGGGTTCCACTCTATGTAAGGGTTGATGCTATGAAAACATCTTCTTCCTCATCCATGGGCAGGTACGCCCCTTTCATTTATACTAAACTATGGTACAGGTCAATCCCCTTTTTGGTGCCCCTGCCCGTGCAGTATAGGCAGCCTCCTCTGGGACTGCCTACCTGCCTCTCTCTCTCTCCTTTCATCTATATTGGATGTGCCCTCCCTATCTTCTCTAACAGTGATTCATAGTCTTGCCTCTTTCGTACTCTTCTGCACACTATTTTATTTAAAATTTCCTGGTAAAATTTCTATCTACCTCTCCTTTCCTCCTCTTGAGTCCTTCCGCCTGCCTGCTTAAATTCTTCGCTTGTTCATTGCTTACAGCTCACTTATATAGCCATAATAATTAAATATGTTTCGTCCATGGTTGTAACTTTATTTATTTTCTTCAGGCTATTCGGTCTGCACAACCCTATTATTCATCAGAAACTTATTTGACTCGATACCTCCATCTTAATATCTGTACTACTATACCTATGAACACAGGTGGATATACACTTCGTCCCCCCTTGTTCCTTTAGCTTAAGCTTACTATACCATTTCACTTGAGATGTGCAACCCTCATTACTTAGCATTACTCTTGTACTTCCCTTGCTGGATATTCTGTTGTTATAAAATTGATCGCGAAAACTACCCCAGGTCCTTCTGTACGTTGTAGATCTTTCATCTTTCGAGGTAGTCGTGACAAAGCATTGGGTACTATATTCTCTGATCCTTTTATATATTGTATTTTAATATCATATTCTTGTAAAAACAACATCCACCTCATTAGTCTACTGTGTAATAATCTATTACTCATTAGGGATGACAAAGCCTGATGGTCGGTATAAATGTAGATTTCCGAACCCCATATTAAAGTTTGGAACTTTTGTATACTCCACACTATCGCTAGCAATTCTTTCTTGGTAGCAGTATAATTTCATTCATGCTTATTTAAGCTTCGACTAATAAACGCTATAGGTCTATGATCATAGGTTTCTATCCCCCATTCCCCTTGGAATAATTCTGCTGCAATACCGTAATCTGAGGCATCAGTTGCTATCTTAAAAGGTTCATTCATTACGGGATGTTGTAAGATAGGCGCATTTACTAAAGCTTGTTTTAGTTTGTCAAAAGCTTTTTAGGTCCCTTGGTCCATTCCATGATATACCTTTACGTAATAATCTTAATAGTCTAGGGTCGTTCATTTCTTGGCTTTGCACATAGCGTCGATAATAACCTGCCATCCCCAGAGACCCTTTTAGTTGTTTAACGTTTTGAGGAGATGGACAGTTTTTAATAGCCTCGATTCTCTCGGGGTCTGGTTTAATGCCTTTTACTCCCACGATGTGTCCTAAAAATAGTAATTCCTGCCTTGCAAAGTGAGATTTGCTTAACTTTAAGGTGATACCCTTTTTCCTTAAATCGCTCCAAAGTTTTTTTCAATGTCCTACAATGTTCTTCCCAAGTAGGTGAAATAATCAAGATGTCATCCACATAAATAACTAGTTCTTTCAATAACTCTCGTCCAATAGCCTTATCAAGTTCTCTTATAAATACCGATGCTGATATATTTTGTGCAAAAGGTAGTACATTTAAGTGGTAAGATTTTCCGTCGAACAAAAAAGCAGTATACTTTTTTGAATCGGGATGTAACCGGATTTGCCAGTACCCAGCCGTCAGATCAATGGAGCTAAAATACTGGGCATCCTTAAATTTAGTTAATAATTCATCTATATTAACCGGACGATCTCTTTCGGTTTCAATATGACGGTTGAGAGTGCGTGCATCTAGCACCAATCTCTCCACCTGTAGCTTTTTTCAGTACTACTAAGGGATTATTGTAGACACTCATACTCCTTTCTATTATATCTTGATCAATCATTTTATTACTCTCCTCCCTAACCGCTTCTTGAAGACTTATAGATATAGGGTATGGTTTGAAAAAAAAAAAAAAAAAAAAAAAACAAACGGAGTCTCGTCCTTAATCTTAAATTTGCAAACATAATCGCTAACGATACCCGGATTCTCTGAAAATACTGAATGGTATTTAGACAAAATTTTCACTAAATCCATTTGTTGTTCGATATTTAACACTTCAGATTCACTTACCTTCTTGTGAAAGTCGTCTTGTGGACTTACACTCTCACAGTATTAGTTAACATTATCTCTGGAGACAACTGAGCTGACGCGGTTAATTGTAATCTTTGGTGTTCAGATGTTTGTTTATACACATCGCTGTCCGTCACAAACTTAATGCAATGTTTATTCTCGGGCTCCCCCACATAGATACAGTTCTCGTCGAAATTTAGTATAACATTAAAATCGGTTAACCAGTCTAAACCAAACAATACGTCTCTATGTCTTCCACTACTAGCAAAGGTTGTCGAAACGTCATATCACTTATACGGCAGTGTGCCAAGGTTTCGTATTTAACAACCTTACTCTTCTTTCCAGTTATACCAACTATGTATACCCCATTTACTGGTAAAACAGGTAAATTAATTTTAGTTTTTAATGTATTAAAGTATTCCTTAGAAATAAGTGATACTACACTGCCAGAATCGATGAATATGTCTAATTTGTGGTTTTCTATCTCCTGTTATAATACGTTGTGGTGGCGTAGTTATTTTGTTCGTTTCGTCCAGCAGTAGCCACTCCTTGGTAGGTACTTTATGCATAGAGGAAACCTGTACCCTCTTATTTAGGCCTCTCAATGTATTTTGACGACCTGGACGCCGGCCCTGGGTCCAGATCTCTCCACGTTTTCCTCATGGGTAGCAACCACGGCACGATTTCCAAACGTTGGAACTGCGTTACCCCCTGTTCCACAGCTGTTGCTGGGCACGAATTCCTGCGTAGTTACAGGACCGAGGTTGGACGGTAATGGTCCTCGTGAGCAACCCCCTTTATTTACATTCCTGCTAGGTCGGTGGACTCGGGCAAGATTGGATTCATAAGGCTTTGACTGGTTATTGTGATTCATATTATTCCTTCTAAAATTCGGATTTTCTTGCGCGTGCAAGTTCTCGTTCCTGCCTTTATTGATTGCATCGAGTGCATCAACAAAGGATAACAGTTCCTCCACCGTTTTCCACCCACTGCATAGTATATTTTTTCTAGCACAAGTAGGTAGACGTCTTATTAAAATTCTAACTAATCCCTCTTCTTCCATTGGTCGATCTAAATATTTCGCCCTTGTCAAATGCCTGTCGAAATACTTGCGCATCGTACCCCAGGCATTACTATAGTATTTAGGATCCCACAAATCTGAAATCAACTTCTCTTGTGCACTTGAAGACCAGTATTTTTACTTAAACTTTCTCAGGATGTGAAATTTTCAATATTTACTGTGCCCCATTCTGAAGCTTCACCCTCCAAATAACCTACCGCAAACTCTCTTTTCTTAGCGTCCTCCCAACTTTTAGGTATGTTTTGGTTAAACCGTTTTAAGAAATGGATGGTGTGTACCTCCCCATGTGGTTTGAATTTAGGAAACTGGCTCGACAAGCCTGAATTTGATCCCCATTGCAAATCAGTTATCATGTCCTTATTTAATATAATATTTTGGGAAACTGTGCCTTTCTCTAGTTTCTCCTGCATAAGCTTGAATTTTTTCCTCAACGTTTCTAAGTTTTTCTTGGTGTTATCTAAATCGGAAGTTACTATAGGCGAAGAGATATCAACACTTAGTTTCTCTTCAACCCTTCGCCCTATTAATTCTTCTACTTGTTCTTATAAACCATTCAAATTTATAAGCTCTGCAGTCATTAACTTTTCTTTGAAGTTCTATTCTACGGTTTCCACCCGCGATGTGACCCGTGAAATTTGCGCCTGTACTAGGGGGAGCAACTTATCTTGTTTCTGGACATTGGTTTTTAGCGTAGTTAATTCTCGTTCGACCACATCAAATGTAACATTACATACATTTTTGAAAGAGTCGTATTTTTCGTTAAATTGTTTCCAAATTACTACATTTACAGTCTACATCATATTCTAATTTTTGAACTAAACCTTTTAGATTAGGTTCATTTCTTTGTTCTAAATCCTTAAATAAAATGTGTGTTCGCTCAGGGAATCGGACAATTCTTTTTTCCATTCTTGCATTTGATTACTTAGGATATTAACTTGAGCCTCTAGTTTTTTGTTTTTCAAATCTAACTTAGAGTTTAATTCTGCCTTCAGTTCTTCCTTTTTTGTGTTCTGTGATTCAAACTGCGTTTTGATAAACCTCATTAATTCGCCTAAATCTGACCCCTGTTTTTCAATTCCCATAGCCCCAACAGACTCTACTGATTGATGTTCCTTTTCCACTGTGTTTTGTTTGCTTTTAATCTAGTTATCATTAAAAGTACATTCGCTTATTTCCACAACCCGCCCACACTTCACAAACAATCAAAGGTCAGCAGTAGCTCACCCGGGGTCGGTGGAAGGCGGCGTCGGCACCGGTGTACGGCAGCGTCGGCTTTTGTGGACGGCGGCGTCGGCGTTGGTGTGATGCTACGTCGGCGTTGGTGCACGGCGGCGTCAGCGTCGATGAACGGCGGCGTCGGTTTTTGTGGACGGCTGCGTCGGCGTTGGAGTGATGCTATCTCGGCGTTGGTGTGATGCTACGTCGGTGTTGGTTACGGGGGCGTCGGCGTAGTTGGTAGACGGCGGCGTCGGCGTAGGTGGTAGACGTCGGCGTAGGTAGACGGCGACGTCGGCGATTTGAGACTTAACTGCAGCGTGGTGCGATTTTCTTGATTCTCTTAATCATTTCACTCCCAACTGTTTTTTTTTTTAAATATTTACCCTTTATTCTCAGGTCCTTTCTTTACGGTCGCACGTTCTTGCGGTGGTCCGGTGTAATGTTACGCTATCTCTATACAGCTTAAGCGTTTTCGTGGACTTACTTGTTGAAGAAGAATGTTGGTTCTGCTTTCTTACAGCGCTGATGTCTTCTGCTAGCACCGGACGCTTCTCCGAATATTTCACTGCTAGGAAGGGGAAATTTTCACTCTATCTCTCTCTCGGTTCTTATTTAAAAAATACTCTACTCTTGGAATATCATTCAATGCACCAGAACATATTTATTTCCACTTTGTACAAAAAAACAACTAAACTTTATGGCGTAAGCCCACACATTACTGGGCACTTAGAATCAGTTAATTACACATTTTTGAGCACAATGAATACATAAGCTTTTATCGTGGCTGACCATCCACATCCAGTCCATGTACTCTCAACAGCAGTCCAATGTCTAATAAACAGTCACTATTTTGAGTCTCTCCATTTGTTTTTCAACAATACAAAGATACATTATTCTTTGCAGCCGCCCACGGAGCTTCCGGGCCGTATTTGTTTGTTCTTGGCAGGTCGCACTGAACACTTGCCAGCACTGTCGAATTATCTCCTTTCCAGTTTCGCCTGCACAAACAATAAATGGGTACAGTATCCCATGCTCATCCTGCTTTAAAATAACGCGTGTTGAAACGGCTGTGACACAAGTGCCTCCAGACTTTCATAAAATTCTGAGGGCACTACAGCACTACTTCATCTAACTTACACTAAGAACAACACACACACACACCCATCCCCGAGGGAGGACTCGAACCTCTGACGAGGGAAGCCGTGGGAACCGTGACAAAACGCCTCAGACCGCGTGTCTACCCTGTGCAGCAGACTTTGGAAAGTTTGTTTTATGAGTATGTACACCACTTTATCAGTAGGCAGTGCCATTTGTTTTAGCTCCTCTGACAGTGTGCTATTGTGTAGGGCTTTCAGTGTGTACCAGGATTTCCCCCCCCCCCCCCCTCCCCCCTCTCCCAACCACCACTGAAGTTACAATTGAAGGTTTATGACTGCCTCTCATGTATCCTTGATTCCTGTAGCTCTTCTGGCATCAACCTTTGCTAGTCACTGATCTTCACCTGTATACTCCGTTCCCTACTCCCCTTGCAGCACTACATAGACTTCTGTTCCACCAAAGCACCTAACTAATCTTTCTCCCCTCTTCTACCTCTCTTTCTATCACTGCCCCACCCACCCCCTCCCTGCTGATATCATGACTGCACCCAGCAGCACTATCTTGTCCCCACCACATCCCTGCATGCTCCCTTCCCATCTCAGTCCCAGTGTTAACCTCACCAGTCAGGCACAGTTGCTCACAGTCTGCCATCAGAGGCCAGAGACAGTGATTTTGTGTGCGTGCCTGCGCGCCTGCATGTGTGCGTGTTACTCTTGGGTGAATGCGTGTGCATTTTCTACTTTAGAAGAATGCCTTGTGGCCAAAATCTCTCATATGACAGTCTTTTGACCTAAGCGACTTACAAGTTATAGAAGTTGTTGGAGTCCAATTGTTTGGAATAAATGAGTAAATGATTGACATTACATTGTTTCTGGTGAAAATAAGTTTTCAGGATGGTGATGGTGTATACCCTTCTTGCACAAGGCATCAGTAATGAATACCAGTGTTCAAAGATCAACATTTGGTGACTGTGAATGCCAAATATTGAAAAGAACTGTTTCAAAGAACCATGGGCCTGAAGTGACACATATCAGTACTCAAACAGCCTCGTTTCTACCAGCCAAATCTGAAATATATTGCACAACCTGGACTTTTGCGGAAATGTTATTTGTCACTACCAAGCATGTGTTAAGACAACCAAGCTCCTGCAATATGGGCCACTGATGACTAGAAGGGAATAAGGTTATACAGTGATTTATTCCTCACTTGTTTTCAATAAAAGGTCAGTTTTTATTTTCAGTAGGTGCTGAAAAAAATTTTGTTGTGATACAAATTCTTCTGATAAGTATTGGGGTGGTTCTGTTAAGGTCCTCTGAGGTCAACTTAAAGCCAAGAATTATGTGGTCATTTTTGTTCAGTAAATGTATGAGGTGCTACCCAAAATATCTAAAAATTTCGTTGTAAAAATCAGAGAACGATACTTCTGGCCTAATGTAATCCGTTGCCTTCAACGTAGTCACCTGTGGCACATACACAATGATCCCAGCTCTGTTCACATTTATGGAAGTGCTACTGGAAGTCCGCAGGGTGAAAAGTGCTCAGGACTCATTGCAATTCCACTTGAATGCTGTCAGCAGAGTCAAAACATCACTCTTTCAATGCGGTTCTCATCTTTGGAAACAGGCAGAAGTAGCATGGGGCTATGTCTTAAGAGTAGAGAGTGTGGGAGCTGTTGCCATGTTGTTTGCTGATGTGCTGTGATGGTGTACCAGCCAGTCTTTCTTTTTCGACTACTCTGGCCATTTGCACCGAACACTTTCCTTCTGTTGCATCAAAAACTCACAGTAAAACTGCCTGTGGACAGTCTGACCAAGTGGAATAAACTTATGCACTATTCCACGAACATCAGAAAAATTATCAGCATTGAAGTCACGTTGTTGCAACTTGTTGAGCATTTGTAGGCCTTGGAGAAGATGGTATTTTTCATTGTGATGATTGCTGCTTCATTTCAAGATCATAACCATAGACCGAAGATTCGTCACCTCTTATGACTCTGAATAAGAATTTTGGACACACTTGTGCTTTTTGTTGCAACTCAGTGCACGTCTGGATCCTGAGGTTTGTTGGTTGATGCTGAGAGGGACAGATTGCTGCAATTCATCTCATGTTCAGTTCATCGGCTAGAATTCATTGATAGGTAGCGTACTACAACAGCCTAAGACTATTATAAACACCACAGATTGTGTGCCTTCAGTTGTTGTGAATCATGTCATGCCCTTTCATGATCATTTCCAGTGTTGCACATGTTGACAATCGCCCCAAATGTTTGTCGTCTTCCACAGATTCTCACCCTTCTTTGAAGCGTTTGACCCACTGATATGTTCTTGCTTGACTAAGTGCTCTCTTACCAGATGCCTTTGTCGGCATGTGGTGTGTTTCAGGTGCAGTTTCTTAAACTTGAAACAGTTTGATACAAAACCATTGCATCTGTCATGCTATCCATTTCACAATTCGCAGAAGCACTGAAATACACCCTGAAATCCACCTCTACAACTCTTAACTGCCTGTGCCAAAATAGATACAACTTTGTTCTGCAGTAGCTGAAACGTATACCTCGGGACATCTTGTGGCACAATTTCTTACTGCTACTGGTTTGACCAGTACAATCAAATTCTCAGATATTTTGGGTAGCACCTTGTAGTCTTTAGTGCAGAAGTTTCACAAAGATATTTTCTAACATGGCAATGTGCAGTAGGTCAGTTCCTACTGGTGTCTTGGTTCAAATGGGTGTTTTTGAACAAGAAGATATTTGGAATGTCTTCTCGACTATATAGTCCTAAAACATTCATATTAGTAAACAACTGTGATTGGCTTTTCAACAGGAGTTTTCAGTGCTTCATTTTTACTGTTAACTATGTTGGCACTGTGTGATGTACTATGTCATGTATGGTACAAAATGCCACTAGATACAATTCACAAGTATTATATGCCCATTTAATGGTAAATCCCGGCTATATAAGAACCTAAATTGGTCTCACACCATATTGATAATGTTCATTTAGCGACCATAGTGACTTTGGGTTTACGTTTGTGGTACGAAGATAACATAATGTATTAGTCATGTGAACATTAATGTATATATCTGAATATAGCCTAATGTCTTTTAAAAAATTTGAGGAATTATTCTTATCTTCGTACAGAAATATTTACTAATTATTGTTTTCTGGCTTTTACACTGTAGTTTTTCACATTACTCTTAATCAGTTTCATTCTTATTAAATTCAGGACAAGTGTCTGTGTATTGTTCTTCAGTCTATTGTCAGAGATCAGCCTAAATCTTTTGAATAATATTGAAGTTCTCTTTTTTAATTGTATTATTTTTTTAAATAGGATTTTTTTTTACAATTTTATATTGACAAGGATATGAGACATTGGCAGGAGAAAGTATTAAATATTGCGCTTCTCTGTTTACCTCTGTTTATTCTTTCTGTTGAACATGTTACTTGAAATGGTTAGATTTTGGATTGATTTTAGAGTAGTAATATACTGTCAGATTAAAATTATGTTCAGACTGAGACTTTAACCTGGAATCTTGCCTGTCAGTATCAGTACATTTACAAAATGAGCTATTCAGGTAATTAGTAACCATTCTCACAGCCTTACATCTACCATTACCTCTTTCCTATCTCCCAGAAGTTCTCATGCTTACCTTACAGGACTAGTACTTCCAGAAGAAAGGATATTGCAAATAAATGGCTAGCCACTGCCTGGGGAATTGTTTCCAGATGGAATCTCTCACTTGGCAGCAGAATGTGCTATCATTTGAAACTTATTGGCAGATTAAACCTTTTTGCCTGACTGGGGACTTTAATCTGGAATTTTGCCTTTCACTGGCAATGCTCATGAGGTATCCAGGTTTAATACATGACCAAGTTTTAATTTTAATCTGCCATGCGTTAAAATACATGTATGGCTCCTGTGAAATTGCTGAACATAATTGTCTGTTCTGCATCATTATGCACCATATTGATGCCAAGGACAATGGAGTAGAAGCTTCGAGAAGATGTGAGCAGGAGATACTTAAAAAAGAAAGCAAAAAGTGCTAAAGAATGAGCCAGGAAATTTTGAAGAAGAGTGGGATCTATTCAAAATATCAGTAGTCAGCAGTGCTTATACGGACTAACGAAAGGAAAATTATAGGAAAAAGGAATCACTTAGTTAAACAAAAGAATACAGAATATTATTTGAGACTGATCAATGGCAAAGATATAAAAAAGTAAAAAATTATGTTTATCAGGTTGGATTAAAAAATAGCCACACTTTATCAAGAATACAGTGATAAGAAACTTTGAGAGGGTTATGAAAGGTGTAAGAGGACTTTGGTATACTTTGTCAGAAAATTGGAGTAACAATAGGTGAAATCAAAAAATACTTTAAGGCATGTTGAAAAGTATGAAATGGAAGGTAAATGATGGAGGCAGTTGAAACAGAAGGAGTTACCATTGTCAGAGACATAGAATTGTTAAGAGAAGACATTATTTATTTTGAAAACATATTAAATGCAGAGGAGAAGGAAGACCATGGTCCCACAGTCACAGACCTTGAGAAAGGACGACCACCAATTACCTAGACAGAACAGAAAATGCTCTGAAACAAATGGAAAGAGAGAAAAAGAGAGAAATCTTCCAGAGGTAAGAAGACTATAGTTATGATAAAAGCAGCGAAGAATCAACATAACACATTGGTTCCACTGGATCATGGGAACTGTATAGGGAGGAAATGGGGTACCCAGTGACTGGTAAAAGGGAATTACAATACTGTTTCTTAAAGGAATAGTGTACCAACTATACCACCTTGTCTAAAGATCTAGGAAATGATTCTGGAAAAGGGTTTGAGAGTTGTCATAGAATCTCAATTTGAAGAACAACATGGATTTGGGACTAACAAAGGACGTTACTTTTGCAGTCAGACAAATAATTAAAAAATATAGAGGTTGGAAAATACCTGATAATAATGTAATATGATAGGATGCTGAGATGTAAAATATGGAACTGGCTGGAAAAATGGAATCTCCGCAACTCTAATTACCAAAATTCATATACCATACATCAACCGAGAATACAAGATGGACAGTCAAAGTAGTTTGGAACAGAGGGCTATGCAACAGGGTGGTTCCCTTTCGTGATTCCTCTGAATCACACTCGTGGGCATCGAAATGAAAGACATCACATGAGTGAAAAAAGAAGACCTAAATGTTCTCATATTTGTGGATGTCACCATTTAAAGTGAAACTACCATGGAGGCACAGAGGCAAATGGAACTGTGGAACACAAAGTTCAGAGTTAGTGTTAACAATGAGGAAAAACAAAACAGAAGTGATTCAAATTAGTACAGTACCTGCTCCATCTAATGTGTTTTTGGAGGAGAAGATCATTAAGAATGTGAAAATTTTCACTAATCTTAGTAGTATTGAGGCAAGTGATGGTGTGCCAATCTCGAGGTCTGGCAAGGGTAACCAACGATCAAAGTTCTTCACTGTAGTATGAAGACTTGAGTGGGACAAGGATGTTCCTCTAATATTGCTCAAAACTTTCTTTCCACCCATTATGCCCTATAGTTGTAACCCAAAGTCAGATGTAGGCTTGAGGATTGAAATCCCTATGGTTTGCCCTACAAATGACAAGGAGAGACAAGATCAGAAACGAGTACATAACAAGAGACCTGCAAGTGAAAGTGACCATAGAGGAAAGGCCGAATACAGTGAGACTGTAGAGGTTTGGTCACACAAAGTGGATGCAACCTAACCAAATTTCCCATTGGTACTTGGAAAGGAACATGTTAGGATGAAGGTAGATGTCCAAGAAAGAGGTGGTTGCATCAAATTAAAGTAATACTTGAAAGGAAAGGCTTCAGATACCATGATGATGGAGGATATGTGTCATTAAAGAAACAGATGCATGGAAGTAGATCAAAACCATGCTGCTCAACATTCTGGAAGGATTCCCTGATGATTTTGTTTATGCAGTGACTTGCACTTCTGTAGTCTTTACATTCATTAACCTCCAAACGTCGATTACACACTCACAGTTTTACTGATAAATGAACTTGATGGGTGATGGAACATACACACATCCATATTTTAAAATCATTTTCATCATCTATTAGCCATATAAGTTGGGTTAGCTTCTCGTGTAAGTCATTTCTGTGTATTGTTCACAACAATGGTTGTAAGATGTGCTCTGCTCATTTAAAATAACTGGAAATAAAGTATGTTGAGGGTGACGTGGGGCTGATGCACTTTTTAAACCCAACAAGCACTGTCTGTCTCACACACTTTTTGTGATTCGCTGTTTATCAGTTATCTTGTTCTTTCATTGCCCTCCAGTCTTAGAACTAATGACAAATTTTCTGTGCCAGGTGAGGTCCTATTATCTTTTAGGTAAGATGCGGAATTTTTGGAAGATTATTCATACATTTTTCTCATTATGTACATGTTAATTTGGGTGTTACTTGGAACTCTAAGTAATTGGTTCCATATTCGTATATTGACTTTATAATAAAGCACCAATATCTAAAACACACACACACACACACACACACACACACACACACACACACACACACACACACCTGATCTTGTAATCTGTAGAATTTAGAACTGTAGGATCCCCTATATGTGTGCTACACATCAGAGACTGCTACCCAGATAGCTGACTGTGTGTGGGGTGCACACAAGGGATTTTTAGCTTAGGTGACTCTCCATCCAGAGTGCATGTTGCAAAAAATGCTTCCTTGTGGTTAACTGCCAAAACATTTGCAACTGAGTACTGGAGTTTGAAGTGCTACTAAAATGCAGTGACTCTTATGTAATACTAGGTACAGAAAGCTGGCTGATATCTGAAAGTGGTAGTAATGAGATTTTTGGGGAAAATGTATGTGTTTATTGAAAGACTAGGCTAATGGGAAATGGAGATGGTGTATTTGTTGCAGTAGACGAGAAACTCAAATCCACCAAGATAGAAATGTAAGCTGCATGTGAGTTTGGTTTGGCAAAATACTGAATCAGGGTCGTCATAAAATTGTGACTCACCTCCTGATATAATGAAAACTTTACAGAAAACTGCCTTTTGCTTGTATAGTAAGTTCCCTAGTCATCATTGGAGTTGTCAGCCATCCAACAGTCAACTGGCAAAATTACAGTTTTGTTAGTGGAGTGTGTGACAGGACATCTTGTGAAACATTACTAAATGCCTTCTCTGAAAGCTACTTAGAACAGACAGCTTGGAACACACTCAAATTGGAAATATTTTAGAGCTGATGGCAGCAAGTAGACCTGAACTCTTTGAGGATGTCCGCATCAAAACTAGTTTCAATGACTATGATGCGATTGTGGCAACAACCAATGTACCAAGGACAACTAAAATAAGCAGAAAGATAGATATGTTCAGTGAACTACATAAAAAATCAGTAGTGTCATATCTCAGTGAGGAATTTGAAACATTCATCACAGGGCAGGAGCACGTGGAAGAACTATGGCTCAAGCTTAAAAGAAGAGAATGACATACTCCATGCCTACCAGCTGGATTCTGAAAACATCGGTCATGTGAAACCCAATTCTCACTTTTCTCACGACATACTGACAAGCTCTGGATCATAGCAGACAGGTAGATGCAGTATATCTTAATTTCTTAAGTATTGGACTCGTTACCACAACTAAGCTTATTGTCTAAAGTACAATCATAAGGGCTATCATACTCATTTTGTGACTGGATTGAATACTTTTTGGTAGGGAGGACACAGCGTGTTACCTTGGATGGAGTGTCATCATCAAATGTAAAAGTAAATTCGGGTTTACCTCAGGGAAGTGTGTCTTGATCCTTGCTGTTCGTGTTGCATATTAGATACCTTGCAGACAATATTGGTAGTAAGCTAAGACATTTTGCAAATGATGCTGTTATCTATAGTGATGTATGTACTATCTGAAAGAAGCTGCATAAATATTCAATCAGATCTTGATAAGATTTCAAAGTGGTGCAGAGACTCTTAAAATGCAATCAGTCTACAAAGGACCATGTGACCCATTCTGGAATATTGTCAAAGTGTATGGGATCCATGCCAAATAGGACTAATGGGGGATATTGAACTTTCTCAGAGAAGGCTGTCACAGACGGTCACAGGTTTGTGTGACCGGTGGGAGAAAGTCACAGAGATGCTGAAGAAACTGAACTAGCAGACTCTTGAAGATACGTGCAGACTGTCCCAAGAAAGCCTACTTACAAAGTTAAAAAAAAAAAACCAGCTTTACATAATGACTCTAGGAATATATTACAACCCCCAATTATTGTTCACATTGGAATTGTGAGGACAAGATTAGATTAATTACAACACACAGAGGCATTTAAACAAACATTCTTCCCATGCTCAATATCTGAATGGAGCACAAAGAAAACCTAATAACTGGTACAATAGGATGTACCATCTGCCATGCACTCTCATCAGTTTTTAGAGTATAGATGTAGATATGACTCCTAATTTTTTACTGTATCTTGTAGCTTTTTTTGTGCGTGACATAGTTTTTTTAGTTTTTAATTTTTTTGTCTGTAACTGAAAGATCCCTAACTGTAAGCTCTTGCTTATATTTTCATTGATCTATTTGGAACCTCTGCTCTTGCTAATATGTTAATTTCATTTGTAGATTTGTATATGTAATTTTTAAACATTCATGATGCTGTTTTATTGATTGTGCTGAACACATTTATTATCTTGTGTTATTCCTCTGTTTCAGTATTATTTAACAAGATTCTCTATTAAAGGTAGTCAAAATGGTGCGACAAAAACGTAAACACTCAACAGACAGTACAGGTAGCTGTGATGATAGTAGAAAGTGTCCACATTTGACCAATTTAATGTTACCAGTAGGTCAAGAGGTTGTGATTAAGAGTGAGCCCATTGATGCACCTGCAGAGGAAAGTCCCACATATCCGAGCAGTGATGTTGATGACGATGCTGGAATTGATGTAGATGAATCAGAATTTTATAAACACCTTAAAATGGAATTGGACAGTGAAAATGGGAGTAGTAGCAGAGATTCCTGGGATGAGAGAATAGCAGACAGCAGAAATATTAGTAATGAGAAAAAGGAAGGGCAACAGTCTCAGTGTGAAAGCAGTCCATCTGAGGAAACAACTGTTGATAATAACAAGATGATGAAGGAATTGACATTACAAAGGAAAGACAGTGTAGGAACAAAGACTGTAACTCAGGTTAATGAAAACATTAGTAATGCAGAGGACAGTGTTGAGTCACAAGTGTGTACTAACACTGTCACTCAAAATGGGAATGAACATTGTACTGAAGAAAGTGATTCCACAAAGGAGATAAATATTTCTAGTGAAAATCTTACTGCAGGCAGGGAAAGAGAGAGTGTGGCACGCGAAATGAACCGTGTAGTAGCAGAAGAAAGTGAGTGCCACAAAGAAATAGAGGAAAGTATAAGTCATACAATAGTAGAAGAAAGTGGAGATGAAAGAAATGACGATGATGAACATGATGGTACCCAAGAAAGTGATCAACAACAAGGCAGGGACTCTTCCTGTGCTGGAGATGAATCCATGGCATTACGAGAGTTTGATGTCCTGGATGAATTTGACCATAATGATGAAGAGGACGATGACCAGGATGATTATAACCAATCGGATGATGATTCAGATGTACCTGATGAAGAAATAGAAGCTATGTTAGAGGAAGGTAAGCTGTAAGTATAAGTATTTCTGTAATACATGTTGTGCCCTTTGATTTAATAGCAGAACACATTGCAGTAAAAAAAGTTCAATAGTGTTCTAGAGTTAATTATATCACTAATGGAGGCTTACAGTGCCGAGTGATTCTGTAATATATTTTCCTTGTTACTGTCATCTGTACTGAATTACATTTTAGGTCTACCAGAAGAATTCAAGAAGAAGGCTAAAAATGGAGAGAATGGAGAAAATGGGGAGAACGGTGAACCAACATTCAAAGAAAGGAAAAAAGTTGTTTTAGAAGGTATTGTGTTTTACCTTATGAATAAATTTTTATATATTTTGCACTGCTTGGACATAATTATCTAATCCAACACAGGAGTAAAAAAGTAAATTGTTACTTCTAAATTTAAATTAGGTTTTAAAGTTGGGGTGCATTCCACCAGTCCCACATACCTCCTTGATAATGCTAAGTGGCAAGCACTGCAGTGAATTTGGTATTTGGTGACAAACTGGGTTTGTAAAAGCTGATGATGTTCTCAAGCTGAGGACAAGTCAGTGCTACCAGTCCTCTATTACCATAAGCTCTGGCGCCATGCATGGTGTGGTGGTACATTGGTGGTGGAACATTGTATGTCACATGGAATGAAGATCTTGGCTTAATTATTCAGACTGAAAAAGGCTTAATTATACAGACTGCAAAAAATACTCCTCAACTTCAAAATGTGCTATTTACTGATGATGTCAGTAAAATCCTTTTGGGTATTGGGACACATCACTTTGTAATTTTGAAACAACTCTGCATGAGGTACTTTCAAATGAAACCTGGTCAGTGTGTCTACCTTTGCCTTACACGTAAGGTTGGCACTACATAACTGTGGATATCGTGGCATCATCTATTGGTAGAGAGACTGACGCATACGCACCATTTGATGTGGCATAGCGCCAGTGTGGTTTCACACTGAAGAGAAGGTGGCCACAGAAGTTATTGTCCACTACGGAGCATGCAGGTGAGTAAGCAGGAACAATGAGTGATTAGATTTTTTTGTCAGCAGAGGGAGTTGGAGGCCGTGAAATATATCGACGGGTGAAGGCTGTATACGGAGAGTACAGTCTGAGTCGTTCATGTGTTGTGGAATGGCGCAAATGATTCCTTGAGGGGGCACCGCCAACACCATAATGCATCAACACTTGCAGTTTTGAAAAATCTGTGTGCAGTGGGCTCTCCACCAACTGACTGCCGAGCAACGCAATACTCGAATGGCGCTGTCTTTGAGTCATCTGCAACTTTATCATGAGGAGGAATACAGATTTCTGTCGCGTATTGTCACAGGTGATGAAACGTGGTGTCACCAGTTTGAAACGGAAAGCAAGCGTCAGAGCAAGCAGTGTAAACATAGACATCACCACCTCCAAAGAAATCAGAGGCTGTGCACACCAGCCCTGGTAAGGTCAAGGTGTGCTTCTTTTTTGACCACAAGGGCCCAGTGCTTGTCGATCTCTGGAATGGGGAACCACCATCAATGCCCAGCATTATCAAGCCACTTTACAGAACCTTAGACGAGCCATCAAGTCGAAACGCCAAAGCATGTGGTCCAATGGTATTATCCTCTTGCATGATAATGCTTGTCCGGGCACAGCCAATGCGGTGAAGATGACATTGCAGCAGTTTCAGTGGGAAACGCTGGAACATCAGTCGTAAAGTACCGACCTTTCGCCGTGTGACTTTCATGTGTTTGGACCTCTAAAACAAGCTATTCGCGGACATTTGTTCACAACGGACAACAAAGCAATGAAGTATGTAACTGGGTCCAGGCCTGGATCCGACTGCAGCCTATTAGCTTCTTCAAGGATGGAATCAACCTGCTAGTGTTGCAATGGGATAAATATTCCAACAGTTTTGGCGACTATGAGTATGTGTACTGTGTATAACTACAGTTTTGTTACCATTACTTACACTAGTGACCAGGTTTCATTTGAATGCCTCGTATAACAAAAATGATGTTTTGACCAATTCTGCAACTGTCCTCTTCTGGGTAGTGAATTAGGGACTGGACTTTCATGCAGTAATAATCCCTTAAATGTGTATGCCTTTATGCGCCAATAAATCTGAAATGTGCACATAAACTGTTTACATAAAATTATATAAAAACTGAAGTGGCATCGTGGTAGTACAAAAATGACTTACATAAATCCCTGTAAATGATTGACAATGAAACATTAACAAAAATGCAGGAAATCTTCTTAACAGCAGACACCAACTTGTCAACAGGATGAAAATTTGTGTGACCAGTTTCGGCAACACAATGTAACTCATGAGCAAGGCAAGTTAAATGTGTGTTATTGGGAAATATAACTTTGAGAGCTGCATCAGTCACAGACAGAAATGCACTCTCATATCGAATGCCATTTGGCTATAGTAAATTCATGAAAGCAATAAAAAAAATTGGGAAACTGCCAAGCTATTTGTCATTTGAAACTGCTCTGTTGCACATACGTACAGTACAGACCATACATTATTGTCAAGAAATGCATTTACAATATTTGAAATAAACCATCCCTCACAGTCTTGTTTCGCCAATTGACACCCATATAAAAATATTTTGAAACTGATCCCTTATTCTTTTAACGGTTTGGTTGTAGCACCACTGTACATAATTTCAATGCCTAGTGGATTTGTCTGGCACTTCACTCTCTGTATACCTTTCAGTTAAATTTCTAAGAACAGGATTGGTTAATTTCTACAGCAGTATATCTACTGACAAAAAGGCTTTGCACAAACCAAAAGAAAAAGATGAAAAAGTACTGGCAGAACATTCACTTAACATCTGGATGAGAGTAATTTTCATGAATTTGCATTGTACACTGTCTTTGTGTTTGTAGGTGTCCACATGCTGAACTACTTGGAAACGTTTTTCAATATTAACTATTTTTCTCATGCATAGTAATGAAGTATTTTGCCATCTGTCATTATCATCTCCCCTTCAAACTCCTGCTTGTACTGTTGCAATCTAGACTGAATACTTGTTTTTGCTTTTTGCATCACACTTAATTGTGAAGAACTTAAAACACACCACCAAGCCACTAGTTAGCGGTCACTGCTCACCACAAAAGTGAACTGATTTTCTGTAGACAGAACAAGGAGTCAACTGAAGTAAGGTGACTGAAGAAGGCTTCACAAATGAGCCATTAATCACTTTAATGTTGTATTAATTTACATGTTATGAATATTATGAAACGAAAGGCAAAGTGCTAAAAAAGATTGCATACAAATTAAATAATAATGTTAAAACAGGTACTTGGTGTTACATTGTAGGCGGCTCCAAAAAAAACACAGTTCCAACTAACCCCTTAATATCCATGTTGGTTCAGCTTTGCAGGGAGAGATCAGGGAAGTCCAGGAACCAAGGCCATGTACTACATGACAAAATGCAAAGGGTAATTTCAAGCAGTGAATTGGGAAGAAGGAAAAATCATAAATAAATATGTAAAAATAACCTTTCACAACAGCTGAACAAGAGAACACACAGTTTAAAATATCCATTTGTTTTAAAAATAAAAAGTATTTTAATTAAAAACGTGCAAAATGTGCAGCACAACTAAAGATTTCCGAAAATAGATGCTTACTCACAACACAGACAAAATATGCATTTATATGTTGTATAAAACCATGCTTTAAAATGTAAGGGAAGTAGATCAAACATATTATCCAAAGAGTATACTTCTTGAATAATAGAAAGCTGCTGGAAAGCAAATAGTCTTCTTGAAAGTAGATGGTTCAGCTACAATCTATGTAGAGTTCAGCTGTTACTGATTTACTGTGCTGTGCCCCGACACAGAAGTTCTATTTGACCTTCTGTTTTTGCCACCTCTTTACATCCACACTGAAGTTCGTAAATTCCTGCAGTGTGGAGAGTGTCTATGGAATTCTTTGTGTGGCTTTATTGATCTTGGATATTGCAGACACACTGAAATATTTGCTTAATTCCTCCATGGCACAGCACTTTGCCTATGTGGTCATTGATGCGTTTCATGCATGGGAAGGGAATTTCCTACATTATCCCTTAGATGTGTCAGCATTGATTCTGGAACACTTTGTTAGGAACTGCATTTTCTTGCATCTATAGTTCACTCATTTCACCTACATACATTGTAGTGTCCGTGATTATTGTAGTGTTTCCTGTAGAAAATTTCTGTGCCACCAAGAATATTTGGAATACAAAACTATGATGATGAGGACTGCCCTGTAACACCAGTTGTCTGTGGGATCAATTTCCTCTCATCCTGTTTTGTGTAACATCTGGTCCACAATTCATGTCACCTGGTTGATCACAAACTTATACATTCAGCAATCCACAAATTTCATTGAGGTCATATGGAAACCTCTATGGATGTAATGGTCACCTTTGACATAAGATCTCTGTTCATGAATGTGCTTGTAGCTCAGACCATTAATCTCTTACAGGAGTAATACTGCCAGATATTTCCAAGTTGGTGTGCCTGTCATCAACTAACTTTAGTTGGTAGGGAATATGAAGTACTGTACTGCCACGTCTGCATTGTTGGCTGAGGCAAATTGATGTCACATTCATCACATGATCTAATGGAAAAGAATAATTATGCAAGTTTCATGCACTTGAACTATATTTGTAAAAAATCACACGTTGTGCAGGAAGCTGGGAATAATAGTGTTCCCTCTTTTCTGAATGTAGAACTATATAGAACATCTAGTGGCCAACTGGATATAAGGTGTGTAGGAAATCAATGCACGTCACCAGATATTTACATGTTGCGTTGCACCATCATCCAGCACTAAAGAATGCTGTGTTACATATGCTAACAGCTCGAGCTCGCCATATAAGGGATGTGTATAACCTTTAACATGAACAAAAGGAACTTTGCACAAGATTCTGTGCAAACTGAGACAATAATAAACTTCATAATGAGCTGTGAGGGCCATTGAAGACAATGTAGATAACCAGGAGAATAACTCCTGTTGCTCACTTACTGTACATGACCACATAGCTAGTCGCTGTGCTTGAGGAATTGAGGCAACATTTCAGAGCAGCCACAACATCTGAGATCTGTTGAGACCACAGAGAATTACGTATATGCTCTCTGCACTGCAGGTCCTTACAAACTTCAGTGGGAATGTAGCAACATTTGTTTTGGTAAAAAGTTTTGGTCATATGTAAAATCAGTAAGTGGACCAAATCATCTATTCATCAGTGTCTGTAAATACTTCCACATCTTTTAATGTGTTTTTCCCAGCTGCCAGTTGGTGAGTAAATCGTCTATTCAGTCACTCAAGGCCATATTGGCACCACAATGGAAGATGATAGACAGAAAGCCAAAATAATGAATTTGGTCTGCTGAAATTATTTTCCTGTGGAATATCATAGTACAGTCTCTCCATTCTAGGCCAGTCAATGAAGGAAAATTAGGGTAAAAAATAGTAGTCACAAATATTTGTTCAGTAGTATAAGGGAATGTCATGAAGACCAAACTAAAAACCCCACCTGGGAGGGGGGATGAAGTGTGGGGTTGGTGGGGCTTTTAAAGGTCACTTTTTTAAGTTTTCCGGTAATAGCGGAAAACCACAGTGTCTAGAGTAAATGTTTCCCGATATAAAATTAAACTACATTAAATTTCCTGCAGAAAATGGCCTGTTCATTTTTTCTCTAGGACTAATAGTTTCCACGTTGCAGGGGATGGAAGAATTATAGATTATTAAAAATATTATTTTAAGAAATAGAAGAGGATGTAGATGAAGATGAATCGGGAGATACGATACTCCGTGAAGAGTTCGACAAAGCACTGAAAGACCTGAGTCGAAACAAGGCCCCGGGAGTAGACAACATTCCATTAGAACTACTGATGGCCTTGGAAGAGCCAGTCCTGACAAAACTCTACCAACTGGTGAGCAAGATGTATGAGACAAGCGAAATACCCTCAGACTTCAAGAAGAATATAATAATTCCAATCCCAAGGAAAGCAGGTGTTGACAGATGTGAAAATTACCAAACTATCAGTTTAATAAGTCACAGCTGCAAAATACTAACACAAATTCTGTACAGGTGAATGGAAAAACTGGTAGAAGCCAACCTCGGGGAAGATCAGTTTCGATTCTGTAGAAATGTTGGAACATATGGGGGAATACTGACCTTACGACTTATCTTAGAAGAAAGATTAAGGAAAGGCAAACCTATGTTTCTAGCATTTGTAGACTGAGAGAAAGCTTTTGACAATGTTGACTGGAATACTCTTTCAAATTCTTAACGTGGCAGGGGTAAAATACAGGGAGTGAAAGGCTATGTACAATTTGTACAGAAACCAGATGGCAGTTATAAGATTCGAGGGACATGAAAGGGAAGCAGTGGTTGGGAAGGGAGTGAGACAGGTTTGTAGCCTCTCCCCGATGTTATTCAATCTGTATATTGAGCAAGCAGTAAAGGAAAGAAAAGAGAAATTTGGAGTAGGTATTAAAATCCACGGAGAAGAAATAAAAACTTTGAGGTTCGCCGATGACATTGTAATTCTGTCAGAGACAGCAAAGGACTTGGAAGAGCAGTTGAACGGAATGGACAGTGTCTTGAAAGGAGGATATGAGATGAACATCAACTAAAGCAAAATGAGGATACTGGAATGTAGTCGAATTAAGTCGGGTGATGCTGAGGGAATTAGATTAGGAAATGAGACACTTAAAGTAGTAAAGGAGTTTTGCTATTTGGGGAGCAAAATAACTGATGATGGTCGAATTAGAGAAGATATAAAATGTAGACTGGCGATGGCAAGGAAAGCGTTTCTGAAGAAGAGAAATTTGTTAACATCAAGTATAGATTTCAGGAAGTCGTTTCTGAAAGTATTTGTATGGAGTGTAGCCATGTATGGAAGTGAAACATGGTCAATAAATAGTTAGGACAAAAAGAGAATAGAAGCTTTAAAATGTGGTACTACAGAAGAATGCCGAAGATTTGATGGGTAGATCACATAACTAATGAGGAGGTATTGAATAGAATTGGGGAGGAGTTTGTGGCACAACTTGACAAGAAGAAGGGGCCGGTTGGTAGGACATGTTCTGAGGCATCAAGGGATCACAAATTTAGCATTGGAGGGCAGCGTGTCAGGTAAAAATCATAAAGGGAGACCAAGAGACGAATACACTAAGCAGATTCAGAAGGATGTAGGATGTAGTAAGTGCTGGGAGATGAAGAAGCTCCCACAGGATAGGGTAGCATGGACAGCTGCATCAAACCAGTCTAGTCACAGGACTGAAGACCATCGCAACAGCTACAACAGTATAAAGTTAGTGTTTATTATTAAATGCAGTGGGTCAAGAACAAATATTAAATGTGTGTACCATGTCTAAGTGCATTAGACCTCTGTTAAGGGAGAAATTGTGTTCTGGTGGTGTAACATGGTAGAGAGGCCTGGTGGAGTGTAGAATTGAGAGAGAGGTCTGATCTAGGTCAGCTGATTGTGACCATGGACGTCCCTCCTTCACATGCCTGCAAATTGAAGA
Source organism: Schistocerca serialis cubense (assembly GCF_023864345.2). Classification (NCBI taxonomy): domain Eukaryota; kingdom Metazoa; phylum Arthropoda; class Insecta; order Orthoptera; family Acrididae; genus Schistocerca; species Schistocerca serialis. The sequence continues at coordinate 415,955,405 of NC_064646.1, forward strand.
ATGAGGAGGTGATTCTCCACTGTGTCCACCCCATTGTGTTGGAAGAAGCAACTATAGGGTGATTCATAAGGTTATACTGAATCCCCTGCAGTGTATTTTACACAAAATGTGTTAATGTTACATGGAATACAGATAGGAGGTACTGATAATGCTAACATAAGAAACACATATGTACAGAATCTACTTAAATCTCTGCCGGCTGTTCTACACTGCTAGAGGAGAAATTTATGCTTAATCACCCTGCAAAGCAGCTGTTGTATTCTGTCCAGGAAGTCAGCTTTCCCCATGACAAATGCTGCTTGCTTTTCAGTTTATAGACTGTCTCTCCCCAGCATTTCATGTCCAGTTCTCTAATGTAAGTAGACAAAATAACTTCACTGAGCTCATGTTAATACAGTGGAGTTATTTTGTTTATTAAGTGAATACTTATTTGCAGTTGTTAAGTGAACTTTTATGTAAAATATATTCCTATAAATAATGTCTGTGAAGTGCATAATTTGTGTGCTGTTGTGAGTGGTCTTTGTAGTGCTGATGGGAAAGGGATTGGATTGATAAATGTGGTATCTTGCTCCTGTCTGTTGTTGAAAGCATACAGAAAAGCTGCATAATTTTGTTGTGGTCACTTGGTGGTGAATAAATGAATGACCAGAAAGTTACTGCATTTCACTCGCCATTAAATGTGTTGCTGATAGACTGCATAAACTTCTTCCAGTCAGGGAATTGCTGGCACTTTTAAAGTGGGCTGCACTGAGTGGAGCCACTTACCACACATCCACAGCATATCTTATAACGTGGATATGAATATGGCCAATGGATTGTGACATAATTTTCATGCCTATAATAGTAATCTGCTGTAATGCATTGCTTGACATACATTGAAATATCTGAAGTTCCATAACAGCTAGTTGACCTACTTCTGTTCAGAGGTAGGCAGTTTAAGTCTCTGTTCTTCAGAGGGCAGGAGAGCTGAGGCTGGGGCTAGTGATAGAGACAGTGAAATCGACATTATCGAATGCATTTTGACAGTGTGTTACACTTGAGACACCTCTTTAGTGTGCTAGATAGTTGACATCTCCACCTGTTGTACTTTTTTACGTAATAGTTCACTTAACATCTGCAATAAGTATTCATTTAATAAACTGAAAATAACTCCACTATATGAACACAAGCTCAGTGAAGTTATTTTGTCTACTCACATAAGCGAGCATGCCAGGAAATTCTGGAGAGATATGATCTGTCTGAAAAAGGAAAAGTGAGTTGCAGTCGTGGCGGGGGAAGTTTATTTCCTTGGAACAATGCCAAGCTGCTCTACGGAATGACTAAGACTAAATTTCCCCTCTAGCAGTGTAGAACAGTCTTCAGAGATTATTATTAGTGTTATTATTGTTACTGTTATTATTATTATTATTATTATTATTAGTAGTAGTAGTAGTAGTAGTAGTAGTAGTAGTAGTAGTAGTGGTGGTGGTGGTGGTGGTGGTGGTGGTGGTAACGCGTATCTGTACTACATGTAGTGTTAATAAAATTTGTGGAAAATAAAAATGCCTGAGCATGTCTGTGCGCTGCATCGCCATGATTTATAGAGCACCCTATGGTTGCTCAGTATAACTTTGTGAAACACACTGTAATTTCTTCTTATAACTTGGTGGAGTAGACTGAATGGGGAATCACCTGCTCACTATTCAGTTTGCAGACATGAGAAGGAAGGAAGTACAGGCCCAAAATCCAGTGACCTCCACCCTATTACATCATCAGAACACAATCGGACATTAATACAGGTATACTGGACTTAGACATGGTATACACATTTAAAATTTTTTCTTAACCCAATCGTTTAACAGTAAACATTAATTTTATACCATTAAAACATTATTTTTAATAATCCGCGGTTTTCCATCCCCTGCAGTGTGGAAACTGTAAGTCCTAGAGGAAAAAAAGAAAAAAATGAATAGGTCATGTTGTGTAGGACATTTAATGCAATTTTATTTAGTACTGAGATACATTTTCACTTGAAGTCAAAGTTTTCGGGTTGTTCGAGAAAAACGTACAAAAGTGGGCCTATAAACGCGCGCCCTCCACCCTCACACTCGCATCCTACCAGTGGGGATTTTTTGTATGTTGCTCATGATACTTATTCCTACTGCTGTACAGAAATTAGTGTCTACATGAACTTTCACCCGTATTTGACCATTTTTGGTCTTCATTATTTGGTCTGTTAAATCATCACACAAACACCAAAATGGCTAATATTGAGATAAATGACTGCAAAGTAGAAAAGCAACTACAGTTGCTTAGTAGTGGGAAGACATCTGGAACAGACGAGATACCTGCAAAATTCGACAGAGATTATGTGAAAGAACTTGCTCCTTTCTAGCAGCAGTTTATCATAGGTTTCTGGAGCAATGAAAGGTGCCTAACAACTGGAAATATGAGCAAGTTGTTACTGTTTTCGAGAAGGGTCACAGGACAGATCAGTGTAATTATAAGCCTTTATCAGTGATGTCAATCAGTTACAGAATTATAGATCATGTTTTACGATAATATATTACAATTGTTTTGGAGATTGAAAATCTCTTCTGTAAAAATCAATTTGGATTCCACAAACAGAGATCTTGTAAAATTCAGCGTGCTCCGTTTCCTCATGAGGTTCACAGCGCTGTAGACAACAGCACTCTGGTTGAGATATGTTCCTTGACTTCAGGGAGGCATTGGACACAGGCACTGCTGTTTAGTGAAAAAAAAAGATCTTATTGAGTATCGTACCAGATTTCTGACAGGTTCATTACTTCCTTGTAGATAGAAATCAACATGTAACTCTTAACAGAACAAAATCAACAGATGTAAAGATAAGTGTAAAGATAACTTCAAGAATGTCCTAGGAAGTGTGGTAGGACCCAGAAGGCTTGCAGTTCGCAGGAAAAACTGCAGAGGTTATATTGTGCATATGCATTAGTAGACAACTGTAGAGCTACTGTTGATGACAAATTGCTGGAACCACTAACTACCATAAAATATGTAGGAATAACCACCTGTAACAACCATAAGTGGAATTATCACATAAAACAAATAATAGAAAAAGCAGATGCCAGATGGAGATTCATAGGAAGAATTATAAGGAAATGTAATTCATCTATAAAAGGATGGACTTACAAAACTCTTGTTCTTGTCTGACTGCTCACCAGTCTGGAACTCTTACCTGGTTGGATTAATAGAAAATAGACAAGTTTCAACAAAGAGTGGTGTGTTTCATCATGGGCTCTTTTAGATGGTGTGAGAGGGTTGCAGAGGTGTTCGGCAAACTTCAGTAGCAGCACTAAAAGTGCGATGTACATTCTGGGAAGATTCGGATAATATATTACATTCTCCCACATGTCTCATGAAAGGACTCCAGCGAGAGTATTTGCAAAATTAAAGCAGATACAGAGGTTGACAGACAATTGTCCTTCCCACGAGCCATTTGTGAGTGGAACAGGTAAGGGGGGATCCATTTCAGCAGTACCAGAAGTAGCCTCCACCACACACCATCAGGTGGCTTGGGGAGTGTAGATGTAAAAGAAAAAATTACCTTTTTGACCTGTCAGTAAGAAGTTCACTAAGCATCAACATAAATCTGTTATCATTTGCCATATAATGTAAAATGTCCAGCAGGTAACAAATCAAGTTTTAAATCTAAACTAAAATTATTTCTTCTGAACGAATCCTTCTGTAGCATAGATGAATCTTTAAGCACAAAATTGTACATCTATAAAAAAGAAAAGAAATCAAACAAGACCATTAGTTTCTTAAACATAGTTGCATGAGGAAGACTGAAAAAGAATGTGTTCATTAATGTTAAAAATAATCATGTATACATATCCTGTAAAGTGAATTAATCTACATCATTCTGATGAAATAATGTCGTAATGATCTAACTAACTTGTTGTACCTCTTTCCATCAGTGGATGCTGCTTTAACAGACTCTATGCTTTCATGATTGCCTCCCCCAACACAGTACACAGCAGGTGAAGTATTCCTCAGTGGCTCAGTTTTAATACTTCCTGTAGTGTAGGCAGTACCCATGTTAGCAGGTAATTTTGTACCTCTGGTACATGGCCAATGCAACCATTTGCAGCAACTTCCAGTTGCTTGGCAGCAGAGTTGTTACCTGCTGATTATGAGCAACAACTAACTAATCTTGTGCTCAAGAACAGCATTCATAATCAGGCTATATTTTGGCTTGTGTAATTTTTATCTGAACAATAAGCAAATAATTTTATTTAAAGTTTGCTGATTCTCTTTAATTTCTGGATGTACAAGAAACATAAATTGTATTTAAGAAATGATGTGATAATGCCAAGGAAAGTGATTTGTGTTGTGAAGCTACTCAGAACTTTGCGTCTTGAACAAGCAAAGTAGGAAGTTTATCACAAATGCAAACAATGTACTCTCTTGTTGAAAGACAAACCAGATATAACATATGACAGTTATAACCACGTAATATGTATCCACAGGACATGTGGCCTGTAATTGAAGAAGTGTCATGATGATCTCTCCATTGGCAAAAGATTCCAGAATAGTCCCCCATTCGGATCTCTGGGAGGGGACTGCCAAGGGGGAGGTTACCATGAGAAAAAGATTGTATAACCTACGAAAGGATAACGTTCTACGAGTCGGGGCGTGGAATGTCAGAAGCTTGAACGTGGTGGGGAAACTAGAAAATCTGAAAAGGGAAATGCAAAGGCTCAATCTAGATATAGTAGGGGTCAGTGAAGTGAAGTGGAAGGAAGACAAGGATTTCTGGTCAGACGAGTATCTGGTAATATCAACAGCAGCAGAAAATGGTATAACAGGTGTAGGATTCGTTATGAATAGGAAGGTAGGGGAGAGGGTGTGTTACTGTGAACAGTTAAGTGACGGGGTTGTTCTAATCAGAATCGACAGCAGACCAACACCGACAACGATAGTTCAGGTATACATGCCGACATCGCAAGCTGAAGATGAACAGATAGAGAAAGTGTATGAGAATATTGAAAGGGTAATGCAGTATGTAAAGGGGGACGAAAATCTAATAGTCATGGGCGACTGGGATGCAGTTGTAGGGGAAGGAGTAGAAGCAAAGGTTAAAGGAGGATATGGGCTTGGGACAAGGAATGAAAGAGGAGAAAGACTAATTGAGTTCTGTAACAAGTTTCAGCTAGTAATAGCGAATACCCTGTTCAAGAATCTCAAGAGGAGGAGGTATACTTGGAAAAGGCCGGGAGATACGGGAAGATTTCGATTAGGTTACATCATGGTCAGACAGAGATTCCGAAATCAGATACTGGATTGTAAGGCGTACCCAGGAGCAGATATAGACTCAGATCACAATATAGTAGCTATGAAGAGTAGGCTGAAGTTCAAGACATTAGTCAGGAAGAATCAATACGCAAAGAAGTGGGATACGGAAGTACTAAGGAATGACAAGATACGTTTTAAGTTCTCTAACGCTATAGATACAACAATAAGGAATAGCGCAGTAGGCAGTACAGTTGAAGAGGAATGGACATCTCTAAAAAGGGCCATCACAGAAGTTGGGAAGGAAACCATAGGTACAAAGAAGGTAGCTGCGAAGAAACCATGGGTAACAGAAGAAATACTCCAGTTGATTGATGAAAGGAGAAAGTACAAACATGTTCCGGGAAAATCAGGAATATAGAAATACAAGTCGCTGAGGAATGAAATAAATAGGAAGTGCAGGGAAGCTAAGACTAAATGGCTGCAGGAAAAATGTGAAGACATCGAAAAAGATATGCTTGTCGGAAGGACAGACTCAGCATACAGGAAAGTCAAAACAACCTTTGGTGACATTAAAAGCAACGGTGGTAACATTAAGAGTGCAACGGGAATTCCACTGTTAAATGCAGAGGAGAGAGCAGATAGGTGGAAAGAATACATTGAAAGCCTCTATGAGGGTGAAGATTTGTCTGATGTGATAGAAGAATAAACAGGAGTCGATTTAGAAGAGATAGGGCATCCAGTATTAGAATCGGAATTTAAAAGAGGTTTGGAGGACTTACGGTCAAATAAGGCAGAAGGGATAGATAACATTCCATCAGAATTTCTAAAATCATTGGGGGAAGTGGCAACAAAACGACTATTCACATTGGTGTGTAGAATATATGAGTCTAGCGATATACCATCTGACTTTCGGAAAAGCATCATCCACACAATTCCGAAGACGGCAAGAGCTGACAAGTGCGAGAATTATCGCACAATCAGCTTAACAGCTCATGCATCGAAGCTGCTGACAAGAATACTATACAGAAGAATGGGAAAGAAAATTGAGAATGCACTAGGTGAAGATCAGTTTGGCTTTAGGAAAATTAAAGGGACGAGAGAGGCAATTCTGACGTTACGGCTAATAATGGAAGCAAGGCTAAAGAAAAATCAAGACACTTTCATAGGATTTGTCGACCTGGAAAAAGCGTTCGACAATATAAAATGAAGCAAGCTGTTCGAGATTCTGAAAAAAGTAGGGGTAAGCTATAGGGAGAGACGGGTCATGTACAATATGTACAACAACCAAGAGGGAATAATAAGAGTGGACGATCAAGAACGAAGTGCTCATATTAAGAAGGGTGTAAGACAAGGCTGTAGCCTTTCGCCCCTACTCTTCAATCTGTACACCGAGGAAGCAATGATGGAAATAAAAGAAAGGTTCAGGAGTGGAATTAAAATACAAGGTGAAAGGATATCAATGATACGATTCGCTGACGACATTGCTATCCTGAGTGAAAGTGAAGAAGAATTAAATGATCTACTGAACGGAATGAAAAGTCTAATGAGTACACAGTATGGTTTGAGAGTAAATCGGAGAAAGACGAAGGTAATGAGAAGTAGCAGAAATGAGAACAGCGAGAAACTTAACATCAGGATTGATGGTCACGAAGTCAATGAAGTTAAGGAATTCTGCTACCTAGGCAGTAAAATAACCAATGACGGACGGAGCAAGGAGGACATCAAAAGCAGACTCTCTATGGCAAAAAAGGCATTTCTGGCCAAGAGAAGTCTACTAATATCAAATACTGGCCTTAATTTGAGGAAGAAATTTCTGAGGATGTACGTCTGGAGTGCAGCATTGTATGGTAGTGAAACATGGACTGTGGGAAAACCGGAACAGAAGAGAATCAAAGTATTTGAGATGTGGTGCTATAGACGAATGTTGAAAATTAGGTGGACTGATAAGGTAAGGAATGAGGAGGTTCTACGCAAAATCGGAGAGGAAAGGAATATGTGGAAAACACTGATAAGGAGAAGGGACAGGATGATAGGACATCTGCTAAGACATGAGGGAATGACTTCCATGGTACTAGAGGGAGCTGTAGAGGGCAAAAACTGTAGAGGAAGACAGAGATTGGAATACGCCAAGCAAATAATTGAGGATGTAGGTTGCAAGTGCTACTCTGAGATGAAAAGGTTAGCACAGGAAAGGAATTCGTGGCGGGCCGCATCAAACCAGTCAGTAGACTGATGACCAAAAAAAAAAAAAAAACAGATCACACTACTCTGCCACAGCAGTAAACCATGTTAGACCTACATTTACAGTTTGGTCATACGCTTTGACACTTCCTTTGAACAGACTGGTTGAGCAGAAAAAAATCTGTAATATTACACTTACTGCATAAATGCCCCTCACTGTGATGAAGTGGAAATGTGCAAACCAGATACTGCAGTTTAAATTTGTAGATTGCACAACAGTAAATAACAATCCTTGGTTCACTATGAAATATGGCATGCGCAATACTCATAAACTTCAGAAAACTCCCAGACACATACCTTCATTGCATGTAACTATGTCATATACAAATACAGGGTGCTCAAAAAAGTGTCTAATATTTTGAGAGGTGGTCCCATAAACATGGATCCGGAAACTCATTACTTTGTAAGGTACACAAGTGTTTATAGGTATGGCTGCGCAATGCTTGATTGTGGATATTAGCACAGTCATTGCGTTGGTGCTCCATCAGATGTGAAGGCGAGGTATTATGATGTCTTACTCAAAGTACTCTACCTGCCTTGAAGTGGTCTGCAGTCAGCTGTGTGCTTTGAGTCATATTGTATAGCTGTGTTAGTTTTCATTGTCTTTGTGTGCCTTATTCTACAGTATTGTCAACCCTGGCTATATACCATGGTGTTTTACCTTCTTCCACACACACAAATTCAGTTATGTGTTTACTGATATAGTGCTGTTTGTACATACAAATGATGTAGCACATTTACGTTTTCTCTCTTCCACCAGTTGTTTGAAATGGAAGCCCATTACTTGACAAGTGAAATGGCAGATATGGTATTCTGCTATGGGTTAGCAAATGGACGCAGCCCGTTCCCTGTACACTGAAAAATATCCATAACTCAGAATGCTCTCTGATAAGCTGTACAGCAGACTTTTCCAGCATCTGAGGGACACAGATACCTTTGCACCTCGGAAGAATAGCAGTGAAAGGCCCCATACATTCTGCACGCTGTGTGCTCAGTTTGGTGGAAGAAACACCTGGGACCAGTGTGTGATGATTGGCAGTATCAGAATGCATGTCCCACTTTTCTTTTCTGGGGGAGGGGGGGTACTTAATGGACAATTGCTGTGCCCATATCGTATCATCTACAGTGTGTCCAGGTCCTAAGGCCACAGGATCATCATGGCAGAGGGAAGTTCTGTCAGTTGCTGCTGTAGAAGTGGGCTGCAGATCCACTATTCCCATTCAAGATTTTATTTACTGCTGAGGCAGTGTTCACAAAAGATGGTGTTGTGAATTCCCATAACCAGCATTTATAGCAGATGTAAATCTTCAAGCAATGCAGGAAAGGGGGCGTCAACACCTATTCTCAATTAACATATAGGCAGGTGTAATTGGCAATAGATTAGTAGGGCCATAAGTGCTACAACAAAGATTAACTGGGTTGCATTATCTGGACATTGTCATTAACGTATTGCATACTTTGCTCGTTCCTCCGACCTCAATGCCCTAGAGTTTTGGTTATGGGAACACTTGAAAGAATTGATCTGTGCCACACCAATCAACGATGTTTGGACACTACAGAGTTGCATCTTCAATGCAGAGCAACAACCACTACCAGGTATACTTCAATCGGTGCGTCATACCTTATGTCGTTGGGCAGATGAATGCATTGTCATAGTGGATGCGACATTGAACACCTCCTGTAAACACATTTATCACAGAAAGTATGCATTTCCAGACCCTTGTTTATCGGACTATTTTTCTTTTTTTGATGAGTACTACTATCTCTCAAAGTATTGATTACTTTTTTTGAACACCCTGTGTAAAATGGATGTAAGCATCTTTGTTCCACATCTTCTTCTAAACCACTTATTCGATTTCAACCAGTCTTGGTACACATGAAACTTAATAGTCTGGAAAGAAGTACTGTGGGGCTAAGAACCACCTACCTCCCATTGAGGTGAGCGTGGCACAGGTGGTGAGCAGAGAGAGGTAGGAAGAGATTGACAAAGGGGTGGAGAGAGGGGGGACAGATGTAGAGGGGGAGGGGAGAATAGACAGACAGAGAGGGGGAGGGGAGTAGATAAACAGAGAGATGTGGAGGAGGAGATGGACAGGCAGACAGGGAGTAGGAGATGGAGAAAGACAGGGGGAGTAGGAGATGGAGAGAGGGGGGAGCAGGATGATATGGATAGAGAAAGGTGGGAAGGAAGAGATGGAGAAAGAGGGGTGGATGAGGACGAGAGAGAGAGAGAGAGAGAGAGAGAGAGAGAGAGAGGTGGGGAGGAAGAGATGGACAAAAGGATGGGAGAAGGAGGAGATGAACACAGAGGGAGGGGGAGAAGGAAAAGAACAGAGAGAGGGGCATAAGGAAAAGGATATAGAGAGAGAGGAGGGGACAGAAAGAAAAGGGAGAGAGAGGGGGGCCAGGAAGAAAAGGACAGAGCGATGGGGGGAGGAGATGAATGGAAAGGCGGAGCCGGAGGAGATGGCCGGAGAGGAGAGGGCTTGTGAAAGATGGAGAGGGGAAGTCAACAGGTGAAAATGGACGAGAATAAGAGAAGATAGCTGGAGGAAAAAGAGGGTGTGGGGTGGAAGACAGAAAGAGTGTGAGGAGGAAGATTGTGAGCAGGCAGGTGGAAAAGAGAGGGGTTGCATGAGGAGCCATGTGGAAGAGGAAATAAATAAGTACCCAGGCAAAGCGGAGTATCCGGTTAGTATATTACCATAAACCCCAGTTCTTCAGAGAATTGAACTCCGATGTATAAAATAGCTTTAAATGTGTGATTACTTTACAAATGAGTTAATGTGTTAAATATTGACATTAAGACATTTAGAAAAAAAAATTGGCAGTTATACTTAAACTTTGTTGAAAGTTGCTAAGTACTGTCATTACTACGAAACACTTGATGAATATAGTCTGCATAATGAAATTTTCACTCTGCAGCAGTGTGTGGGTGTACCTCCTGAACTGTGTGTCGTACAGTGGTATAATTTTGTCAGTACATTCAGTGATATATTTAGACACTGTCTGCAAAGCGTTTTGTGAATAGAATGAGTAGTAAAGAAATAATAAATTAAATTTTGCACCTTATGATGCACTGTGCACAATTTTAAGCAGAAGCTAGTTTTTCATGCTTCTAAATTAGTTCAGTCAGATGGTGCTCAAAAAGACCAGATAGCGGAAAGTTTTGTAGTTTGTTTTATTTTATTTATTTTTTTACAAGCTTTCTGTATGTTTTTGAGGGTGCTGAATCCAAATTTTCGAAGTCATGCCAAAATTTCGGCCTGGAAATAGATCAAAAATGGAAGAATAATGAAAAAATGTGGCTTTTTTAAAGTTTAACTTGTAACTTTAAAACAACACAGTGAGTGTCCAGTCAGTCACGGATCACACAAGAACTGAAAATGAGGACAGCAAAGCGGAAGCAGAAATGCTGAACTCTGTTTTGAAATGTTCCTTTAGAAATACTGCCCTGTTTAATTCTTGTACAATTGCTGAGATGAGTGAGACAGACGTTAGTGTCAGTGTCAGTGGCTTTGGGTTAAAGCTGAAATTGTTAAAATGAAACAATGCCCCATGGCCATATAGAATTCTTGGCTGATTCTGTACAAAATGTTTAGCTGAGTTAGCACCATTTTAATCTTAACATGCTGTAAGTCCTTCAAACAAAAAACCTGTGCCCAGTAGTTGGAAAACAGCACATGGGTCTTTCTACAAAAAGGATAGCAGAAATGATCAACAACACTACAGCCCGATATCATAGAAATGCATCTGCTGTAAAATATTAAAACATATTCTGAATTCAAAGTTAACGAGGTACCTCAGTGACCCAATCCACACCAAAAGTATTGTTTCTAAAAGTACTGGTCATTCTAAACCCAACTTGTGCTTTTATCAAGTGACATCCTGAAAGCCATGGATCAAGGCAGTCAAATAGATGCAGTATTTCTTGACTTCTAAAAAGCATTTGATTTGATAACACACCAATATCATTAATTAATGTGTAATGATAAGGGACTAAATTTGTACCTGGATTGAGGATTTCTTGGCAGGAAGGATGTAGCATATTATCCCAGATGGAGAGTCATTGGCAGAAGCAACTTCAGGCAACCCCTGAGAAGTGTGACAGGACCCTTGTTGTATTTGTATCCTTGGTAATTTTTGTTGTATGGACATTAGACCATAGCTCAAGACATGTTTCTGTGCTTTTTCATGTAAAGTTTTGTCTCTTAATGCCTATGTAACAAAAATCACCAAGTAATTTCAGGCCTTTTGTAGTGATGCAGTTATCAAGAATTAAGCACTCTGGCTGCACAGATATTCAGGCACATCTTGATATGATTCCACAGTACAAAAATTGACGATATGTTTTAAATGTAAACGTAAAATTGCACATTCATAAACTGCAAAATTATACTAACCTGTGACTACAATATCGATGAATAACAACTGGAATCAGTCAACACATACAAATAGCTGGGTATAACAACTGTAGTAATGCAAAATTGAATAATGCCTGTTCAGTATAGGTAAAGGAGGTTGCAGGGTTAGATTCATTATTATGATACTGGGAAAATACGGTCACTCTACAAAGAAAATTGCTTACAGAACACTCGTGCAACTCATCCAAAGGTAGTATGTGAGACCCATACCAAGTAGAACCTGAAGATATTGAATGCACACAGAGAAGGCTAGCACAGTTGGTGATAGGATTATTTGACCTATGGGAGATCGTCACAGAAATGCGTAAATACTTGAACGAGTAGACCCATGAAGGTAAGGCACCAACTATCCTGTGAGAGACTACTTAACAAAGTTCCAGGACCCGGTAATTAGTCAGCAAATTAGGAATGCAGTACCATGCTAGCGTATAGTTCCCATGAGGACCGAGAAGACAACTTTGGATTAACATCAGCTCACACAGAGGCTCTCAACGAAGCACTCTTCCTGTACTCCACACAAAAATGTGATGGGAAGAAATCCTAATAAGTGGTACCTGCTGCCATGTGGTTCAGCTCTGCAGAGTATGGATTTAGATGTAGAAAACCTGCCCATTTGAGAAATATAAAAAGTAAATCTATTCTTGACACTAGGTGTGGTTTGAACCAAGTAGTGCTTTATTAGGTATGTTTCCGTTTGATAACCTATGAGCCAATTAACATAGCTGGAAACTGAACAACAGTGCATCTTTTTTTCCTTATATATGAAAAGCATTTGCAAAGGAAAAAGTAGCAGTAAGTGATAGGAAGAAATCCTCAGAATGAGTGTGGATCATGTGTCACACCAAAAGAAGTGCATAAAATGTGATGGCATAGTCCATATCAATTCAGGCTGGGTAGGAAAAAATCTTACCTTCATAGTCTCAGTCTCGGATGTTATTGAATTTAGCATGTGTTAAATGGACTAAGTAAGGAACATACTTTTTTTTTTTTTTTTTGTTTCCTCCAAAAAAATTTCTGCTCCAATACACAGACCTCCAAAGATGACACTGTGCATACCGTTTTGAAGATGTGAATTTTGGGAAAAATTTTTAAAATGCTGCATCTCTGGAATAGTTCTAGATATTTTGTTGGTTTTTTGTTATTTGAAAGATGATTGCTTTATGATTACAAAGAAATTCTCCATTTGGACTTAACTGTCAAAGTTCCTTTACTATAGTGTTCTGAACTTTTTTATAATTTATGGAAAAAAATTTCAAAAGTGCCAATCCATAACATTTTGATTTTTTTCTGTTGATTAGTACCTTATAGTTTTACATTCCCTGAAAAGGAGAGCTTCCACTTTTAGGTTGAACAAGTTTTATAAACAACCGAAATGTTTGTTATACATAAAACCTGTTTTATTACCACATAACAGGCTCATAAGAATCAAAACCTAGCCGTATTTAACATTGTTGTTGTTGTTGTTGTGGTCTTCAGTCCTGAGACTGGTTTGATGCAGCTCTCCATGCTACTCTATCCTGTGCAAGCTTTTTCATCTCCCAGTACCTACTGCAACCTACATCCTTCTGAATCTGCTTAGTGTATTCATCTCTTGGTCTCCCTCTACGATTTTTACCCTCCACGCTGCCCTCCAATACTAAATTGGTGATCCCTTGATGCCTCAGAACATGTCCTACCAACCGATCCCTTCTTCTGGTCAAGTTGTGCCACAAACTTCTCTTCTCCCCAATCCTATTCAATACTTCCTCATTAGTTATGTGATCTACCCATCTAATCTTCAGCATTCTTCTGTAGCACCACATTTCGAAAGCTTCTATTCTCTTCTTGTCCAAACTATTTATCGTCCATGTTTCACTTCCATACATGGCTACACTCCATACGAATACTTTCAGAAATGACTTCCTGACACTTAAATCAATACTGGATGTTAACAAATTTCTCTTCTTCAGAAACGCTTTCCTTGCCATTGCCAGCCTACATTTTATATCCTCTCTACTTCGACCATCATCAGTTATTTTGCTCCCCAAATAGCAAAACTCCTTTACTACTTTAAGTGCCTCATTTCCTAATCTAATTCCCTCAGCATCACCCGACTTAATTAGACTACATTCCATTACCCTTGTTTTGCTTTTGTTGATGTTCATCTTATATCCTCCTTTCAAGACACTGTCCATTCCATTCAACTGCTCTTCCAAGTCCTTTGCTGTCTCTGACAGAATTACAATGTCATCGGCGAACCTCAAAGTTTTTATTTCTTCTCCATGAATTTTAATTATTATTATTATTATAATTATTATTATGAATTATGTATTTAACATAATTTTAGTTTTTAAAGATGAGTAAGAGGCCCATTTTTCAAGTATTTTAAATGATTCCAAAATGTATGTGAAAGGTCCAAAGACCTCAAAGCTTCAATTTATACAACTTCTGTGCACTCTGTTTTGTACTGAAATAAGCCAGTCAATGAACTAAAAGTGTGTTCCACTGCTTTAGGATCTTCCTTTGATATACATTGATGCCTTCCTGTTGAACCAATAGGAACTGGAGCACTTACAGTCTTCAAAACATTGTGAACAGGAAGTGAGCACTAATGTCATTGTTGCTGTCCTTCAGCTGGAAACCTATATCCAGCAGCTGGTCCATGTGGTAGCATAAAGTTCACTACAGTTTCATTTAACTCATAACTGGTATCTACAATCTCTGCAATCCACCAGTCAGTCATATGTACAAGCCACAAACATCACCCTTCTCAGGTTGTGAGTATGAATATTAACCTGCTATTTCTGAGGTGTTGGCCATACGACCAAAATTTCTTGCTCTTTAAAGTGCGTGCAATATGAATTTGCCCATTACTTTGAGTCCATAAATGTGTCTTCTGAATTCCTATGTCCTCCAGGCCAAGTGTCTGTAAAGACAGTACTCCCTTTCCAGGACAGTCACCACATTCTTGAAACAAACAAGTCTCTCGCTTTATGTCACAGACTACTGATGACTTAACACGTCAAACCAAGGTGTCACATGTCACATGCTCCAGTAAGTTCTTCAAAGTTACCACACAAAGTTCAAAATTCACGCAGTACACACATAGACATCTCTAGGTGAGTGTGGAACTACCCACTTAGGTTACAGTGCATAAAATTTTGATCTTCAAATATGTGAAGTTGCATAGTTGCTCTTTTAAACTGCTAAAGTTTCTTTAATACTGCCAGTCATGTACCTCTTCACTTTCATAACTTTTTTACCTTCAACTGTTACAGTTATAGTGTCTTTTTTGTTGGCACTCTGGTGATAACAGTCCTATTTATCTTCCAGATAAAATGACTGCACTATTTGAACTTGAGCTGCTTCTACACGATGACCACCATAGGGATCTGGCCTTCCAAAGACTCCTTTTACAGACCTCACATTTCTTGATTTGTCTACAGTGTTCTTTGATACTGATGGAATGTGGTTCAGAATTGTTTTCTTTCAAAATATATCTGGAATAATATTTAAAACTTGCACATTTTCACTGTGTGATGCACAGTATTCAACAGCTGAATTGATATTTGTGAAAATTTCCTGGCAAGAGGTGCAAGAGTGCTTTGGTTCATTTTCTTCTGAAGATGGAATTTCTACTTTGACAAGTGTGGTCAGTTTTGCTGTAGTGTATTCATCCTTAGCTTTAGTAATTTCTCTGCACTTTCTTGATACGTAGAGCTTATGACTCGACTTCAGTGACCATGGTTTCTTAACAAGACTAACACCTACCTCTGTAGTTGACTGATTCAAGGGATTTAATTCTTGCTCTATTGATGCAAAATCTGCATCAGGGGAGGCTTCACCTTGTTCAGATACTATAATTGTTGTTGTTCTGTCAAAACTTTTAGAACACACAAATTAATCACTGGAAACATCTTAACTTTGAAACAGAGTCTTCAAATGAGACACTTATTCCCAACTTGAACAAAGTGTGTTTTGTTGTTTGTCATATATATCACTCTTTTATGGATATGCAAATAGTCAGCACACTTCACTCCTATGCCCCAGTCAGAAGACATTTCAAACAGTCTTTTTCACAAAACATGCTGCAACTGTGTCAACTGGCAAATTCCTCACGAAAACACAGAACTCACTGGATGGTCTCAGATTTCTTAGAAGCCTTTTCAGTAAACAAATTAGCACTGAATATCTACAATACAGAATATCTACAATACAGAAATCTGCAATGAACAACCATGACAAAGAAACTGACAAGAAACTACAAGGAAGTGTAAGAAATATCTGCAACAGTGAAAGTGATAAGAAATAACTGCAACCAAGACAATAGAAATAAACATTGAAACAAAGAAATTAGTAAGAAACAACTTCAGTGAAGACCTACATTACTCTTGAAAGTTAAAAAAAAAAAAAGTTAAAAAAAGTTAAAAAAAAAAAAAAAGTTTTAAAAATAAAACCTGTCCAACTTAAAAGTGGAAGCTCTCATTTGCAGAGAATATAGTCCTAATCAGCAGGAAAAAATCTAACTTTTCTGGATTGGCATTTTTGAAAAAATTCTGTAAATTATAAAAAAAATTTAGTAGGAAAAAGAAAGTAAAAGAACTTTGACAGATATGTCCAAACGGAGGATTCGATTGTAATCACAAAGCAATTATCTTTAAAATAAAAAAAACTCTAATAAATTATCAAAAACTGTTACAGAGATACAGCATTTTAAAAATTTTTTCGGAATTCGCATCTTCCAAATGGTGTTTGCAGTGTCTTCTTTTGGAGGCCTGTACCTCGGGGCAGGAATTTTTTTGGAGGGGGGGGGGGGGGGGGGAGAAACATGTTTCTTACTTGCTCCTGAATTTTAACACCTGCTAAATTCAATAACAGCCGAGGCTATGAAGGTAACCTGAAGTGATACGAATTATGGCTTATAGAAATATGATTTCATGACTGCAGGCCTTCAACATTATGAGTTACAATACATTTATTATTTCTATAACGAAATGAAGAGAGGAATGTCGTCCCTTGTAAATGAGTATCAGTTAATGTTGCTAATTCATGACTTAAGTAAACTATGAGTATAATATATGTAATTTATGTTTAGTTCCAGATAAAAAGTGGTAAAGTGATTAAAACAGTTTTCAGAAAGAGAATTATGTCTTTTACTTTATTCCAGTGATTTGTTGTTAACTGTTTGTAGTACAATGTTAATGTTATTTCCAGGTGCCAACACTGTTTTTCTTTTGGTTTTGTCAACCTCCATTTTTCAGACACTTTGTTTTTGTTTATCCTCTGTGAGCATTATCATTATCTGCCATTGAATGTAAGCTGTTACATATCTAAATAAACCCTGTACAAACAGTCTCATTATCGAGTTTCATTTGCTGTGTCTTATTACAGGTTCTGGGTCCAGGTAATAAGTCTGTTTTTCAGGTACTGGCAGAGGGTAATTTTTTTCCATAATAAACAGCAGATTTGACATTACTGGCATAGTGTTGACGTGGTGCAGTGGAACAGTCAATGCGTCACTGCTTGAAATTGTTTGGAGGGGACAATTGGTCATAGTAGAAGTTCCAGATGGAAGCAATATTAAGAGTAAAAGGCTTTTTGGATATTGTCATTGGCATAGGCATAGCTATTAAGCGTCTGAAGGAGAAAGAAAATGAGGAAAACACATGGCTGGAAAAGAACGCAAAAGCACAGGAACTTATTGTGATGTGGATGGATGTAACACCACTCACCTACTTTCATGTATCATATCATCTGGTATGTGGACTAGACTGAAGACCATGTATGAGAAACATCCTGCAGTGAACACTGACCTACTTCACCACAAATTTTTCATGATCCAATTTGGTGACGGTTTGGTGGTTAAGGTTATGTCAAAGATACAAGAAATCAACACTAAATTGAAACAAATGGGTGAAACACTATCAGAGAAAATGACAACAACCAAGGTGCTGATATCATTGCCAGAGAGATATAAACATTTCCATTCAGCATGAGAGGCCATTCCCTTTGAGAAGCAAACACTTAAGGAGTTAACTTCAAGATTGGTCATTGAGAAAGAGAGAAACAGTCTCATCAGCCGGCAGTAACTTTGGCCAATGTAAGCAGACAGCAGAAATTACCTGTTTTCTTGTGGTATGGAAGGCCATTTTCCAAAGGACTGTAAAAATAAAGTGAAGACAGAAACTGTTGTTGTTGTTGTGGTCTTCAGTCCTGAGACTGGTTTGATGCAGCTTTCCATGCTACTCTATCCTGTGCAAGCTTTTTCATCTCCCAGTACCTACTGCAACCTACATCCTTCTGAATCTGTTTAGTGTATTCATCTCTTGGTCTCCCTCTACGATTTTTACCCTCCACGCTGCCCTCCAATACTAAATTGGTGATCCCTTGATGCCTCAGAACATGTCCTACCAACCGATCCCTTCTTCTGGTCAAGTTGTGCCACAAACTTCTCTTCTCCCCAATCCTATTCAATACTTCCTCATTAGTTGTGTGATCTACCCATCTAACCTTCAGCATTCTTCTGTAGCACCACATTTCGAAAGCTTCTATTCTCTTCTTGTCCAAACTATTTATCGTCCATGTTTCACTTCCATACATGGCTACACTCCATATGAATACTTTCAGAAATGACTTCCTGACACTTAAATCAATACTGGATGTTAACAAATTTCTCTTCTTCAGAAACGCTTTCCTTGCCATTGCCAGCCTACATTTTATATCCTCTCTACTTCGACCATCATCAGTTATTTTGCTCCCCAAATAGCAAAACTCCTTTACTACTTTAAGTGCCTCATTTCCTAATCTAATTCCCTCAGCATCACCTGACTTAAAGACAGAAACTAGAAACTGCAATTATTGTCAGAAAAGAGGTAATTTGATATCAGATTGTGGGTTGCTGAAGTCCAAGGAAAGCAAAAAGGCTTGGGATGTAAATACATTTATGAGTCAAGGAACTGACCTACAAGGTTACTGGCATGGATGCAGGTGCTAGCAAGCATATGTGCAGTAAGAGAGAATTGATAAGAATGTGGACAGTGTGTGAAGCTTGATGAAAGTTACTGTAACTGTAAACTTCTTGATGTGATTGGGCGTGGTACTGTATAATTGTCTGCTTAGGATGGGGTTAAAATGATCAAAACCGTACGTAGTGGAGTGTATTTTGTGCCTGAAATTATATTCAATCTGTTGTCATTAGGAACTGTATTGGAAAAGGATATGTATTTTAGTGTCAGACAAGGAACAATGTGAATTCTTGAAAAGTAAAAGTGACATTTGTACACTATCCAAATGTTTCAATATGTGTCATGTGTTGTTTTTTTCTAAATGAAACACAATCAGAGCTGTCAGTGTTTACTTTGACATGTGCAGATAAAACACACACTATGGTTGACAGTAATGGCACTAGTGACTCTTCATTGATCAATACTGATAGTGGTTTGGTAAATTCGTCTAAATGTGTTGAAAACTTGAGTGTTAAGCATAAAAAATTGTGCCATCAGAACATTGTCACATAAAGGAGTGGACTTTGTTGATGACTTTGACCATTGTGATGTGTGTTTGGCAGGTAAACAACATTGCTTGTCATTCCCTGTCAGTTTGTCAAGAGCTAGTGCCCCACTTGTACTGCTTCATGCAGATACTTGCAGATATATGGAGATGCATTCACTTTTCTTCTTTTGAAGGATGACTGCTGAGGTTATTGCAAAGTATTCTTTATGAAACAGAAGCATGAAGTTAGAGGTTTGATACAGAATTTCATTGTAAAAATTGAAAGAGAACATGACCTGAAAATTAAACTCATTAGGAATGATAATGGACTGTACTGATTTAGGTACTTTTTGAGTAAAAAGGGCGTAACTCAACAAAGAAGCACCATGTACACATCACAGCAAAATGGAAGAGCTGAAAAGGAAATGTGCACCTTGGTTGAAGCTGTGCATTCAATTATTTCAGGACTGCCCAAACATTTCTGTGCTGAAGCAGTTAATATGGTGGGTTATGTACTAAGTCAAACTAGTCCAAGTTCTGTCAGTTGTAAAACACCATTTGAAGCCTTTTATGGCAGAGAATTGCCCTTAGAATATTTGATAATATTTGGTGGTTCACGTGGCTGTCCTTGTACCCAAAGAAAACAGATTGGTACTAGACCCCAAAACAAGATAGATTTATTTATGGGTTATGATAATGATATGAAGAGTACAGAATATTTATACATTCCATAAAGAAAATTCTGCAAAGAAAACTGATGTGCATCAAGAAGTAGTTTTGTTGCTGCCAGCAGTATCTGCAGGAAAGAAGAAGACTGGTGCCCCTATAGTAGAAGTAGATAGTATTTGTTATGACGAAGAGATCATAGATAAAATTTCAGAATCAGTGTGTCAGAAATCGGTACAAATGAGGATTCAGGTTGTGGAAGAAAAGAGAAGTCAGATTAGAGAAGAACAAGAAATCAGTAAAGAGAGAGAAAACAGAGAAGATTCGTGTCAGGATGCAGAGTAAAATGAGGGTGAGGAGAGACGACAGTGAAGAGACCCAAGAGGAATATTTGATGCCCAAATTACTTAGAGGATTATGACTTGGGCCTGTAGACAGCAGTGAATGGTGGTGTCTTGTAGTGATACTGAAAATTGCAAAGATGCCGTAGCAAGAGAGCTGCAAGCCCTGGAAGAAAGTAATACATGCTATTATGTATGTAAGCTCAATGATAGTAATGTTATTGACACAAAGTTGGCTTTTGGGCAGGAAAGAGATAGGAAACGTAATGTTGTTTCTTATAAAGCTTGTATTGCAGGTAAACATCTCCAACAAATATTGACTTATTCAGACATATACAGTAAAAAATTAACTACATTGAGATTATTATTATTATTATTATTATTATTATTATTATTATTATGCATTGAGAATAACTTTCCCATCTATCAACTGGATGCTTGTAGTGCTCTTTTCTGTGGAGAAATAGTTGAAGAGTTTTATGTTAAATCACCTACTGGATGTTGCAATAAAATGAATGAATGAAAGATAAAGTTTGTGAATTTAGAAAGGCTGTGTATGGTTTAGAGAACTTACCAAAAATTGGAATGTTAAATTTCACACAGCAATACCTGGCTTAGGATTTGTAAGGAGTGATTTTGAGTATTTCTGGTGTATAATGACAGGAAATAGCCATAAAACATACTTATTTACATTGATGATATGGTAGCTTCAACTTTCCAGAGTTAAACTAACAAATTAAAGCTGTTATGAAGTGATAACTTTTAAAAGAAGGATTTAGGTCTGATTAGGAACTATTTGGGAATGAATATACAGGGTGGTCCATTGATCGTGACCGGGCCAAATATCTCACGAAATAAGTGTCAAACGAAAAAACTACAAAGAACGAAACTTGTCTAGCTTGAAGGGGGAAACCACATGGCACTATGGTTGGCCCACTAGATGGCACTGCCATAGGACAAACGTATATCAACTGTGTTTTTTTTTAAATAGGAACCCCTATTTTTTATTACATATTCATGTAGTATGTAGAGAAATATGAATGTTTTAGTTGGACCACTTTTTTCGCTTTGTGATAGATGGTGCTGTAATAGTCACAAACATATGGCTCACAACTTTAGACTAACAGTTGGTAACAGGTAGGTTTTTTAAATTAAAATACAGAACGTAGGTATGTTTGATTATTTTATTTTGGTTGTTCCAATGTGATACATGTACCTTTGTGAACTTATCATTTCTGAGAACGCATGCTGTTACAGCGTGACTACCTGTAAATACCACATTAATGCAATAAATGCACAAAATGATGTCCGTCAACCTCAATGCGTTTGGCAATACATGTAATGACAATCCTCTCAACTGCGCGTAGTTTGCCTTTCGTAATGTTCGCACATGCATTGACAATGCACTGGCGTATGTTGTCAGGCGTTGTCAGTGGATCACATTAACAAATGTCCTTCAACTTTCCCCATAGAAAGAAATCCGGGGACGTCAGATCCGGTGAATGTGCGGGCCATGGTATGATGCATCGAAGGCCAATCCACCTATCATGAAATATGCTATTCAGTACCGCTTCAACCACACGTGAGCTATGTGCCAGACATCCATCATGTTGGAAGTACATCGCCATTCTGTCATGCAGTGAAATATCTTGTAGTAATATCTGTAGAACATTACGTAGAAAATGAGCATTCATTGCACCATTTAGATTGCTATCGATAAAATGGGGTCCAATTATCCTTCCTCCCATAATGCTGCGCCATACAGTAACCCACCAAGGTCGCTGATGTTCCACTTGTCGCAGCCATCGTGGATTTTCCGTTGCCCAGTAGTGCATATTATGCCAGTTTACGTTACTGTTGTTGGTGAATGACGCTTCGTCGCTAAATAGAACGCGTGCAAAAAATCTGTCATCGTCCCATAATTTCTCTTGTGCCCGGTGGCAGAACTGTACACGACATGCAATTCCTGGTGCATAGAAATATGGTACGGGTGCAACCGATGTTGATGTAGCATTCTCAACACTGACGTTTTTGAGATTCCCGATTCTCGTGCAATTTGTCTCCTACTGATGTGCAGATTAGCCGCGACAGCAGCTAAAACACCTACGTGGCATCATCATTTGTTGCAGGTCGTGGTTGACATTTCACATGTGGCTGAACACTTCTCGTTTCCTTAAATAACGTAACTATCCGGTGAATGGTCTGGACACTTGGATGATGTCATCAAGGATACCGAGCAGCATGCATAGCACACTCCCGTTGGGCATTTTGATCACAATAGCCATGCATCAACACGATATCGAACTTTTTCGCAGTTGGTAAATGGTCCATTTTAACACGGGTAACGTATCATGAACAAATACCGTCTGCACTGGTGGAATGTTACATGATACCACATACTTATACGTTTGTGACTATTACGGCGCCATCTATCACAAAGCAAAATAAGTGGTCCAACTAAAACATTCATATTTCTTTATGTACTACACGAATATGTAATAAAAAATGGGGGTTCCTATTTAAAAAAACACAGTTGATATCTGTTTGACCTATGGCAGTGCCATCTAGCAGGCCAACCATAGTGCCATCTGGTTTCCCCCTTCAAGCTGGACGAGTTTTGTTCTTTGTAGTTTTTTCATTTGGTGCTAATTTTGTGAGATATTTGGCCCGGTCACTATCAAAGGACCACCGTGTAGTTCAAAATTTAAGGGGGAATACTACTATTATTTGTCAAAGTACCTATCTAGTAAAAGTATTAAAGGTTTTTAATATATTTCAGTGTACAGTAATTCTGTTTCAATTCCCATGGAGGAAAATTTTGATCACAGTGTGTTAAAAAGAGAAAAATCTGAAAATGAAAACGTTGAGGGTAAATCAGACAATCGAAAATCCAGGATGGATTATGACAATATTATGAAAAGGATAGTCACTCACCATATAGCAGAGATGTTGAGTTGCATATAGGCATGACAAAAAAATGACAAGTGAAACACAGGAAAGAAGAGAAAGAAAGATGTACACTAAGCTAACTTTTTGACAGTCTTTTTGTTGTGCCTATCTGTGACTCAGCATCTCTGCTATGTGGTGAGTAGTAACTATCCTTTTCATAATATTGTAACATTGATAATAAGTTGTTTAAAATTAATACGGTCATTGATGTGTGCCATGTTAGGTTCCAGACCAGATATTTGTGTAGCAATAAGTATTCTAAGCAGGGTTCAATCATGTGCATGTCTGAATTTATGGAATGCTTTAGTACATATATTGTTTTATCTTAAGGGAACCCTAAAACTGAGTCTGTTTCTCACTAGTGATCAAAATGTTACCTGTCCTATAATTGGTTATGTTGGTGCTGATTGGGCTAGTGACAGAGTAGATAGAAAGTCCACTTTTCAAAGTTTTGGGTTGTAGTGTTTGATGGGCATCTAAGCAGCAGCCCACTATGTCTCTGTCAACAGAATCAGAATTTGTAGCCTTAAGTATGGCAACTAGTGAAGCGTGTTGACTAAGTAATGTGTATTATGTAGTCTTTCTGGCAGTCAAAGAGCTGTTGCCTTTTCTGAAGGTAATGTGCCAGTAATAAGCCTTTGTAAGAACCCACAGTTCCATCATACAGATGTCAAAATCGTATTTGTTAGGGAGAAAGTGTTTGCTAAGAATGTTGTCTAAAGTACCCCATTAGCACAAATGAGCAGCAAACTGATTTTCTGATGAAGCAACTAGGTAAAATAAAATTTGAAAAATTTAGAGCCTTGCTGGACGTACTTAAAGCTTGTAATTTACTTTTTGTAACACTGATAATTAATGTTGTTGTGTGAATGTTGTCATATGGTGGCAATGCGGTTTTTTCTTGTTTTGTTTAACTTCCATTTTTCAACTCTTCTTTATATATAAATAGTCTGTGTACATTATCATCTGCCAATGAGTGTAAGTTACAACATATTTAAATAAACTCTGCACAAACAGACTTATTATTGACCTTCATTTCCTGCACCTGATTACATTAACATTGAATGTTGAAAGCTGTTAAACATTGTTTCAAATAAAGATTTTCACCCAGGTACCTGCCACTGTAGTACACCACCAATTAAGTAATCAGATGTTCACTACCCATGAAAGGCAGGGCTTCCTATTTGAATCAGACTGCAACACAATTATAACTTTGTGTACACGTTCCATTTTCAGATATTTTTCCAAACATTGAATTATAATGTCATTCTTCAGCTTCAGATAGTTGGGGCTACTGTCAGAAAGTGAACCAGTAAGTCATAACCACCCACAATACAAGAAGGAATACGGAACATTGTATTACAAAGTAATGAATCCGTAGATTTGTTGCAGCTGATTTGTCTACAGCTCATAAAAACTAAGACGTTTTTGAATTCTTTTCTTTCTGCCAGTGAGTTTTTGAAATTTTATCATTGTAAGTGTTTGTGAAAATGTGAGTAGAACACTTCTGTCTCAATCATTTAAATAAATGGTGCAAGTATTGAAAATAAAATGTCGAACACGTTAGTGTCACCTGCAGTTAAGTTGTTTTCTGGAGGTATTTACCACAAAACAATCTGCACAGTCTATAAGTGAAATAAGGTATGTGGACAAAAAATTAGAAACTGCAGACTGTGTCAAATTCCTTGGCGTGTTAGTCAATAAAAACCTGTTATGGAGTTGCCATGTGGACAACATACTGGGTCGACTAAATAGCCTTGTATATATTATGAATATCTTGTATAGTATTACTGATTTAGCTGTAAGAAAAACTGTATATAATGCATATTTTGTTTCAGTCATCAGGTATAGTATAATTTTCTGGGGGTCTGAAAAAACAAATTTACTTAGAGCTTTTAGACTACAAAAAAGAATCATCCGAGCAATGGTGGGAGCAAAACCAAAGCAACACTGCAAACCTTTATTTGTAAAACTGGATCTAATGAGCATTCCAAGCATATACATCTATGAAACTCTCACTTTCACGAAAAGAAACCCACAACTTTTTGCGGGCAACTTCTTCTTGCATCAATATGATACAAGACATAGAACGAGCTACATGTTACCTACCCACCGTTTAAAATCACATGAAAAAACCCCATACTATATGGGCATGAAATTTGTAAATAAAATATGGAAAGATATGGATGACCCAAATATAAAAGGCACCAAAAGAGACCTGGAAAAATATCTGAAAGATAAATATTACTATAGTGTAGAAGATTTCATGAATGGTAACAATGCATTATAATTGTAATTAAAATACCTCTTTGAAGATGTTACACCATGTATATTATTAGTTTATTGTCTATTTTTAGTATTGTTATATATAGTGTAAAAACTGACAAGTCACCTATGTCACAATCTTTGATTGTATAAGGCATGTTATGTGATAATAAAAATTGAATTGAATTGAATCATAATTATGTGTAGTTTAAATTAAATAAAACTCTTCTCTGGAGAGTATTTTGTTATCTAAGTTCCATCAGTTTTTAGGATGATAAATTATTTTAAAATTTGCTGAATTTTTACTTAATTGAAACATCACTGCCCTTATTTTTTATCTGAATTTTAGTCCAGTGATTTATAATCTTGAATTTTTCTACTATCCTGCACAAATTCAATAATTTCTTTGTTCTTCAGAATTTTCATAAATGTGATTTAAATTGCCACATAATAAATGAAAATTGTAATTTAAAGTTACTGATGTATTTCAACTACTGTTTTTGAGATTTGTTGTGTGATCATGTAAAATACATACTTTATTTTTTTTCAGAACTGGATCATAATCATTTTGAGATGCTGCCTGATGGTTGGGTTCAAGTGAATCACAATAGTGGTAT
The DNA here is from genome assembly GCF_023864345.2 of Schistocerca serialis cubense. Classification (NCBI taxonomy): domain Eukaryota; kingdom Metazoa; phylum Arthropoda; class Insecta; order Orthoptera; family Acrididae; genus Schistocerca; species Schistocerca serialis. The sequence continues at coordinate 415,981,634 of NC_064646.1, forward strand.
GCCTGTTTTCCTGCATAAACAAACACGTGTATGTACACTTGCCAAACCATACTTCCTTGGACCTGGAAGTGCAAGGGTGGGTTCAAACTACTTTGTCAAATATCCTGTGTCGTGCAGATACTATGCAGATCACGTCACATTACCTACAGTGTAATGGTGTTTTAACACTTGAAGACTCTTCTAAAAAAGATATCTCTCTCTCTCTCTCTCTCTCTCTCTCTCTCTCTCTCTCTCTCTGGGCAACCCAGTCCATCCATCCTATACTAAGTTTTCTGTGGTTTGTCTAAATCACAAATGCTGGGATGCTTTCTTTGAAAAGGACGTGGCCTATTTCCTTCCCCACCCTTTGCGAATTCGAGATCATGTTTCGTCTCTAATGATCTTGTCATTGATGGGATGTTAAATCCAAATTTTCCTTCCCTTCTTCTGGGCCTAAACAGAAAAATACTTTGTGAGCTGACAGTTGAATTCCTGGCACATGTTAATGTGAAAAATTTATAATCTTGTTTAAGCAGTCAGGGGCATTGACGATAAACTTCTGCTGGGGAGACTAAATTTTCATAATATTAATGACATAATCCTTGCTACATAGCGCCTTTCGTAACAGAAAACGATCACTTTGGAAAACTGCACCAGAGGAATAAAACCAAACACAGAATTGAAAATGGAATATTCAAGAATTCTCTTCTGTTGTTGTCACACATATATGTGACTATCCAAAGATTTTACAATATTGTAAATTTGCCAGCAACACAAGCATTTTAATCAAAAGCCCAAACTGTACAGTACCAACAATCTCATGGAAAGTAGTGCATATTAAATTATTTCTTACGAATGAATGTCTGCCGATGATGAGGAACAACTGTTTATTAATTCAGTTACCATGGACATAAGTAATAGAGAAGAAAGAGTCACTTCTAAACAAGAAATTAGGTTACACCGTATTCACCAGTAAGAAGGCTTAGTCAGTCTGGTTTTAATTGCTGAAGTAGGATTGTCTCATGGTGTCCCTAACTGCCTAATCCCACAAGGCAGGGGTCCTTGGTGAGTAATGGCAGCACCCAATGATAACTGAGCAGTTAGAGGATGTAAAGTAGGCAGTGTCCAGCGAGTCTGTGGTCACGGTATGAGCGGTGGCTGTGCAGTGACGGAGTAGTGGCTCATGGAGTGTGAGGTAGTGGACTCCCAATACTGTGGTCTGTGGCAGGCAATGGCAAGGAGACTCGAGAGTGTACTGCTGGCGAAGTCCTCCTGGGCTGTGAGTGGTGGTGCTGCTAATTTGGCTGCTAGGAACTCACAGAACGACTGGTTGGCCGATTAAATAGATGCCCAGTGGAGGCATACATGGACAGTTTCCCGGAAGCACATAACCAACTTAGGAATTAGGTCCTTAAATGTGGTGGCACCTGGAGTGACGTTGGTGCTGCAGTATTATGCAATGCTTTCCGTAAGTCAGCCAGGAAATATGGTTATGTTTACTGGCCGTGGGCATGGAGTATTGCATTTGTTTTGTGGTGAGACAGCTGCCAGAAGGCTATATGTGGTGCAGTACAGTTGAATTGTGCTGGGACATTTCACTGATATTAAAAAGAGACATTAATGGCCATACACTGAATTTAACAATAAGTTTAAAGTTAGTAGATGCCCAATTGGACAGCAAGTAAACCCTTGCAATACCAATAGAACTGAGTTGGGGGAGGGGCGGGGGGGGGGGGGGGGGGGGGGGCGGAGGCGGTGTGCTATATGCCCACCTTTTGAAAACATTGGAATCTAGGCAGTTACTTTATATTTTAAAATTTTAGACACATATTTATTGTTTTAATGAATTCTACCAGATTCATACAAGTTTTAAATTCTCCCCTTAAACTTTACCAAAAATGGAAGTCTCAGTAGTAGCTGTAACTTTCCCCAATGAGTGTCTTATTCAGTATTTCCATGATAATGGCCTTAATTACACATCAATATCTCTTTGAAAAGTATTTTGACAGTAAAAATCAACAACAATGACTGAAATTTGCATTTTTCAAACTTCTTTTTAATTGTTATAAAGTGGTAGTACATGTTATTGAAAGTGCCTTGATATTTCTAAGAGTGTGGTAAAATGTATTTTCAAGCTATGGACTTGAATTACACATCTGTACATCTTTGAAAATTATATTGTTAATATAATTCAGTGACAATTGAGAATTTTTTAAGGGTGGGCATGAAGTAGTGCGCTTATGGAAAATGCCTTGCTATTGCTATGGTTTATATATAGAGTCAACTAACAAACCAATCAAGCATGTTTTAAACGTGGCAGTATTTGTCATTGTATTGACATGAAGACAAGTGTGTTAACGTACTTTTACGTGCTTTCCTGAAGTAGGACAGTTAAATTAACTTAAGTACCTATTTAGAAAAAGAGAGCAATCTATAAGAATATATCTTGCAGAGGTCTCCTTGATCATCTTGGCATTCTTTCAGTCACCTCCAAGAAAATTTAGTTCATAATGGTATATGTTCAAAATAATAAAAATCGGTTGCAAATGATGTGCAGTTTTTAAAGTGCAAAAAAAAGTCCAAAAATACGTTTCATGTATATTTTGCCTCCTTGCCTAGAGCTCAGACTGGGACAATCTACTCAGATATGAGTTCTTTAATGAGATAAAAACAGGAATGACATGAAAATTGGCAACTGCTGTATGCATTTTAGCCAGCTGATAATTTAGTCATAAAAAATTAATACTACTGCAACATCACCATTGAGAATGTGTATTCCAAATGGGCCTCTTATTTCTGTATTTGTGTGGCATGTAGATACCCCCCCCCCCCCCTCCCTCTGCCCCAGTGTAGGCAAACAGAATATCCATAATAGTTTAAGGGTTATCAATTGACAGTATAGTGAAAGACGTTATTCCACTCCTTTAATTTATACCTTGATTTGTTCTACATCCCTGAAGATCCTTGTTTGTGATGAAGTCTATTGAACCATTTAAGTGACTGGTTAAAGTCAGCTGCTTTATTAAGAATAAGTCCCTAAGTGGATTACAAGGACTTGATGGATTTAAAACTGTACATTATGTGAAATCTGTATTTGTGCCTCAGAGATCATATTCGTGCAAAATGTTCTTTTCTCTATAACTTCCTACTGTACATAAAACTCAGCAGATACCTGCAATAAATTTTTTAACCATAACTTGTGTAAGTAGTGAGAATATAATTATAACAAGAACAAAAATAGTTTCAGATTGTTAATCTGATAGCTGTCCTGTTTTATTTTTCACACAGAAACATGAGATTCCACTGAGTGCTATACCGTGCCTGCAGTATCGCCGTGCGCTGGAAGCAAAGAATGCAGCTACTGAAAGAAGCTCCGGAAATCAGTCAGAAAAAGCTGATGCAACACAACTGGGTATGTTAACTAAATCTGAAAAGTAAAATAATGGTTCCTGTCCTAGAAATGTTTAGGTCTGTTTTATCCATTCAGATGGAAAATAGTTTTACGAAGTACCACTCAATCTACATAAAAATTCCAGTTTTAGTTTTTTTTTTTTTTTTAATGGATTTAGTATGTAGAAGATAAGATTCATAACTTTTTATGTGCTTGTCTGTTGCTTCATGCTTCCTCTGTACAGTGATTTGTTTTCATACAATTTATGGAATAATTAAATCAGTTTGGAAATAATTTTTCCGTGTGTGATCACCTCAGTTGTTCTGGTTTTGTGGAACCCAAAAGTCATAGGGTGTCTAGAGTTTAGTGACTGCCAACTTTTGATCAAATAGTACTTCATTCACCAGCATCGAATTCTGATGAGCCAAAACCACAGCCCACCATGACGTATGCCTCCTGGTTGTGTTGTGGGCACGTGACACAGTAAGGAAAAAATGTAAGTGGAAAAGAGACAAATGGGCACTATTATAGCGAAGATACGGGCCGCAAATGCAGAAATCCATTGATATAAGTGGTTTTGACAAAGGACACATTGTTATGGTCCTGCTGCTTGGAAATAAGAATCTTTGGAATGGTGAAGCTTGGCACCTGTTGTCGTACTGCTGTCGTGAGCACATTTAAAAAGTGGTTGAGTGTTTGGAGGATTGTGAAATAATGAATAGGCCATTTGGTATTGGGCAACCATGTCCCATCACAAAATGTAGAGGTGAGAGGGTCCCCTGCTGTGTATTCCAGGATAGACAGCGATCTGTGGCAGATCTGACGATAGAGTACAATGATGGTGCAGGCACAAGTGTTTTGGAACACACTGTTCAAAGGCCAATGTTGAACATGGAGCTCCACATCACATAACCCATATGTGTTCCTGTGTTGACCTAGTGACATCATCATCATCATCTTTGACAGTTTCGAGCCTCTGGCCGGGTCTGTCTGGAACGTAAGTCTCTCCATCGCCTTCTGTCTTGCCACCATCTCTCCGTCTTCGCCTTGGTCTAGTTTTTTCCTTTCTTCTGGATGCATTCCTCTACTCCTTTTAGCCATCTGTCTCTCAGTCTTCCTCGTGGTCTCTTTCCTTCCAGTTTCATTTCGTGTATCCTCCTGGGTATCCTCTTCTCCTCCATTCTCTTAACGTGTCCATACCATCTCAGCCTTGATTTCTCTATCTCCTCCTGTAATGGTTCCACCTTCATTAACTCTCTGATCCTGTCTTTTCTTAACCTGTCTATCTTTGTCACTGTTTCTCAAGAATTTCATCTCACTAGCTTGTACTTTGCTTTTCTCTCTTCCTTTCATAACCCAGGTTTCTGATGTATGTGTCAGGATCGGGACATAGTATGACCGGTACATAACCTTTTTACTGAATTGGTGTACATCCTTGCTCCATATCAGGCTTCTGACACTCTTCCAAAATCCTTCTACTTTTCTCCCCCTCTCATTTATTTCTCTTTCATTTTTTCCTTCTTCCTGTATCAGGCTTCCTAGGTACTTGAAACTCTCCAGTCTCCTCGATCGTTCCCCACCAATTGTTACTCCAGTTGTTCCTATATCATTCTTTCTTGTTGTGATAACCATCTCACTGAAACTTCCTGGGAGATTAAAACTGTGTGCCGGACCGAGTATCGAACTCGGGACCTTTGCCTTTTGTGGGCAAGTGCTCTACCATCTGAGCTACCCAAGCACGACTCACGCCCCGTCCTCACAGTTTTACTTCAGTTTTACTTCCACCAGTACCTCGTCTCCTACTTTCCAAACTTCACAGAAGCTCTCCTGCGAACCTTGCAGAACTAGCACTCCTGGAAGAAAGGATATTGTGGAGACATGGCTTAGCCACAGCCTGGGGTTTGTTTCCAGAATGAGATTTTCACTAATCTCTGTGAAGTTTTGAAAGTAGGAGATGAGGTACTGGCAGAAGTAAAGCTGTGAGGACGGGGCGTGAGTCGTGCTTGGGTAGCTCAGATGGTAGAGCACTTGCCCGCAAAAGGCATAGGTCCCGAGTTCGAGTCTCGGTCCGGCAAACAGTTTTAATATGCCAGTTTCATATTAGTGCACACTGCACTGCAGAGTGTAAATCTTCACTAGATGTAACCCCAACTAACTTCCTCTTGTTCTCTGACTAGAAACTTTGCTTGGTGGGAAGACATTTTCCTCAAGTGAGAGAGTGATTGTGCAGTCAACATATATTTTGTAGAGTTTGACAGAACCTAGTTTTCAGGTGGGATGAAAAAGCTGGAGAATCACTGGATCAAGTGTATATCTCTTAAAGAAGACTATGTTGAGAATAAACAAGAGTTGTTTATGGAACAAACCTTTTTTCTCACTTTTTTACCAGACTTATCAGACCACCCTCATACATCAAACATGGCAAAATGGCGCTACCCAAAACCAGCACCGAGGCAACACTGGTGACCATAGGCCATAGATAACAGGGGTGAACAACAGATGTGGAGGCGTGTACATGCAAATAAATCTGCAACTATTGAGAAACTGACCACCCAGATGAAGCAAGGGGCTAACAACAGTGTCTCCTTAATGACAGTTATGTGAACACTGCTGGTTCCTGGTTCATGCGCGTATGTTGGCTGCTTTTCATTGGTTACAAAGGCTGGAGTTTGGACAGAATTGTGACAGATGGCCTTTTCAGTTGAATCATGTTTTATGCTCCATCAGTGTGAAATGTTTGAAAGCAAACACACAGCAACAATCATTGGAATGGTCCAGGCCGGAGGAGGGAGCATTGTTGCTGGGAATGCTTTTGTGGCATTCCCTGGGTGATCTCATCTTTTTGGAAGGCATCAACACAAGTATACTTCTACCCTTGGGGACTCTGTCCACCTTTACATGCAGTTTGTTTCTCTTGGGCACAATGGCATTTATCAGCAGGACAGTGCACTGTGTCAGAGCTTGCAGTGGACATGCATGGTTTGAAGAGCAACAGGGTGAGTTTACCATATTCCTCTGGCCACCAAAATTCCAGTATTTAAGCCCAATCAAGAATTTGTGGGATCACCTTGATGATGCTGTTCACACCGTGGATCCTCAGCTGAGAAACATAGTGCAATTGGTCACGACACTAGAGTGACATGGCTCCACGTCCCTGTCGGTATCTTGTAGAACCTCATTACCTTTCTTTCTGCACATCTCACAATGGTCCATGCAGCAAAATGTGATTATTCAGGCTTTGACAGGCGCTCACATTAATGTTGCAGGCAGTGTATAAAAGAAATGAAACATACCACATTAAACATATATCAGTTTAGGCAGTGTACTGTCTGATTTCCATGAACAAATGTATCATGGATTAGTGCTCCCATTTAGTAAGGCAGCCTGGCATCACAACTAAAAATTTTAGAATTAGGCTCACAGTCATTTTATGTATCTAAAATAAACAAAAAAAGTACTATGTAGTAGCGTAACAGTGGAACTACTTTAACATATGATACACTATTGGCTATTAAAATTGATACACCAAGAAGAAATGCAGGTGATAAACGGGTATTCATTGGACAAATATATTATACTAGAATTGACATGTGATTACATTTTCACGCAATTTGGGTGCATAGATCTTGAGAAATCGGTACCCAGAACAACCACCTCTGGCCATAATAATGGCCTTGATACGCCTGGGCATTGAGTTAAACAGAGCTTGGATGGCGTGTACAGGTACAGCTGCCCATGCAGCTTAAACACGATACCACAGTTCATCAAGAGTAGTGACTGGCGTATTGTGACGAGCCAGTTGCTCGGCCAACATCAACCAGATGCTTTCAATTGGTGAGAGATCTGGAGAACGTGCTGGCCAGGGCAGCAGTCGAACATTTTCTGTTTCCAGAAATGCCCGTACAGGACCTGCAACATGCGGTCATGCATTATCCAGCTGAAATGTAGGGTTTCGCAGGGATTGAATGAAGGGTAGAGCCACGGGTGGTAACACATTTGAAATGTAACGTCCACTGTTCAAAGTGCCGTCAGTGACAACAAGAGGTGACCGAGACGTGTAACCAATGGTCCCCCTTACCATCACGCCGGGTGATATGTCAGTATGGCGATGATGAATACATGCTCCAATGTGCGTTCACCATGATGTCGCCAAACACGGATGCGACCATCATGATGCTGTAAACAGAACCTGGATTCATCCGGAAAAATGATGTTTTGCCATTCGTGCACCCAGGTTCGTAGTTGAGTACACCTTCACAGGCACTCCTGTCTCTGAGCAGCGTCAAGGGTAACCGCAGCCATGGTCTCTGAGCTGATAGTCCATGCTGCTGCAAACATCATTGAACTATTCATGCAGATGGTCTTGCAAATGTCCCCATCTGTTGACTCAGGGATCAAGACGTGGCTGCATGATCCGTTACAGCCATGCAGATAAGATGCCTGTCATCTGGACTGCTGGTGATACGAGACTGTTGGGATCCAGCATGGCATTCCGTGTTACCCTCCTGAACCCACCGATTCCATATTCTGCTAACAGTCATTGGATCTCGACCGACACGAGCAGCAATGTCACGATATTATAAACCACAATTGCGATAGTCTACAATCCGACCTTTATCAAAGTCAGAAATGTGATGGTACGAATTTCTCCTCCTTACACGAGGCCTCACAACAACGTTTCATCAGGCAACGCCGGTCAACTGCTGTTTGTGTATGAGAAGTCGGTTGGAAACTTTCCTCATGTCAGCACGTTGTAGGTGTCGCCACCGGCTCCAACCTTGTGTGAATGCTCTGAAAAGCTAATCATTTGCATATCCCAGCATCTTCTTCCTGTCTGTTAAATTTTGTGTCTGTAGCACGTCATCTTTGTGGTGTAGCAATTTTAATGGCCAGTAGTGTATATTATCATATAAGAGATAGCGTAACATTATTTTTTCTTCCAGTGTACAAACATCTAATAGTTACATTGTGAAATTTATTATATAAATATTATATAAATAGGAATTTTAAAACATGATGATGACTATATGAGGACTGCATGCAGCATAGGTGTTAAAATATTGCTGTGAAAAAACATTCCAGTTTTCTTCCAGTATATTTAGAGGATAGTTATTTGGAGCCTTATGTAAAATCTTTAATTTTTCTGTCTGGCATATTTTGTGTTAATGGACATTCATATGGTTACCGAGGGCACTTTCTATTCATACATGTGTTCTGTAAAACACGCCACTAAAAATTTTTATGTTAGCAGTTGTGACTGATAGCAGTGACACTTTTGATTCTATGGTTGCCATGCTTCTTTGGTTGTCTTATGAAGTTAAAATGTTCAGAAGTGTTGTACAATTACCTGAGATGCTATAGCTGTGGGAGACAAGTATCTTTAAGATGCTCAAGATAGCAAAGGACAAAGGCCATCTTGAAAGGCTGCCTGCAGGAATCTGTTTGTGGTCCAGGGGGTTGGGATGTAGCATTGGAGCCTATGCTACAGAAGTTACATGGCAGTGGTAACATAAGTGGACTGGTAGCATTTGCAGATGATGTGCTGTTCTTTGTAAGAGATGAGTTGAAAGAATTACAGAAGACAGGTGTAATGCAGCTCTCCGTAAACTTGAGGGATGGTGTTGTTGAAATGCTAAATTGTCACCATCACCTCACAAAACTACATACTTCCTGTTGAAAGGGACCCTACTAAGAAATTCTAAAATATAATTAAATGATTTAATGATTAGTGTATGTGTAGTAATGATGTATCTATGGGTATACACAGATGAATGTTCTAATTTCACACATCATATAGAGGAGACAAGCTGGAAAGATAAAACTGCAATGCTAAAATTGTAAGAATCACAAATAGACAATTTCAACTTCCTTGAAAACAATGAGAGCATACCACCAGTATATATTAGTGCCAGTTGTATGATACAGAGTGAGCATATGAGCCGACAGGTTACAGCTTGTGAAGCTAGTTTCAATACTGAGAAGGATGGAACAAGGTTTCTGCTAAGATGAATAGCACCTATTGTACGGCCCTGAAGGGTGGGTTGTTGGTAATTTGAACAATACGCCCACTGGACTTAGAAAACAATAAAAGAGGAAACCTGTATTGGTTAATGGAAAGTGATCAGTTGGAAGTAGGAAATATTCTTGAAATTGAAACCAGCAGGAAAAACTCGCATTTTACAACTGTGGCAGAATGAGTGGCACACTTCAGACACAGGCAGGAGTATGTTTGAATTTCTCTCCAACATCAGGAAGAGAATATGAATTACATTTCTTCACCAATTGGGTGCACTGCAATGTTACATGACTAGTCATGGGTTGTGTGTTACATATAGGCGTAAAATCAAAAGACAGGTGAGTGATAGTTGCGCCAGTAGCAATGTGGGCACTCTGGAGAATATGTTGTGAGGGCCATGCACTCTGCAAAGATGCAGCAGGTAGTCAGGAATCGAGGATGCTGGATCACAAAGTAGCAGTGAGGAACCAGCTGATGTGGCACATCTTTGATGATGCACTGCAACCCCAGTATCCAGGAAAGTCAAGTGGATCTCATGAAGCTTTCAACACCATGTGAGCATGCTGCCAGCCCTGTACTTCAACATTACATTTTGTGTAGTTGGAGAGAAGGCTACAGAGGTCAGTAACCACTGAAGAAAACAATCTTCATAAGTAACTGCCATGTTAGTGCAAGTGACTACAGAAATGTAAGTTATTAAAAGTTAGAGTGAACCATGGAATTAGTTGCCAATGTGGACATGCTGCTGATGTGATGCACTATGCCCAATGATTCCAACGGACAATGGTTGCCAACTGGGATGGTTTTAAGGTGGGTGCTGTAGTGGAAACAACCTTCAGTAATTTAGATGTACACTATGTGATCAAAAGTATCAGGACACCTGGCTGAAAATGACTTAAAAGTTCATGGTGCCCGCCATTGGTAATGCTGGAATTCAGTATGGTGTTGACCTACCCTTAGCCTTGATGACAGCTTCCACTCTCGCAGGCATACATTCAGTCAGATGCTGGAAGGTTTCTTGGGAAATGGCAGCCCATTCTTCATGGAGTGCTGCACTGAGGAGAGGTATTGATGTCAATTGGTGAGGCCTGGTGCGAAGTCAATGTTCCAAAACATCCCAAAGGTGTTCTATAGGATTCAGGTCAGGACTCTGTGAGGCCAGTCCATTACAGGGATGTTACTGTCATGTAAACACATCAGTGTAGGCCTGTGCTGTGATAGTGCCACGCAAAACAATGAAGAGTTCAAACCCCCTCCATGAAAAACATGGCCACACCATAACACCACCACCTCGAAATTTTACTGTTGGCACTACACATGCTGGCAGATGACGTTCACTGGGCATTTGCCATACCCTCACCCTGCCGTCGGATCGCCACATTGTGTACCGTGATTTGTCACTCCACACAACATTTTTCCACTGTTCAATCGCACTTCTTACACCAAGTGAGGTGTCGTTTGGCATTTACCGACATGATGTGTGGTTTATGAGCAGCCGCTCGACCATGAAATCCAAGTTTTCTCACCTCCTCCCTAACTACTATGGTACTTGCAGTGGATCCTGATGCAGTTTGAAATTCGTATGTGATGGTCTGGATAGATGTCTGCCTATTACACATTATGACCCTCTTCAACTATCAGCGGCCTGTCAGTCAAGCGATGAGATAAGCCTGTACAGTTTGGTGCTGTATGTGTCCCTTCACATTTCCACTTCACTATCACATCAGGAACAAGTGGACCTAGGGATGTTTAGAAGTGTGTAAATCTCGCGTACAGACCTACGACACAAGTGACACTCAATCATCTGACCACATTCAAAGTCCACGAGTTCTGTGGAGCACCCCATTCTGCCCTCTCACGATGTCTAATGACTACTGAGGTCGCTGATATAGAGTAGGTGGCAGCACAATGTACCTAATGTGAATAACATGTGTTTTTGGGGGTGTCTGGAAACTTTTGATCACATAGTGTATCGACTCCGCAAGGAAGTGAGGACCCTAATGAGTGTAAAAAATGAGAACTGTACCAGTTTTAATCATGGAAGTAGCAGTACCAACAGTACTACTAGAAAATAAGTAACTGTATATGGCAGATGGCTCCAACTTGAGTGCCTGCCCACAAGCAATCAAACATCTGATGACAGCGGTGGGTAGGGATGTTCAAACAACTGAGACACGGGCAGCCAGGCAGCAGTGCTATAGACTACACAAGCATACTGTCCTGTCCCCTTGGAAATGAGCAGACATGGCCAAGTGGTTAAATAATGTGCAGAAAGTGTGTAATTGGGCTACCTGGTGGGTAGCCTGTACTAGGTGCATGTGTCCACGAGTGAGCTGATAGGCACCCACCACCACCAATACCCCATGGAGCAGCACTGGAACAGTGTAGGTTAAGGGATCAACAGTTGTCATCTAGTGGTAGAAAGCAGCATTTTTCCCCCTCTCACATTTTGTGTTTCTTTTATATACTAAGAGTTTTTTCCTTTTTGTTGCAAGAAAGTTCTTACAGAATGTAAATATTTTAGGATTATAGGAGATGACTCACTGAAAAGCAGAAGCATTGAGTCGTTGATAGGCACATGCAAAAGATTGAAAATTTGCTGGTTCTTGGAGTTATCCTTTGACGAATTAGAGAAACACACACACACACACACACACACACACACACACACACACACACACACACACACACACCTAGCAAAATTTATGTTTAAGATTTCATGTTTGAGAAGCAGGCAGAAACTTCAATATCTGGATTTAGAGAGCATGTATATGAACATGCCAAAAATGCCCTTTGTGATCATCTGAACGAAAGACTGTCCATATATGGAAAAAGTTTAAAATTTTTGCCTCAGGAACTAAAAAGCCATTCTTCAAATTCTCTAGAAGAAATGGAAATCATTGTTCATGACAAGATAGAGCAGCATTTCCGATTAAACTGGTACTTTGTCAACTTTCTAAAAATATTGTTTGAGCCATAGGGCAAGTACAGTGGACCATGTTGGAAGATGCTTACCTGTCCTCCAGTGTGTTGTGTACGTTGGCCCTAAACTATGGTGTACATATACATTCCTTCAGTGTTACACATTAAGAAAATATGACAGCAATTCCATTGTCCAGCATCCATGTCAGTTTTAATATTGTAACACTGTTGATATATATTGTTGCAATTAAGTCATCATTATGATCAATAATTCATATTTTACAAAATAAATAATTGTAAATAAAAGATATAAAAAATAATCTGGCAACATAAGAAAACCAGAAAAAATAAGTCATCCCCAGGACGCATTACTTTAATAATATATAACACTGCCTCTAGCGTCTGTTTGGCAAGGAAGAAGAATTCACAAGTTATGTCATATATGCCATTGACAGCTGATGTAACTCATTGATGATCAGATCCTGTAGAGGTATAAAATTGTCGCATTATTGGTTGTTATGTTTCACACACTGTTAAAATCAGGTAATTTAGCGGACTAGTTGACATTTAATATGGTGTTTGACTGTTAATGAAACCAGGAACCTGCGTGTGCAACCATGTGAACACAGTTCTTGTCCTCTTGAGAGCGTCTACAGAATACTCATGAGGTAAAATCTTGACTTGGTGGTCCACAATGCAGCTGTCAGCTACCCTTCAGTTTCTGTGCTGTTTCACCCACTGAAGATGTGCCACTGTTATCAGGGGCCTTTTGCGAGGTGCATCACTCCAAATGTCCATTGGATGCAGTTCTCTTCACCATGTTAGCGGCACTGATAAACCTCAGCGTTGAGTGCCCATAAGCTCCAAACACACACACACACACACACACACACACACACACACACACACACTATTCAGCATCTATTTGTGATGGATCTGCGTTCACTGAGAGTGGAAATTCCTTTTGGATTTGAAACTGATTACCATTGTCAAGGAATCTTTGATCCCTGCTGGCTACATGTCTGCCCTCTTATGTGGCTGCATGTGCTACACCATTTCTTAAAGGCACAAGGGACAGTCTACACTGATACTCCAAAAAATAGTGCAACTTCATTTATGGGGTTTTCATGGCACTTCCAAACACAGTAGTTTCTTTCTGTAACAGCCTTCCTTGCCCACTCATTTCTACTTCACAGTTAGCCAGGAAAGTAGATTGTTTGGAACATCTGCCAGAAACATGCATCGGCAGTCAGGACTCGGCACGGTGTTGTCATTCACTGCCTCATGGCCGATCCTGTCATCTGTCAATATGGTAAGTGCTGATGCCACGGGCTAGGTTTTTCATAGAGTATGCTGAATATTGAGGACTGGGCCCTCTCACAGCACTTAAATATAGCCATTAAAATGCTCAAAAGATAATGATATTGGTCTCTCTCTGATAAGGTAGTGTTGATTCAAAGTACTGAACCCTTTGGACATCTTGATGTCTAGGGTACGACCACTGTTAGACTTACAATACACGTGACCACTATTGGAAGGACTGACATAAATGTAATGAAATTATCATAGTTTGTTGTGATTTACTGGTGCAAGACCTGGAAACATGAGACCCAAGTCAGCTGAGCCACAGCTATGGATGACGCACTTTGCTGCACCCACTTGTGGACTTGGAGTGTCCACCTATGCCTAGGAACTTGCAGCAAGCTGACCTGGTACCATTTACCTGATATGTTGTTAGGTGGGCCATTCTGATGACCTTCTGCTGTTTTACTTTATCTCCATTACATTTCTGCTATTCTGAAACACTTCCACATAAACTCATCTTATTGTGCTGATTGCGCACAACACTTCACTGCCATGACTTTTGTCAGCAGTGGAGCATCACATCACTGCATGGTACCAGTTCTACGCCATCCAGAGCACTCCAAAGTGATCAGTGTAGTATTTTAGAAGTATGACTAGCATTTCATCTGCTGAACTTAACTTTTACAATGGAAGGAGAAAAAAAAAGTTATGCTATGTCTTATTTAATGTCATGTCATTCCAGTGTCACGCGAGTGCATAGTACATTCTCTTAGTTTTATAGATTTTTATTTATATGGAATGACTAGAAGCCTAATACTGATATTTTCTTAGATGTTATATTTGAACTTTAACATGAAAGGTTCAACACACTAATGCCTCGTAATGGAAACCTCAGATTTTTTGATCCTTAGTGTGAAGCTTAGCCACTGAGCCACCAATTTTATAAAATAAAAAGTGTGATCAAAACAGAAAATTATATTAATTAGTTCTCCAAGAATGTTTTATTTTGTAATTTCATTTAAGCATCAGTTGGATATGACATTGTAGTCTGTGTAATAAAGAGAATCTTATGGTTTACAGAAAACAATTCTGGATTTCCAAATGCCTCCATTGAAACCCTTCAAGAGAACAAGGAGAAACAGTCATTAAGCCCTATACAAGTCAGAGAATATTGTGAGAAGCTTTTCCAGTTTAAAGTTGTTAAAGTTCTCAGATTTAAGTAAGTACTTGATTGAATATTATGTTAATTCTCTCTCTCTCTCTCTCTCTCTTTGAGATGTAAAGATTAAATTTATTTTTGACTATGTTGTTCTCACATTTTTCAGTACTTAGATTTTTTTGGTCTTTACTATTAAGTTTCATCTTTATCCATGTTTTTTTAATTATTTTTGTTTGTCATTATTCTTTTCTCTTCTTCTTCTTTTTCTTCTTCTTCCTGCTCTTCAGCTGGTTTTAAACCTCGTTTAAGATTTATTTTTGTCCTTGTAGTATACCTGCAATTTTCTTCTGTTGAGTGTTATCATTTTACTTCCTCAAATTTCCTTGTAGAGCCTTCCATGAGATCGTGTCCCATTCACCTTTCTGTCTTGATACTCCATGAAGCCCTCTTCTTTCATCATACTGAACATCACTAGCAACGAGAAAGTTCCTAATGACCTTTAGCTGTAGCTAAAAGAAGGTCTTGTTCATTTTGTGCACATGTTCGTCCCTCAGAGCCTCTTCTTCATTGTGAATGATGACCAGATGTTGGTATAATTCAGAGTATTTGTTATTAATAAGGCATAATAATAATGTATAATTGGAACTTCTTTTTAATTATTTCATTTATTGTATTATTATTTTATGTATGTTTTGCGGTTTTCTGCTTGTAGTCTGTGATCAGATATTTATTTAGATGTTGTTTTTTTTTTCAAGAAAGGAGTAGGATATGGCTGCATGTGTAAATTTAATCATTTTTATAGATATTCTTAATGACCTGACTTGTGTCTGAGTGGCATATACTTAGCTGTTAATAGGAGGGGGCTTCAAAAAGTAGGTTGCACATTATTATGGTAGACCAAGTAATGTTAATTTTGCACTACACAAAAATTCTCCAAACTCGTCACTAGAGATCATAGAGCAGAATCAATGCGAACAATAGCTACAGTAAGCCATGCTGGGCCCACTACTTTTGAAATGTTTATCACTGCAAAGTCCACTTGGCGACCATGAAAAACAACAGGCCCATGCAGAGTGTTAATAACTTTCGCCGCATCCACATTTGTATTGCAATTAGTCTCCACATCAAGAACAGTTTTGTGTATTGTAGGATGCCAGCGATATACATGATGCACACGATGGTGAGGTGTGTTGCCGACTGATTGCCATCTTTCCAGATTCGCGACTTTACAGCAATGTGCAAAGGTGATTACATCAGCAATTGATATCAGCATTATTTTTCACCATAATTGCCAACTAATTCCTCTGTGACAGGTAAGCTGCCATTTATTGTTAGTGGTAGTTTTTTAAAAGGTTGGGACCTTCCAACTTTTCCCTGTCGACTTTTTTCTGTTAGTGGATCGATAGTTTATATCTCTTTGGGGGACTGAAGTATCAGTCACCCAAAGCTACAAGGCCATTTAGGATCTGAGTGAAATCAATAATGTAACCTATAGTTGAATAAAGTCTTCACGGTTGTTATAGGTAGCTCAAGGTCATTGTTAAACTGGCTGATGTATTGTAAGGTTCATATAGATTCATTATTGTATACACACTTGTGCACTAACAGGATGGAGTAAGGAAAGGAGGGGTGGTGGAGTGGGGGGGGGGGGGGGTCACAAGGCAATTGAAGTAAAGAATCTACTTAACCATTAACAACTAGATCTGATGTGTTTGCAAAGTTCAACAACATTACTGTCACTGCTTTATTCTGGTGTAAGTGTTCAATAGATTTAATTAATGAAGGCATATACAGCTCTATTTCTTTTCCTAAAGCCAAACTTTAGCTTACTCAGTGATTAATTGCTCACAAGGAATTTTGCTACTTGCAGTTTTACTACTTTATCAAGCATTTTCGAGATGCTTCACAGTGCATAGAAATGCCTATTGTTGTTTAAGATTTTTTCCGTCTTATTTAAATAGTGAAAGCATTGGCTTTTGTTGCTGCAGCAAATTTGAAAACTAAACAGCTACCACAGTAACAACTAAATGTGAAGGTTTGTCCTCAGTATTTATGAAATAATTATTAAAGATCGTGGCTGTAGTAATAAGAGCCCCTTCATAACTGACATTTTGCCAGTTGTCTGGTTCAGGTTTTTCTGCAGTGCTTTGAATATATTATCTACATTTATTATTAATTGTTGGTTGTGCATTTTTTTGGCTTAATTGATAACTTTTTTAATGTTTTTTATTAGACTATTTTGAGTAATTGCAAAAATTATTGCTACTTGCAGGGTTACTGTAGACAAGAAGTCTTCATTTAATTCTAGTGTAGATAGGTGCACTACAGTTTAATTTTTTTTCTTTATATATACTTGTTGGAAAAGAAAAGTTCACAGAAGTGTGTGAATTTAGGCTTTCACAGTGATGTTACAGAATGGTCATGTATTCTTCTGCTTTAATGTCAACATAGTTTGATTTGTATCCACATTCCCATTCAACATTCTAATACAAATGTATGAATGTCCTTATTCTTAAGATCTTGTTGTTTTTCTCAGTGAGTAAAAATTGGTATGAAGCTCTCAGGTTTCAAGGAGAGTGATTTCATTGAAATGGTGTGACATTTCGGTAATTGTCACTCCCATCGTCTTCTGGTGAAGTGACGAGATACCATCTAGGTTGTCATATAGCATTGCAGCACAGCAGGTTGCTCCTTCTCCTAGCCCCTGGATAAGTGAAAACAGGAATGAGGCCACAGTTGAACGGTAATTTGGTCCACCAGATTCCACCTCAGATGTCTCTTCACTGTGAGTGCTCACAGCATATTGTGGCTCACAGCATATTGCGGCCAGTAGAAGAGCCCAAGCTGAACATAGTTGTTTGCCATCATCTATGTTTACAGGTAATCGTTAGTCCCAATTTTGATGACTTCCTTTATTATGTGGTCCCAAAATCCACTGGCCTCAGTCTATTCAAAAACAAAATATGGCTTTTTCTCTAAGCTGTATTTAGCAACTGCTTATTTGTCTTTCTAGCCCAGGCAGATGTACCTTGCATGCTGGAAGAAGCACTCTTGAATGCAGTGTTGTGCCCATACAATCTACTACAGCCCACACTCTCACTGAATGCTATATACACCAGACAAGTGCAGTCCAAGAACGTTGACGACTGAGCCAGCTATATCTTTAATCTTCTGTGATGATCAGAAGATTGTTTCATCATCATAGTTCTTTAAGATCTTTGTGATCTTTACTGTTGATGGTTTCAAATGCCAATCACTTTTCCTCTTCCTGTGTTACATCAAAGCAGCGTGTTGTATGCATTGTCTTCTTAATTTGTGTGTCACTGCAGCCATTCTTCTGGAAGACTTCCCTCAAGACTTTCATTTCAATATACAGGTTATCCTTCAATAGACAGGTTATCCTTCAATAGACAGGTTTTCCTGATTACTGATGGCCTGAGCCCTGTGAACAAGACTCCTCAGAACTTTACTGTGTTGGGCCGGGTGGAGGTGACTAGGTCAATGCAATTACAGATAAATGGGTATGATTCCTGTATGCAGAGAGACCTAATACGCTTTCTTACTTTTTTCATATCCAGATGTCACTGGCATGGTGAATTTCATGTTCTTCTGTATGACATTGATGTATTCAAAAAATATGTTGATAGCTCTCCTGCCCCATGGCCAAACGACAAAGGTGTGATCCCCATATTTGTAGAAGTGTTTCAGTTTGAGGTGTTCAGTCTCTATAAAAAAGTTTCCTCAAAATATTCCATACATAGAGTGGCTATTCTTGGTGCTAGCAGAGGCCCCATAGCTACGTCATCCACTTGCCTGTAAAAATGCCCACTTCGCTGAAAGTCAGTGGTAGTGAAGCACCTTGGAAAAGTTTCAATGTCTGTCGCTCAAAATGCTGTTCCAGTAATGCCAATGAATATTTCACACACATAGGTGAATAATAATAAATGTAAATACCACTCAGGGATTAGCCTTAGCCCTGTGTCCATTGGCCAACTGTTGTCTAGAGGACAGTACGAGGAGCGAACTATGATCTGATCGAGGGACATATGATCAGTGTGTAACTGTTCCCTTCAGCCTTTATTGCCACTAGATGAATCCTAATGATGCTGCTGATGCTTCTTTGTTGAAATATAGCTCCTCATTTAGACTTGTGAGGCTGAGTGGACCGCATTACAGATCTCCCTATCTCAAAAAAAATCTGAGGAGGTACTAGGAATTGGACCCAGGTCCTCCTGCACCAAAGGCAGTGTCACTAGCCATTCAACTATGGAGGCAGGTGTGAATAATACTGTTACATCAAAACTCACCAGCGGGTCATCTTTATTGAGTCCAGTGGCTTTCAGCAATTTCACAGCCTCATGTGAGTTCTTCACATCGTGGACAGAGCCCCGTTACAGTCTTCAATAATTCTGTCAGATTTTTGGCCAGTCCATATGTTGTTAAGCTGATGATCTTTACTACTGGGTGTAGCAGCATTCCTTCCTTATGTACTGCCAGAAGCCCATACAAGCAAGGAATTTGTAGTTTTACTCTCCCCAGTGGCAAGTTAAGAGATCTTCAGAAGGCAACAATCTTCTTTGTCATGTGTGATGTCACATCCTTCATGAGTTCCTTTCCATTTGAACAAATGTGTTGTTGTCAAACCTTATCCTCTCACAACCCCCACATTTCCTTCCTTTACTGAATTGGTCATTCCCTCATGTTTAGGATGCATCCTATGAACCAGTCAATTCTTGTAGTCATATTGAGTCAAATAAGTTTTTATCTCTCACATTTGATTCAGTACCTTCCATTAGTTATTCGATCTACCCATCCAGCCATCAGTGTTCCTCTGTACCACTATATTTAAAAAACTTATACACTTTTTTTGTCTGAACTGTGTATCATACGCGCTACACTTCCGCACAAGACTAAATTCCAGAGAGATACCTTCAGAAAGGACCTTCAGACACTTGAATATTTATTCAAAGGTAACAAATTCATCTTTCTCAGAAATATTTTTCTCACTATTGCCAGACCGCATTTTATATCCTCTCTACTTTGGCCACTGTCAGTTGCTGCTCAAATAGTAAAACTTGTAGTGTCTCTTTTCCTAATCTAATTGCCTCATCATCCACATATTTAATCTGACTACATTCCATTATCCTTGTTTTACTTTGTTGATGTCCAACATTTTTCGGACAACACGAGACAGTGTGGTACTGAGGTGCAAGACTCATACGTCTCTCGCAGTTGACTTTTACATATTGTGTGCAACCAATTCTCTTCACTGGGTAATCAGCTACATCGATCTCCCAAAAGCTGCTTCTCCAAAGACTATAGCGGATTACAGGAATTTATTAAACCATTTCTCTATTCTGGAAATAATTTGTGTATTCGTGGAACACTTTCAGTTCATTCTTGGTATATTTTCATCTCTCAACACAAAGCAACATTTACTCTTTTTCACATTAGTAAGTAAGCTCTGACAAGCCAGCTGTTGTCTTTAAACATCAGACTTGATAAAACACAAGTTGAATATCATGGTAACACTCCAATAATTTATGGACATCACATGCATCCTGCCTCATGCAGAGCTAAGACTTGAAAAAAAAAAAAAATAGAAGTCTCTAGTCTCAAGTGAATGTGCATAGAAATCTATATTCAGCTGTTCATTAGTTTTTTTTTTTTTTTTTTTTTACAATCAGCACAGACACTAACACACCAAAGAATACTACATAATTATTCCTTGAGTTTTCATCACGTCTTCTGTGGGGCTGGCAGCAAACACTTGTCGTCAGTGTCTCGCCGTTCTTACAGTCTTCTAATAACAAACTTCCGACCTGTACATAGAAACAGATGGATCGGTAGAAACGATCTCTCTCTCCCCCATTCATACCTAAAATATCGGGTGTTTGAGATGGTTGAAGCCCGAGTGTTCCTAGAATTTACACCAAAAGTTTTGAGGCACTACAGATGTTCATGTAGTAGTGTCCGTCCAAGATATCATCCATTCCCTTCAACTGATTACCTAGGTCCCTTGCCATCTGTAACAATTAAAATTTCATCAGCAAACCTCAGAGTTTCTATTTTGTCTCCCTGAACTTTAATTCTCTCTCCAAATTTCATCATCATTTCCTATCCTGCTTGTACAGTATAAATACTGAATAGGATCAAAGAGAGGCTACAACTGCTGTCTCACTCCCCTCTCATCTACTGCTTCCCTTTCATGCCCTTGGCTCATATTATTCTAGTCTGTTTTCTGTAGAAGTTGCAGTTAACAGTTCACTCCCTGTATTTTACCCCAGCTTCTTTCAAAATTTCAGAAAGTGTATCTCAGTCAACATTGTCAAAAGTATTCTTCAAATCTGCAAATGCTAATAAACATAGGTTTGCCTTTCATCATTTTGTCTGCGAAGGTAAGTCGGTAGGTCAATATCGCCTCTTGTGTTCCTAAATTTCTCTAGAATCCACAATGATCTTTTCTGAGGTCAGCTTCTACCAGTTTTTCAGTTCTTCTGCAAATAATGCATGTCAGTATTTTGTGACCATGAAGTCTCAAACTAATGGTTGGGTAATGTTTGCATCTGTCAGAAGGTGCCTTGCTTGGAATTGGGATTACTTCATTCTTTGTGAAGTCTGAGGGTATATACTTTCCATACCACCTTCTTATCTTTAAGCTTTGAGCAGGCATGCCTTTGTATAAAATGCACCACTCACAAAAAACATTGTTTTTTACTATTCCGTTGTTGTTCTATAATTCCTTCAATATTGCTTCAACTAACATAGTGATGAGTTGTATTTCATGTGTGCAAGTGAAAAGCAGTGGTATAAAGTAAACAGTGAGATAGGTGAGAAAAAATTTGTGAGCCAAGTAAGTGGTTGGCAGGGTTCTGCTGCAACTGCGCTGTTTAACGTTTCGAGTGGGGCAACACGTCCGTGCAGCAACAGTGTTATATAATGAAAGTTTATATTATTATTGTTTAATTAAACAGTGATTTAGCTCATATAATGTAAGTTTATTTTATTATTGTTTGATTAAACTGTGATTTTGCTCATATATGCTTACCTTAGCAACATAGACAGCTACTATTTACATGTGTACAAAGTATGCCACATGCCCACTTGCGTTATGAAAAATGGCGCAACTGCTTGAGGGTTAAAAATCAGTGTAATCATATCTTATGAAAACAATATCGATGAGTTACAGTTGGAATCAATCAACTCGTACAGATATCTGGGTGTAACAATTTTTATGGCTCGAACATAGGTAAAGCAAGTGTAGACTTCAGTTTCTGGGATACTGGGAAAATACATTCAGCCTACAAAGCATACTGCTTACAAGGCATTTGGGTAACCATTCTCAGAATACTGCGTAAGTGTGTGGGACTAAAGGGGTACTGAACATATACAAAGAAGGGTGAAACAAATGGTCACAGTTTAGTTTGATTCGCAGGAGAATGTCACAGAAATGCCATAAACCTCAATTGGGAGACACTTCAAGATGCATGCCAAATATCTAGTATTAAGTGAAGAATGTAAGATTTTTTTCAACCCCTGTGTATCACACTCACAGAGACCAAGATGACAAGATTGGACTAATTACAGTGAGCACAGAGGTGTTTAACAGTCGTTCTTCCCACACAAGATATGTGTGATACGATGCTTAATACCCTCCACCATGTATTTCACAGTGATTTGCAGAGTATTTAGTGTCTGTAATAGCATTCTAAACTATCTGTTGGTGTAATCAGTTAGGTTTTTTTAAGTTTCATTTTTTTTTTCTTCAAGAGGGCATAAATTTTATAGTATTACATTTTAGATTCTTTATGTTTCAGCATTTCATTGTCATCCAGTGCTGCATTTGTTTCCTTTTTATTATTGTTTTTTAATGTAGTATTCTGTCAGTACTTGGAGGAACATAGGCTTATTAAAAATTGAAATACACAGTGTTAACGTACCACAGTAATATTTATTTTATATTTTGTTGTGAATTGACTTCTCTCTCTTTAGTCTAAATTGTCTGGTGATGGCCTAAGGAGCTGAAAGCTCATTCTTAACAAAATATAGAATAAATGTAATTGCAGAACATCAGTAATGTTTATATCAGTGTTTAGAATGCACCTGCCAGTGCTTCGCAATTGGTAGATACGCATGGGAAAGGTACACATGTCCTAATGTCCTGCTCCTCCTCTCTTTGTCCCCCTAATTTCTGTTGATCTCCTTCTCACCCCTCTCTGTCATTGCCTCCTTTCCCCTCTCTCTGTCCACCACCTCTTCCCCTTTCTCTCTGATCTTCTGCTTTGTTTATTGTTATTGCAAACAAAACCTCTATTGGGAGATGAAGTCACTTAAAACGAATGGGTGAATTGGTTGGGATCATTAATATTAAGGGTACAGGAGAGACCTCTGCAGGTGCTGGTTCTGTGATGGTAATAACTTCAGTAGCAGTTAGTTTTAACCTGTACATGAGTAGGGTTGCAGTGTTTTGGATGATTCAGATTCCATAGTAATATTCTAATCATAAGATGGCAAGCCATAAATACATTATCCCTCTTTTCTCTTAAGCCTGACTTCAAAGAAGAAAACAAAACAGCATACATTACGTGTACAGTTTTTGTTCAGAATAGTATATAAGGAGAAATAATATATTTGGAAGAAACAAATGCCTTGATGCTAATTTAAAGCTGACTGTGAGAAAGAAAATGAAACTGCACATTTTTACAGCACGACATTTTCTATCTCGCAGGTGGTTTTAGCAGGAAATCTGTACATCGTTGTTTAAAAGATACGTAACTAAGTCTGTCTGAAAGTTAGTAGGGTATCGTGTAACAGTTTGAAGTAAAATGGCAAAGAACTTTTTTGTAATTTTTGCTAACAACATTTCCCTTTATATATTAAATGCATGTTTACACATTACATATATCTGAAAAATATACAGCCAGTGTCTGTCTGAATGTTTATTAGAGCATCGTGTAAAAATTTGAAATAAATTGATCAAGAACTTTTCAAGGTTTTTACCAACAATGTTTCCCCTTTATTTATTACATATTTTCCATGTATATTTAAAAAATGTGCATCTGAAAGTTTATTAGAGTATTGTGTTGGAATAGGAAACAAATCATTGATGAATTTTTTGACATTATTACTAATGGACTCCTTACTGCATTCATAATTTATGTACAAAAAACATTTTTAAAAATGTAGCCTTTGTCTGTCTGAAAGCTTCTTAGTGTATCATTTAAATATTAGAAGTAAAATGATCTAGAACTGTTTGATAACAAAGTTTCCCTTTTTGTATCATATATACATTTTATACACTGCATATATTAAAGAAATATGTAGCGTATGTCCACCTCAAAGAATATTGTAGTATCACGTAAAAATCTGAACAAAATCGGTCAAGAACTTTTTGAGACTTTAGTTAACAAAGTATCCTGTTAATGTATTAGATAAATATTTATATTTCATCTGTATTAAGTATAACCTATGTCTATCTGAATGCTTATTAGACAACCATGAGAAATTTGAAGTAAACCAGAAAAGTACTTTTTGAGGTTTACTAACTACATTTCCCCCTTATGTTGTAATGTTTATATACCGTATATGATAGTCGTTAAAATTTCTCTTCCTTGTACTATGTATATATTTATGTACCACATATCAGAGAAGGAAAGTTGCTACTCAACATATAGCGGAGATGCTGAGTTGCAATAGGCACAACACAAAGATTCACGCAATTGTAGCTTTTGGCTATAAAGGCCTTTGTCAGCAGTACACACACACACACACACACACACACACACACACACACACACACACATGCAAACACAACTTGCACACAAGTCTGCAGTCTCAGAGAACTGAAAACACACTGCAAGCAGCAGCACCAGTGCAAAACAGAGTGGCGACTGGGTTGGGGGTGAGGAGGAGGCTGGGGCAGGGAGGAGGAGGGATAGTATGGTGGGAGTGACGGACAGTGCAGTTTTGCAATTTAGACGGAGGGCAGGAGAGGAGGAGGGAGGAGGGGCTAAGTAGCAGAAAGGAGAGAAATTAAAAGATTGGGTGTGTCGGTGAAATGACAGCTGTGTAGTGCTGGAATGGGAACAGGGAGGGGGCTGGATGGATGAGGACAGTGACTAACAAAGATTGAGACCAGGAGGGTTACAGGAGCATAGGATGTATTGCAGGGAAAGTTCCCGCCCGCACAGTACAGAAAAGCTGGTGTTGGTGGAAGGATCCATATGGCACAGGCTGTGAAGCAGTCATTGAGAAGAGGGGTATCATGTTTGGCAGTGTGTTCAGTGACAGGATGGTCCACTTGTTTATTGGCCACAGTTTGTCGGTGGCCATTCACACGGACAGACAGCTTGTTGGTTGTTGTGCATACATAGAATGCAGCGCAGTGGTTGCAGCTTAGCTTGTAAAAGGCCACCTCAAAAAGCTTTCCATCCTGCTCACTTCCTATTCCCGCCTTAGAGTACCACTGTCCACCACTTCAACAACAACCTCCAAACCTCACCCACACCCGCTCATAGCTGACAAACCCTGTCTCGCAGACCTACTACAGTTACCCCACCCTCCAAAACTCCCTCCCATCACCACACAGAACCCATGAACCTAAAGAGACCTGCAACACAGTTATGAACCTTTCCTCCAGAAGCCTTAGTCCCACAGAAATATCAGCCCTTTCCAAAGGCCTCACCTTTTGCCCCACTCCCACATTCAACCATGCAGGACTAGTTAAAGACCTCCTCTCCTTCTCCCGGTCACTACAGTGGAAACACTTTTTCGCCACCAACCCGACCAATCAGACGCAACCAAAGATCAACATTAAACCTTGCCTAACTCAGTTCACTCCTCTATCCAACTGTCATCCAACCCCACTGCTTCCACACCACCCCCTGTTAACTTTCCAGAATTCCTTAAGCTTGAACATTGTCTCACCATCATTCCCCAAATCTCTCAACACAGCAAACTAACCTTACATCTGCAGAAAGAACCACACTCCACAATCTAAAAACTGATCGTGACCTTATAATCCTACCTGCAGACAAAGGCTCCACCTCTGTTGTTTTGAACCACAAGGATTATTTGGCAGAAGGACTCTGTCAGCTGTCAGATACTTCCACCTACAAACCATTCCACAATGATCCCATTCCAGTAATCCAGCAGGATCTCCAGTCACTATTCAAATCCTTAGGCCCGTCGCAGAACCTCTCTCCAGAGTCCATCTCTCTACTTACCCCTACAACTCCCCACACTACCACCTTCTACATGCTTCCTAAAGTCCATAAACCCAACCACCCAGGACGCCCCATTGTGGCCGGTTACTGTGCCCCCACTGAGAGAATCTCTGCTCTCATAGACCAACACCTTCAGCCTATGACCTGGAACCAATCCTTCTATATAAAAGATACCAACCATTTCCTTGCCCGACTCTCCACAGTTCCTGTCCCTTTACCACACGGTGCCCTGCTCTTCACTATTGATGCCACCTCCCTGTACACTAACATTCCTAATGCCCATGGCGTTACTGCTATCGAACAGTACCTTTCCAGATGCCCTACAGATTCCAAACCAACAACCTCCTTCCTAATCTCCATGACCAACTATATCCTCACCCACAATTACTTCTCCTTTGAAGTCATTACCTACAAACAAATCCGCAGTACTGCTATGGGTACCCACATGGCACCACCCTATGCTAACTTATTCATGGGCCATCTAGAGGAATCCTTCCTAAAAACCCATAATCCTAAACCCCTCACTTGGTTCAGATTCATTGATGATATCTTTGCTATCTGGATTGAAGATGAGGACACCTTATTCACATTCCTCCAGAACCTCAACACCTCCCCCATTTGCTTCACCTGGTCCTACTCTACCCAACAAGCCACCTTCCTAGATGTTGACCTCCACCTTAGAGATGCCTGCGTTAGAACCTCCATCCATGTCAAACCTACTAACGACCAGCAATACCTCCACTTCGCCAGCTGCCACCCATTCCATACCTAGAAGTCCCTTCCGTACAGCCTAGCCACTCGTGGTCATCGCATCTGCAATGATGAACAGTCCCTCTAAAAATATACGGAGGGTCTCACTGAAGCCTTCACTGACCGTAATTATCCTCCCATCCTTGTACAAAGATAAATCTCCCATGTCTTAACTTTCCAGTCTCCCACCACCTCCCAAAGTCCCACAGTCCTGCCGCAGAGGAGCATTCCCCTCATAACTCAGTACCATCCGGGACAGGAGCAACTGAATTACCTTCTCCGCCAGCGTTTTGATGACCTCTCATCATGACCTGAAATGAGAAATGTCCTACCCACTATCCTTCTTAACCCTCCTACCGTGGTATTCTGCCGTCCACCGAACCTACAGAATATATCTGTCCATCCTTACACAAACCCTGCTCTCAATCCCTTACCTTATGGCTCATACCCCTGTAATAGACCTAGATTCAAGACCTGCCCCATACATCCTTCTACTACCACCTACTCCAGTCCGGTCACTAACATCACCTATCCCATCAAAGGCAGGGCTACCTGTGAAACCAGTCACGTGATTTATAAGCTAAGCTGCAACCACTGTGCTGCATTCTATGTAGGCATGACAACCAACAATCTGTCTGTGTGTATGAATGGCCACCAACAAACTGTGGCCAAAAAACAAGTGGACCACCCTGTTGCTGAACACGCTGCCAAACATGATATCCCTCATCTCAATGACTGTATCACAGCCTGTGCCATATGGACCCTTCCCACCAACTCCAGCTTTTCTGTATTGCGCAGGTGGAAACTTTCCCTGCAATACATCCTATGCTCCCGTAATCCTCTTGGCCTCAACCTTTGTTAGTCACTGTCCTCACCCATCCAGCCCCCTCCCTGTTCCCATTCCAGTACTACACAGCTGTCATTTCACCACTACACCCAGTCTTTTAATTTCTTCTTTTTATTACTCTCCTTTCTGCTACTTACCCCCCCCCCCCCCCCCTCCGCACCTTCTCTCCTGCCCTCCATCTAAACTGCATCACTTCACTATCCCGCCACTCCCACCATACTATCCCTCCCCCTCCCCGCCCCAGCCTCCTCCTTACCCCCACCCAGTCACCACTCTGTTTTGCACTGTTGCTGCTGCTTGCAGTGTGTTTTCAGTTCTCTGAGACTGCAGACGTGTGTGCAAGTTGCGTTTGCGTTAGTGTGTATGTGTATGTGTGTCTATTGCTGACAAACGCCTTTATGGCCGAATGCTACAATTGTGTGAATCTTTTTGTTGTGCCTATCATGACTCAGTGTCTCCACTATATGTTGAGTAGCAACTTTCCTTCTCTGATATTGTTACATTCCATCCTGGATTTTACATTCTTTGATTTATGTACCACATATATTTTTTTAAAAGTATTATACATCTGTCTATATGTTTATTAGAGTATCATAAGTAAATTGATCACAAACTTTTCTAGATTTTTGGTAACAACTTATAGCTAAAAGCCGCTACCAAAAATCACAAAAAGCTCTTGACCAACTTACTTCAGTTGTTATATGATACTATGAGTAACATAGTGTATACAATATATAAATATATGTGTAATGTCTAAAGGGGAAACTTTGTTACTAAAGACATCGAACAGTTCTTGACTGATTTATTTCAAATTTTTAAATAGTACTGTAATGAATATTCGGTCAGATACGGGTTGTATATTTTAATGTATGAATATATATGTAACACGTAAAGAGGAAACATTGTTTTCAAAATTCCCAAAAAGTTCTTCTACATCTACATGTACATCGATATTCTGTAATTCACTGTACAGTGTCTGGTGGAGGGTAGCCTGTACCACTTCTGATCATTTCCTTTCCTGTTCCAGTTGCAAATAGAGGAGGGAAAGACAGTTGTCAGTAATCCCCCATAAGAGCCCTGATGTATTGTATCTTATCTTTGTGGTCCTTAAGCACATTTTATTGTTGTAAGCAGCAGAATCATTCTGCAGTCAGCTTTGAATGCTGGTTCTCCTAATTTTCTCAACAATGTTTCTCAAAACAATGTTGCCTTCCTGCCAGCGACTCCCATTTGACTTCCTGGATAATTGCCGTAATGCTTGTGTGGTGTTTGAACCTATCAGTACCAACTCAAGCATCCTGCCTCTGAATTGCTTCAGTATCTTATCTGACCTGGTATGGATCCCAAGCACTTAAGTAGTATTCAAAAATAGGTCACACTAGTGCTCTGTTTTGTGGTCTCCTTTACACTCTTCTAGAATTCTCCCAATAAGCCAATGTCAACCATTCACCTTCCCTACCACAATTCTCACATGCTCGTTCCATTTCATATCGCTTTGCAATGTAATGCCCAGATATTTAAACAACATGACTGTTCAAGCAGGACACTACTAATGTTGCATTCGGACATTACAGGTTTGTTTTTCCTACTCATCCGCATTAACGTACATTTTTCTACATTTAGAGCTAGCTGTCATTCATCGCACCAACTAGAAATTTTGTCTAAGTCATCTTGTGTCCTCCCACAGTCGCTCAACTTTGACACCATATCTTACACTGCAGCATCACCAGCAAACAACTGCAGATTGCTGTCCACCCTGTTTGCCAAAACATTTATGTGTATAGAGATTAATAATGGTGCTATCACATTTCCCAGGGTCACTCCTGATGATACCATTGTCTGTGATGAACCCTCGCAGTCGAGGACAACTTACTGGGTTCTATATTACAAAGTCGTCCAGCCACTCACACATCTGTGAACCTATTCCACATACTTGTATCTCCTTTAAAAGTCTGTAGTGGGGCACCACGTAAAACACTTTCCAGAAATCTAGAAAAATGTAATCTGCCTATTGCCCTTCATCGACAGTTTGCAGTATATTCTGTGAGACATTGGCAAGGTGAGATTTGCAATAGTGATGCTTTCTAAAACAAGTTTGAAGTAAACTTTCACACAGTGCTATAGCAGATGTTCAGGTGCAATGGGCTGCATATTGTTTAACCAACAGTGTACAGGCATTTTGTTAAAACTAACTTGTATGAAGAAAATCCTGTGCTGTGGTCTGCTGTGAAAACGTGTGGCATCGTAGCCGGCTGGGGTGGCCAAGCGGTTCTAGGCGCTACAGTCTGGAACCGCACGACCGCTACGGTCGCAGGTTCGAATCCTGCCTCAGACATGGATGTGTGTTATGTCCTTAAGTTAGTTAGGTTTAAGTAGTTCTAAGTTCTAGGGGACTGATGACCTCAGCAGTTGAGTCCCATAGTGCTCAGAGCCATTTGAACCATTTGTGGCATCGTATTATTTCTGTCTGTCAACCAAACTGCTTCTGAGATATATATCCTTTCTGATTATATACAGGGTGATTATAATTAAAGTTAAACTTTCAAACCACTATAGAAATAGCACCACTGGTCAGAATGACGTCTAATTGGAACGGAATATTATCGGAGAAGGTGGAAAACGTATGGCAGTAAAAATATAGATAGTTACAAAATGTAGCAATAGATGGCACTGTAAGCATCCTAATTTAATAGTGGTAGACTTCAAATGACAAATGAATCATACAACGCCTAAGGTGTATGTTTGATGCTAAAGAAACTGAATTACTCAGTGTGCATAGGTGCACAGGTGTGATACTGTTAGTTATGTAAGCCCATCCACCACAGCAAGGTCATATCACATCGGATGGGATAAATCAGTTTTTAATTGTGGGTCACGTTCAGAATGTGTTGTGCAATGCATGCCTTCAATGCAGCAGCTAAGTTTTCAATCAGAACACTGATCACAACATCTTTCAGATTGTCCCACGGCAAGAAGTAACTGGGATTAATCAGGTGATCGGGACTGCCAGGCTGTAGGGAAATGGCAGCTGATAATTCTAGCATTTCCGAAATAGCACTTCAGGAGCTGCTTAACTGGATTTGCAATGTGCGGAGGTGCGCCATCTTGCATGAAAATGATAGCATCCACACAATCACACTGTTGGAGAGCTGGAACGACACTCTTATGTAAAAGACACTCACAGTGCTTTCCAGTAAATATGGCCTTATGATAAATGATGCTGTAAACCTGCACCACATAGTGACCTTTTCAGGATGAAGTGGTACTGGTTGATTTGTGTGTGGTTTTTCCGTTGCCCGTATTAGACAATTCTGTGTATTGACATATCCTGTCAGCTGGAAGTGGCCTTCATCTGTCCACAAAATCTTCCACAGCCAATCATAGTATACTTCCATATGAGCAAGAAATTCTAAAGCAAAGGTCTCTCTTGCTGATAGGCCAACAGGAAGCAACTCTTGCACATGGCTAATTTTGTATGGATAGCAAAGAAGGATGTTTCATATGATTATATGCACTGTGTTCTTAGGTATGTCCAATGTTCAGGCAATTCTTCATGCACTACAGGTTTGAACACCACTACTTGTCTCATACTGCATTGCTGTGCCCATTGCTTCCACTGACATCGAATCAATTCGTTTCCTCCCTGTACCAGGTTGAACACCAAAACAACCCGTCTTTTCGAATTTCCGAATCGTGTTCTCCAGATCCACGGCATTCATCAGACCAATGCATTTTTTCAAACCCTTCAGTGTCCAGAACTTCTGCAGAGCGATGTGTGCCCAGTCATCATTCTTGTAATACAACTTTACAGGCAGAGCACGTTTCTGCATTGAGACAGTCATGGTGCATGTCGCAGGTGTGAAAGGAGGAAAAGCCATGTACCCAGCGTGTTTATATCTACTTCTGTGGGTTGTGCACATGACAAGTGTTTTCATTTATGTATTCTGATACATACAGCACCATCTATTGATAAATTTTCACCCTATTTGTTTTCTTCTGCCATAAGTTTTCCTTCTTGTCTGATAATATTCCATTGCAATTTGACGTGTTTTTGATCAGTGACGTTATTTCTACAGCATTTTGAAAGTTTAACTTTTAATTATAACCAAACTTTATATTTTTAAAAAGTTGTGCACATATCAATGTGTAATTCTGTTTTCTTCCTGGCAGTTGCTTTTCACAAAAAAAAGTAAAGTTTGATATATGGCTTGTCAGCTTATGATTAACCTAGTACTAGGGAATACGAACATGCAATAACAATAAGTGAGGCTCAAGGTCAAAGAGAAGAGGGATGAGGAGATGTACAGAGTCAGGGAGGGGGGGGGGGGGAGGGCGAGATAGACATAGAGTGGGGGAAAGAAGAGATGGACAAAGAGAAGTAAGAGGGGAAGGTGGAGAGAGATGGGGGCAGGAGGCGATGGGCAGAGAGAGGGGGAAGGAGGAGGACATTGATCAAGAGAGGGTGAGGAGGAGGTGGACAGAGGGGGGTGGGGGGTGGGGGTAGGATGAGGAGGACATGGACACAGAGGGGGAAGAATTAGATTAGGATGTCGATCCAATTTCCATACAAATTTAGCCATTACAAAGCATTGCTTTTCACTAGTGGCATATACAGAGGAGTCCAAACAAGAACAAATTCTGCATCTGAAAATCCTCACAAAAGACAAACTATGTTGGGTCATGTCCAGCAGAATAATTCTACTATGGTACCGTAGATCCATAAGTATGGTGACACAACAATCATACACATACATACTCTGCAGTCTGCTGTATGTACATGGGAGACGATACTTAGTGTTGTACCACATATTATGGTTTCTTCCCATTACAGTTGTGTATGTACTGCAGCAAGAATGAGTACTTAAATGCTTTTCTGCACACTGCAGTTAGTCTAATCCTATCTTTGTGAAACCTTACTGAGGATGTATATTTCTAGATTTTTCACTTAATACTGGTTCTTGAAATTTTGTGAGAAGGCTTCATGGGGTAATTGGTGTCTACCAATTCATGATTTTCAGCATTTCTGTGATGCTCTCTCCTGAGGTAAACAAACCTGAGACAATTCTTAACAGTAAGTTTTAAAGTTTATATAAAAAAAGTTTATAAATGTTCTGTGTTCCTCCTCCTGCTGAATGGCAATTGTGTGATTCACTTCTGTGAAGGATCACTTTTTATATTATTGAGCTCGCTACAGCTGTGTAATGATTCCTTTATTTGGCCAGAGTTGGAACATAAGATGCCTCTTTTACAAAGGCCTATAAGAAAAAGGCACGGTGCCCGAAATCATGCGATCTCAGTGACCTGGGAATAAGGACCAGGTATTCTTTATCCATGTCATCTATTTATCATTGAGGAAGGAGTTGATTAAAGAATGCTTGAACATCAAGTTGTCAATGAAAAGAGCTCTGTCCTGTAAGAAAATAAAGTGTGGTGAGTCTTGGGTAAGTTGAGGAAAAAGCCATTTTCCCAACATGTTCCTGTATATTACTTCACTAACAATTCTCTCTGAAAAAAAGAATGCTGTGTAAACTTTGTTTTGCTATAAGTGACAAAACATGTTTGCCTTTGCTGAGTCTCTATCATGCTGCAGTATTTCACAGGGATTTTGCAGACCCCATATGCGAACATTCGGTCTATTCACCTTGCAGCCAAACTGAAATATTTCTTCGGCACAACAAATTAAACATATGAGAAATGCTTCATCATCCACATTTCTGACAATGTCTCCACAAAATTCAGCATGCTTCTCATTGCCATTTTTTTTTCAACAATATTATGTGCAAATTGCAAGTGGTAGGGCTTGTACAGCAAATAGCATCACGAATCTCGCAGTTCAGATGGTTGAAGTATGCCTAGTTCTCTACTAGCTCTGTTGGTTGACTTACTTGGACTACGCAGAAAACATTTTTCATTCATCTCACATAGTCATCTGGCATGCACTGCTAGCCCATACTTCATCCTTTGTAGAGACATCCAGCTTGTTGAAATTGCTTAAACCACATTTTCACACACATTTGTGCAGAAAATCACGCCAACAGTATAGACAACTGTCTGTTGAATGGGGATGGCCACACGATGTGTTTCCACATGCTATGCACCTGCAGACTTCTGTTGTCACTGCACAAACATGCTCCAGTCCATTTGTTCTGCGTGTTTTACACATTGAGTGCTGGCCACACGAGTGGGAAATGCATTATGTTTTTATGATCTGTCTGGCGGGAAACAGCCCTCCAGAAAGAATGGTGCCCACGAATTTGTTACATACATAGCAGTGCATGCAGCAGCCGGTGGTTTACCTGAATTCTGTTTGTATACTTTTCTTGTGTTATTTACTTTAGTTACTGATTACTGTATTTTGTATAGTGTAATGCGTCTATGCAAAAATTAACATTCTCAAGCTGTGTCTGCACAATGTGTCACCGCTGATTTGACAAGCCTGCTCGGTAAAAGCCAGTATAACTATGTATAACTACTTATGACATAGCTGGGTAGAGGGCTGGGGAGTCAGAAGCTTGCTGCTCAGTTTGCAGACACACTATACCAGTCTTGCATTACTGCCATTGTATCCATCTTATTGTATCTTATAAAGTGTCAAAATGGAGCATCTGGACAGCAAAGTAGTGATTATGGAACTGCAGAAACACCCATGGCTTTACAACATGCAGGATGAGGAGTACAACACTAGAGATAAAAAGACAGAATCATGATGAGAAGTTTCAGCGGCCATTTGGGGAGAAAACTGGGATGGAATGAATCACAAACAGAAAACAAATCTTGCTGTGCACTGACAGTAAATATTTATAAACAGTGTAAAGTGAAAAGTATTCATGAATAAAATGTCAACAACCCAGTTTTTGCAGTGAGGATGTTAGCATAATGATCTTATTGTGGTACATATCCTTCAGCGAACAGAGGTAATCAGCAAATATTCTCTGATGCCACTATTAATTCCTTTTGCCCCATGTTCTGGAATACTTTCCATTATGGATATCAGTCTTCATCAGAATTGCAGCTGTAATGTCTCACAAAATCATAAAGTGCCCAACATATTTGTATAACAGCATCCACCACATCCACATTAACAGTGATTGGACAATGGAAAATTATCCATTTATTAGATAAAAAGTGAAATAGACATTCTACATAATGCCATGCTTGTGACAGCCTGTAGTTAATACTTTTTGTTTATTAGTAAAGCTTTTGCGGCATATGGTCTCATTATGTTGTCACTCATTGTAAAAGTCTCAGCAGCTACATACATGCAACGACTTTTCAGTCCACAAGCATCATTTGGAAGTAGTGGTGCTCTACCTGGCAAATTGATTGTAAGCATTTTACCCAATTGCTTTGAATACAGTATAATCTCCCTGATGACTATATTCCCCTACATCTGTGAATCTGAAACGATGATTGTAGGCTGTTTTGGTCATTAATACAATAGAAAAGTACTTTCTGTAGTTTTAGTATTTACTGCCTGATCTCCATGGTTTAATGATTCTCATATGTCTTCCATCAATGGATCACACACCGTGAGAGACATTTCTTGTCTTCTTATACTGATCACTGATATTTTTCCAATCTTCCGTGGTTGGTGGTTTCATGTATATTCCTTTTTTAGCATCTGCCAAATGGACATGTTGTGCGTCTGATGATGTATGCAGTTGTAGATCTGCCAAGAAGAAACTCAAAATGTAGAGAACACATTGAAGTTCCAATCCCTAGATACATGTAAAATTTGATTTGATTTGTGAAGCCCTATGGATCTTATTTTCATTTATATTTTGCGTGACACTTTTTAGGAAATTCTTATTTTCAAGTGAATTTTCTGTGTTTTGTGCCAGTTATTGTGATGTTTTTCCATGTGCGAGGTGCAGCATTGTTAGTTAAAAATGGCACTTTTTATAGATTACCCGATACCACTGGATAACTATGGCAGCACACTATGTGAGGATGATGTTCTTATTGATTGAATTTCAGATCACAGTTGATACTAACAATAAGAGTGCATGGTAAATGTTACTACTTGTTGCACTGCCACACTACTGATGTGATTTCCCTGGGTTTCATGCTGTCTAAGAAAAGTACTTGTGTGGCCAGCACTGACAAAGTCCTGTGTGTTGCATAAATTCAGGTACAAATGTGTCTGAAAAATATAATTGTGTGGCCATAGTCTTAGTTGGTACTTCAGTGCTAAATCAGAGACAAAAGGCCCTCTGCACAGAAATTGTCAATTTACTTATTCCATACTCAAGAAGAAAGAAAACCTTTTGCTATGTGGTGGCCATCTTGCCCACAACTTATGTGAAATAGCTGTCTGTTGACACAAGCTCTGAGGCAATCATTTCTGCCACTATCAGTAGTAATCAAAACTTTAGAGTCACTTCTTTCCAATTATGAGTAGGTATTTCACATCCAATCTGAAACAGTCATTCTTTACAACCACAAGCTGTCGACAGAATACAAAAAAAGTGAGAGTGAGGGTTTTCTTTATAGGGTGGCGATGTTGAAATAATGCTTGCTCACAATATGCTTTCTGCTGTAGTCTGAACAAATTCTTAGGAAGTGTATATACAGATGTATAGGCACATTTGCATTGAGTAACCAAATCATTTACATAAAAATTGAAAAACTAGTAGAAACCAACATGGAGGAAGATCATTTAGCATTCAGGAGAAACATAGCAACCCACAAGGTCATATTGACCCTACAGCTTTTATTAGAAGATATACTACAGAAAGGCAAACATAGTTATAGCATTTGTAGACATTGACAACGTTGACTGGCATACTCTCTTCGAACATCTTGGGGATGTAGAATAATAACATACATAGTGCAAGGTTACCCACAATTTGTGCAGAAACCAGACTACAAAGAGTCAAGTTGAGGAGGGAGTGAGACAGGGTTGTAGCATCTCCCCCATGTTGTTCAATCTATACAATGAACAAGCAGCAAAAGAAACCAAGAAAAAATTTGGAGACAGAATTAGAGTTCAGGGAGAAGAAATAAAGACTTTGAAGTTAGCTGATGATGTTATAATTCTGCCACACACAGCAAACGACTTGGAAGAACTTTTGAATGGAATACATAGCATCTTGAAAAGAGGTTATAAGATGAACAACAACAAAAGCAAAACAAGGGTCATGGAATGTAGCCGAGTTAAATCAGATGATGCTGGAGGAATTAGATTAGGAAATGAGACACTAAAAGCAGTCAAATAGTTTAGTAGTTGGACCAAAAAATAACTGTTGATGGCCAAAGCAGAGAGGATATAAATTGTAGACTGGCTACAGTACAAAAATTATTTTTGTAAGAGATGGATTTGCTAACATCTAATATAAATTTAAGTGTTAGGAAGTCTTTTCTGAAGGTTTTTGTATAGAATGTAGTGTTGTACAGAAGTGAAATGTGGATGATAAGGAGTTCTGCAAAAAAAATTGTAAGTTTTTTTGGATGTTGTGCTACAGAAGAATGCTGAAAATTGAATGAACAGATCAAGTAACTAATGGAGAAGCACTGAAATAAACTGACAAGGGAGTGGTCATACTTGTCATGCCGAAACATGTATTGCTTTTTTTAGCACTGTTACTTAACTGTGCAAAAGGTCCGTATGCAAAATTGTAGCTGCTGACATGAACCGGAAGTCACCTAAAAAAAATCACGAACATGGTTGTGTTTCCTGCTTTGCGCTTGCAGTGACGGCTGGCCACCCCTGGAAATGGCGAGTCGCGAGCAGTGTGCGCATGGTCGGGAAGAGCGGCCGTCTTATCGCGGCGTTCACTAAAGAGGAATATTGCTGCAAAGTTTTTGGTGGAAAGGGGAAACGAATATTAGTTTCTGTGGCATGCATGCCCTTTTAATTTCTGGTACGTATTTCGAAACATACCGTCCTGAAACTGGATAGAGTTGTGAAAGATGTTCTGTACATGCTCATCTATACTCCGCAAGCCACTTTACGGTAAACATTCAATTTCCCCTCACAGGTGATGGTGAACCCTGTAAATGTTTTGCTGCTTGCCATGGAGATATACCACAGACGCCAAATTAACCAATCAACAGAAAACACGCGTGAAGACTATGTGTTGTGCGACATGGTTGTTAAACTTCTAGACGAGCATGTAAATGGCGCAGACATGTTGCTAGAAACAACTGAAACACTCGATTTTGCAGACTGTGAATCTACAGATGGTGAAGACACCGACGAAAGTTGCACTCATGAAGACTCTTCGAGTGATAGTGCCACGTACCATCATCAATTATCTCCGAAAGTAACACCAGCAACTACAATTACCTTATCAGACAAAGAAAAAGCAGTGACGTATTGGTTGAACGAAAGTGGTAAGAAATGCCTACGTGTCAGTACTGTTCAAAATAAGTATCGCTTTGTCCGTTCTGAACGTGAATTGTATAGATGAAAACAGGAAGTCGCTGGACGATGTAAGAGTCGACTGGAAATTGCGACGGAGATTAATGCGCGACTTTTTGTGCTGTTTACCGATGCCAGACAACAGTCATTTAGTGTCAGCGATACAACTTTGCGTGATTGGGTGTTAGAGATTGCCAACACGATAGGCGCTAAAGAATTTACAGCTTCTCAAAGTTGGATTAGTCGCTTCAAAAGATCACATAAAATTGTGGCAAGAAAAATAACAAAATTTGTATCGAGAAACAGGTCGGAAAATGAAATGCCACAAATCGAAACGACAGCTTTTCTCACGAATGCAAAAAATAAGATCGCTAGTTTTAGAGAATCGTACGTGTACAATGCAGATCAGTCAGGTTTTCAAAAAGAAATGTGTGCGAAAAGAACACTGTCATTCAAAGGGGAAAAACATATTGAGGCGATTGAGCAATCCACGACTGCACTCACCCATTCATACACTATAATGCCCATAATTAGTCTGGATGGTTCATTGCTGCCTAAACTATATGTGTGTCTTCAAGAACGTTTTGGACCATGTGTCAAAAGAACAATGTTCTATGCAAACAATCTTGTGGTAGACGCATCGAAGTCTGGAAAAATGGGAAATGAAAACGTTATACTTTTCATGCGTCATGCTTTTCTTCCGTTCTGCGGGAACAAATCTCTTCTCCTTCTAGATTCGTGGTCAGGTCATAAAAGGTCTGATTCATTAAAAGCTGTATTTCGAGCCCACCCTGACAAAGAAGTAGAGATACTTCAGATTCCACTCGGCACGACAAACGTAATTCAACCTTCAGACAGAGAATTTTTCCATCAGTGAAAGGCATTTTACAGAAAACTAAGAGAGAAAATTATTGTGTGCAGATCACTGCAATTTCCTGTCTATCATCGTGACAATATTCTCAAGCTGCAATCAGTAGTACATTATCAATTTTCCTTCCCACGGTTTCAGAATTTGATTAAATATGCGTGGCACTCCTCGAAATATACTGATACTAGGCCTGATTCCTTCCTAACACCAGCCCAGTTTTGTCTACGGACATCTAACAACGTCTGTGATTCGCAGGGCTGTCATATGTCGTCTTTGCTTGTATGTTCTTGGTGCACAAAAAACCTATGTTTTGAACATCGTATCAATATTTCGCATTTCTGCGGTAATTACAAGAAATAAAATTTGGACGTGTTCTAAACCGTATATTTATTTGTGTCTATGTCATAGCTATTTGGAAAGAATGTTGTAGATAACATATCAGCCATATTTGTCAACGAATGTTTAATTATCATACGATCGCTTTCACTGTGGGAATCGGCTCTCTCACTGCTGTGGCAAGAGAGCGGCGCGTAGCTAACGCCACCCTGTCCCTAGATGGCGTTGGTATAACGTAGCAAGAGAGGTCAGGGTTGTACAAGAGGCAGTTATACTCGCGGAAACCATGCAACAATAATGTCTTACTTCATAAAATTGTTTACAGACTTCCAGGTCATGTCAGCAGCTAAAATTCTGCATACAGACTTCTTGCAGTGTTAACTCACAGTGGTAAAAAAAAGCAACAGAGATTTCGACATGACAAGTCTGACCATTCCCTTGTGAGTAAAAAAGAAATGTATGGCACAACTTGACTAAATGAAGGGATCGGTTGGTAGGACACTTCCTGAGGCATCAAGAAATTGTCTGTTTGGTGTGGAAGGAAGGAAGTGTGTTTTGGAGGGGGGGTTTAAAAGTTGAAGAGGAAAATGAAGGCTTGAATACAATAAGCAGGTTAAAATATATGTAGGTTTCAGTAGTTATGCAGAGATGAAGAGGCTTGCATAGGATAGACAAGTGTGGACAGCTGCATGAAGACTTTGTACTGAAGACTACAGCAAGAATGACCATTTTATTGGAACATACTATATAATACTCAAATGAGTGTTACTAAAAACACAAGAGAAGGCCCTGTAAGTTGCAAGACCACTTAGTCTTGCATGTGTGTGTTTCAGTTACTGTGGCACAGACATTTAATTAATCTCTGAGTTGTGGCCTTGAAGGAACCTTAACAAATCTACAACACAGTTATAAACCTGGCCGTCACAAGCTCTAATCCTGTAGAAGTATCAGTCCTATGCAAATACCTCACCTGTTGCTCCCTCCCAAAACTGAATAATGTTGTGCTTGTAAAGATTTTCTCTCCTTCTCACAGTCCTCACGAACCCTACCAATCAAACTCATCCCAAAACCGATATTAAACCCTGCCTTACTGTTTCCTCCTCCATCTGTGATTCAACCACCCAATCTACATAATATTCTTGCCTGTCCCAATTCTATCTCTGCTCCCATGGTTCATATACATGCAAAAGAACAATTGGGCTCTAACACCTTGAGTCAGTGTCCACATGTGTGTAAGTTCTGCTTGTGTGAATGTGTGCATGTGTTTTCTACTGCAGAACAACAACTTTGTCTGTAAGGATGGTCACTTCCAAGTTGTGTCCTTTCGACTGCAGAAGAATTACTTTGTCTGAAAGATATGGTAACTCCCTCACTGTGTCCAAGAAATATGTGGAACAGTAAGCTGCTGAGCATGTCATACAACACTGTTTGCTTGATTTCAATGACTGCCTCTCAACCCATGGCATTTGGATTCTTCTCAGTGCTCCTAGCTTCTCTGAACTATGCATTTGGAACTCTCTCTGCAACATATCCTTTGTTCCCATAACCCTCCTGCCTCAATCTTTGCTAATCCTCATTCCTCACCAAACTCTTGGCACACACCGCACTCTCTCACAGGAAGCACTACAGCATCCCCAACATCACACACACTCCTGCTGTGTTATCCTTCATCTTCCCCCACCATGCTTTTTCTGTAGCCCCACTACCCACCCCATCCCAGGCAAGGTATCTTCCCAGCCCAGAGTAGCCATAGCGTTCAGAGATGATAGTGGCCAAGTGTGTGTGTGTGTGTGTGTGTGTGTGTGTGTGTGTGTGTGTGTGTGTGTTTTTGTTTCTTCATTTGATAGAGGACTTCATCTGATAGAGGACTTTGTCCAATAGCTGGATAGTGAGTAGCTGCCTATCATAGTTCATAATGTTATTGTCATTTGACCAGGATTTTCCCTTGTTTGATAACTTAACATCAATGTTTCCTTGGACCACTGTACGGACTATGCCATTGCAACATCCTAATATGGTTCAGTTAGCAACAGAATTTCTGAAAGTACCTCCTGCATTCATCAACAACGAGGACTGTTGTCACTTGTATCAAACTAGTAATCCAGTTTTTCAACAAATGTTGTGTAGCATCTTTAGTATCATCTCCACCTATAGAAGACTTTGGTGCATTGACCAGAAGGCCAACTATGGATGTAGGTAAAATGTATTCTGTATGCTGGTGTGCACTCTGCTGAAACATTGAGGGTAGAATACAGTTTCTAGTTGCAATTACAAAACTCTATTGAATCTCAGAAAATGATTACCATTTATAATTATTATTTTTCTTAAAATATCTGGCACAAAACTGAATCACTATTTCTTAAAATCTTCATTTTTTTAGGTCCTGGACAGAAAGAAGGAAATATACTAAACAAAAGAAGCAATATTTACAACTACAGCGACCAACTTTACCGGAAGGAACAAAGCTCATTAAATTTCCTATTCAGAATGCAGGTGAGAGAAAAATTTCATTATGTTGTTCCAGTTAATTTGGTTCCAGTTGACAAGGCAGTTTAGTGTCTTATAAGAGCAGGGAGAATGTTCTTGTCACTATTAATAGTTGTTGTACTTTGATGTTTCCATTATAAACTAAGTTTTGTTATTGTTTTTCTTTGCTGTAATATTGGTTTTGTTTTA
This sequence comes from Schistocerca serialis cubense, assembly GCF_023864345.2. Classification (NCBI taxonomy): domain Eukaryota; kingdom Metazoa; phylum Arthropoda; class Insecta; order Orthoptera; family Acrididae; genus Schistocerca; species Schistocerca serialis. The sequence continues at coordinate 416,023,471 of NC_064646.1, forward strand.
TGAATTGTAGTTACAAGACTATAATATTCATTAACTGTAAATTTTCTGCTGCAGTGGGATTAAAAAACGCGGTAGAGTTAAGGGTTGTTCTGCACATATACATCATGCATTCTCTGAAGCCATCGACTATTCAGTAGTGTTCTGAGTGCTCTGTTGTGAATGTCGTAGCCAGTGCGAGCATTATACATGATCTTAGTGAGTTATTTAGTGAACAATGGAAAATCCAGGATGGAATGTTACAATACAAGAGAAGGAAACTTGCTGCTCACCATATAGCGGAGATGCTGAGCCGCGATAGGCACAATAAAAAGTTCACACAATCATAGCTTTCGGCAGTCTCAGAGAGCTGAAACTACACTGCGATCAGCAGCACCGGTGCATGATGGGAGTGGCGACTGGGCGGGGGTAAGGAGGCGGCTGGGGCGGGGAGGGGGAGGGATAGTATGGTGGGAGTGGCGGACAGTGAAGTATTGCAGTTTAGACGGAGGGTAGGAGAGTGGTGCGGAGGGGGTAAGTAGCGGAAAGGAGAGAAATAGAAAAGAAATTAAAAGACTGGGTGTGGCGATGAAGTGACGGCTGTGCAGTGCTGGAATGGGAACAGGGAGTGGGCTGGATGGGTGACGACAGTGACTAACGAAGGTTGAGGCTATGAGGGTTACGGGAGTGTAGGATGTATTGCAGGGAAAGTTCCCACCTGCGCAACTCACAAAAGCTGGAGTTTCTGGGAAGGATCCATATGGCACATGCAGTCATTGAAGTGAGGAGTATCATATTTGGCAGCGTGTTCAGCTACAGGGTGGTCCACTTGTTTTTTGGCCACAGTTTGTTGGTGGTCATTCATGCTGACAGACAGCTTGTTGGTTGTCATGCCTACATAGAATGCAGCACAGTGGTTGCAGCTTAGCTTGTAGATCACATGACTGGTTTCACAGGTAGCCCTGTCTTCGAAGTGATAGGTAATGTTAGTGATCGGACTGGAGTAGGTGGTGGTAGGAGGATGTATGGGACAAGTCTTGTAATTAGGTCTACTACAGGGGTATGAATTAGTACACAGTATGGTTTGAGAGTAAATCCGGGAAAGACGAAGGTAATGAGAAGTAGTAGAAATGAGAACAGCGAGAAACTTAACATCAGGACTGAAGGTCACGAAGTCAGTGAAGTCAAGGAATTCTGTTATCTAGGCAGTAAAATAACCAATGACGGACGGAGCAAGGAGGACATCAAAAGCAGACTCGCTATGGCAAAAAAGGCATTTCTGGCCAAGAGAAGTCTACTAATATCAAATACCGGCCTTAATTTGAGGAAGAAATTTCTGAGGATGTATGTCTGGAGTACAGCATTGTATGGTAGTGAAACATGGACTGTGGGAAAACCGGAACAGAAGAGAATCGAAGCATTTGAGATGTGGTGCTATAGACGAATGTTGAAAATTACGTGGACTGATAAGGTAAGGAATGAGGAGGTTCTACGCAGAATCGGAGAGGAAAGGAATATGTGGAAAACACTGATAAGGAGAAGGGACAGGATAATAGGACATCTGCTAAGACATGAGGGAATGACTTCCATGGTACTAGAGGGAGCTGTAGAGGGCAAAAACTGTAGAGGAAGACAGAGATTAGAATACGTCAAGCAAATAATTGAGGATGTAGGTTGCAAGTGCTACTCTGAGATGAAGAGGTTAGCACAGGAAAGGGATTCGTGGCGGGCCGCATCAAACCAGTCAGTAGACAAAAAAAAAAAAAAAAAAAAAAAAGTGGGGGGGGTATGAACCATGAGATAAGGGATTGGGAGCAGGGGTTGTGTAAGGATGGACAGGTATATTCTGTAGGTTCGGTGGACAGTGGAATACCACAATAGGAAGGGTGGGAAGGATGGTGGGTAGGACATTTCTCATTTCATGGCACAACGAGACATAGTTAACAACCTGGTGGTACTGATTTACGAGGGGAATGCTCCTCTGTGTCCGGACTGTGGGACTTTGGGAGGTGGTGGGAGACTGGAAAGATAAGGCACGGGAGATTAGTTTTTGTACAAGGATGGGAGGATAATTACGATCAGTGAAGGCTTCAGTGAGACCCTTCGTATATTTAGAGAGGGACTGCTTGTCACTGCAGATGCGACGACCATAGGTGACTAGGCTGTACGGAAGGGACTTCTAGGTATGGAATGGGTGGCAGCTGTCGAAGTGGAGGTATTGCTGGTCATTAGTAGGTTTGATATGGTCGGAGGTTCTGATGCAGGCATCTCTAAGGTGGAGGTCAACATGTAGGAAGGTGGCTTGTTGGGTAGAGTAGGACCAGGTGAAGCAAATGGGGGAGGTGTTGAGGTTCTGGAGGAATGTGAATAAGGTGTCCTCATCTTCAATCCAGATAGCAAAGATATCATCAATGAATCTGAACCAAGTGAGGGGTTTAGGATTATGGGTTTTTAGGAAGGATTCCTCTAGATGGCCCATGAATAAGTTAGCATAGGGTGGTGCCATGTGGGTACCCATAGCAGTACTGTGGATTTGTTTGTAGGTAATGACTTCAAAGGAGAAGTAATTGTGGGTGAGGATATAGTTGGTCATGGAGACTAGGAAGGAGGTTGTTGGTTTGGAATCCATAGGGCATCTGGAAAGGTAGTGTTCAATAGCAGTAACGCCATGGGCATTAGGAATGTTAGTGTACAGGGAGATGGCATCAATAGTGACACGCAGGGCATGAAATGGTTGGTATCTTTTATATAGGAGGATAGGTTCTGAGTAATAGGTTGAAGGTGTTGGTCTATGAGATTCGAGATTCTCTCAGTGGGGGCACAGTAACCGACCACAATGGGGTGTCCTGGGTGGTTGGGTTTATGGACTTTAGGAAGCATGTAGAAGGTGGTAGTGCGGGGAGTTGTAGGGGTAAGTAGAGAGATGGACTCTGGAGAGAGGTTCTGGGATGGGCCTAAGGATTTGAGTAGTGACTGGAGATCCTGCTGGATTGCTGGAATGGGATCACTGTGGCATGGTTTGTAGGTGGAAATATCTGACTGATGACAGAGTCCTTCTGCCACGTAATCCTTGTGGTTCAAAATTACGGTGGTGGAGCCTTTGTCTGCAGGTAGGATTATAAGATCAGGATCGGTTTTTAGATGGTGGACTGCAGTTCTTTCTGCGGATGTAAGGTTAGTATGCATGTTGAGGGATTTGAGGAATGATGGTGAGGCAAGGTTCGAGGATTAGAAATTTTGGAAAGTTAACAGGGGGTGGTTTTGAGTTAGTGGGGGTAGATCACGGTTGGCTAGAGGAGTGAACTGAGTTAGGCAACTTTCAATGTCGGTCTTTGGTTGAGTCTGATTGGTCGGGTTGGGGGGGGGGGGGGCGGGAGGGGGGGACTGGAGCAACTGAATTATATTCTCCGCCAGGGTTTTGATTACCTCTCTTCGTGCCCTGAAATGAGAAATGTCCGCTGTTTGTCAGTCTTGGGCGGCTGGCGCGCTGCCAAGATGGCCTTGAGCCGCCTTATCGGCGGGGTCAAAGGTCACGCGCTCAGAGAGCTGACGTAACATGCTGTTGCATACTCTATGTCGACAGATTCTAGATGTACCCTTGTCCGTTTTTAAGCTACGCTACAGATCACTTTATTTGTGAAAATACATTGTACAATCTCCAATAAATTTAACATATTCACAAGTACCTTTACCTTTAATCCATACAAATACAGTTTCATTAACAGATATTTTACGTCTACTTCGTGTATACAAGGAAAAGGGTGAGGGTGACATATATGTTGATTTGCCGAAGTCTTTATTTGCATTTTCAGTGACATGATATGTTCGATAGGCTATGATGTCACGATCGACGAAGCTTTCCAGTCCTGATATATTGTCTGTCTTGCACGACGACGGTATCTTCTGTATGAAGACGTCGAAATGACTACTTCAGCTGCCGACAAGAAAAAGAATACCATCAAATCTGTCGCTGCACATTCGCTGTTGGATGGACCCGCAGTCTTCTGTGGTTGCAGGCTGAACTTCAGCATCGACATCAATGATTCCTTTACCCATGGCAACGGGTGGTTAACAGTCGTTATTGTACGTGGTGGGACAGGCGTACCAAATGTATCAGGACTGGAAAGCTTCGTCGATCGTGACATCATAGCCTATCGAACATATCATGTCACTGAAAATGCAAATAAAGACTTCGGCAAATCAACATATATGTCACCCTCACCCTTTTCCTTGTATACACGTAGTAGACGTAAAATATCTGTTAATGAAACTGTATTTGTATGGATTAAAGGTAGAGGTACTTGTGAATATGTTAAATTTATTGGAGATTGTACAATGTATTTTCACAAATAAAGTGATCTGTAGCGTAGCTTAAAAACGGACCACCCCGTGGTATTCTGCCGTCCACCGAACCTACACAATACACTTGTCCATCCTTACACAACACCTGCTCCCAATCCCTTATCTCATGGCTCATACCCCTGTAATAGACCTAGATGCAATACCTGTCCCATACATCCTCCTACCACCAGCTACTAACATTACCTACCACATCAAAGGCAGGGTTACCTGTGAAACCAGTCGTGTGGTCTACAATCTAAGCTGCAACCACTGTGCTGCGTTCTATGTAGGCATGATAACCAACAAGCTGTCTGTCAGCATGAACGGCCACCGACAAACTGTGGCCAAAAAACAAGTGGACCAACCTGTAGCTGAACACACTGCCAAACATGATACCCCTCTTCTCAATGACTGCTTCACAGCCTGTGTCATATGGACCCTTCCCACCAACACCAGCTTTTTTGAATTGCGCAGGTGGGAAATTTCCCTGCAATACATCCTACACTCCCATAACCATCGTGGCCTCAGCCTTCATTAGTCACTGTCGTCACCCATCCAGTCCACTCCCTGTTCCCATTCCTGTACTACACAGCCGTCATTTCACCGCCACACCCAGTCTTTTAATTTTTATTTTTATTTCTCTCCTTTCCGCTACTTACCCCCTCCCCTCTCCACACCTTCTCTCCTATCCTCCGTCTAAACTGCAACACTTCACTATCTGCCACTCCCACCATACTATCCCTCCCCCTCCCCGCCCCAGCCTCCTCCTTACCCCCACCCAGTCACCACTCCCATCGTACACTGGTGCTGCTGCTCGCAGTGTAGTTTCAGCTCTCTGAGACTGCTGATGTGTGTGCTAGTTACGCTTGTGTGTGTGTGTGTGTTGTGTGTGTGTGTGTGTGTGTGTGTGTGTGTGTGCGCGCGCGCGCGTGTACGTGTGCATATGCATGTGCGTGAGTGGGCGTGCTCTCACATGTCTGCTGCTGGCAAAGGCCTTAATGGCCAAAAGGTATGTTTGTGTGAATCTTTTTATTGTGCCTATCGCGGCTCACCATCTCCGATGTATGGTGAGTGGCAACTTAACTTCTCTCATATTATTATTGCAACAATGGAATAGTGTTGTTTACTTTGGTGGTTCAGGATTCAGAAAGTTAAGTAAGTATATTGTACATGAAACTTTTACTACGGATAAGTTTTGTGCAAGATAGATGCAGGCATATACGGGGGTCACTCCAAAAGAAATGCAGACTACTTTTTTTTTTTAAATCCATCTTTTATTCTACATGTTTGAAAGTTTTACAGTGTTTAGATACATCCCTTAGTAACATTATTTTCATTCCTCCACATAATTTCCATCCCTCTCAACTGCCTTACGCCATCTTCGAACCAGTGCCTGTATACCCACACAGTAAAATTCTGGACCAACCTGTTGGAGCCACTGTTTGGCAGTGTGCACACGGGAATCATAATCTTCAAACCTTGTTCCACGAAGAGAGTGTTTCAGTTTCCCAGAGATGATAGTCACATGGAGCTCATACTGTTCCAAAAGTTCGCTGCATACTGTTTTTCTTGTTTCTTTGTGAGCCACTGTCAACATCCTGTGAACCCACCTGGCACAAACCTTTTTTAACACCAACACTTTCAGTATTCTGCAAACACTTCTTTCTCCTATCCCAACGTAGCATGACAATTCGTTCACTGTGATGCATATTTCAGCAGTCACCAATTTGTTAACTCTCTGCACATTGTCTGGAGTGTGTGCAGTACGAGGCGTGCCACTGTGAGAACAATCTTCAATATTGCCAAGCCCGCTTTCATCACATAACCTGCTTGCCCACCAACTAACTGTACTGCGATTGACAGCAGCATCTCCATACACCAACCTCTTGTGGAATATTCCCACTGCCTCGTTTTCACAGCACAGGAATTCTATGATAGCATGTTGCTTCTGACAAACATCTAGTGTAGCAGCCATCTTGAAGACATGCTGTGACGGCGACACAGGTTGAACTAAGTTTGAAAAAAAGCGGAGAGGTTGCATCTACACACTGTAAAACTTTCACACATGCAGAATGAAAACTGTATTTTTACAAAAATAGTGTGCATTTCTTTTGGAGTGACCCTCGTAGCAAAAAAGAGAAAATATGTCTCAGTAATATTGGCATCATTAAAAAAAAAAACAAACAGAACAGCAACCAGATCAACAGATAAAAGTTGGTGGCATTGCTTAAGGAAACATGAGTAGAATTTCATCTGCTGGAAAGGTTCCGCTAATGTTATCTGGTACAATGAATCCTGTTTTATTGCTTGCAAAGAGCAAAATAATAATAACTCATGAATGCTGGGCAAGGCTTCTGGACTAACTGGGTGAAAAAGTAAGTGTGTGTGTGTGTGTGTGTGTGTGTGTGTGTGTGTGTGTGTGTGTGTGTGTGCGTTGTCTATGAAAAGATCAGGGGAGCTGTAGTTGAGGATTTCACAGACCTTCCGAAAAACACTTCAGTGATAAAATATAATCTTTGGAGAAGTGTCGTGCAAAGTGCATCGATGCAAAATCCTACCTACTTGAGCAATATTCTAAAATAGGTCACATAGGTAATCTGCTTTGCAGAATTTTTGCATTTCCCTATTATTCCACAAATGAATGACTGATCCTATGTGATTGTTCAATTTCATATCCCTGCAAATTGTTGCACCCATCTGTTTGTATGAATTTATCAATTCCAGTTGTTACTTGTTGATATTGTAGCCACAGGGTACTATGTTTTGTTCAGTTGGTATTGTGCACAATTTTAAATTTATGTATTTCAACATCAGCACATGTTTAGCATCTGTTCAAACTTCAGTAAAGCCCAGTTTACATGACGACATTGGGTTGCGCCACACGTTGCTTGGAATGCGTTGCATGCAAGTGGTTTCATAAATGACTGTAGACATGGCGACACCAGTGTACACTTGAGTTTCATCATTTTGTGGGTCCCTGAGTTGTGTCTGAAATGAAAGTTTTGGCAGCTGCATGTCGCACGAGTTGTAATGGAGTTAAAGCTTGTTGTGTGGAATTGCTGCACAAGGAAAAAAATAAGAAACGTGTTTTGATTCGTGACTGGATCAAGAAAAGACGTTAGCTTGGTTGCTCAGCATCCTTGCTGAAATAATTTATAATGGAAGATCGAAGAAGTTCTTTTAATTATCTTATAATGTCACCAGAACCATTTATGTTACTTCTAAATAGAGTCAATTATGCAATAAGGAATAAAGGTACTGTAATGCATGAAGCACTGTCCCCAGAACTGAAATTACATATCATATTGTGTGCATTACAATCGAGAACACTCGGTATGCTATAAGATATGGTTTTAGTTAGTGATGACGCTATTTCACTAACAACAATAATTATTAATATTAACAGTAATAATTATTAACATTAGCAACAATAATTATTCGAAGCAGGCCACATTAACTACTCTCTTGAAGATAGATCTGTACAGTAGCAATATTTCAAAATTCTAACATATGTGAATGGGGAACACTGCAGCAACGTTTCAAATAGATTAATATTGAATAAAGAATGCAACTTCTTGTATTTGTATACCCTTCCCATCTGTCAACGATATTCCTTAACAAAGAGTTGGCCAACTTGTCTTGTAGACAAGAGCATTGCCACAGATAGAATTACACTTGCTTATATTTTTATTAATTTAGTTGTATATGTGCTCCTAACGCAATAAATTGTGCCCTGCAGCTCGGGTATTGTCAAACCATTTATATTATAATTGCACATGACGGTCTCAGCAGCTTCAATATGTTGCATATTTTTGTAATCAGCATCACTGAAATCCCACAAACACCTATGTAAAGTTTAGATATTCAAAAAGCGAACATTATTCTCCATCCCCACTTCATATTTCAGTTTGTCTATGCTCTACGAACACACACAACCTCAAAACTCAGGCAACTAGGGTCGCCAAAGTTGGAACATGCCGAAAGTGTTTAGTTTCATCAACGAGTTGCCCAAACGCTTGGCGCGCATGCACAGTGACCGATAGTGCAGTTGCCTGCAACCTAGTGTCGTCATGTAAACTAGGCTTAACATAATCCCCTGCCTCCAGAACGATGCAATTACTTTCTATATCTTGTCTATGTTCTCAACTGCATTGAATAATGTGCTAATTCCAAAATCAGCACATTGTAGTTCTTCATGCCCTTCTTCACAGTTTGGTATGTCTGCATCTGTTTCTTTTTCAGAGTTCTTTGCTGGCTGTTCCCTATGCTTTTTCTGTTCTTATGTCTTTTGTTTTAACCCACATGTTTGCTCTTCAATGTTGTTTAGATTTTTTTCACCAGCCTTTTGGCTTCCTCATCTTTGTGTCCCTCTTCTTGTTTTTTCTTTTCCTGTTCCACTTACTGATTCCAGCAGTATACTTATTTCCATTTTACCTCTCTTGCACCACTTCCTTGTGCCCTAAGATCTCCTTAACAGCCCTTGATATCTCACTAATATTTTGTAAGGATTTCCTCAGAGCTGCTTTTATTTTGAATATCTTGTAGAATGTGCAACTGGCCTCTCACTACCCTCCCAGATATTTCCTGCAAATTCTGTTCTTCCTGACCCAGTATTATTTTATCTTTGTGCAATCACAGTGCCAAAAAGTTCTCAGCCTATTTGTCACAAAAATTCTAGAGGTGCATGTTCAGCTGCCATGCCTCATCTCATGCTAAGAAATGTCTCTAATGCAGTTGATTCACACATGTGGCTCCTCTGCTACAAAATATAAACAAGCAAATCCTCACCAAACAATCCAAAACCCATCAAAACAGACAAAAGAATTGGAAATGAAGTTGAATACTCCAGGTTTACTCCACTCACCCATATTATCTTTTTCTTATCTCCTTTGATGCACTCTGTATTTTTCCCCTATACTATTCTCTCAGAATTTCTTTCAGCATCAACCCACCCTTCGTCAGCATGCCTGCATAAGTAAGACCCACCTTTACTTCACACATTTGCATGTTCTACATGGAATGATATGCCTAATGCTCTGCTCTGTGGTCCCTTCCTGTCCCTGTCACACAGCACTTGTCTTCACCATCCATATCACACATCAGCCCAGCAGCCTACTCACACATGTTGGTTTGCGGTGCTATGAGATGGCAGTAGGTCGTTTTCTGTTGTCTCTGAAGCAGCTTATTACTCTTTTCTAATTGCATATCTGCTGCTCAGTGCTTTACGGATTTGGTGAGTAGTCATTATGTTAAAATTTCAGGATATGAAAGTTTTGTTGTAATTGCTTTTCCCTCGAAAATATTACAGAGATTTTTATACCATCAATACTATTACAGGCTGTCGAGAAAATGGTCATCCAAGGAAAGAGTGGATTATGAATCCAAATGGAAAGAGTTATGTTTGTATTCTTCATGAGTATGTCCAGCACGCATTGAAGAAGCAACCTTCTTACAAATTTAAGGAGCTCGGTAATCATTTCTGAAACTTACCTAATTCTTTTTGTTAATTCAAGGAAGAGGTAAGCATGAAAATCATCTGTCACGGTGATGATACTCAAGAGCTGTTTTTTCTTACGTTAATTTTTAAACTGAGTGTCTGTAATTACGATCATCTATGTTTTTATCCGAATGGACATTCAGTTTGTGTTTACTGTGTTAGATGCTTGAATTACAGCACAACAATAGTAGTAATAGTAGAAGTAGTAGTAACAGTAATGGAGACGATGATAATAATAACAATAATAATAATAATAGTAGTAGTAGTAGTAATGAGAAACATAATGACAACCTGAAATTATTTATTTGAATTTTTATATAATTATTAATAGTAAACTTCTTCAACTAATTGATATGAAAAAGTATTATTTTTAGATTGAGTTTTAATAACATGAGCTGAGGTGTCTGAAATTCTAGTGAAATCTTCTGTCAGTGTGCTGTGGTAAAGATTAACAAATAATTTACCAAGAGTTTTCTTATTTTCATGTATCTTAGGTTGTTATTTTATCTTATAGAAAATGCAGGTACACCCTATTCAGCTACAGTATCAATAAATGGCATGCAGTATGGAGTTGGATATGGGACAAGCAAAAAACAAGCAAAATCAGAAGCTGCAAAAGCAACCCTGGAAATTTTGATTCCTGAAATGAGAGAAAAAATTCAGTCAAGTGACAGAGGTGGGGCAAAAACTGAACATGGATCATCAGACTCATACCTATCTGTAAGTAAATTTTAATGGCCATTGGTGGTTATGTTAGTAGTTATAGTAGCAGTGGCAGCGGCGGTGATGTATTATTCCATTGTAATCGATGAAAACAATGGGAAGAATGGTGATCAGACTTGTCAAATTTATTTTGGTCATGGCTCATCAGACAGTTCTTTAGAAGTTCTGGATCATTGTCGATTTCATTCAGCAATTGCTGAACAATGTCTACACAATGTCATTTTTGCTCAAAATTCAAGAATTTTGGAACAAACTTTGCTGCTAAGCTTTTGATGCCCAAAACATCCAATAAAATTACTTGACATGAGCCAAAGTATATGTCAACATAATCAGCAACCTTTCTGATGGTGGTTAGGTGATTTTCAAGAACCATTTTCTTTACTTCCACATTGCAGTCAGTAACTGATGTGCTAGAGCATCCACAGTCATCATCATCTTCAACATCATCTTTACACACTTTGAGACTTGTGTACCACTTGTAAACTCCTTTCTTAGATTATATTAGATTAATTATTCATTCCATAGACTCACAAAAGAGGGAATCCTTCTGGGTGTAGAACATGTCAGATAAACACATTACAAAAATGTAATTAGGAAAACTTGTATCATTAATTTTAATGATCTTCAGTCAATAAACAGTGTAATTATGAACATGAATTAAAATTAAACTTTTAATATTTACAGGTTTAATACTTACATCTGCTTTCTCTAAATCCATCATCCACACAGCAGTTATTCACTTGGATATTTCAACCAAGTATTGTCAAAAATTAAAGTAAATTATTCATTTCAATGATCCTCATTTGAGAACAGTCAAATTCTGTACAAGATTTAAAATTTAGCTTCCACTATTTACAGACTTAAGACTTACATCTGCTTTCCATACATCCATCATTCACACAGTAGATAGTTACTTGGCTGTTACAGCCAAGTATTGTCAAAAATTAAAGTGTAATAAATTTTCATTAAAATGGTCTACTGCACCTGTTCAGAAACTTATGGATGGAATAGGAGGAGTTGGCCACCAAAAATTCTTTTAAATTAAGTTTAAATTGTGCCTTGTCTGAAACTAAGCTCTTAATGGTTGCTGGTAACTTACTGAATATCTAAAAACAAAGATGATGTGACTTACCAAACGAAAGCGCTGGCAGGTCGATAGACACACAAACATACACACAAAATTCAAGCTTTCGCAACCAATGGTTGCTTCATCAGGAAAGAGGGAAGGAGAGGGAAAGACGAAAGGATGTGGGTTTTAAGAGAGAGGGTAAGGAGTCATTCCAATCCCGGGAGCGGAAAGACTTACCTTAGCGGGAAAAAAAGGACAGGTATACACTCGCGCACACACCCATATCCATCCGCACATACACAGACACAAGCAGACATTTGTAAAGGCAAAGAGTTTCGGCAGAGATGTCAGTCGAGGCAGAAGTACAGAGGCAAAGATTTTGTTGAAAGACAGGTGAGGTATGAGCGGCAGCAACTTGAAATTAGTGGCGGTTGAGGCCTGGCGGATAACGAGAAGAGAGGATATACTGAAGGGCAAGTTCCCATCTCCGGAGTTCTGACAGGTTTGTGTTAGTGGGAAGTATCCAGATAACCTGGACGGTGTAACACTGTGCCAAGATGTGCTGGCCGTGCACCAAGGCATGTTTAGCCACAGGGTGATCCTCATTACCAACAAACATTCGCATGAACGGACAGTTTGTTGCTGGTCATTCCCACATAGAAAGCTTCACAGTGTAGGCAGGTCAGTTGGTAAATCACGTGGGTGCTTTCACACGTGGCTCTGCCTTTGATCGTGTACACCTTCCGGGTTACAGGACTGGAGTAGGTGGTGGTGGGAGGGTGCATGGGACAGGTTTTACACCGGGGGCGGTTACAAGGGTAGGAGCCAGAGGGTAGGGAAGGTGGTTTGGGGATTTCATAGGGATGAACTAAGAGGTTACGAAGGTTAGGTGGACGGCGGAAAGACACTCTTGGTGGAGTGGGGAGGATTTCATGAAGGATGGATCTCATTTCAGGGCAGGATTTGAGGAAGTCGTATCCCTGCTGGAGAGCCACATTCAGAGTCTGATCCAGTCCCGGAAAGTACCCTGTCACAAGTGGGGCACTTTTGTGGTTCTTCTGTGGGAGGTTCTGGGCTTGAGGGGATGAGGAAGTGGCTCTCGTTATTTGCTTCTGTACCAGGTCGGGAGGGTAATTGCGGGGTGCGAAAGCTGTTTTCAGGTTGTTGGTGTAATGGTTCAGGGATTCCGGACTGGAGCAGATTCGTTTGCCACGAAGACCTAGGCTGTAGGGAAGGGACCGTTTGATGTGGAATGGGTGGCAGCTGTCATTATGGAGGTACTGTTGCTTGTTGGTGGGTTTGATGTGGACGGACGTGTGAAGCTGGCCATTGGACAGATGGAGGTCAACGTCAAGGAAAGTGGCATGGGATTTGGAGTAAGACCAGGTGAATCTGATGGAACCAAAGGAGTTGAGGTTGTAGAGGAATTTCTGGAGTTCTTCTTCAGTGTTACACCATCCGGGTTATCTGGATACTTCCCACTAACACCAACCTGTCAGAACTCCGGAGATGGGAACTTGCCCTTCAGTATATCCTCTCTTCTCGTTATCCGCCAGGCCTCAACCTCCGCTAATTTCAAGTTGCCGCCGCTCATACCTCACCTGTCTTTCAACAACATCTTTGCCTCTGTACTTCCGCCTCGACTGACTTCTCGCCTTTACAAATGTCTGCTTGTGTCTGTGTATGTGCGGTTGGATATGGGTGTGTGTGCGAGTGTATACCTGACCTTCTTTCCCCCTAAGGTAAGTCTTTCCGCTCCCGGGATTGGAATGACTCCTTACCCTCTCCCGTAAAACCCACATCCTTTCGTCTTTCCCTCTCCTTCCCTCTTTCCTGATGAAGCAACCGTTGGTTGCGAAAGCTTGAATTTTGTGTGTATGTTTGTGTTTGTTTGTGTGTCTATATATATATATATATATATATATATATGGAAGTGGGTTTTAAGGGTGAGGGTAAGGAGTCATTCCAATCCCGGGAGCAGAAAGACTTACCTTAGGGGGAAAAAAGGACAGGTATACACTCGCACACACACACATATCCATCCACACATACAGACACAAAGGTATACACTCGCACACACACACATATCCATGCACACATACAGACTTGTGTCTGTATGTGTGGATGGATGTGTGTGTGTGTGTGTGTGTGTGTGTGTGTGTGTGTGTGTGTGTTTGGATATGTGCGGATGGATATGTGTGTGTGTGTGCGCGCGTGAGTGTATACCTGTCCCTTTTTTCCCCCTAAGGTAAGTCTTTCCGAGCCGGGATTGGAATGACTCCTTACCCTCTCCCTTAAAACCCACATCCTTTTGTCTTTCCCTCTCCTTCCCTCATTCCTGATGAAGCAACCGTGGGTCGCAAAAGCTTGATATTTGTGTGTGTGTTTGTGTGTTTTTTATTGTGTCTATCTACCAGCGCTTATATCTTGAAACAGAGATGTTGTAACTTTCCAAACGAAAGTGTTGCTATGTTGATAGAGACACAAACAAACACAAACACACACACAAAATTCAAGCTTCCGCAACCCACGGTTGCTTCATCAGGAAAGAGGGAAGGAGAGGGAAAGATGAAAGGATGTGGGTATTAAGGGAGAGGGTAAGGAGTCATTCCAATCCCGGGTTGGAAAGACTTACCTTAGGGGGGAAAAGGACAGGTATACACACACGCGCGCGCGCGCGCCCGCACACACACACACACACACACACTCACACACACACACACACACAAGTTTAATGCCAGTGAATTGGCTATGAACCACTTATTAATGTCAGTAAAAATTTGATTTGCTGCCCTTTCTAAATTTATATTTGATTTAATATTTATTACAATGTTTGTATCATCTGCAAAAAGGGAACCTTGGCATCTGGTAATGTAACAGATGACAGGTCATTAATACACACAAGGAAAAGTAGTATGGAACCTTGGGGAACACCACATGTAATTTCTTCCCAGTCAGATAATGTCTGATTGCGTACTGCTGAACTGTTACGTAATGACACCCTTTGTTTTCTGTTAGTAATATATGACTGAAACCACTTTGCAGCACTACAAGTGATAGTTGATTTGCCCAAGACCACAGTCATATTTTTCAAGCAAAATTTGATGCAAATTCTGTGATCCATCTTTTTCAAAAGTAAAAATTCACTCAGCACTCGAAAACAAATATAATCTTTTTGACTGTCAACAATAAACTAAGTATTCAAAATAGCTGAAAAAGCAAACATACATCAGGAACATTTGTACCCTAAAAGATAAAAGAAATTGAAAATTGGTTGAGTAAAGTCTATGAATTAAAAAAAAAAATCCCATTACTTCTTGATTATATCACAAATATTTGTTTCTAGAAAAATTTGAAAATAGAAATAGAATTCTACAACAATGGTGCTTAGATTGCTGAGGCACTACTATTGTTCAAATGCACAGATTGATGTTTGCTGATGCACAATTTATGTGATGTTCTGCAACATCTGTTAGGAGCATCAGGAAGGAGGATGTAGACAGGACACACCAGCTGCTGAATGAGCAACTACTGTAGCTGTTTTCATAGATTAACAGATAATGGTAGGGTGAGAAGGGAAGCAGGTATCTGTTTATAACTGTTACTACATTTTAAGCAGTTTGTCCCTCAGAATAGAGAATGGTAGGGAGAAGTAGTCATTCTGAATCAAGAGAGAAGTAAGTCCAGCAAAAATAATCGGAAATAATAAAATTAAAACATATTTGAATATGAGAAAAGGTATCATGTATAGACACTGTATACATGTATTAACTGTTTTTCATCATGATGACTTCAATATTTGAGGAGGCCACAGAGCTGTGCGCCGCAAGGTATGACCGTCATTGCAACTGCATATTGTAGAGCACTGTATCCTCAAGGCAGTACCTTGTGACAGGTGCTTATTCCCCATAACTCACTTTGCAACCATTGTGGGAACACATGTCCGCCAGTTTCTGCACTTTGTATCACATGAAGTGCACTCACTGAGTGGCACACACTCACTGAGTTGCTCTGCAATACAGCTAAAGAAACATATGCTCTATGCAGCTTTGCCACAATGTAGTGACACTAATGGGCCCAGCATATGTTGGAATTTATTGGAATTAGACTATCTTTGTAGCTGTAAATTTTCTGTGTTTTCTACAGAGAAAGTGTATGCTGTAGATGACAATATTATGAGAAAGATAGATTGCTACTCACCGTATAGTGGAGATGTTGGGTCACAGATAGGCATAAAAAAAGACAGCTAAACAAGTAAACTTTCAGACAAAAGGCCTCCTTCTGAAGTACACCACACACACACACACACACACACACACACACACACACACACACACACACACACACATGCGCGCGCTCTTGTACTCTTATTAAGTTTGCCACATACACTGTACTTGGTTGTTTACCTGCAGCAAGACTTTTCTCGTCCATCAAGTATAATTAGTTCACGCACTTTCAATACTTTAATTCGTAAATATTGTACATATATAGATAAAATATATATAGTAGCATAGCTTAAATAATTTCAAGTAGTTTAGCATCTCTTTCCTCTGTATATAATCCCTTACCTTATCTTTGTGTGTGTGTGTGTGTGTGTGTGTGTGTGTGTGTGTGTGTGTGTGTGTGTGTGTGTGTGTCTTGTGTAGATAGTCGCAGTTATAGTATAGACTCTCTTAATTTTCTTTGTCTTTATTTATTCAGTAGGCTTTACAAATGCTAGTGCGGGCTGTAGCTCATCAGATTTGTTTGTTTTGGGCGCTCCAACACTTCAGATGTGCCTGTCTGGCGTGACGTGCTTGCAATTTGTTGATTAGCTTGCTCCACAATGCGCATGCGCTGTGGCGCTCTGATACCACTTGTGTTGTGGTGAGTTATGTATTGCATTGCACACTACCAAGTGTTTCATAAGTTTGTTTATTTGTTTACAACTGGGCTACGCGGAAGGCAAAGCGTTTTATTTAGTGTGTCGTCTCTAGACATATAAAAGTAAAATTCTTCATTGTTACAACATATTACCTTATTGCGTGCACATTTGACATATAAGAAAAAATAAAAATACAAACAAAAATTTTCCTTAACAACTAACAACTTGATTGTGTGATGAATCAAGTGTCGATCAAGCTCGTGTCCCAATTCTCCTCCCAGGCCACAGAATGGGGGCCTACCATGACTGGCCCAAGTTTTCTGGCGTCGCAGGGTGCGTCTGTCTCTGGGCTATGTGTAACTTCTACTATATGGACTGTTGGTGTTTGATTATGCCAGTTAGTATACTGTGAGGCTCTTGATTGAAATTCTCTTTGCTTTTGCTTGTTATTCGGCTTATGTGCATTACTTTGCTGGCCGCATTCCGCTGTCTGGGATTATTCAACTATCTGGTATTGTTTTGTGTTTGCCAAGCGATGGGCTGGTTATTGCCAGTAGCTTGTGGTGGTACATATTGTACAGGCTGCCCATATGCTGTTTGCCCATGAATAGTTGTTTTTGTTAAATTTTTGCCCATTTCTTTTTTATCTGCCCATGAATTTAATGCTTTTACCATTGCCGTTGTGATTACCGTTACCATTATTGTAAGGTCTGTGTGGGGTAAGATTGCCATCCGTGTTGTACTACAAATCCATTGTTTACTTGTTGGTCCATGAATCTCTGTGGCACTATCTGTATTCGTTTTTGAAAACCATTTTATTCATAATTTTGTTAAAAACTATTGAGAATGGAGAAGAGGAATGGCCATTTTTGAACATTCCTTACAAAATGCAATATGCCAAGATGATGGAAATCCAAACTTGGCAACAGCTGAAGGTAATGCACCAACTCGTGGACTGGCCTATGCCAACCTAATCGATGATGTTGATGTCCCACTATCAATAAATGATGATACTGTTAATATAACTAATCATGATGTCACTTTTATGATGCTTGATGAGACAATTTCTCAGTTCTCAAGGGAAACATTTTTTCAAATAGTGAAACTGAAGGGTGAGACAGTGAAAATTCCTTTGATTACTTGCTCACAACATTGTGAATGCATGAACAGGAAAAGTTTGTGAAAACAATGTAAATACTAGTGAGAGACACAATTTGACACAACTGATGCAACAAATAATACAACAGTATATGAAACAACAGGAATTTCAGGTTCAAATGGCTCTGAGCACTATGGGACTTAACTTCTGAGGTCATCAGTCACCTAGAACTTAGATCTACTTAAACCTAACTAACCTAAGGACATCACAAACATCCATGCCCGAGGCAGGATTCGAACCTGCGACCGTAGCAGTCGCGCGGTTCCAGATTGAAGCGCCTAGAACCACAGGAATTTCAGGAAGTTGTAAAACAACAACTTAAGTGTATGACACAGCAGTTCATAAAACCTCAGGAACATACAGGATAACAGTTTACACAGCAAAATCAGGCAGTCAACAACTTCAAGAGTAGTGTTAATCAACAGTTCAGTGAGGTGGGCAAAACTGAATTATCTGACGAACTATCTGGAAAGGTGCCAGAGCCAGGTGAACAACTAAACCAAGAAATAAGTACCAACATATCTCACAAAATAAATAACTATATGATCAAAAGTATCTGGATATCCTCAAAAACATACGTTTTTCATATTAGGTGCATTGTGCTGCCACCTACTGCCAGGCATTCCATATCAGCAACCTCAGTAGTCATTAGACATCATGAGAGAGCAGAATGGTGTGCTCAGAGAACTGTCGGGCTTCGAACGTGGTCGGGTGATTGGGTGTCACTTGTGTCATACGTCTGTAAGCAAGATTTCCACACTCCTAAACATCCATAGGCCCACTGTTTCTGATGTGATAGAGAAGTGGAAACGTGAAGGGACACATACAGCACGAAAGCGTACAACAGGCCAACCTTGTCTGTTGGCTGAAAGAGACCACCGACAGTTGAAGAGGGTTGTAATGCGTAATAGGCAGACATCTACCCAGACCACCACACAGGAATTCCAAATTGCATCAGGATCCACTGAAAGTAGTATGACAGTTAGGCAGGAGGTGAGAAAACTTTGATTTCATGGTCGAGCGCCTGCTCATAAACCACACATCACGCCAACAAATGCCAAACAATGCCTCGCTTGGTGTAAGGAATGTAAACAATGGAAAAACGTTGTGAGTGACAAATCATGGTTCACAATGTGGCAATCCGATGGCAGGGTGTGGGTATGGCGAATGCTCGGTGAACGTCTTCTCCCAGCGTGTGTAGTGTCAACAGTAAAATTCGGAGGTGATGGTGTTATGATGTGGTCATGTTTTTCATGGAGGGGGCTTGCGCCCCAGTCATTTTGCATGGCACTATCACAGCACAGGCCTACATTGATGTTTTAAGCACCTTCTTGCTTTCCACTGTTGAAGAGCAATTCAGGGATGGCGATTACATCTTTCAACACAGTCGAGCACCTGTTCATAAAGCATGGTCTGTGGTGGAGTGGTTACATGACAATAACATCCCTGTAATGGTCTGGCCTGCACAGAGTCCTGTCCTGAATCCTACAGAACACCTTTGGGATGTTTTGGAACGTTGACTTTACACCAGGCCTCATTGACCGACATTGATATCTGCTCAGTGCAGCACTCTGTGAAGAATGGGCTGCCATTCCCCAAGAAACCTTCCAGCACCTAATTTAATGGATGCCTACAAGGGTGGAAGCTGTCATCAAGGCTAAGGGTGGGCCAACACCATACTGAATTCCAACATTACCGATGGAGGGCGCCACAGACATTTGGGTCATTTTCAGCCACATGTCTGGATACGTTTGATCACATAGTGTACGTTAATGGAAAGAGTATCAACCGTAGACAATAAACAGGAACAACTTGCAGCTGACAGAACCTTAGTGAAGCATATTCTCAAATTCAGGAGATGCAATCACACAGTCAGTGGGCTGCAAGATGTGTGCAAAAACGTATCTACAAAAGTACAAAACTTAGGTCTAAGAGTGGGCCAGTTAAGTTTAGAGTCAAAATTTGCCAAAATACAGAGAGATAAGATATGTGCATATGTAAAGGAAATAACTGAAAAAGCTGAAGCTGGGATGCTGGATAAGGGCAGCAATCTTGCTGAAAAGGTAGTGTCAGTGTGCAAGATTTACATAGATACAGTAGGCGAAGCTCTAAAAGAGAAAGAAAGTCAACTTCTAGTTAAAATAAATTCAGGTTTAAAAGAAGAGGAAAGGTTACGAGGCAGTATGGCTGAAACTACTGGCATAAGAACGTGAAATATTATATGACACAGTCTTACATAATTTAAATGACTTTAGTGATGTCTTTGTACAAGTTGTCATCTTTTCTTTAGAAATGAACTTTCCGTAAAGGATATTCATTGGAAGGAATCTACTGCCAGAGAGACTGCATCAAGTGTGGCTTTATAAGGCAGGCAGCGTAGCAGCTTCCTACATTTACCTCTGAAATCAGCATTCCCAGTTTGTCTCATTTGTAGGCAGAATTTAATTTTAATTTGCTCCTTCAATGTTTTAATGATTCCCAATCTCGCAGACATGTAGCAAATACAATTAACGTTTCATTACTTCCTTATAACAACAGTATGAATCATTTATCTCAGAAATTTTTATCTCAGCAATTGAAAGGTCTGTTCATATTTCGCTTGGCGCTGTCCAAACGGTCGCCATTGAATAGGGATATGGAAATGGATTAATTCATTGATAATTGCTTGAATAATTGGAAAAAATGATTGGGAAGAATAGTTGAAAGAAATTTGTAGGTAATTTATGAATCTGTGCACAACCTCTATTGAACTTAAACTGATACCAATATCAACAGACCTTCAATATCAATACATTCAAGATCAATAAACATAATTTGCATTATGTACTGCTTCACATTAATTCATTTGTGTTTAGTCTTGAGTGTGACAATGTTGATGCAGGAACGCTCCTCTGGATACTGTGTAAATTCTTCTTGCCTGCACTGAACCTCTTGATGCAGGATCTCAGTGGTAAGTGAAATGATGAGCAGCTGGCAGTTGACCTCTTAACCATGCGAATAAATATTGCTTTTCTAATAACTTTTTATAACACTTTTAATGAATGGCTGAAATACACATTTTTAACAGTGCTGGCACGACGGATCCATGCATACGTCCGTACGCTACCACTTCTGGAAACAAAACTGTCAAGCTACATGAATTAATAAATTGAAGAGCATATTTCTTACTTTGTTTCAAGTATCCAATTTCTTTATGTAGGCCTGTACATAAATCCTTTCTGAAGTTCGTGTCTGTTTTAATTTTTGGCCCTATTGATCCTTGAGAGAGGAGGAGGAGTGCAGGGGAGAAGCTCCCACAGATGAAAAATTTTAATTATGTTATTTTTATTTTATTTATTTAGTTTAATTATTCAGTTTGGATTTCGCAGAAATGTTGGAACACGTGAGGCAATACTGACCCTACGACTTATCTTAGAAGCTAGATTAAGGAAGGGCAAACCTACGTTTCTAGCATTTGTAGACTTAGAGAAAGCTTTTGACAATGTTGACTGGAATACTCTCTTTCAAATTCTGAAGGTGGCAGGGTAAAATACAGGGAGTGAAAGGCTATTTACAATTTGTACAGAAACCAGATGGCAGTTATAAGAGTCGAGGGGCATGAAAGGGAAGCAGTGGTTGGGAAGGGAAGGGTTGTAGTCTCTCCCCAATGTTATTCAATCTGTATATTGAGCAAGCAGTGAAGGAAGCAAAAGAAAATTCGTAGTAGGTATTAAAATCCATGGAGAAGAAATAAAAACTTTGAGGTTCGCCAATGACATTGTAATTCTGTTGGAGACAGCAAAGGACTTGGAAGAGCAGTTGAACGGAATGGATAGTGTCTTGAAAGGAGGATATAAGATGAACATCAACAAAAGCAAAATGAGGATAATGGAATGTAGTCGAATTAAGTGGAGTGATGTCGAGGGAATTAGATTAGGAAATGAGACACTTAAAGTAGTAAAGGAGTTTTGCTATTTGGGGAGCAAAATAACTGATGATGGTCGAAGTAGAGAGGATATAAAATGTAGACTGGCAATGGCAAGGAAAGCGTTTCTGAAGAAGAGAAATTTGTTAACATCGAGTATAGATTTAAATGTCAGGAAATCATTTCTGAAAGTATTTGTATGGAGTGTAGCCATGTATGGAAGTGAAACATGGACGATAAATAGTTTGGACAAGAAGAGAATAGAAGCTTTCGAAATGTGGTGCTACAGAAGAATGCTGAAGATTAGATGGGTAGATCACATAACTAATGAGGAAGTATTGAATAGGATTGGGGAGGAGAGAAGTTTGTGGCACAACTTGACCAGAAGAAGGGATCAGTTGGTAGGACATGTTCTGAGGCATCAAGGGATCACCAATTTAGTATTGGAGGGCAGCGTGGAGGGTAAAAATCGTAGAGGGAGACCAAGAGATGACTACACTAAGCAGATTCAGAAGGATGTAGGTTGCAGTAGGTACTGGGAGATGAAGCAGCTTGCACAGGATAGAGTAGCATGGAGAGCTGCATCAAACCAGTCTCAGGACTGAAGACCATAACAACAACAACATTTTAATTATGTTATTTTTAATTGTTTCATTTGGAAACAACAGTGAGCAATACATGGTATCTTTATAAGTGCTACTAAAAATCTCATTACGAAGTGGAAGTCAGGTTTTGAAAGTTGTTGGATCTGCATTTACAAAAATTTTAATAGTTCTTTCATTAGGGGAATTGGAAAGGTTAATAATTTAAAAAGGAAAATTCAATTAAAGTCATGATGAGCACAAGGAGAGAATTTCTGGCTCATACACTTGTTTGGTTTTTGCAGTTTTCTGTGGTCCCAATTAAAACATTTAAATTAAAACATAATATAAATGGTCAGGAAAAGTATGTACTCACCAAGTAGCAACTGGAGAAAACATGAATAAAAGTTAAGGAAGTGTACAAGCTTTTGAAGGTTCCAGTGATCAGTAGGGCCAAATTTTAAAACAAACATGCACATCAGAAAGGATTTACTTACAAACACTACATGCATGAATTGACTACTTTTCAGCAAAATGGCCACAGAGTTGAGACATTTCTGATAACTATCAGCTTCCCTGCACACACTGCAAAAAAGAGTGCCACTTGTACATCAAGCCATATTGTCATAGTAATGTACAATTCCTCATTCAAGGTGATGTGTCATCCGATCCACCAATTCTTCATGAGATGAAATCTCACCTGATTCGGACTTATGGGTAAGTTTTCTGTAACCCTTCAAATTTCCTAAACCTTGCCAGTTCTCTGCTTTACCCCTCTTCCTGCCCCTTCAGCCCTTGTGCCAGAAGGAGAAGGAGAAGGAGAAGAAGCAGAAGCAGAAGCAAAAGCAAAAGCCACTGTCTCCGAACTCTTGCACCTTTCCTTACTACAGCGTAAGGAAAAGACAGATTTCTACTCACCATAAAGATGATGCATTGAGTTGCAGACAGGCACAAGGGAAAGACAGTTTCACATTTTTCACCCAAAGCCTTCTTCAGAAAAAAAACACACACAGTCATTCACATAAGCAAGCATGTCTCTCATATCGTCTTGGACGAAGGGGATGCTCCTTGGTAGTTACTTCTTGGAAGTGGTGGGAAGATTTGGAGTGTGAGAGGATATGGTATGAGAGGGCTGTCTGTGAACCAGGTTTAGGGGAATGTGCCTGTCTTGAAAGTCTTTGTTAGTCCTTCAGCATAGAGCACAAGGGAATTCTTATAATTGCAGATGTGCCATGCACAATGCAGGTAATATTGATGGGTAGTGAGCTGGATGTGGACAGAGGTTTGAACACAGTTATCAGAGACTTGTAGATCAGTATTCGGGAAAGTGACACTTTAGGCTGATGAGGATCAGGTGAAGCATATGGGAGAGAAGATTTGAGATTGTTGTGGAATGAGGATAGGACAGGGTCTAGGTATACAGATGCTCTCAGTGAAACTGAACCAGGCAAGGTATTTTGGAATTTGGTGGGCTATGATGCTTTTGTATAGGTGGGATGGCAAAGGAAGTTACAATGCAGGTGCTCATGACCATGCTGTCTGTTTGTGTATTTTAGTGTTGAGTATGAATATATGTAAAGTCAAATTTTTAAATAAAAAAATGCTGCATGATTCCTTGCTGATGACACATTTCATTATTCTGATTGCTCATTTTTAAATTTTAAATGATTCTTTTGCAAAACTTCCATTTCACCACAAAATCACTTCATGGTGGAATGGTTAGGTACTTTTGCATAGTAAGCATATAGTACTGTTTTGATGTTACAGCAACTTCTAAGCATTCTTAAGATTTAAATAGCTCAGTTATTCTACATTTCATTCATAACAATTGAAATAATCAATTATTGACAAAAATTTTTAATTGGATAGATAAAAAACCTACTCACCAAGCAGCGGCATAACACACATAAAAGACTGTTGTAACTGGCAAGCTTTTGGAGCCAGTGACTCCTTCAGGCAGAAGGGTTGAAGGGGAAGGAAGAAGGGTGAAGGAAAAGGACTGGAGAGGTCTAGGAAAAGGGGTGGATTTTGGGAAAGTTACCCAGAACTGCTGGTCAGGGCAGAGTTACCGTATGGGATGAGAAGGAAAGACTTTCCTTCTCAGATTTGTTGTGTCCTCTAATAAAAATGCTAGTATCATCTGCAAATAACACTGACTCTGTTGCTAACAAGTGATATGGTAAATCATTTATAAAAGTAAGGAATAATAGAGGGCCTACCACAGAGCCTTGAGGTACTCCATGACTAATGTTCTTGTAACCTGAAAAGTAATGTTTATCATGACAAATTTGTTCAGCTTTAGATGGCTGTGTTTTCTGTTATATCAGAATATTAATCTGGTTAATTTAAAAAAAAAAGGAAAAAGAAAAAATAAATTAAAAAAAAGTCCCCAGAAACTAGATATACGAGGTTTGGAACTTGAATAGCGGCAACTATTTATTTAGAGCTTGTACAAAATAGATAAGTGTTTCAAAGTTTTACTGACCTTCAAAGCAGTCACCAGCATTGTGTATAACCCGTTGCCAGTGATGTGGAAGTTGTAGGGTACTCTTAGCAGTGCCAGTTGTGTTGGCAGTTGGAGCAGCGTGGTCTATTGCCCGACAAATTTGTAGTAGTTCTGAAGCAAATGACGTGAAGTGTTTCCTTCAGTTTAGAAATTGAGTTCAACTCGTAAGGGCTTAAGTCAGGAAAGTGCAGTAGGTGGTATAGTACTTAGCAGCCCCTTCAATCAAACAAATCAGTAACAGCTTGTACTGTACATGCATGAGCATTGTCCTGTGAAATGATGGTCAGGTCCTGCAGAAAGTGTCGCCACTTCTGTCTCTAATCTGGTCATAGGTTGTGTTCCAAAAATGAACTGCAATTTTTAGGGAAGATGAAAGAAGGTATTTTAACATCTAAATCTTGTGTTTTGGTGACCTAGTACAAACTGTATTGAAAAAATCTCTACACCATTAAAGAATACACTTGAAAAGATGTCAGATGATAAAATATCTTTAAAAATAGCCCTTCCCTGCTCACTTTTATTTATTGTTTAATGTAGTGCCAAGGAGATATATAATTATGGTTCTGAGCAAACCAATCTAAATTGAAGTTTCACACTTTGGAGATATACACTTGGCTGAGAAAATATGGTTTACATAGTTGATTTCCACATTAAAGATAGATCAATTCTAGGTAAAATAAATGCATATTAGTGTATTTTTGTATATGTCTCCACTGATTGTTTACTTTAGCACTAGCTCCACCACAACCATTGCCACTGCAGTCTGAACTCCAGATGTCCCTTTTAAAGATATTTTTAAAATGTGTGACACTGATCCTTGATAATGCTGGTGTGGCAGAAATCCACGAGGTATTTTATTTTCTCTTCCTGAAGTTCTAGCATACTAGGGTACTTTGATTTCATCTAGAAGACTGATTGGGAATTTTGGGATTTTCTGTAAACTGGCAAACTTTTGAATTTTTGGCCTTAGATATTTTTGAAAAAGATTGTGCTTGATTTCCTCTACTGTCAATTTTTTATATTTTTCACCTGTTACCTCTGCTTAACACTGAAGTCCAGGAAGCCCTGGTTCATTTCAACAGTTTCATACAGCCTTTGTTTTGAAGCATTCTGAGTAATAGTACACGACCCTAATGGGTCATAGATGTAAACATTTTTTGCAGCTCTCTCTATAGTGGCATGGACTGAATCACAGTCCATTAAACAGTGACCAGACTCAAAGAAATACTGCTATATCATTGAAATGTTCAGAGTTTGTACAGCATGAACAAACATGGTGCTCGTATTAATGTTTCAGTTTTGTCCTCCACAGGTGTCGGACAATGAAATAATTAATGGCCATCTGCAGTCCTCCGCAGTTCTTGAAATATACACGACATTACTTCAGTTGATCTGCATTTAGCCACACCTTCATGACATACATGATTTCTAGCTTTCCAGGTCTCACTATTATATACTGTGAGGTTGTATACAGATAATCTTCTTTGGTAGAAAATGGTCTTAGGTGCTATAGTGAGTCAGTAGCTTACATATACTTGGTCAAATTCCAGTAAATGGCATTCTTCTGCTCAGGTCTGCTCACATTTCATTTTATTTATTTATTTTTTTATTTTTATTTTACTTCTAGCTGCCTCTTTTCTTTTTAGGTCTTCTACGTGCTGGTCTTCCTGTGCGTTTTGATTTTCTTCAGAGAGTTTTTGAAAGTAATACCAGTGATTATTTATGTTGTTTCTAAGTACATGAGAGCTTAGGTTAAACACTGTATTGATTATTACTCTGTAGAGCCAATATTTTTCAGCAGTAACCTGATCCTCTTTGCAAAGTCTTTTATATGGTTTGTGCATTATTTACATTTTCAGTTCTATTGGTAAGAACTGTCACACAGTGCTCTGTCACCAGTATTGTGATGCAATTGTATGAAAAGATTTTATACGGTTCCTTATTCTCTCCGCTTGCCTCATTGAATCTCCATATACCTAGACGATGACAACTCTTTCATCAGCAGTCAAAATCAAGGTGCTGCTGCCACTTTTCTTCTGTATGTATTACACAGAGTGCGGTGTGACAATGAAACCAATATGATTGTGTTGACATTTCTTACAAAGGACAGTCATTGTGTTGCCTAACATTTCTCCTCTCACTGGCACTCACACAGAAAATGCAATAGCTTGAGACCTTGTACACAAGCTGTTCCGAGATATGATGAACAGAAGTATGATTAAGCAGTGAGATGTGATACAACATTTCCATTGACATCACAGGACTTGTTATTTTGTTATTAGCTGCTAGAGAATATATACTTCTCCTTCAGTACGCAGGAAAATAGTCCACAAGTCCAAGAATATGCTATTTTGCAAAACAAGTAGAGTGTGATCTCTGCTGGCTTAAAACATATTTCCAAATTCACTTCATAAAGTTAGGAGTCAGTCCCAATCTTGAGATGTACTTCTTCGAAACAGAAAAATGTAAGTATCAATACATCTGTCTGTCTCTAAGATAAACTTGCAACTTGGAGATACATAGCACATTATTCTCACCAAGAGAAGAGATAGAGATATGTTGCTTTTATACAACCTACAGCTGACTACCATGAAAAAATGTGTTTAAGAAAACTGAAAATCACATTTTTGGAAATACATTCCTCTGGCTGTTACACAGCAAAGTGATGCTCTCTTTTGCTATTTCTTTTAACTTTACCATTTGCTTTATCAAACTAATGCTGTACAAATCTTCATATTTATTGATATCCTGCAGTGAGGTATGATGCTGATACCAATAATCAGTTTTTGTTCCACTAAGAAGACATAAGTTTTATACGTTGGTTACAACATGGAAATCAGTGTCAGTAGTAGCAGTTTTATTCATCTGTGGATTAGTTTTGCAGGGATACTGGTACTGCAGTTGAAAAAAATCACACAATTTGTATGTACAGGAATTTACTTATTTACAAGTATAGTTTGACAAGGATGGGACAGGTAGTTGAATGTAACTTTATAGTTGAAACATTCGTGGCATTTGCTTGAAATAATTTAGAGAAACCACATATAACCCAAATGGAATATCTGTATGGAATATCTGTATGGAGAGAGGAACAGCCATCCCCTCGAACACAAGGCTAGTCTGATTACAACAGTACAACCTCATTTGGTCTATCAGTGGTGTACAATACTGTTTTGCAAATGTGTTATTTGAAGAGCTAGTGCTGTTCATTCATTTCTCAAAACTGGTCACTCTACGCACTGTATACACATTATTTCATAATGTAACACTGACTCACTATCAGCTGACTTCGGGATGATGAAGACAATGTTTGGTGTGTATTTGCTTAAATGAAAAACTGAGTCTGCCTTCTTGTTCTAACTTGGTAAATATAACTTCAGTGTAGATCTTGTTCAGTGGTCAGGGACAGAGATGTTGAAACAGTAATTATGAAGATTATTTTTTATGCACGTAACTGATAGGTAAATGTACTCACATGGCATACCTAAAATCCCCAAAATTTAAAAAGCTATACAGTGAGCCTGATTAGTATTTTTGGGTATTATTTTAATAGCCGTTCACTGTTATTTGGAAACTGTGTTAATACTTCTGTGCTTTTGTTCCCCAGAAAAGAATTCCGTAGCTAAGAATTGAATGTACACATGAATAGGAGACATTGGCTATTACATACTGATAAGGGTACTAAGGCCATAACTAGTCGGTAACTCCCTGCATCTTTGTGTGTTTGCACACATAAACCGAGAATCAGTATTCCTCTTTAGAGCCCAAGTAGCAATTCCTTTAAATGATAGTATTTATTCAAGTAATTCATTTATCTGTCTTCCGCAATAGATTCTATTAATATTGAGAAGTATTACAGTGGAAAAATGGGCTTTTAGTTTTCTATGTCTTCTGCATAATTTTCCTTTAACAGAGACACAACTCTCATCTGTTGTAAATTCTTTGAAAAGTTCCTTGATATGGATTTTATGACACATTTATTATGTTTCACCATACAAAATGGTACTGCACCTAAGCTTGCAGACTTTATTATATAGGTTTTGTACAATTTTACTGACTTTGTGTTTTGTAATAACATCACTATACTAAGTGCATAATAATTTACAGATGTCATTTGTTTTTTGTCCCAAACTGGTTTGCTTTTATTTTCTGCTTCATATAGTATCTTGCCATTCAGTAACTTTTTACAGCAATCAGCTGTCTATAAATCTTGATGTACCTTTGGTAGAAATGTAAGAATTTTGGCCCATTATGTCTGTTTTTTTGTGGAACTAAGGTACGTAAGGTTCTGGGAGAACTTTCTAATACCTGCTGTTATCCATTTATTTTTATGCCATTGCAGTTTGGAATATGATTAGATGAGATGTCATATGCTTGTGACCTGAGCATTGCAGTGCTGAGAGAATTTCTATTACTGATAGTATAGATGCCAAATGTGTTAATCTTGTTTTGAAACATTTGGCATTCAAGTAAATTGGCATGAGAATGAATGTAACATAAAAATGATTTCCCATGTGAATGTAGTCTTTCCTGGCATATATTGGTGTGATGAAAAGCTCTTGGGTTTCCAGCCAGGTGACAATGTCAAAAAATCACAACACTTTGACAAATCTCATAGTCATCATCTTGCTGATCTCTGTCATTTTTTAACAGTACCACATGCTTAGAAACCTTATTATGCTTATTTGCCTTTCTCCTCTTCCCATATTTATCATTTTTAAACTGCTGGTGCTTGATAAAAGGCACAAAATATTTTGTTATTCTTATCATAGTATTTTTCCTGTCTGTTGTACCAAATTTGAATGTATCATTAAATTTTATTCTCGAATTTTATAGATATTTGATGAAATCAAGATAGAAGATCCACGAGTAGCTGAACTTTGTGCCAAAACTACAGAACCATCTCCATATGCGATACTCCTCACATGTTTACAAAGGTAAGTTTTTGAACCTTTCAGTTGGTGTGTCATGCAGTCATAGATCAATGTGATATATATTCATTTCAAAGACCTTATATGATCAGTGGTAATACATGAAAGCAGACATAACATGCAGAGTTAAAAATTGTTATGTCTGAGTTTGAAATCATCTTAAACCATTGATATGTTCAGAGAAGCTCTTCTTTGCTACAATTTTCTGGTAGTTATGAACTAAATTTGCTGCAAATTTCCGGTAGTTATGAAGTAAGTGTAACCATTAAAATTAATTTATGTAAATAGAGGGGCCATTGTCATTGGAGGTAAGAATTTTCTAGGTTGTTTGACTGCATGATATTCCTCTTCAGTATCTTCTTACACAATCAGTGTTTCAATCACTGTGTAGGGATCTTCTTAGGATCTTCTGGTGTTTCCAGTTGGCTGTTAGATGGATAGTGTTCAGCTAGCTGGGAACACCAGAAGATCTTAAAGAAGATTCCTGCAGAGGAATCAAAATGTCAGTTGTGTAAGAAGATACTGAAGAGGAACATGACATGGCCTAACAGCCTAGACGATTTTACCTTCAATAACAATCTTGTCACAAAAACATGTAAATGCATGACACAGTGAAGTGTATTTGCAAGTGGTTCCCACTTCATTGCTACCTTGGAGATGCTGTGTCCCATTGCTCGGTCGCCAACTATAACACCACATTCAAAGTCACTTAAATCTTGATAACCTGCCATTGTAGCAGCAGAAATTCTCTTCAGTTGCCATAGGTCCCATTCTTGCAGGATCTTTTTCTGGCTGCAGCGATGTCAGTGATTTGATGTTTTACAGTTCTCCTGATAATCACGGTACACTCGTGAAATGGTCATACATAAAATTCCCAATTTCATCGCAACCTCGGAGATGCTGTGTTCCATCGCTCGTGTGCTGACTATACCACCACAACCAAACCCACTTAAATCTTCATAATCTGCCATTGTAGCAGCAGTAACCAATTTAATAACTGCGCCGGAAATTTTTTGTCTTCCATAGGCATTGCGACCGCAGCACTGTATTCTGCCTGTTTATATATCTCTGTATTTGAATATTCATGCCTATATAGAGTTCTTCGGTGCTTCACTATATATAGTGTATTATGCATTTCTGTTTAAAATTCCAACTGTATCTTGGTGACCTTGTAACTAGCTTTTCTTTGAAACAATCTGTTACCAATTATCCATTTATTTCCCAGACATGTCTAGTAATACATCCCCTTCATCATTTCTTGTATCTTCTCTTTAGCTTCGTATGTCTGTTACATAGCCTCTTCTATCATTTACAACTCAAGCATTAAATTCTCCTGTAACCACAACCTTGTTTTTAAAGGTAACCAATTACCTATAGAGGACTAGCACGTAGCGTTGGTCTTTTTCTAGTATGAGTACACATATCCATGCACTATTATGTATTTCTGCTCCAAATTCCAACAGAATCTGCTGAACTCGTGACTTTTGTGACGCTCCCTTTTCCTCTGACCCTGATGCAGGTGTTTAAGCACCAACATGTAGGCAATGGTTTAGTGTGGCATTTGTGTGTTTCCAACATGTGAGCTATTGTCCTTTTCTTAGCTGCTGAAGTACAAAATCCAGTAGATATCCATTAGAGAATGAAGAATGTGTATGGAGCAGCATTTTTGTCAAAAACCACCATTATGGAATGATGCATCAAGTTGCAAGGGGAGCTGCTGGCTCAAAAAAATGCATGTCCCCTTATCGCAAATGTCTTAACGCAGAAGTTTACCAACTCAAGTGGGAGATACTCAAGCACATGCCATATAGTCCTGATCCCCCCCCCCCCCCCCAATACAGTTATCATGCCTTCAGTCCCTTAAAAAAGGCCATGAAGGGTCAACAATTTCTGCTAGACGAGAATGTGCAGCAGGCAGTTTCTGGACTTTTGTATGCAGAAGGACACAGTGTTTTACCAAATGGGTATCTTTAAACCAATGCATATGTGGGGTGGTTGCCTCAATGCTCACAGTGATTTTGCCCGATTGGCATACTGATTCTGGACTGTGCGGCCTTCGAACAGAAACTTTTTGATCACCCCTAATAATAATCCTATGATATTTTGTGAAATTAATAATACTGTTGCAGCAACAAGTGAAATGTTCATTAGACTCGTATTATGTTTTTCATAGTAAGTTTTACTATTTATTTTGGGTTTGTGCTATTACCCACATACATTCAAAAATAATTTTTAAACATAATATTGTGTAAAATCCTCTTTTTTTCGAAATACTGATGTTTGAATGAAGCACTTAGCCATTTTCACACCATGAAACAATGTAGTACCCAGTACCTGTGTATATTTATCAGACATAACTAACTTGGTGATTTATGCAAAGGGAATACGATATAAAGTAAAACCCTCTCATCTGCTTCCGAGAATGTTACCCACCACACAAGGGCATATTAAGACACCAAACTCTTGAAGATAGAAGCTTCTGATTATGATATACAAAGGTGTTGAGTGCTTCCAGCACAAAGTATATGTACTACAATAATTTCTAACATACCCAGTTACATTTCAAGGCCACATGACAGTTATGCTACTTTTTTGACATGTAATAAAACTTTTTGTTTGTTAACTGCAATTAAAAGTATCAAAATTGCTTGACATAACTAAGCTCCAAATAACTCTTTTTAGAAACTTTGGAATGGGAGAAATGCATATAAAATATGAAGTAAATGCTCTGAGGCATCAAAGAAATGAATTCATGATGACTGTTGGTCGTCACACAGCAAAAGTTATATGCAAGAACAAAAGAGATGGAAAACAAAGGGCATCACAATCTATTTTGCAGGTAAGGAAAAAATAACTTTGTAAATGCTTATTACAATAGCTTTCTTAGCTGACATTGAAGCTGAAGAACACGTGATAATGATGGTACCAACAGTGAAGTGAAATATACCAGTTTTAAGTTTGTTAGTTTATAACTTTAATATTAAATACAATGCCACCAAAATGCTTTCTTTGAAACAACCTACTTTATTTGAGGGAAAGCTTGGAAGTCAGAAAATAAACTGGGTAATTAATGATTTTTCTTTTTTCATTTTCGTGTTTATAAACATGACTTTCTTGGCCTTGTGGAAGTGAGTATTTTTAATGTTCAGTGGACACTATGTACAATAATTAAAATAAACATGCTTAGTCAAACAATCCTATGAATGACAATTCACTTGAAACTAATGTTGATGAATACTTTACAAATGAGATAGTATGTTAGATATTTGATGTTAAGCATGTAAGCCAGAAAAAGTTTAGAAACGGTTTGAAGTGACGTTTAAAGCATGTTGGAAGTCACTAAGTGCACTCATTTGTCAAACACTGAGTGAGTATAGTCTGGATAATTTGTGCTCCATTTTAAACAGAAGCTAGTTTTTCATGTATCTCAGTTTTTATTATATATCTTGTGAAGTATGTGTCGTACCATTATATACAAGGTCTGTTCAAAAAATTCCAGAACGTTGTCCACAAAAAATTTTTCTACACTTCACTTTTATGTATTGTGAATGGTCTCCTTCTAAATACTTTCCTCCAAAAATGATACACTGCTCCCCGCCATTTCCACTTCCAGAAGCAGTCTTAGTACACCTCTTGCTGGATTGCAGGAAGTGCCACCTGCAAATTTTCTTTTATCTTGTCTATCATTGCAAATCTTCATCCTTCCAGTGGGATTTTCAACTTTGGAAATAAGAAAACGTCTGCAGGGGAAAGGTCTAGAGAATACAGAGAATGGGGCATCACAGTGATGTCATTTTTTTGTGTAGTAGTCATGCACTAACAGGGATGATGTGCGGGTGCGCTATCGTGAGACAAGAGCCATGATTTGTCTCCACACATTTCAGGCCATTTCCTTCTCACATTTTCTTGCAGGCATCGCAACATGTACTGATAGTACCATTGAATAACAGTTTGTCCTTTGGCATGAATTCATGATGAACTAATCCGCCGGCCGAAGTGGCCGTGCGGTTAAAGGCGCTGCAGTCTGGAACCGCAAGACCGCTACGGTCGCAGGTTCGAATCCTGCCTCGGGCATGGATGTTTGTGATGTCCTTAGGTTAGTTAGGTTTAACTAGTTCTAAGTTCTAGGGGACTAATGACCTCAGCAGTTGAGTCCCATAGTGCTCAGAGCCATGAACTAATCCTTCAAAGTCAAAGAAAACTAGTAGCATGGCTTTGACATTTGACCTTTGACATTTTGGTCTTGGAGAACCTTTTCTGAACCATTGTGAAGGTAGAACCTTGATCTCAATATGATAACCTTAGGCCCATGTCTCATCACCTGTTATGCTTCCCATAAGAAACATCTCATTATCATCTGGAAGTGTAGACTCATTTCTCTTCAAACTCTGCCAGCTTGAAATTCACAAGCTTTGTAACACAATATTCTACTTGATACAGCACTGAACAATAACTAACAGACATACAACAATGAAACTTCCGGCAGCTACACATTAAAACACAGTTGGTGCAAGGATGCCAGCCACATTTTGCTCAAACGCACTGTTAGCACAAAATTATGAACATTCCTGTGGTATCCACCATCAATCAGACACCGGCCAACAGGGGTGGACGTCAACACACGCAAAGTGTGGCCAGCCATGCAGCTGCAAAGATAACA
Source organism: Schistocerca serialis cubense (assembly GCF_023864345.2). NCBI lineage: Eukaryota > Metazoa > Arthropoda > Insecta > Orthoptera > Acrididae > Schistocerca > Schistocerca serialis. The sequence goes on from NC_064646.1 coordinate 416,057,682, forward strand.
CATGTGGACTGGGCATATAGATTCACTGACCAGCCACATAGTTCATTTTGAGATGACCTGTAGAGGGCCGGTGTCGCGAGATGGAAGTGTGTCTCCACTCGGCCTCTTGGTGCCAACACACACCGTATTCCCAGACAAACAGGACTGTATATAGGCCATTGCAACAGCATCCTACAGCCGGTCCTATGTCTACCTTCGCTCATACTTGTGACTAGTGACTGCATGTGCTAGGAACTCGGGTGTGGAGTGCCATGGACTTGCGTAATTGCTATGGATTGTGAAGTGCTGTTGTGAACCAGTGTCGTGGTAAATAAATCATTTAAGTATTTTGGATGTTATTGTGCTTTTCTGATATAACACAATAGTTCCGGAAAATTTTTTGAACAGACCTCATAATTTGTTGGTACACTTATTGGTATAAGTGGATGCCATCTGCAAAATGTGTTGTGGAAAAAGTTAGTGATAAGGAAGTAATAAATCGAATTGACATGCGTGATGCTGAAGTTTAGTTTTACTGCAAGAATAGCAAAAACTATAGCAAGCAATAAACTTTTGTGTGGGCTGTCAGCAAGAAAAAGTTTTGTAAATTTTTAAATCATGTGTAAAATTTGTTGGAAACTACTAAGTGCTCATATAATTTGCTATGCGGGTTATGGAAGCCAGCAGTGTTGATATTGGTAGCATTTCTATAGAGACAAAGAGATTGCAAAACTATTGTGTAAATACTTGTAGTTAAGGTACAAGACTAGTAAATGAAAAAAAGACTCATGGATTTCAAGATGTAGTCATAAAATGCAGACTCATGAGATGCACACTACTCATTTGACATCAATGAAAAATGTGAGATAGCCTACAGTTCTCAAGAAATTTGCTCCAAAAAGTTAAATAAATTTCAATAACCCCTTTTCTAAAAATTATTATTTTGAAAATATTCATCAATATACGAAGATCAACTTCTACTTCTACTAAACATAGCAGTTCATTTTTCGTAGAAGGGGTTCACAATACAGTGGCCATTGAAATACTGTTGAAATTGCTTGATAAATTGCTACTATGGTGGTGTTAAAGTGGGCAGTGAATTAGAGGCGACGTCACCAGCAATCGATTGTTCACATGTGGGACACTTTAGAGACAGGAGTAAAGGTGGACAGAGAAGAAGAAAAAAGAGAAAGTGGTAAGTGGAAAGATTAATCATAAAAAAGAGAGAAAGAAAAGTTTGGGCCACCTGTAGAGTAGACTAATAAATAAATAAATAAAACACTCTCATAAACACCAATGGAGAAGAAAGTAAGAGAGAAGATAAATTAGGTTGAGTCTAGACGGGTGACAGAATGAGAGGTTGTGTTGGAGAACAAGGTCACATCTTCAGAGTTCATGGGAAACTGCTGTTGAATGGGAGATGCGAAATATCCTATCTGCTTTACAAGATTCAAATTTCTCAAGGCATACTGCAAAGCATGCTCAGCAACTATGCTCTAGATATATTTGTCATCGTCCATTTATGCATTCAGATAGTTTAGTATTGGATCATTCTCCTGTAGAAAGTTTTGCAGAAATCACATAGCTAGAAACAGGCATTAGTACTTCGGAAGAGAGGTTTTATCTCAGGATTGACTTCTAGTCAGCCACCTTGAGTTGGGAAAAACACTCATAAAATTCATAGAATTTAACAAGAATGTCATTAAACTTAGTAGGACACTGGGAAGTAAAAATGGGTGATGTGAAACGGATAACAGTGATAGAATCTTATTTCATAAACTGACCAATGGAAGTCATACATCTACATACACATATACTCTGCTCAAGCCACTGTACAGTATTTAGTAGAAGCTGGTTTATACCAATATCAGCAATTTTTGATCTGTTTTATTTGTGTGTGGAAGGAGAGACAAATAATTATCTATATGCCTCTGTATGTGCTGCAATCTTCCTGTCTTACTGCCATAATCCCTTTGCAAGTTATACGATTCTTCTGTAGCACCATAGTCCAAAAGCTTCTGTTCTCTTCTTACCTAAACTGTTTATTGTCCATGTTTCACTTCCATATGTGGCTACACTCCAGACAAATATGTTCAGAAAAGACTTCCTAACACTTAAGTCTGTATACATTGTCAACAAAATTCTGTTCTTTAGAAACGCTATCCTTGCCGTTGAAAGACTACATTTTATAACCTCTCTACTTGGGCCATTGTCAGTTTACTTGCTGCACATGTAGCAAACTCATGTCTGGTTTCCTTATCTAATTCTCTCAGTACCATCTGATTCAATTACACTATATACCATTATCCTTATTTTGATTTGGTTGTTGTTCATCTTATATCCTCCTTTCAAAGGCACTGTCCTCTCTGTTCAACTGCACTTCCAAGTTCTTTTTTTTCTCTAACAAAATTACAATGTCACTGGCAAACTTAAAATTTTTTTCCTTCTCCCTGAATTTTAATCCCTACTCCAAATTTTTCTTTAGTTTCCTCTACAGCTTGCGCAATACACGGATTGGATAACACTGGGGACGGGCTGGAAATCTGTCTCGCCCCCTTCTCAGCCACCGCTTCCCTTTCATGTCCCTAGACACCTATAACTGCCATCTGGTTTCTGTACAATTTGTAAATAGACTTCTGTTTCCTGTATGTTACGCCTGCTATGTTCAAAATTTCAAAGAAAATATTCCAGTCAACATTGCCAAAAGATTTCTCTAAGTCTACAAATGGTATAAACATAGTTTTGCCTTTCCTTAACCTATCTGCTGAGATAAGTTGTAGGGGCAGTATTCCCTTGCATATTGCTATATTTCCTAGAATCCAAAATGATCTTCCCCAAGGTTGGTTTCTACCAGTTTTTCCATTCTTGTGTAAAGAATTTGTGTTGGTATTTTGCAGCCATGTCTTATTAAACTGATAATTCAGTAACAATATTATGAGAAGGAAAGTTGCCACTTACCATAGAGCGGAGATGCTGAGTCGCAAATAGGTGCAACAAAGATTTTCACACTTAAAGCTTTCGGCCAATGGCCTTTGTCAATAATAGACACACATATGCACACGCACACGCACACAGTCGTGTGTGTGTGTGTGTGTGTGTGTGTGTGTGTGTGTGTGTGTGTGTGTGTGTGTGTGTGTGTGTCTATTATTGACAAAGGCCATTGACCGAAAGCTTTAAGTGTGAAAATCTTTTTGTTGTGCCTATCTGCGACTTAGCATCTCCTCTGTGTGGTGAGTGGCAACTTTCCTTCTCATTATATTGTTACATTCCATCCTGGATTTTCCATTGTTTGATAATTCAGTAATTTTCACACCTGTCATGACTGCTTTCTTTCGAATTGGGATTAATATTCTTCGTGAAGTCTCAGGGTATTTCACCTGTCTCATACATCTTCCACAACAGATGTAAGAGTTTTGTAATGGCTGGCTCTCCCCAAGACTTATTAATTGTTGTGACAGAATGTCATCTACTCACAGGGTCTTGTTTCAACTTAGGTATTTCAATGCGCTGTCAAATTCTTCTTGCAGTATCATATTTCCCATTTCATCTTACATTTCTATTATAATGCCTTCAAGTTCATCTCCCTTGTATAGACCTTCTATGTACTACTTCCTCCTTTCAGGTTTCTTTTCTATGCTTAGGACTGGGTTTCCATCTGCGCTCATGATATTCATACAGCTGCTTCTCTTTTCTCCAAAGGCATCTTTTAACTTTTCTGTAGGCATTAACTGTCTTTTCTCTAGTGATGTATGTTTCTAAATCCTTACACTTGACCTCTAGCCATTCTTACTTAACTGTTTTGCACTTCCTGTCAATCTCATATTTTAGACATTTGTATTCCCTTTTGCCTACTTCATTTTTACATTTTCTCCTTTAACAGTTAAATTTAGTATCTCCTGTGTCATCCAAGGATTTCTACTATGCTTTGTCTTTTTACCAATTTGATCCTCTTCTGCCTTCAATATTTGATCTCTTAAAGCTACCCATTCATCTTTTATTGTATTTCTTTCCCCTGTTCTAGTCACCCTTTGCCTAATTATCACTGTGAAACTCTTATCAGTCTCTGGTTCTTTCAACTTACCTAGATCCCATATCCTTAATTTCCTACCTCTTTGCAGTTTCTTCAGTTTTAATCTGCAGGTCATAGCCAGAACGTTATGGTCAGAGTCCACTTCTGCCCATGGAAATGTCTTGCTATTTAAGATCTGGTTCAGAAATCTACGTCTTACCATTATATCATGAATCTGAAATCTTCTAGTGTCTCCAGAACTCTTCCTTGGATGTAACTTTCTTTCATGATTATTAAACAAAGTGTAAGCAATGATTGAATTATGCTCCATGCAAAATTCTAGTATTCCTTTCTGCCAGTCCGAATTCACCTATTTTTCTTTCTGTTCCTTTTCCTACTATCAAATTCCAGTCCCCCATCACAGTTAAATTTTCATCTCCCTTAACTATCTGAATAACTTCTTTTATCTCATCACATATGTTTTCAGTGTCTGCATAATCTGCTGCACTAGTTGGCATAAAAGTTGTACTACTGTGGTAGGTTTGGGCTTTGTGTCTATCTTGGCCATGAAAATACACTGAAGTGCCAAAGAAACTGGTATAGGTATGTGTATTCAAATACAGAGGTAGGTAAACAGGCGCTACAGTTGGCAATGCCTATATAAGACTACTTTTCATCAATGTACCATGAATATCAGGATTCCAGTAAAACATCAAATCTCCGATATTGCTGTGGCCAGAAAAAGTTCCTGCAAGAACAGGACCAATAACTGAAGAGAATCATACAACATGACAGAAGTGCAACCCTTCTGCAGATTGCTGCTGATTTCAATTCTGGGCCACAACAAGTGTCAGCGTGCGAACCATTCAATGAAACATCATCAGTATGGGCTTTCAGAGCCAAAAGCTCACTCATGTGCTCTTGATGACTGCACGACACAAGGCTTTATGCCTTGCCTGGGCCCATCAACACCTACATTGGACTGTTGATGACTGGAAAAATATTACCTGGTCAGATGAGTGTTGTTTCAAATTGTATCGAGCAGATGGGCATGTACGGGTATGGAGACAACCTCGTAAATCCATGGACCCTGGATGTCAGCACAAACTGTTCAAGCTGGTGGAGGCTCTGTAATGATGTGGCATGTGTGCAGTTGGAGTGATATGGGACCCCTTATACATCTAGTTACAACTCTGACACGTGACATACATAAGCATCTTGTATGATCACCTGCATCCATTCATGTCCATTGTGCATTCTGACAGATTTGGACAATTTCAGCATGATAATGCGACACCCCACATGTCCAGAATTGCTACAGAGTGGCTCCAGGAACACTCTTCTGAATTTAAACACTTCTGCTGTAAACACTGCCACTGGCGACCCATCTCCCCAGACATGAATATTATTGAGCATATCTGAGATGCATCATAACGTGCTGTTCAGAAGAAATCTCCACTCCCTCATATTCTTACAGATTTGTGGACAGTCCTGCAGGATTCATGATTTCAGTTCCCTGCAGCGCTATTTCAGACATTAGTCAAGTCCATGCCACATCGTGTTTCAGCACTTCAGTGTGCTCACAGCGTCCCTACATGATAATAGCAGTTTCTCTGGCTCTTCAGCATATGTTCTCTATGCTGTTATAGTAGATTACCCACATTTCTATTTTGTTATTCATTATTAAAGTTACTCCTGCATTACCCCTATTCAATTTTGTATTTATAAACCTGAATTCACCTGACCGGAAGTCCTGTTCCTCCTGCCACCGAACTTCACTAATTTCCACTATATATAACTTCAACCTATCCATTTCCCTTTTTAAATTTTCTAACCTACCTGCCTGATTAAGAGATTTAACATTCCAACTCAAATCCTTAGGAAGAAAATTTTGTTTCTCCTGATAATGACATCCTACTGAGTAGTCCCCACCAGGGGATCTGAATGGAGGACTATTTTACCTCCAAACATTTTGCACAAGAGAATACGTCATCTTTTAACCATACAATAAACCTGAATGCTCCTGTATTAAATATATGTATCAACAGAAAATGTGGCCTCTAATTGAGTTTATTTATTTATCTTATGATGTGCATCTGGATGCATTCTCTGCTCTGCAAAATTTAAGTATGAGATATTAAATATAACATATTAAAAGTAGATGTAAACAAGGAAAGTGTGGGGGCAAGTTACTAGAGGCCCCCTAGTCGTGCACAGCTAGTTGGATACCACGTACTGTGAAGTCAGCATGACTACAATGCCTAATTGGGCTGGCTTCACAACACGACGCTGTTGACAGAACGGGAAAAGGCACTGTGTGTCAATCAGTGAACAGTGACAGTGCACTGTGGTGGTGTTCTTCATTACAACATCAACCAGAGACAACTTTTGGATGACTTCAGACATTGAACTGTCATCATGAAACTGGAAGGAGGACGAAGAGTGATGAGTGTAGCCCAGGAGTATGGTATTGCTCACAGCATTGTTTTACATACATGGTGAGTGTTCCAAACCATGAATACTGCCTGAAGGAGGGGAGGTAGTCGACCACTGTCACCTACAGCAGCAGATGTCTGCTACGTTTTGCAACAGGCAAGAAAGAATCCATGTCAAGCAGTGGATGCAGTTGCAGCCAAATTTAACAGGCTGCAAGGCACACAGTGTCATGTTGCACAGTGATACAGCAACTGCGTAGGGGTTGTCTCTTTGCCAGACAAGCAGTATATTGTGCTTTCTTGACACCTGCACATCTGTGACATTGTCTGCAATGGTGCCAAGAGCATGGGAGTGGATCAGTGAGGAGTGAGGTCATGTGCACAACTTTGTACATGAGATCAGATGCACTCTCATTCTGAAAGTACTCTCATACAGCGAGAGGTGGGAATGCATAATGCACCAAGGAACATTGTCAAACATGATAGTTTTTTTGGTTCAAGAGTTATGCTGTGGGAAAGCATAATGTTGCAAGAGTGTACTTTTTATATCCATAGGTTGTACATAGTATGAAGTATACACAGACACTGGTGATTCCACAGTTAGTTTGAGAATAAATGTTTCTTGCAGTCTTACCACCAAAAAATAAAGTTACACTTAAGAAAATGGTAACATAAATGATTGTCCTATATTCTATCGGTTTACGGTGATTAAGAGTGGCAGTGTGGTACTGGTGTGCAAGACACACTCCCCCTTGGCTATCAGATGTACTTGGAGTTGCTTCGCCGATCTTTTCTGGATAGCTGGCTACAATGTCCTGCGAAACTTCTTCTCCAAAGATAAGATGCTACTTTGGAAGAATTTTCTATACTTTCAAAATAACACCATATACTCGAGAATACTCTGAACTCAATCTCACTTTATTTTCATCACACACAACAGTTTTCATACAACTAAAACATTTTTCATAAGCTCGACACCTTCCGGTCCATCAGACACTATCACATTCATTTTTCCATAAATACAGTCTTAAAATCTCTCCAAGTTTAACAAGACAACTGTCCGCACTTTATGAAAGTAAGTGAAAGAATGAATAAGTAATTGTTTCTTTACTTCTTTCAACAACATTCAAATGTTCACACAATAATGTTTGACTTCGCACGGAGTATGGCGCTTTTATTCCTTGAGCTGGACGCGTAACTTCTTAGGCAGGCTCGGCGACTACCTGCCCACGCCAGTCATCCTTCTGATACACATACGTTCTGCACACACATAACTGTGGTGCAGTAGACATAGTTCTACTTTACCACACTCATCTTTAAAATAACACGTGTTCGAGATGCTGGAAATACGAGTGTCTCTAGAATTTACCCCGAAATTCTCGAGGCACTACATATCCCTCCTCTTAGCTCGAACACACGATATTTTATGCATGTTTGTTATGTACATCAATATTGTATTCATATAATATTGCTTTACATTTCCATCAATTTATATAACATTTTTCTAGCCATCGGTTACTTCATATATAGCTCTCTTTCCTTTTCCATGTTAGTACCATTCTAATTATGGACCATTTGATCAATGTAAACTTTGTAAGGACAAGAATCTTTCTGTTTTCTTTCCAATCGTAAATTCCAAGTGTGCATTACCCAAGCATATACTGCTGTTTGCTCTTAATTCGCGTACTACTTCTTCTGAATATGGATTTATTCAATACTCTTTACGATCTGGAGGAACTCTAGGTAAATAAAGGTGTTCTTTTCAATGCATGTAACTTCACACAAACACAACAATGCAAGTGGAAATGAGAATTCAAACTTACCAGTATAATCTCTACAAAATGTGTGACTTTTGTCATGATACTGCCCTTTTCCTTTAGGCACAGTACCTATACCTCACTTACAGGTTGATACTATGAAAGCACTTCCTCCTTCCGTTTTGGTAGGTACGACCCTTTAAACAAATTCCTAATATACTATGGTACAGGTCAATCCCCTTCTTGGTGCCCCTGCCCACACAGTGTAGGTCAGCCTTTCTTGGGTCTGCCTACCTGCCCTTTTCCATACAATCAATACTGGGTGCACCCTCCCCCTCCTTCCTGAGTAGGCTTAATAGCTCATTGCTCTAGCATACATCTTTATGTACCCTAGAACTTGAATACCTCTTAGAGAAGTTAACATCCTACTTCACTCCTTACACTCACTTCTCAATACTTTCTTCAACTCTTTAGCGTCATCCATTACTCTTCCAATGACACCAAATTTAATATATTTCTGTACACTTAATTATACGCTGTAACATGTTCTTCTTTTCCATTGTACACATACAAGTGTAATACTGCTGTCATAACCATAAATACTCTTAGCTCTTACATATATAAATATATCCCTGTGCATATGAATATAATAGAGGGAAACGTTCCACGTGGGAAAAATATATATAAAAACAAGGATGATGAGACTTACCAAACAAAAGCGCTGGCAGGTCGATAGACACACAAACAAACACAAACATACACACAAAATTCAAGCTTTCGCAACAAACGGTTGCTTCGTCAGGAAAGAGGGAAGGAGAGGGAAAGACGAAAGGATGTGGGATTTAAGGGAGAGGGTAAGGAGTCATTCCAATCCCGGGAGCGGAAAGACTTACCTTAGGGGGGAAAAAGGACAGGTATACACTCGCGCACACACACACACACATATCCATCCGCATATACACAGCTGTGTATATGCGGATGGATATGTTCCACTTCGGCGGTACTTCTGAGAAGCCAGAGGAGGTATGATGTTAGACATCTCCTGCAGAATGGACATTCTCACCTTCACCTTTGAAGTCCCCGAAGGAAGATCTTAGCAGCTCCTATGGAACGGCAATTGTGAAGAATCAGTCACACTTGTCGCCGAGGGTCGTTTGAAAGGTGTGTGTGTGTGTGTGTGTGTGTGTGTGTGTGTGTGTGTGTGTGTGTGTGTGTGTGTGGTGTTAGTTATGTTTGTACCTACACTACCCACCCCCTTTCAAAATTTATATAAACCCTCCCCATACATATCACATTTCACAAAATGTATAAATTATTCCATAATAAGTAGAAACTATGTATCATATCATCACAAATATCTCATTATTCCTCTTTCCCCGTATTGTATCATTCACATCATAGGATGTAAAATATTCAGTAGTAAGTAAAAAGACTATGTATCATATCATTGCAAATATAGAAATATTCATATTATATCGTTTCCTCCAATAGTTTAAGTCCGAAACATACCTAACTATATGTTGGTTGGCTAGGCAAAAATATGACCTAACAATCCGTAGAGATTGTGTCGGCTGTTGTCGACACTACAAATGAGACCTCAGGACCAGTCATGAAGACCAGCAATGGTGCTCCTGGAATAACCGAGGAGGACGTTCCATCGGGTATAATTTTTTTTCTGTTGCCATCCCTGAATCCCTCTGCACACAGGTTTGTATGTAAAACCTGTGAAGAGATTATGTTCAAAGACTATTTTCAGCAAAAATAAAACCTAACTATGATCAGATTCAAGATCCTTGATGACTAGAGCGGAGCATGTTGTCAACTCACCTTTACATCAAGACTAGAGTGGAGCATACTGTCAATTCACATATTATGATATATTACCCAATGCTTCAGTCTGGTTCAACATAACAACCCAATTCATCATGGTGAATATACAGCGGGGAATCACAGCGCCCGTAAAACAAGTATGGCTGTATACATTGACAAGATCACTTACTACTATCTCCACACGAAGCAGTACGACCTTGATATCAACCCTGCTTGTCTGCGACGCCTAGATGAGTATGCCCAAGTACTAAACTATATGACAATATAAGAGGAAGAAAACAGAATACAGGACAGTATAAGACTTTAAGAGAATTCGTTGTAGGAAAATGAATATGAAAGTAACACCGAACCCAACTCGGGATCCGATGGTCGTCACTCCGCCCGTTAACACAGAATGTTATTCCTGGGGAATAATGTGACTCCGCCCGGACCCCATGGATCTGCTCTTAACCTCACTTGAGCAAGTGCAGACCAGCACTTCTCATTACATTTTGTGTGAAAGTCTCCCCTCAACAAAACATTTACCACTTTACTAATCAACATTACATTCTGTGAATCTGTCCCCTTCTCTATCTTATTCTAGATAAGTTTCCACAAATTGTCTATGCCTTTTTTAGTATCATCAAGTTCCGGCACTAAATGTGGTGGAACGTTGTCTGTGTTTACCCTTTTGGCAACTTTCCATTCGATTAATTCCTCTACCTGTTCCTCCAGACCACTTATATTTATGGTGTTTGAGGTTGCTAGCTTTTCATTGAAATTTCTCTCTACCGCATCTACATGAGTGTTGACCCCTGCAATTTACTATTAGACAATAGGGATCAGTTTATCTTGTCTTTCAATGGTTTCTTTTAAGTTATGTAATCACTGTCGAATGTAATATTACATACACTTTGAAATGACCCTAACTTTTCATTAAATTCAGACTCTATATTGGTACACTTGTCCTCAATATCAAATTCTAATTTCTGGGTCAACTTCTGAAATTGATCATCCTGCTTTTGGTTATTTTATTCATTTGTACAGTTAAAGAATTATTTAATTCATTCTTTAAATGCACTTGTAAATTTTCCACTCTATCATTTAACACCTCAAATTTAGAATTTAAAGCTTCACCCTGTGCTTCTAGTTTTTCAAAAGCTTCACTCTGTGCTGCTAGTTTTTCGTTTAAGGAAACATTTTGGTCACTTAGTTGTGCTTCTAGTTTTTCACTTAAAGAAAGATTTTGGTCACTTAGTTCTTGTCTCTGTACGTCTAACTTAGTATTTAACTGAGTATTCACTGAGTCTAACTTCAGACTTAATCCCTTAATTAAATTTGCTACTTCAGTCCAGTCTGGCATGTCCTTAGTCACTGTCATCGCCATGGGTGGTTCTACAGTTTCTGTTGGTTGTTGTTCCTTCTCCATAGTCCTAATTTTCTTTCATCTTGTGGTCATTAAAAACAAACACCTCTGTGAATAATAACCATCCTAGTTTACATTCAAGTATTATCATCTTGAGCTCACCCAGCATGGGTTTGTAGGCTGCGTCGGTGAGGTGTAAAAATGGTACCGGTGAACCACACGGGCACCAGCAGTGTCAAAAGTTGGTCGCGGTGTCGGCGGGTGCAAAGTCAACAACTCAAACAGTAACCAGCAATGATGGCGGGTTACTGTGACTGCGTTGGCGTCGGCTGGTTACTGTGTCGGCGTCGGCTGGTTACTGCGTGTGTGAGGATTGCTTCCCCCCCCCCCCACCCCCACCCCCCCACCCCCACCCCGAACCAAATCTTCTTAATTGAATCTTGCAGACAAATTTTTTCGTCTCATTATTATATGTTGCTATGGCAACTCTCAACTTTTTCTCATCTCAATCTTCTTTAAAAAATTCCTCATTTTCGTGTCCTGCTCACTTTGGTCGCCATGTTCTGGCAGTTTCCGGTGATTAAGGGTGAGAGTGTGGTACCGGTATGCAAGACTCACACTCCCCCTTGGCTATCGAACTTACTTGGAGTTGCTACGCCAGCCTTCTTTTTGGGATAGCTGTCTGCGATGTTCTGCACAACTTCTTCTCTGAAGATAAGGTGCTACTTTGGAGGAATTTTCTATACTTTTAAAATAACTCCGTACACTCGAGAATACTCTGAACTCAATCTCACTGTATTTTCATCACACATAACAGTTTCCATACAACTAAAACATTTTTCATAAGCTCGACACCTTCTCGTCTGTCAGAAACTATCACATTCATTTTTCCATAAATACAGTCTTCAAATCTCTCCAAGTTTAACAAGACAACTGTCTGGACCTTACGAAAGTAAGTGAAAGAATGAACAAATAATTGTCTCTTCTCTGATTTCAACCTCATTCAAATGTTCACGCAATAATGTTTGACGTCACACGAAGTACGGCACATTTATTCCTTGAGCTGGGCGTGTAACTTCTTAGGCGGGCTCGGCGACTACCTGCCCCCACCAATCGTCCTTCCGATACATATTGTGGTGCAGTAGATACAGTTCTAATTTACCACATTCATCTCTAAAATAACTCGTGTGTGAGACAGTGGAAATAAGAGGGTCTCGAGAATTTACCCCGAAATTCTCGAGAATTTACCCCGAAATTCTCGAGAATTTACCCCGAAATTCTCGAGGCACTACAATATCAATGTGAACATAACAGCACAAGGGTTTGTCATGACCTGGGTTATGATACAGGTCATGATGTAAATTTGATGTAATTGCTGCTGCGCAACTATACTGTAACATTGGGTACCAGGGAGAGTGCTGATAGCTTCTGGACGGCATGGTGGAGTGGTGCAGTGTGATGCAGTGATGGCTGTGCTCCAACAGATGGGATGTCATAAGCGACGAGCGTAAGTGGCCTTGAATGAAGCTGCGACCGCAACTGCCTGATGAAACGTATGCCGTGGCTTAAGTACACCACGATGCTGGCTTTCAAGGATCACGTGATCTGTGGTCGTAAGATAATCTCTCATACTAACACCATTGTTGTTGCTGCGTGTGCTGCCTGTGTGTGATGATAGTGATTCCTGATGGTGCTTGTTGGCATTGAGACTATAAACAGAATGTTGACAATCAATGCCAAAAAAAACAGAGGAGGTACTGGTAAGATGCATAACTTTTTGCCTCCGAAGGAGAAGCGCCTGTGGGAGTTAGGAGCGGCAACACAAAGGGCATAAACGTCATGCCAGAACAGGAGTAGCAGGGGTCCAGCCCTCATATGCTCCAGTACTGACCTCCAAATCTCTGAACACAGTACACTCACCATTAAACATTAGTGTAGCACTGTACTCTTTCCCACGTGCATCTTTCCAGTGATGCATTAGGCATTGACCATATTATTGTGGGTGACAGTGCGTGACTGCATCAAACAGCACAGGCGGAAGAGCTCCATTTGTACAATGCATTGGGAGACATATTGCAGCATGTCCAAATGCACCAATGATCACCAAACGGTTGTCAACAGTGCTGGTAGAGGAATGGAACACACTACAACAAGAGCTTATTATCAACCTTGTGGCCAGTATGGGACATTCTACAGAGCATACAGTGTTGTCTGTGGTGATCACACACCCTATTAAAAGCCATGTCCCACTTTTTGTAATGTCCAGGGGCCCATCATAAATCACGCTGACTTCTGTCTAATTATTGTCTTTGAATAAAAGTATAATTTCTGTTTGTCCCACTGCATATGTCTTTCCCTTACTTTCTGTACTATACTGTAGTAATTCCAAGTTTAATCAAGCTATGGTACCTGGCAATGAAAATTAAGTTCATCCTTAAGTTTTGCACACAAGTGTATGTACATCTATATCTACATCGACACTCCACAAGCCACCGTACGGTGCAAGGCGGAAGGCACTCTGTACCAATGCTAGTCATTTCCTTTTCTGTTCCACTTGCAAATAGAGCAAGGGGAAAATGACTGTCTATATGCCTCCATATAGGCCCTAATTTCTCGTATCTCATTTTTTGTAGTCCTTACACGCAATGCATGTTAGCAGCAATAGAATCATTTGGGAATCAGTATCAAATATCAGTTCTCTAAATTTTCTCAATGGCGTTCCTTGAAAAGAATGTCACCTTCCCTCCAGGGATCCCCATTTGAGTTCCCGAAGCACCTTCATAACACAAGTTTTTCGAACTGACCGGTAACAAAACTAGCAGCCTGCCTCTGAATTGCTTCGATGTTTTCCTTTAATCCTATCTAGTACGACTCCCAAACACTCTAGTAGTGCTCAAGAATATGTCGTACCAATGTCGTATGTGATGTCCCCTTTACAGACTAGCCACACTTTTCGAAAATTCTGCCAATAAATTGAAGTTGACCATTTGCCTTCCCTACAACAATCCTCACATGCTCATTTCATTTCATATCACTTTGCAGCATTATGCTTGGATATGTAAGTGATGTGACTGTGTCAGGCAGGACACTACTAATACTGTCTCCGAGCACTGTGGGTTTGTTTTTCCCACTCACCTGCATTAACTGACATTTTTCCACATTTAGAGCTAGCCGCCATTCATCACACCAACTAGAAATATTGTCCAAATCATCTTGTGTTTTCTTAAAATCCACTCAACTTTGACATCTTACCAGACATCACAGCATCAGCAGCAAACAATCCCAGATTGCTGCCCAACCTGTCTGCCAAATCATTTATGTATATAGTGAATAATAGCAGTCCTATCACAGTTTCCTGGGGCACTCCTGACGATAGCCTTGTCTCTGATGAACACTCGCTGTTGAGAGCAATGTACTGGGTTCTATAACTTAAAAAGTCTTCTAGCCAAAAAGTTAACATAGTTCAAATGCACATGTAAATATTATGCACCAAACTTTGCTACAAATTAGCATCGAAGCTTTGGACGTACTCAGTCACCTTATGCATTGCTTCATGGAAGTTGGTGAAGGGTCCTTTGTAGGCTCAATTTGGAAAGTCTTTGACTGTATGTCGGGGTGTTTGTGTATTGGCTCTGCAGTCACATTTTGCAGATGATATCTTCTCCCATTTATGGAGGACATTAGCACTTCTGCCGTGACAATTGCATATTTGATTTAATGTCGTCCATACTTTGAGAGATAGGTTGAAACCAGCAGACTTCTCTGTGATCGTGAAACTTCGACATTGTGGTGGGCAGTGCTGCTGTCAGTGTTATTTTCAGGCATTGTGAACCTCAAAGTTCGGTTTTATCCATTTTTTAGCAGTTACTAGTGCTACTTTCCTTTATATGTCTTCTGCAATCCAGGTCAGCTGCTTCATTATGTATAGGTTACTGAAGGTTGTAGTTAATCTTGTGGCACTCTCTAAATAGGGCAGTTTTACACCATATCACCATTGGTGGTGTATGGTTCAAGGAACTGTAATTGAAATAATGTCATGATGATCTTCCCTTTGGCAAAAGATTCTGAATTAGTTCCTGTCATGTCTCCTGGATGAGCTGTAAAGAGGGAAGTAACCATGACAAAAAGAATGAAAAACGAAAGAAAGGACAAAATTCTATGGGCCAGAGCATGAAATGAGTTATGGAAGCTAGACAGTTTTGAAAAGGAAATGAAAAGACTGAATTTAGATGTAGTAGAAGTTAGTGGGGTTAATTTTGAATAGGAAGGGAAGGCAAAGAGTGAGTTAATGTTATCCATTCAGCAACAGGATTACTCTCATGAGAATCAAAACCAAACCAATGCTAACAGTTGTAGTTCACATATACATGCCCACATAAAAATCAAAACTGATGAAACTGAGAAAGCATATGAAGAAATCAAATAGGTAATCATGTGTAAAGGCAAATGAAAACTAGTAACAATATGGGATATAAATGATATAATTGAGGAAAGAATAAAGACAGTCATAGGGGAATATGGATTCAGCAGTAGCATTGTGAATGAAGAAACTTTTCTGCAATAAATTTCATCTAGTAATAACAAATATATTGTTCAAAAATTACAAGAGAAGACGGCTTGAAAAGGTTCAAGAGACACAGAAAGATACCAGCTGAATTACATCATATTCAGACAAAGATTTCAAAGTCAGATGTTAGATTGTATTACATACACAGGAGGAGATACAGACTCATATCATCGTCGTAACCCACTGGACTACCACCTAGGCACTGGGCACCGGCTGAAGTCTCCAACAGCAGCTGCTAGGAGGAGAGACAGGGACCAAATGACAGTACACAATGACTGCACAGGAGCCTTGAGCACCATCTGCCACACGTCTGTGTAGGCAATTTCCACCCAGCGCTCTGCTTTCATTCAGATCTAACTCTTCGTGCAATTCACTTTATTTGTGAACTGTAACTGTCTGGTCACATGGTACCCCTAACATTGTACTCATTGTTAGACTTTGTGTTTGTAATCAGAAAATATACTTGTTCTAGCAATGGTGGTGTATTTTTTATATTGTGTATTACAACATAGGCTGAAACTTAAGGGAATTGACGGGAAGAAACAGTTTGCAAGAGTGTAGGATGCTGAAATATTGAGGATTTGCAATATGTGTTTGCAGTTCTATGAAGTTGTGCATATTATGATAATGAGTACTGAAGTAGGAGGTTTAGTTGAGGAGAAATTGGCATCCCTAAAATGGGTTATCACAGAAGATTGACAGACAGATGTAGGTATTAGGAAAGTAACTGCAGATAACATTTAGATAACGAAAGAAAAACCAGAGAAATTGGTATAGGCATGTGCATTCAAATACAGAGATACACAAACAGGCAGAATACGGCACTGCAGTTGGCAATGCCTATGTAAGATGACAAGTGTCTGGCGCAGTTGTTAAATCAATTACTGCTGCTACAGCGGCAGGTTATCAAGATTTCAGTGAGTTTGACGACTGACCTATGGGACAGCATTTCTGAGGTGATGATGAAGTGGGGATTTTCCTGTATGACAATTTCACAAGTGTACGGTGAATATCAGGAATCTAGTGAAACATCAAGTCTCCGACATTGCTACGGCCAGAAAAATTTCCTTCAAGAACGGAACCAACTACAACTGAAGAGAATTGTTCAGCATGACAGAAGTGCAATCCCTCTGCAAATTGCTGCAGATTTCAGTGCTGGGCCATCAATAAATGTCAGCGTGCAAACCATTCAACAAAATATCGTTAATATGGGCTAGCAGAGTCAAAGACCCACTCGTGTACACTTGATGACTGCATGACACAAATCATTACGCTTCGCCTGGGCCTATCAGCATCGACATTGGCCTGTTGGAAACATGTTGCCTGGTCGGACGAGTCTCGTTTGAAATTGTATTGAGTGGGTGGACATGTACGGGTATGGAGACAACCTCATGAATCCATGGACCCTACATGTCAGCAGGGAACTGTTAAACCGGGTGGAGGCTCTGTAATGGAGTGGGGCGTGTGCAGGTGAAGTGATATGAGACCCCTGATGAGACCTGCTCTTTAATGGTGTGGGGCATGTGCAGTTGGAGTGATATGGAATCCCTGATGACACCTGCATCCATTCAGTCCATTGTGCATTCCCATGGACTTGGTCAATTCCAGCAGGACAGTGTGACACCCTACATATCCAGAATTGCCACAGAGTAGCTCCAGGAACATTCTTCTGAGTTTAAACACTTTCGCTGGCCACCAAACTCCCCAGACACAGAAGGAATAATTACATCATTTTCAGCAAAAGAGTGGAATGCAGGAATGTAAGTCACTCAGGAGCGAAATTAACTGAAAATGCAAAGAATCTAAAGCTCTATGGTTGCTAGAAAAATGTGAAAAAAAAGAAAGAATTTGTTGTTGAAAGGCAGATTCAGCATTCAGACACTCAAAAAGAGAGACTCTTAAAAACAAAGATGACAATATTATGAGTGCAAAAATTATATCACAGTTAAATGCAGATGAAAGGAATAGTACAGTGAGGGGATCTTCTGGAGGAAGGAACTACTTGCTGATATGTTAGAGTAACAAATGGGTGTCACTTTGGAGACATGGAGGAACTCATACAGTATTAGGATCAGTGTTTGACAAGTTTTGAAAGACTCATTATCACGCAAGCCATATGGGATGTACGAGGGCGGTTCAGAAAGTAACCACCGATTGGTCACAGTGCGGGTTGTGGGGGGAGTAGCGACGCCATCTGTGCATTCATGCACTCAACAGGTCAGTCGGCATCAAGCCGTGGTCGAGTGAACGTTGTACCTGCGCTAGTTTAGTTTTTGTGGCAGTTTGAAATGTGTGCTGCAATAGAAAACCCCGCCAAATGTGAAGTGCGTGCTGTCATAAGGTTTTTTACAGCCAAAGGATATTCTGCAGCAGCTTTTCACCGTGAGCTTTGTGCCGTGTACGGACCAAGAGTTATGAGTGAAGGAGTTGTCCGTGAATGGGTACGTTTATTTAAAAGTGGACGAGAAAACGTTCATGATGAAGAGAGGAGTGGTAGACCATCATTGGTGACTGACGAACTCGTTCAGACAGTTGATGAAAAAGTTCGTGAAAATCGACGTTTCTCAATGTCGGAGTTGTCTACTGGTTTTCCACAGATTTCTAGGACTCTCTTGTACGAGATAGTGACAGCAAGATTGGGTTACTGTAAGTTCTGTGCACGATGGGTGCCCAAAATTCTTACCGACCACCACAAAACTCAAAGAATGGCCTCTGCATTAGACTTTCTGTCACGTTATGAGGACGAAGGAGAACCATTGTTAAACAGAATCGTGACCGGTGACGAAACCTGGATTAAGTACGTGAACCCTGAGACAAAAGAACAATCAAAGACGTGGGCACATTCAAATTCACCTACCAAACCAAGAAAAGCCTCGCAAGATTTTTCTGCCAGAAAACTGATGGCAACGGTGTTTTGGGATGCCAAAGGGGTGTTGTTGGTTGAATTCATGGAACGTGGTACGACCATTAATCAAGACGTGTACTGTGAAACAATAAAAAAGTTATGACGGGCTATACAGAACAAACGCCGTGGTATGCTGACTTCCGGTATCGTTTTTTTACACGATAACGCTCGTCCTCACTCTGCTCGCAGAACAACGGCCCTTTTTGAGTCCTTCAAGTGGGACGTTATCAACCATCCACCTTACAGCCCAGACCTGGCGCCAAGTGATTATCACCTCTTCATGCATTTGAAGAAATGGCTCGGGTCACAGCGGTTTGATGACGACGAAGAGCTCAAAGATGCGGTCACAGGCTGGCTCCAGGCACAAGCGAGTGATTTTTATGCAGAAGGAATTTCAAAGCTTGTGAAGAGATACGATAAGTGCCTCAATCGCTATGGAGACTATGTAGAAAAATAGTGCAAAGATGTAGTTGTAAGATGTATATATTAAAATATTTTTATTTAACTTGGTGTATTTTTTTAAATCAACCGGAGGTTACTTTCTGAACGGCCCTCGTATAATATTCCTTCAGACTTTCTAAAATCATTGTGGGAATTGACAACTACACTCATGCTCTTAAATTAAGGATAATTGCAGAATGTGGTGCCACACAACATGGCACTACACAACACTGGTTCTAACAGCATAGGCACATAGGGAACACACATGACACAGATCTGTAAGTCTACGGTATTGGTGATAAGTTGAGAATAAGGTGAGAATCACTGTTCAGACTATACCTGGACTCATCTGTGAACATAACCTGGGACCACTGTTCCAATGGACATGGACTGTGACCTCGACACCGGGCTTTGCAGACCCTCCTGTGACCAGGGGTCAGTGGAATGCACCTTGCAGGTCTCTGGGCGAATAAACCATGTCTGTTCAGTCATCTGTAGACTGTGTCTGGAGACAACTGTTCCAGTGGCTGCAGTAAGGTCCTGAGCAGGGCTACTTGCAGTACTCCTTGGCTGTCAGCGGGCACTGATGGTGAGATATCGGTCTTCTTTTGGTGTTGTACACTGTGGATGTCCCGTACTGTAGAGCCTGGACATGTTTCCTGTCTGCTGGAATCATTGCCATAATCTTGAGATCACACTTTGTGGTACACGGAGGGCCCGTGCTACAACCTGCTGTGTTTGACCAGCCTCCAGTTGTTCTAGTATTCTACCCGTCATAACGTCATCAATATGTGTTCTTTGAGCCATTTTCAACACAGTCACCATTAGCATGTCTGAAAACGTCTGCACACATTTACTCGCTGCCCGTACTCCGACATACATCAACACACCTCTGCGTATGTGGACTGCTGCCAGCGCCACCATGCTACCACAGGTCAGATGCACCACATGGTCATACCATGAGGTGATTTAAACCCACAAACCACCCACCGGAGTGTTGTTTCACCTTGTATCAGCATTATCCTTAATTTATGAGCACAAATGTAGATGATGATTCAAGATAGTAAGTACAATCTATGAGACTGGAGACATACCATCAGTTTTTTTGGAAGAATATCACTATAGAATCTTGAAGGTATCAGGGGCAAATAAAGGCAAGAACTACTGTACAATCAGCTTACAAAATCATGCGTTCAAGTTACTGAATAGAATAATATGCAGCAGAATATGAAATAAAAGTTAGGTCTCTATGGTGATTATAAGCTGACTTTAGGAAAAGTAAATGCATGAGAAAGGCAGCTTGGATACTCATAATAACAGAAGGAAGAGTTAATGTTCAGAGTTGTGCAAAATGTTTGAAACATTAGAAAAAAACAGTTGTACACTGTATGGAAAGATGTGCAACATAAAATGTGCACGAGAATCAAGAGGCAACAACAAGACTGGTAGACTAACAGAGAAGTGCTCAGATTAAAAAGGCTGTAAGACAGGCATGCGGTCTCTGCCCTCTGCTGTTCAATTGGTTGAGTATTGGGGTTAAGGGATTTACACTCAGAATCAATGGATATCAATGATATGGTCCACGCAAGAGACCATTATGTTCTGTGAAAGTGAGAGAGAATTACTGGCCTTACTGAAAGGAATGAACCGTTCACTCAGTTGGTAATGAGACCCCTCTCACAGATGGGTTAGAAGTGCAAGTCTGTCATATAATGTCTTAAGAAGCACCTAGCCAAGTTAAAAAGAGTCATGAAAATCATGCAGACATTCAGTAATTGGACAAAAATATGGAAACACAACAGATTACCATGCCAAATACAATATGTGGACCTTATGAGACAAAATGGCCACTTAATCCATGGCAGTAATGCAACATTGCTGGGTAACAGTGGGGCCCTGGAATAACAAGATATCCCTGCCCAAAATCATCACCAGATCCCGAGTATGTTTCACTCATGGGGCATAAGCTCAGCCAGAAGTTGGATACAGTGCAAAATAAGACTCATTCAACAAAATGACTTTCTTCCAATGCTCCATAGTCCAGATTTTATGGCTCTGACATCATGTTTTCCTATTACGGGTATTTGCATCACTGATGGGTGGTTTTGGAATTATAGCTTTCCCTGCAATTTCCTAGATTAGATTAGTTTTTTGTTCCATTGATCCGTGTTGAGG
Source organism: Schistocerca serialis cubense (assembly GCF_023864345.2). Classification (NCBI taxonomy): domain Eukaryota; kingdom Metazoa; phylum Arthropoda; class Insecta; order Orthoptera; family Acrididae; genus Schistocerca; species Schistocerca serialis. The sequence continues at coordinate 416,079,125 of NC_064646.1, forward strand.
AGATCCTCGTGGATATAGAACATGTCACTTTTATTTTTATTTTTTTTAAGCTGAAATAACAATACCAATAGTATGAATATATACAATACATCATTCGTTTTTATTAAAAAATTCGTCAATGGAGTAGAAGGAGTTGGCCACTAGTAAGTCTTTCAGGCTCCTTTTAAACTGATCTTTACTTGTAACTAAATTTTTTTTGTTTGCTGGCAAATTATTGAAGATGAGTGTTCCTGAGTAGTGGACCCCTTTTTGAACTAAAGTAAGTGCTTTTAAGTCCTTGTGCAGATCATTTTTGTTCCTGGTATTGTATGTATGAACTGAGCTGTTTGTTGGAAAAAGAGATATATTATTTAGGACAAATTTCATTAAGGAGTAAATATACTGAGAAGCAGTAGTTAGTATACCCAGTTCTTTGAAGAGGTTTTTTGGTGAAGATGAACTGGCAATTTCTGATTACTTTCTGTTAAACATTGTTTAAATGGAGGCTGTATGCTAAAATCTGACTCCTGTTCATCTGTTTTCTCAAACTGAGTGTGTCTGCCAATCTCTCTTAAAACTCATTTTCTATCCCCCTTCCCTATCCTAAAAAAGGCATCCCTCTGACACCTGTGACCACTGGTATTTTACCACTTGTGACAGTGTCCCCCCTTAAGTTTTCTGCAATCAACCCAGACAGTTTTCCCTTCCCTTTCCTATTGAGGTGAAGACCATGCCTAGTGTAGTCCCACCTATCAATAGCATCCACAGGAATCAAACCAATATGGGACCCTATATCCGTCCTAAGCAGCCACTCCAACCCCAAGTTCGCCCTCCCTACAGAAGAGTTCAAATGAGGCCGATCATGGTGTCTCAACACAGACACAAATCCCACACTCGTATGCTTCGTTGCTGATGCTATCTTCACCAGGTCACTCTCTATGGAATATTCAGAGTCTCTGTCAGTGCTGTTTCCCGGACCACCCACTATAACCATGGCATCCTCCTTCGTGAAATCCTTGCATAAAGAACCTATATTCTCTGTTACCTGACCCAGATCTGCACTAGGCTTGAAAAAGTTTGTGACCTGGTACTCTGGACCTAGATTTTCCCGCAGTAGTTGGCCAACACCTCTACCATGGGAACTACCTAACAACAGAACTTTCTTTCTTTTTACAAATTTCCTTACCTTTTTCAAGTCCGTGAAAGCTGCTTGTGCCCTTTCTACAGCTTCAGCTGCATGAGGCTCATTCGGTTCTGACTGAGGCAACAGGTCAAATCTATTTTCAAGATTTATCACAAAGCTGTCTGATGCTCTCCTTTGCCTGTTCCTCCTATTACCTGTTGCCACTTCCCACCTCTGTTCACCCTTCTCCCTCTTTAACCTGTCCAGATCCTCCCTTGCCTTGTCTAGGTCAGCTTGAAGAGCTGCAATTTTCCCTTCCTGTTCCAGTATTTTCCTATCTCTACTGCAGATCCTACAATACCACTGGTGAGCCTCATTTATGTCCCCATTTCCCACACCACTACATTCGCCCCAATGAAAGAAACTACAACACCCATCACACCATACCCCAGATCTAACGATCCTACGGCATGTCACACACTTCTCACTCATGGCAAAAACAGAAATCGTATAAACTGATTTAAGTACTGACTAATATGTAAACAAAGGACCCTAGAAACTATTCGGGCAGGTATAAATAAATTGAAAGAGTAATGAATAAAAAAACTGGTAATTACTTATAAGTTTAAGTCACTGTTTACTTACGATACGCGCGCGTGAAATTAAGCCTAAAATCTGTGCTATAGGTGCGAGAAGGAAAATAAACTTCGTACCCCGTTTAATCTTATTTAACACTTCACTAATGTAACAACAATTATAATATATTTATATCAACTGGAAACGTTACTTATGATTCGCGTGCGTGAAATTAGGCCTAGGATTCGCACTACAGGCGCGAGAAGAAAAATACGCTTCTTACACCGTTCAATCTTATTTTATACTTCACTAACACTTCCACTAATTTAACAACACTTATATTATATTTATAACACCTGTAGATGTTTAAAAATAGCTTAATAACAACAATTTTTATAATTATTTAGTGCAGCAAATACTCGAAGAGTCCGCGTTGGCGCAATGTTGCCAACTTATGGAATTCCCTTTATGTTCTTTTGGTGCTGACAGCATTCCTCATTGTGTTTCCATATTTTTCTTCCAGCCCCTGTATACGCTACTAAAAGTATCAAGGCTGGGAGAAAAGCCCCAGTTATACTTAATGGAAATGAAAGTAAATGTACAGCAGTGAACAATGGTTTATCATGGGAAAGAACACTGTTCAATATTGTGTTTAACTTATGTGCCGCAGACATGGTGACAGTGTCATTCATAAATTTGCATATGCCAGGATATAACTGTAGCATGCCAGGGCAAACAGTGTTTGTTTCTGATTTCATAACTACCTCCTTGCTATTGCAGACAGGAGAAGCTGTTTGCAGCTTCTAAAAAATTAGACAGGACTCTGTGATTATACATAGGTTCTATAAATACAGGGTGATTATAATTAAAATTAAACTTTCAAAACGCTGTAGAAATAGCACCACTGCAAGATGGCACCCCTCCGCACATTGCAAATCTAGTTGAGCACCTGCTGAAGCGCCATTTCAGAAATGATAGAATTATTGACCACCATTTCCCTACAGCGTGGCCATCCTGATCACTTTATCTTAATCTGTATGACTTCTGGGTGTAGGTCTATCTGAAAAATGTTGTGTTCAGTGTTCCAGCTGCAAACTTAGCTGCATTGAAGGCAAGCATTGCCCAACACATTCTGAACATGACCCCGGAAACACTTCGATCAGTTGTGGAACATGCTGTTTCTCAATTTCAACTTGTTGCAGAAAACAGTGGACAGCATATTGAACAAGTTTTGCGCCAGTCACGCGGAAATTAATAACCTGATTTGATTTTGATTGATGCTTTTTATGAAGTTTTTGGCCACAGGACAATAAAAAACTGATGTGAGTGATGCTTTGTATGTGGTTTTTGGCCACAGGACAATTAAAAACCGATTTTTCCCATCCGATATGATATGACTTTGCTGTGGTGGATGGGCTTATGTAACTTAACAGTATCCCACTTGTACACCCATGCACACTGAGTAGTACAGTTTGCTTAACATCAAATGTACACATTAGGCATTGTTGTATGATTCATTTGTCGTTGACCACTATTAAATTATGATACTAACAGTGCCATCTATTGCTACATTTGGTAACTATTTATATTTCTTCTGCCATAGGTTTTCCCCCTTCTCCGATAATATTTCGTTGCAATTTGACGTCATTATGACCAGTGGTATCATTTCTACAGCGGTTTGAAAGTTCAACTTTAATTATAATCACCCTGTATTACATCAAATGACACTTGCAGCCTAATTCATATAAGACAGTGGAGTGATGCACCGCAATAATAGGGAGACAAATAGGAACTTACAACTGTCTTTGGGCAGTGTATAAGGCTTGAGGACAGACCCAAGTGCCTTAGAGTATCTTGTTTTAACAGAGACACTGGTACCCAGGTCCCAACTTTGTAGATAAGAGGAGCACTAGACAACTTTGATACAAGCAAGGAATATGGGAAGATCTGGAACATATCCAAACTACCCTTGTGACTGGCACAACTTGTAAGGTGGAAGGCTTCAACCTCACTATGTAAAGTGTGGTTGGCACTAAATAAGTGTGGGAGTAGATGGAGCAAGATTGTGGTAGTGTGGGGCCTATGAGATGGGCTCTCTGTGTGACATTGGCGAGGTGCAGTCTATGGAACACTTTTGGGGTGTGACATATGTCTGCTGGACAAGACCTGCCAGATTTGGTCATTCACCAAAATGCAACACTTGAACTGGTAGAGATAATTAGCACAGTAGTGCAGAAGTGATGGTCTTCACCGGCCGGAGTAGCTGTGTGGTTCTAGGCACTACAGTCTGGAGCTGAGTGACCGCTACGGTCACAGGTTCGAATCCTGCCTCGGGCATGGATGTGTGTGATGTCCTTAGGTTAGTTAGGCTTAATTAATTCTAAGTTCTAGGCGACTGATGACCTGAGATGTTAAGTTGTATAGTGCTCAGACTCATTTGAACTATTTTTTTTTTTTTTTGTGGTGTACTTTTATGTCTTTGAGAATTATATCAACAATTTCATGGTACCAAATGAACAAATTTAAAAGACTGTAAGAGAAGGAATGAAGGCAAAAATGAAGGAAGGGCCAACACAAAGGAGGTTGTCAAATGTAATACATTAGGAAGCACTGTGTCTTGACTTCTTGACTACAGGAAGGTGTTTGACTGTGTTGTCTGGAAAAAGTTGTGACAGATGCTTGAAGAGTTTGATAGCACTGATCAAAAGTCTGTACAATGATCACTTCTCAACTGTGGGGGGCAAGTGCTGACATGTATGATTGCTGCAATGTATCTAAAGGATCAGACAAGGGTAGTGTCCCATCACCCCTCCAACTGTTCAACATTTATGCTGAACATGACATTAGGAAAGTTCTTCATTGGCAGAACTGCCGATTTGCCCGTGACACTGTGCTATTAGCCAACAGCAAAGATGATCTTGCTGTGAGGTTGTGATAAATTTAAAGGACATTAGTCTGTCATACGGATTAGACATCAATATCTGCTAGTCCAAACCCGTGGTAATTGATCAGGGGGTACACTACCAACTCTCAGGTCAATTAAAGGAATTGGAAATTGCACATTTCTTCATCTGTCTAGGGTCAACTATCTGCAGCATGGGAAGCTGTGAATATGGATGAGAAGGCAAGTGGCTATGAAGGAGATCACAAAGATCTGGCAGGACAGGACGATAATGAACAGAACAAGAATTTATTTTTTTGAAACAGTTCTTTCATGTATGTGAAACTTGGAACCTCAAACCAAAGACATGCCGCATAGAAAATCAATCATAAAAAGAAGTACTGTAACATGTCCATTATTGAGCAACTTCCTATCTCCAGGGTCCTTCCTTATTGTGTCAACCAAATCATTGTCCAGTTCTTTGGTCATATTGTGAGGCGAGATGGAGAAAATGTAGGAAAAAATAACCATGAGATGGCAGACATAATTCCAAATAGCAGAACTGCTGGCAGGTAGGTAGATACAGACAAGAAGTTCTCCAGTCTACCTCTTTAGCAGGCTCTAAGAGAAGCTGATATCCATCTGGGATGGAGTTACCTGGTTTGCAGGGTCACAGCACTCAGCAATGAGTATGAAAAATTGTAGTGATGGTGTTCCATCAATTAAATCTTGTTTTTAGAGACCTCCTTCAGTGTTTGACTCCTCTTTCTCTTTTATATTGTTACATGCTGCCAGTGTTAGTCCTCTCTCCTTCTTAATTCGAATCTGAATGTTTACTGTATTCCTATAGTTCAATGCCAAGACTCTTACTGTGGTGGTGATCATGATCATCAAGATGAATGAAAGCAAATCATACTTGTATTTCAGTGATATAAAAGCAGCAGTTTAGAAGGGGATTGCTTTGTGGATGTGAATGAAATAGGGTTGGGTATTACACAGATAATTAGTGAAAATTGACAATATTATACAGTGAATTACATAATAAAATATTAGTAACCATATGCATGCTGCATGTTTGTAGAGTTCCTCTGAAATTAGCCTCCATTCATTCATGTGGATTGCATGAAAAGTGTGTATTTATTTTAAAGGTTTTTTTTAAGTGACTTGAAAAAAAAATTGTGGGATAGTTACATATTGAAGGACTGATGAGCTAAATGAATAGTTTAATCTGAAAAATCATTTATTGAAACTTTTACATCTTAGTCCTTCACTTTGAAGTCTGGGCAGAAGTGTGTTTGATGATTCAAGAACAACTTTGGGAAGATGCTAATGCTTGTTTTTCTGTAAATATAATTTTCACTTTATCAGTTTCATTTATTTTTATCTGTTCCATATTCAGATTACATACTAAAGTGAGAGATTTTGCTCAGAAATATGATTCTGTTATTCTACTGCAATTGCTTGAAATTTTAATGTATATCATATTACTGTCAAATGATTGCCAACAATTTATCGTAAAATATGTCTAACAAAGAACAAAATCAGGGCACAGTAATGTTCTACATTTCTTATAGTCTTTATTTGCCAGTCTGTACAAATAAAAACGTAAATGTTCATGTGCTCAGAATATTTAATCTCTCTAAGTTCTTTGTTGATTGGTTTGAACTTTTGAAACAGTGTAGCTTTCAAATATGCACATTTCTTTAATATATACACAGGATAGGATGTCATATATAAAGGGGAAACATTGTTACTAAAAATCTGTTCAAAATCTTAAGTTCCTCACCGATTGCTTTCAGATTTTTACACATTGTTGCATTTGAATATGTGCATGTTTTATGTACCTATTTCATTAATACATACAGTATATAAATAAATATGTAATATATGAAAGGGGATATTATTGCCAAAAACCTTGAAATGCTCTTAATGTATGTACTTAAAATTTTACATGATAATCTAATGAAAAGAAACAGAGACGTAGACTATATATTTTTAATATATGTAATATATGTGTAATATATTAGGTGGAGACACTGTTACCAAAATATCTCAAAAAGTACTTGACCAATTTACTTCAAATTTTAAGACAGAGGGTTTGGAGGAAATGTACATAGACAGCACAAAGGAGATGGGGAGATAGAGGAAGAGAGGGGGGGGGGGGAGAGGAGGAGATGGAGGGGGGGGGGGGGGAGGAGATGGACAAAGAAGGAGAAGGATTTTATCATTTATGGTCAATCCTCATACTCGTTAGAAATGTGTGCTTTCTTTTCCGTTTAACCAGACTGAGCCACAGCAACACCATGGTTGGGTGCAGCTAGTGATTCTAATAAATGTAAGGCATTTTACTGAAATGCATTGATCTAAACCATGTTTCTTTTTCTACAGGCCCTACATCCTCATATTACAAGCTGGGGGTCTCTATTACGACTCTATGGCAGTCGTTCAGTGAAAAGCATGAAGGAGAAAAAACAGGAAGAACAGGAGATTACATTGCTGCAAAGTAAAGCTGCAATTAATTCTCCAAATTTTGCAATACTGAACAAATTAAAGACTGAAATGAGAAAACTGAAGGCTATGAAGGTAATAAACTGGCCCTGTTTATTATTTTCTTTTCTGTCCTCTTAGTTCTTGTAATTCCACAATAAATCCAATCTTCTCCCTGTTGACTTTCTGCAGAGCCACTGACATATTTTTGACTCATTCCATTTCATTATTGTTAATATTTTTGAGAGTTCCTTATAAACTTTTCTTCAGTATTTGATTGAAATGTCTGAATTAGGTAGTCTGTGGTCAATTCCACGGTTGGTTTCCTACTTCTTTCCTCTGCCAAATTCAAATCTTCTTTCTCCTTTATGGAACTGCTGTTGCCTGTACCAAAGGTTTATCTTTCTTTCTAATAACTGACAGAGAAGGAACATTTTACTGCTCGAATGTGAAAGACTTATCTTCTTTTCTGTATGTGTTTGAGTAAGACAGATCCTAATATGTTTCATGCTCTGTGGCTACAAACTCTTATCCTTACATTTCTTTTGTTACTACCAGTTATTTCTGTCTTCTGTTTGACTGCACTTTGGTGAACATAGTGGAATTTGTATTTCAAATAGCTGAGGTTGTAATACTTTGAGAATTTTCTCCACAAAATAAACCAAAACAACACTCTTATCTGTTCTTCAGATCAGCTAAATTTATTGAAATTTATAGTATCAGTTGGAAATAACAAAGAGAGCCTGCCACTCAACTTGTAAGTCAATTGTGGCAATTCATCTACTGGATTTTTATTCTTAAAAGGATAGGAGCTCAGTAGTTTGGTATAGTAATTAACACCTTTTTTCTTATGCTTGTCTCCTGGTGAACATATCCTACATGAATTTAGGGTCTTCTTTCCTCCTACTGTTGATCATATTCTGCCAGTATTTCCCATTGCGTTAACTATCAGTTTAAAATGTCAACATGAGATGTACAGATTGATTCATCATAGCACATCCTTGTAGTTGAACAGGGTTGTCTTCCAATCAGCTGTGCAATTGGAGGTGACTGTACAGTCCAGCATGACAGGTACACAGTTTGCCATAGTGATGTCAGATGGTCTCAGGTGGAGCAGTTTCATCCTTCCATTTTGTCACACCAGCTGCTTTTCTTTTCCACACGGCTTTATATCACTTACTCTTCATCAGCTGCTTTCTTTGAAAAGAAGTATCTGACAATGGACTAGTGATTTCCAGGATGAGTAGTCATAGGCTAAGGTCTCCTAGTTGTTAACATTAATGTGACATCCATAAATCCTTTCCTCTGACCTCCCATACAGCATTTGCTCACAGTTAACTCATTGTAAAACACCTGTTTGGGAATGCGATTATTGGACATGTGGATTACATTCCCTGACTATTGTAACTGGTTTCTTAAAACCATCATTTCTATACCAGTTGTCTTCAATGACGCTGACATTTGGCATGTTCTTGCCATGTTATATGCAGAACCCTCCTCAGGAGCACTGACGAACTATTGCTTTTAAAGATGCTTTCTGTGTTATGTTTAGGATTCAGATCCGTAGAGAGGGTTGGCAACAACAGTTGAATTGTACATGAAGGTCTTTTTTGCAACATTGACATTGTGATTGTCAAATACTTGTGATATTATTTGGCAATGGATTCACCAGCATGGTTAATTCTGTACTGAACTTCTGCAGCTATACTAACTGATCATGTTGGTAGACATTATGGGATGTGTCCACCCTTAGTGTTTGTGGTGACTTGAACTCTTCTGAGAACACTTTCAATGAGGTGTCTGACTGTCTCTGGAGAAATGGTAGCTCAGTCTTCCACATGAGTTACAACTAAAAATGAGAGTAAATTTGATACTGGGGTCTGGAGTGAAGTTGACATTCTAAGTCATCCCAAAAGTCTTTCGCTGGCTTCAAGTCCAGACTTTCAGCAGGCCAGTCCATTTCAGAAATGTTATTGTCCACAAATTATTGCGACACAGTTGCTGCTTTATGACAGGATGCATTATTATGCTGATACAACCAATCAGTTAGTTAGTTAGTTACGTTCTTTCACGTTCCATGGATCATTTTGTATGGTAAATTATCATGATATGGAACAAGTCATGTTACGTCATATTGCAAATTAATTTGTACTCTAAACATCACCATCCCCCTCCCCCCCCCCCCCCCTGCCACACACATACACACACACACACACACACACACACACACACACACACACACACGTCATATCTCTAGTTCCATAGAAGGCTTATAGTCACACTGGCTCAGTGGTAGTAATTCCTCAACTAAGGGCATAGTACATTTTGTGAGAATTTGAGCAATAAGTTTTCTCACACTAGATAGCTATGATATTTGCAGATATTTATTGAAGTTTGTCTGATCTCCTTTCTTAAATATGGAAGCTACCAGACTTTCTTCAGTTCCAAATTTTAACAGTCAATATGTGTCTCATGAGCTATTCACCTCTTTGTTTTGAGAGCTTCTGCTTGGATCATCAATTTCTATTCCCTTGGGGTGTTTTTCTTGATTGAAAGCATACTTAACTTCATCTCATGTTGGTAGGGAGCCAAATTCTTCTTTCATTTCTGCTTGTTCTTTACAGTCCAGTCACATTAATCTGACCATTACCTGTAGGAAAAATATATCTAAAAACAAAGATGATGTGACTTACCAAATGAAAGTGCTGGCAGGTCGACAGACACACAAACAAACACAAACATACACACAAAATTCAAGCTTTCGCAACAAACTGTTGCCTCATCAGGAAAGAGGGAAGGAGAGGGAAAGACGAAAGGATGTGGGTTTTAAGGGAGAGGGTAAGGAGTCATTCCAATCCCGGGAGCGGAAAGACTTACCTTAGGGGGAAAAAAGGACGGGTATACACTTGCGCGCGCGCGCGCGCGCGCGCGCACACACACACACACACACATATCCATCCACACATATACAGACACAAGCAGACATATGTTTCCCTCTATTATGACCATTACCTGTGTTAGACATCAGCATACAATAAATATTCATAGATGGCATGTAGCAGCACTAGAAGTAAAAAAAAAAAAGTGTTGTGGGATGTGGAAAATAGTGCAGTTATTGTCATAATGTGGAAACAGAGTGATTTATTTAACATCCAGAAGGGAGTATACCATGGATGGCAAAATGGCACTATCCAAAACCTGTGCCAAGGCAACTGTGGCGCACCCTGGGCCATAGGTGACAGGGGTGAACAACGGCTGCAGAGAAGTCTATGGGTGAATAGACATGCTACTATTGAGCAACTGACTGCTTAGACGAACCAAGAGGCAGCCAACAGCATCTCCTCAATAACCATTCAGCGGACATTGCTTGATATGGGCCTCTGTAGCAGTTGCTTGGCTCATGCACCCATGCTGACTGCTGTTCATCGGTGATGAAGGCTGGAATTTACATGCCAGTATCACAGCTGGGTGACCACTGAATGGCAACAGGTGGTCTTTTCATATGATTCACCATTTATGCTCATTGAACAGATGGCCATTGGTGTGTATGGTGTGAAACATCTAAAAGCAAACACCATGCAGTAATCATCAGAAGGTTCCAGGCCATAGGGCATTCCTTGGGTGATCTCATCATTCTGGTAGGCACAGTGGAACAATACAAGTACGCATCTATCTGTGGAGCCATGTCCACCCCTACATACAGTTTGTTTTGCCTTGGCATGATGGCATCTACCAGCAGCACTCTGCAACGTGTCTCACAGCTCGCAGTGTATGTGCATGGTATGAAGAGCACTAATCCCCTGACCACCAAACTCCCCCAATTTAAACACAATAGAGAATCTGTGGGACTGCCTTGATTGGCTGTTCTTGCCTTGGATCCTCAACCAAGAAACCTACTGCAGCTGGCCACAGTACTGGATTTGGCATGCCTCCACATCGCAGTTGGTATCTTCCAGAACCTCATTGACTCTCTTCTTGCACATTTCACAGGGGTCTGCTCCACAAAAGGTGGTATTCAGACTTTCGGCAGGTGTCCACATTAATGTGACTGGATAGTGTGTTATGTTGTACATCTGTTCACCAATAACTGATCCCTGATTCGGGTCTTAAAAACTTTCTTTCCACTTGTTCATGATGGAGGATTGAGCTTTTATAAATATATTCTAGCTTATCACTGGACCAAAGTGGATTTCTTCCAAAGGTGGTGAGATCATAAATTGCTTTTGTAGCTTGGGAGAACTGTCACATATTTTTTTCTGGGAGATACTGCAACTCTTAAGCTTTTGCTATCCACCATGATTTCTTGAGTGCATGAGTAGTTCTTTGTATGTTTGCTTTGGCAAGACAAAATGCTTCCTTTTTCACAAGTGTCTTCACATATTTTTGCCATACTTGCAAGGCTATCCTTTCTTTTGAAATCACTGCCTCAATTTCATCATTATTTTCAACAAATGAGTCCTGATGTTTCCCAGTTTTATACCACAATATTTCTTCACAGACAGCCAGAATAGCTGTCTCGAAGGTCTCGTAGCGACATTCCTTCGAGACTGTCTGTTGAAGCTGCCTCCGATATTGTGATGCATTTTCTGAGTTACCCAGTGTCTTGGTATCAAATGTGTGTCAACAGCTCTTCTTTTGTTTTCTCCACTTGTGGAATAACAACATGTGCATGTTAATCTATTATGTCATGATCTTTCCAACAGTCATTGGCTCCTACCTTCACTTTAGTGATGGGAACATTGTGTTGATGTATCTTAAGGACAATTGCGTAGTCAGTGATATGTCACTGCTTTGATGAAGGATACTGGCGTGGTGTCTTCAAGTGATTCTTTTGATGAAGGATGGTACAGGTAATTCTTAACCCATTTTCAGTACATTTTGAAAGGAGTCTAATGCCATTGCCATTTCCGTTCCTGCCAGTCAAGCTTTGTAATCATTACATACTCTACCATTAAAATGGTCAAATAAGATTATATTGTCCTGGCAATTGATGTTTGATGGGATGTCATTCAGATCTGAATAGAATGTTTCATTGATATCATATTTAGTATCTAGAGTGGGGCATATGTGCTGATCACTGTGGCATGCTGGTTCCATTTCAGTCAAAGTCTTAATTTCATGAGATGTTCATTACACAGCTCCAACAGGTTCCTGAAAAGTTTGTTCTCGATAACAAAGCCTATTCTGTGTATTTGGTGCTCATTGGTAGCTTTCCCTTCAAGGAGAAGCTGTAATCTGTGCCTAGTTCATCCAACTGATCCCCTTCGTGAAGTCTGGTTTCCTGGAGTGCTGCTATGTCAGTGTTATATCTTTTTAACTTTCTACCTGAAATAGCTATTCTCCTTTGGGTCTCTCATTTACGAGGTCATCAGTGAGTGTTCTTATATTCTATGTTACAAAATATTCATTTGTTTGACAGCACTGAGGTGATACCATTGGACATAGCCATCCATTCGGTAGTAAAAAGTAGCTGACTAAGTAAAGGGCTCTTGTTCTGCCTCCTTCCCCATATGAGATGAGCAGAGTGTACCCTAAATAGGACTGCTTGGTTGTAGATGCAGCAACTGAATTGTTCTGCAGCCAAAATACAAAGCAAGATGATCAAATATACTCTTACCACATATGTGCCAGATATCACAATCCTGCCTCATCACAACTTTTTGATTGTGGTAGGACTTTTGGAAGATAGTCAGCATGTTGTTGGACCACAGCTATTTGTAACTCATTTAGGATGAGAGTGTTGCTGCACATAAAAACAACTTCCTTCATGAACTAGGAGCTATGTTCACTGGCAAGCAGATACAAGACAATTGAAAGATTCCTGGTCACTGCAGCCTTCATCCATCATTTTAGCTAAGATCTGACTTTCAATATAATTGACAACAAGCAGTTCATCTTGCTTTAGGGAAAGTTTTTCACCCCAAGGGCAGAGAGTGTCCAGCTCACCTGCCTTCCTGGAAAGCCATTGGTGTGGTAACAGTGGAGTCCTTATCATGGTGGTCACTTGGTTGTTAGAACCTAGGCAGTCTAAAGCATTGTGATCTGTATGCAGGGGAGGTTGAAATTTTGATAGGCCAGCTACCTCTTACAGAAAGGCTGTTAGACAATATCAAAAGGCTGTATTTTCACCAGCAGTGAATATGAACTTATTACCATCTCAAAGAGGAAATTGTACAGCTTCTGCAGCCCTTCATGTGGCAGTCCCATTCTTACTAAATCCTATGAAGCAGGATCTGCAGTGGCACTATGCTGTCTGTTACACATACTATAACTGTCATATTCTGTTAAATGTTACATTTAATTTCTCCTTACAGCAGCAGTGCATAATGTCTTCATTTGTCATCAATTTCTGTTATTTTCAAGTTTGTTAGTGATCATAACTTCACAGGTGGGGGTGGGGATTTTCAAGACTAACATTTACATGTAGCTTCAGGGAACCAGTAAGTTCTGTCCCAGGATCTTTTTTCATCATAATAGGGTTTAGGCAGGAGAGGCAGGGGCCTGGGAGGGTGCTACACCCATCATACTCCCTAACTAATAAGCTCAAGACACTTCTCCCACTGAAACTGAGCCAGTGAGACACACTTTAACTATTGGAAAGACTGCTGTGCCCTGTGTCTAAAGGAGGCAAACTCGAAACAGGAAAGATGTGTTAATCATTAGCTGGCAGGTTGTATCTATGATGAATAATGATGCTCCTAAGAGAAATGCCAGCAAGGGATGGGAAGGATCATCACTTAGTGTGTATTCGGGGAGGCCTCATTGAACATTTTGATGAGGCTGTTCCACCTGCTATTGAGAAAACAGAGTGCAACCACCTGCAGTTTGCGGTACATGCTGGAACAGATACCTGTTGTGTAGGCTCTGAGGTTATACATGGGTCATTTCAGTTACTGACAAAGAAGGCTGAGAAAGACCAGCCTGCTTGTGGAATTTCACCGAAGCTCACAGTCTGCAGAGTTGTTCCCGGAACTGATTATGGCTCCTGGTTCTGAATAGAGTTGAAGGCCTGGACCAGATACTCCAAAAGTTCTATGCCAAACTCGTGTGTGACTTCTTGTTTTGTGCTCTAGGGTCGAGGCCTGTAGTGTGCCCAAAAGGGGTACACTTCACATCAGAGGCTGCTGCTCAGCCTTGTGTGTGGAATGCTCACAAGTTTTATTTTGTTTTATATTTTTAATTTTTAATTTATTGTTTTATATTTTTAATTTTTAATTTATTGTTTTACATTAAGTGACTACCCATGCAGTCCAGATAATGGTCGTTACAAGTAACCCAAAATAGTAGTTAAGATCCAAAGAAATGTCCTGCCCCCTTTGCCATAGACGAGACTATTAAAACCCTAGCGATCAATTGCTGGAGTATGTACATAAAAGTGCCATAGTTTGAAACACTCCTAAAAAGTGACATAGCTCACATCATACTGGAAACACAAATGTGGTCAAAACTCAAAATTGGTCACAGTTAGATTTTTAGGGTAAATCTAAGTGTATGTCAAAAGGATAGGATACTTGGGGGAATTGAAGTGGTGTATTTGTCACAGTTGACAAGAAACTCAGATTCACTGATATAGAAATTGAAGCTGTGTTTGGGACTGTTAGGGCAAAACTCATCATGAAGGATGGTCATAAGTGTATGATTGGATCTTTCGGTCAACCAACACTAGCCCCCAGATGTAACCAAAAACTTAAAATGAATTCTCAGTTTACTAGTGTTCTATTGTCATCATGGAGGAGGCTTTATCATTCAGCAGTTAATTAGTTTTGTAAGTGGTGGTTGTGACAAGCTACCATGCCAAACAATACTCTTTGAGGAAGTCCACATTGAAAATAGTATCAGTGAAATGGAGATGGTTGAACCTACAATGATTACCAAAGTACAAACGGCAACTAAAGCAATTAGAAAATTTTTCATGTTGAGTAAACTAGATAGAGAGACAGTAGTAGCACATATCAAGAAGGCACTTCATATATTTAGCTCTGGACAGAAGAATGTGTAGAGGAGCAGTGACTGAAGTTTAAAAGATTAGTTGACCAAATGCTGGATACAAATGTATGTCACAGAGCAATTCATGTTGACAGGGATCTACCATGGTATTCATGTTCTGAAAAGGAACTTTAAAGAAATAGTGGCTGCTGAACGAAGCATTATGCTGTACATAGAGAAGTGTTAAATGGAACAAGTTTGTTGAAGGGATAATGTGTGAAGCCTTCAACAACTACCATAAAAGTTTCTTGTTGAAATATCTCTCTCAGTACTCGAAGAAATGCTGGTCATATGGTAAGACTGTAAGTGGCATTAGAGTTAGTGTCAAGATACTCACAGATGCCTCAGTGACTGAAATTTAGGGTATTAAAGCAAAAGCAGAAATACTGAAATCTGTTTTCAAATGTTCCTTTAGAAAGGAAATCCAAGGTACTGCCTCTATTTAATTTTTGCATTGTTGCAGCAATGAATAGTGTAGATATTAATGTCAATGGTATTGAGAAATGGTTTAAATTACACAATTGAACAAAGTTTCAGATCCAGATTGTGTACCGAATTCACAGATGAGGTAGCCCCTCTTTTAACCTTAGGATGCTGTAGATCTCTCAAACAAATTGCTTTTCCTAGAATTTGTTGATTTCGAAAATGTGTTTCATTCAGTATAACACAGACATTTATTAATGAAAGTAGAGTCATATGAAATGTCAAATGAAATCTGTGAATGGGTTGAGGGTTTCTTGGTAGGGAGGTTGCAGTATATTATCTCGGATAGAGTGTCATCAGCAGAGGTAACTGCAGGTGTGTCCCATGGAAATGTATTAGGTCTCTTGCTGATCATATTGTATAGTAATGATCTGGTAGAAAATGTTAAAGTTTGACAAAAGAAGTGGAGCACCCAGAAGACATCATCGGGTGTCAACGTAATTTTGGGCATATATGCACCATCAGCCTGTATGTAAATATATTATTAGAGTTGATATCCTCTATTACAGAACAACCACCAGAGTGCATTAGGGTTGTTCATGGTTAATGTTGTTACCAGGCCTGGTAGAGTATATAAGAGGCATGAACAATGTTATATGTTGAATGATCACATTGAAGGACACGGAAATGCCACATATCCATGTGAGAGAGCATTATCAGCACCTAACAGTTTGAAAGAGGCCTTTATATGGGTCTCAGTTTGGCTGGCAGGCGAATCATGCAATATCGAGATTTGTGAGGCATTCAGATATGACACTGGCCGGATGTTGGACTGCATGGGAATGAGTGGTCAAGGTTATGGTCAACCACATCTCTGCCGCCATATTGTGCACTAAGCATCTGATAACTCCCTCCAACATACTGTGTTACTCCACACATTTTGTCAGAGCCTCTGCTAGTCCCTGTTAACCAGATTAGGGAATTACCATCCCACGTATAGGCCCCCATTAACACCATTACACAAATGGCTGCGTTTGGAGTGATTCTATGACCGGGAAGCATAAACTGCTGATGAATGGCAGTGTGTTGTGATCAATGATGAACCGTGGTTATGCACTACCTCAGATGACCATTGTTGGTAATTATGGCAGTGACCTCTGGGGAGATCCCATTCTTCCATCATTTTGGAGAGCACAGCAGTGGTACTCATGGTGTCACAATGTGAGTTGTTGTTTGGTATTATTTGAGCACACCTGATAGTGACCTCTGATGGCACAATAGAATGTCGCAGACATCCTTCTTCCACATATGTTACCTCTCATGCAATAGGACAGTGATCATCTACACGTGGGCACACGTCTCCAATGAGCTGTCTGTGATGTTGACATATTCCCCACGGAACATGTGTATGACCAGCTTGGATGTCAGTTTTGTTCCCGGGGGCACTACCCAAGAAATCAAGGACCAGTTACAACAGTTGTGGGCCTGCTTGCCTCAGGAGGGGATACAACGACTTTGACATTTCTTCCAACTAAATCGCTGCACATGTACAAGCCAGAAGGAATACAGCATCATACTGATAAGCAGGCTCATACTGCCAAGTTCTTTGCAAATTTGATTCAGTTTAGTAATCACTGAAGTAATCTCACATAGGTTCTCAATTCATGATGTTTCATTTCATTTCCTCTTCACCTTCTGGGTGCAGCACCTTTTTGTCAGGCAGTTAATGTTTAACTGCTGTAAGTTTCAGTGTTCTGTGTCGTTAGTTACTGTTCAGTGCTGTGTTGAGTATAATACTGTGTGAATTTTGAGATGGCAGAGTTAGAGGAGCAATGTGACTGCATGAAATTTTGTGCGAAATTCAAGAAAACCTTTAACACACCAAATGTGCAGGAAACCTATGGTGATGAGTGCTTAAGCTGTAATCAGTGGTAAGAATGGTTCACAAAGTTAAAAATGGCTGGATGCAGGTTAAAGATGACCCTCATTCAGGATGGTCTTCGACACCTACCGACGACGCTCATGTCAGGAATGTCAGCAAAATTGTGCATGCCATTGGAAGACTGACTCAGAAATTGCAGAGGAAAGTAATATTCCAATTGGATTGTGTCATGAAATCCAGACACAGCATCTTGGAATGCATTGTATTGCCGCCAGGTTGGCTGCATGGGTCATGAGTCAAGACCAGAAAGACCACTGCCTCACCATCTGTTAAGAGCTATTGGAGTGCACAGATGAGAACGAGATGTTCCTTAAGAGAATCATAACTGGTGACAAGATGTCAGTCTATGCTTATGATGTTGAGCATTGAAAGGACAAAGAATTTCAACAATAGACAAGATAAAAAAGAAAATTCGCTGACTGCGCTTCGCACGATCCAGCAAGAGGCATTACGAGACTGCTCCTGGAAGTGGAAATGGCATTGTGAGCAGTGTATCAGTTGTGGAGGAGAATATTTTGAAGGAGACCATGCAAAATGAGTAAACGGTAAGTGTGAAAAAATTTTGTGGACAAGATTCTGGAAATTTTCGAACAGACCTTGTACTGTCTGGAAAAAGTTTCACTAGTATTCAGTCAGACTTTGACAGTGTTTCAGAGCGGTGCAAAACAACTCACTTAAAATGTTCATAAATGTAAAATTATGCACATCACAGATGAAATAAATGTTATGCCCTGTGACTACAATATTAATGAGTTACAGTTGAAATCAGTCAACTCTTACTAACATGTGAGTATAACAGTTTGTATAGGTATGAAACAATATGATCATATAGGCTGTCATGTGTTAAGGCAAGTGGCAGATAGTTCATTGGTAGGATACTGTGAAAATGCAATCAGTTTACAAAGGAGAGTGTTTATAATACACTTGTGCAACCTTTCTTAGAATATTTCTCAACTGTATGGGATCTGTACCAAGTAGGTATAATAGCAGATATTGAAAGTATACAAAAAAGGGTAGCACAAATGGCAACTAGTCTGTTAGCCCCATGGGAGAGCTCAAGGTGATGCTGAAAGACGTGGACTGGGAGATGCTTGAAGATAAATGTCAACTACCCCACAAATGCCTACTTACAAAATTTGAAGAATGAGATTTATTGAGGAGCCTAGAAACATACTACAGCCTCCTAGGTATTGCCCCTGCAGACACTGCAAACACAAGATTAGACTAATTACAATGTGCACAGAGGTATTTAAGCAAGTGTTCTTCCCACACTCCTATATGATTGGAGTGGGAAGCAATGCTAATAAGTGGTACTATGGAAAGTACATCTACCATGCTCTTCACTATGGTTTGTGAATTATATACGTATCTGTAAATGTCTGGTGTGAAGTTACTGATGATCAGTGTGGTGAGTCAACCAACTTTAGATGTGAAACTGATTGCAATACGCTCTTTACAAAATGTAACTGCCATTCAAACTGCAAATTAATGATCCTGTAGTGCATCAGGAGAGGTTTTTGAGAAGTTTATAGCTGCTACCAGACACAATGAGGATTAGCCAGAATAAATGATGAGCTAACATTTTGTTACCTGAAAACATCAAGAGGCGCATTGTCTGAATAAGGAGATTGAACGAATAAGGGAATCTGAGAAACACTTAGAAGTGTTCAAGAATGAACACGACAGGCTAAAAATAAAGGTATTTTGCATCTCATTGAAATAGTATGTGTTTTTCTTGACCAAGAGAACTGCTTACTGAATTCAAGCCTCAGGCTCTCTCTACAACTTTTACTCCCCACACTCCCCTTCATTACCAAATTGCCAATTCTTTAATGCCTCTGTTTGTATCCTATCAATCAGTCAGTCCCTCTTTTTAGCCAGGTTGTGCCATTCCCCCCCCCCCCCCCCTCCCCCATTTAATTCAGTATCTCCTCATTAGCTTGTTCTTAGCAGAGCTGACACCTTCCATGTAGTCAGTTTACAACAGGATTTTGGAATTGCAGCTATGAACAAGTTAAATTAAATTGTAATCATCATATAGTAAATGTTGTGGAGTTGGTGAATCAAAGACTATGTTTCATTGTCACAACACTCAAAAGATGTAACAGGTCTACTAAAGAGGCTGGCTATACTATGCTTGTCTTTCATCTGCTAGAGTATTGCCGTGCAGCATGGGATCCTTACTAAATAGGATAGACAGATGACATCAAAAAAGTGCAAAGAGGTGTAGCATGTATTGTGTACCATCTAATAGGAGAGAGAGTGTTACAGATATTATAAAAGAGTTAGGGCGGTAATCATTGAAACAAAACAAGTTTTAATTACAAAGAGATCTTTTTATGAAATTTCAATCACCAACTTTCTTTTCATAATGTGAAAATATTTTATTGACACCAACTTACATAGGGAGAAATTATCATCATAATAAAATAAGAGGAATCAGAGCTCATACGAAAAGATTTGTGTGTTCATTGTTCCCCTCATATTTTTAGAGTGGAACATTAGAGAAATAGTGTGAAGACACTTGTGAACTGCAGAGTAGTAATGCAGATGTAGATGTTATTTATGACCACAAAAGCCATCTTCAACATGTACTAAAGAACAAATCTTCACTTACTTCCTATGATGTTCCCAATTTCCTTTCAGAATAGCTGTTGCTTTCACTACACACTCATATGAATAAAATTTTATTTGCAACACTGTTCCAGATGATGGTTTAGGTGCTTCACTTATGACAAGTGCTGAAGTAAAATGTTTCTGATAAGAACTGATTTATCAGATAAATCTATTGCATGCTTCAGCTAGGTCTGACATTTACAAATTCTCTCAAGTTGTTCTTATCATTAATTTCAGTCTCATTATCTGTCAAACTTTATGGCACCACATTTGACTAAGAATGGAAACAGCAGTGGATCACCTAGGCATCTCCACTTTGCGTCACTTTGGAGGGCCATTTGTGGTTCCAAATTGATGTGATGCAAACAGGAAAGGGATGCGTCACTGCCACATCACCTCTGCATGTCTTGTTCCATTTGTTAACAAAAGAGTGACTTGAAACAGTCTTGCATTCTCACCAATGTCTGTGGCATGCCATTTTTGTGTGCATTGGGCCTAAAACTGGACCAATAAAATAAACCCAACTAAATTGAAAGAAATTCTCATTACATCATGTCTGGTGCAAGAGAGTGCCTGAAGCACTGGCCTAATCTGGTTGGGGTGAATAATAGCCCACTTTGCTGTAATCAAAACGAACTGATGGGTTGTGTTTGAAACAAAAAAGCCTGCTAACAAGGGAAATTGACAGTGAAACTAGAAGGGAATCTCTGAAACATATAATAAGCAAGTCAATGGCCAAAAAGACAAAATGAATCCTCTTCACTAATCTGAATGTGTGAAGTTGTGCTGGAGGGAACTGATACCATGAATGCTACAGGGCTGTCCATAAATCCATAAGAGTACAAGGGGGCAGAGATCTCTTCTGAACAGCACATTGCAGGGCATCCTACATATGCTCAATAATGTTCATGTCTGGGGAGTGAGATGGCTAGCGAAAGTGTTTAAACTCAGTAGTGTCCCTGAAGTCACTCTATAGCAATTCTGGAATGCGGGGTGTTGCATTGTCCTGTTGGAATTGCCCAAGTCTGTTAGAATGCACAATCAACATGAATGGATGCAGGAGATCAGGGAGGATGTTTACGTACACTCTTTGACATAAAACTTGACCGGCGGCCGGCTGCTTCAGAGGCTAAGTCCGCGCCGATCGCGACATGGGACAAAAAAACTGGCCAGCTCGCTAATTCTCTAAGTCCGGTTATCTGCACAATCTGGCAACACTGTAGACTGCGGCACTTCCTGGAGGAAAACTTGTCCCATGATAGAGAAACTCTAGGCTGATTACGCCTGTGGTCTAGCGGTAGCGTGCGTTGTTTCTGTTCATAATGTCAGTGGATCGAGAGCAGCTGGCATAAAATATTTTTATAGCCTCTTCTGTCTGAATGCTGAAGACGTGAATGTAATGGTAGCGCAGATTCAATCTATTTCGCTTTGTGACACACCGATATCAAAATTTTATCCAGTAACGATTTTGCGGCAGATTTCCTGCAGACTGTCCTCCTCTGAACGCCGTATGCGGCAAAGCTCCGGGATCCATTTGCTGGCTACTGGCAGCGGCCGTGGCGACAGCAGCGGCGCTGCACTCCCCCGTTCTTTATCGAAAGCGCCTGCTACCGCTCATCGCTTTTGATGATTTAAAATGCTTTATTATTAGATGTTGCTCCACAGAAAATTTCTACAATTTCCATTCACGCTCAAAAGCAACGGAGACAGACGCCCTGATTAGTAGGCGGGTATTATATTACATTAATCGGCAAGAGCTGAGTATGGCCCGAAATTAATTTTATAGACTGGGACGAAATGAAACCACCTCACTACATTCGATGAATTTATAAATGCTTCATACCTCGTTTCTTTTCCTTTCAAACTCAATTATTTGTGCAACTTTTGGTCAATCTTTGGATGTTTTCGTCAAGCCAGAGTGAGCGTCTGTGGTGTAAAGTGTATTACAGTTCTTGTTTCATTCCTTATGGTAAGTCTATGCGATAAACTGTGTGAATACCTTGCAATGCATGCTCTGTAGCAGTGCAGGAACACTGCACATTTGGAGTTCATGAAGTATTTATTGTTGATCGGAAGTGATAGTTAAGGTCATCAGATTTAAACCAGAAAAATTTGTCGTTTTGAAGGTTTCAGAGAACGGAAAGGAATTGCTAACGCCGGTGTTAGAAAACGTCTACAGTTAAATGCTATTGCAAAAATTTAGAAGAAGGGAACTATATTAATGAACATGTGCACTTCATAAACAACCTTCTGACATGTTAGACCTATATGACAAACAAAGCTCAAATTTATATCGTTGACAGTCGGTTTGAATCTTTTCAGGGTCTATTTTACAGTGAAGCACCTTGGAATTTGCAATGCAGAAATCCATGATATTAACTTAATTTACTAAGTCGAAATCGGAGGAAGATTGATGTTTAAAGGCATTCTTCAGATTTCGCATAAGAAATTTTTACTAGCAGTTTGCAACTCCATTAATTAAAATGGAAAATAAAACGTTGTAGTCAGCGGCTTCTACCGTGATTCGAACTGCTATGTCTTATAGTACAAGCACTGCAACGCACAAGGGAACCTCTGAGCTAACGACACACTGGCTGCCAGAGGCGGGCTATAGTCACTGCGATGTTGCCTGAGCCTCAAAACGCAACCTTAAACACACGAACAGAGGAGGTGGAGATTACTGTTTTAACGCCCCGTCGACAACGATGTCATTAGAGACGGAGCACAAGCTCGGATTAGGGAAGGATGGGGAAGGAAATCGGCCGTGCCCTTCCTAAGGAACCATCCCGGCATTTGCCTGAAGCGATTTAGGGAAATCACTGAAAACCTAAATCAGGATGGCCGGGCGCGGGATTGCACCGTCGTCCTCCCGAATGCACACACAAACAGGTGTTACTTATGTGAAGAACGCCGTTCTTGGAGTCCAGAAATTAAATATACTTTCTAATTGTGTCATCTTGCAGTGGATTATATCGTACGAGTCTTCGATGTGGAAAACGAATGTCAAGTGAATTTAGCCAGGTAACGCCGACCTACACCCGGAAGTAAATGCACTATCAGAGTGTTGACAAATACTTGCTACGACGCTGCCATTTCTAGGCTCTCTGACGAGGCAGCTCTTCAGCGAAATGCTTGCCGTGATTCTCCGATACGGTTCTTCAGAGTGGAGACGCGCGCGCACGTTTGGTTTTTATGCGGCGTTCTCCCCTGATGGTTTCTGACGTCGCCTTGTGGGCTATGTATACATATGAGACATTCAATTATCATTAATCCAGAATCATACAAGTTTCAGCTTCCGGCGTGGAAGAAGGTTGTTGACGCCGACATTATATCATTTCAACGTAGGGAAAGCAAAAAGATCATTAAATGTTTCTCATTCAACATAAAGAATGTGAGATAATTTTCCATAACGTTCATAATCATCTAAAAATACAAACGAAGTAAAAATACACCGGAAGCTTATTCGAATTGAATATAACGCTTTGCACCTCGATGTCGAATTTGTCCACTTGCAATCTTTTGCAACATACACATAGAATGTCATGATTACCATGAGAATGAAGAAATATGTTGGTAAGGATAGAAGCAAGAAGAGACGCAGTCAACAAATATTCTATTCCTCATGGCATTCATTTCATTTGACACGTAAGAAGAGGTAAAGCGGGAATTTACTTTCGTTAACACGAAAGATATGCCGCACATATTGATAACGAGGAAGTCTGCGTCTTCATACGTTTCCTCCTTGAAATCTGTATGCTCTATTATATACTAAGTAGCCCGATCATTGTTTCAGTAATGTTACCCTCTTGTTTGACCCCGTAACGATGAACAGATTCCAAATGCATGTCTCCCTTCCTGGGTTGTTTTTTTGTGTTTTATTGCTTGGAATTCCTGAAGCAGACCACTGTGCCTTCCCCCCTCGTGGGTTAGGTCTCAAAACTAAACCGCTTTGTATCCAATGGCATAATTTATTCAGACAGCATCAGCATAAGACTATCAAACAAAGCCTTCCATTTACAGTTGCAGCACTCTAACCAGCACGGACCAAAGTGTAATCCACGGTCATGGTCCTAAATTACCAGCTGTCTGCTACTGTGGCAAAGTCCGTACTACACTTTCGATTCCGCAGCACCATTTTATCTGGTAACACTGTGTAGTTGCACAGTTGTGCTACCAGGTCTGTCTTCACACTGTCAACTTTATGTATCTCACTTCTCCTGTAGCGTAGATCACGAGGAGCCGAAGTAAATGAGTGTATTCTGCATGACGTAACATTCAGTATTCCCTTCTTTCATAGCCACTCTTCATGTGCATCGATACCAAATAGGAATGCGAAAACTCTTGCGAGTGAGAGTATGACAATAACAATCGTAACAAGAACAAGCAAATAATGAATGATGTTTATTCCAACGCAGAACGAGAATGGCTTTAAATATAAAAATCTATATCTATATCCATATCTATTGATCTTTGAGTTGGCACAATGCAAATATATTCTTAGCATTTAGTTACTGAATTTAGTTCTGGATGTTTGCAGAGAAAAGGAAAAGTCGGTACTTCTCGCTAGTGTAATATAATGTGAACCAGCAACTACCCTTTCCTTAGAACACGACTCAAGCAGGTCCTCAAGTAGGTAGCAAGGCACTGCTGCATTCTGTTCCCTGACATTGCTCTGATGACGGTTAATGCAGATAGTTCCGATTATGAAATACAAAACGTATTGCAGGTTAGTTCCTAGGATAGTAACATTAAATTTGCGTTGTAGACGGCACATGAACGTGACGACTATCCATATTACTCATCAATATAAAAAGACAATATTTTGGGAATTTAGCAGGATTACTCAAAATGAATTCTGAAATTGGGTGACTGACTGCACAGGTGCTAAACGTCGTCAAGAGTATACGATGTCCTAATCGCATTAGGAATATGAAGATCGTCTACGACAGCTCGCACCTTTCACATTGCTATCTCCACCCTACTTCAGACAGCCCTCGGTGGAGTTGCACTACGTTGCCGATGTTATGGAAGGCCTTCAAACCGACAACAGACCACATATTGAAAAATACAAGCGAATTCTCTTGCAGCGTAAGCTTATTGTAACTAATCTAAAAATTATTGGAGAGGAACATTGTCCTATTCAAAAAAAGTAAAATGTTACACACTGTTGACGTCAAACGGACATTATCTATGTCCTGTCTTGTGTCCTACTCATCTATAATATCAAGTGTACTATGAAAATGATTATATATAATGGATGAGAGGGTAATGCATTGATACCAGATGGTGGGGGCCGGCCGGTGTGGCCGTGCGGCTCTAGGCGCTTCAGTCTGGAACCGCGTGACCGCTACGGTCCGCAGGTTCGAATCCTGCCTCGGGCATGGATGTGAGTGATGTCCTTAGGTTAGTTAGGTTTAAGTAGTTCTAAGTTCTAGGGGACTGATGACCTTAGAAGTTAAGTCCCATAGTGCTCAGAGCCATTTGAACCATTTGAACTATTTAACACAAAATGACATTAAAAATTAAAGTTATTCACCAGCAGCTAGTTGAGAATATGTATGAACATTAAATGACACGACGAACTGAAATAATATGACGAAGAGTTCAGTGCTCACTGGGAATAGAGCCCCACACATATCGTTGTTGACTACACACAAAGAGACGTCAGCTACCGAATTTTTCTCCACCAGCTGCTCAGAATAGCATCTTGAACTTACAGTCATCTCGCAAATAGTTCTGTGTCTCACTGGGAGTTAAAAACGTCAGATATCGTTAGTGTTGACAACGAATGAAAATACATTAAAAATCAAAATTATTATCCACCAGCAGATAGGTGTTCTCCTGATAGAGCTTGATAATACATAATTAAATCTTTAGTGCCGGGCCTGGATTCGATCCCATTCACGCGTAATATGTGAAGGTGTTGAGGAATCTGCAGTTTTGAACAAACAACAAATTGTAGCCGAGCTGTATTTCCACGAAGGGATCAAATTCCGCGTTAAGGGCGGTCTGAGTTGCAGTCCCAGTTTAGAACCAATTTTATCGACATACAGAAGCTCAAATAAAAGATGGAATAAGTGTCCTGTGACCATACATAGCGTTTGTGTCATCACTTGAAATAAATAACTAGTATAAGAAAGTTTACTGGTGATAGAGTTTCTACATGTCGCCACTCCAGACTTTATTGTGGTTCAACCTACCGTCTACGTGGTAAAGAAGGAATATCATCTTTAAAGTGAATTTTCAGACCACGCAGCCATTATATCTCCTTCGCTTGGTGTAGCCAGGAGAGAATGGAATCTGTCTCTCCCTATCTAAAATCATGGACGGAAGTGGGAATCGAACCCAGACCATAGGTATAACAACCTACCATCCGTTCAACAGACCGCGAAATCCTCTTCTCTGCGAGTCATTTTTCTATCGTAATGCAGTTGCGCCACACTGGATGAGAATTCTGACACACAGGCGTCCTGTAGTAATTTGCAGCATGTTCAGTAAATTCATTTACTTGGTTGACCGAATCACCATGAACTAGCTGCCTCGGCTACCCAGTGTATACATTCGACTATTTTGTAATCACAGAAATAAAATCACATAACTGCCACCTACACACAACTGCCAGCAGTGTAGGATGCAGAAGTTTAAATAGGAAGTGTTTCTTTCCACTTGCGCTATTCTATTGCGCTATCTGTTACTAGAAAACGTCGTTCAGTCCAAAAGAAAAGCTGTAACTGTTTGTCTCTCAGAAGTCAAGACCTGGCCATATGCATAATCTCACAGTGCTGTGGAATCCAAAAGTTCTGGAGGAATAGTTGCCGAGCTCTGGAGCTTATGTAGCTACGTGTCAGCTTGTAGCATAGATAAGATGTCGCGAGTTCGAATACATTCAGTGCTACATTTTTTAAAACGCAATTCTGCTCTCTGCTGAAGGTATCAATCTAATGGAACTTTGAACATAATTCCCTTCACTTCTCAACCCAAAGTAGTCGCATGTGGAAAAAGGGCTAACTACTGTGACATTTTGTTCTATTCAGGTTTAATAGACAGCAGGCAGCAGATGCATCTCGAAGATGTGCAGGGAGAGCGCATCGTGCCATAATATGTCAGAAAAGTATTTTCTACATTAGCCGTCGTGTGGTAGTGATATTTTATTCTTCTTCAAACTTTGTTTGACAGCTTTAACTCAGAACAAGTTTTCTACATGCATGTAATCAATAAACTGCATGTGCATTGTCAGACTGTCATAGGTAACATCAGAGAATTCGCATATATCGTTGATGATTAATTTCTCTCTCATGTTTACTATTGTTTTAACAACACTAAAGGAAACCTTACGAAAATTGTGCACTGTATTATAAGAAATGAAATAAAACTAACCATGATAACCTTACGACGAAAGTATCTGTACACAAGCATGCCTCTATCGACACGAATTAGTAAACTACTACTCACTTAGATTTTGATTGGGTCTGTGTTTAATTGGTATGCTGTGTCATACTCAAGAGGTATGCAAATGTGGCAATTCATAAATATAGTTACGTATTCCTAGAAACCCAAAATTCGCTTGGCAGCAGCGGAAAGAGGCCTTACCTGTTGTGCAGCATTGTAAGTTTTTCAACATTGCACTATGAGCTGAAAGCATTTTCTTGCGATTTCCTTATTGATGTTTGATCTGACTGCTTGTAGCTCTTTCACAGAAGGGATAAAAACGTTACAGTCAGTGAGACTGGAACTGCGAACCGTAACAGACGCTGTTTCACAGGTCAGCACGTTACCACAGAGCTGGCGAGGAGGTATGGGTCTGAGCTTCCTATTACGACGGCAATAGGAACTCGAACTCGTAAACCGCTATTTGAAGGTCGAGATTAGTTACGGTTTCCACCTGCAACGACTTTCCTGGGCTGAAAACCGTAAATTTTCAATCTTTTGTTACCCTTCAAGCGATAATAACTCAGATTATTCAATGGAAATGACAGGTAAAATCAAGTGAACTTTGAGGCTTAATTCCGTGCACACCAGGAAGTAACTCGTCGATCACAGAGTTGCCAAACATACGTTGCCTTGTTGCCAAATCTCAGTTACAGTACCAGCAGGAAGAAGACGAACCGATGTGATCCTACAGCGGTCTGGGAAGTGACCATAGCTGGTGTCTCCAAGTCGCGGCTGCTACGGCCTGGAATACGTAATGCGTCTGATTCGCTTTCTGTAACTAGGTTTAGGGACTGGAGCGTAGTTACTAATAATACTCAGAACTGACTGCAAACTGAGCATCATAAATCAGTAACTCTCATTGTTGTTTTTATATTTCTTTCGTAAGTGTACTCAAAACTAAGTAAGTCATTCACAGGCGTTTTCGTGCCTCGCCGATAGTCGAGCACAACATACAAATAAAAATAAAAAAGAATGTGTGTGTGTGTGTGTGTGTGTGTGTGTGTGTGTGTGTGTGTGTGTGTGTGTGTGAGAGAGAGAGAGAGAGAGAGAGAGAGAGAGAGAGAGATATAAATAAAAAGCAATGAGAGAGAGTGTAAAAAATTGTTGTAAAGAAATTGAATCATGGTATTTAAAGAAATCTTTCATTAAAATGACACGTTCCACATCATTACGAAATGTCGTATTCATGATCTATGGAACAAGAGTTAATCTAATGTAATCTAATCTAATCTAATCACATCATATTGATGATTAGCCATGAAGAGTCATGAATTACCGAAATTTTGGCCCATACCAGTAACCAAATCTAAACTTGAAAATAAAAGACGACAATTTTTGTAATAAACCGTGACTCCTATCAAGACCCTTTCGTCCCTGTTATCTAACCACGAAAGATGTCTGATATACCTCCATTCTGAAGTAACAAAGTGTGCATGCATTTAAAGATGAAGTGCATGATGTGAAGTTCTGTGACGGAGATACGAACCCAACACGTAATCCGATTGTTAACTAAGAAAAATCAAATGTTACGTATCGGTTTTTCTTACGAGCCGCTAGGTGTCTGAATCTAAAATAAGGATACAAACTTTTGTGCCTAAGCGACAATCGAACTGCACACCTACCGTGCATCCACGAATATAGCTTAAGTATCAGTTGCTTTCTCATGAACAGTAAGATGTGTGCGTGTTTGACCAGAAATAACGACACCTGTTGCGATTGTTGAAAACACATGAACAGACATTGAAATTGCGCGTTAATTTTCACTAGCAGGTGGGTGTGCACTTGATAAAGCTAGAAATGAAATTATGAATATTTATTTTATTTGATGAACCGATAGCCATTTAAAGGGACAGGGCTCTTATTTTACTTGTACTTGATTGAACTAGAGACGTTTAAAAATTTGGTGCTGGACTGTGATTCGAATTCGTATCTCCTCTTTCGAGGATCTGAATCTCTCGGAACAGTATAGTTCAGTCATTTCGTTCCTTTTCCCAAGACTGCAATCTTCTCTTGGTCTCCTCCAAAGGTAAGTATGTGGGTCTGAAACCTGATCCAGTACAAAAATATTCATAATTTCATTTCTAGCTTTATCAAGTGCACACCCACCTGCTAGTGAAAATTAACGCGCAACTTCAATGTCTGTTCATGTGTTTCCAACAATCGCAACAGGTGTCGTTATTTCTGGTCAAACACGCACACATCTTACTGTTCATGAGTAAGCAACTGATACTTAAGCTATATTCGTGGATGCACGGTAGGTGTGCTGTTCGATTGTCGCTTAGGCACAAAAGTTTGTATCCTTATTTTAGATTCAGACACCTAGCGGCTCGTAAGAAAAACCGATACGTAACATTTGATTTTTCTTAGTTAACAATCGGATTACGTGTTGGGTTCGTATCTCCGTCACAGAACTTCACATCATGCACTTCATCTTTAAATGCATGCACACTTTGTTACTTCAGAATGGAGGTATATCAGACATCTTTCGTGGTTAGATAACAGGGACGAAAGGGTCTTGATAGGAGTCACGGTTTATTACAAAAATTGTCGTCTTTTATTTTCAAGTTTAGATTTGGTTACTGGTATGGGCCAAAATTTCGGTAATTCATGACTCTTCATGGCTAATCATCAATATGATGTGATTAGATTAGATTAGATTACATTAGATTAACTCTTGTTCCATAGATCATGAATACGACATTTCGTAATGATGTGGAACGTGTCATTTTAATGAAAGATTTCTTTAAATACCATGATTCAATTTCTTTACAACAATTTTTTACACTCTCTCTCATTGCTTTTTATTTATCTCTCTCTCTATCTCTCTCTCTCTCTCTCTCTCTCTCTCTCTCTCACACACACACACACACACAAACACACACACACACACACACACACACACACATTCTTTTTTATTTTTATTTGTATGTTGTGCTCGACTATCGGCGAGGCACGAAAACGCCTGTGAATGACTTACTTAGTTTTGAGTACACTTACGAAAGAAATATAAAAACAACAATGAGAGTTACTGATTTATGATGCTCAGTTTGCAGTCAGTTCTGAGTATTATTAGTAACTACGCTCCAGTCCCTAAACCTAGTTACAGAAAGCGAATCAGACGCATTACGTATTCCAGGCCGTAGCAGCCGCGACTTGGAGACACCAGCTATGGTCACTTCCCAGACCGCTGTAGGATCACATCGGTTCGTCTTCTTCCTGCTGGTACTGTAACTGAGATTTGGCAACAAGGCAACGTATGTTTGGCAACTCTGTGATCGACGAGTTACTTCCTGTTGTTGTTGTTGTTGTGGTCTTCAGTCCTGAGACTGGTTTGATGCAGCTCTCCATGCTACTCTATCCTGTGCAAGCTTTTTCATCTCCCAGTACCTACTGCAACCTACATCCTTCTGAATCTGCTTAATGTATTCATCTCTTGGTCTCCCTCTACGATTTTTACCCTCCACGCTGCCCTCCAATACTAAATTGGTGATCCCTTGATGCCTCAGAACATGTCCTACCAACCGATCCCTTCTTCTGGTCAAGTTGTGCCACAAACTTCTCTTCTCCCCAATCCTATTCAATACTTCCTCATTAGTTATGTGATCTACCCATCTAATCTTCAGCATTCTTCTGTAGCACCACATTTCGAAAGCTTCTATTCTCTTCTTGTCCAACCTATTTATCGTCCATGTTTCACTTCCATACATGGCTACACTCCATACGAATACTTTCAGAAATGACTTCCTGACACTTAAATCAATACTGGATGTTAACAAATTTCTCTTCTTCAGAAACGCTTACCTTGCCATTGCCAGCCTACATTTTATATCCTCTCTACTGCGACCATCATCAGTTATTTTGCTCCCCAAATAGCAAAACTCCTTTACTACTTTAAGTGCCTCATTTCCTAATCTAATTCCCTCAGCATCACCCGACTTAATTAGACTACATTCCATTATCCTTGTTTTGCTTTTGTTGATGTTCATCTTATATCCTCCTTTCAAGACACTGTCCATTCCATTCAACTGCTCTTCCAAGTCCTTTGCTGTCTCTGACAGAATTACAATGTCATCGGCGAACCTCAAAAGTTTTTATTTCTTCTCCATGAATTTTAATACCTACTCCGAATTTTTCTTTTGTTTCCTTTACTGCTTGCTCAATATACAGATTGAACAACATCGGGGAGAGGCTACAACCCTGTCTTACTCCCTTCCCAACCACTGCTTCCCTTTTATGTCCCTCGACTCTTATAACTGCCATCTGGTTTCTGTACAAATTGTAAATAGCCTTTCGCTCCCTGTATTTTACCCCTGCCACCTTTAGAATTTGAAAGAGAGTATTCCAGTCAACATTGTCAAAAGCTTTCTCTAAATCTACAAATGCTAGAAACGTAGGTTTGCCTTTCCTTAATCTTTCTTCTAAGATAAGTCGTAAGGTCAGTATTGCCTCACGTGTTCCAGTGTTTCTACGGAATCCAAACTGATCTTCCCCGAGGTTGGCTTCTACTAGTTTTTCCATTCGTCTGTAAAGAATTCATGTTAGTATTTTGCAGCTGTGACTTATTAAGCTGATAGTTCGGTAATTTTCACATCTGTCAACACCTGCTTTCTTCGGGATTGGAATTATTATATTCTTCTTGAAGTCTGAGGGTATTTCGCCTGTTTCATACATCTTGCTCACCAGATGGTAGAGTTTTGTCAGGACTGGCTCTCCCACGGCCGTCAGTAGTTCCAATGGAATATTGTCTACTCCGGGGGCCTTGTTTCGACTCAGGTCTTTCAGTGCTCTGTCAAACTCTTCACGCAGTATCGTATCTCCCATTTCATCTTCATCTACATCCTCTTCCATTTCCATAATATTGTCCTCAAGTACATCGCCGTTGTATAGACCCTCTATATACTCCTTCCACCTTTCTGCTTTCCCTTCTTTGCTTAGAACTGGGTTTCCATCTGAGCTCTTGATATTCATACAAGTCGTTCTCTTATCTCCAAAGGTCTATTTAATTTTCCTGTAGGCGGTATCTATCTTACCCCTAGTGAGACAGGCCTCTACATCCTTACATTTGTCCTCTAGCCATCCCTGCTTAGCCATTTTGCACTTCCTGTCGATCTCATTTTTGAGACGTTTGTATTCCTTTTTGCCTGTTTCACTTACTGCATTTTTATATTTTCTCCTTTCATCAATTAAATTCAATGTTTCTTCTGTTACCCAAGGATTTCTATTAGCCCTCGTCTTTTTACCTACTTGATCCTCTGCTGCCTTCACTACTTCATCCCTCAAAGCTACCCATTCTTCTTCTACTGTATTTATTTCCCCCATTCCTGTCAATTGCTCCCTTATGCTCTCCCTGAATCTCTGTACAACCTCTGGTTCTTTTAGTTTATCCAGGTCCCATCTCCTTAAATTCCCACCTTTTTGCAGTTTCTTCAGTTTTAATCTACAGGTCATAACCAATAGATTGTGGTCAGAGTCCACATCTGCCCCTGGAAATGTCTTACAATTTAAAACCTGGTTCCTAAATCTCTGTCTTACCATTATATAATCTATCTGATACCTTTTAGTATCTCCAGGGTTCTTCCATGTGTACAACCTTCTTTCATGATTGTTTAACCAAGTGTTAGCTATGATTATGTTGTGCTCTGTGCAAAATTCTACCAGGCGGCTTCCTCTTTCATTTCTGTCCCCCAATCCATATTCACCTACTATGTTTCCTTCTCTCCCTTTTCCTACACTCGAATTCCAGTCACCCATGACTATTAAATTTTCGTCTCCCTTCACAATCTGAATAATTTCTCTTATTTCATCATACATTTCTTCAATTTCTTCGTCATCTGCAGAGTTAGTTGGCATATAAACATGTACTACTGTAGTAGGCGTGGGCTTCGTATCTATCTTGGCCACAATAATGCGTTCACTATGCTGTTTGTAGTAGCTTACACGCATTCCTATTTTCCTATTCATTATTAAACCTACTCCTGCATTACCCCTATTTGATTTTGTGTTTATAACCCTGTAGTCACCTGACCAGAAGTCTTGTTCCTCTTGCCACCGAACTTAACTAATTCCCACTATATCTAACTTCAACCTATCCATTTCCCTTTTTAAATTTTCTAACCTACCTGCCCGATTAAGGGCAGGTTACTTCCTGGTGTGCACGGAATTAAGCCTCAAAGTTCACTTGATTTTACCTGTCATTTCCATTGAATAATCTGAGTTATTATCGCTTGAAGGGTAACAAAAGATTGAAAATTTACGGTTTTCAGCCCAGGAAAGTCGTTGCAGGTGGAAACCGTAACTAATCTCGACCTTCAAATAGCGGTTTACGAGTTCGAGTTCCTATTGCCGTCGTAATAGGAAGCTCAGACCCATACCTCCTCGCCAGCTCTGTGGTAACGTGCTGACCTGTGAAACAGCGTCTGTTACGGTTCGCAGTTCCAGTCTCACTGACTGTAACGTTTTTATCCCTTCTGTGAAAGAGCTACAAGCAGTCAGATCAAACATCAATAAGGAAATCGCAAGAAAATGCTTTCAGCTCATAGTGCAATGTTGAAAAACTTACAATGCTGCACAACAGGTAAGGCCTCTTTCCGCTGCTGCCAAGCGAATTTTGGGTTTCTAGGAATACGTAACTATATTTATGAATTGCCACATTTGCATACCTCTTGAGTATGACACAGCATACCAATTAAACACAGACCCAATCAAAATCTAAGTGAGTAGTAGTTTACTAATTCGTGTCGATAGAGGCATGCTTGTGTACAGATACTTTCGTCGTAAGGTTATCATGGTTAGTTTTATTTCATTTCTTATAATACAGTGCACAATTTTCGTAAGGTTTCCTTTAGTGTTGTTAAAACAATAGTAAACATGAGAGAGAAATTAATCATCAACGATATATGCGAATTCTCTGATGTTACCTATGACAGTCTGACAATGCACATGCAGTTTATTGATTACATGCATGTAGAAAACTTGTTCTGAGTTAAAGCTGTCAAACAAAGTTTGAAGAAGAATAAAATATCACTACCACACGACGGCTAATGTAGAAAATACTTTTCTGACATATTATGGCACGATGCGCTCTCCCTGCACATCTTCGAGATGCATCTGCTGCCTGCTGTCTATTAAACCTGAATAGAACAAAATGTCACAGTAGTTAGCCCTTTTTCCACATGCGACTACTTTGGGTTGAGAAGTGAAGGGAATTATGTTCAAAGTTCCATTAGATTGATACCTTCAGCAGAGAGCAGAATTGCGTTTTAAAAAATGTAGCACTGAATGTATTCGAACTCGCGACATCTTATCTATGCTACAAGCTGACACGTAGCTACATAAGCTCCAGAGCTCGGCAACTATTCCTCCAGAACTTTTGGATTCCACAGCACTGTGAGATTATGCATATGGCCAGGTCTTGACTTCTGAGAGACAAACAGTTACAGCTTTTCTTTTGGACTGAACGACGTTTTCTAGTAACAGATAGCGCAATAGAATAGCGCAAGTGGAAAGAAACACTTCCTATTTAAACTTCTGCATCCTACACTGCTGGCAGTTGTGTGTAGGTGGCAGTTATGTGATTTTATTTCTGTGATTACAAAATAGTCGAATGTATACACTGGGTAGCCGAGGCAGCTAGTTCATGGTGATTCGGTCAACTAAGTAAATGAATTTACTGAACATGCTGCAAATTACTACAGGATGCCTGTGTGTCAGAATTCTCATCCAGTGTGGCGCAACTGCATTACGATAGAAAAATGACTCGCAGAGAAGAGGATTTCGCGGTCTGTTGAACGGATGGTAGGTTGTTATACCTATGGTCTGGGTTCGATTCCCACTTCCGTCCATGATTTTAGATAGGGAGAGACAGATTCCATTCTCTCCTGGCTACACCAAGTGAAGGAGATATAATGGCTGCGTGGTCTGAAAATTCACATTAAAGATGATATTCCTTCTTCACCACGTAGACGGTAGGTTGAACCACAATAAAGTCTGGAGTGGCGACATGTAGAAACTCTATCACCAGTAAACTTTCTTATACTAGTTATTTATTTCAAGTGATGACACAAACGCTATGTATGGTCACAGGACACTTATTCCATCTTTTATTTGAGCTTCTGTATGTCGATAAAATTGGTTCTAAACTGGGAATGCAACTCAGACCGCCCTTAACGCGGAATTTGATCCCTTCGTGGAAATACAGCTCGGCTACAATTTGTTGTTTGTTCAAAACTGCAGATTCCTCAACACCTTCACATATTACGCGTGAATGGGATCGAATCCAGGCCCGGCACTAAAGATTTAATTATGTATTATCAAGCTCTATCAGGAGAACACCTATCTGCTGGTGGATAATAATTTTGATTTTTAATGTATTTTCATTCGTTGTCAACACTAACGATATCTGACGTTTTTAACTCCCAGTGAGACACAGAACTATTTGCGAGATGACTGTAAGTTCAAGATGCTATTCTGAGCAGCTGGTGGAGAAAAATTCGGTAGCTGACGTCTCTTTGTGTGTAGTCAACAACGATATGTGTGGGGCTCTATTCCCAGTGAGCGCTGAACTCTTCGTCATATTATTTCAGTTCGTCGTGTCATTTAATGTTCATACATATTCTCAACTAGCTGCTGGTGAATAACTTTAATTTTTAATGTCATTTTGTGTTAAATAGTTCAAATGGTTCAAATGGCTCTGAGCACTATGGGACTTAACTTCTAAGGTCATCAGTCCCCTAGAACTTAGAACTACTTAAACCTAACTAACCTAAGGACATCACTCACATCCATGCCCGAGGCAGGATTCGAACCTGCGGACCGTAGCGGTCACGCGGTTCCAGACTGAAGCGCCTAGAGCCGCACGGCCACACCGGCCGGCCCCCACCATCTGGTATCAATGCATTACCCTCTCATCCATTATATATAATCATTTTCATAGTACACTTGATATTATAGATGAGTAGGACACAAGACAGGACATAGATAATGTCCGTTTGACGTCAACAGTGTGTAACATTTTACTTTTTTTGAATAGGACAATGTTCCTCTCCAATAATTTTTAGATTAGTTACAATAAGCTTATGCTGCAAGAGAATTCGCTTGTATTTTTCAATATGTGGTCTGTTGTCGGTTTGAAGGCCTTCCATAACATCGGCAACGTAGTGCAACTCCACCGAGGGCCGTCTGGAGTAGGGTGGAGATAGCAATGTGAAAGGTGCAAGCTGTCGAAGACGATCTTCATATTCCTAATGCGATTAGGACATTGTATACTCTTGACGACGTTTAGCACCTGTGCAGTCAGTCACCCAATTTCAGAATTCATTTTGAGTAATCCTGCTAAATTCCCAAAATATTGTCTTTTTATATTGATGAGTAATATGGATAGTCGTCACGTTCATGTGCCGTCTACAACGCAAATTTAATGTTACTATCCTAGGAACTAACCTGCAATACGTTTTGTATTTCATAATCGGAACTATCTGCATTAACCGTCATCAGAGCAATGTCAGGGAACAGAATGCAGCAGTGCCTTGCTACCTACTTGAGGACCTGCTTGAGTCGTGTTCTAAGGAAAGGGTAGTTGCTGGTTCACATTATATTACACTAGCAAGAAGTACCGACTTTTCCTTTTCTCTGCAAACATCCAGAACTAAATTCAGTAACTAAATGCTAAGAATATATTTGCATTGTGCCAACTCAAAGATCAATAGATATGGATATAGATATAGATTTTTATATTTAAAGCCATTCTCGTTCTGCGTTGGAATAAACATCATTCATTATTTGCTTGTTCTTGTTACGATTGTTATTGTCATACTCTCACTCGCAAGAGTTTTCGCATTCCTATTTGGTATCGATGCACATGAAGAGTGGCTATGAAAGAAGGGAATACTGAATGTTACGTCATGCAGAATACACTCATTTACTTCGGCTCCTCGTGATCTACGCTACAGGAGAAGTGAGATACATAAAGTTGACAGTGTGAAGACAGACCTGGTAGCACAACTGTGCAACTACACAGTGTTACCAGATAAAATGGTGCTGCGGAATCGAAAGTGTAGTACGGACTTTGCCACAGTAGCAGACAGCTGGTAATTTAGGACCATGACCGTGGATTACACTTTGGTCCGTGCTGGTTAGAGTGCTGCAACTGTAAATGGAAGGCTTTGTTTGATAGTCTTATGCTGATGCTGTCTGAATAAATTATGCCATTGGATACAAAGCGGTTTAGTTTTGAGACCTAACCCACGAGGGGGGAAGGCACAGTGGTCTGCTTCAGGAATTCCAAGCAATAAAACACAAAAAAACAACCCAGGAAGGGAGACATGCATTTGGAATCTGTTCATCGTTACGGGGTCAAACAAGAGGGTAACATTACTGAAACAATGATCGGGCTACTTAGTATATAATAGAGCATACAGATTTCAAGGAGGAAACGTATGAAGACGCAGACTTCCTCGTTATCAATATGTGCGTCATATCTTTCGTGTTAACGAAAGTAAATTCCCGCTTTACCTCTTCTTACGTGTCAAATGAAATGAATGCCATGAGGAATAGAATATCTGTTGACTGCGTCTCTTCTTGCTTCTATCCTTACCAACATATTTCTTCATTCTCGTGGTAATCATGACATTCTATGTGTATGTTGCAAAAGATTGCAAGTGGACAAATTCGACATCGAGGTGCAAAGCGTTA
This sequence comes from Schistocerca serialis cubense, assembly GCF_023864345.2. NCBI lineage: Eukaryota > Metazoa > Arthropoda > Insecta > Orthoptera > Acrididae > Schistocerca > Schistocerca serialis. The sequence goes on from NC_064646.1 coordinate 416,117,258, forward strand.
TATTCAATTCGAATAAGCTTCCGGTGTATTTTTACTTCGTTTGTATTTTTAGATGATTATGAACGTTACGGAAAATTATCTCACATTCTTTATGTTGAATGAGAAACATTTAATGATCTTTTTGCTTTCCCTACGTTGAAATGATACAATGTCGGCGTCAACAACCTTCTTCCACGCCGGAAGCTGAAACTTGTATGATTCTGGATTAATGATAATTGAATGTC